>NC_136697.1:14092321-15500107 GCF_947650265.1 Symphodus melops | reverse complement strand
GGACTTTCTCCTGTGTTTTTGATGTTTGCGTGTGTGTCGGTGTGTTATGTGGGGGTTGGGCGGTTGTGGTTTGTGATAATAAGGTTGCACTCCAAAGGTCATCTGTCGCAGTCAAGCTACTTTTGCTATCAAAAGGTTCAACCAAGGTGGGACAACGCAGTGTCCTTCTTTACTCACTCTCTCTCTCTCTCTCTCTCACTCTCTCTCTCTCTCTCTCTCTCTCTCTCTCTCTCTCTCTCTCTCTCTCTCTCTCTCTCTCTCTCTCTATCTGTAACAAAATATCCACGATGCTTGGTCATCATGACCTGTTCTGTACTGCTGCAGGGCTCTGATATACCATGTTGCAGCGTTGCAGTGCCGTAAAGTTAGCGGAGCTCGTAGCATTGCACATGCTGTTCTGGGAAAAAGCGATTCCTCTACACAGGGTGTGTCCGGTAACCCTGCCAGCACGATAAGAGCAGAACGGGCCCCCGGGAGTCCAGTCATTCAAATTCTGTGAGAAAACCCCGTACAATGGATTTACCAAAAATAGAAACCACAAGCTGCATTACAAAATAATGATAAACACTTTGCAACCTTTGATCTGTTCTACATGTGATAAAGGGGAAATTTGCAAGTGAGTAATGATAAACATGGTTTATCACAAGTTCAAATCTGTGCGAGGTCACCGCAGTGTCGCTCTGCTGATGATGGCTCTTTCAATAAATACTCAAATTCATAGAGACTGATTTTCTCAAAGATCTGAAAAGTTTCTTGTTTAAAAGAAAAGTATCATCTTTGTGAAGAAAAAGAAACAAAAAAACCCAATAACATTAAACGTGAGAGGAGTGATTAGTTGACTCTCTCTCTCTCTCTCTCTCTCTCTCTCTCTCTCTCTCTCTTCCTCCAGCAGCGGGCAGGTCAGCCTCCTCTTTGCCCCTCCCCCTGCTCACACCTGGCGCGCAGCCATGAATGTTGCTGCAACTCCGCCGGCTCTCATTGGTCCCTAACGCTCGCACCGCTTCGCAAGAAGGGAAATGACTAACCTCTTCTCCCACATGCCCTGCCTCGACTTCCCCTCTGCTTTCACTCTCTTCCTCTCTCTCACCTCTAGACACATTTGCAATGGTCTGCTTCGCGGTACTCGACTGTAAGTGATACAGGATTTGATCCGATTTTTCCTGCTTCGACCGAAGGAGGTGGAAAGTTCTGAATGGCTGCTTTGTGTCTTTTAGTGTGTGTATTTGTGTGTCTGTGTGTTTGTGTGACGCGGTGTGATGTGCGCACCATGTGTGTTTAGAGCACAGGGCTGGTGAATGTTTTATTTGTTTTAGCTGACACCCCTGCATTTCTGACATTTTTACTTATTCGTCATTCCAACCGCCGCATAGCTTCACATGTGCACAAGTTTGAAAACAACTGCAGGTCTGAACCTGCTATGAAAGAGAAATAAATGTAAAAAAGCGTTGTTATTGCATGTTTATCATCAAACTAATCTATCTGTCCTTCCCTCCTTTTTATCCTTCTCTCTCTCTCCCCAGAGGAAGTGCCTTCCCTGATGTCTGCTGCAGCTTTGACCTGCTTCTACAGCTGAAGCTCCTCCCCCCCCACCCCACCTCGCTCGCTTGCTGCCACAGTAACACGAGTACAAGGACAGCGACCACACCCTCCTCACAGCCGACTCCCTGACCTGCTTCGTCCAACCACCGACATCACACATCCACTCCTTGACGACAGCCCCTCTGCCAACTGACCAGCCTTACCGCAGCAGCCCGACACACCACCAGGCCCAAGCAGCATCTCACCCACCCTGCCTTTAACCTTCGCCTTCAACCCTCTAAGCCTCCACTTGGTCCTCAGTGTCCTTAACCTACGTGTTGCAGGCCACACCCAGACTATCACCTTTGTTGCCTGCTTCACTGCACCAACCATAGGACTGTGTTCTTCATCTTTTGCCTCCTGGGCTTTTGAATGTTGCAGAAGAGAGAACCGCTCAGCAAGAGAAAATTCAAACTAAGAGTGAATTCATTGTAAGGCGGAGTCCTCCCCAGGATATAAACATTTCCTCTTTGGTTGACTGTTTAGGATATATTTCCAGCATTTACAGCCAAGCGTAACTTTGCAACATTTCACTTTGGAACAGGATCCCTCTCAATCAATAGGAACTTTTTATATATATATATTTCATTTCAACATAACATTCACAAATCACAGACTATAACAACAGATAAACAAAAAAAAACACCTTAAGGTTGTGGATTAAAACCTTAGAGGTTCTTTATTCTCCAGCGTGCAGATTTAAACTCGGAATACCTTTTGCCAGCTTGTTGCCATGACAATGAACATGGCACATATTCGTGACACAAAGTGGCTGACACTTGAGGTATGCAGGGAGTTCCAGAGGGGCACCTGCTCACGCTCCGACCAGGAGTGCAAGTTCGCTCATCCGGCCAAGAGCTGTCAGATCGACAACGGACGGGTCATCGCTTGCTTTGACTCGCTCAAGGTAAGAAATCAGAGGCAAGGTTTGTAAACAGGAAGTCTAGTGGTCACATCTTGGAGAAAATGATAAGCCGATAAGAGAACAAGCACATTCAGTCTGACAAGCAGCGAGAGGACATTTAGCATGTTGTAAACTTGAAGCAATAGTTCCCCACAGCACTCAAGTGCACCGTCTGGACACAGCATGTGCTCTCCTTGGTCCCGCCTATTTCTGGTCAGGTGACTACAACATGTGATCAAAGAGAACAGAGAGGAGTGAAATGAGGGGGTTGAAGCTTTTTCCAGATTCAGGAAGTAGAAGTCAGGCATTGGTAACACTGCACTGTGAAGCTTGAGTGTTTGCTGCACTATTTTTATACTGGGAATCATTCACATTTCAGAACGGTTACATAGTGGAGAAACACTGTGGCATGTAACCATTACTTCAACACTGAAAGGGCAAACAATGCTGTGTGCCAGCTTTTGTAAAAGAAAACATGGATGAATAGGCTATCACATGTACAGACTGATATGGATGCCCTGAGCACAACATGTTCCGACAGTTAGAAACAAGGCGATAGCGTCATCATGTAGATCTTAGTCAGACAAACCACTTCCTGTATAAAGGAGCTGGGGGCAGTTAGAGGGGGTTTGTGTCTGTGTGTTTGGTGGTTTCTATATAGATATACTGTAGATGCAAAGACAGGGGCTGATTGGGTCAACGTCTGCGTTCATTTTCCAATTTCAGGCAGAAAAGCAAACACCCTTTTTCTCATTCTCTCTCTCTCTCTCTCTCTCTCTCTCTCTCTTTCTCTTTCACAATCGGTCTTATTATCGGAGCACATGATCTCTAGAGATGGGCGGACCCCAGCCCAAAGTTTCCAGCATTGACACACACACACACACACACACACAGGTTCGGCTGCGAGTGTTTTTCACTTCTGTTTGTATTCTGCCCCTGCAGACATTGGTGACTCGTGGTCATTGGCAGTGTTCAAGCCGAGGCAGGGTTATGATGAGGACAGCGTGTGTGAGTCGACTCACACAACAGTGTTTATGGCCAGATGTGGACAGAGGAACATTGTCAAGCCCAAGCTGAAGTCTTCCCAAGTTTCCTCACAATGCGCTAATGCCTAGTGCATGTGCTAAATCGAATCACTGTTATGACATATTTACTCAATTTAAGTGTGTTTTTTTCGCTGTCAATCCTATTGTGGAAGTGGCCCAAATCTTTTCTTGACTCCCCTCAACTTTTGTTGAAAAACACAAATCTTTAGGTTTGCCAACTTCTCAGGAGGCAAGAAAAAAAAAACCTTATCCAAACTGTTCATCGCAGTTTACAGACACACATGCTCGGTCACGTGATCTGGTGTTTTCAGTAAATAGTCTGGATACACTGTCTGATTGTTAACAACTTAGGATCCGTCCTGTGATCGCCTGAGTGCTTACCTGTAAAATGATCAGGCAGTGACCAGGCAAAACGATCAAACAAACCTACAACGTTTGGGCCAAAACTGCAAAAAGGAACTACAAATCCCTTTTTCGAAACATAAGTTAAAAATACATACATCACACATGATTTCTTCATCTGAATTCATCATGGACATGGAGACATTAACAGATAACACAGTAGTGCTTTTATCTCAATGCTGAATGATCTCAATCGGTAAAGTTTTGTTTTAATAGTCTTTCTGAGGTAAAGGTCATCTGGCAAATATACGTAGGCTTTTTTAAGGCACCAAGGGGCCTATTTTAGTTGATTGGACTCATTTTCCACTAGGACTCCCTGTATTAATGGAGATGGTTGATACTTTTTTTAACTGTTTGCCCCATTTTTCCACTGGTAATGAAAAACAGAGCAGGTCTCTAAAACCCACAGTGGAAACAGCAGGAGGAAGCTAGAGGGGGTGAGAGAGAGAAAGAGAGAGACAGAGAGAATTTAAGTGGATGGAGGACAAGAAGCAAAGGCTGTTGTTCCGATGTATACAGCATGGAAATAAGACATGAAATAAGGATTTCTTCTTACGCAGTCCTACACGTCGTCCACACGCTGTCAAATCACATCTTACTTTCCTTTCACCTTTAAGGGTTTTAAATAGGGCAACTGATCAATGTAGTTGTCTTACATGAACTGACTTTGCTCTCAATTACACGTCTTTCACCTCTTTGGCCCCCTCACCCACCCTGTGACACACTCTGCAGTCTGCAGTCTGCACCCACTTGAACATATGTGCACACACTCTCTGCCCATGAGAGAGGATCGGCCTTCTTCTTGAGAGGTGTATAATTAGACCAGGTCTCACATGATCACCAGTGCATAGTTGAGCGGGTCACACCCAAACCCAGTCGTTTTCCCAACAGCCTCTCTCTCTCTCTCTCTCTCTCTCTCTCTCTCTCTCTCTCTCTCTCTCTCTCTCTCTCTCTCTCTGTCACTCTATCATTTGCTCTCTTTTTTTTGGCCTCCTTTTCACATGGTCCACACACCAGACATAGCCTCATACAAAAACATGTGCCTGCAAAAAAAAACCAAAAAAAAAAACCCCACACTTGTAGACTCTACGTTGAGGGGATTAGAGCAGGGAATAAAAAGTTTGACTTTACTCGCAAGCTTTCATTGGAAGACGTTAATGAGTAATCAAATGTGGATGAGATACACCCAAGCAAGAGAACCAATCAGAACAACCATGTCGTGTCGGCCACAGAACTGAAGCTAAGTCGTCATTGTGTGCAATTGTCCGTACACGTACACTGCACGACACGTGTATGTGGGAGTGTTCACTAGCCTTAAACTTGGCCTTAACCTCAGTGTGGAGCCTTTTCTGTTGCCTGTGCAGCACAGACAGCTCAGCTATGTCAAAGGGGGGTAAATATTTGGAGAAGGATAACGACTGCCAGAACTCCCTGATTTAAAATAAGCTTTGCAACTTTGTCTGTTAATGATAAACCACTGAGCAGACAAGTTAGGAATGATACACTGACACTAAATCTGTAAGATTAATACTTTGGCCTAAATATTTAGATCTGCTTAAATACTAACGTAAACAGGATAACTGATGAGACAGGTGGACATGTAAGCTATGCTCCTCTGAGCTGTGCTGTTTCTGACTTTTAAAAAAAAAAAAACAATGTCGAGGATGTAACCGACTACAGTAGCTCTAATCACTTGCGTCGTTTCAGTACGGCCTTCTTCTCAGATTGGACCAGGTAAGTCAGATCAGGTTTCAGAAGTAGGTGAGCTAAAGCCTGCCTCATTTGTTTACACTTTAATAAGTCTGAAATAAAAAGTCTCACACAGTCAATAAATGCTGTAACTCCAACCCCACCCACACAGAGGTCGACTTCCCGCTTCTTTCAAATACTGTACCCTCCTACATTTATCTATTGCAAGACTGTTCTAGTTCACTCCTCCTTCAATTGTTGTCCTCCTCTCTGTTGCTTGTTTCCATTCTCCACCCATCTTGGTTCGGCTCCCTCTACTTGATTTGCCGCTCAGTCGGGTTTCCACCTCATTTACTTCAAGCCACACCCATCCCTGGACAGGATGGTTCACATTACTCCCTGGTAGACCCTTACACGTTGACACACAAACTTGTACACACAAACGTAAACAAATGGAATTATCGAGGGCCGCCGAGCGACGACCTTGTGTGAACTCGAGACTCGCAGCAAGTCTTTGTTTACACCCAACAGGTCATAAAAAAGAAAAAACGAGCTGCTTCTGTCTACCAAAGAGAACAGCTTGACTGAATACAGCTTAGTACTTTGTACTTTGTCTACCTGCCAGTCTGACACACCCACAGTCATCATGTCTGAGTTCTGAGTAAGAGACTAAATGTGTATGTGCATGAGTGTGTTTGGGTTCTATGTGTAATAGTAGCAGTGTGCTGCGGGTTTCTTTGTGTTAGCAGATCGTTCTAAGCCAAGATTACATTCCTGCAGAGCAGAGGGCGGGTAAAATACCTCTTCTATATCCCTCTATCTCTCGATCTCTTTCTCTGTCTGTATCTCTGCCTTTCATTTTGCTGACCTTATTTTGGCGCCATGTTTATGTGCAGTGGTAGCATGGAGCAGTGAAGTTGAACGCGCACACACACAGACTGAGCGGTGGTCGGGCAGACAGACATGTGGGGTAAACATTAGCAGCGTTGCTATAGTCGACAGTGTTTTTTATGATTTCAAACAAATCATCAGGCCAATCTCTGGGCAGTAAAAGCAGCACGATGACATGCTCTGTGTGTGTGTGTGTGTGTGTATGTTTGTGTGTGTGTCGGCATATGGTTGTGAGCTCAGAAGGCTAATGCGTATTTGTTAATGCTGCCAGCCTGACAAACACTGCACAGTACATTAAGAGACCCACTGCTCATGGCCACGTGCAGGCAGCGATTTCTTTGGCCACTGAAGAATTTGTGAAATCGAAAGTTTAAAACAATGTTGATTTTTTTTTTATATATAAATTTAGCTTCGCATAGCTTTATTTTTAATCATTTCTTATGCTGCTGAAATTGGATTCTTTAGCGGGACAGAGTTTAATGTAACACATGTTATAAACCTGAAACTGTTCGACTAACGATCGAACTTCCTCAGTGGCTGTCTAAACAGATCTGTGCAGCATCGAGACGCGATTCAAATGTTGTGTTTATTTGCACAGATCGGTCGAGTCTCTCGTAGACGTGTGATCCTCGCAGACTCTTTGCCAAAGACAGCAAGCCAAAAAAACAAACATCTAGAAGGAAACGAAATTGGCCACCTTTCCACAGAGTGATGATGTATTACAAGGACAAACTTTTCTCCTGCAGGCAAACTAACCACTAGTTCACCTGCACCCCTACTGTTTTAGTCTTCTATTAGTATTCTGCAGCGTCGCTATGAATCAGACTGGGTTTCTCTTCCTCTGCAGCCAATGCATTGAATCTTCTTCCTAATTGGATTTTTAATGGGATATCTTCTCTCCTTTAAATTACCGAGGCTCGGATTCAGCGGTCCACATGATTTAGCTTTTACTAGAGGAGGACTGTTCATATCACGCTGTCGCCTGTTTGGCTGTGCTCGGTCTTTTTGCAGATGATTAAAACGGGCAGGTTTCTCTGGATAACAGCTGAGTCACATCTAAAGGCTTTTATACAAATAAGTGGGATCTTTTACGTCTCTTCCTGCCAGTGAGGATGGGTTTATTCTTATGTCTTTCTCACTTTCACGCAAGAGAGATTTCTGGTAGGAGCAGTCTAATCCAGGCCCACACACACACACACGCACACGTACATGCACACTGACAGACACAACCACACACAGTGATATCCTTTGGTCTGCTCGTTCCACGGTGTGTGCATCCTCGTCTGATCAGTGTGGCTGTGCGTCTTCTCTGTTAGCTTACGTGACGGAAGATCAGTGACAACAGCCTGTCTTTTCTTCTCAGTGTCAGCCGTCCCCGTCGCTCCATCACACTGAGCCCCTTTATATCACCACTGATACAATGATTACTTTTTCTAGCACCCCCCTCTCTCCTTCTCTCTCTCTCTCTCTCTCTCTCTCTCTTTCTCTTTCTTCCCCCCCCTCTTTCTTTCTCATTTTAATACAGACATATCGTAAAAAAATGACATCGCCTGAGGTTGTCTTTGCCTCATCAATTCCTGAATACTGACAGATCAAAGACGTGATACATTATCTTCCACTTTTAGATTCATATATTCCTACATATGTAGGATATAGCCTTGGGCATATGAAGCTAGCATGAATGTCATATAGCGCAAGAATAACAAAGTCGTTTGTTTTACCTCAACAAACTAAAGGCATTGATCTTATTAAGGCCTTAACTGACTCTGACAAAACTACATGCCCTGTACACACGCATTGTTCTCATTCCTTCTTGCTAATGAGGGCGCTCCAATTAAGTAATTCATAAAGGTAATAAAGACATGAATATCCAATGTGAGTAGGTTTAAAGAAATAATCTAACCTTTATGTTTTTTCAAAGTGACTCATTCCAACTCCAGAGCGACATAATAAAGAGGATCATTTAGTTCAAAAGAGATGATCTTATTTTAATCCTAATGTTCTGTTCTGTCTGTCAGTGCACATACACGTTCTTCTGTGTTCCTGTCATTGTTGTAAGCTTTTTCTTTTTCTTTTTTTACTCTTCCATGCAAACAATCTCATATTCAGTCAGTCAGCTCAGCCATGATCCTCCCATTAGACAGGTGAGAGAGGAGCTTGAGGGCACAGCTACTCACTTAGACTCTCCTCTCTCAGCACCTTTCCACGCTGCCCCTCCCTCACGCCAGCTGTTAGGCCCATCAGTCAAATTCACCCAGCTCCTTATCGTTATGTTGATGCCAGAATGTGAAAGAGAAGCTGCATGGTGAGGTGCCCGCTGGAAGTTGTGAAAGGCATGGGAATGTTGGGCAGCGAGGAAACACGTCCCTTATGGCTATCAATCTGTTTTCCCACCCTTGCTCTACTTGTTGTTTTTTTCTTCTTTTTAAACATTCCTTCTGCAGTGTCTGGGCCTGTCAATACCTGAGCTAGTGTTCTTGATTACTTTGGCTGCATTCACACCGCAGGATAAAAATGACCTGAATCAGATTTTTTTGCCCCTATGTGACTCAGATCTGATTTTTTTTTATGACAGTGTGAACAACACAAGTGATGTGTTTTTTTTTTTTCTCAAATCAGATTTGTGCCACTTATATATGTGAATCTCTACAGGAGTCTCAGGCCACATTTTAGAAATAATGTTGACAGCCCATCCAAACAAAGTGAAATGTACACATTTGCTTCTGTTTGGTTTTGTGACATTCAACTTAAAAACTTCAGAAGTGAACATCTTCAGCATCCTCACAAATGATTCCTCCGCTCTTGCTAGTCCAGATATGTCACGCGTCCTTGTTTTTTGACCTGAAACAGTCGCACCACCTGCAGTTCAATTATTGTTAGCCCAAATTAGTTTTGTGGGTCATGCGCAAACTAGTCTCGAATTAAACTAATTATACTGCACAGCATACTGCACAATGTGTATCACTAATACTGGCACCTTTGCATTTGTCTCTTTATATTGAACCGAACATGAGCAGTTTTGGTCCAACCTATTTTTTTACAATGTTGCTCTGTTTTGATAAATGCACTGATAAGATATATGTATGTATATATATATGTATGTATATATATATATATATATATATATTTTTTTTTTATTTTTTTTATTTATTTATTTTTTTTTTCCAAATACAACCTAAAATGTGCATCTCTTGTTCAACTGGATAACTTTTGGTCGAGAATTTGTTGTAACCTTGGTAAAAGTCTCCACTCACTGTTCAGTTCAATCATAACCAGAATAGCTGTCCTCTATTTAAATAGAAAGGAGAGTCAATTTATGTTGTTAAAATACTTGATGTTGTCCTTCCAGAATCATTGAAAAGAATTAGATTCCACTTAATTTTTGTCCAGCTCAATTGGACATCAACGTATGAAGACAATTTGTGAATTGAGTTCTCTACTTTTAAAGGGACTATTTTAGAAAGAAAAAAAAAAGGATTTGGAGCAAAATCCCTTCGTAAATGCAAATAGGAGAGTGAGTGAGTGAGTGTGAAAGCATCCAGTCTGTGCCAGCGCCAAGGCTGGAGGAGATAATCGCACCCCTAAACAGGATTAGGCCAGTTGACAGTGGGATTAGAGCTCTGGATAGGATTACAGTTTGTGAGATCAGATTAGCATAATACGTGCCAGATTGAATCTGTTAGTACTGCAAATAAAATCTTCTGCCTGATGGTGGTTATTACACTGCCTTTAAAAGAAGAGGAATCTTTCCTTGTGTTTCTAAAGACATGGTGCCCCGAAACTAAGAAGGGCATGTACCCTGTGCAGATAGTGACAGAAAGGTACTGAGGAGAGAACAAAGAGGCCGGATCAAGGAAGGTTTTATCAAAGAGAAAAGTAGTGTCATGTGTATCTAGTTTTTCTTGGCATTTGATACTTTAAGAGGCCATGTATCGCTACCTCGCCAACAAAAAAGAAAACAATGTCATTCAGATGGAAAAAAAAACTTTTTTGTTTTAGTTACAGGATTTGTCTTTTTGTGTCACTTTTACTCCTTTATATATTATCACTATCCCTTCTTTCTCCTTGTTCTATCTGTGTGAGATTTTTACACTTATGTGGGACAGTTATGATGGCCCAATCTTGCCTTAAGCAATGATTGCAATCTATTCTCCTTAAACATATAACCTATGTACACCGGGGAACCATAACAATGTGCTGCTCATGATGATGATGCAGCAACCAATGGAAATGTATTTCAAGACCACTAAATAGCTGATTTGGAGGTTTTGCAGGCGTTGATCCTCAGCCTGTGAGGCGTTCGTGCTCTTAGAAAGAAGCACACCTCAGTCATTTCAGAAACAACAGCGCAGTTAGTGACGCCTCACTGCTGCCTGGACCTTGTGATTTCTGCTCAATGACGCTTCTCCCCTTGTCCCACTGGACAAGAGAGGCGCTGTGATGATTAAATGGATGTTCCCAGGCCACCTCACGCTCTCACACTGCGAGGACTGGATGGCTTTCATGAAGTGCTACGGCTCACATCGATACCTGCGTGATTGCTCTGTTATTACTGATAATGAAAAGCACCGAAGTAAACGTGTTAGCTCTCGCAAAGCGAAGGAGCAAGCAAGTCTCTGAACAGAGACTGCGGAGGCAGGATTCAGCTGTAAATAAAGTCACATGAACGTGTGTTTGTGTGGAAGAGATATCGAGAGAGACGAGGGGGAAGGGAGGTGTCGTTGTAAGAAAAAAGGTCTGAGTCAAATAGGTCTAAGTTTGGATCCTGGGCTCTGTGTACGTGACATCTGACCTGAGGCATTTCTGAGAACCAACACCCTCTCGAGTGTGAATAACTGGTTGCTGTGTGTGTCAGTCTGTTTTTGTCCTAGGATTGAGTTGCTGCTCTCTAATGCACATCCTATTTTTTTTTTTACTTACCTGAGACAACAAGTGTCCCCAACTCGAAGAATTTACTTTATTTTCAAAAACTCTTAAACCCCCCCCCCCCCACAAGTTTTCCATCAACACAAACATGTTGTATTTATGTGGCTAACCTCATCACTCTGTGTGTGGTCTGTGTTGTAGCCTGTAATCCCATTTCTCTCTGTTGTTGGTTTGTGAGGGCGGTGGTAATGCGTCACCGGGGGGCATATTGCAACTATTATCGTTGATTAACACTCCCTCTTTCATATCTCAATAAGCTGCACTGGTCACATCAACTCCCTGACCACAAAGCTGTGCTGCATCCATCACTGTGGACACTTGGCCCCACCAGGGAGATATAGATATAATCACTGGGGTATCAGTGTGATACTGCATGGTCCGATACAGAAATGTGAACCCCTGCAACAAGAAAATTAAACAGGGCTACAATCGCGTAAGTCTTCCTCAGATTCAGTCAAATTATGATAGAAAACTCATATTCGAACACACAGTAGACAAAGAGACCAACCACTGGGCCCGGCCCTCTGAGTCTCCGCTGCTCTGCGGCCAAACAAAGCTTCATTCACAGCATGTGTGAGGAGAAAGGGCTTTCATCTCTGTGCATGTTTAGACAGAAGTCATTGTGGAACGCAGTGTGGAGAATAGAGCAGCGTCACACCAGAACAGCCATTAGAACCAAGGCTCACGCCATAACATCACACCACATGGCCAACCCCCCCCCCCCCCCCTGAGCTTCAAAATCATTAGTTTACCATTTGTTTTTTGTCTTTAACCCGACAGCAAACGCTACAGTTTCTTCACCTTTCCTTCTCTTTCACTCTTCACCCATCACACAAGCCCACATGTGGATTCACAACACCTCGCCGCCTGCATCATCTCTTCCCCTTTAAAGGATGGGATGCAGCCCCACCCAGCATTCTTTACACATTAGTTCATTGTTTGCTTAAATCCCACACAGCGACAAAGGCAAGGAGTGTGGTTGATAGTTCGAAGGCAGAGCGATCAGGGTGGGACATGTTATTACAAATTTATCCTCAATCAGACTGTACGGTAGCAGTGGGATTATTGTTCTCTGTTTGGCCTGAAGTATGGTAAGACTGATCTCACCAGGAAAAACACAAACCCCCCCCCCCCCCCTCCCCAATAATACAAAACACAATGTCGACTAACGTTACACGAAGGCAGGGGAAGTTCAACTGGCAGCAGGATTGGGAAAAACAAGGCTGGCTTTGCTGGACAGTTGGCAATATAACAGCAGGACTTCTTATTGTATTTTAAAAGGGAGTTGGCTTGGTAGTATGGTAATCTAAAGGGTATGAAGAAAAGAAAATACTGAACTAAATACTGAACCGAGAATGTGCAACAATTCAAATCGTTAACACAGTCACTTTGCAGTTCTTAATTCAGATTCAGATTTATTGTCCTTTGCAGGAAATTTGCTTTCACCGTTGTACGAGAGACACATAAACAGACATAGATTACATCCTCCACTCTACACATTTAACACCGAAAAACAGAAACACACATTTAACGACACAGTCTATTCACTATTAAGAAGAGTGTTAATTGTTATTTCAATGGAACAAATAAAATGGGACTGCTTTAAATTGAAATGGCGGTCTCAGGGAACTATTAAAGAACACTGTATATTGAACTTTTTATTTGGTACTCTACAAAGATTAGCTCCAAACAGGGGCCATGCCGGTTGTTATACACTCACCATCAAAACGTATGTCATGCAAGTTCAAAAAGTCTGGACTATCCCTTTAAGAATGTTTGGGTTTAGTGAGATATTATAAGCCTCCGCTCCAGGTCTGAATCCTTGTTGACAGAGCAGGTCAGTGATAAGAGATGTTACAGATGGTATCACTGGCACAGAGAGGGGTGCTCTTGGAGGAGTGGTTGCTTTCAGGGCTATGCCAGCAAGAAGGTTCAAGGAATCACTGCGTTGCTGGAGCAGGAGTGTTTGGCTGCTTTGTCACAACCACAAACATGTAGCGAGAGGAGCGGTGTCTTCCTCCTCCTCCTCCTCCTCCTCCTCCTCCTCCTCCTCACTGCCTGCATCTCCATTTCTCTCTCACCTCCCCGCATGTGATGACCCAAACAAATCACTTCTTCTGCAAGTTCTACAATTTCCCTTACACAGCTCTCTCTCTCTCTCTCTCTCTCTCTCTCTCTCTCTCTCTCTCTCTCTCTCTCTCGCTGAAGTTTCCTCTTCTAGGAGCCCATTTTTTATTCTCTGTCTGCCAATAGTGGTTGATGGCTTTTTCTTTGTTTGTTTTTGGAACTTGATGACAAAATAAAGTAAGCTAAAATCAAACATTACCCATAAAACTTAATACACATTTTCATACACCCCACCGTTAATCCAGGGGTCGACAAACAGGTTCATATTGGGTGAACGCAACATGATCCCTCATGCCTTTGCTGCCCCCTCTGCACACACACGCACACACACACACACCTCTCAACACACTCTTACCCTCCCCTTGCTGCATGCCATTGTCACTCTCTGAATAAGTGCTATTAAAACATGCTTTCAACTCCTCACACACGCGCACGACACACTTTCCCCCGAGCCAACACACACACACACACACACACACACACACACACACACACACACACCCACACCTCTGAGTGTTGTCAGAATTCTTCTGAATTCCTGCTCAGCTCAGTGCAAACCTCCCCTCAGCATGACATTCTGCTGAACGTTGTTTTGAAAGATTTCATGACCTCGAAATGAAGCTTTTAATTGGGTTCAAACTTTAATACATAATTATTTAATTCCATACATTCATAAAACGGACATCTTCCTGGTGTCCATGTGTGATGGATTATCTGAAGCTGTATGCAGTAGTAGTTGGAGAGAGGAAACACGGCTCTAATCCCCTTCAATTCTTTCTGTAGGGTTGTCACCTTACTTTTTGCGAGACAGTCTGCAATCATTTTAAAAGCAAACCCAGTGTGAACTCATGAAAGCATTTTCAGACAAGTGGATGGGACAATATATCTTTAAAAGCCCCCTCTGGCATTAAAGTGTCCTTACATCCCCTCCTTTCCTTGCACCTGTCTGGTGTCAGTGACAGTGAAGGAGCTTCGAGAGGGGGGATGAAGTCATGACGGGGTACAGAGATGAATCCCGGTGGGGAAAGCTCAGTCCCCCAGTGTCAGCTCAGCTGTGCCAGAGTGCTGAAAGTAAATACACATCCTGCGTAAACTCTGGACTGCACTGTGCGCGTTGAGTTGACGTCTAGCTGCCACCTGTTACAGGAGCATGACCCTCCATGCATAAGTGTGTGTGTGTGTGTGTGTGTGTATGTGTTTGTTGTACCTCTTATTTAACTCCACCTCTCCAGACTCAGACCTAGCAGCGATAAGGAATCTCTGTCCGAGATCATTATTGAAAGACTTTGACCGCTGGATGACTTCTGATACGACATATATATATATAAGGATTTTATGAGGGGACAGTATTTATAGTGTTGGTCGAACACGTAGCTAAGCTGAACGTCTGGACAGCAGCACAACAGTGTCAGTCATGGCTTCTTGAGCTAAGCACACACATACACACACACACACACTAACGTAGAGACATGTCCCTGCTGGGACTGACAAAATTAGAAAGTTGTTAACAATTAGTGACTGAGCCCAGATCTAATGAGTGTCTGACATTGTGCTTGCTATAAACAAGGTAGCATGCTGTCATTGGGTGTATCCATTAGAACCAGCCATGCACCATTTTTGATAATATAATGTTTCACTATATATATATATATATATATATATATATATGCTTTTTCATTAGACTGGCCTAAAAAATACTTTATTCCGGTTGTTCTTACGTATCCATAAATTGCCCAGATACCATTTCCTATGTGATTTAGCCTGGAATACAATCATCATACATTAATCGGACTCTGTTCTCTTTTCAGGGCCGTTGCTCCAGAGAGAACTGCAAGTACCTGCACCCTCCCCCCCACCTAAAGACCCAGCTTGAGATCAATGGCAGGAACAACCTGATCCAGCAGAAGAACATGGCCATGCTGGCCCAGCAGATGCAGCTCGCCAACGCTATGATGCCCGGCACGCAGCTACCACCTATGGTGAGAGGACACACACGTATTAGCACACCACAGCTACTGTTAATGGGGAGATGGCAGACATGTGAAGGCTCACGCTTACATTGCTCCCTCATTGTCCGCGCAGCACTTTAATCATTTTGATTTCTCTTTCTGTAACACTCCCTCCTTTGTTATTCAAAGAACACCTACTTTACAGTTTATGTGAACATTTTATCCACAGTTATTTCATCCCTCTAATTTTATTTTGCTCTTGTCCAGCCCATGTTCTCGGTTACACCAGGAATGGCTACAAACGCCAGTGCAGCAGCAGCTGCAGCTGCTGCCTTTAATCCCTACCTGAGCCCTATGTCACCCGGCTTGATGCCCCAAGAGATCATGTCCAGCACCCCTGTCCTCATGGCTTCCAGCCCAACCATCAGCCAAGTCCCCAACGCTGCTGCTGCTGCAGCTCAGAAACTGCTGAGAACAGACAGACTCGAGGTAAATTACAGACTAAGAGAGAAAGCTGTTTTTGGTGCATTATGTTGCATAGATTCATCATACTCCTCTCAATGAATTCCAGGAAACTTCTAATAAACTCATGATGATTTTCTTTCTCAGCAGGAGGGGAGTAAAACATGCCTAAAAGACAAGTGTTATAAACAGGTTTAACAAGCCACAAATAATAGAATCCTTTATTTGACTTACATAAACTGTTTATGAAACTTCATTAAAATATTTATAGTAAGTACGCCATGTAAAGTGGAAGCTGATTTAAAGAGGTAGATCAAAATAAAAAGTGTCTGAAAAAAACTGTAATATATTTTGAGGCTGTGATGCAGAGTTAGTAATTAAATTTTTACTTTTAATGTACCGCCTCGCTCTCACTCTGCCTCATTTATATCCAGCACACTTTGTACTTTTGTGCAGCGCGCCTTTCGAAATTGCGTTAACCAAGCACAAGAGATTAGCCTTAACTTGTTGAATATTTATTTGAGTGGGAAGAGCGGTAATGATTTTACATAGCAGCAGTGATAGTGAAGCAGCAGCAAATGAACACGTTCTTTCCAGCCACTCTCACTGCTCAAAGCAAAACATTTGCTGCGGCAGCATTGAATTCTGGTCGTTCAAGGCTACTGTCAGCAGACGAATGACTGCATCTTCCTTCTCTGCTGTGGCCACTGCTGTTCAGCCTAGAAAAGAAGCCTTTGTTCTCTGGCTCTCATCTCCAACTATATGAAACTGTGTTTCTGCTGCTGGAAATATCTAAAATATTTAAATATGAATTTATTTATTTAAGAAGAACTGTGCAATTTAACTTAGTTTCAAAACAAAGCATAAAACTGATGTACTGCTTCAAGAGTATATTGCTAATTTCCAACTTGGGTCCCTACCATGTTTCAATACTTAATTTCCTTGCTGAATATTCTTTAGGGTTTCACACAAAAATAAAGAAATCGATAACCACACATTAAAACCATAAACGTTAAGCAGTTCATCAAAAAGAGGTTTCCAAAAGCCTTGTAGCACAGCGTACATGTTGGGATTTTGTCTGCTCTTTAAAATCACATAACAGATAAGACAGCAAATAATAACACAACATGTTATTCATGAAACACTTTACATTTAGAAAAAACATCATGTTCGAAAATAAACAGTATTAAAACATTTTAAATAATGATAATAAGTCTGTTTATATAACACAGGTTTACAAAGTGCTTTACAATAATCAACAACAAGAACAAACCAAAATACGAAAACATAAACCACAGCAGGAACATGACTATATATATATATATATATATATGTATGTTTGTGTGTGTGTGTGTGTGTGTGTGTGTGTGTGTGTGTGTGTGTGTGTAGTCGATGTGCCAGGTGAAGTCCTTCCACTCAAAAGAAAACTGAAGAGAAATGTCTTTAGATAATGTTTGAAAATACCCATGTGCTCATGCTACCTCTTTTTTGAAAGAAGGTGCTGCCCTCTGGTGTCTCACATACAGACTTTTTAAACATGTCGGAGACATCCACTGTGCCAACCGTATCACAGCTCTTTGTTGTGTTTATCATGTTGAGTTAGTTGCATATAAAGTGAAAAAGCTGTTGCAAAGCGTTTTTAGTGTAATGTTTTTTAAATCCATGTGTTGCAGTTTTGTTTAAACAGGAAACATGCCGTAGATATCTACAGATCTGATCTTCAGAGTGAAAGGCTGTTAAAAAAAGAGGAAGGCCTGGAAGCAGAGTATTTAATTTATTTATGAAACTGCAGGTCTTGTGCATTTTTAGGCGTCATGGATGTTTTAGCTATGCACCCTATGCCAGGTGAAAGGGAAAGCTTGATGATTATTGGTTGATATGTTGTTGGTAAGGACACAAAGAAGAAAATCTTTGCTTGGACCTATTGTTTGGGCTGCATTAATTGTTTGAAGGCGACTACATCTTTTCATGATTTGTTCCTCATTTCATTTCCAGGTGTGTCGGGAGTATCAGAGGGGCAACTGCTCTCGGGGGGAGAACGACTGCCGCTTTGCCCACCCATCAGACAGCACCATGATTGACAACAATGACAACACCGTCACCGTGTGCATGGACTACATCAAGGGTCGCTGCTCCCGGGAAAAGTGCAAGTACTTCCATCCGCCAGCCCACCTACAAGCCAAAATTAAGGCTACCCAGCACCAGGTGAACCAGGCCACAGCCGCCGCGGCCATGGTGAGCAGTCTGTACATGCAAGGTCACACTCAGTCACACCCAAATGATAGAGATTCGAAATGAATTCAAGCGCCTCTTCTTTTACAATCAGGCAATAAGCAATATTTCATGTTTGTGTTTGAAAGTGTGTCATCTTTTGAGTAGCTGTTTTTTCAGTTCTGCTTTTACAAGGTCACATCTCAAAGGTCTGCTAGTCAGTTTAGGTCCAATCTGCTCAGAACCAGATGGTATACATAAAGGAATCAGACAATAGGACATTCTCATTGACATTTATGTTTTTGCTTTCTTCCTAATTTTTCAGAGTTTATAGATTGTCTGTTCCCTGATCATCTAATCAAAGACAACAAACAGAGAGCTAGTTCCCCTCTCCCTCTCTCTCTCTCTCTCTCTCTCTCTCTCTCTCTCTCTCTCTCTCTCTCTCTCTCTCTCTCTCTCTCTCCCTCTCGCTCTCATTCTGATGGCCTGGTCTTGTTTGTGACACCTTTGTTTATGTGCTTCCTTTCTATTACTTCTCTTCCTCTTGACATTATTAAAAAAAAAATGGATTCCTTGTGCTTTCAGTCCTGTCTCTCAGTAACAGCACCTCTGAATAGTAGTGTAGCCACACAGCTTTTCCTACATGCTCCTACTGAAGAAGCCAGGCAGTGAATCTGGCAGCTGAATGTGACACTGACTATGTTGTACGCAGTGAAACAGAAACCTGTGAATTATTCTATCGGATCTTTTTTTTTTTTTTTTCTCTTGAATTTGATCACTGAGACTCACATTAAAGCAATGATCATATAATGTTCTCATCTTTATAATCATCCATGGTTTTGTGTCGGTGACTAATATAGATGGTAGTTATCATTGATGATTGTTTAACTGTCCAGCAGTAGAGCTAGTATCCACACTGTGCATGCCTTAGTCCTGTTTTCCCCTTGTATATTGCATTCCAATGATTTGTTTTTTTATTTGTTTTTGTTTTTTCTCACCTATACCCAAACTGCACTGCTGCCCCCATGATGCACCTCTGCTTGCTGGTTTATGTTAATGCGCTTGAACCCCATTGGCCCATTGCCATCATGTGCTCGCTGCCTGCTAATTAAGACTCAGTCGGCTGTCAAATCACTGAAGCGACCCCTCGACGCAACCTTTGACCTGGTACTATGACCTTTCACCTTTTAGCTTGGCATGTGGCTTTGTTGTAGAGCAGTATGTTTAACCAGAGATACCTCGCTATCTGTGTTGTCGTTGTCAATGTCTGTCTTTTCCTCCTGTTGATCTGTCATTATGACTGCCTGTGATAAAAGGATTGTGGCTTTCTGAATTTAGGTTCATCCAGCACCAAACAGTTACCTTCATGTAAGCATCACTTCAAACTCGGGCTGTCAAACCATTTTAAATTTGAATCGTGATTAATCACTGAATGTCAATAGTTAATCGTGA
Organism: Symphodus melops; assembly: GCF_947650265.1. NCBI lineage: Eukaryota > Metazoa > Chordata > Actinopteri > Labriformes > Labridae > Symphodus > Symphodus melops. Next base: position 15,480,470 of record NC_136697.1, on the reverse strand, counting down.
TTGCTAACATTTTGAATTACTTTGAAATTACAGCGTTTCGCATTTCAAAACAAACATTGCTAGGCTTTGATTTTGAATTCTTCTGCTGTATTAAGCGGTGACGACTTTACTTGCTGGATGGATTTAATCCTGCTTTTATTCTGAAATAAAGTGAGGGCCTTCTGATAGATTTAAAGGTTAACCACGGGAAGAGGAACTTGCCACGGCTCAGAAAACCAAATGAAATCAGCGAAGCGTGGTTAAAAAGTGCAGTGTTTGAAGTCATGAGGTTGATATAACTTCTGACTCAGCTGAGTCACACACACACACACACACACACACACACAGCTCGGTTTTTAAAGTGAAATAAGTCGTTGTTTTCCATCTCTGCGACCACAGGGAGACACTGCGGAGGCTTATCCACTGTGCTCCTAAAGCATGCCTGAATTGTGATAAGAAAAAGAGTGCGTTTATTTCGGACCTCACTCAGTTGCGATTAACTGCTGACAGCCGTACTTCAAACGCAAATTCAAATGTGGTATTTTGTGTCAAGGAGCCACAATCAGTTTATCACCTAAAGCCTGTTTAACAAAAGTCAGCGAGGGCTAGGGAAGTAGAGCTTCTTTAACGGTGGCATGGCTTCAATCTTACGTCCAAGTCAGTGGTCAGTGTTGTGAAGCTGCTCAATCAAATGTGTGCATGTCTCTGTTACTAGTGCATGTCAGGTAATGGATAAAGGTGGGGCTAAGAGGAACACTCTTTAAATCCATACACGAGTGATCCCACCATAACAGATGATTACAGTTCAAATGATTGTTCACTCCATCATCAAATCTTGTCACAGATATTCAGACCTCAAGGATGGCCTCATGCCAGGACTGACTGAAACTCACAGAGAATGTTATTGTTGTCATCACTGATGCCTGAAATAAAAAAAGATTAAAAAAAACTTTTGGAGGACCCTCCAGCTGTCCCTCGGTGTGAGACCATCTTTGACTGCTGTCTGAGAGTGAACCATCACTTAAACATGGCTTACGTAATTTATCATGGAGCTAGCAGTGCAGCCTCCCTCTCTCTGTGCTTCCTACCTGTTCCACCTCTTGTTAGCAGCAGCATTATTGTTTTAATAGTTAATGCTTGCATATGTTGCCTTTAGTCAGCCTTAAGAGTACAAAGTTAATGATCCAAATCAGCGTCTTGTTATAACAATGTATATATGAATGCTTTTTAGCCAGTCGCTCCAGTAAGCACCATGCTCCTGCTTGTGTAGTACTTGTGTCAGACTGCTGCTTGCTTGCTACTGATGATATGATGTTGTTGTTGTTGTTGTTGTTGTTGTTGTTGTACATACAAGGATGTTCTGATGTTGTTTCTGTGAGCTCTAACGTATGTACTTCTTTTGTTTTCTTTCCCGTTTTTTGCCTCTTTCCAACACACCCTCTCTCTCTCTCTCTCTCTCTCTCTCTCTCTCTCTCTCTTTCTCTCTTTCTCTTTCCACGCACCTCTCTCTCTCTTTTCTATCTATATTCTTTTTTTATTTTATTTTTTTCTCACTGCCCCCTCCCCTCTGTCTGGCTGGGCAGGGTATTGCCCCTAGTGTCATGGCTCCCATGCCAAAGCGGGCAGCACTCGAGAAGGCCAACGGGGCCTCTGCCATGTTTAACACCGGCATGCTCCAGTACCAACAGGCCCTGGCCAACATGCAGTTTCAGCAGCAGGCTGCTTTCCTCCCATCAGGTATGAATCCCAAAGAAAGCAACACTAGAGCTCTGAACACCCGGCGGAGGCAAGGATCAGCTTAACATGGCTCCTGCTTGGCTTGGGTGAAGCAACATGCTAGACAGCAGCGCAGAGTAGTCCCGGTGTGGATTATTTATAGAAGAAACATACCAGGAAGTCTCACATTAAACCATAAGATTTCATTTAAAGCCAGTGAGGTCGGACATTTGTGTGCAGTATAAAAGCTGAAAATGCTACAACAAATGTGCGCATTGTGCTTTGTATGGCATTGCATGGCCACTAGGAGTAAGGATGGGTTCAAATCTCTGTCTGTTACTAAATGCTTTAAGATGAGTACACGAGCCCTTTTTAACCTCAGGAAAAGGTGTCATTGCTGTGTTTATAACTAGAGGGCATCCATCCATAATGAAAAAAATCAATAGTTACCTTCTTAATCTAAAAGAGTGTTTCGCAAAGTGAGGGTACTTCAGAAAACTGCAGAAGGGGACTTGAGAGTCTTAAACATTAATTGTACTTTTTTAATTTAATTCATGAGTAGTTTGATTGGGGAAAAATTTAAACACATTTTGCATCAGATATTAATATATTCAATGCAAGACAGTCCTTTTCAGCTGTCACAGGGAACAAAACCATGTTCACTGCATTCTTGTTTTGCTACCTTGTTTACTTTCCAGTGTTTATTATTATTATATTTATTATTATTATTATTGACCTGCTAAATGGATGTTACAGCAGAACATCTGAAAAGTCAGGGTGAAAAACACAGCCTACTAAGTACCAGAAGTGTAGGGAGCCGGTGGCCTAGCGGTTAGGTCGCGACCTCTGTTCAAGTCTGCTGCTTTTACGCATTGCCCAATCTCTCCTTCACGATTCACTGTCATATGTGAATTAGGGATAAAAAGCCCAAGATAAATCGAAATATATCTTAATAGATTAAGCTTTAAAGTTGGTTTGAACTCCTCCTCAGGCTTTGTGTTCTGTAACAAGAGTTGTTAAGTAAACCGATGGCTTGTGGTGTGTTGTCTCTCTTTACACACCTTTTTTCTACCACATGTATTATTCTCTGGTTAGAGGGCGTCCGGCTGAGAAAGCGAAATATAACAGGAGGTAAAACAGTTTGAGAAGCACTGGTCTATGCCCTGCAGGCTGAATGAGGAGGTTGTGAATGTTTGTAAGAAAAGGGAAAAAAAACAAAAAACCTTGTAACAATTTGTCAAATAAAAGAGTCCTTGGTGTGATCACTCATATTACCACTGCTGGGGCTTTGGCTTGGGCTGGGAGGACGGGGCCCGGGTGGTTTCTTTACAGTGCGCCTCAGTTTGGCAGCAAGCTGCAAAGTCTGGCTTCTTCACACCTGCTGTTCTCCTCACTTCTGTCTAGAGTCTGTATATATAAACCATGGTAATTGTTACAATCACAGTCGCACTAACACTCTTGTTGAAGTCCACATGTATATGCATTACACTTGAGACAAACGTTCAGATTCACACTCTGATTTGATTGAACAGATTGCTTTATGATGTGTTCACCACTTCGCCTTTTATTCCAATCACTGATGACTGTGTCCGAGAGGATATTAACCTTTTTTTCCCACCTTATCTCTCCCCTCACTCTAACGAAAACCTTGTGATGGGCCTGTTTTGATTTCTCTCCCCTATCCAATCCACTTCCTGTTGCACTGCATGATGGGCAGGCTCAATATTGTGCATGACACCTGCAGCCAGCGTTGGTAGGTTCCAGCTTTCCTTCTTCAGTTACCTGTTACCTCATGTCTGTGACTCCCACCCCATCCAAATACAATCCTGACATGTGCTCTCTTGTACCCTAAAAGATTCTTTGATTTTGGATTTGGTTTGCTCATGTTGTGTGTATATAGTTTCTTAAATATAAGATCGTAGGCGAGAGTCAACAGACAGAACAACAACCTTTCTTCATGACATGACCTCTATGCCAGCTGTTATTCTTCATAGTGTTATTGTAAAAGACCTTGATGATGTCTGTATCTCTATGTTTACCTACTGTATATCACTTGACCACTCTTGTTCTCATCCTCGTTCTTAACTTGGCTTTTGGCTGAACTTAACTGACACCCACTAAAAACCCTTTAAAACACAGAGGGAGTTCAATTATAACCTCCTTTCTTTTCTTCTCTGCCTTTTAAAAATGCAGCTCTTGTCTTGTGTTTACCAAGAGAGTAGTTGATATTCTACTTCTCAAAACAGTGGGCAAGTGCTTCTAGTGCTGCCGCAGTGTTACTGTGTCAGGTTCTCAAATCACAAGACCTCTTATCTGTGGCGGCAGCGAGAAGAAAGGGATCCAGTTAAATCGAATTCACCCTCCTCCTCCTCCTTCTCCCTCTCTTCTCCTCCTCCTTCCCTCATTTGCCTGTTGTATGTATGTGGCTACACTGCACCTCCGTGAATTTTTTGCTTACATGATTTTCCCTCCAAAAAAAAGTTCCCATGATGCACGGTGGTAATCCAGCCACTGTGTCTGCAGCCACCACATCTGCCACAAGCGTTCCCTTTGCAACCGCCTCCGCCAATCAGGTTTGCACCTTTACCGCCTCACTCTGTCTGTCTGTCTCTCTCTCTCTCTCTCTCTCTCTCTCTCTCTCTCTCTCTCTCTCTCTCCCTCTCCCTCTCCCTCTCCCTCTCTCTCTCTCTCTCTCTCTCTCTCTCTCTCTCTCTCTCTCTCTCTCTCTCTCTCTCTCTCTCTCTAAATGCACATGGAGGATCTGGGAATGCTTGTGTCTTACAGCTAGGGGTGGGTTGGGTTAGAGGCAGTACTCCTTCTTGTTGGCCTACACAAGAGTCCAACATGTTTACTCATTATAATATAATAGTATCAAAAAGTTCTGAGGCAGTGTCCTCCAATGTAACTCTAAACAATGTTCATATGTCTCCCAGTTTATCTTATCACACTGTATTGTATTAAATGTTTGTCCTCATTGTAACCTCGATTCTTGTCCTTTCCCATTTTGAGGACTCTTCCTTATCAAAGTTGACTACCAACGAATACATGCAATTGGTATGTATGAGGTAGTTTATTTTTTTTGGTTTACATTTTTAAAAGAGCCATTTGCACAGCTTGTGCTACAGTCGCTATCTGTGCTCTTTTGCGCTTGGCTTTTCATTTACCTTTTTTTTTTTTTCTTTTTCCGCTGCTGCTTCCAGCACTTAAAGCGTAGCTGTTAAAAAGTCGAAACCCATTCATGATTCAAATCAGGGAGAGGTTTTAAAGACGGATTGAAAGAAGATGTGCTACATTCTGATTTCAATTATGTTCAAGGTCATTTGTAAGCCACATTGCATAGTGTCGTAATACCAGTTAAGAAAACGAGCATCATGTTAGCAGTCATGATCCAGGGCCAGTTCTCTGCCTTTTTTTTTGTTGTTGTGTGCAGGTCAACAACATGGAGGACTTACTGTAGATTTGCATGGGGGAGTCACCTCACTGACAGTTTCCCTTTGACCCCTCATCTCTCCACTCCTATCAATCCCCCTCTCCCCCTCCCTGCTGTCTAGGAGTGTCTGTTAATTCTCATTGACATCTCACATTGGAATGAAACTGTAGCTAACTGCTTTTTTACCTTTTCATCTATGCTTTATCTCTGATTAATTCATCTTAATATGAACATATGTTGTCGCATTGTGATTTTGCTGTCGGCTAATTTCCACTTTTAGTATTCTCAGTTTGGGATTATCTCTTTGATCTATTGGTCTGTTTTTTTTTTTTTATTTCCCACAGATTCCAATAATATCTGCAGATCATCTGAGTAGTCACAAGTACTTGACTCAAATGTAGTTCCTCTCAAGAACAGTGAGTTCCTTTTTCAATCCTCACATTGTCTCTATTCATTACAAACTTGATGTTATACACGTCCATTTAGCTCTGGTTTAAGATCGTGTACATGAAACGCAACTTGTAACGGTCATTTCTGTCGCTCTCTTTGTAGCTCCATTTACACTCACTCACGCGAAATCGGTTTTATCTTTCAGATCAAGTGAATGTGTGCTGGCACCGTCCAAGCCAAAAGAGTTCAGCCTTTATGTACATAACCTTCAGAATGTCAAGCAGCGGGACGAAGGGTCTGCCATCTCTGGTCTCATCACACGAGTCAACATCGAGGGTGCAACACGTGATCTGTGCCATCTTCCCGCATATAAACGTCGAGACAATTTTATTTTATTTTATTATTATTTTTGTCAAATTTATCGTCCAGCCGAGAGTGGAGGATATCTTGGTGCCGCGGTCAGTGTGTGAAACATTCTGTGACACCTCTGTGTCTGAATAAAGTAAAACACTCAATTAGTTATAAAATTTTCTCATCACTGCATGCACAGAGGGTCAAGAGCGTAGTTGCAACAAAGCAACATCCCGTGCTGGTACGTTAGTAGACCAAGATTTTTTTTAATTTTTTTTTATTCCTTCTGCTTCATTATTATTTTAATTGATAGCCATATTTCATAGTTTACATGTGAAATGCAAACATGCACCTTGAATTTGAATACAAAAGTGAAAGGCACAATGATTTAAACAGGAATTTGTTCGCCAAAAGAATTAGGCATGTACAGTATTGTGTTTTTATGGCTACTAGTGAAACTAGATGTTGAAATGAGGGTCTTGGACATATGAATGTTCTGGGTAAACCAACATACCTGTGTACCTTGAAAGCACAGCCAGGCTTGCTTTTTTTTTTTCTCCTCACCTTATCATGTGCCATCAAGGCCATACAGCTAAAACCAGAGTGTTATCTCAGCAGTGTTATTTGTTTACCGAAGGTTCAAGTTTTGTATGGCTCTTTTTGTAATGTTTTGTTTCAGAATCTCCACAGTGAGGGGTTTTTTTTTGTTTTTTTTTGTTTTTTACTCTTTTACTTTGTTTCTCTAATCAATCAGTTTTAGAAGTGGGTTTTTTGTGCCTTTTTTTAATGTTTTTTTCTCTATCTTTTAAATCAAAAATGGAGGTTTTTTTCTAAAGTTTGTCAAACCTCTTTTCAGAGACTAGTGTTGTTCTCGCTTGTTGGGATTAAGAAAGTCCATTGACTCTAAAGCCTGGTAGAGGGTGTAGCTTCGATTGACTGTGTTCCCATGTTCCCTCTTTTAAAGAGCAGGAACTCTCAAACTGTGTCTCCAAGAAGCACTGTTGAGTATCACTTTCATGGGGATTTAAAACAACAGACCCAAAGGTCTATTTGGTCATTTTAACCATGTGTGCACTTGACTGATTGTTTGTCTGCTCACCTTGTTTCAACTTCACAAGCCATCCTAAGTGATCTTTTACTTTTGAGGAGATACAACACTTTCGCCGTGGGTATTTCATTCACTTGTAGATCTGACGACAGAAACCAAAGCACACTTTTTCTCCCAGTCGTGTTCACAAACGATTACAGCAGCATCTCTCGAAAGGCTGAAATATTTAAAGAAACATGTTTTTATCATCTTCATTCAATTGCCCATTTTGTGATCACTTGTTGTTTCTCTTTTCATAATTGTCTTTACCGATTGTAACATACCTAACAAAGCCTTAGATTACAATTAATGGGTCTTAGCCCAATCAATGTACTTTCAATCACCATGCAGGTAAAGAACACCAATGATGTTTTATAGTTCTCTCACATGCCGCATATGATCTTTTTTGATCTTCTCTCGATGTAAAAGTAACAATTACTCTCTTAAATTTCACTTGTTATGTACTACTTAGGATTTGAGTCGATTTGAGGTATGTAGTTGTAGATTTTTTTTCTTTATTTTTGCCTTACTATATATTACTTGACAACAATGATATAGCCGTTGTAGATTTTGAGGTAGTATGACATTCATAACGTTTTCAAACCATATAAATGATAATGTGTTGAGTCAGTTTGAAATATTCACCTTATTCATATAGCTGGATGTCTTTTTTTCAGTTAATGTTACATTATCAGTTCGTTTTGTTGATGAAGAGTTCGTTTTTGATACAAGGAATAAGATCAATGAATTTGGTGCCACAGCAGCATCTCTGAGTAGACAAAAAAATAACTAATGTTTTAACCAATTTAAGGGTTTCCTTGTAACATGTCGAGATCATGTTTTAAAATATATTGTATGATATATAGATTGCCATGTTTTAGAGTAAAAATTATTTTCTACTGTATCCATTTCAAGAAGATATGTACTTTTGTTTGAATATTTCTTAAGTTTGCCCTGAATGTCAGGCCAAAACGAGCAGTGAGATTGACGGGTGTTTGGATGTGAGATTAGGAGCGAGAAAGCAGAGACTTCTCCGAATAGGAGGAGTCCCAAATGCTGCAGACATGAGTTCTAACCTAAGGGACGAAGGTTGACTTTTTGCACTTCTGTATATAGTCAAATGAACAGAGAAAAAAATGTGTATCATATTGAGATATTATTTTGAATAAAAAAGATCTATAATTATAAGGAATTTTGCTAGATTAATTTAAAATTCTTAAATTAGAAGACCAGCTAAAAAAAATGCTTGCAAAGAAGGGCACTAGTTTCTTGGCCAATGCATTCAGAGAAAGCTATGCGCTTTTTGACTCTTTTTTTTTCAGAGGCTAGTTTTGCCAGGGAATGTTTCAGGGAATTATATATCCCTGTGTCATGCTTACTCCATCCCTCTTGTAGGATCACACATCCAGTGAAGTCCATTTAGCATTTGTTGGACTTGGTCGTGCAGTATTGCTGCTCCCATGGTACAGATGATACATTCAACTATCAAAGTTTATATTCTATTATAGTTTGATTTGACTGCATGTAAAAGTACAAACATGTAAACAAAAAATACCGCATAGATATGTAAAGACAGATAACACACTTAGAATACAAAATACACAGTAATATGTTTATTTTTTATCAAGTATACATACAGTAGATAACATCCACAGTGGGGAGAAATAATACTTCAGAAACAAGTCATCTTATTCTTGTGTGAAAAGATAATTTCCAAGGAATAATTTTATTTAAACAAAGATCAAATATTAGCACTCATCCCCCCCGGATACTTTCTCATAGACAGATAATAACAGTCGACTCTGACTCACAGGAATATGTTGTTGCTATCATATCTGTGCTCTCAGCAGGCGAAGGCTCAACACACCAAATGCTTGTTTGGCAAACTAAGTCTTTTCAAATGAATGTAACAGTCACCGTTCAACATGTTTGTGACTCAAGGCTGCTGTTAAGTCGCTACAGAACCAAAGCACCATTTTTTTCTCCAAACCAGATGTTCAGTCAATGCCGGCTGTAACCGAGGTTTCTCTTCCCTGCTGAGGGCACACGAACGCTTCAACTGCTTTTCACTTGTATGTGCAACCACCAGTTATGTATTTGCTAACAGTTGCCACACAATAATGTACTATTCTGACTTCAGATTTGTTTATGCACATTTTATTGTTGCCATAATTGACTCTTGCTGTATGGATGAAAAAAAATCTGAATAAAACAATATTTGATTTGCTCATGCAACAGTGTTGTCAATGTGTTGTGTGTTCATTTACATTTACTTGAAGTTATTGCTACTTACAAATCTTCCTCTCTGTTGTATCTTGTAGGTCAACATGCAAGCATTTAATTCACATCATATCAATACACTCTAGGTCAGTGTATGAGATGTTTCTGAACTTCACCCTAATGCACACATTGTTACCTTGAGGGTTGTAAGTCAGAAAGACTGGAGCAGCTCCACAGAGAGGCTCTTATATATGACAGAGGTGCAAGGTTAAATTAATTGTGCTCATTGCAATTATCTTTAGATTGTGCGCAATATCTAGGTCAAGACTGATTGTAATAAAATATGATGAAGCGCGACATGCACTCCACATGGCTCCCACGTTACATTTCGATGACATCAGGGCTTTTCTTTTCTGTATTTGCTGTTCCTATCTTATCGTAAAAGGTTGTAGGACTTTTTTACAGACCTGTTTTAACTCATAAATTGACTGATTAATGGTTTACTAAAACAAGTGCAGATACTAAAGAGAAAGGCATAAGATAATTCAATCATAAATAAAGATAATTGGATGTCCATAATTCAAAGTTTGACATCGATGGATATGGTATCACCACCTGTTATCTTCATGTACATGGTGCATGCTGGCAGGTTCTTGCTGTATCATTTAACAGTCACACTGTCACGACAGATTAACAACAACAAATGTTACAGCCTTACAGAAAGAAACACGATAGATGTAAGGGTGTTTAATGTTATTGAAAAAAATAACTTTTTTTAGCTGATTTTGTGATGTCTCTGAGAACAAAAACTCCCAAAACACCCCCCTTAAAAACACCTTATTATTAATTACAGAAACAGGGGTCGTACTATTCCCACCTTCTGCTTAATACCATGGAGATTGAATACCATGCAGAGAGCAGTAAAGCAATACAGAAAGTAAATGACATTAAGCTATATGATAATGAACTATTGTAATACTGTTGTAATTGAGGAAGTATAAACTGCACAGGTCTACTGAAGGGTGAAACTAACAAACAATAAAATTGTACTGTTTGAGGTTGTTTTAATTATTATTACTACATATTACGTGTATTACTAATTATACCCCGAAGACTTTAAGACACAAACATGGTTCTTTTTACTCCTCTATATTTACATGCTCTTATTAGGAATTATTTGCCAGGATTTTAAGTGCCAAACATGACTATAAAATAATGCATTTTTGTTGATGAAGTTCGTCAACACTGTAGTTGAAATAAAATAAGTAGCAAAATAAAATAAAAAAATCTGATTACACTTTATCATCCTGGTCTTATTATTCTATCACAATGCTTCAGGCATATCCTGGACACTGTAAACACTGTAAACACTGATATCGGGCAGTTCATTGTGTTTTAATTGGCTGTGATGGGTTTATAAAGACTGACTAAATAGCAGAGGAATTTCCAAGAAGGAAAAAAACTTAAATATTTATGACCAACTGTGAAACTATTTAGGTTACATTTGCAACTCATTGAAATTCATTCCTTTAATTGGAAGTGTGCCAAATGAAGAATGTGTTTCTTTTCCCTAAGTAATAATTGGAACTAAATCATGCAAATCTTTCCTTTTGATGAATCACAGGAAAATGCAGTGTTTCTCATCGCCGTCTCCTCCTTGTAATGCATGATGAGTTTATCGCTTGTTAATTTTGTATTTCAATCTTTTTTTTTGTTCGGCCTAATGTATATCATGCACTTTGACATTCCTGCGGGAATTTTACTTGTAATTGAGACCTTTAACAGTTAATCAGGTTAAGAATTCATCCACTTATGCATTGTAGTCTGTTGGGATATGTAAATGTGCTTTAGTGAATGACCTTATTAGCATGAATGCTTGTGTAGGCTTCCATCATAATTACAGGGATAGAGTGCAGCTCACTGAGAGGAGCCTAATGACCGTGAATGAGTGTATGAGGTGAGAGGTCACACAGACAGACTGTCTGCTCATCTGACAGAGTTTTTTGGGTGACGGCTCCTTTAAGAAAGCGGAACTGAGCGTCGCTGTTTGACGCGCAGAGAGGATGTGGTGGGCAGGAAACACTGTGCAAGAGCAAAGCTGACGATCACGCTTCCCAACAGGCAGGGTTTGCACAATACAGTGCGATCAAAATGCGCTTTAATCCGCCACGCTGATGTCCAGGAGCGGTCGGATCTGGACTCCGCGGCCGTCGCAGAGGATTTGCCGGCGTGGGGTTTGACTTCAAACCTTCCCAGCCTGCTCGCTTTGAAAACATCGGGGCTGGTCAGCGGGTGGGAGGGAGAGAGAGAGACAGAGAGAGAGAGAGAGAGAGAGAGGAAGACTTCGTCGCGGAAAAAAAGGAGGTGTCTGCCTTTTTTTTTTCTTTTCTCCCCCTTTACACCACCCACCCACCCAGGCCATGAGGGAGTACAAAGTGGTTGTTTTGGGGTCAGGAGGGGTCGGTAAATCCGCGCTGACGGTCCAGTTCGTGACTGGCTCCTTCATCGAGAAATACGACCCCACGATAGAGGATTTCTACCGGAAGGAGATCGAGGTGGACTCGTCCCCGTCCGTGTTGGAAATCCTGGACACGGCTGGGACCGAGCAGTTCGCCTCCATGCGAGACCTGTACATCAAGAACGGCCAGGGCTTTATTCTGGTCTACAGCCTGGTCAACCAGCAGAGCTTCCAGGACATCAAGCCCATGAGAGACCAGATCATCCGGGTGAAGAGGTACGAGAGAGTGCCCATGATCCTGGTGGGGAACAAGGTGGACCTGGAGGGGGAGAGAGAGGTGTCTTCCGGGGAAGGCAAGGCGCTGGCCCAGGAGTGGAGCTGCCCGTTTATGGAAACTTCCGCCAAAAATAAAGGCTCAGTTGACGAACTGTTTGCAGAAATAGTCAGACAGATGAACTACTCAACAGTTCCCAGTGGCGGTGACCAGTGCTGCTCATGTGTCCTGCTCTAAAAACAAACACAGCCCGGACACATCCGGGCTGGATTCGTGATTCTGACTTGTTCTGCAGGCTTCTCTCTCTCTCTCTCTCTCTCTCTCTCTCTCTCTCTCTCTCTCTCAATCTCTCTCAATCTCTCTCAATCTCTCTCTCTCTCTCAATCTCTCTCTCTCTCTCTCTCTCTCAATCTCTCTCAATCTCTCTCAATCTCTCTCTCTCTGTGTGTGTGTGTCTCTCTCTCTCTCTCTCTCCTCACACTGTTGTCTTATTGTTGCACACAAACACAAATCGACGTTGACAACAATCGATCATGTATAATAGTCTGGAAAAGTGTTTACATGACAAAGTTACTTGAATGTTTTGGGGATTTTTTTTTTTATAGCTTTGTATATGACACTTCTCTGGAAATGTGCCTCAATGGGGACTATCTTATTGTGAAACCTAAGAGACATCTGCTTTTATTTTCTGTTTATTTTAGTGGGTTTGTTGTTCAGCTTCTGGTCCATCTGTCTTAGGGGGGGTCATCGTTGTGGGTTTGGTCATTTTTGGGATCTCTTTGGCTTAAATTACAGAGCAGGAAACTTGAAAGTGCTTAAAAGTCTTACGCTCTTAAACGCATCAATCACCACTCAAGCCTTTGCACAGGTTACTTAAATCTGATCAACAAAATGCATTCCCCCCCAAAAAGTCATGACCCCACCCACTTAGGGACTGTATTTGAAGCCGTGGACTGTAGTGGATTTGTGTTTCTGAACATACTTTTTTGAGTCCCCCTCCTTTTGAGTCTTTGGTGTGGTGAAAGTGGATTTATCATGGATCTTGCACTTCGCTGACGGTGTCCCTCCTCAGTGTGCACAAACGAGGACCTTAGTGCGTTGCTGTCGCTGCATGGGGAACACCACGACCCCATGTCAAGTGCCTTCCTAAGAAAAACTCTTGTGACTGTGCCAACCGATGAGCCCTTCTTCCTCTGCAGTGTGTCTTGATGGCAATCAGAACTTCTTTTTTTTTTTTTTTTTTTTTTTTTCTAGCAGTTTCTCGTTTTGTTTGTTGTCAAAGTGAGAACAGCCTGTTCCTGGTTTACAGTCGGGAAGCTACGCTGGTGTCTGACCTGCTGATTCAGGCCATTCCTCCAGGTACTAGTCTCAACAAAATCAACAGAGTATCTTTAACCTACCAGGGTGTTGGTTCAGTGAATGGCAAGCCATGTCTGTATTATCTATATTTTTGTTTCCCTTTTTAAAAAAAAATGTGACATTTTTTGACTTCTATTGTAATTGTATGTTTTCCTTTGGACAAATCTTCTGCCATCCTGCTGTCAGTTGAATGACTTGTAATACAAAAAGCATTTTAAGTCAAAGTGTCTGCATTTTATTGAGGAGATCTTTTCATGCAATTTGTACTTATCAAATTATTGATTAGTCAGACCATTTGAAATGTTGACGTTCACTTTGAAATGAAGACAAACAAATCGGAAACTATTTGAGCACAATCTTCATCATAACAAGGACTTTTGTCCTTTTTTCTTTTTTTTTTTTTCGAAATAAGTCTTTATTGAGTTTTGTTTGTTTGTTTCAGGAGCGTTTGCACCACACACGAACTTGTCAGATATGTGTTGCTCTTGTGTTTACAATTTGTTTACCACTTTCGGACATCCTGCGTGAAACCTCACAACACATACAGGCTACAGGACCATATATATAGGAAAAAGAAGCTTCTGTTCCACATGACTTTTCATGTCCTTAGACAACAGGGGTTTTAGTTTGAGAAAGAATAGTCTTAAACAGAGTTACTGTGACCTAGTAACTGATCGTGGCCATCGTTGCACATGTGAATAAATAATATCTCAGTCCAGTTGTTTGGATAGTGGGTAGGGTTTCCAGTGTGAGTGTTTAGCTGGGGAGGGCTATTTCCCTTCTACCCACTGCATGTTTTGCCCCTGAGCACAGAGAGGGCTTTTTCCCTTACTGTCGGCTGGTATTTGGTTTATCATTCCTAAGATTAGCCAATGAGCTGATAGCTCAAGTTTGCATGAAATAGCAAAGATTCAATGTCAGATTAATCTAATGACATGTCTAAGCACTAATTATGACAAACATTATTTCAATAAGTTTTACAATGATTACTTTGTTTCGTTAAAGCTGCAACTTTGGGTGGAGTTCAAAGCTCAACCTTTGCAGAAGCTTATGTCATAGTCCTTTCATAAGAATTCACTTAAATACAACACTGCATCAACTTCACTTACTCTGAATTTGACTCTGGTGTATTGAACACCCGCATGGCTTCATTTTGAGAAACTCCACTACGTTTTGTTATTGAGTGGCTCTTTCAAGAAAAGTAAAAACAGCGTTCAGCGTTTAAAAGCTGCAATACAAGTAATGCTGTTTGCAGAGTAGTTTCAACTTTAAATGTAAACAGTGGCTGTTGACCAATTCATGCAATCATCGTGACTGTAGGTGGGATCATATTATTCATAGCAACTTAGATAAACCTTTTTTAAACCATGTTTTTATAGAGTAAAGATGCTTGCACAAAATCTACTTTTAATACCAAATTGGACAATAAAAATGATTTTTTTTTTCAGGGGGGAGGGAAACTAGCTTTGCTTAACTTTCTTTAATGCATATTTTTAAACTCAACAAACTTAACCAGCTTGAAAAGAAAATTTCAAATCACATATACACCAAAATATATTTCTTTTAACAGTTAACAGGCGTGCAAAATAAGATCTGGATATAGGACTGTGTGTAGCGTTGTGACTTAAGCCCGTTTCCATTGACTAAAGCCAGGAAAGATCCACAAATTACTGATCCGTACTGTCCTACTTTTTGTATACCTTTCTGTTGGAGTGCCAAGTATATCGAGCCGAACCTAAAAAGGTGGAGCTGATTGGTTGAAAGAATCCTCACTTTCCGTGCGACAGGCAGTGTTTAAATATCTAGTCGATTGTTTCGCGTTTTTCTCCTTTTATTTATTAGCGGGGTAACTGTTAGCTATCTGCTGCTATCACATTGGTTCCTTGGCCTGCATGTCCTTAGTCATAAGCCCATCAGGTGTATCATCGCAGTCGAGTTACAGGAAATGAAACATTTACAGTTTTTAAATGATGCCTAGCTTTAGCATTTCTCTATGCTACTGTTGGTCTATATTGCTGGATGGTTTTACAGAGGGCCCACTGTACTTAAATTGAATTGGAGGTATTTCTCGGTGACAGCAGGAGCAGCCAACCCGGTTTATCAGGATTGAACTGAAGTTAAAAAGAGGCAAACGCTCAGCTTTCTAAATGTTGATATGAATGCAGTATGTCCCAGTCATATTCTGCAGTAGTAAAGTGCTGATTTCCTTACAGTCTTTCAACAAAATAATATCCTTCCATTTTTACACAAAGTATTATAAAAAAAACATAATGTTATTTGACCAGTACACATTTCTGATTCTGTCTGAAAATGTGACACCATTTTTATACCCACTGCATCATTACAGTCTCTGTTCCTCTGTTCATGTTCCTCTTAATGTTCCTCCTGAATTTCACAATCTGCATGACCAAACACCTGACATAAAAATGTGAAGCAGTTTTCATTCAGACATATAACCTTAGTAGTTGTAAGCCTTTGTACAACCTGCACTACATGATCTGTGTAGTGCCATTACACACTGATGCATTAAGTTGTTTTTATTGTATAGAGGAAAGGAAGGGTGGATGAGAGGGCATTTCCTGTGTTGCTGTAACCTCACCTTAGATTTATCAGATGTTGAAACTAACACACACTTCCTCTTTATCATTTTGAAATAAATGGTTTGTCACAGCCTGTTCTCCTTTGGGTGCCCATGACACAGGAAGTGACCTCTGTACTTCACTTGTAGGAGACTGACAAGAGAACGTTATGTCCTTTATTTTGTTCAACTTGAGCCAAAGCTCACACAGAAAATTCAAATTAAGAAGCATTTTAGAGAAAATGTAGAGAAAAGAGCAGAGCAGGACTGATAGATTTCATTTGAGTGGCTGTGTTGTGTGCAGTTTGTACATGTGATTTGATCTGAATCCAGCAGGATCATATGACACTATTTACTAATATCTTCACTCTAACTGCAACTTGTCTTTTCACTGATTGGTCAAGACATGTTCAAACTTGATGATATAATCTAATGCAATCACCTGTAAAACAGCTCTCATTGAAATCTATTGAATGGCTTTTATTGTGGTTAATGGACCCAGAACTGATTGAAAGCAAACACACACACACAAACACACACACACACACACACACACACACACACACGCACACACACACACACACACACACACACACACACACACACACACACACACACACACACACACACACACTACACACACTAGCTGACCTTAACAAAATGAATAGGATCATCATGTGAGAAAATGTGGAAGTAAGAAAGTCTTCTTTCTTCTGTATTAAGCTTGACCAGTGTTGTACGCAATAACAAGGTCTGTAGCTGAAGAGGGGAGATGAAGCCATACAGAGATTGCCTGCAGCTAAATTCTTGGTGAACCTACAATGAAACCATTATAAGTGCTCATAGGTTACTTACATTGACAAAGCTGGGCTTTTCTTGATACACCATGAGTACCCACACCCTGTCAACAATAAATATTTGGAGACAGCTTGGTGAAAAAACAGCAACATACACTGTTACATAGTGCAACGATATGAACCTTCATGTTTTATTTTGGCAAAACGTATGGTAGCCTAGATCTGCCAATATAGATGAAGAAAACAATATTTGCTTATATAAATGTTAGTCATTACATTTATTCATATCATTGTGGTTCATATTTAATAACCCAAGGCAACTTGCAACAAATGCTTCTATCATGTGGTTACAACCCAGAAATGTAGCAAACCATGCAACTTTATTGACTTTCTTGTTGTAGCACCACCCACCATTGAGAGCCTTTATCAGTTCTCTAAAGTAAGCTTACCGGCATTAAACATTACATTAAAACAGTGTGGTTTGAACTTTATATACAACTTACAATGCATGATAATGCATGTCCATTTCTGCAGACGAGCTGATGCAGGGAGTCACATGTGACTCCTTAAATAAACATCCCAATAAATGATACTAATGAAAATTCAATTGGGTGTCTGCTGCACTATCAGTGAAAGGGCCCTTTAATCACCACTTATGTCTTAAATTAGTTTGAATGTGAAATTTAGTTGTACATTTATGTGTATATTTAGTCAATTTCTTTGGGCCATACTCTTTTCCGAAATATTATATTGAATTAGGATGAATATTACCTAAAATGTGTATCTGGCAACATTTCTAAAAATTCCAAATTCCTGATGAAACTTAAGGAAAGTTTCCAGGCACATAACTGACCAAAGTTTCCTTAATTGAGGGAGAATTTACTGAAAGTTTCTGAAGAATTCCAATGAAAGATCCTAGTCCTTGAGAAAAAAAAAACTCCTTAAACTTCACAACTAAAACCTCCAGGAATGTTCTGCTTAAAACCCCTCAAATCTTTGAAGCATTCTGATGGAAGTTCCCAAATATTTCCCAAAAGTTTACAGAAAAATCCTGTAAAATTTCAATATTTTCAGACAACAAAATATAAACACAAATTCTTGATTTCTTTTCTGAATAACAACATGAAATATTAATAATAAAAAAACAGTGAAGCGCAGGGAACAGTGAAGAAAAGGGTTACCACATATCCATGTACTAAAATAGACTAAATGCTCTGCATCTGCCTCTCACATTGCACACTGAGTGGGAGGACACAGCAGACACACAGAGGTGCGCTTAGCTTCCCACCACATTCATCCAACATCTTATCTCCGTTTTCAGCCCATCTACTCAAATGCTCTGAATGACTTTGTGTGTATGTGTGTGTGCTTATGTGTTCGTGCACTTCTATCTTCACATCTGTCTCAGCAATTATTTGCTTTTTTCGAATGTGAAAGCACAACATGTACAAACGATGCTTGATTGGATGTGAAAGCATCAAACTGAAGTCTTCTTTGTATCTGGCTGCTGTTTCCTCTCTGTTCACCAGAGGGCAGCCAGCTACAAGTGACCAACAGAAAAGAGGGGACTATTACAGTATGATGATACAAATATAATTTACTCCTGTACATTATATTCAAATTCTTTGAAAAAAATGTACTGATAGTTTTACCGCTAAAAATGACTTTTAATATTCTTCCCACTCTTAAATGATCCAACAATAAATAAGTTGGAATGTATCGAATCAGAGGGTGTTCTTATTGAAAATGCAGCTATTAAAAACCTGGCATAAAAAGCTATTTGCAAAGTTATCTAAAATATGTCCAAGAAAAAATTGTATTAAAAAATGAAAATTAAGTTCCAAAAGAAGAAACACATAAAAAAAAAAAAAAAAAAAAAAAAAAAAAGGACATTTGGTCAAGTTAAAACAGTTTTAAAAATGTGACAACAATTTATGACTGCTGATGTTGTACTATGGTTTTTTTATAAAAAGATCATAATTCTGGGGTGCCTGTGGATGAGTGGTTGGTTTGTGTGCCCAATGAATGGTTGCATTCCTTGAAGTGAGGAAGGGTTTAGAGCCAGCCAGGGTTTGGATCTGTGGCTCCTTTTCCGCTTGTGATATCCCCACTCTGTCCCTCTCTCTCTCACATCACTGTCCACTATCCTGTCTCTCCGATCAAGACATAAAAAGGCTAAGAATAAATAGATACTGTGATTTAAAGCAAGACTATGTATACACAGCTGCCACTTAAACCACTCATGTAGTTGCATTATTGCTTTACTTTATTCGGAAATAGCAAATCTATGACATGTAAACATAGTGTTGCAAAAGCATAAAAGATATCAGTGAACTCAGAAAACTGATTGGGAATTTTGGGTTTCACAGCAATATGTATCTTATATTTTCAGATGTAAGCTAAGCATCCATGAGTTACTGGGTAGTTACAAAAAAACATTGTGTCTTTCCTACTTCTGGTGCAACATAATCTCACTTTAACATCTAAACAGCACGCAACATTAATGGTTGCAGCTACCAGACTTTCACAGATGAATTTAAGGTAATTGGCTTTATTGTGACGTTATCAACAAATTAGACACTTGTCTGTGTACTCACTTTGAATAAAAATCCTATTTACAGTACACAACTTTCTCTGCATTGCTGTTTCTGTCAAAATTCAGTCATTCGCTGGAAGGGCATGTAACCAGAGCAGAAGAGGAGGATCCGTATTTGTTGTCAGCTGCAACTTGAATTGGCTGTACATACAACAGATGTATCAAGAAGATATTCTCTGACATGAAGACAGAAATATCCCTCTGGTGTTGTTCGGCTTGTATCACAGACCAGCAGGCTTTTCTCAGTGGAGCCGCCAGGAGCTCAAACAAAAGCTGCCTTTGTCTTTTAATTTGTCACTCATCTAAGAATAAAATCGACATCATAGGTATGGCCCACAGAGATATCCCCCCCATCCACCCCCGCCCCCCGGTTAACTGTTAATTGTATTTGTGTGTGTCTGTTTGTGCGGCTGTCTTACCTTTGTCTCTGCACATGTGAGTTTTGTTTCATATATCAACAGAAACTGTCAGCGTATTACTCTAAATCTTTTTGTTGGCTATAGGCATGACAAGAACATTTGAACAAACAAATGTGGATATCCCCTGTGCTCCCGCATGACTAGGCGTACATGGAGATGTTTTAAAGACCAGAATCTCTCCTCAGGATGACTAAATATATTGAAAAGGCTCTGCCAACAAAATAGAGAGTCCTGTCAGCCTTTGGGAGATTGATTATGTATCTCAAGGCAGCCTGCAGCGAGATCTCCATGCCTAGGCAGAGAGGGGGGCCAAGGCTAGAGCGCTGCCCCAGTTCCAGCCAGCAGAGGCAGGGGGCAGGAACCAGGGGGCAACCCTCAAGCCCCACCAGCTGCTTTCCAGGAAGCTTCGAAGCCTGTAGACCTCAGGAGCAGCAGAGTTTTGAGGAGCTTCTTTATGTACGCAACCATTTTTTCAAGGCCTCTACCCAAACGTGTGCCAACATGGTCTACAGGTAGGATATAGAGTTCTGATATGGGGTGAATGCAGGTAGAAATTCATAACAAGAGTAATTGGAGGAATAGAATTAAAGTTGTTAAAAGATGTTTCTTACTGATGCATACTGTCTTTATCTGCTCATGGTGTAATGTGCATTTAGTCAGAACTTATCAGTTTAAACAGCAGTCTATATTTGAACTCATTCCATTTGAGACTAAGAATTATAGTATAACTTTCTTCTACAGGGTCCCTGTTCTGTCTAAATGCTATCATCAAACACTGATAAGAAACAGCCTTTTTCAGCACAATGAGACCCGGCACTTTTTCCCCTCTGCAATTAGACATGACGTGTAAGACCACCGTTAGACATAATGCTGCCATCTTTGGCTTTGGCTGGTTTCAGTTCTTAAGGGATTTGAATGAGAAATTAAGCAGGATGTTAATGTTCGATTGTCATAGCAAAGCAGAAAGAGTGTACGCTGTCTGTAGTAATGGCTGTAGTAATAAATGACTTTCATTGAAAATCAATCAACCTGTGTGTCAAAATGATCCCTTGATTAAATATTGATTAAACAAAAACTCAAAGATTGCCTGCCAAGAACGGGATGATTGATATGATTTGATATCATGATGAGTTTGGCCTTTTGTAAATGTAAAGCAATGACTAGAACATGTTTAGCTTATTTATCTTAAACATAGAAAACAGTTACCCTAGCCTTATTCTATCCAAAGAAAGTAAAACATTTATGTAGATGTAATTAACCCCACATTTTATCCAATTAACATTTTACGTTTTTATTATGACAACTATTTCTCATATGAAACATCTTGAGTAGTTAACTTTAGAGTAATTATTTCCTTCTGACAGCGCTAATGCTAGGCTACCCTTTGCTTTTAATTAGTATCAATCTTTAAATCCAACTCTTTGTCAAAAGTTACCAGCCAATTATTTAATGGAACCCTTTTTGGGTAAGAACATAACTTGAACATAGAAAAATGTGCAACATCACCTACACATAAAAGATAGAGGTGGTTTCTGATTAGCTAATAGGCATCAGGCTAAAAGTTATTTTCAATCAAAGTTGGGAACACCAAACTGGCAAAATGTGCTCAAATCAATTTCGCCAGTCTCAAATGTTTTGTGCGCTACAATTACAAATTAAAGCATCAACCATTGCATAACAATCGAGTTTTCTTTGTACTACGTGTCTTCAAACTGCTCTCTGTCACTCTCTTCTTCTTTGGTAATGGTATTGCTATGTTATCTGGATGGCTGCTGGGTAGCTTCAGCTCTGTTGCCAGTAAGGGTACTCAAAATCAACATTTGATCTGCTGCTTAAAGCTCATTTGCTAAAGTTGTAACAACATCGCTCTCTGTTGTTTGGAGCTCCCAAACTGGAAGAATAAATCCCTGTTTCCACTGAGCGGTATGGTTTTGGTTCAGTACAGTTTGGTACAATTTCGTACATTAAACCTTAATCTTGCTTGCGTTTCCACAGCCAACCGTACCCTTATTCGGTAAGTGGAGTGTAAGCCAGATGGAGATAGCCGTGTGAGCTACGAAATAGTGTGACATCATGGCAGCCCGACACATTGTTGCCCGCTATTTAAAAAGTTCAATGAAGAAGAAAATTAACGGGACACAGTAAGCAAAAGGGAACCTTTAGGGTTGGCTCAGTACCCTAACACCCCAACAGAAGGGTACCAGAAAAGTAGGACGGCACGGATCCCTTATTTTCATTCCCAAATTTTGTGGGTGGAAACATCAATTAATGGAAACCAAACCAAACCAGACCGCTTGGTAGAAACTG
The DNA here is from genome assembly GCF_947650265.1 of Symphodus melops. Lineage (NCBI taxonomy): Eukaryota > Metazoa > Chordata > Actinopteri > Labriformes > Labridae > Symphodus > Symphodus melops. The sequence goes on along the minus strand of NC_136697.1, from coordinate 15,458,509 downwards.
GACTTATGGTAGGACTACGAGCTGCATGGCTGACTTAGGCTGACTGAGGTCATCCATGATAAAACCAGAAAACACTTCTCCATGAGTTCTGATATGGAGAAATAAAGATGCAACAGTATTGTACAAGGTCAAGACAAGGGCTTAAGAAACACTCAATGTCTACTAAGAAATAACACTAGCATCTGCAGCTTCATGGCTTTGTAGCTCCTTGGACATTGTGTGTGTTATTTATTGAAGTTTGATATTGAGCACATACATACATTTTATCAATAGAAAATCCATTAACTCAGCATTCACCAAATAAAAAGCTCTGGATCCACTTCCTCTATCATTCAATATCTCCACTATAAGGCCGAGAGCCCTCTGGGCAGGAACATAAGGTCACTAGGCTTTTGTAGGTTGTCACAATAAAGATGTCAGCATTCGTCAAAGTCAACATATGCAGTGATTTCAGACTGAGATGTGTCGTGACAGAAGCTTGACCGATAATTACGCCTATGGTCATAATGTTATAATGTATAATGGTGGAAATGAAGATAATTATGTTAACAGTATGGTGTGGTGAGGAGGATGTGAAACTATAATTGGATGCAAATTGATGGTTTTGTCACTGCTGATGAAAGATGGTTTTGGAGATGATGATGATCTCGTATTTTTGTACAAATCCTTCTCCTGTCAGATTTGGAGTCAAGCTTCTGCGTCAGTATTTCATGCATGTTTGCTGCCCCAGAGTGAAATTTGTGGCACTTGACAACAGCGACCGTTTTGTCTACAAGGAGTCGGTCACCCTATTAAGACAGATTAAACAACCAATTCCTCCTCTATGTACGTGCAGTACATTACAATGACTAGATGACTAGTGCTGCTGGGTCTAATCTGCAGCATAGGGGGAAGACTATAGAAATGGAGGTCGAGGGAGAGAGAGAGAGAGAGAGACTGTCGTATTTAAAATGATTTGGGAAAAAAACAGGTAGAGGGGAAGAAAAAAAGGAGATAAATGATGGACAGAAGATTAGAGCCAAACAGAGAATGCAGAGGAAAATAAAGAGAGGGGGGGGGGGGGGGGGGGGGGGGGGGGGGGACTGCCGCAGCTGTGACGTCACTGACAGCTTGGAAAGATTTCCCCCTTAAAATCTCTCATTTTCTCAACATGAGGTTAGAGCTGATAAGAAAAATGATCTGCGTTAAATCGACTTTTGAATATTTCAGTAAAATGTATAAGACAAAAACAGCTGTTTTAAGCACTGGAATTACATGACATGGACTCTCATGTCGCTAAAGAAAGAATTCTGTACCCCCTATAAATAGATGCAGTATTTGGGAGCGGAAAAGGCAATGCTATCAAGCTATGCCAACAGATGTTGCACACTGTGGGAAATCCAGGATAGAACTATTAATCAGTCTACTTTCTGTGCTGTGTCATGACTGCTGATGTATTTTAACATGTGCATACTTGCCATGAGGAGTTTTTTTGTTTTAGTGTCAGAGCTTCAGAAGTCTATTAAAGGTTCTTACTGGAGCAATTAAAACAGAGAGGTTTGCCTCAAGGTAACAGCCACATTGCCTGTTGGGGATTCCAGCCGAGAATGTAAGAGAGAGATCTAGTTGTCGCTTTTGACTGACACACTTTTAAATGAGATCAACAGAGAGGAAGTTATAGGCTTCGAGGTACATGTGACATTAGAAGGAGGATTGAAACTTTGTCCAACTGTGCAGTTAGATCTCAAGAGTGTCGCAGAACAAAATGATCAAGCCAGAACAGGGTTTGCCTGCAGGCAGAGTGGTGGTACAAGATGTAGAAATTAAAGAGATTGTAGAGCTTGTTATGTTTTTCGTCCACTTAGCGTTACATCAAGGGACTCTCCACTGATTTTACTCAAAATAAGTTTCATTAAAGAGGGCGAGGCTTTTGGGGATTGTAAAAACAGATGTGTGTATATGATTTAGCTTGTGCTTTCTAAGCTTTCAAAAGCCTGAAAAGCTTTGTTACTCCAGCCAGTATGGGCTCTAAACAAATCTGTCCAGTTTACTGGATCTTCCCTATTGACCAATAGTTGACCAATCAGGGGCAACTCATTTTATTATAAAACAAGGAAGATTTAATAGAACTAACTTACATCAATATATTTGACATGTTTTGGTCTTGTCTTTGAGGTTCATGTCATCTTTAATAAATCATGTTGTTCATTGTGTAAATCGTTGTCCTATTAAGAGTAATATGGAAATCAAGCTTTAAGGCTTGGCTGCCTTGGGACTATATAGTTTGTTTGTGCAGCAATGCATATCTGCTCTGCTGGTCCAAATATTTCCAATTCTGGCTACAAAAAAAAAAAAAAAAAAAAGATTGCAAAAGCCAAAATAAAGACTTGATGAAGACACTTAACCAATGGGCATGTTTTGCTGGCTATGTCCACGTTTAATTACTGCTGTTGAACAATAGCAGGGACTGGAATTCAGAATATCAGAAAAATGTCTCAGAGGATTTGTTACCATTTCATTAAATGTGGCTCCGGTCAGTCTTCCAAGTCTCTATATTGTCAATATTAAAGACAGTAAACCCTTTAAAGAGAGAGATTTATCTTCACATTGTTATCATATGAAGAAAGGATACAAGTGGTAATTCTGAATCCAATTTTTAAAATGTTCAACATTTTACTCTAATCTTAGAGAAATGTTAAAAAATTGAAATGTCAGTTTTATTTGTGTTTTTGATGAATTATCTTTGCAATACAATATATGTTCTTTTAACCAGTTGAAAATATTGGAAAAAAGCACCAAATCAACCTACTTAAGGTACATTTATCGCACCCTGTATGGTTGCTAAGATTAAAAATGAGAGCGATATTGTTCTTACTGACTCAGAAGACGACCCTCGCATTGAAAATAGGAGGCTCTGTTGAAGTGAATCTCACCAGCATCTACTGTTATCAAATACAATCGAGAAGGATATAAATAAAACTGTGTTTTTGCCTCGAGGTTCATGATTGTTCAATGAACCGTGAAATCCTGCATTGTCACATTACAGCTCAGTGGGGGAGGAAAATAAGACTCTACGCTGCCTGAATGCTGGCTTATGCCTTATTTCAATGTGCTTACAGTAACATCTGCTCTAAGATTTGAGAGACAGTGTATGTCTCTCTGGCTCTTCTTTGACACTCTAATCAACTATAGCATGTCATTCCTCACATCACACATCATGCAGTGTTGTCAAGCTGTTCCTAAAGGAGTAACAGATTGGAAATTAGTGCTTATTACATGATGATAACTAATGCTTCAAAAGCCATCACCCGTTATGTGAAGAGCGCCTGTTACTTTATCATGTAGGTTAACGTTATCAGCCACCATATGCCATCTTATCATCCTGCCTGGGGGAAAATTTCTTTAAGTAAATGAACACAAACCGATTCCCTTTACTTCCATTCAAAATCACATTTCTCTCTCTCTCTCTCTCTCTCTCTCTCTCTCTCTCTCTCTCTCTCGCAATGAGTGTGTGGTACCATAGTGAAAAAACACTGCAGTTCTTTTAGCCAGTCAGTCAGAGCCAGTAGCCTATTCACACTGTCTCTCTCCCGCATTCAGCATCTCTCTAACTTACTATCCCCCTCTCTCTCTCTCTCTCTCTCTCTCTCTCTCTCTCTCTCTCTCTCTCTCTCTCTCTCTCTCTCTCTCTCGTTATACTCACATACACGCTGATCTTCGCCTCCTCACTGCATCAGTCCTCTTCCTCCCTGATCTGAGGTACCATGCATCCTCCTTTCTCTTCCTCCTCCTCCTCCTCCTCCTTCTCCCTGCCACTTGTCAGCTACTGTTCCAGGGTCTCTTTATCCAACAGAGCGCTCTTGTTGCAAAGCCGTGGACCGTAAAAGCTGTGTTTGACTTGGTGGAGGACTTTTTGGAGACAGGACAGGGCTGTGTATCGGGTCTGAGGACAGCTGCTGGAAATGCTGATGCTGCTTCTGTCTGGGTGCAGATCTTTGCGGGACTTCTACATGCTGTGTGACACTGCTTGATTCCCTGCAAAGTTTCAAGAAGGAAAACATCAATCAAGCTTATCCTTTCCGCTCAGAGAACACTGACTGCTTAATGTGTGTAAGAACATTTACACCAGTAAGGAATAGGTGTTTTATTTTTTTTTCTGTAAAGGAAAGGCACATTAAGCTATTCAACAGACAAGAATTGATTATCTGAATGTAAGCATTTAATATTTCATGCACGTATAATTTAGCATGTGTGAATGTGTGTACATGAATTCATGAGTGAGAGTGTGTGCTTGTGTGTAAAGCATCGTGTATGTGTTCGTGTGAGTGTGTTATTGTGCAGTGATACCTCTCAGAACGTTTGACTAAAAGCTTTGTTTTAGTCTCGGTTAGACGGGTAAGAATGACTCTCCAGACGCCGACAACTACATGCTTCCTGACAAAACTTCCCACACATCCAAAAGAGAACGGATTAAAATAGCCATTGGAGAGAGACTTTGTAAAACAGAAACCGAAAAATCAGGAAGAGCACGGGGACCAAATTTAAGGTGGAAATGTAAAAGTTCGCAGTACTTTATGTGGGATGAGTCGGGCACCATGAAACAGGACACAGAGAAAAATGAAATGGAAGGATTAGAAAAAAGTAGGGCAGAATTCCTCTCATTCTTCATGTTGATATACAGCTTGGAGATGTGTTGAGAAGGCAACAAAAACTCAGGGAAAGAAATTAAAGAGATTTCGCTTTCTTTTCTTTTTTGAAATATTGAAGTCATCTTTCTGGTTTAGCAGGACATTCAAGTGCTCCTCTCTATCGGGCAATTCATTCAGTGTGCCTCTTTCCCTTCATCCTTGTCCTTCCATCTTCACCCTCTCACATTTCCAGGTGGAGTGGAATCACGGGATCCCCATCTCAACTCCTCACATACTGACCAGAACTGCAACTCTGCTATATCAGATCTTAACGTAACTTCAGCTTGAGATTTTTCTACAAAAAGAGGCCACCCTTCCTGCTTATGACATCCACTTGAAATTAAGCAACAGGCTCATCTGGCCTGGACCTCTGGCTTTGAACATTTGAAAACAAACAATAAAGGACTATTACATAGTTCAAAAAGAAGCTCTGGTAGCCTTTGCAAACAACCATGCAGGTGTCCTTTGCATGCACAGACCACGGGCTGAAGGCCCCGCGTAATGGCGAGCACAGCAAGCAGAATGCGACCAGTCCAAATACCGCCAGCCAGGCCCGTGCCCGCTTCCGCACCGTGGCCCTGATCGCTCGCAGCCTGGGCTCCTTCACCCATCGCTACCACCACAACCTTAAGGAGTCTACGGCCAAGCTCACTGGCATGAAGTACCGGTATGTAAACAGAGAGTAGAGAGTGTGTGAGAAAGGAGAGGGTGGATGAGAAAATGTGTTCAGTTTAAATGGGCCATAGTTTTCTCTCCTCTGATAACACTGTGTGATATTGAAGAAAAAAAAAAAAGATTTCCAGAATGAGCTCGTTTGAAAGAGCTCTGATGGAGACAATGAAGATATAAGAACAGTGACAGGTGATGTGTGGGATGGTGTGTGTGTGTGTGTCTGGGTGTCAAGATACAGATAAAATGCTGATTTATTGGCAGCTCAATGTGAAATTCCACATTTAACAGTCTGCTGATAAAACTACATTGTTTGTGCTGTTAAGGTTCCTGGAGTTTCACGTACAAACAGAGTTGATTAATTTACCTCAAGTTAAATTTGCGGGGCTGCTGCTGGGGCGGTCACCTCACAGCATGAAGGTTCCTTTGTTTGAATCCCTGATCAAGACCTTTCTGTGGGGAGTTTGCACGTTCAACCATGCAGCTGTGGGTTCAGTTTTCCTCCGACCATCCAAAGATACGCACCTAAGGTTAATTTGTGACCTTAAATCGGCGTAGGTGGTGTAAATGTGAGTGTGACTTATTGTTTGTCTCTGTAAAGCAAGCAGCCCTTTGATTGGCTGACGACCAATCCAGAGTGTACCCTGTCTCTCGCCCATTGCCTGCTGGGATTGTCTCCAACTCACTGCAACAATGAACAGGATAAGCGGTCAAGATAATGAATGGACCAAATTTTAACTTGAATTGAAAGATAAGGTATTTCGATGTCGTCATGGTGGATGACATTTTAGAAGATTTTGTTGAGCAAATTAATTTTAATATCTGATATCCAGTTTTGACCCCAGAGTCTTGAATGTGGCTGATATGGTGTAAAAAAAAAAAAAAAAATTATATTACACCTTCAAAATATTTGAAACTTTACTGTGGAAATAGTACTTTTATTCCTACTGATGGCTGGCTGCATGTACAGTGTAATTTCATTTCATTGAAATGTTTAAAAGTAATATAATAATAAAGTTATAGTTAAACAGGACTGACTGACTGACTGACAGGTTCCTGTTCTGCAGACCAAAGACACAACCAACGTTTAGATCCAACCTAAGCAAAGTGCTGTTTCCTCATAGCAAGGTGGTTTCTGGTTTAAATCCTTCCGACCACAGTCCAAAGACATGCTCGTTACGGTGGTGTCATGTATGAGTGCATGTTTGTCTTAACATATCAGCACTTTTGTTTGCTGTGTCTGAAACCATATATTAACATACTGCCTATGACATACTCAAACAGTATACTGCATCTTATACCAACCTGACAGTAAGTATGCCTTTAGCAGCAAAGTCATGCACGTCGTCTCTGTGACGTCATAAATCATGCATTTTGGGTCTGTTTAGAGAAGTATCAGCCTAGACATATTATTTAACAATAATATGCACATGTTTATTATGTATACAGCTATTACAGTCAGACAACGCACACTGTTTGGTTTCCAGGCTCAAACCATAATAACTTCTTGCACTTTTAATTTACATGCAGAAATTTGAGGAGTGATGGGATGATCTTAAATCCCTTCAGTCGGAGCCTGTAGATGGTGGTGGGGCTGAGCCAGAGTGCATTTCTTCTGCCGCTTGAAGCTGGCAATGAAAGCGCAGAGAGAGAGACTGGAAATCTTGCATCTTAAAAAGCTAATTGGAAGGAGGTGTCATGTGATGAGAATGAAGCATGTTAAGTGTGAAATCAGTGGATCCCAAGTTGACTGCCTGAACTAGCTTGCAGGCGTCGCCTCATTGAGTCATTTGAGTTTATTAAATGTTTAAAGAACGCTAACTTTAATTTGTACTCTGCTTGTTAGCTGACCAGTGAGTTCAACCATTGAATAGTCTTAGGGCTGCAATGTATTGTGGGCGATTGAGCATGACAATGGCTCCCATATCATACTTTGAAATATTATTTATGTCTTATATGTACTCAGTGTGGCAACATGTTTAGTATGCATAGTGGTAGTGTGAAAGTACTGTATATTTTGGGCAACCTTTCGGTACCTCGCCTCTCGCCCAAGGATAGTTGGGATCAGCTAACGATCCCGCTCATCTTAATAAGCGGTTTTGATGAACCACTATAATGAAAATAACTGTTATAAAGTGCTGCCATATAAACATCGTACATAGTAATAAGAATAAGGTCTTTTACTTGCTTTTTGGAAACATAACAATGAGCATGGTCTTTGTACCTGCTCTTTAGTAGAGTAAACAGACAAAGAGTAAGGTCCTTTACCTGCTTTTTGTAAATTGTAACACTTGAGATAACACTTGTTATGAGTTGACGCTATAGATATAAAGACTGAATGATTGATACATGTCATTAAAAGGAGTTTGGAAAATGAGCAATAATCTTAGTATTACATTATGATACAGCCTTATCACAACTTGAGGTCCTGAAAAATGGCTCAAAACATGGTGCTGAACATCTGTAACAGCTGTTTTTACTGATTGAATGTGTCTAACAAGACACTGATTTATGGAAGACGCGGGAGCCTCAATATTTTTGCAGTCCATTGTACAATAAAGTATAAAAGAAAGAAAACTAGACTACAATATTAATTATCTCTCATGTGCTTGTTTGATACCACTAGCATCAGTTGAAGATTTTGACTTCATGCAGTTTATTCAATAACTGGCTGTGACTGTAAGAACATTCTGTGAGGTGTGACAGTAAAGATGAACAGAGCTGTGCTCTCCAGCTCTTCGTGTGTCTGTGTGGGAGTCCTAACCAGGCTGGGCCAAGTAAACAATGCGCTCTTCTCTCAGCGAGTGGGCTCTTAACCCAGACCGCAGGAGCAAAATAGTAGCTTCCACCTCACGCTGCTGGTTTACTGAAGAGTGTGATATCGTCACTCATGGCGTCAGAATGGAGAGAGATTCTGAGAGTTAACGAAGGGATGATGAGAAGGATATAAAGTAAGAATAAAGAAGTTTTAAAAAAAACAGTTGAGTGATTGAATGAGAGAGAAAACAGGGCACGTGGGTCATTTCACAGAAAGAAAAAAAAGAGGCAATTAGTAGAGTTTGTCCAGATTGGATGCGAGGCAGCTAAATGTGATATGTATCTGCTTGTCACACAATCTCATCTCGTTTCCATAACAACATTGAAATGGCCAACCTCAATCTGTTCCCCAGCGCCAACCAAGCCTTGTGACTCTATTGTGCAAAATGTCTCAGCTTTTTGCGAAAAGACTTTTTCCATTAACGGAGATGATTCATTTGGAACAAGCTATTGTCTTATTTTCCAACTCGATCATGTCACCCCTTTTTTCAAGGTTACAGACAAATCCATTCTCTTGTGTTACTGTTTCTTATGCTTTCCATACTTTACCTAAATTGGTAATTACGTTGCATGGTTGTTTAAGTGTGTGAGTTGTTTATTTTTTTGTTTTTTGTTTTTTTGGTGTTGAAATGAAGATTTGCTCTTCCTTGTACTGCATTTTAAAACAGGTGGAGGACATTACCACTAAAGCTTCCTCTAAGCTGTCAGTAAATCCCCTTTTCTTTATCACAGATGAGCAAATATTGGGATAGCTCATCTGTGATATCCTCTCTCTGCTTCCTGTTTGTTTAGTCTTTTCTGTTCCTCTCTCTTTCTGTACTGTATCTCTCTCTCTCTCTCTCTCTCTCTCTCTCTCTCTCTCTCTCTCTCTCTCTCTCTCTCTCTTTTTTTTTTTCAAATCCTCTAACGCAAAGGTATTTGATTAAAGAATTCCTGAATTTCAGCTGACAGGGAATCTCTTGAGATCAAGCCAAGTTTGTAAAGAAAAATAAGTCTGTGCACACTCTTGTGTTTTTTCTGCACAAGAAGAGGAAGCTATTTTATACTTGCGTGTATTTGTGGGCGTATCCCTTGGCACATTAGATTACATACAGTATATGAGTGCATGTATGTGAATGTGTGGCATAAACGCTCTGCACTGCGAACATCTGACGAAGAAGCAAGTTGAGGCAGGAGTGCTGTGCACAGCAAGCAAGTGAGCTTAAAGTGATAACACCATCATCTGCAGCATTTTGTTGATCCAAATATAGTGTACCTCTGGTTAAGATGTCCCTGAGTCGCAAACCTCCAATGATGTTTGACCTTTGCTTACTTTTATAATAATACAAACCCACAAGTAGCAAAAAAGGCCAAAATGTGGAATTTAACCCCCTGACTCCTATTGTAGCGAATTTGCATCAAACCGCTTCTGCTCCAAATGCAGCCAAAATAGCGTCCGTATTCCTCCACTGCCGGTTGATGCACTTCAATACATACCCAGGAACCTTTTGCAAGCATTAGTAAGTCATAGGACCAGTCGGAGACGGAACAACATCTGTGCGACGTGCTATTTATGTGCTATTTTCTTATATACTTAATTTATCATCTACTTGATAGCAGAAACACATTCAACAAATTCAGGCGTCAAGGGGTTAACTAAACCTGCTGTTAGTTTCACAGATTATTTCCGGTTCCCTGTAGGAACTTCAATTTGAAGTTCAGAACGGTCATTAGGCACCAGAAGGCCCTTTGACAGAACAGGAGGTTCAGGGTAGATTGTGCTTGTTTGGTTCAGAGCTTCAGTGCAGATGGGTTTGCAGAAATCCCTTCTGTTGGTTCCTCAGAATGCTGGCTTATCAGTGGCCAGCAGAGAGGGAGAGCCACTCTGCTGTGTGTACTTCATGTGTCAACAATGTGACCAATGCAATGCAGAAAGCAGCCACATTAAGTGTTTTTCTGTGAACATTGATTCTGCAGAAAATGTTGTCTGTTTCAAAGTGCTCCACACTTTCATATAGAGGAAACGAATTACATTTTTGGAGAAGTTTTTTTTTTTTTTTTTGTCCTATCTGTTTGTGAGAAGCAGCCTCAAATGTCTATCATACTTTCGTGGATGACTCTGACGTACCTCCAGCGTGAGCACTTCATGAGAGCCAAACCAATAGGTTATTTGTATTTTTTTTAACAGATATAAGAAGTCATTTTTTTCTTGTTCAGTGGGTTTGGAAAATGTGTCAGAAGATTACACAGCAGGATAGAGTTTTGAACAGCTTCAGTAGGCACTCATGCAATGTCGGTCTGCTTGTCCTCTTACAAACACAATTTTCTTGCTGCTGTTGCGATCCTCAGGCTGGACCATTATTTTGCCCGTTGCTGCTCTCTGTGTGTTTACGTTTAGTGCTAAATATGTGTGTGCATTTGTAGGTGCTTGTGTGAGTGCAGATAGGCATGTGCATTTGCATGTCTTCACACATCTTGTCACATTCCCTATCATAATGCTTTTGCTCTGAGACACACTTTTGCAGTTTGAATCCTTCTCTGTGTAATTTTTCACTGTATGCCCTATCTTCATTATATGTCAAAATTCTAACATAAATATATTTCCTACAGCCTTTACCTCAGCTCCTGTCTCTGCTGTTCTGCTGTGATGTGTAGCTCTAATAATGTGAGCCGGGTTGTTGCACAACAGAAGCCCTGTAGCATTGAGCTTCACTCTGCCTAAAGACCGAACAAGCCCCAAAGGATCAGAGCAGTCCAATCTCTCAGTTTAACAGTCAGGGTGTTTGCATGGGCTTTGTGTTTTAATTAAAGGTCACAACTTAAACAGTTTGCTGTACGCCTAATGGTTTTATAATAGTGTTGCCTTGCTAATACAGTTTTGTCCTTTTTTTCTTTATGGGTCTCTGTAAACAGACTGTAATCATGAAGATAATAGTGAGTGATACTGAGCTGAGCTGAGAATTTCACAAAATCAGATAATCCCTATCCATAAAATCTACCTCAGCTCTCAACAAATCTCCATTATCTTTGTGATTTTTTTAATGTCACAGAAAACCAAAACAAAAAGACCTTACAGCGTTGCTGTGCGGTCAACAGAAAATGTGTTTGCTTCAGAAATCAGGGATTGGTATATAATATAATTTACTTCGTCCTTCTCGCTTAACATTTTTTGACAATGCTTGTTTTGGATTATTCCATTTTGATACCTACCAGTGAACCATAAGTAAACCTTTTAAAATGCCCTGACCTACTTTTTATTAGGAAAGTATGGAGGTTTTCCGTTGTCATGCTGTGAATTTTTTTTTTCACCCCACATGCAGGCTTCTCTCTGAAACCGTTCTGAATCAATCACTTCAGAACAGCCCACACGATTTTCAATACAGGATCAACCCACAGGCCACAAGCTTCAGTCATGAATCTTTGCCAGAAATATGTTTTTTCTTTGTGAGATTCCCAGATTTTGGAATTACAATGTGCAACATACACGGAGAGTCAGGTCCAGACTCTGGCACCGTTTTTGCATGCTCACTCAGACTGGCCAAACATGCGCATTGTGCAGGGCCCTGTAGGAGCTGTCATTTCCTATTTCCCATTCTGTGTCATATAGAATTCTTTATCTGTAGAGGGTGTTTGATCTGCTTAGACTTGGGGCTTGGGCTTGCCACTATGCATGCCTCAGTCTGCTGCTAGTTTCTTTCTGTTGTTAGAGCAATCTTCTGCTTCCATCTTCCTGTTCAACCATGAGGGCTGTGCGCTTCATCAGTAAATTACAGTAATACAACCCCCTCCCCCACAAACTCTGCTGCAGCTTTGCTTTCATACTAAATGTCTTTATTTCCCCCCCTCAAACTTCCCTTCTTTCTTCCCACCCACACAGGCCCTGTCTTTATTCAGAATATGACCCTCCTTTTCTCCCCTGCACTGAATTACTTTGATAACAACATCATGGTTGTCATCAGGAGAGCGCTGGGAAAACAGGAGGTGGGTGTTGTCTAATCCCTCTGCCCATCGAGGTTGGTTTGTGTGGGTTTGCTCAGTCTACATTAATCCCCAGCAAGTGAGGAGTTTTATCTGTTTACTCACAACCTTGAGGAAAGTGTTTCCCGACAAATATTGATTCCAACAATCTTATATCGGGAGACAAATCACAAGGAATGCCCCGGTGTGTGACTTGAGCACAAAAGAAGTGCTTTCCAGGAAAACACAACATCCTCCTACGATAAGAGGTCATTCCTGCTAAGATTTCAGCACAATAAATCAACCAGATGTTTATTTTGTTTCAGCTGGGCATCCACTAAGAATAGCAGCAGCTACATGAAGTAGCTGCTCACAGGATGTTCATAAGTGGTGACAGGTTTGTGTGAGGGGGCGTCTTCAAATGACTCATTTGTCATTTTACTTCGAGGCTTCGTTTGGGCATCATCCAAGCATGAGGGGCCGAGAAACACTGACTGTCTTGCAAAGTTGACTATATGTTTGATTTTGTAGACACATGTTGTCTTTTCCTATAGTGTTCATCTTATCATTACAGTAAAATACAAAAAAAAAAAAAGAAACAGTGCATCCCAGCAGCACCATTTGTCTTTCTTTTTCCCTGTAAGACCAATTTCTTCTTCAAAAGGGAGTTTTTCATTTGCTTTCCTTTGTTGCAAACGACAAGCAGTAATTTCCTGAATTACCAGTTTCTTAGATTTTATGTGCCTCCGCTGGCACCTGCTCCCCAGACCTGGACACATTTATTGAGGCTTTACATTGGGACGAGTTGTTAATAATCAGGCTTGGCTGCTACTGCTTCCTGATTCCCCAGTAATCACTGAGGATGAGAGTCATTTGAGAAAAGTGTTTTTCTCACATCACTGAGACAGCATATATTCATTGATAGCAACAACCTGCAAAGTTCACTCATGGAAAATGTTCAAATCACAAAGCTAACATTTCTTTTAAGGACAGCCTGCTTTATTCAGAGGTGGAACGTGCCGGCGAGCTTGTTTTTTGTTCCGATATCGTGCATGAATGAGCCACTCTATGAAAACGGTGTCAATGGCGACCTGAGGGAGATTTACATACAATTCTGATCTGTTCCATGCATAAAACAGCTGATTTACCCAGAGTGCCTTGCACTTCATTCAGCCGTGAACATTCCCAGTCAGAGACGTGGTTTGTCCTCAGTAACCCCCTTACTAAACACACATAGGTTCAGCCGATATCACACTTTCAACCTACCGTACAGCCCTTCCCCCACACACTTGGATCAGAGCTCCCACTCTATAATACATCAGAGAGACGGAGGATACAATATCCAAACTCCTCCACCATATCAGAGGCAAGAATTCATCCCACGATATGTGACTGCAGAGACATGTGTCTCCTCATTTTCCCCTGTCATTGTATTATCAGTGCCTTAATTGTGCAATACATCACAGGATCCTTAAATTTGTCGAGTCACCCAGAGTGTTAATATGCTAAATATCCTGCATGTTTCCCTCCGTTATCATGGCGGCAACTGACTCTGTGACTGATGCTTCCCTATGTCAAACACCTAATTGAATTGGCTGAAGGCACAGTTAGATAGCAGAGGCTCGGATTAGTCTGCATTCATCTTGACGGGCACAGGCCATTAGTCGTCAGGCACGAGAAACTGACTGACGGCACTTTTTACAGCCTCATTTATTGTTGCAATGAGTGAATGCCGGCAAAACCAAGCAGAAGGCACAATCCCCCCAGAAGGATTACCAAGGGTTGTCTCTGTGTCAAGAATTAAGTGTTTGGACATATTCTCCTCTCGACATCAAGTGTTTTTGCTTGTGATTGTGGCCTTGTGAATGCACGTGGCCTTGTTGATTCTGTCAGAGGAATGTGTCTCAATTTCACACCGTTTGCTCATAGTATTTTTTTTTCTCTATTGGAGGACTACAGCTGTCTTTGCAGTTCTCTTGAGTTGTCTTTCACCCACAGTGAAAGGGAGAACAATCTGCTCATGGTGTTTTTGCCATGTTAAGTCCTTAAACGTTCTGCACCATGACTTCCCCTCTCAGTGTGACTTGATGCCACACAGATTGTAAAAGGTTAAGAAGAGGGCTGTGAGTTAAGGGTGGTAAGAACTTTGATGTCTGAGTTTATCACCCATGATTGTAATGAGAGTAGAAAGAGCTGTAATAAAATGCGGCAGATCAGCTGGATGTAAATTAACTGCTATGGAGATGAACAAAGGTGCACTGCTGCTCTTTTAATATGGGCACAGCGAACAGGGATGCAATAAGAAGTGAGGAGAGAAAGACAGAGTGTGTATGAGAAGATAGATAGATAAATAGATAGATACTTTATTGATCCCGGGGGAAATTCAAGAGCTATCATAAGAGAAGCTGATGTGAAAACACCTCATAGTTAGAGCGAACGTCGTTGTTTGCGTTGAGTGCATTTACTTACCTTCTAAATGAGTCAGCTTCAGTATAAGCAATACTTTCATTGATAATTTCTTTTAGATCGAATATTTCAGGGTTTTCCTATCCTTCAAGAGGAGCCATGATCCTTTTTCTTGAAATTCTGTCCCTGTTCCTTTAAACCTTCAATTTTGACTCAAGATGGAAGATGTGATAAAGGACCTTCAGATTCATTGATTCTCCTTTTGTTATCCTTGAGAAGCTATCTATATAAACCCTGCTAATGAAATCAAAACTGATTCTTTTGTAAGCTCTGCAATATCAAAATTGCTGTATAGCCTACTGTTTCATGTCGATCGACTGATTTATGATGGAGAACACAGATTTAAGCTTGGTAAGCCGAAAAATCTTTGTATACCCAAAGCAAAATACATGAGCATAGTGATTGCAATCATATCTGCTGATGACATCTTGAACCTTAAAAACGTTGCCTTTGTAATCAGACTTTTTTTTTTTTCATAGGAACCTGGGAAAATCTGGGTTGCGTGTTTCCTGTTTGGGGCTTGGTGAGTACATGTAATTAGTATCACAAGCAAATGTCTGCTACTTTCTACAAGTGCAAACTTAACGGTCTGTGTGTGTGTGTGTGTGTGTGTGTGTGTGTAGGTAGGTGTGTGTGTGTGTGTGTGTGTGTGTGTGTGTGTCTGTATGTGTGGGTGTTCTGAGATGTGAGAATGTAGAGAAAAGCAGAAGGGGATATTCGTTGTATCATTTCCACCCAATCTCATGCATGTTTCATACGCATGGGGAGTCATGAGTAACAAAGAGGTTTCCAGAGTGTTAATATTTTCCCTGTTAATATTTAATCAATAGCACTGGTTTCAGCAAACAAGTTGTTCAATTATCTCACATATCCGAAGCAAATCATGAGGGTAAACACACTCATTCATCTTGATAGGCCTGATACATTTGGTTAATCTCTGGTGCCTGTGGGTGTGTTTTGGCCTCATATTTATATGAGCATGCGCTTGTGTGAAGTATTGAGGCTTGTTGGACGTGAAGTGTCACTGAAGGCACAGTACTCTGCTGCCGAGAAAATACTCAGGCGAAGCTAATGACAGAAAATCTGTAAATGACTTCTAATTATCTGTTTAGTGATTTTTTTTTAAAGAATTAACCACATCGCACTGAGCAGCAGGGAGGAATAATGGATTGTAAACCATCATTCAACTTAAAATAATTGGCTTCACGCCCCTTTATTGACAGTTACATTCCAGCATTAGTGCCTTTTAGAAAAACAATGATTTCTACTGGTTGCTTTTTTCAGTAAATGAGAGAAGAATAGATTTTTCTGTAGCGATATTAAAAGACAAGCTATTGCATCCATTGGCTCTCACACACTGCCATTCGACGGCAGGATACTTACCTGTTACGCCTCACATTCAAGTATCCTGCATGGAGGGACAAGGGTTGCTCAAGTTGTTTTACCACTGAGCCTCCATCAAAGGTTGTAATGGAGACATAATGGGGGAAAATGATAGCAATGTGTAATATCGGAGGAGCAGGGCGGATCAGTGCTGTGTGTTTTGGTGCACATCTATAAATGACTTATGTAGATTTCTGTATTTCTGTGTCTACATGTCATGATGAAATATTCAGGGAAGGGTTTATCATTTCGGGGAAGAAGGCATGTGTCCCTTTTTTAGACTTAAACTTAAAAGACTGATACCAATATTAAATCTGTGTGCTAAGCTATCACTCTTTTAGCTTGACTGGCATACTGGCTGGAAACAGGGGTGGGAGGTAGCTCTGACAAGGGGACTAATATGCTATTTTGTTGTTGAGTGAAGTATCCTGCAACCTGGCCAGCCAAAAATAACAGATGTGTTTGTACCAGCGATACGAATGCAACATAGCGTGTATTTAAAGATACTGATGTTACCTGCAGACATAAACAGCTGTTTCCCCACATTCCCAGCCGTCATTCTTATCCAAGTTTATCAGCATTGAAGACATCACTCAGCAAGAATGTAAATAACCTAAATTCTTAAATATTTTCCTTTAAAATTGTATATCAAATGATAAATAATGTGAAATATATGAAAATACGTTTTAAATGCCAGCTAAATACATCAGTGGGAAGGCTCCAGTAACATTATCCTAATGGTGCAAAACATTACACATTGACCAGCAGCCTATTCATGACTTCTTATTGGTGGAATATGACAACAAGGAGCATGACAGGATCAGCTAACGGAAGAGCATGATAATATTAATAAAAACTGCGTTAAGCTTATGCTGTTTGGAAAAACAGCTGCTGCAAATGCTTCCTTCTATATAAAGAATAACGATGTACTTCAATCATAGCAGTCTCTGTCTATGTGTGTGTGTGTGTGTGTGTGTGTGTGTGTATGCACAGTCGTGTGCAGTGAATCTGGGTGGACCTCACATAACCTGAGACTAATTCTCACTCCTGTTATAGAGGTGTTAAGTGATACTGCCAATAAGGCTATTACTTATCAAGTCTGTTTTAGCTTTTGACAGATGACAGGTGCTGTCTGTCAACTGATCAAGGCCGTTTGAGGCTTGAAAGAACGAGGAGAAGAAAGGTTAGAATAAAGAAAACGCCATGCTCCCAGGGGGTTCATCTCTAACAGAACTGTAGAAAATTAAATATTAAAAGCAGGAATTTGTAGAAATTAAATCAAAAAAATAACCAATGCAATACAGTGATTTTTGTTCCAGCATCCTCCTTCTGTGACATGAAAAATGATCATTTCATTTACAAGCAGTCAGAGCAGCATTTGTGTCCTTGTGGGTTTCTGTGTGCTACTGCCCCAAGTGACAGTATCAAAAGGTATAGTGAAATTTGAAAAATTACCCAAAAAATAACAATGAGATTTTTTTTTTTCACTTGACCATTGCTGGCGTGTACAAATGATGGTGAGCACAGGCTGGTTTGCTGTGACACTTTGTGTGCATTTGGCTACAGATTAAACAGCTTTGTCATTATTTTACATTAGTATGTGATGACAATATGCAGCTTGAGGCAGGACATGGTGAAGATCATTCTTGCAAAAGCCAACAAGAATTAATAAATGTATACAAGAATTCTGTACATCTGTTATGTCACTGCAAATATATATATCATAGTCTTACTTTAATCTGGAAAAGAAACCAGAGTTAGCCTGAACAGCACATGTAAGAAAGACAAAACCTTTAAAACTAGACAATATTTAAAAAAAAACATTTTTCTGTGTAACATTCTTTTCGATTACATTATCATCAGCATATAAATTGATTAAATTTGGATGGAAAAAATAATAATCTCCTTAGTTTGATTTGATTGAGCGATTTGTAAATGTGTTTAAATTATTAACCAAATAATACAGGAACAGAGTTACATACATTTATACTGATAAGACACTCTTTAAGTTATGTGCCCTATGTAGGGCAGTGCATCATGATTTATAAACAGAGTGCACCTGCAAGTAGTACATTTTGTCTGAGTGCACTTAAAGAAAGAACAGCTGTGCAGTGGCAAAGAGCACATGCAGTAGGTTGTGCAAATCCCTTCAGAACTTTATTGCATTTTATTTGTTCTATCCTTTAGTCAAATAAAAAGTTATTTAGAGGTAATAAACATTTTTACGAAGCTGTTTTTAAGCAGAAGAAACTCATTTGGCAAAAAAAAAACAGAAAACGTTTCTCTTTCAACAGTTAACCGTGACATTTGGCTGTGATGACTTTGGGACAGGGTCCTGTGTCCATGCCAAAATGTCAAAGTCATAATTTATGCAAAAATAAAATGATTTGGATGAGTGGTTTATATGCAAACTGTCTAGTAGGTTTTTCTTTTGTTTTGTTTTTTATCAAATGTTGTTTTTTTTTCTTCAACAGGCACATGGGTAACGTTTGGAGGTCAGATCTCTGATGAGGTAAGAGGCATCGTCAAATCTATCCCTTACATGTGAGGCAATATTATGGGTCATTATCTTAGGCCTCGCGAGTGATTTTAGTGGGGAATTTGTGAGAATTGCATGAGTCATTTAGGTTCAGTGTCAATTTTGCCCAAATCACAGCAGGCTGTGAACTCCCTGTTGGCTCTAACAAGGTCAAACAGTCAGCTCCTATTACTCTGTGTCACAAGTTATTAAGTGTAAGACTTCCTGCAGCGACTGGGACTATCTTACAAAAAAAGCAGGTACTGAAGATAGTAAGTGAACAACATTCTGACAAAATTCGCCTTCCCATGTATTGCCCTGAATAGACTGCAGGCACAAGAACTAGGTCAAAAAAGTCTGGGAAATATATTGAGCAGTAAACAACAAATCAGCTAGCAGCCTCTACAATTTTCCTGGTGATTTGTAGTTCAGCAGCAAACTGATTTACAACCCCTGAGTTTTTTCTGAGAATTACTTTACCCGTTCTTTTTGAAGTGTAATTCGAGGAATATTTATAGTCATGCCTCATCTCATGCTGAAGGCTATATTAACTTTTCTTGTCTGTGTTCAGGTGGCAGAGCAGCTGATGACCATCGCCTACGAGAGTGGGGTGAACCTGTTTGATACAGCAGAGGTCTACTCCGGGGGGAAGTAAGTGATGTCTACGATTTATTCTCTGTCTCATTTCTAAAGAGCGCTTTTTATGGTCTTGTCAGCTCTTTAATAGTCGGATGAGAAATGTTGATGTGCTTACTCCCACACCAGGAATTATTCACCAATCTTTTTTGCCTCACTGGGGATCCCCTTTTATGTGGGCAATTTAATCTAACCTTATAGACCTACACATTGTCTGGGTGAATAATATGGGACACGCTGCAGCAGTATGGGGATGAATATTAATCTCAGGCTTTCTGGTGAAATTTAGGCGTACAGTACAAGGCATTCATCCTTTATCTTGGACTAGTTCTGATTTTTAATTATGCATTCATGCTATAGATGTGTCGCCGATAATAGCCATGCATACATGTTCTTAGACAAAAGGCAACTTGATGGATAATCTCATGATCTCATTGTGTATTCTTATCTTTGTAGAGCAGAGATTATCCTGGGAAACATCATCAAGAAGAAGTGCTGGAGGTAAAGTACAGTCTCCGAAGATTTCAATGCTTTCAACTTGAGATGTGGGTTTACACAACTGCTAAATGTGTACAGGCAAATGACAAAATGTACCCAAATGTAATGTACATGCAAGCATCACATTACAACAATTCCTGTTTACGTTGGTGGAACCTGCAGGGGTTTACCTATTTACCAACTGAAGTGTTTGTGAAGTCAGGCTTTGTCATGTTGTGGAATAAAGACTGACTGCCATTTTTTAAATCAAATTTACTTCGATCTGTTTCAGGTTCTTTTGATCGTAATAAATAATTTATTTATGGATCTCACTGTCTGGTGTGAACAAAAAAGCCTTAACCACAGTACAATCTAAACGTGTGTACCCTTATCATTGTAGTTGTTAACATTTTAAGTTTTGTTGCAGTTTAAAGAGATGAAAGAATATAGTATTCTATGTTACGTTTTCGTTTGGCGGACCCCAAAATGCAGAGACATAAAAGACCCAAAAATAGTTTTAACAAAAGATATTTAATGTTCCAAGGGGAAAAACAAAAGAGAGCAGGCAGTGATGGCAGGGAGCTGGCTGGCTGGAAGATCCGGAAGACAGGGGACTCCCGACGAGTTGAACTCAAGCAGGTGGCACAACAGCAAGAACTAGAGATAAGAAAAAAACACAGTCAGTCCATAAAATCACCAAAACCAAAAGCACAAAATCCACAAGAGGCTACAAAAAACAATTTGCTGAGCGCAAACGTGACCACTACCGAACAAGACGGAATTATCTGGCAGAGTAGTGGAGTGCAAGCCAGGCTTTTATGGAGGAGTTGATGAGATTGAATCCAGGTGTGCCTCGTCTGCTGTATGGAGGAGCCAGCCACACCCCCTGCCACTCACATACCTGCAGAAGGAAGAAAACTAGGAGAGGGAGGGGGAGAAAAGACAACACAAAACTACACCAGAAAAACAAACTGAAACCTCACAATTTTATAAGACAAAAGGAGGAAGTTTACATCTGCATTTGCTAAGTGTTGAAAATGAGTTCATGAAATATATTTACATTGTTGTACAGTTCTGTTACACTCCTGTGTGCTGAGTGAAAAGCATTTCAATTTGTTTATGCTGATATATGTAGAAAAACACCTCATCTTAAATATTAAAGTAAATGTGGTATAGCATGTTAGCGTACTCAATGACAATATGAACTTATTGATGTTTCACATGCAAATTGTTTATCCTGCTTACCATCCTAGATTGGAATTGATTGTTATTAATTGATTGTTGATGTGAGAAAGATAAAGTAACTCTGCAACAAAGGAAGAGGCACATAGCTAATAGAATAACTAATTGGAATAGCAGCTATTTATTAATCATCACTGATTTACTAAAAGGAGCTCACAGAAAATTCTATTTATTTCAATAAATGTTGGTAAAACGTAATATATGCGTATTACTGTAACTCTCAGCTGAAATAGCAAACAGGTGCAAAACAGTGTTTCTCTGCTCTATACAGCAGTGATAACAAGACTCAGTTTAGGGGCTCTATTTTCTTCCCAATATATTGGCAATATTGGAAATATTGACCATCCAAGCAGGATTTATATGAGGGTTCTTGTTAGAGTTCAGAGAAAAGAGTTTCCCTCTGTGATTGCTCATAGAAGATACGTTTGACAAAGAAGTGTAGCAAATCTTGCCAGGATAGTAGGTCCCTGTATAATGCTTCATTATAAACAAAAGTGAATGTGATAAATTCTGCTCCCTGCAGAAAAAACAAACATACACACTTGTGTAATAATGTTTGCATATAGGCATGGACCTACTCACACACACATTTCCTTCAAAACATGTTTTGTCCTTTTGATGATGTGTCTGTCTGTCATCCATCAGGAGATCCAGCCTGGTGATCACCACAAAACTATACTGGGGTGGAAAGTAAGTGTGTATTCAGTCATGTGGGTTTTTGTACATGTGTGTATCTGTGTCCAGCATGTGTGCCTTCCTCAGAAGAGCTAGTTGGCCTCTAGCATCATAGCATAACATGGGATCAAACATTATGAAAAAAAAAGCCCCAAGGCTCACAGACACGAACGACACACTCAAAAATGACAACATTGCCATGTTATCAACCCATCATGCTTCCTTTTAAATCTTCCCCAGGCTTCTTGCCAACTTCTTCTGCTGTCACGCTGAAGGGATCTGCTCTCAATTTGCATTAAGCTGCTTTTACACACAGAACACTTTTTGCTCTGCTTAACTCGTCTTACTTGGTATTGGTGTAACTACTTTCTCTACTTGGTGTGCGTTTTTTTCACTTTAAGGAGGGTCAAACTGATTTTTGGTATTAGCTCAGGTCACTTGAAACCTATGTCAAAGCAAAACTAATAAAGGTACCAAATAATGTTCACAACTTCCGCTTTGGAAATCCAAAAGAGAATGGTTCCAAAAGTTGAGACAAGCTTTACCATCCAGACGAGACGATGCATGATTCATGATCACTCTGTTTCTGAAAGTTTTAAAGCTCTTACCTAAGGAAGAAGACAATCCCCAAGTGCTTTTACCTTCTTCTTCTGGCTTTCTTTGAGTATCTGATCTTGATCAGTTGAGTAGACCATGGGCAAGTTAAGCTCATCCTCAAACCATATCCTCAAGGTACCATATCAGTTATTTCCATAGTGAAAGGATTCAGAGATCAACTTTTTGACCCCTTTCTGACTAAGCTATGACTGATCCGTAAGCATCTTATCATACTTATATATTGTTGTACAGTCATGTCTTCAGAAGAAATTTGAATGAAAGGTATGAGGGCATTACAATAAGAAAGAGGGGCAGCATGTCTTCATGGGTTATTATAACCCATAAGCAGGCTGGGACCAGAGGCAGAAGAGAAAGGGTGAAATGAAGCAAAAATAAGACGGATAGTAGAAAGCTAAACAAGAGCAGAACAAGCAGAAAAGAACAGGAGGGGAAAATAGGCCATAAAAGAAAACGCAGGCATGAGGAAAATCTAAAATTGACTGAGTGAACACAGGTGAGCTCTCTTATAGATCGCTGAAGCATTGTAAGCACAGTTCTGCAGAGTATTGCTTTTTCATGTAGAGCCCAAAACTGGATTCTTTTGGATGACTTTCATCACTTTTATGAGAGTGATTTAAATGTCCATTTATTTATTGTAATCTATTTAAGCAATACCATAACTGACATATACCTGAATATATCCTAACTGTCCTATCTTTAACTAAACTCATACAAAAAGATAAACCTAGGTGTGCAGGAAGAGTATTGTTTTGTTAAAAGTCCAGCATTCACTGCCATCAACACATCACTTTGGATAATAACTAGGGCTGTCTTGGCTGGTATTGTGAAGGGGGTGGAAACCAGGTTGGAGTTCTTGAAAAAGTTGAGGGTGGACCTGAGCTATTGTTCAGGTATTTTGAATTGGTCTGAAGTTTGCCACAAAGTAGGGCTCTATGGCAGGTTTCTTGAGAATGGGAACAATTGCAGCTGTATCTGGACAGCTAATAGAGAGGACAGACTCAGGCTTTTACCAGCTGAGCAAGTACAAGATATCGCTGACAGGTAAAACATTTAGATTTCTGAATGATGCACATAACACCTCTGTTACTGCCTTCAAACAAAGCTTGAACTGCTTCTCCCTATGGTTAGCCCTCTGTGTGTGAGGTGTGACAGAAGCATCACAGTCCCGCTGTGAACTGGCAATGTAAAAAGAACTATGGATACATTCACTAAAAAAATGTTCCTTTTTTATCTTGTGGATGGTTTTTTGTGTGGACTGGGTTGAATTCAAGTTAAACCCAATACTCATTCATAAACAAGTCAAAGTACTCAGGCCGCACAGACGTGTGTCATTACATTCTCTTGTAAATCACTTGGCACCTCGACAGACAGTGAGAGCAAGCTCAAGAGTGTTTGCCCATCTCTAAGACAGTGCACAGTTTGGTCTATAGCTGCAGAGCATGGAGCTGGTGTTCTGCTTGTGAGGAATTTTGTGGGTAATTTGTTATACAGGCTCTTGTATGTTATTAAGTTCATGTGTGTTCAGACAACTGACTCTTTTTTCCCTCCTGTTGCAGAGCAGAGACAGAGAGAGGCCTCAACAGAAAACACATCATTGAAGGTAACAAGTCGATTTCCCTCTCCTCTGCTTTGTCCTTCACATCACCCCATCAGTCGCTGCACTCCCCTAATCTCCCTCTTTTTATCTCGTCTCCTCCCTGAATGTGCATTCTCTCCCCTCTTTGATATTTCTCAGTATTCACACCCAGGGGAATTTGGAAGTTGTATTTGCAAATTCTCCATCGAACCGCAACTAATGTTTTGTCTTTGCGGTTGTCTTATCTTAAGATGTGTGCTTCCAAGAGATGACATCATAGTACAGTACGCACATGAACAGCCACCTTAAACACACACACACACGCACACATTTCCAAAACAACGCTCCATCCAGTCCACAGCGCAATGCACCTCCTGCAGTGACTCAGCTCTCTCCCACATTATTAACATTCACAGCAGCCTCTGCCACTCCCCCCCCCCTTGAACAAGTGAGGAGGAATACAGTTGGAAAGGGCCAGAGGAGAAGGGCAGACGGGCAGAGGAATGAATAGGGGTATTGCTAAATAGCTAAAGCTAATTTGCATGTCCAGTTGATCGTGGTGTTTGTCGATGTGAGAAAGATACAGTAACGCTGCAACAAAGGATGGAGCCACACGGCTAATGGAATAACTAATTGGAATAGCAGCTAACTGAACTGAATATAAAGCCAACCACTGGCCATTTAGTGCATCATTTGACTAGTCAGGTGAATGTGATGAGGAGTCCAAACTTCACGAGCAGGGTTAGCACTGATCAACTTTAGAGTAATGTGCAAGAAAATGTCAAAATCTGTGGAGCATCCTGGAAGCACTTAAACTACTTTCCTCACAGCACAAAGAGTTCGTTTCCAATGTCATCATTTCAAAAAGGATTTCGAAGAACACATAATTGAATGCATTATTCACCACAGAGTGAATTATTTCCCATTAGAATAGCATCTGTTGTTCAACATCTTTTTACAGTTCCAAAAATAGATTGTCTTCATAGCCAGAAAACTCCAGCTAATCCACAGGACTGCAGGAAACTGCTCGAGATGACGGTGCAGGCTCCGATTGGGACCCATGTAATGGGTGTTTCTGGGATCGTGGGAGCTCAGATGACAGAGGGAGGAATAAGTGGTTGGCATGGTGGTGAGGAGAGCAAAACTCTCAGCTGGGATTAGCGGGCGGCATTGAAGCCTCTGGCACTAATCTGCCATGCACACTCACATACTCGAGAGCGCAAGAGTGTCTTTTGCCTTGTCTTCTTTACTCTGCTGTCCTCCTCTGTGACAGGCTCCTGTGTTCCCCTATCTTCTTTCATCTGTTCTCCTCATGTGAATGAGGAGTGATCTGCACACAATTGTTTTTATGTTTTCTCTTCCCTGTACAGTTTACTTATTTTCACTCCATACGATACGTAAAGCCAAGCAAGAGAGAAGGAGACGGGCGCAACCTTGATTTCCCCTGATCCCTCATTTTTCATAAATGCCTCTCCGCTTTGAAGTGTGTGTCAAAAAAAAGCATTCATTTATGTAACAAGGATAATAGTGTGAAAATGTGCAATGTTTTCCACAAAGATCTTCTTTCAAAGATTGTCTGCAGTAAGCATGACACAAAATAACCTTTAAAAAGGCCCCAATATATCCTTCATACCACTTCTCATTGTAAATAAAGGAAAATAAGCTATTTCTGCATAATAATGGTGGCATAGCTGCCTGGAAGAGACGACTACACTTGCTGTGTTTAAAAAAATATGAATCTATGAATGAAGTTGTGTTAAGGGTGAGAAATTACACATGTGAGAAAGGAACCTGCAGTTTGTATTTGAACCATAGTCGCCCGCTTGGAGGATTACAGCCTCCACAGATGCATGCACAAACCACTCTTTTACCGCCATCCCATTATTATGACATAATGACATGAATCAAGTCAGTCAAAACATTTTGTAGTTTATGGTCTTGTTAACAAAATCTGCTTCATATAACTGAAGCATGTTTTCCAGATCGTAACACATTTTCAAACCAAGGTGATTAACCTGTTAAACTAAGTAAAATAGCAGCTCTCTATTCCAAATGGTCGCAATGTTTATTACACAAGAAATCTCTCCTTCATGAAAAAAATACTTTTTCAATCATATCATATAACACAAAATTGTCCTGCATATCCTGTGCAAACAATGCATAACTTTTGGTCCTATGACCGTGACCCCTGCTGGGTAAGCCAGACAGAATATGACAACACAGCATCACGTGTTTGCGGGATCAAAAGATGTGGCAGGAACACTGCAGCTGGCAGGCGTTGAGTCACATTTGTTCAGCTGTCACTTTGCCATAGTAACAAACATGTTGACTTTAAATCCCCAAAGATCCAGTTCACCCTAGTTTTCATGTTACTGTAATCCACATTAAGAAAAATAATTTTTAGTAGTAATAGTGTGCTTGAAAATGTTTTTTTTTATACAATAAAAAAATCCATCCCACATAATTTTAAGAATCAGGACCGTGTCAAGCATGTCCAAGAATAGTTTGATTTTATATTCACCTCCTGTTTGCTTCCATGTTGCTTGTTTGACTTGTAACTGGAACCCAGTTTTCAGGTGTGACATCATTCCCAGCTCCAAGATCTCCAACACTTAAATTGTGCTGCAAGCACTGCAACTTAAGTGTAGCATATGTATAATACAGGAGAAAGTAGGAAGTCACACTTTCTCTGCAGATTCAGGCCAATGTGTCTATGTCTAAAGTGCTCAAGGGAAAAGATTTTCAACTTGGGAGCATATGAGAAATGTATGTCAATTACTCAAATTGGTCCACTATATGAGTAGGGATGTATGAGTTCTAGAGATCCCTTTCTAGTGTATCAAAACGTCCTTTTGGATTCAATACTTTTTGGAGTCATGATGGGTTTTTTGGTGGGGTGATTGACACATTTTTTACAAATATTAAAAAAGACAACAGGGCTCATGATACCTACCAACTTACCGTCACTGTGTTTTTCTCTTCAGGTTTAAAGGGCTCCCTCCAGAGGATGCAACTTGAGTATGTGGATGTGGTTTTTGCAAACCGGCCAGACAGCAACACCCCCATGGAAGGTGAGTGATTGGCCAGCCATACCCCTGGGGAAACTTGTGGAGGGTCGGGGCAGGGACAATGCATGTTGTTCTGTAATATGAGAAGGTGAGAAATACTTACAAGACCGCAGCCCACACCGGACTGTTGACCTTTGCCTTTGACTTAAGGGGATTGTCTCCCTCTGACACACACAGACAGATATTTCAAGTTGTCTGACAATCTTGCCTCATCTCTTGTCCTCTATTTTTGTCTCCAACTTTCCCTGTGTTTTTCTCTTTGTCTCTTTGGGATCATTGTGTTTCCAGAGGGTCTCTGAGCTGCACCCGCTTCCAGCCCTCCATGTTCTTTAGAAGCAGGATTATCTGGCCCCCCCGGGGGATGCTGGTGTATTTTTGGGCTGGTCTCACTACATACAAGGCGTACTGTGTGCTCTATTCGTTCTACACAGTAGTGCTGCCTTTCCCACTCATCCACCTTATGTCACCATTCATTTCCTATTAATACCTCTAGTTTTGTTCTAAACAACTTCTTTCTTGTGATGTGGTCCAAACATACAGTATATCTTCATCTATTCTGTCAACCATCGTCCACAGGTAGTGTTTGGCTAAGAGGAGTTAGTCTCTCTGGGCTGTCTAAAATAAGTTCCAGTCATTCCTCTTTGCCCCAGTACTTCCTCTTCTGTAAACCAGCAGACTTTGGATTGGATTGCCTTCAGTGGTAGTACTGGTGACTGGCAGACCTGACGGCATACTTAACTACAAACTGTTTAGTTAGTTGTCTCTGCAGATAAAGTCCCTTCTCAATTGTCAACTGATGTTAAGAAGAAGCCTCATCATAATGCGAGATTGATTGATTCAGGGACTCGCATTATAATGATAAAAATAACAAAGAAAGATGTCAGATACAAAAACAGACAAGTGTTGTTGTTTTCATTGGCTTATGAGCAAAACACATTGTTCACATCTTCTTCATCCTTCATTACAGATATGCAAGGCCACGGTCATATATCACTGAGTAGAAGGTCAATGGCTTGAAACAACCACGGTGCAGGTTCAGACTTACAGGAAGTAGTGCATCCAAATCTTTTTATTCATTGGCAGATCTCTATACAGATCGACCATGCATTTACAAACAGTGTGACACCAATATTTTCACGCATTTTCCATTAAAGAAAATGATGTTAAGCTAGCTAACAGGTGTGTGTCTATGTGTATGCGAATACCAATTCTGCTGTGTATACCTTTTTTATGTGGTGTCTGTTTGTCCTTGTGACTTTAATTCCATCCGACGTTCTGTGAGACGTGTCCCCTTGGGGACTAAGAAAAGTGATGTCATGGATGCAAAGTCTCCCTTTGTTACCATCACATTTCTTTTCTGTCCAGTTATTCTTCTCTTGTGTTTCTCTTTTTCTCCCCTGACAACAAAGTCTTGACTTGCTTTGTCTTTTAGCTTATACCAAGTGGTATCCAGCAGAAATATTGCCAACATACTTTACAAATATCAAACTTCATGGTCTCTCTCTTGTTTTCTGTTGACTCTTTTCTACAGCTTTTTACTCATAGAGACGACACTTACAGTAATCAGACTGGATTTTGTTTAAGCGGGAATAACCCATTTCATTGACTTTCCCTCAGGATCAATAATCTATCTATCTATCGATCTATCTATCTAAACCTAGCTGGAGTTCCATCTCGCATGTTGCAAGTGTATGCTCGATCAGTTTGTGTAAGCCTTTAAATTGTCGGAAATATGATGAGAATGATGCAGTAAATTGAACCAATTTAATCACAAAATATAAAAACCCCCAGGACAGAGTGACTAAAGATAGAACACACATGCTTAGTGAAAGAGCCGATATGAGAACAATAAATAGACTTTATTATAATCCCCCCCAGTCAAGAGATTTTCACCGGAGAGCAAATGAAATTGTAATGCCATATCATCGTGAACACAAAACCAGAGCCACGCAGTCGGGACATTCCTTCAAGTGGCATAATGTCTCAGTGCTTCAATGCTTATCTTCCTTTCTGCTTCATATTCAAAACCTTCATTCCCAAAATCACAGAAAAGGCTTCATCCAAAAATGAAAACCTGTGTGACCTATTGATCTCCACACTCTCCAAATGCATAATAAAGATTAAGATGAGTGCCTTCCTGTAGATTAACTCTCACAAAGACACTTATTATAACAAAGGGTTGAGAATGGGATACCTACTGGTCCAATCCTGATTCAGCGGCATGTTGTTGCTGCTTTGAGAGGCTTCAAGGACAGGCTGATATTGGTAAGCCAGCAGTCTGAAATGTTACAGCAGTCAACTTGTGCAAATACCATGAACAAGATCTAGCTCACATTTCATGAATCCATCTAATTTGATATACTTTCCATTATATATTAGAATATATTATATAGAATATATTATTCCTTGTTTATTTAATCTGCATACACATTTAAAGGGACATTCTGATATTTTAGGCTCAGTAACTTCTTTGAGTCTGACAAAAAACTTAGAAGACTTGCATTTTACATTTTTGGACTGATTGTCATTCTATCCAATGAGCCCAGTTTGAAATAAGGTGACTGTGCCAATTACTATGAAAAGTTATGTGTGTGATGTAGAAATACAAGTAGGCAGATTTTGCTGACGTTAAATAGAGCCAGAAGTGACCCTATTAGGAAGACAGGCTGGATACCCAATGTTAAATTTTCTTACCTGTCGGCTTATAAATCACAGATAGGTACACCCTAAAGCACACCCTGGTTTATTCTCAATTTTTCTCTAAATGACTATTAGCTAGAAAAGTACATCATGTAAGAACATTAAAGTCACCCCTGCTAGGCTAGCCATAAAGAACAAACCAAATGGCGTATTTCTATAGGCCAACCCAGAGTGGATTTTGGATCCTTGCAGAGAATAAGCTGAATAAGCTTCTGATGCATAGGCTTTTACTCAGCAGGACAATCTTCACAAATGAACACGATTGTTCAAATTTCTACCCACAAACCCATTTAAAATCCCCCATTGAGTTTGAGAGGAGAGGACCCATGGCGCTCAAATGCCAACTTACTTCCGGCTTTGAGGACTATTTCCTGTGGTGCTGTATTATAGGTTTCCTGCACTTCAGTAAACTAGTGGCCATGTTCACTTTCCAATTTCCCTGTTTTTCCTAGCTTTTGTGCAAAGCCTCAGCTACATGCATACTGTACATACAGTGTTTGAATATTTTCACACCTTCATTGTCCACCACTCTCATATGTTGGTCGGCACCACAAAAAAAAGGTAAATGTTTGCCCGACGTGCACACATGTCCGTGTGCATGTGCCCACAACTACTCCCACACCATCCTCCTTGAAAAGCTGCAGTGGGTTTTTGTGAGTGGGGTGTTGTTGGTGTGTGCTCCAAATCTCACCCCAGCACCCAACCAGTGTGGCTCCGTCTGTTGTGTGCATTGATGACTCACCATGGACTCATGGAGAGGAACTTTATGTTAACATTGGCCTGTAGGGGAGCCCGGATGTTGCTATGAATCAAGGTGTCATAGTCCCCTCCTGGCCTTTATTTGGATTATTCATATATTCACAAACTAATTTGAACCGTGTGCCTCAGAGGATTCCGCTTGGTTGACAGTTTTTCCTTCTGTCCAAATCCCTCTCTCCCTGCCTCCCTCTCTCCCTTTTGGAGCAGATGTACTGTTATTCCTCTACCCTCGCACCTGCCTCACCCACACGCACACTTGCTCTCTGTCTCTCACAGAGCTACAATTTGGTCCACAGAGAAACCCCGATGAAGAAAGAATTGTTCTTTTTTTAATCACAATCTGCTGTGCTCTCATCTCTGCTCCCTTATCCGCTACATATTTTGCCTGAAGAATTTGCGTCTTTGCAACAGCAGCTGTTTCATTAATGCATTTTAAGTGCAATTACAAACTGAGAGATCGCATGAAACACTTTATCATGTTGTTGTTTTCCGCAGTAATTAGAGAGTTTGTGCACTGCATACAGCAGAAACCCATTAAAAGTAATAGCTGTATTACCTCCACCTTTTCCATTCTAAAACCTTACATGAATAAAGAAATTACATTTACTGTTCCACCAACTGATTCTTCCTTGCAGGATCCATAGGTACAACTACACAAACCTCTAAAGGCCACTGTGCTGGCTGACTTCTACCCCCACAGTTATAACTTGCTATGATTTGTTCTGCTGCACAAGCAAGCAACACTCTGCTAAGGTTGACCGAGTCTTTTCATTTAACCCCTGAAGCATTTGGCTGCATAAAGTCGTCTGATCCGAGCGAAGAAAATCTGCTTACACAAGAGTTTAAAAGACACAAGCCTTTAAATAAAAACAAAAAAACAACATACACAGGCAGAATCTATTTAACGCACCATAGGTTTTTTAATAAAAGGTTTATCCAATGTAATATGGGCTTACTCCATCATGTCCATAATAAATTTCATTTTTTAATTAAAATAACTGATCGATATTCTTTTCAGAGTATTTTTGTGTATAAAATGAACACAATGAAGAAGTTAAAAGGTTGCATATCTTCCTAAATACAGGCAACGTTTAAAAGTAGTTTTTTTCCTGTTAGTTATATAAAAGATGTACTTGTGGCGCCATCCTCTGTTAAATAATGTACTACTCTCTACAATTTTGTTTTGCAGAGATAGTAAGAGCAATGACACACGTCATTAACCAGGGTATGTCCATGTACTGGGGGACATCTCGATGGTCCGCCATGGAAATAATGGTGAGTGATTTTTGGGGGGTCATCTAACTATCTGTACGTTTCCTCCTTAGCAAAGTTCTCAGGCCTGTATAAACATTTATCCTTAATGATATTGGTTAAGGGGGCATATCATAAAATCTAAATAAGCCAATATGTTAAAACCTGTTTTGTCACAGTCAGAAAACTTCAAATGTAAAGGTCAGTGTTTGACTAAGTTTCCTAATGACATGAAATGTTTCCCCTGCTTTTCTTCCTTCTTTGTATTGATTTAGGAAGCATACTCTGTAGCCAGACAGTTTAATCTAATCCCACCAGTGTGTGAGCAGGCAGAGTATCACTTCTTCCAGAGGGACAAAGTGGAAACCCAGCTGCCAGAGCTCTATCATAAGATAGGTAAGTTTATGGTGAACTTATTAGATTTAAGGTTGTGATAGATTTGTGCGTTTGCTAAGTAGTCAATGTTGATTCTCAGGTGTGGGTGTGGTTTCTTGGTCCCCTTTGGCGTGTGGAATTATCACTGGAAAGTATGAAAATGGTGTTCCCGACTCCTCCAGAGCATCAATGAAGGTACAGATTAAAAGTCTATGTTCCAAACCTTTAAGAGAGTAAATGCTAGACTATGAAACATAAGGTGGCTCGTTTTTGTTCTGCCTGATTTCAATGAATTATCCCTATACTCATCACTTTTTCTTATTCTTCTAGCCATACCAGTGGTTGAGAGAGAAGATAATGAGTGAAGATGGGAGAAAACAACAAGCCAAGCTAAAGGAACTGGCTCATATTGCAGAGAAGCTTGGATGTACTTTACCGCAACTAGCCATAGGTATGAGGGACAGCATGCAGAGTCTCAACCTTCCTTTCCTCTCAATGCAAACTCTATACTTTCTTTAAACATTGTAAGAGACCACCATGTCACAGAAAAAAAAATGTCTTCCTTTCCCCAATTTACAGCCTGGTGCCTGAGAAATGAAGGAGTGAGCTCAGTGCTGCTGGGATCCTCCAATCCAACACAGCTAACAGAGAACCTGGGAGCCATTCAGGTAGAACAAGAGCACACTATAATGAATTTTATATACATACATACATACATACATACATACATACATACATACATACATACATACATACATACATACATACATACATAAGTATGTATGTATATTAATTGTATACAAATCGTATATAAATCTGTAAGTGTCGTCCTAAATCGTTTGGTCTAATGAAACAGCATAATTGTGTATCATTCTTTGTTTTGTGCAGGTAATTCCAAAGATGACAGCTGGCATCGCCTCTGAAGTTGATCATATACTAGGAAATCGTCCCCACAGTAAAAAGGACTATCATCATTAAAAGGGACTGATGTTTTAGTGAACTATGCTCAAACAGCTTCTCAAAGCTCACTCCTCACAGCCATGGCACCATAAGTGCGTGCCCAACTCTGCTTGTGTGAGCGTATGACTGTATGTGTGACTGTGTAAAGTGCTCTGCTTGGCTCCTCGTCTGTATGAAGATCAACCAGTACTCATTATTGTAGGATGAGCTACTTGACAAAACATGCATGCAACAGCTATAGCATCCAGCCAATGGACTGAACGACAGTTAAAAGATGCATCAAGATGATTTTTATGGAGTGAAATCTCTGCTGCTCTGAGAAATAAAAAGAACCAAAAGGGTAGAATAAGGGGAAAAGTTTACTGTTAGCTCAAACTGGTTGAAACCTGCAGGAGCAAGAACATCATGTTCTCTTTGATAAGGGTGTCCTTGTATTAAAAAATAGATAGATATAGATACTTTATTGATCCCAAGGGAAATTCAAACAGAACATAGAGGTACTTATGTCCAGGTGTCACATAGGCTCGAAGCAGTAAATACCCAGAAAAAATGTGATGTATCAAAATGTACCCAATGTCCAAGGAATCAATCTTATTAGTTGTTTGTGCTGTAGAAAAAATGTGCAATTGGACTTGGCCTTGGCAGATTGGATGATTTGCTAACATTTCCCATTGCAGCTGGAGCTGAGCTGTCAATGTGATGAATCATTTCAGTGTTGGATGAACTGAAATTCTGTTCACAATGCTGTTGCTATACCAAGAGAGCTAAATTAAACTAGAATTATGTTTCCAAACATCTGTACTGACTGTTACATATTTTCCTTAATAAGCAGCTATGTTAAAATGAGCTTATCTTCTCCTCCCGTCGTATTTTCTTTCTTTTTCACTTATGCAAAAGTACAACACAGTGTACTTCCCAATTAGCCTATAAGCCTTTAACCCTTTTTTATTTAGACTATGCCAGCCTGTCTGTCAGTTTCAATAATGTCTGATTTATTTCCTTTTGGTCTGTGTTGTGGCTAAAAGGTTTGTCTAGTTAAAGTTGTGGAGATTATCCCTCTGAGTGGGAGCTTGTGGATTTAAAAATAAAGCCATGTAGCCAATAAAGACTGAGAAAATCACTCCATATGGACCCCTGCAGTCATTGTACCTGAAACTCAGTTATAGCTCTAACCCAATTTTTCCTGGATTACAGTTTTGCATTATGAGATTGTCTCTCTTGAGTTCTGTCAATAAAAAATGTATTTCAGTGTTGTTCCTTAGATTTGTACATGCAAATAAAGAGCTTATGATTCTCATGTGATATGCTTAAAAGATCCATGCGTTTTTTCCCCATCAACATCATGTCTATATTGTAATTTTTCTGCCCCTTACAAAATGAATAAAAAAAATAGAGATTAATTATTGGCAGCATGATTTTCATAAACCTCAAAACGTCAAATCAGAAAACCCTCTGCTGGTTTGTCTGTGGCTTACGTTTTTTAAAATAAAACAATAAATAAATGATTTTCAATTTTTACATTATCATTTCGTTTGGAAATATTACCGTAATCGGAATTAAAGAGTTTACTCAAATAAATAAATAATTTTAGCATAATCTTAAATCTAGCAGCGTTTGTAGCCGAGTTTCCATGTAAACAAAAGACACGTTTCCGGTTAACTATCCAATAAGCTGTCCGTGTTTGAAGACATGGTAGTTGATTGGTTAAAGGAGGATTCCTCGAAACTACTCGGTTTGACTGGCGCTGGAAAACCCGCCGTATACAAAAACTGAGCCTGTCGAAACTAAGTGAAGTATTAGCCATTAAATTATATTTCCCATCACTTAAACAGGTGGAGTTGTGTCAACGCTGTGTTTCTACTGCGGTAAAAGTGACATGAAGCCGTGCTAAATTTGAGCGGCTACTCTGCTCTTCGAGATCCAAACAGGGCAGAGCTGCGTTTGTTTGTAGCAACAATAACGTTAGCAGATGGCTAGTTAGCCACACAGCGAAGTAAGGGGAGGTAACGTTACCTTGCCAACTAAAGTCAACTGAAACTGCTGTGCCCATTCACAGCTAAGAAAAACAATCCACAGGGATCCTTTCTCCGACCTGAGGTGAGGGATTGTTTTCCTTACCTTTGAAATCAGACGCTTCATCACATCAGATTACATTATTAAGACATCTTCTGTTAGCTCAATTGTTATCATGCTGCAATCTGTCTGTCAACCAACAGCAATGTCGACGGAGACCAACTTTAGGGCGAGACAAAGCAACAGAGGAAAGGGGGACACTATTTGTGTGGTGCCCGACCTCTTCTCTGATCTCTTGGAAGATAGCTTTGACCTGAACAAGTCTTACCCATGTACACAGAGACCGTTTCACAAGAAGAGCCTGCTGGCATTGAAACATCGCTGTCCTCCAGGTTTATTGAGGGGTGAGTATTTAGGGTTGTAATTATGCAAAGAGCTGAAATGATGACATGTAAATCCACAACAGTTTAATAATTCATCTTCCTTTGGCGTGTTGTCACTGTCAAGCATAAAAAACCACAATTTCCATTTGTGCCAGGACTGATTTCTTCTGAGAAAGGGATTTTTTTTTTATAGACATAACTGAAATGGTTTTTTTTTTGGTTTTTTTGCTTTCAGGTGAATATGTGGATGTTATCGCATCTGTGGCAGAGAGAAACCACCAACTCTTGAGCTTAGGCTCTTGCTCCCGGGTTTGTGCTGCCCCCCTGCCACACCCGTCCACTTGGTCAGAGAAAGAGGAAAGCTTAATCAGTCAATTATTCTCTGGAGGGTTTAACCTGTTGGGGTCCCCATCTGCCCTCAACCCGAACAAAGCCATTCTCACTGTTGACCATGAGACCACACAGGTACTGTGTCTGCACCGTGTGCTGCGGCAGCTGGGCAAAATTTTTGCCAACAGCGCTGTGACGAAAGTACGCCCTGAATATGTGTTGTCGTTTTGTCATTTTTCAGATACTGTCAGCAAATGAACAGGCTTGCAAACTGTTTGAGTGCACTACCAATGACCTCATTGGAAAAAGGCTGGCCTGTTTCTTGAAGAAAACCAATCAGGTCCTGGAAGATGCATTGGAAGAAGACTTTCTGCACGTGGATGGAACTGTCGTGGCTGTGTCCGGAAAAGTGGTATGATACACGCTGACATAAAAAAAACAAAGCATTGAACTCCACCATTTAGCCAGACATCTCCATTTCTTTAGAAATGTCTCTGTTTATGTTTAATAGGGAGTTAAGTTTGTTTCATCTGCTGCTTTTCCTGCAGGTGGATGCTGTGACGTCATCTGGAGAGGTGCCAGTGTCACTGTGTACTCTCAGGCAGTCACAAAATGAAGAGCAATGGCATGTCATGATGGAAATTGTGGAAAGAATATCGGCGTTCCTGTCATTTTCACAAGACGTGAGTACGCAGCTTTTAGTTCCAAGCCATAGAACTGAAGTATTCTTTTAATTTGTTTTTAAATGTTTTTTTTCCTCTAATATATTGTGATTCTTACCCCTTCTTTTTATTAATGCTTTAGTGCACATTTGTTAGATTTTCTAACCCATCAAATGGTCTTATTTAACACTATATAATATCATTTCTAGGGCAGCATCCTTACCTGTGACTTGGCATTTGCACAACTCCATGGATATCAGCATCCCGACAAGTTAAAAGGGATGTTTGTTAAGGAGCTAATCCCTTCTTTACAAATCCCCCTCCACAGTAGCTCATTTCCCAAGGTAGGCACGCTTTAGAACTGAAACTACCCCACTCAGCAATGAAAAGAAAGCCTTTCATACGCATTGCTTTCAAATGTCTTCCAGTGTGCTTCTTTGGCAGTTCAGGAACACCGAAATAAAACGCATCACACAATGTATAAGCTCAGATGTTTTCCTGTAAATCTCACAGCTTTGACTTCACTTGTACTTCCTTGTTTCAGATGCTGAGAGTTCAGAGAGTGTTTGGTAAAAGCAGGGGGGGTGCATCTGTCCCGCTGTGTGTGAAACTTCAGGGGGCCGTGGTATGCAGGAAACCCCGACACCTAAATAATGGGACTGGTTGCACCTGTCCAACACAGAGTCGTGAAAGCTCAGGTGTGGAAGAAAAGCACAAGTGCTCACCCCTCACCTCCACTGTGTGCCAGTCAGAGGACTTAAACTCTGAACACTGTGAGAAAGCTCATGAAAAAGAGCCATCTGCTGGTAAGGAGGTTTTTTTTTTGGTTAGTACGTCGCCTTAATGCTAGGTCAGAGAGGGATTATTTCTGGAAGAAATGCAGCATAATCCATTCTGTTTATTATTCTGCACTAAGTTCCTCCAAAAAATACTGAAGTGTAAACTTGTCAGCCTTCGTAATAAAAACATATACAGGAACCGGACATGATAGTGTATACCTCTGATGGAAAAGGAATACACATTAAAAGTAACACTGATTAAAAAAGGAGCAGTGGAGTTAAGATAAAGAGTAAAGAGAGCGTTGTGTGGTGGTTCTTTTTTTATACACTAGTAGGCTACATGTTATGTTCCTAAATTATTTAAATCTATTTTAGTAGGATACGCTGATTTTATACTGCTTTACCAAACAGCTTAACACATTAATATTAACATCATTTATTAAATGTTTATACTTTAAGGATATACGTATGTGTATTACAGGGGAGTTCAGCATCCTTACAGCCTAAACACTAATATCACATGTATTGATCATATGGTGATAGCATTGAAACAGTTGTGTTCATGTTATACTGTAAGCTCGTAGATTTCTAACTTACTGTGCATCTTTACCTCCACTCTTACAGAAGTCGAGGTGGACAGCCGAGTACTCTCCCCCACTCGTCCTCTGGAGTACTCTGGCACAATTTGGGTGTTTGCTCCTCTGAGCGGCCTCCTCCTGCTCCACCCTGACGGTTCGATCTGCAGCATCCACGACCACCTGGCTCTCAGTCTGTTCGGCTACAGCAAGGATGAGCTGTTGAGCAAGGTTGGCCAATCACCACTTGACTACTCAAGACTGTCTCTGGACTGACCAGCGTGCCAACTCTCACTTGTGCCAATGCTGTTTGTCATCTGCAGAGCGTGGCTTTTCTGATGCCCGGTTTCTACAGATGGATGTCACGCTCCAACAACGAGGGCGTCTCTTTTTCTGATTCTCAAACGGAGGCTTGTAAAGAGGCAACCTCAAATAAAGTATCAGGGAAATCTGGTGAGAATTTGAAGTATTTCTGTGATTTTTGCAATACCCACTTGCTGTGATTTGTCCAAAATGGTCAAAGAGGAATTGTTAAACAAAGCGAAGATATGACGTGAAGTGAGGTAAACGACACAGGGCTTTACCTGTGCTCCCAAAACAACAGGAGGTTTCTGAATGAGACAGTTTTATATTTCATCTGTGTTTTATTTGTCAAGGACCAAAAAAAGTACATCGTAAAAATTGAGCAATTCTAGAAACAATTTCTTTGGTGCCTCCACAGCAACATAATGCATCACCTTTTTCAGTGCTTAAAATATGGTCTGGGTAAATGTTCCTCTAATGTGTGATCATTATCCCCCAAAATCAAAGCAATACAAGAATATTAGGGAAAATAAAATGTGTAAAAAAAGATTGTGTTTTCAAAACCTGTTGCCTTCTCTTTTTGTTAGCTGCAAAACACACACGTTTATGTGGAGTTTAAAAAGGATTGTATATAAGGAGTGCCGATAGCCTAGCAGTGATGTTGCGTACAGCGGCTGTGGGTTCGGGTCTGACCTTGTCCTTTTGCTGCATGTCATCCCCCACTCTCTCCTCCGAATGTGTCTCTCTTCAGCTGTTGTATCCAGTAAAGGAAAAAAAGGCCCCAAAAATGACTCATGAAAAAAAGGGGTTGTGACATGTCAGTTGTATCTACTGCTATTTTGACTGTTAATCTCATTTGTTTTTATTCACTGAGTGTTTGATACAATGGTTTTTTTCTCTCTCACAACCATAGACCCTTCCTCGCTGGTGGCCGGCGATATGGCCATGGTGAATCACGCCACACTGGGAAGAACCCCCACAGGGAGAGGAAAGATCTTCACTGGAACCAGCACCAGACTGGACAGACAGGGTGCTTTGTCGACCCTCTCTCCTCCCACTGTCACCTCCACACGTGTGGTAATGTATGTAGCAGTACCATCTCTTTTTTTCATCAGACCGTCCGTGTCTCCATACCGTCAAACAATAAATGTCCTGAAAATGACCCGTGTTGAAACTGCACAGAAAACGCTCTGCCAGCAGATGTTTAGAGTAGACCACAATATGTGCTTTTGTGTTCAAAAACAAATGACTGTATTGGACAAAAAAAGCTTTTATAGCAACATCCAAGCAACTAAAAGCGAGCTTCATGAATATTTAATATGCCTGGCGGTAAATGTTAAACACAGCTCCTCTATGGCCAAGCCTAATTGTCTCTCTGTGTGTTTACCTCAGCAGACACTTTCTCTGTGCTGGGTTTGTAAAATCAGGATCAGAGTAGTTTGTTCTGGAATCATAAAGATTTAAACGATGTTTTGTCATAACGTTAGTAGATAAGCGATCCAAACTGTTAATTCTGGAAGAATAATTTATGTTTGGGATTTAAAGAATATAAACACTCCTCTCCTGCGCCATCTGTTGGACACATCATATCATGGCATGTTCGGTCAACAGAGATACTTTTATTTACATGAGTGAACATGTTATACGTCTTCTGGTTTTTTCCATCTAAAGAAACGTGTACTCCTATGTGGCTGTTCTGACTAAACTAGGAGGTTTAATAGTCGTTGGCTTGTCGTAGTCGTAGGCCTGCTTGTAGCACCTTGAGATTTTCTTTTAAATGTAAAGTGCGCTACAAATGAAATTATTATTATTATTATTAATATTATAAAAGCAGCTAAACGTGAGATGAACAGTTTCTACATGGAGAACATTTATCACCCTAAGTGCCCGGAGAGGGAGCGGTGGAAACGATCCACTTTTCAAAACAACTGTTCACAGTGATCCTCGCTTCGCTGGTATATTTAATGCTTTCTAATTCGTTGTGCGTAAAAAAAAAAAAGGTTATTAGGGCATTCACAGTAGTTAATGTTTTGCTTTTGAATGTATCCTCACTTATCTGGAAGGGGAAAAAAGAAACCTCAGGAGACTCAATCAACCTACGCTGTCTCTCAGGTCAGAGAACAAAAAGGGATTTTCTGAAGGTCAGGAAAACGTGCTCTGATTGTCTGTGACGAGACGCGCTGAAGCTTGATTCTCTAACCTGTTTTTTTGTTGTTTTTTTCATGAGAATTTAGAGATCACAGCCTTGGAAAAACAGTCAATCAAAACATAAGTGCTTTAAACACTGTGAGCTCTATCTCTGACTCACACCATCTTGTTTATAAACTGACAAGTATTTACATCTACACTTTCATCATTTCTGTACAGTACCTATCAACATGTTGTTAATGTTGAATGCAGACAGGGGTGGAACTCTGTATGAGCCTTATTTGGCTTCGTTCCCCTCCTTGCACTCCTCTGTATGTGCTAAATAAACAAATCAAATCAAATGTTCATGAAATTCTTCTTTCATCCTGATTCGCGTCAAGATTTTACACTTGCTCGATTCAAATCCGAATGTTCTTTCCTCAGGGCCGATGACACTGCAGAGCTGCTGGAGCAGGCTGCACAGGTGGCTCCCTGCAGCCAGCAGCCGGACGATGCAGATAGCACTCAGGCTCTCCTGAAGACATTCACCTGGGTGGATCCTCCAGAAGACAATACCTTCTGTCTGCTTTCCATCAAACAACCGCTCCATAGCCAAGAGCAGAAACCCAGGGGTAAAGTTCATCCAAATAATCAGCCTGCCAGTCAGATTATCCCAGGAATGATGCAGCTTAGCTGACGTAGCGTTCATAGTCATTTATTTGTAGTTCTGTCCTGCAACTAAGAAACCTTTTTTTTTTTCATAAATTAAAAAAAAACCCCAAAAAACTTGAATTTCCCTCAGGATCAATAAAGTATCTATCCATCCATCCATCCTTCCTTCCTTCCTTCCTTCCTTCCTTCCTTAGAACTGCAACAGATATTGGAATGCGACCCTGGTTGCAGCAATTACAGATTGACGATGCCCACAGCATGCATGAGCTCTGTGAAACGACTCGTTGGTCGTCTGTGTTTGAAAATGTTCTCCTCTTTAGGCACTCCCTGTCAGAATGGACTGGCTGTCGGCAGGGGGCGTGGCCTATCGACTGATGTGGGCAAAGAACAACACTCGTGTGCGTCTGTCCTCCAAGACTCCAGCTTTGAGGTCGTCTCACTGGAGAGCAGGTGAGGGTGAAAGCTGCACCCCTTCTTTTAAAGAATATTACTATATTATATATAATATTATAATCTGTACATCTGTCAAATGGTTTATGCTATTGGCAATTAATCGTGCAGTGAAATGTTAGTTTACACTTATTCAATAACTCTTTTTGGAGATTTTTTTTTTGACGGGAAAATAACCACTGTGATTAAAAGGACTATAAGCTTTGTTGATGCAACGCAGCGCCTTGATATTTTTAATGTGATAGAAAGCAGCTTCAGAAATGTTTACATTTCCCAGCATGCTTTCAATAAGATTCTTCCATCAGAATGTGTTTGTTCTAAAAAGATTTTCCAATCTGGTATCATCAGTTCTTCTTTCTCATTAATTTATTCCACCTCGATTTCCCAGGTCTTCCTCTGGTTTCTGTGAAAACTTTGCCGGCCATGGTGGTTTTGTTCCAGGCCAGATGGAGGATTCTCCCTCAGCACACATCGTGGACTCGGCCAGCTTTTTCTTGGACCTAAACAGCGATGGTGATCTGGTGACCCGGGCTATGGCTGACCTCGATCTGAGCGGGAATCTAGAGCTTCCCGACGGCAGAGGATACAACGATGAAAACCGACACTCAATGACATCCTGCGATACAGCCGAGCTCCTGCGTACTCCCTCCCCATGCGTGATAGGGTCCGACCAGGAAGCAGAACATGTTGAGAAGGGGAACGCTGGCGTCGAGGCAACAAACGGCTCAAGTGAAGAGCCAGAAGAAAAAGAACAGGGTGAACGGGATCAGTGGTCTGCTCTCTCTACAATTCATAAAGACAAGAGTCAAGGCTTCAACATGCAGATGAACGATGGAAATCAGTCCATGGCAGACGTTCCTGCCACGTCTACTCCTAAGAAACAGAGGCAGAATGGAAACAACCAGACATCAGAGGGTACTGAGATACTGGAGGGGATATACCAAGGAAGCGCATACCACAGAGATGGCACCAGAATAGGTTGGTCTAACTTTTTTTTCCAAAAAAAAAAAAAAAAATGTATAGATTTTGTCATGTAAAGTAAAAAGAATTAACCCAGTGTTATCTTATGTCTCTCCAGATGTGCAGTGTGATGTGTGCAGGACTGACTTCCCTGATGGGAGCTTTATGTTCTGTGTGTGGATGAGCAGACGTGGACAGCAGGGGGCGCTGTCGAAATCAAAACATTCAACACACAGCCAACTCGAAGCAAGTCTCGGAGGGGTCAGTGTTAGAAGAGGTCTTTGGTGATATTCTTTGCAAATCAATATGAATATAATCATGTTCCTTTTTGATTATTGTTTTTTTTTTCTTCTTTTAAGAGGATTGGAGATGCCAGTTATGGGGACGCCCTGCGCTCCACCCTGGACCTGGAGCAGTCCCGAGCCTGTGACGGACAGTTTGAAGAAGAGTACCAGCCTCTTAAAGCTGTGGGAAAAGGAGCCTTTGGTTTTGTCTGGAAGGCTTTAAGACGCTGTGATGGACAGGAAGTGAGAAAACACATTTAGTACCGGAAACATTTTTATGCACTTGTATCTAATATGCTGCAATTTCTAAGTAGAAATAATTTAGACCAGTTTATTGAATAAAAAACAATGGTTATTTTTGATTTGGGGGGAAAACCTAACTGTTGTAGTGATGTGATGGTTTATTGTTTTGTGAATTTGCAGGTAGTGGTAAAATTCATCAGCAAGGCCAGGATAGTGAGCGACTGCTGGGTGGATGACCCCATGCTGGGACGAGTCAGCCAGGAGATTGCCTTACTGACGCGAGTACAGCATCACAACATAGTCAAGGTATCTGCACGACATCACAACCTTTACGGGCTCACAAATCTGACTTCATTATGCTGAATCCTTTCATTGTTTGTGTTCATGTGACTAGGTGCTGGAGGTGTTTGAGAACGGGAGTTTCTTCCAGATGGTGATGGAGAAACACGGAGAAGGTTTGGACCTATTTGAATTCATCGACTTGCAGCCGAGGCTGGATGAGCCTCTGGCCAGCTACATCTTCAGGCAGGTATGAGTTTAGCAAAGGAAAGAAGATGACAGGAACGGTTATTTGTTCTTTGCTGAATCCCAGCTTGTGCCTCTTCTCAGCTGGTGGCCGCTGTCTTCTACCTGAGGAATAAGAACATCCTCCACAGGGACATAAAAGACGAGAACATCATCATCGACAAGTGTTTCCACATCCGCTTAATAGACTTTGGCTCTGCTGCCATGTTGGTTCCCGGGAAGCTTTTTTACAATTTCTGTGGCACACTGGAGTATTGCTCCCCTGAGGTGCTTCAGGGAAATCCGTACGTACATAACACGTCAAAAAGAAAAGATGCATTCCTTCCTTTTCGTGAAGCAACAAGAAATCTTATTTTAACCTTTTTACAGATGGTTTAAATTGATGTACAGTTAAACAATGTATTTTTTAAGAAAAAGGTTTGATCATTGTAAAGATAGAAAATCCATTTCATTAACTTAATTAACTAATGATTAGAATACTGTGTTATTATATTGATTCCCTTTATTTATTTTGTTTCTGTAGGTATGAGGGTCCAGAGCTGGAGATGTGGTCTCTTGGTGTTCTGCTCTACACTCTGCTGTTCAGTGAGAACCCTTTCTGTGGAGTGGAGGAGATCCTGGAAGCCAATATAAAGCCTCCATTTCCCCTCTCTTCAGGTATGC
Source organism: Symphodus melops (assembly GCF_947650265.1). Classification (NCBI taxonomy): domain Eukaryota; kingdom Metazoa; phylum Chordata; class Actinopteri; order Labriformes; family Labridae; genus Symphodus; species Symphodus melops. The sequence goes on along the minus strand of NC_136697.1, from coordinate 15,414,747 downwards.
TGCTGAAGTTTCCAATACTTGCCACACAAACAGAAACATGTTTACAACTCCGAGCTGAAAAGCCTCTTTTATACATCACAGAGCTGCACGGTGTGTTATGTGGGCTGCTGCACCCTGACGCTGCTCAGAGAATGACTCTGGACCAGCTGCTGCTGCAGACCTGGATCAGCCAGCCCATTTCCTTGGCAGAATACAGCTGGACAGAGGTGGTCCCTTCAACTCAAAGCGTCTGTAAGTACTGTTAGACAATATTGTTAGACATAAACTGTCGAGCCTTGACTTTAACTTCAGATATGAGGTTCCACTTCAGATAAATACTAATTTCTATGTATATTTCCTTGAATAATTCCTTTCCCTTAGGGATCAATAAAGTATCTATCTGTCTGTGTGTCTGTCTGTCTGTCTGTCTGTCTGTCTGTCTGTCTGTCTGTCTGTCTGTCTGTCTATCTTGGATGTAGAGCGTTCACAGAATTGTTTTCTTAAAAAGATTTCATATAAATCTACTAACTACTGGATGTTTTATGAACCTGTCCTTTTCTTTTATATATATATATATATATATATATATATATATATATATATCCTTCAGCAAATCATTTTTAACTGTACTGTTGACTCTAAAATAAAATCCAAACAAGATCCTCTTCTTCTGACAGGGTCACCACAGCAGCCGGAGGCGAAACCCCAAATGTATGTCAATCCGAACCTGTTCTCAGATCCACATGATGACACTCTTCCTGATGAAGAGGAGGAAGATGAAGATGACATGGCAATGTTGGCCCTGGAAACAGAGCTTCAGAAGTACCTCTGTGAGGACTAAAGGCTGAATTCAAATGAAGTGGAGGCCAACGTCCGTCCAAAATGTCGCCTCGAGGGAGTGCGACAGGATATGAAGTGCAAAGAGAAGCTCTTCTCATAAAGGCCTGAATTTTATCCTGCTCCTTGTAAGCCGAGCTCTGTGAGAGACAACTAGACATTTACCTTTATGAAGACTGCACGGTTTGTTAGTAGATGAGAGTTGCTGGTCAAAATTAGCTTGTAGATATGTAGGATTGCTACATAGAAAAGCATCAGAATCATTATGACCAGCAGTAATTCATTTTATTTCATTTATATTTCATTTATTCTTTGGATTAAGGGAAAATTTGAGGCTTTAAAACAACAGACATTTATTTTTATTTTTAACCAGCTTTGCCAATAAAAACCAACAATTGATCACAACCTGAGGTCGCTCTTCTCAATGGAACAACATGGAGAAGTTACAGGGATTTCTTTTACTGATCTAACTTTTGTTTCATGAACTTGTTTTATGTGAAATATGTTTAACTTTTATTTTTTGTTATTTAAATTGTAAGTACATTTAAAGAATTTTATATGTTAATAAATATTTTACGTCAGTGTCTTTTTATATTCATTAAGGAGTAATAGGGAGAAATATTTTGTGTAATAGAAATCTATGAAGTTTTTATTTTTTAAACTGTATGATAATATTGTAAGGTGACTTGATGTTCAAAATCAGTAAAAAGAAAATCCTTCAATTAGAGTGCAGTTTGTTTCTTTTTTCTTTATTGCGTTGATTCTTAATGATAATGATCTTGAGAATATTTAAATCACCCACAGATTGTAAATACAGATGTATTATTTTTTTTTAAACTAATATGTATATCTTCTCTCATTTTTAAAAAAATGGTTGATTGCAAGTACGGTTAAGTAAACTTTACACAATTGGTGGTAAATAGACATTTAATAGGGGACTGATAGTGTGTAGAATAAGCATCCTCTTTTTAGCTTACATATCCCTTTAAAATGTGAATTTGTCTACACTTTACAACTCACCGAATTTAGCTTTGGCTAATCACAAAGAAAGTGGGACCTTTTTTATCTTATGGTACTTCATTGATTGAGGAAACATTTGCAGTCAGACATGCCAGTTCACAAAAGGAAGCAAGTGTTTGAGTGTGTACAACAAAATAAATAAAAAGTTCTAAATAAATTGATAGTAAATACCGGTAGGTATTTTTGGTAAATAATGCAAAAACAGCATTCTTAATGAGAGGGAGGGAGTTGAGCTAAAAACTAATATAAAATAAAAAGGTTGGCAATAGACCACAGTTTTTTTTCATGTCAAATAAGTAAAAAGGTTTGTATCTCATGTATTTATTCTGGGCCTAAATGCTTACTTTAATTTAAAAAGAAAACAACACTAACAACATGAGCATCCATCTGAAGAGAAATCCTTCTCATCTCTTGCTTGCAAACTTTGTGCCACCGACATACAAGCGGAACCTTTTCTCCTCCTCTCTATTTACGTTTAGAGTCGGACACATTAGTTCGCCGGACAAGCATGGGTAGCCGAGTCGCTGCATGTCAGGTAAATCAGAAATATACATAAAGCGACGAAATTGACGTTTTACTTGTTATAATTAGTTTAATTTAAGACGTGTGACCTAACGAGGCACTTGTTTTAATATAAATGTGTCAGGACTAACAGCCCGCACACTGTCACTATAACCTTCATGTTTGTTTTCAACCAATGATAGCTGCTGTTTAACAGTATAATGTTTTCCTCTGTCGTTGGTTCTTCTATATGACAATAATTACACAGAGACCAAATTTCTGTCTCAGTTCAGTGTATTGCCATTTGTAGTATAAAACCATATTGGATAGCACGTGCAAGAGTTAAAACAGTACAACCAGACAAGGACACAAGACAAAGTTTAAAAAACAGACAATAAAAAAAGGGATAGTAGAGCCACATGAGAAAAACACCGTCTCTGTCTTATAACCATGGTTTCTGTCCGCAGGTGTTGTTGCGGTGTGTGAGACGTGCCCCCTCATCTGTATTAAGTCCTCCTCTCTTTGGATCATGCTATCTCCAGCCTCTGTGCGTCCGCTGCACACTGTTCTGTTCCTCCAGCAGCAGTCAGAGTACTCTCCAGTCAACACCAAACAACAACTGCAGTGAACTAACACCTTTCTCCAAGAAGCCGGTCTCAGAGCTGTCCCTTCAGTCCTTGCTTGATATGGGTTTCACAGAGCTCCAGGCAGAGCAGATCAGTGATTCTGTGTCTAAACTCAGAGGAGTAAGTGCTGCCAGACATGCTCTGTCAACACTCACAGCACTGTTTGTGTTGGGCCTCAGTCCTTCCAGTGTGCTGAAACTGCTGGAAAAATGTCCTGATCTCTACACTGTAAAGGAGTCCATGCTTCAGCAGCGCATCGGCAACCTGCGCAAACTAGGTTTAGTTGAAGGTGAGAAGTACTTCATGCCAAGAGTCTGAATAACGATGGACTTCACAGGTTTTAAACTGTTACTTCCTTGTACCCTCCTTTAGGTAGTCTTCAGAGAGTGGTGGCCTTTTACCCCCAGATCCTCACTGTGCCGGTGAAGACGATAAAACATGTGGTTGTGTTCCTCAGGGAGAAGTGTCTGTTTACCGTCCAGCAGGTCACTGAAATCCTCAGAGACAGTCCGGCTGTAGTTCTGGAAAACAGGAGTCAGCTGGAGTACAAGTTTCAGGTCAGTATGTTGACTAAAGAATGAAAAGTATTTTTAGTCTCACCAATGATGAGACATACATAAATATAATTACTTAAGGTGAAGGATAAACTTTATTAATACCCTAAATGAGGGGAAAATGGGTGCTACAGCAGCTCAAAAAACACGGGATCAGGAAATATAAACAGCATCAATAGCAAAAATTAACAACAAAAAACCCCAGCTACGAGTATGTTTACATTAATTCAATGATAGAAGAAAAAAATACAATAACATTTAAATAACACTAGGCATAAACACTGTACACTTTCACTTGTGGAAAGACATCAGATTTAAACACACAGTGTGCAGCATTAATGATGTTGATGATCATTATACAGAGTCACGTGGTGATGCTGTTAAACAGTCTGACTGCAGATGGAATAAACAACCTGCGGTAGCGCTCAGTCTTGCAGGGTGGATGTCTCAGCGTGCTGCTGAAGGAGCTGCTCAGAGCCCCAACAGTGTCATGCAGGGGATGAGAGGGGTTGTCCATGATGGATGTCAGCTTCACTCACATCCTCCTCTCACCCGCCTTCCTCACTATTGATCAATAATTAATGATCACCCTTTCAATAAAACATTGTTGTTTACAGTCTGGCGACAGTTCCCATAGTAAATCTAGTCTGTGTTACTGCAGATTTATTGACTTCCTCAAAACTTAAATAAACATTATATCCACAACGAAAGTAGTGTACGATTGTATCTCAAGCCAGACTCTTAAAACATACAATATTTAATATTTCTGTAAGAAGGATCATGTTTTTCAAATAGTTCAAGACTTGCTTCGGCAGTTACTTATTAAAGATTTTTCTGTAAAAGTTAGCTTTTTTGTAGCAGTTTTACAACCGACACAAGTTTTTTTTTTTTTACCATCTTTAAGCAGTTGGTTCATTTCCTTACATTGCACGACAGTGGCTTTCATCAAGAGCATATTCAAATCAAATGTTTGTCTCTTTTCAGTTGTTTTTTTTTTTTCTCTGTGAAAATATTTACTCTGAACCAGTTGAGAGGCGTGTGATTGAAACCATAGAAAACAGTGCTCAAGTACTCCCTCTGGTGGCTGTGATAGAACTTTGCATCCTACACTTCAGGCTTTTTACTGCTTCAACTTGGAGATTGATCCTCTTGACAGCTAATATGATATTTAATTAAAAGCTCTTCTAGTTGCCTAAGTGACTCTCTCTCTCTGTAGAGATAGTTAATAGTGTTTCTATAACAGGTAGAGTTGAAAGGCTTTTGTTAGGTAAATCTTTTGTCACATTTCAAATGATGATTTTCATGGTTTTGTAACCACATATTTCCATTCATCTCTCCTCAGTACGTCTACTTTCGAATGGGCGTCAAACAGACAGAGATGGTGAAGTCCAAGTTGTTCCGTTTCTCTCTGGATGAAGTGCGCTGTCGACACTGTTTTCTGGAGCGCCGGGGCCTGTACGAGACCCCGGACAAAAAAGGACAGACGTTGATCATCAACCCAAAACTGGGAAGCATCCTTAACATTAACGAAGACACCTTCCTCTCTGACGTTGCGATGGCGTCAACGGAAGAGTATGAGGTATTTAAGAGACTGATGGGGAGAGAATTTCTTGAAGAGGAGCAGCAGATGGGCAGCGTTGACGCTGAAAGTGATGATGACCAAGAGGAGGAGGAGGAGGATGAAGATGAAGAGGTTGGGGGGAAAAGTGCGTACAGGAACAGAAGGAAAAAATAATGACAGTTGATGGAGGGACAGAGGGGAACTTAATACACTTAATAAGAATATTAAATACTATAGAGTGTAACAAATTAATGAATAAAATATTTCCATTTAACAGCTTGGTGACCTTTAATTTGTAATTTGTTGGTTATGACATTTTTACAAACAACGCTTAAACATGGCTTTAAGTCTTAACTTTGTGTTCTTGTATACATTTTTCTCCACAGCAACATTTTTGGACTTCTTTGAAGTGTCTTTAGGATTGATTGTCAAAGTCATTAAACGTATCCATGGTTTTCAACCAATTCTTATTCCAGACATCCCGGGTGGAAATCGTTGAAAGTGCAATATTTTGTGTGACGCTAGTAGGATAAAAGCTCCACCCCGTAACTATGTGACTGTCAAGTGGCGACAGCTTTCTCCATCCCTATTTTATCTGAATGAGTCAACAAAGACGGCATCAGATAAGACCAGCACGTTGGTGAGATGTGCAAAACCGCCATTGATTTATAAAAGCGTAAAGCCTAATGGATGTGAAACACAGAGAGCTTACACTGTTCTGGACACCAGGTAAGAAAACTAACCTTTAATCAATCAATAAATTGTCAATACGAGTGTTAGCACTGACAGAAGTGTTACACAAGTGTTTAACTAGTTCTAAGTTATGGTTGCATAGTTATTTTTACTTTTGCTAACAAAATTAATGCACCACTATATGAGCGTTGGCAAATTTATAGATTTTAAAAATTAATTAAACTTCAACCTGCAGTGATGGTCAGTCTTCAATACTGTGTATGTTTCTCACATTGAGTTAACTATTAACAACAAAACATATTCATTTGCATTTTGTATTTGTATATTTATATATTTGCATAAGGAACACATTACTGTATGTTGTACAAGTTTAAATACAAACAGACTTTCTCTGTAAGTAATTCAATAACTTCAGAGGAGTTTATAATATAAACAAAGTCCTCATTTAGTCACTGCTGTCTTACTTTAAATGAAAAGACTTGTGCTATTAGATTAATGTGTTTCAGCAATTGTGTAAATAGTCATATATATGTAAATTATTGGGCTTGCATTTTGACTGGGGTCCACCCTTATTGTTGGTGTAAATTTCCGTTGTTTTCACCCACAGGAAGCTGCTAAAGGACGTGGTCCGCACACCTCCACCTGAGCATCCCTGTCAAAGCTTCAAAGGCAAAATGACATCATCAGTCATCTCGAACCTCACACAGGAGTGGGTGGAGAGTCTGCGCAGGTGGCACCTTGAGTTCTTTTTCATCCCCACTTTAGTCATCACTGTGGCCACCTTTCTGGCCAACCCTGTTCTCCTGGCGTGCATCTTTCTGTCCCGTGCCCTGCGCCAGGAGACACGTTACCTGCTGGTGGCGAACACTCTGACAGCCGACATGCTCTTTCTGGTGCTTAACCTTTCCATAATGATTTGTAACGCTGTGAGGGCCCAGATTCCATGGCTGCTCTGTGAGGTCATCACAGCGTTCACTGTCACGACCTACTGCTGCGCCATCCTTACTGTCACATTCATGGTGGTCGACACCTATGCTGCAGTTCGCTGGCCTCTCCATTACCATGACATTCTTCCGCCTGCACGCACCCACCGCATACTGGTGGGCTTGTGGGTGTTAGCAGCCATTTATCCTTTCACCCTGGTGATTATGATGGAGGATGAAAGAGGAGGTGCTCATGGTGATGTGTCTCTGTGTCTGGCCATCATCTCCCTTGGCTTAATTCAGGTCAAGGACACAGTGGGGATCCACATCTACTTCTTTGTAGCTGCTCTTACCTGCACCTTACTCATTTTGTACTGCTACATCCGACTCTACATGGTCACAAGGACTCAGGGAATCTGGCATAGTCGATTCTCCAGGGCCCGGGTCACGCTACTTGCTCATGGACTTCTTCTCCTGCTGTACTTTGCCCCTGGATTTGTTTTCACCATGGAGCTCTTCCTCTTCCACAGAAAGGACATAAGTCAAGATGTTCGTGTGTGGGTCAGCACTGTCAATATGTGTGTTTTCATGCTGCTGCCCAGAGCGTTTGCTCCGTACCTGTACGGGCTGAGGTACAGGGAGATCTCTGACACTCTGATGCAGCTGCTGCAGCAGCACAGGAGACTCAGCCAGGTTTCATAAAGGCAGTCGTCAGCTCTCCATTACTCCTATTTATTTATTTTCTCCAATGGGAGATGGCCCAAAAGATCATGTTTCAGAACACAACACTAGCCTGATTCTGATTATTTTGTTTTCCAATGTCAGCCTAGGAAAGTTTAGAATTTACATGTTTAAGTTTGCACGCTTTTAATAATAGAAGAGAATAAGGTGGGTTTTTTTAATTACAATGTTAAATTAAACGTGTTTATATTGAGGTTTGCTAAAAAGTCTAATATGGCCTTTTAACAACAGCTATGAGCTGCATATAAAAAAAAATGTCTGGTCTGCACAAGGCAAGATTGCAATTCAGATAGTGAAACACTGAAATCATGTTCTGAAATCTGTGTAATGTGGAATCATAGAGCACACAGTTCTCATCAGCTCACTAATCCCCCTAAATTTCCAGAAACAACACTGAGTACAAACCTCTGTCTCCTCACCATTAACTTCAACATATGTTTGCTTCATCAAAGCCTCTGCTACTTCTTCATTTTTGTTTGAAATGATGTTTATCATGTCTACAGTGAAAAGTACATTTGTAATTCAACACAATCGGCAACTGGAGTGTGTGCTCTTGTGTGTTTACGAAAGAACTCTATTATAATAGTTGTTGCTGTGCATAATTCATTTGTGTTTGATATTTTTATGGGCCAATCCAAATGACAACATTTTGGTTTTTTTTACTTAAAATGTTTCCATGTAAATAAAATTGAACCCAAACATGTATTTTATCTTCATAGTGTTATGTAAAAGCCACGCAGAACCTGACACTCAGGGTTATGGCCAAGAAGCACTTAACTCTATTTACCGTCGAAGCAGTGTTTGCCCAAAACTGGAGTTCCAAGAAGATCATTAACCAGCAGCTGAATGAATTTGGGAGTGAAAGCGGCTATAAAGTTGTGGTGGATGGTGATGAGTCAGACAGCCTAGCTTTAGGACACTTATTTATGTTTCTGCTGTGAGACATAGGCTATATAATGGTACAACAACCCATCAGCAGAGGGACCCATTCGTCTATCTTCTGGGTTGTATCACAGCGCCTCCCTCCTGCGAATGCAGGTGAATCTTTACCTGATATTAAGCAACAGCTTTCCTTACACACATAGCCAACACTGAGTGGCAGCCTTTCTACTTCTGAAATCAGATAACGTACACAACAAAAAACCTTTCCATATTTTCTTCAATTTTCCAAGTATAATGTCCAAGACACTGGGATAGCACAGTATTAATACTATGTCAAAATCACTTCAGTGTTGACTGTCTTCTTTTCATGGAAATGTTTCATGGATTTTCTGCTTTTTTCTTTTTTTTTTTTTTAACTAGTTTTGACTAATTTTTTTCTTGTGGATTCAGCGTAGTCTTGAGGGCAAACACAAACACTTCTTGTGCAATAATTTTACTTGACCTTCTTTCCATTTTTTTAAAAATTGTGTCACAACTGACATGTTCCTCCAAGTGTATTAACTTTATAATGTATAATAAAGTTGTTACTAAAAAAATGAGGGTGTTTTTTTTTTCTCTTTTCTTATTTTTTGTTTCATTTATTTATTTTGTGTGTCTTGGGATATGTAAATACCTCATATGATCCTAATTTCACCTTTGAAAAGTGTATACTAAGTTATATTATGATCGGTAAACACTTGCAAGTAAGACCATGTGAAGAAAAGAATGAAATTAATTTCCATAGAAATCTAAAAAAAAACAAAAACTTCAAATGTTGAGAGAAACCCTCCATTACTGGTCCTGCTGCTCTAGTATTCTTATGTTAACACGTTTAAAAAATATGTGCGAAACACGTGAAGCAAAACCAAACTGGTTCATTGATCACGTCGTGGACCCTTTCTGAGAACTCAGTTGGCAGCTCTCCGAAATGTTTTGCAACAGTTTTAAGGCAGTTGTGACATCCTTTGTGCCGTCGACACGCCTCCTTCCTACTCACCTGGAGAGAAAAACATAGCCTGCTGGGTTTTGTCCTGTTTTCACGTGACCATATCACATTACAGCTTTTGTTTTTCTTTTTGCGAACATGCTTTTATTTAATCATATTTGTACTTTTATAATGCGTAACTTATCTCATATAAGCCTATGTTATCATTAATATTTAAAATATATGGTTATAACACATTCTTACGGCTGTTAATTTTAGCTATAGGCCAATATTATGATAAGTCTTTGGATGTTTTTGTTAGTGCTGTCTCCTTAACTATTCTCTATACGATCATTTAAGTCACGACATAACATGAGCTCACTGTTTTGACTCCATTATTGAAAGGCTGTCACTCCTTGTTATGCAGTACTTCTCCGAGGAAAGTTCAGTTTGTTTGCAAACAAAGGGGAGCCACGTGGAGAACTAGACGCCATCGGGAAATGTAGTCACGTTGAGCAACAAAAAGAAGACGCAACAAGTTGAGTTGAACTCACCTACCCACAATGCAGCGCGCCTCGGAGGGGGCGCAGTGAGCTGACTTTTTTTCCCCTTGACAAGTATATATGGGTTCTGTGTTTACTGTTAGCTAGTTAGAGCTCTTTGTTTTTGTCATCACCTGCAGTTGAAAATGTCCCGGCTGTACAGCAGCCTGCTGCGTTTGCCATAACTTTTTTTTTTTTTACTGTTAGATGTACTGATAAACATTTTCAGGAGGCAGAGTTATTTTTATCCACACTTTTCTCCCCCAACTTGTAACTGAAGAGGAAGCTTCATCTGGAAACTTCTGGATAAGGTAACTGCTTTATCGATTATTAAAAAATGTTTTTAACGTTGTGACTGCTACATTTAGGGGTTTTGGTCTTGATAATCATAAACAGTGAATCAGCTGGTCGACCTTTTTTTTTTTTTTTTTTTTACAAGTCCGTTTTCAAGGCTAACGGTCGGTGCGAGGCAATTTCCTTTGTCTAATAAACGGAAAGCAGAAAGCTACCTGACCAGATCTATAATACACTTTACATGTTTGTTCTCATCGTATCCTTTAATATCTGCACGCAATTCCTCAGTGAAACACAAATGTTAACATGGAGAGAAGTGATAAAAATACAAGTGGATTTTGGTCACGTTTTCTTTCAAATTGGCATTCTTTCACCTGAATAACAGTGGTAGAAAGGCTAACATAGTAAATGTTTGTTTGTTAAACATTTAAAGCTTTCTTATTTACGTCTCTTGAGTCCACCTCATGGGGTGTTAGTCACTGAATAAATCATCCTTTCATGCGTCAGACTCCTCTGGCTAAACCTGTCCTGTAGTCTTCTTAACATGACTTAAGGAGGTGCTGCTGCTGCTGCTGCTGATAAATAACACACATGAAAAGGTTGAGTCTCCGGAGGCTGAACCACAAGGTTAAAAATAACTTTGAGATAGATGATCTCATTGGAGGGAAGGGTAGACTTTGTGACAATTACCAGAGGCAATGCAGCCATAAGAGTCAAATATATAGATTGTAAAGCTTTAAGATTATTATGGGCTGTTTAAATATCTGATTAGCAATATGGATCTGCACAAAGCATCGCCTTGGTGGTTTTCTTTGAGATCTTTTTTTTTTTTGAAGAGGCTTACGTATATCTAAGAAGACTCAAGGTGATCAGTGGTTGTTTTGTGTTTGCACCTGTTGATCAAACAGTAATTATTTAGTTCCTGATAGCATCCCTGCCCCCACTCTCTTTCAAAACAAACAAACCTGACTGACATGAAGTTGGCCTTCCAGCCGTTGCTCAACTTCCCTCCCGCCTGAATCATCTTCCGTCTCACGCAGTTCATTGTGCTGTGGGGCACAACTGTTTTTAAGTAGAGCAGCCGTGCACATTTAACTGCTGCAAACCACTTTTTCTTAAAAGTGATGCAAGACACATTCAACCCCACAGGCTTCAAACAAAAAAAACATTTGTGGGTCTCCCATGTTTTCTCTTCCTTCTCTACAAATACTTTCAGCCTTTATTTGTGCTTTGCACATCATTTCTTCATTGCCCTGTTGAACTCACCCCATTATGTATCGCCCTCTGTATATATCCTGTTCTCCTATTTTTGGAATTGTATTTACTATATGTTACTATTTTATGTGGTTTTTGACTTTTTTTGATTCTATACTGCTGCTGCTGCAGCGCCCGAATTTCCCCTTTGGAGATCAATAAAGTTATCTTATCTTTATTTGTTTATGAGGATTGTTTTCAATTTGAACTGCAGTAATCCAGTTAGGTTCCTCTCCCCTCTTGTTAGATGCCAAGATAGACGTATTTTGCTGTATTTCATAATAAACAAATGTTTCTTTGTAATGGTACTAAGCTGCCTGCTCTCCTCCTCAGGTCATCCTAGAGTTATTAAAGGTCTACATTGACGGTGGCAGCCATGGTGTTGATTCTTGGCAGACGAATGAACAGGGAGGACTCTGGAATCAGAGACTCACCAGCTGTCAAACGCAAGGTGCCGACTCAAACACAAAGCCTTATTTTCTTTTCTTTTTGTTGCCACTTATAGAAGTCACACGTTTTTACTCATGTTTTTGCGTTGCTGTTGTATCCTAAGGTGTTTGAGGTTGACTCCAAAACTATAGCCGCCCAGGATGTCTTGGACTTCTGCTCGGGCGCGTCCCACTCCGAGGGCATCCTGCAGGTATTCAACGAGTTCCGTGACTGCCGTCTCTTTACAGATGTTGTGATCAGCGTGCAGGGCAGAGAGTTCCCTTGCCACCGCGCCGTTCTCTCCGCCTGCTCTTCCTACTTCCGAGCCATGTTCTGTAATGATCACCGCGAGAGCCGGGAGATGCTGGTGGAGATCAACGGCATCCTGGCCGAGGCGATGGACTCCTTCCTCACCTACGTCTACACCGGCCGTGCAAAGATCACCACAGAAAATGTCCAGTTCCTCTTCGAGACCTCCAGCCTCTTCCAGATCTACACACTACGAGATGCCTGTGCCAAGTTCCTGGAGGACCAACTCGACCCGTGCAACTGTTTAGGCATCCAGCGCTTTGCAGACGCCCACGCCCTGAAGCAGCTCGCCAGCCGCTGCCGCAGCTATGCCATGGCCAATTTCTCAGAGGTGGCTCAGCACGAGGAGTTCCTCGACTTGCGAAAGGAAGAGCTGGAGGAGTACACCGCCAGTGACGAGCTGCACATCGGTAAGGAGGAGGTGGTGTTCGAGGCGGTGATGCGGTGGGTTTACTACGACATGGAGCACAGGAAGCCCATGTTGAAGGCTCTGCTGCACCACGTGCGCCTGCCCCTTCTGCACCCAAACTACTTTGTGCAGACTGTGGAGGGAGATCAGCTCATCCAGAACGCTCCCGAGTGCTACCAGCTCCTCCACGAGGCCAGGCGCTACCACGTGCTCGGAAACGAAATGATGTCACCCCGAACTCGTCCACGCAGGTAACTTCAATGTTGAGGATGGCGACAGATAATCTAACCTAGATGTTATCAGCAAAATCAAACAGTGTGAGCTTTGTCCTTTTACAACCTTTTTTTCTTTTTCTTACTTGACAGTCTGATTAAATCCTCGTGTGATGCATCACATGACTGATGGCTTTCTTTGTTGTGCACCAGTTCTTTTCTATTGTCGGAGGAAACCGACTTTGTTTGATCTTTTCCGCTTTTGCCACATTCAGTTCATCTTGTTGGGTTTAAGGCGCTCGTGACACCACCAAGACTGAGTTCACTGTGAGATAGTGAAACATTTCATTTTTAGCAGTCAGTGGATCTTTAATCCCGCCTTGTATAGCTTGAGGTTATGACTTGCATATGAACCTGTTGCCCTCAGCAGCCGTGTTGTTGTTCCATGTCTGTGTGTGTGTGTGTGTGTGTGTGTGTGTGTGTGTGTGTGTGTGTGTGTGTGAGAGTGAGAGAGAGAGAGAGAGAGACAGATAGTGTTATTGTGCTGAACAGACAAGTGTGTCTTTGACTGAGGCTATATTTTTTTAATGGAAATGTTAATGAGGAGGCATGTTCATACACAGACTGTTTGGCTGGAGAGAAAAAAAATAATGTGATGCAAGAAACTGCAATAATGAAATGTTGACTCTTGTCATCATACCAACAGTGTAACTCACCTTGCAAATGTGTTCAGGATGAAAGCGTCCCCGCTCACCTATTTAACAAACACACTTGTATTTCCGGTCTTTGTGTATGGGTGTGTTGTTCAGTGTCCAGTTGGATGTATTGTTTTGTAAAGGACAAAGGTGGGTGATGGTGGCAGCCTGCTGTGATAAAAAAAAAAAAAAACCCAACAGCATAAATGCCTGTGTGTTTAAGACCTGCTGTAAGGGTTAACAGTGCTGGTAAACAGCTGGCAGGTGTTAAAGCTGTGTGTGGAGTTCAGGTGTATTGTGTCAGTATCTAGGCAGATCTGCTCAGATCAACGGGCCAATCAGGAGGCGAGTCCCCACACTGTCTGTTCCGTTTGCCCTGAGGGCAAAAATCTGCTCCTGCTCAAAACAGATGCCTGCTTCTTCCCTTCATGTGTCTACACACCAGGCCTTTTTTTTGTTGTTCTAATAGGAAGCCTCCAGAATCTATTTAATCACACAGACACAAACTACACTCCTACCTACAGCTAATCACATAGCTGAACCACCCAAAGTGAGACAGTCTCCTAAATGTATACAAGCCTGTAAAACCGCCCCAATCACCTACCTGCATCAGATCTCAGCAAAAAGACAGAAATGTGGGGGAGAGTTCATGATACATGTTTTTTCTACAATGACAGAAGCAGTGGTATTTATTTAGTATCCATTACAATGTAGGTAAGAGATGGGCCATTTCAACTCCTTAGCAGAGTCCGTTTGACAGTTTAAGTTGAAAGACATGGGCCTATCACAGATGGGTATGAAGCATGTCAATATTTTCTGAAATGCACCCACATAAAGAAAAAAATAATTTTCCAGTTCTAATGATGCTGATGGGGCATGTGAGGATTTTTAAACGGTGCTTTCTTTGACGAGATCCTGTGGTATACTCTCTGCACGCTGTGTTACAGGCCATCACTGCTGAGCACACGTGACTTCCACTGGAACTGGTTGACAGTGTGTGATAAAGTGAAATGACCTCAAATTGATTTTTTTTTTTTTTTTTTTTTAAAGAGAAACCGGCTTCTGAGCACCTCTGAATGGTTATATTTCCTGAGTTCTCACACATGCCCCAACAGCTGAGCCTTACTCTTTATCTGATCAGGTTGTTTAAAATGATATAATAATCAAAATAAACTAATGTTAAGTAGTACTGCTTTTAGGAAATGTTTTCATATCCAGGGCATGCATCGAACAGCCAGATAGGAAAGCTTTGTGAACGTGGATATCGGGCGTTGAGTGTAGCTCGCTCCTAGTTTGTTTTTCTTGTACTTATGATTGATACCTGCTTTGTGAAGTGAACTTTGTCTTGAAGATAAGTGCAGGTGTCCTCGTGGAAACCACCACCCTGTTTCCTGCTTTGAATCCCCTTCTGTAATTAAAAGAAAAAATCTCAAAATTCAAGTGTTGACGTGTGACTGGAAACACTATCTTCATTATTTAAGATGCCTGTAGTATCTACATTCTTGTTCAAAGCTGTTTAGAACATGATCTCGTGTTTATGTTTTATTATTGCTAAAAAAAAAAAAAAAAATTATTTATAAAAAAAAAGTTATTCTCCTGCATCACTCAGTTTTCCACGTCTTCTCCTTCTGTCTTGCAGGTCGACCGGCTTCTCTGAGTTGATTGTTGTGGTGGGCGGTTGTGAGAGAGTCGGGGGCTTCAACCTGCCCTACACTGAGTGCTACGATCCAGTCACAGGGGACTGGAAATCCCTGGCCAAACTACCTGAGTTCACCAAGTCCGAGTATGCCGTCTGCGCCCTCCGCAATGACATTCTGGTGTCAGGTAATATCAGACACATGCACGTGACGATACAGCATCATGTCATCAAGGCTTTCAAAAACAGACAAAGTGCTATTCATAGGCGTATTTATCAAATTTAGCTTAAGGTTTAAACCACATTATCCAGAGCGTGCTGATATTCTACAAGGTTAGAAATGAGCAAAGTCAACTTTCTCTATATAAAAAAAAAAACAAAAACGGTTTTGACTCAAGGAAATGCTGAATGCTGAGCAACTTTAAATCCACTCCTAACTTCTCTATGACACTGCCTTCTGTGCTAGGATTCAGTGTGGTCTTTGTTTTTCTTCATAAGAGTACAACCGTTTCCCCTGGACGCTCTTAACGGACCTTGTAAGTCTGTGCTCTGCTTGCTTTCTAATCCCCAAGTGGAGTGGCAGTAAAGACGGCGGTGGCTGTCTGCCCTGTGTTATTTTTACAGCTCCGGCCTGTAGCAGTCGAAGGAAAGTATGAGAGCGACATCTGGATCGCACTACCAACCGAGAGAGGCTTTTATTGGCCAGCGTTGTCCTTCCTTTTTCTTCCTGCAGGCCAATCAGTGAGGTTGCCACCTTGTACATGAATTCAACAGCTTTCCAGGATATTCATTATACAACAATAAAGCGTCCCTATTCTGTTTCCAACGTCACCAACAAACGGGGATTTATACTTTGTACTTGACCTTGAAATAAAGTTGAAGCCGAGCGAGTAACTGCTGTCTTTGCTTCCTGGCGAAGCGGCTGCATTTTTTGGAATGAGAAAGTTGCCAAACTAAGCCTCCTGTTGTGAACAACACATCTGGATGAAAAAAAAGACACGAGTGTTACGTCATTCGTTTTAGCCAATGAGGTCAGGAGGAAGGTAGTCGCTGAAGTCCTTACATGCTGTGAACATGTTACAGTTGTGTATGGGTTTGGATCTGGGTGAAGAGTCTTTGTGAACTTGTTTTCTTGCATAAATGCACTCTGACAGAAGTTCAAGTGGGCATGCAAGGATAACTCGTGTTCAAACAGGCTCCATATGAAACAGCAAAACATGACTGCACAAAGCAGCAGTTGAAGGATGTAGAGCAGAGAAAAGAAAATGGAAAAGGAGATGAAGAGGGGGAAAAAAAGGATATCTTCCCTTCGGCAACAGCTTGCTGCTGTGTTTATACTTTTTTATGTTCTCACTGTGCCAAGTCCTCACGTGTTCGCTATCTAACTACCCTCAAGCTCTGCCTGGAAAAGTCAACCCCCCCCTCTCCTCGCCTCTCTGTCTCACACACTTTCAATACAAACTGGCTATTACTTTATAAGATACTGAGATTTTCACTTTGGCATTTTCTTATGTCGACGGTCCATTCGCCTGGCTCATCTCATCCCTTTTTTCTCAGCTTTATTTTTTTATCTTGCACAAATGACATTCCCACACATACCTCCGTTCAATCTGCCTGCCCCTCTCCTCACACTGGGAACTGCTGCAAATACCTTGGAGGGCTTCCAGCCCCCCAGCACGCTCTGGACTTAAATAGGACATACTCAAATGAGTATTCATAGCCTCTTTGGTTTTCGTGCAGCGACAGGGACTCCCACTAATGCTGACTTTCTATCATCCATATCAATGGGAACTCCAGTGAGCTGGCTGGATGTACATACAGTAAGGGGTTTAGTGTCAGGAAAATCAGTGTCACTTTTCTATCTGACTCCACCCACTAAATATTTGCATTTTTCTTTCATCATGTGCAGCAAAACGCAAGCGCTTACTTCACACATAACAAAGCTTTGCGTGTCATAGTCACATTTTAAACTGCGAGCTCTAGGTACCTCTCGGAAAGCTGTCACGCAAATCACGATGTTTACTCCCACAGTGCTCAAGAACAGTGATTAGCCGCATTTTGTGAGCTAGTGGGACTTGACCCAAAGGAAGTTCTTATTAAGAAAAGGCCGCCTGTCATAGGTAGCATTTTTTTTTTAGAGGCTTTCCAGCCATGCAAGGCTGTCTTATAATTAAGCATTCTCTGTCAACATGTGTTCTTCATGCAAATCTCGAAGAGCAGACGGCTCGAGGGCAGCAGACTGTCTGTCTCTGCCTCTATCAGGCAGACGTCACTCACTTCCTTCCCTTTGTCTCCTTTTGGTCTGACTGCTGCAGCATCATTTGAAATGATCGCACATCGATCACCTAATATTCCCCACCCCCAACAGCGATGAGGAAAAAGAAGGAGACTCATACAGCCAAAGCCTTTGACTT
This sequence comes from Symphodus melops, assembly GCF_947650265.1. Taxonomy (NCBI): domain Eukaryota; kingdom Metazoa; phylum Chordata; class Actinopteri; order Labriformes; family Labridae; genus Symphodus; species Symphodus melops. The sequence continues at coordinate 15,397,272 of NC_136697.1, read as the reverse complement.
ACATGGTTGGATGGTTGGCTTTCAAGGAGGTGCTTTTTTTTTTAATTTATTGTACGGGCAAAACACATGTCTGATATCGGTACCCACCTGTCTGGTCTGTCAGCTAGCCAACAATGGGGAAACCACTTGTCTTTGTTCACTTATGAATACGGAGGAGGCAGAGACATCTTTGTTGATACTGGCAGGTTTTCTCTTTGTTTATCACATCTGTCCCTGTGTTAATAAATCGTCCCAAAAGTAAGAGTAGAAGCAGGAAGTGATTAACTTGATTTTCAGGAGTTCATAATGCGTAGACTGCGACTGTTGTGCAGGACACAGCTCTTCATAGGGGCAGCAGTGGCTCTGTTGTTGGCCGGAGGACTTGAAGTTGACGCACAGACCACAGGATGCAGTGGATGTACTGCGAGGCTGACATTGTGCTTGAGCAATGCCAAGAACTACAAAAAGCTTGGAGCTCCAACTCTGTTGAGGTCACACCACTTCGACTTCGCTCCAACTAATGCGTACATTGTGCGTGCGTTTGAAACTACAGTGTAACAGAGTTCAACATTTGACCTGCAGGGTTTTGGTGGATTGTCTCGTCTTCTCCTCTGAGGAGCAGCGAGTTCGAATGGAGAGCAGGGATTTGATGGCAGGACCGTTCTTTCGTACCATAATCTATGTTTTATGAACTGATCACATGACCATGGGATCAGTTTAAGTCCTGGTGTGAAATAACACAGGTTGTCTCTGACTCCTCTGTTTATGAGTCTTGTTGACATCCGTTTTACACTCGTGCGTGATGGTTTACTTCTTCTGAGCTTGTTGGAGAAATGCCAGCAGATAACAGAAACAGGTTACAATCGCAGGGCAGTGTTCACAACCTTCATGTCGTACAGTATGTCGGATGCCTGTTTAGGCAATTCATTTTTTGTTCTCCTTTACTAAAAATGGACACTCTGCTCGTCAAGTTTGGATTGGTTGACGTGTATGGTATGACACCATAAGTGAGGCTGTGCTAACCATGTTTTGCTTAGAAAGCTTCCAACCTACGTCAGTCTCTGGAGTAGACAGGTGTGTGTGTGTGTGTGTGTGTGTGTGTGTGTGTGTGTGTGTGTGTGTGTGTGTGTGTGTGTGTGTGTGTGTGTGTGTGTGTGTGTGTGTGTGTGTGTGTGTGTCTGTGTCTGTGTCTGTGTCTGTGTGTGTGTGTGTGTGTGTGTGTGGTTTAGTCGGAGGGGGGGTAGACAGGCGAGGTACGTGTCGGGGCTTGTTAGATATGTGTCTGGGTTACTCTGTGGATCGCTGCATGTTTGCCCAGAGACAACACATGAGACACTGGAGTGGTAGCTCTGATCATGATTGTGATGTTTGCCATGAAAAAATATCTGACACCTGTGTGTATACACACTGAACCATAAGACTACGTGTATGTGTGTACGTACATGTGCCTTTAAATAGCTAGTCTACTTAACGTTTGACGTGTGTGTTAACTGGGTTAACTTTAGAGTTCCAGTTGAAACTCAGATAGGACACTTACAGCTCTGCTCCAGTTAGGAGATAATTTAATACTTTGATTAAAAAAACTCTAAAGTCTCTCACACTCTAAAGCTTCACCTAAAGAAGCTTTGGGATTAGATTGAACTTTGTCAGATCAGCTGGAATAAATGATCACAGTCTGAGCTGTAGCACTGAAGTAACTTTTGGATCAATGGCTGATAAAAGAACCAAACATTGTGATAACTTCTGTTGATATGAACTATTGTGCGGTATGTTTGTCGTCTGCTGTTTCCAGGTGGGCGTATAAACAGCAGGGACGTGTGGATGTATAACTCCCAGCTGAACCTGTGGATCAGGGTGGCTTCTCTCAACAAAGGCCGCTGGAGGCACAAGATGGGTGTCCTTCTGGGCAAGGTGAGCCTAGTTTCATACAATGCAACACTTATTTAAAAAATGTTTTCACCCAGCTCTGTATAAACTTCTGTTTCAATACATGATATTTTCTGTTCCTTCTGCAATTTCTATTTCTATTAACATCCATCCACTCAGGCTCGTTAGCATTCAGATTGTCTAAAGCTGGTATCTTCTGTGAACTCAACTCATGGTGTACAGTTTTAAAGGGTCACATTAAGTCCAGTTTGAGGGATTGGCTCTTTCCGCATGGCCTCGAACCCACAAGTGTGAGTCACACGCACATTTATGTAAGCAGTTTAGAGTGTCAAGAAAGCATGATGTGTGATTTTTTGATTTTTTTTTCTATTTAAATTTGGGATGTTTAATGTTCAAGAGGCAAGTGAAGACAACATCAGCACAAGTATTTCCCTTTTCCTATCTGCTAGTACTCAACCTCCAGTAAAGTATTTCTATAACCTGCTGGTAAGCTAACAGTGTGTTCCATGGAGCTTTTGGACTGCTTCAGTTCATCCATGTCACAGTGAGACTCCAACACTGACTCTCCCACCTGCAGGTATGCAGGAATTTCTTTTTAAACGCTCAAACCCTCGCATGCTTTGTTATGATTGATGATAACCTTCCTCATCCTACAGACATGACACACTCATCAGTGTCAGAAAAGAGGACGCACTCGGGACTCGCCGTCACATTTGACGCAAGCTTGCTTTCCGCTCTCCACTATCTGTCATATTTAGAACTTTCTACAAGAAGCACATTGAAGCCGCTGACACTTCCTTTTTCTTGCCCCGGGGTTTGAAAATGACTGTTGCGATCTCATCCTACACATCCTGACGGGAAGCAGGTTCAACAGAGAGAAGGGAAGTTTACCTTCATTTAAAAACAGCCATGTGCTTCAGGCACCGGGCCAGTGATTCACCCAGTGTTCACTCCACACCGAAAATAATTCAACAGCCTCTTCCTACAAATCGCATCCTCTATTTTATCTCTTTTAGCATTTTTCTACACGGTTTCTATCATGTTTCAGATACGCGAGAACCTAAAAACACAACCCCGTCAGCCAGATTTGAAAAAGACGCCAGATTGGTTCTGACATTTCAGAAAAAGCTCATGCCAACACGTGAGCTGATCAACGATCCTCGATGACTGCGTCTGCTTTTCAGCTGTTGCTATTTCAAGGCTGTAATACAATATTAGGTGGACAATCCTGTCGGAGGTCAGTGGAGGTTTAACGGACTGCTGCCAGCAACTCACACTTTTCAAGTTCAGGACGAGCTGAGTCCAAATGTATCATCTTTCATCGGTGTCTTTTTGCATCCGCATGAGCCTGGAGCGGCCATACATGGCTGCCATAAGCCGTTCTAAGCCGGTAAACATACACAGGGTTTGTGTACGTCGGCGTCATTCGCACTTACACTGTTGATCCACGCGACTACGACATGCTGCATTCTTTCACGAGAAAGAAAAGTCTGTCATTAGAGCAAATGTGCTCTTAAAGCTGTCTTCAAATATTTGCATTAACTGTTCTGAAATGTTCATGTACTTGAACGACAAGTCTTTATAGCATAGCTGTTCAGTTTTAAACATTTGCGGTTTGAGAGACTTAAATGCTAAACATTGTTTACACTTGTAAGACGGTGGCATGTTGACCTCCCGAAAGCTTCGTGGACTGTCATTATGTTTTTATTAGTGTTGCTGGAGGAAGAACGAATCTGATCGTCTAACAGGGATGACTCAGGCTAACAAATCACTGACATGTGTATAGATTTAAAGACCGTAGAAAAGAACAAGCAGCGCTGGTGAGCTTTGGGCTAAACAACAAAAAAATAACTTTTGGCAGCAGTGGCAAGACAAATGTCCTTGTCTTACAAGTGTGTGTTAGTGTATTTTATTTTTTTAAAGTTTTTAAAGTCTGTGTTGAATTTTGTAGCTCTTCTAAACAAAGCACGTCATGCTTTGTTTCCTTGCCGCACAAACAGAAACACACATGCGTGTCAACTACACACTTGGTCTTTCACAACAGTGAGGTAATGGGCTGCATGGTCACACTCTGGCTCTAAAAGTCATGAGTGAGCCCCGCAGTGACTCCTATTAGGACGACAGCACTGGGAAAACAAAGATAGGGCTGACTTTGTTTTGATGCTAACGTCGCGTTCCAGAATATTCAAAGACACTAAACTGAATCACACACAACAAATCCACGCTGTTTGATAGTGTTATACGGTAGAAAGGAACCAGCACACACTTTGTCAACCTTTCCAGAGAAGCACATTCCTCAGAGATCTTCAGTCCCGGGAGAGATTCTTGTCTGAGACCACTTCCTGTATCTGTCACACACGCACACGTGCTTTTCTCTTCACTTTTGTCCTCCCCTTCTTTCCGCGTATTTTGCAGACACTTGAGAATTGAGAGGGGGAATGGCTGTTTACGTATTCGTTCTCGAGATAGTGACTGACAATAGATAACATCCAGGATATATATATATATATATTTTTTTTTTTTTGTGTGTGTGTGTGTGTGTGATCATTGTCATTCCTAAGAACTCTTGTTCTGTTGTATTTGATTGTATTGCATATCTTCGTGCCGTCGATTGCTCAGGAATGATCATTCTGTTGAATCTTCTTGTTTGTTATTGAGATGAGGTTGCACCTCCTCCGATCACTTCCAAGTCTTTCTGTCCGTGTCTTTCGTTTCTCTCTCGGGTGTCGGTTTCCCTTCCTCCTGAGTTGTTTAGTCATTTCCTCTTCCAGTCTGTCACTCTCCCCCCTTTTATGATTTGCAGCACTGATGGTGTATGTGCAGGGAAAGAGTGTCGTAAACAAGCCTCCGTAATGAGCATGTGTGCATTTTCAGGCTTTCATAAGCCCTCAGCGGCTGACTTCCACGAAATCAGTATTTATGGAATTTGCATTTTCAGTAACTGTTGCCAAATCAGATGTTTCTTCCGTGGCACACGTAAGCCAGCCTACCTTTGTCTCACAAAGCCTGTGCAGACCATCACTTTACTTCCATTCACTTACTCTTTGACAAAAACTTAAGACTAAAACTTGTGACGGTGGAAACTCCTTGTCTTTGTCCTGCCTGCAGTCCTGTTGGACTGGTCTCGTTTCCATAGAGTATAAGCAACAAAAAAAATATAAAAATAGGTCACCAGTTGTTTCCCCCTCCCTGTTATGGTGGCAGCTGTTCTCATCTATCCAAACTTTTTTTTTCTCTCTCTCTCTCTCTCTCTGTCTCTCTCTCTCTCTCTCTCTCTCTCTCTCTCTCGCTCTCGCTCTCTCTCTCTCTCTCTTTTCCTGTCTGTATCCCTGACAGTCTGCCCCCTTCTCGCTTTTTTCTCTGCCTTCTCGCGTCTCTTCCCCTCTGACGTCTCTCATCTGTACCTCGTGATGCCTCTCACTTCTCTACATGAAAAAGAGGCAGCCAGCGTCAGGGGGTTTTAAAACACGGTGATGAAAGAGGGAGTGGAAGTCCTCGATCAGGGTTTGGCAACTGAATCCTCAGAGGGTTGTGAATCACGTTTGGTGAAGTGTTCTCTGTGACCGACCGACCTCAACTCCGTGGTGTTTGTATTAACTCAGTCACACTTTGATGCCGCGTTTAGTTCCAAGATGAAAAGTACTGTCACGTCCATAATGTAGTCGCAGCATCCTGGAAGCGTAATGTCGCTCTCCTAAAATCGGGCAGACTTGAAAACAGAACGAGACGCACGACAACAGAAATGTAAAACAATGTGCTGAAACCATGTGGGCTGTTTTTTTCAAGCAAGTGCAGAGAGTCAGGCTGAAAGGAAGAGAACCACTTCCCCCCCTCCCTCCCTCCCTCCCCCCCTCCCAGCCCCCACTCCATACCTCTGCAAGCAAACTCGTGCCTGGTTATCCTCAATGGAGCGTTAAAGGGTCAGATCACCAAATACATTTTACACATCTGCCTCACATTTTCCCCCATTGCTCTGTGAGACCCAAAACCTGCACATATTTTCTGTGGATATTTTTGAGTTGCAAAAAAATATTTTCAGATGAACTTTTTAAAGCAAAGTCTTCGTCTTTGCTCCATTAAAGACACAAGTAGATCCTCTGTGTAGTATGGAGACGTAAAGAAATCCTCAAACGTTGCCAAATCTTATCCTTCAAGGCCTATAAAGGAAGACTCCTCGTCAAAAACGTCTTCATCTTTCCCTGCTACATACTCGCCATGCTATAACATGTAGACAGACGCAACAATGCTTTAGTGTTCTTGGGCTCAAGTTAAAGGGTTTTGTTTTTCCCCAGCATCACCTTTTCCGTTAAAAAAGGCACCAGGTCCAACAATCAGACCATCCGCTTTGTTCCTCTTTTTTCTCTCTGTCCTTCTTTGCTTCTTTGTTGTAGACCTCACACACACGCACGCACGCGCGCACACACGCACACGTCTAATCCTGTCTCTCTAATTTGTACTTGTTTATGCTTCAGTCTTTTTGGAGAGCCAGGAACAGCCTGGAGGTTTTCTGTTACATAAGGCTGATCTGTTAATTGGCAGTGAACAACCAGTAATACTGCTTAGTATGAGATGGTGACACATCATGATCTACCAGAAAAAAATTAATGAGCAAATAAAGATGTAACATGAATCTCCTCACAACCTTTTTTTTTTTTTCTTTAAACCAGCAGGGAAGTGATTGTAACCAAAAAATATATCAAATTGTCAGTGATAACCGTTACACCTTTGTTTTTTAAATAAATAAAAAATGCAACAATTGACTCATATGTTGAACAGTGTTGGAAATGACCAGATGTTGATTCATCAACGCATGCTGCGCCTCAAGGTGCTGTTTTGTTGTTGCTGGGGGGTGACGTGAGTGAAGCAAACCTCCAAGGTTCAAGTCTAGCTTCACGTCATCCTTTTTTGCTACACCGGATAAACTGGTTCCCTTACTGCTGATGCAGAAATGGTATTGTTTATGTTCAGGAAGTAGTGAGCTGGAATTAAAACATCCCTCTCCAAGTCAGCGTGTACATCGAGAATGATGAAAGCATAGGTTCACACGTAAACGCATTTCAGCCTTTTGCTGCGTGTTCAAAGCGTGTGCGTCTCGTTCTTGGTTAAAGTGTGTCCGTCTGCTTGCCCTCAGGTGTACACGGTGGGTGGTTACGACGGGCAGAGCCGCCTGAGCAGCGTGGAGTGTTACGACTCCTTCTCCAATCGCTGGACAGAAGTGGCTCCCATGAAAGAGGCGGTCAGCTCTCCGGCAGTGGCCAGCTGCGCAGGGAAGCTCTTTGTCATCGGAGGAGGCCCCGACGATGACACTTGTTCAGACAAGGTGGGAAACAGATGTGTGCTTCCCCATAGCCAACACTTAAACACATAGTGATGACAGCAGAGGGGCTTTTTGACCTGTTTCCAGTGATGATACCTTAGAGATTATTCGAACGTTTACAAGCCAACGTGCCATGTCTGTGTTTGTAATTAAAACAAACTTTCAGGTAGAAATGTAAAGAATGTCAGTTCCAATGAATAAATATAAAATGTTTTTACATAACTTTAAAGATCAGGATTTGACACGCTTCCACATAGTTTCATTTTCTTTTGACTGATAGGAGAGGTGCTGGCAGTGCTGGAATTCTTGATCTAAGGAAGCTAAAATTCAGGAGGAGCATTTTTTTTCCCCCTCTCTTGTCAGATCGCTGCTTGGTTGACCTATCACAACCCACACGCACTCAGTCTGATAAGATACATCGCCACACACTGCCTCATTTTAGCTCTTTAGCCGACTCGCTGTGTGTGAGTCTGCGTGACCCAAAAGTTCATGCAGGCACCAGTTCTTCTGAACTTGTTCTCACGCACGTCGATCCCAAAAACACGTCGTCCTGTTGGCGTCAGAGAAAACAGAGTTTTTCTGGTCTGTTGTATTGAAACAAAATACTGATTAAAGAAATAACTGGTTTTACAGAGAAGTGGGTGAAAGACCGTTTTGTAGCACAGTAAAAAGAAAACAAAAATCCAAGGAAGGGCTACATCTATTTGTATGTCAGTCTTCTTTCTAAGCCGTAGTAAACACAAACTAACGAGATGTAACTTTATGTCACAGGTTCAGTGCTATGATCCAGAGACAGACACTTGGTTACTGCGGGCCAACATCCCCATCGCCAAGCGTTGCATCACAGCAGTATCCCTAAACAACATGATCTATGTGTGTGGTGGTCTCACAAAGTCCATATTCTGCTACGACCCTGCAGAAGACTACTGGATCCACGTGGTCAACACCTTTAACAAACTGGTAAGACGTGACATTTTTGAAGAAGTGAACCTTTTTAAGGATCCTCTATCTTCATGATTCTAAAGATAGAAAACCTTTGACCCTGCAGGAGAGCTGTGGCATGTCAGTGTGCAACGGTAAGATCTTCATCCTCGGGGGCAGAGGAGAAAATGGCGATGCAACAGACACCATCCTGTGTTACGACCCGGCGACAGGCATCATCACAGGAGTGGCAGCCATGCCACGGCCGATCTCCTACCATGGCTGTGTGACCATACACCGCTACAACGACAAATACCACAGGCACTGACCACTACCCAACGCGCGGACCACTCACACACACACACTCACTCACACACACTCTGACATAGGAGCACAGTAAAAAAAAAAAAAAAAAACTCAAACTCTCTAAACTGTATGCTCTGTAAGTACAACACAAGCACATGTCTTTCAAACAGTACTGGTGAGCTTTTTTTCTTTTTTCTTTTTTTTCTTTCAGCATCATGTAGCAATACTCACTGTGGTCCCCTTAATATTTAGCTCTTAACTACTCTGTAGTTAAAGCCCCTCTGTGGAAATGGTGAACACTTGACAATAATCTGTTGGTAACTATAGCATATAAGGGGAGACAGATAACTTGCAGGATGTAATTGTTTGTAACTGCCCAAGTTATAGATCCAAAGTGGAAAAACAAAAAAACAAAACAGAAAGTGATAATGGTCTTTATTGAGATGAATATCTCGTTGTAAACATCAGAGGAGAAGTCAAGTGAAGTTGGATCTTGGAAATGAACTCTTGAAGTAGGATAATTTATCCATGTTGACAAACTCTAAACTTCTTATTCATTATTAAAAAGTGACGTCATGTGAAACCAGAGCAGGTCCAAAGAGAGCTCATCAAAACTCAGTGAGAAGCTGTTGTTATGTTATTACACTCCTTTAAGGGCACACTCACACTCGGCCCGGTTTGCTCCATACCGGAGTTACTTTATGATCACAAAGGATGCTAAGTTTACAAAGACAGGCGGACTCTAAAAAAACGTGACGCACGCTCAAGTCTGCATCCGCACATCATGAGTCATTTGGTCAGATAAAGCCATAACATAATTCTCAATATTGGAAGGCAGGGATCGATTGTACTTCATGTCCGCGCTGCACGCTTAAGCATAAGCAACTATATCATGCCGAAGCACACCTCCTCCATCTGTGCCAAGGAAGTGTACACTCCTGGTATCTCAGTTGAGTTTCATGATGATACTGATTATTCTGGTTTTCAGACATAAAGCGAACCTCCCGACATTGTGAGCTAAGATACTGATGAGCTGAAATGATCACAGATATTGCTGATGAACAAAAACAATACATTAAGATAAACATAAAGAAAAATGTCCACCCAACCATAATCTGCCAGAAGAAGGAAAAAACCCCAATATGAATTGATCAGTGATGTCCTTTTTTTTTCGAACTCTTTTAAAAGATGCTAAGACTGACCTGATGAAGTGGTGAGCAGTCAGACAGCCGCTCCTCCACACTATCAGAGGTCTGACGACTCAGCTTGTGATACAAAAAGCAGAGTCTGAGTCCTTAAAAAAAAACATTGGAACATCGCCACAGTTAGCACTCTTTTCCCTGCTCCAAATGTACATCACCTCACATATCCTTTCTACATTAATGTGTCTCCTTTCTTAAGCTTTATTCCACTCAATAATCATTATTATTATCAGTCATAACTGACTTTTTATTTTTTTATTTTCTTAAGTTATACTTGTTTGTATTTTTATAACTGAATGTTTACTGTGTTATATCTAGTTTGTGTGTCTGTTTTTTTATTTTTAGATGGTATTTTGTTGGTGTACTTGGCTTGCGGGTGGTTTAGTAGATGTGAGAAGCCTTTGTGGATCAAACTCAAAGGCGGCTCTGAATAAGTTGTGTGCATGTTTGGTATGTGTGACTTTTATGACATGGTCTGGATGTGCTGGAGCCAGCTTGGTTTATCAGAGAATTCTAGCGAAAGCGTTGCAAGACTGCAAAGTTTCAGTCAAAAGATCCTTTCCCCACCGGTGGTGGCACCTCTCACCTGTGCGCTACGTGTAAACATGTCACTCGGGGTAACCATAGAAACCTCCAGGTGTGTTTGAGTCTGTGCGTGAGTACTGGTCAGCTAAGGAGGCGTGTGTAGCAGTGCTATTCCACGCATAGGTTCTGAATGACAACAATTTTGGATGATGTGGCTCATGGTCAGTAAAAGTCACCTTTTACTACTTTAGGTGTTGATAGACTAGATCTATTGCTGTGAATAGAACTTTAATATGTTTTCTTTAACGTGTATTTAAATTGTATATTGTGTTTTTCTGTAACTAAGAGCCCCAATCGTGCACTTTGACAGAGTCCTGTTAAATGTAGAAATGAGTGATAGTAACTTCCTGTTTGTTTTGTTTTTTTACTGTATCAGTAAATGTTCTTTGCTTTCATGTGACGTATGGAAGAGATACTATAAGGGCCTGTCAGTTCCTCCTGTTTGACATTACCTGTTTTAGTTCTGAAATTCCAACAAAAACAACAAACAGGATTAAAAAAAAAAACAATGTAAGGAGGAAGTGAAAAGCTTTGACTTCCCTTTAAGTGGACAAGAGGCAGAGCATTGGTGAGTTGGAATGTTTGTTTTTGTCTCCGTCTGTCAGTCACAAGGACAGAAAAAGCAAAGGGGGGTTCAGCTTCTACCATCCTGCAGGCATTTTCCTAGAAGGATGAGTTCAGGGTCAGGACTTCTAGTAATAGCTCAGGGTTGAAAGAAAACAACCTCAGGCCCACCAACACTACTTTGCAGATTAACAAACTCTGTGTAATCCAGGAGGCCAAACAGGAGAAAGCTTACAGGCAAGAATGATGTCATGCAAAAGAGCAGGAGTAAGATAAACAGAGAGAGAGAGAGAGAGAATTTGAGTGCGTGTGCGTCTGTGATTTCACTGAGTATTTACACAAAGCGTTGTTTTGTTATGTTGATTTTTTTTTACTATCTATGTAGATGCATTCATACATTGTTTACTTTGATAAGAGTGTGCGTGTTGGTTTTTTTTATTTCTTTGCTTGTTTTGGTGATTTCCTGGACTGTTTGTTGCTAGGATATTTTGACTCCCAAATGCAAATGACGTGCCTTAAAATTAAACTCTGCAGAGATGAGAGATGAATTCCAGTTGATGGATTTTGATTGGACTGCAGACAAAAGCCAAAGTGGATTTGATTGAAGTCCAAATGTGACTTTGTTGAGGAATGTCAATGGATTAAAAAATGTGTGTGAGCAGCCTGTTCTTTGCAAAGAGCTGCCCAAGTGCCTTCTGGAAAAAGAAAAAAAAGTGGGAAATTGAATCTTTTTATTTTGATAAAATCTGTACTTATTGTGTGGATGATGTGATTTGTAACACCACTTAATCTGCAGATGATCTTTGCCTTCTTGCAAAGAGAGCTTTGGGTTTTGTAAACTGCAGTATGTTGAAATGTAATGGTTAAAATGAGTAAGAGAAACATCAATAAAGTTTTCCCTGTATATTACCACGTGTCTTATCCCATTTGTACATAGATAACAAAGGCTCTAAGAATAAATTCATCAAAAGGATCCTATATAAAAAGGTTAGACCTTAAAGCCTTTGAAATGGTGTACTTGATCTAAACTTTGGTTCTAAATTCTTTCTGAAATGCAGATTTGTGATGTGAAAATACTGATAGACATCATCTTTATGTGATAAGTTATTTCAAACTAAATTAAGTTTTGACTTTGATGTGAAAGAAATTGGAGGTTAGAGATGGAAAGCAGCTGCATCAAATAATACAGCTCACTCAACTTTTAGTGGCGCATCAATCTTTACACCATCAGAAGGTATTACAGAGACGTGATTAAATGATACGACACAATGGAACAAACCAAACAACAGATTTTAATGAAGACATCACTGATTCTGAGGTATCAACCAACAACAACATACACTTTATGAGCTCTTAATTCTGTCTCATACAGCCGTCGATTCTCGTATTTAATCAAGGGACTCATCCGTCATGTTGGTGATGCTTTAACGAGCCATTGTGTTGAACAAGAAAACAGCTCAATAAACCAACCAGACTATTTTATGATTGGATTAAGCAACTCAGGATGCAACAACCATTCACAGGGCTCTTTTTGTTTTGTCTTGTGCTGTGATTTATGCACTCCATACTATGGTGTGGTTTGATCAAAACCACAAACAATCTTTAGATTATTGTGGCACAATTTCTCTGCACTTACTCTCAGCGATGTAGTAAAGAAGCAGAGTGGGATTTTCTGACACAGCTTCACCAACGGTCAGGGTGCATGAAGAGTGAAAGGCTTGAAAAGGTCAAAAAGCTCCAGCAACACTTGTAGTATGAAGATGAACTTTATTAACAAATTAGACCAACACATTTTGGCTTTTGGCTTTAAAAAGGTCATTCTTTCATACTCCCAAGTGTTGCTTTTGGCTGTTTAACTTTCAGCAACATAGAAATAATGTAGAGTTCAGGAGGTACACATAGACATGAAAAAATGTACATCAGATTTCATTTCATAGAATCCATTCATCTTTTTTATGACACATTTGGCAAAGGCAGCACACTGTTACCCTACATGTACAGTCATGCTGGTGAATGTCACAAACCAGGAAAGATTTAGACCACAGCAGTGCAGCTGTGGGAGTAAGTTCTCAGAATGTAACAAAAAGGATAGATTCCACTGAACAGGTCAAACCGACCTACAATTGAATAGTAGGCTACTTCATACTTTTTGAAGGCCTTGTTAATGCAGGCCTCTTACTTGAGCTTTAAAAATATATTCAACACAATCAATACAAAACTAATCGATGAATATGTGCTTTCGATTATTTCATTAACTGCCAGGCCATTGAAAGGTATAGCCAATCAAATAGCTTCTTCATCCATCTAAGTGGTTGGTGTTTACCTGTTACTGAAATGATCTTAATGTTTTTAAGATTACATGTTTAACCATGTGCATACAAAAAGTGTTGAAAGATGAAATGGTAATGATGCAGAGAACGTGGGGACTGAGTGAAGCACATGCACACCATAGACTGGTAGGCAACACGCACGTCCCATGTACAATAGATGATGATAAGGAATGTGGAACTGATCCCATTCCTGATCATCAAAAATGTGCTCATCATGTTGTCACGTGTCCAAATCGATATAACCAGACAGGGCTTGCAAAACCTAAAGATGTAAGATCATATTTGTATTCATGTGTAAAGGCTAAGACAAAGCTACAATGCCCGGTCAAAATAAAAGTGCATTGCTGTCTTAAGAAAAATCCAGTTCTCCCAAAATAATATAATTTCTCGAGTACTTTCAAGTCTGACAGTAAAAACAATAAATGCAAGTTTTATTGTGCCATTTCATTTGTCAGTGTGCCATAAATATGAAATCTGGTTATAATATTTTAATATAGGATGACATGCCTCCACTCTTATAATGTAAACAGCTCTGTCTGAACCATAGACTGCAGGTCTGAACACGACATATGTTTTATCTTTGATCATCTAATCACTCATCATTTGAGCAGAAAACAAGACTTCATAGAGATTGTAATGTGACACATTGAAAGCGTAATGTGGTTTGTAGAATAGTGGTGCCTGGTGGCCGTTTAGCCGATGTGCAGATCCACTCTTTAGCTCTGTTGTCCACATCGAGAATTAGCCATTCACTAAACACAAGTGTGTGTGTGTTTAATATTAAAAGCAAAGGATATGCTCTGAAGGAATTAAAACACGTCAGAAAGAGAAACGTTGCTCTGCGGCACAGGTCACTCCTGTAAGTTTGTATTTTAAACAGATTTAGAAAACGTGTAGATCTGCTAAAGTGTGCTAACGTTAGCAAACAAGGATAGCGGATGCTAACGTTAATAGTGCCCGGCAGGTTGAACAAGCTCGGATGCATCTTTACGTGAAGGTCGCGAGAGACTGTCTGTTGTCTGAATGTTCTCCTCATATCTTAAACACGTTTAATTGAAAATGTTTGATAAAGCAAATAATGGGATAACGGGTTTTAATAGTAGTGTTAGGTTAGCATGGCAAGCTAGCTACCCTTGCTCAACGTAACGACTGGCATGAGCAGCTTCTCTGCTAGCCTGCTAATTCAACGCTAACAACATCTGGACATGGGATAATAACTGGGATTGTACACTGTCAACTGCATTGATGGGCATTTTTATTCATATATTCCAATTAACAGGCAAACATGTCGGGAGTTAAAAGGAAAATAGAAGGCAATGACCCCGACTATGATGACATTTCTCTGGTCCAAAACAGTAAAAGAAACAAAGCGGATGAACATAATGGTGAGTTTTTGCTCTGAAAGTTATTCAGCTGTTTTACGTGATTTGACAGCTTACATGTGTTTGTATTCTTGTGATTCTTTTGCTTTAATAGATCTTCCTCTTACTTTGTCAGCCCGAGAAGCAACAGTACAGAAGATAGAAAGCATCATAAGGGAGCAGTTTTCTTTGGAAATGAAAAACAAAGAGCATGAGATAGATGTCATAAGTCTGGTATGTATTATGATATTTAAGATTTTTTTCACTTGTTTTGTATCAGTTTGGGCGGTAGGGCATATATTGTAATCCAAAAAGACGTTCACATTTTTATAAATTTAATTTTAAATACTTTATTAATCTCTGAGGGGAAGATTCTGGTTCGCACTCTGTTATTTTAGAGACATGCTTCTAACACTCACAGACCTGAATCACACGTGTACAAGCAACCTGGGCACATGCTTTAATGGAGAGATGTCAGAGTGCACTCCCTGAGCTGGTGGGGTTTTGGTGCCTTGCTGAAGGGCACCTCAGCAGTGCTCGAGAAGTAGTCTGGTACCTCTCCAGCTACCAGACCAAATATTTTAGTCCGCATTGGGACTTGAGCCGGCTATCCTCTGGTTCTCAGCTCAAGTCTCTACGGACTGAGCTACTGCTGTCATTGTTTAATTTTTCCGTATTGTTTTTTCAGAGACTCAATGAAGCCAGGAGGATGATGGACAAGCTAAGGGCTTGCATAGTGGCCAATTACTATGCCAATGCTGGCGTTACAAAGTTTTCAGAGGTAAAATCCAACATGTCCATATGCTTAAAACTGTCACGTGTTCAGGAAATAGTATATTGAAGCAGAAATAAACACCTGAATTGTTTTTTTGTGTTTAATCCTAGCATTCTGCAAAGAGTGACCCTGCCGTGCTGAACCATCCAGCCATCCGCCGGTTCCTGGAGTCTCCTTCCCGTTCTTCTTCCCCTCTGAACCAGGGCTCTGAGACTCCTTCTCTGGCCCACTCAGAGTCCGAGTCCCTCTCACAGCAAGGAGACGGTGCTGAGAGAGAAGCAGAGGGGGCATGGAGAGAGGACAGCAGTAGGCAGGAGCGCAGACCTGGACGCAATACAGGCAAGGTTAGTAAAGCTGATGATGGTTTGAATATTTGATGAAAGCCAAGCAAGTGTGTCAATTGAAATCTTTCATATTTGTGTCTGACAATACTTGTGTATTGTTTTTGTTTGTTTCTTGTAGGACACATTTGGTGTGCCATTGTCCGTTGGCGAGGAGCAGAGGGTGACCTACCACACGACTGGGAATGAGGCTTCTAGACTCTATGCAAAGAAGACAATCGTAGTTGGAAATGTGTCCAAGTATGTAAAAAAAAAAAAAACCTAGCCTAAGTATGACATACTCAGTGATGTTTATGACATTTAGTGGTTGACCAAGTATTTCCATTTAAGACGAGGAGCCTAATGAAGGTCATGAGTAGGTTTCAATAGACATTACATCTCCCTTATTTGTCATTATTACCATTTTAAGTTGAAAATGTTGCAGAATCATAGGTCAGAACGACTGAAAAACCTGAAACATGTAATCCTACAAATCTCTATAAAAACCATGAATCTTTACATTTACATGAAAATTATGTCAGAGCTGAGAGCAATAAATGTTGTAGTCAGCATTTCCTGTGATCAAATGTATTCACACAAATATGTAAAGTTTTAAATATTCTCTTCAGTGCAGTCGTGACATCGTAACTAACTTAGACTCTAAATGGCTCATCAGATTTGTCTCAGGTAAATATTTGTATATGTGTGTGAAAGGTTAAATGTAAAATAGCTCTGTGTCAAAATGTTTGAAATCCTGGCCTATCGGTGAAATTTGTCTTGTTTTTGCATGACTGTGCACTGAAGAGCCGAGCCTCCATTCATAACGTCTTTTTCTACAAGCACAGTCTCGATCCAGTTTAAAAGCGCCGTCTTTCAAGTTTATTTCCCCCTGGTATGTTGTTGATCCCAAAGAGCCCTGGGGTCAGAGTAATATGAAGCCAATGTTAATTCTTGGAATACTGACTGACAGGGCCAGTATATGTCATGCACACTACATATCTCGGAGGGCTAACTGAGATCGTTTCAAATGTACTTCAGTGGATAGTTGTACCTGAGGGCCTAAACCTGACACAAGAGCTTTGATCAGGTCATTAAAGGGAATGCACGTTTAGATTCTTTGTACAGCTGTGTCGATGTGTTTGCATTAAATGTTCACACAAGGTTTATTTATGATAATCTGTTTTTAAATGCAACTCTTTTCCTCTGAAACGTAATCCTCCATTCCTACCTTCTTTCCTTTCAAGTGGGTATTAGTAAAATACCAAGAAAGAGCGCTCGCTCCCTCACAGTCCATCCGACCCTCCAGCAAATAATACGTGTTCTTCTTTAAACTCTTGTATATCCTGAAAGTCTTTCTTGTCCTATCCAAGACCCTCACATCTACTAATTCATTCCCCACTCTCCATTATCTTTGGCCGATTCTCAACTCTGTCCCTCGTTCTCAGGTACATCCCTCCAGATAAGCGAGAAGAAAACGACCAGTCGACCCATAAGTGGATGGTGTATGTGCGGGGCTCCAGGAGGGAACCCAGCATTGATCACTTTGTGAAGAAAGTCTGGTTCTTCTTGCATCCAAGCTACAAACCCAACGACCTGGTGGAAGTCAGGTTTGTTACCGTCTGTTTTTACACAGTTTTTTTTCCCCAGGCAGACATTGTACTGGAAGAACTACTCGACTAGCACTACTGATATAAGCAGTGATTCCCCCTTGTTATTCACACGTTGGTGTTTTGCATGTTTCCCTCAGGCAAAATAGGAATACTAGGAAACAGGGATGAACTTGTTCCAGTTAGGTGTCGTCCTGTCTTGTGTTATTGTTGTTTTTTACTTTCAAGGCAGCACATAGAGAGAAAAAAAAACGAAACTATTTTTGGATAGGAACACCTGGATGCGTAAGAGACTGTCTACATCATGTTTAATTCAGGTCACAGTTCAGATCTGCCCGCAAGTGCAAAAACTCTGCTGAATATCCACATTGTGTAACACACACTCAGCAGTAAACACACAATTAGGCTAATCTTTTTCAAAGCAGCGCCCCCTTGTGGATATTTAGTCATGCCTGAAAGTAGAAAGTCATATTTTACATTGAGTGACTCTTACCTCCATCTTGCAGGAGGTTATAATTGATGCAGATGAATAATAATCATTATCCAGATTGTAAACACGCACATTACAAGGCCTGTGACGTTAAGTGGAGTGAGTCACACTTCAAGTCAACAACAGTATGACTAATAGGGGGCACACCTAAATCACACACAGGTTGCTGAAACTTGGAAAAACATGCGTGTGAAGTGTTTGCCTCAGCCCAAAGCGCTGAAGTGTGTCGAGAGTCGTCGCACAGCCTCGAGTTCAGCGATTAAGACGTCTCATTTGAGTTCTTATCCTCCAGAAGTTGCGAAGGATTTAAAATGTGCCCGTGGCTTTTGAATAAATAATCTCTTTCTTCAGTCAGCAAT
The DNA here is from genome assembly GCF_947650265.1 of Symphodus melops. Lineage (NCBI taxonomy): Eukaryota > Metazoa > Chordata > Actinopteri > Labriformes > Labridae > Symphodus > Symphodus melops. The sequence goes on along the minus strand of NC_136697.1, from coordinate 15,379,269 downwards.
CCTCAGCCCCGCGCTGTAGCCTCCTGGCTGTTTCAGCATGACAAGACTGCTCACGTTGCCGTGGCAGCAGCTCGTAAGCTCCCTCCCGACTGACTGGGGTCTTCATTCCCGGTGAACCCCACGCAGGCCCAATGCTCTCAGCTGATACGACACACAGCCTGAATGTCGATGAAGAGGGTGTCTGAAAGGAAGAAGGAACAAAAACCGGCATCAATCGTTGGGTTTATATGAACAGAAACATCATTTGCATGCACATCAGCATGGCCTTGTAAATGCAGGCAGTCGGATCAGTTTCTGTTCTGTGAGTCTGCGAACCTCGAGCTTCAAAGAGAAGAAAGATGAGCGCCCTTCTAGTTATTGATTATAGAAGATTAGTAACTAAGTCTTGAGTCTGAAACCAAGATGGAAGCTTAGTTTTTTTTTCCTCTGTTGAAATCATTGTGACGCATCCTTTTGTAGACTTGTTTTTTTGTAGACCCCCCCCCCCCCCCCCCCAGATGTGCAGTTAGATGAAGTTATTTAAGGATGTCTGAATGCCTCTGTTCACAGTGAGCCGCCCTTTCATTTAACTCGCCGAGGTTGGGGTGAGTTTCCTGTGAGGATCCAGATCCACTTCAAAGACCCTCGCAACAAACGTATTGACATCATCCACCAGCTAAAGGTCAGACCAGATTACAGACTGCATCAACACGCTTGTTTGTTTTCCTCTTTATCCTTAAACAAGCTTCTGTTACACGCAGTGTTTACTTACTCTTCTCATTATAGTTAGGTACTCTTCAATCCAAGACTTCTAAAGTTTAAAGACTTATTTGTCCTTTTTGTCCTTCAGCTGGACAGGACGTACACGGGGCTGCAGACACTTGGGGCAGAAACTGTAAGTTAGAATCCCTCGCTCTGTTTCCTGCAGTGACGTTTCTTTATTCTCCGTGTTTTACTCTGGAATTGTGCTATATCTGTTCCAGGTGGTTGATGTGGAGCTCCATAGGAACTCTCTAGGGGACGACTACATCCCTCAGCCCTCTTCTTCCAAGGTGACTCGCAGAGCAGCCAGCCCCACCTTGTCCGCCTCAATGCCCCAAAGTTATGGCCGCCCCAGTTCTCCCATATCACAAGATCCCAGCGCAGACAAAGGTACACACAGAATGTGACATTTAAAGCTGATTGATTGTCTTTTCTACATTTATAATACTTTTAAGGAGTGTCAAATTCATTTGATCTCCCTTTTTTTTTTTTTCCCAGCTTTCATCAAGGCAGAGACAGGAAGGCCTGCAGGCAGCCATAGCTCCCTCCTCGCCGGTGAACGTACCCCAACCCGACCCAAAGTCAGCGACAGGATCACTCTGGGTTCCCCTGGCAGTTCGGCCTTCCAGCCCATCACAGCAAGCTGTAAGATTGTCCCTCAAGGACAGCCGCCAAGCCCCACAGAGTCTCCTGGGAAATCGTTTCAACCTATCACCATGAGCTGTAAAATAGTTTCAGGTAAATGTTTCCCTCCGGTGTCACAGGGATTCCAAAAATCCTCTTCAAATGAGACACTTTGTGATGTTGAGTAATATCACTCACATGTCCGAATTTCAAGTGGCTCTACAATCTTGTCATCGCTTTGAAAAATAGCTTTCATCTGTATTAAAAATCAATTTTTATCTGATAGTCGTTTCTATTTCTGCCTCACAGGGTCTCCCATCTCCACGCCAAGCCACTCCCCGCTGCCTCGCACCCCCACCACCTCTACCCCGGTCCACAGCAAGCACAGCTCTTCGTCAGTGCTCAACAACCCTTATATCATTGTCGACAAGCCGGGCCAGGTGATCGGCATGACTTCCTCATCGGCCACCTCCGCAGGTACTCCCACTCCCACTCGGTGTCAAAGTGCTGTTTGAAATCGGATGTGGACCTGCAACAAAATCTAGAAGCAGTATCTGAGCCGCCCACGTGCAAATGTAAAAATGCGCTGTTAGAAATGCACTCAGAGCAGAGGAGATTATGAACAATACCTGCGAGGCTTTTCTGTTTTTCTATTCCTATTTTTGGTACTTTTTCTCCTTTTCATCTCCTTGTATCCCCTTTTTATCCCGCTCATTGTACTCCAAACTGTCTGTTTATTTTCTCTTATTTTTCTCTTCAGCCACGCATCTCTTTTTTCTTACCTGTTTTGTGCTCATAAATTATGACGTGTGGTGAGCCAGCAGGATAGCTGCTGGATGAGCGGTTTCCATGGTGACTGAGCAGCTCTGTTTAATGGCCAGATTAGGAGCACAAGACCCAAAACTCCTGTCAAGTTTTTCTTTGTGTTTATATGTGTGTGTGTGTGTTCGCTGTAATCTATGGTGTGCAATAATCTGTAGCTCTGGATGTAGCTCACATCAGCAGCACGAAGGTGCTCTTTCCCCAACCGTTCTCACCCTCTCTTAGCCCCTCCCACACTTCCTGCACTAATGCACAGCTTAACCAGATCTGCCAGCAGGGCAGGAGTGCTATTAAGTGATGTTTTATCAAGCTAGATGAGGTTGATGTGGGTGTCGTGGCTGATTCACCAGCCCTGGGATATAACCGATTTTTACAGCAGCAGGTATGAAACTTCAACAGCAAAAAATACAGTTGCAGCCAAAGCTCTGACTCTAACACACAAACTAAGTGACCCTGGCAGGTAACAGTCACCTTGCACCACAGGGGCCTTAATATCTGTGGAAAGGATGACAGAAGCTGCAGTGACACATAAGGAGTCCAGTCGTTTCCTTGATGTCTTATCGGGTGTTTCTTTTTGTGCTCCGCAGGAAGTCCCTCAGCCAAACAGTCTGCTGCACATGGCTCTCGCTCTCCCGCTCCAAAAGTTCACACCGGCACCTTCCTCTCCTCAGGGATGAAGGTGAGCTGGCACCGTTTTAAAGTGTCATCTCTGAACATAAAATCAGACGACTTAAAGCGCCTCTTCTCATCGATCTGTTCCAGTCACTATGAAGACGGCCTCCGTCTGTTGTGTCTGTGTCTTTAACAGAGCGGGGAGGTATTAATAGCAGTCAGGGGTGCTATCTTCAGCAGTTGTGAGTGCCTTGGCAGGCTATTTAAATGGGACATCATTCTCGTGATAGGAGGGGGTGCTGAGAGAATTTCATGGTTCCCGTTTCGCACAATGTCAACACTGCAGTGTAAAATCCTTCCACCCTCGTGCTCTTCATCATCATCATCCTCACCATCCACAAAGATTGAGCGTTCTCTGCAGGGGCTTCTGAAGTTAGCAGTAAATGCGAGCTCAGATACAAACATATGGGAAGCATAAAAACATCTCCTTGATGAATAAATGATGCCAATTAAGAAAAAAAATGCATTGAAATTTTTTTTGGGGAGAAACAGATATCTTCTCTCAGCTCTGATGCCTGAAGTCTCTTTGAAGAAATGAGGAGAACTTCGTTATAATTTAAAAGTCTATCTCATTAAACTATTACTTTTTAATAAGAGGGAAGATGTAGACCATTTAAACGGCTGCTGTGTCTTTAACTTGTTGTGGTTTCAAGGCAGCGTGTCCTTTTCTGTAAAAAAAAAAAAAAAAAAAAAAAAAATCTTGTCTCCCTGTGCAGGTTATTATTAAGCAGGAGCCTGGGGAAGTTTCCACACAGCAGCAGCAGATGGTTTCCACAGTAACCAGCCAGCAGCAACCTGCTGCTACAGCAGCTCACCAGTTTGTCGCAGTAAAGGGAGGTCACATGATCTCCATGTCGGCTCAGAAACAGGCAGGAGGGCCCACGGGAGCCACAACTGGCAAGGTCTGACTTTGCATGCGACTCCCTCACATTCACATGAACTATTCCACGTTAGCGTGCCGATATATTCACGAGACGATGTCAAAAGTAAGAGCTACTCAAAGACTACATGGCCAACTTTTACTCCTTTCTAGATGTTAGGCATCCCTGTAAGCTCCACGCTCCAGTCTGCGGTGAAACAGGTGGCCATCAGCAGCGGACAGATTCTGGTTGCCAAGGGTAACCCCTCTGTCTCCAAGGTGATGAGCGGGAAACAGGTGTTGGCTCAAGGGGTCGCTAAAGCCATCGTCAGCGGAGCAGGAAGCATCTCTGGTCAGCAGGCTGCTGCAAAGGCAGCGGGTGGTTCAAGTGGCAAGAGCGGAGGTCAGAGTTCACACTCGTACACGGTCACATCATGCAAAAGTTGAGGAAGCACCATTTCATGAATACAATGCATGAATGTGTTTTCTGTACATGAGTACACTTTTTCTGATTAAAATACACAGTCTCTGTAGTGTACATGAGCTTTCACTTCATTCACATCTATTAAGAGATTTAGACAAAATAAATGTATTCATTCTACATAATAACTATGTTATTGTGTGCGTGAGTATGTGTTTCTTTCTGTGTATTTCCTCAGTGATGGCCACGCTTCAGCTGCCAGCCAACAACCTGGCCAACCTAGCTAACTTGCCTCCAGGAACAAAGCTCTACCTGACCACCAACAGTAAAAACCCGTCAGGGAAGGGAAAGCTGCTCCTCATCCCTCAGGGAGCCATCCTCCGTGCCTCCAGTGCAGGTGAGACACCCTGCGTCCTTTCATCTGTCTCTCTAAATGCACACGTGGGGAAAACGCGTCTGTGTCGGTTGATGCTGGACACCACCCAGCACACTTCAGTTTCTTCGTTACTCAGCAGACATGTTTGTAGAGCAATGGTTCACAACGAGCTCGTGCAGCAACATACTGGATGTTTGAGCGACCATTTAAAAACTCAAGAGCAGTTCAGTCAATTTTCTGAAAAGAGCAGTTTGAAACTTGCCACCTCTTCCAAAGTACTGAGAAGTTTTCAGACCTGCTTGTTTCACCAAAGCGACACAGTTAGTGGTGTCACGCCTGATATTCCAGTTTATTGGCTCAGGGCTTCATTATCAGAGTCTTGCAATATGAATGAGGATGATTTCCTGCTGAATGTGTATTTCCAGTTCTTCTGCAGAAGAACAGGTGACACAAGCTGATAAAAGAAGGTTATTTTGTTTTTCTCTTCCTGTTTGAGTCTAACTGAAGGCTTGTGCAATACATACTGTAGAAATGCGTTCCTGACTTTGTTATGAGCTACAGCTGTTGATTTGTTCACTTGTTTGTCTCTGACATGGAAGTTTAACATGAGCAGCGTCGCGGGAAGTCGGTTTTAGCTCGACTGACACCGATACATGAGTGTGCAGGTGATTCAGTATCTGGGCTCGATTGCTTTTGCCCTGACATTTTCTTTTTCTTCTTCATTTTCCTGCCGAAGCTGGAGGCAGCTGGGTTCAGACATGTTAGTGCTTCTGGCTCATAACATTTCAGGGGGACAGAAAGAGAGCCACTGCTGAAGTGACTTACGGATAATGTCTCCAACTTTACCTTCTGGACACTGAGTCACTGCGAGTCATCACTGGCTTCCAGAAGTCCTTTTACTGTGCACCCAGAGCTAAACTGCCTAATGCAACACACTTCTCGTCATATTGAGATGAGGTTAAAGAGATTCAGCAGCATCCTATTCTTTATCTAAAGCACACATTTACAGAAGTCAATATTACTATCTCCATGGTATCAATGACTACAATGAGTGGATGAGCTGTGATTTCAGGTATAAAGAACAACAGGATTGTTTTTTATTTTATTTTATTTTTTTCAGATCTGAGGCTGATGTGAATGTGCTTGTCTGTTATTTAGGTCAGCAGTCTCAGAGCAGCTCGTCAGCAGGCGCCGGGGGCTCTCAGACTTCCTCCTCCTCCTCCTCCTCCTCTTCCGCTTCAAGCAGTCTGCCTTCAAACCTCTCCTACACATCCTACATCCTCAAACAGACCCCACAGGTGGGTAGATAAATGTATTTTAACGCTGTAGTGCAGCCGTTACAGGCCATCCCGTTCGGCGTATTTTCTCGTTGATGTCCCGCCGCATATTTGAAGCATTGCATCATGTGCTGGATCAAAGCCTTTTGAAAACTTTCACATTTTCTTTCATATGCGAAAAAGAAAAAACAAAATATATTTTACTTATTTTAATATGTTTTTTCCACAGTATGACATGAAACACAATGCAGATGTGTTTTGTCTCCCTGGTGACTCTCAGCTTTTTTTTTTGCATTGTAGCAAAGAGAGGATTAGAGGAGAGGTCTGCTGTGTTTTTAGTAAGACACATTCATTAGAGCTGCATTGATCCTGCGCTCAGCTGTAGAACTTTGCTGTCTGTGCGTTCAGCTCGCAAGAACGTGATGCGGTTGTCTGCAGAGTTTTTCCACACTACATTTAGACCATCAGTACAGACTGTTTGTCCTAATCATCCAAAAATATCCTCAGCTTTGTAAAGGATTGATATTAAATCAATGTCTGCGTTAATCTCCTGCAGCAGCTCAAAGAATATTCCCCTTGTGTCTCGCACACGTACACTACCTTGCTCTCTGAAGAGCAGCTTTGAGTACGACCCAGATCCTCAGACTGTCCATGTTAAACAGGGAACCTTTCTGGTCGGACAGCCAGCTGCGGGTTCGGGGAAGCAGGGAGCTTCCAGTTCAGCTGGTCACGCAGCATCATCTCCAGCTAATGTTACCCAGCAGGCCATTCGGGTGACAGCTGGTCAGAAAGCGGCCATCCTGGCTCAGGTCAGTATCAGTAACATAACTTGACTCTGTCCTTAATTATAACAATGATAACTGTCTTTATCACTCCTAACTGTCCCTTTACTGTTTACTCTTTAAGCCCAGTTTGGACGGTTAAGAGCGAGCTTCACTTGCTCGTCGTTGGGTTTAAACGTGTTGTGTGTGATCCGTCTGTGTGTGCCTTTGTGTGATTGACAGATGGTGGGCGGTTCCCAGGGGACACAGGTCAAGTTGTCTGACGGCTCGGTGAAGACGGTCACAGCGGCGGCAGCAGGTCACTTGTCCAAGCCGGGGACGACCACACTGAGGATGACAGGCGGAGTCATCACTGCTGCTAGCTCCACCCCCAGCTCTGCAAGCGCTGCAGCGGCGGGCCAACAACAGGCGGGTTTATCAGCCTTTCTAGTTTTGTTCCTCCTGACAGCTGCTTTTTTTCCCTTCTTCTTCGTCTTTAAAGTGATCTTTTGGGTTTGTTTTGTTTGAGACTAAAATAATTAGTTTGACACACTTGCTTTTCCATAAGGAAAAAAAAAAAATCGGAAGTAGAAGAAAGCTGATCCGGTGTGTTTTCCAGAGTCATGACGACAACATGGCGAGCGCTTGAAGGAGAACAGCACATTTTTAGACAGACGAGAAAGTTCATTTAGTGTCACTAGAAGAAGTTAAACGTAGTGAAGTAGGAAGGTAGGAAGGAGGAGAGTTTTCCACTTGCTAACTTGTCGACTGTTTGGCGTGTGATGTAATCTGTCCTTCACACGTAACTAGCTGAAAGGGGGAATATCACCACCTACCATGATGGACACATTGGACATGCCTCTGTTAATCAATCAACTCTCCTCCTGTACTCGTTTACTGGGAAAAGAACAGTAGTCTAATTTATACGGCCTAATCAAGCTACCACAGTATCTCTACTTAACTGTGCATGCAAACCTACCGAGTGTTGTAATTTCAGAGTTTGAATGTTGAGTATGTGAGAGGAGCTCTTAGCAGTAACCACAGCGGGGGGTGGGGTGGGGTGGGGTGGGGGGGTTCCAGATCCCAAGTCGTTGGCCTCATTAACGTGAGAAACAAAAAACACACGAAAAAGAGACGTTCCTAAAGGCTACGACACATAAAAACAAACGTGTTTACGATATGTAACAGAACCAAAATGCTCTGTGGATGTTTCTGCAAAAACAAGCTTCCCTTTCAGGATTGTTCGTCATATTTTTGAGGGATTTTAATGAGGGGTAGTTACTCTTTTGTCTTTGAGCATTCCATGCAGCCGGTGACCTGATTTGCACGTCTACGTCTGAGAGTGGCGTGGCGCTGATAAACACACTGGACCAGAGCAAAGTAGACGGCACACTGTAACGTGTTTTTTGACTTGAGCTTCATGTCCTCACATGTTATTAGTTAGTGTTAAATAAAACATTGTTATTTGCCTGTGATGTTCCAATAATACACACGATAGAACATCAGTAATGTGGAGCCTTGTTTGGGTAAGTCAGCTGTCAAAAGTGTTTCTGTTCGCTGCTTGACGGACGTGTACGTTTCTTTGTGTGTTCTGTGCAGGCTGCCGAAGCTGGAAAGTCTGCCGCTCAGCACCACTCTCTTCTCGTGGCAGCGAACCAAGCAGCAGTAATCAGCGCAGCCAAGAGCGCCAGTGCGGCCGCCGGAGGCAGCCTTTCCAAGGCGGCGGTGGCTACCTTGGTGAAGGGTGTTGGCAACTCCGCCACAATGACAAAGGGTGCCGCCACTACCACCGGGGCTGTGGTTACAGTTTCCAAGGGCATTACCAACATGCCAGTCATCAGCATGTCCAAAGGTGCAGCTGCGGGGAGTGTAGCTAAGAGTGGCAGCACGCCTTTGGTCACCGGAGCTTCTTTAGTTGGTGGAATGGCGGCAGGAGGAGGGAAGACAGGTGCAACTCTCTCTGGTATTTAGAATGAAACCTAAATGTCCTACACTTTTTTTTTTCTTTTCTTTTTTTTTTTTTTAAAGAAGTACTTTGGTTCAGCCTCATATTTCCTCTCATTTCGTTGTGCATTGTGTTGCATTCAGGTATGCTGAAGATCCACTCTGGAGGATCCAGCTCCCAGCAGACAGTCCTAACCATCCCTGCCAACCAGCTCAAGCAGCTGGCAGTCGGTACGGGCTCTGGAGGGCTGCAGACCATACTGATGCCAGTTGGGAAAGGTGACTATTACTGAGGAAGCATTTGTTTGCCCAATCTGCCTCATCGTTTAGTTCATCTGATGCGTCTGTTCTGAAAAAAAACAAAAAAATGTTTGCATCTCAAGAAATAATCAAATCTGAGTCCCTCCTTGGAGTAGATAAAAGGCAGTAGAAAGACATTTTGAATAAAAGATGAAGCCGCATTGACGTAGCACAGCAACAGAGCGATCAACATCTTTTACACCAAGGCTCTTGATAACATAGGGTGAAACATAGTGTGATGTTTCTCAAAAGATTTTAAGAGAGTGCTACTATAGGAGTGTACTGTACAGAAGTTTGATTCTCCAAACTGAGTCAGTGTTGCTCGATTTATGTCAGTATGATGCTTACACATTCCTCTCCCTTCTCTACCATCTATCATGTGTCTGTTAAAACCATTTACCTAATGGGCCATCCATCATTCCTCTGTCTGTCTGTCTGTCTGTCTGTCTGTCTGTCTGTCTGTCTGTGTGTGTGTGTGTGTGTGTGTGTGTGTGTGTGTGTGTGTGTGTGTGTGTGTGTGTGTGTGTGTGTGTGTGTGTGTGTGTGTGTGTGTGTGTGTGTGTGTGTGTGTGTGTGTGTGTGTGTGTGTGTGTGTGTGTGTGTGTGTGTGTGTGTGTGTGTGTGTGTGTGTGTGTGTGTGTGTGTGTGTGTGTGTGTGTGTGTGTGTGTGTGTGTGTGTGTGTGTGTGTGTGTGTGTGATTTCTTCTGTGTCTAGTGGTGTCTAAAGGCCCAGTCTCCAGTGCTGCTGCTCCCTCCACTGTCCCTGGTTCGGCTGGAGCTGGAGCCTCCCCGAGTCCTGTCAGCCACGCACCCCTCCCTTGCCCTGCCTCTGGCACAAGGTGAGAGGGGTCCACTTCCACTCTCTCCTCACTCTTTCTATCTTTTATTCCCAATCTGTATTTGTCCCACTCACTCCAAATAGTTTTATAAATGTGGAAAAGTACAGAGTTGAATTTTAAATAGAGGAAACGAGTGACCGTCTAACATAAAATGTAGTTTAGTAGTGAAATTTATTTTCTCTTCAGCCTCAAGCCCCTTAGAGTGGATTTGTTGGAATTAATCTCTGTCTCTGTCTCTTTGTGCTGTCTCAGTGAAAACAGAGCCAGGTGCTGGCACAGCTGTCACAGCTGCTCCGTCGCCCCCAGTGACCGCTCCTGTCCACGCAACCTCTGCGGCTCCCACAGTCAAGCAAGAGCAAGGAGCAGATAACGCCGCACACGACCTGATCAAGTGAGCGTGACACAAATCATCAGCACGTCACTTCAACAGAGAGATCCACAGATAATGTATTCTCTGTACAGCAGCCCCACCAACATCAGTAATCACAGTACAGTCACATCCGCTCAGACGGCTGATGACCAGTGAACATAAAACACAGACGGCACCGTCCACACTCATATTCTGCAACATGTCATCTGTACATCTGATTCAACAATTCAACAGTTAATAACAAAACCTCTGAACAATTCATGGTGACTTTCAGCGGAATACGTCCGTACGTCACAGTTACTGTAGCTGTCCCTTTGAATGTCTCTGTTCATTTTTTTTTTTCAAAATGATGTGAAAATATCAGCTATCTATTTAATTAAAACCAAAGTAAACACTATTGAAGCCAGATTAAACTTTGGTTTACAGGTCCACTCGTTGAACTGAAACACCGGACTTGATTCCATTTTAGTTTTGCTGTTTTCCACCTCGCCTCTGAAACAGAACTTTGCGGTCCCTCGCTGCTTTGACAGACATGCATCACACAGATGTGGATTCTTGTGGACTTGGTACATCAGCTTGTCTCCGATACGTTCAGCCACGTTTGTCCCTGCTGTATGTAATATTTTGCCAGCACACTGATCTCTCGTGTTTTTTTCCTCTTCAGCACCGAGCACATAGAAACCATGATGCAGCTTTTGACACACGTGGTGAAGAAGTTCCCCCTTATTGTGCCTGAAAAGAGTAAGTAAGCTCGCCTGCACCACAAACACTATAGATGAATACTAAACCGGTGTGTTTTAAAAGCTTTCTGATTCCTTCTTTCTTGGCTTGTTCAGCTGAGGACTCCCATCCGTTCTGTGCCGCTTCCACAGAGCAGTATTATTCCTGGAATATTGGCAAGCGCAGAGCGTCAGAGGTGACTTTTTGGTGTTTTCTCTGCATATGTGTGCGTATGCGTGTGCGTGTGCGTGTGCGTGTGTGTGTGTGTGTGTGTGTGTGCACATTGAATGCTGTAAGTTCTTCACACTTTAGAGTGATTACAAAGCCTCAGTGGAGTCAAAGTGCTGATAAATCAGCTGTGAAGACGGATGTTTAAAGAAAAGCCGAGACCAGGGATCTGATTCTTCCATATTTTCTGACTTAAAGTTTTGACCCACGAGACTATACAAACACATGACAGAGGTGCCCACTAATAAAGCACACCTGAGCCCAGGTACGTGTGGAACTGCAATATTAATGCAACAGAAAAGGAAAGACTTTTTATTTAAATAATTGATGGTCTCTGGATTTAGAATCCGTTCTGAGAATTCTTTTGATTCTCTTCGTCAAACTTATTTCTGTTTTGGTCCTTTTTAAAGGCTGGATAATTTCCCAGTGGCTGGAGACGTGATCATTACATTTATTAATGACAATTATATTATTCTGTTCAGATAACAGCAACATTCCTGGTTTTGTTTCTAAAACAGGAAGTGACGTCACTTGTTTTACCAGGATAGAGGTTTCCGTGCTTTGCATGCAGAGAAATCACATTGAGTAAAGCTTTGATAGAGTACGTTCATGTCTCTGAGCGACAGCAGCCTCTCCCCCTGCGTGTTTCAGAGCGTCTTCAGTGCCACTGATCATTTGCATTGTTTGCACTTTTCTTGTCCGTGTAATCTGTCTCGGTGCTCGGTGCCGGACGCCTGACTCAGCGAGCTTTCTGCTTGCATCATGTCTTCCCATCTATGCGGTCAGATGTGTTATCTATGCCTGGTTATCTCTCATCTCTTCTTAATGGGTTCATCAATATCTCCTATAGTCCGCCCCATGTCTTAGCAGCCTGTTCTCCACTGCTATAAAAGGCTCTTAGCTGAGACCAGACAAAGATATTTATATCTAGCTAAAGGGACAGAGGAGCTCAAAGAACATCACACAACAGTACGAGGATAGCCCGGACTCTGAGTGCCCATGTGTCTGCGCTTTAAAGTCTTTAAACTTTAGTTTATCACTGTGCATTATGAAGCCGCCCACAGCTGACACGTTCATGTCATTCATGTCTTCCTGTTTAGCTTCAGCGAGCTGTGGCCGTGAAGCGCGTCGTCCAGGATGTGTTGGACCGCTCCCCCCGGCTCCAAGCCCTCACCCCCCCAAAGACCAGAGAGGTGGTGCAGTGGTGTCGGCAAAGGGGCTACACGCCGCCCGACCTCGAGCCTCAACGCAGGACCGATGACGAGTCCATGGAAGACATCCTCACGCAGATCGACAACGAGCCCGGTGAGTGTGCCAGCGATTCTGGTGCATGGTTTCTTCAAGAGCTTATTTATTGTTTTCACACTTTGACATTCTGCGAGTTTTACTTTTGGATCAATATTTGATCCTTTCGGGGTTTTTTCTTTTCTTTTTTTGCGCGAGTGGGTGGACTGCCTCTTCAGCTAAGCAGTGTGTCCAGTCGTGGTTTTTGTAGTCCACTTGTGTTTAGGGGGAGGCAAGTGTGCAGCGTCAGTGTTTGTGCTACAGCAGTGTGTTGTTCGCACACGGGCTCCTCATTAATTCCATCTTTTGTCAGTAAAGGGTGAGAGACGGGGCTGCTTATCTCAGTGAGTCACACGCTGCCTGAGCCAGGCAAAATGATGATCTGTATTTGTGTTCCCCTCATCCCTCCTTCTTGCACAAATATCTCGATTTTAGACACAGTCACACATGAAGCCGCTGAGTGAAACACAAATGTAGGGGCTGTTTTTTTTTTTTCTTTTTTCTTTCTGCTGCGTGAAATGGTGCATCTAATGCGCATTTGAATCCGTTTCTCAGAGTGCCCGACGACCCTGAGCAGCTGCGAGGAACTGGTGCTGCGGCTGGAGCAGATGCAAGCTCTGCTGAAGACGGAACCCGAGGAGGCGGACGACGAGATAGTGGACATAGTCACCGTGACTCCTCCCTGCCAGAAACTTAAGGTTAAAGAGGAGGAGCAGGAGGCTGACGTGGAGCCAAAGTTCTTCCTGGGCCCCTGCATGTCATCTCAGTTTGTCAGTGAAACAGCTCAGCAGGTCAGGAGCCAAGTTAACATTTTGCCAATGTTTGGCTCGTTTACCTCTAAGTTCTTGTTTTTTTGTTTTTTTTTTGTAGATTTTTATTTATTTATTTTTGATGAAAAAGAATTATTTCTGTCTTTATCTGATGCCTCATGTGTCTCCCTCAGATTGGCGTGACCTTCCAGCCGGTTGAGGTGGAGAAGAACGTGTTTGCACCTGCTATAGAAGCCATGATTCTGAAGGTCGGTCACTCAAAGGGCCAGAGCAGAGAAAAAAGTTGTCCTTTCACAGTAGCTCATCATTCCCTCAGCATACCCTTGACTACAATGATAAATACTAGTATGAAAAATACACTTGCACAATATTCTATAGTGTTTCACCTTTGTACTGTTGTGTGTGTGTGTGTGTGTGTGTGTACTGCAGGCTACTGAACAGTTTGCCAGTGACGTCCTGAGAGAGGCTCTGGCTGGGGCCTACGCCAAATCCCCTCAGAACAGGTCAGCCTCTTTTTTTTTTTTTTTTTTTTTTGCTCTACCCTCTCTAACATGCAACCTGCTTAGTGCTCCTTTTTTTCAAATGTTCTATCACATTCAGCATATCTGGAGCTTTTCCAAGCCAGCAGATTGTTATTCTGGTTATTTAAAGCTTTTCTTTTCCCTCAACACACCAACAGTAATATTGGACCAACAGATAGTCCGGATATACAGTCCAAATATTGGATTTGTAAGATCTTAATCGTTAGGATCCTAACTCTAAAACATTTGGTATTTGCAGGGCTCCAAGAGAGATCTCAGCCATGAACATCCACCAGGCGGTCAGTAGCATCCCCACCTGTGACTTCCTCACCAACACGCACATGGGTTACATGTCGAAAGACAACTGAGACAGAATGGAGACTTTCTTCCAGAGAATCCACTACAAGAAGATTGACAGCAGGACGTGGTCTGAGGTTGTGCAGTAATAACCTGATCACAGCCGGGCTCTGCTCCACACAGCAGCAGAATGACGAATGTTTCTTATACCTGAGGTATATTTTAACATTTAGCTGGTGGAAAAGCATCATGAGACTCATGTTATCTGATTTGAGAGGCTGTGGTGCTCTCACCTCAGAACAGGTTGTTTTAAATTATGAAAAGTTTTTAACTCACAGGGCTGAATAATAACATCAGACAGCTGCCATGTCTCCCTGAACGGGGAGCCACAAAAAAAATCTGAAAATGCAGCAAATAGGACGCCGTGATGAACACCTGAGCGTTAGAAGTTGTGCAGAAACAGACGTTCTTTCAAGTCTCATTTACCCAGCAGAGGTAATTACAGCTCATAGTGCTGCTGTTTGAGGGCCTTCGGTAAAAAAAAAAAAAAAAGTCACTGAATCATGTTTGCCACTTCTAAGTTGCAGACAGATTATGTCACTGAGATCTTCATCAAGTGTGTTTGGGAAAAGTCACGTCTCTTTAAGTCAGTGAAATGAATCACTCTGTCACGAGTTCAAGAAATGACTCAACGTTTATCGTCTCTCCCTCATGAAGCGGGGTGGACATCCAGTCGAAAGTACTGTGTTCTGTTAAACAGCCATAACGTATCAATCATGAAACACATGACCAACATGAAATGAATGGTGTTATCAAATCCTGTTTGGTTTTTTAAAAATCTCATATTAATAACAACATTAATGCTCTAACAACAGAGAGCATGTGGATGAATGTGTGGTATACTCGTGGCTGTAGTCAGAACAGTAGATAATGTGTGTGTGTGGTTGTGTGTATTGTGTGTGTGTGTGTGTGTGTTTTGTCTGCCGATGTAGTGTTAGCTATGTGGAGCTTTGCATAACGTTAATACATGGGTGGTTGATTGAATGGAAGTGATTGTTCTGAGTGGTTGTGACGCATGTTCGAACAAAGGAGTGAAGGAGAAACTCAGACGTTGTATTTTTCATGTTTCTGTGTAAACCAAAAATACAATCAATATTTTTGTAATAAAACCCCCCAAAATGCGGTTGTCTTATTTCTTCTTGATGTGATCTGTGCAAAACTGGGAAACAATACCATGGAAGTTTGTCGTATAATGCAAAACACACTTGACCACGTTTCCTAACACTCGTGTGTGTCCTCAGTCTGTCTCCAAACCCTCCAACTATAAGAAACGTCCATCGTCTTCGTCTTTTGCCCTGCTCCACTTTTTCCGAAAATGTGTGCTCAAAAAGGCCATTTGGAGAGAATCCCTTTATGACATCACAAAGGGCAGTAACCCCTCCCCCAGGAGGGTAACACTGCGACAGCGAGGTGCTTGTTCTACCCTCCGAGTCTGCCTTCTCACCGTAAACACAAGAGCACGTTTACATTATTTGTAAGATGCAGGTCTATAGCCGTCCCACTTCATTCATACAATCATCTGATTGACCTCAAACAGTGTAAAACAAAGAAAAAGGAGCCCAGAGACATCTAATAGAAAGTGACCTTTACATTCTTTTATTTTTTTCAATTACAGTTTGTTTACTTGCCGTTCTTCTTTAACAATAGATTTACAAAATGATAAATTTAATGACACTTTCTCAAAAAAAGGCCAACTAATAAATACCAATAAAATAACATATTTTCAAGCAGATTTTCTAGCAACACCAAGGGTCTACATGGGAGCGTTTGATGACCATCCGTATCACTCATAAACAAAGAAGACTGTACAACAAAAGGACAAATCAGCAGGTGCACACACACAAACTCTCACATACAAACACAGCAGCCAGTGTTTTTGTTTTGTTACATGCATGTTAATTTCAAAAGCAACAGGGACAGGAAGGTAAAGGAGGGGTTGTCTGTCTGCACACTGCAGCTCTGCAGGCTTCAGGTTACTTTCTCTTGCATAGATTCTTGTGTTGGAATGGACTCAAATCATCCCCGTTGATTCTGTTTAAAACTGAAAAAAAGAAGAAGAATGAAAGTAGAAGGGTTGGGAACGTGTCAGATGTTGAAGACCCTGGATCCACCTTGAAATATGGCAGAGGGATTCGGAGTGAGCTTGGTCCTTACCAGATGTTCCTGAGAGAGAGAGAGAGAGAGAGAGAGTCAGGTATAAGGACAACTATTGATAGATCCCAGAGATTAAATCTGCTCGAGCAGCAGCGTGTGTCCTCACTAGAACCATGAAATCAGAAGAGACTGTTCAGGCTATGCCGTCAGGAAGAATCAGGGCTGCCGTCTGAGTGCCAGCAGACAGGACTCTGGTGTTATTTCCTGCATAGCGCTGCTCTGCTGACGGCTGATCTTCTCAAAGTCTGGCCAGAATCTATCAAAGCTTTTAGCCAGTAAATGAAAGATCTGTAACTATGAGAAGACATTCATGAACTACTCACTAGCGGCGTCCACCTCACCTACTCTAACCCAAATCAAGACTATGAAATCAAACCCATTCTCTAAACAGGAATAGTGTAATAATGTAGTATAACAGTGGGTTTACCATATTTGTGCAATTTCATTGTCAGCCTGGACACAAATCTGTCTAACAACGTTAAAGAAGAACATGGCTATTTAAAAAAAAAAAAAGTGATTTCCCTTAAAGTTTTTATCCATTTAAAACTTTTCACGTAGATGGATCTCACTTTTACTGCATCCTGCAAAGAGAGTTTGTGGATTAGTGTTGATTATTATATGATGATATTCATACATTTATTCAACAGCTAGAGTCAGGCAGACGATCTGATTGGATAACGGGCCTTCCATCAGTGTCAATATGTATTACATCATCACTTAGACTTGCCTCCACCGTGCTTTCTTGATTCTGTTTCTTAACATTGCAGCAGGTCTTGTGTGTTGATTGAACGAGCTGATACCTCAGAAGACAGGCGACCAAAGCTGTCATCAACAGAGTCATAACATGTGGATATGTATCACACATTTAAAGTAGCCAATGGTTAGCGAGAGTAGGCAACAGTCCAGATCCAATGGAGTTCCAGGACTGTTTCTGTTGGATCAAATGATTGATTCAATAAACTGACATGTGATAACCTGTTGTTTCTCATTGTTTTATTCCTAATGTACTGTATTTCCTTAAAGACGAGCTGATAAAAAAGCACCGTCAAACTCAAGGTTCTGATGTTGTGTTTCATATCAGAACATTGGAATGACAGAGCAGCAGCCTCATGGCTCGGCCCTCTTAGCAGCAGTGTGGATAATAAGAACAATGTCGCTCCATTTAGTGTCAGACTGTTGAAGTAATATACAATAATTCTATGAAGATGTTTCCTTGTATCTATTCCTGTGTATTGTGCGTGCATGTGGTTCATCGTTTTCAAAATATTCATTTCATAAAGAAGTTTTGAACGAACCTTCATTCGAGGCAATTTCAGCTCTCTAGAACAAATGTGAAGTTTGGAAGATGTCATTATACAATCAGAGCAAAAAGGTCTGCGCAGAGAGAGAGACGCTTCGCTGTCCTATAGCAGCACTTTAGATGTGACTGTTCAGCACCTGTGGGTGGCAGGGAAGGCAGAACATGTTGTCCCCCCCCCCCCCCCTCCCTCCTCCAGGTCTGCCTCTTTCCTAAATTAGATTTGTGCCAAAGAAGACTGCAACCCGGTGCAACATCACATCACACTTTAACAGATAATCCATCAAACCCTCCCCCACTTCACTCTGATTCTCTATCACACAGTGTATTTCATTCCGCTCTCTTCATCTTTGCACCCTCTCTTTGTCTCCTTTGCCTCGACTGTATTCCTCCGTCTTTGCTCTTAATACAATCCTCTCCTCTGCCTGACTCCTGCCAACTTGGCACAGGTTTCTTTCTTTCTGTAGTGAAGGCCGGCGTGGGAAACGGGAAGAGGTCCAAGTGAGAGAAAAATGGGGGAGAAATATTGATAGAAAGCCTGCCCTGGGTAATGTTGGGAAATAAAGGGGAGGGGGGAGGGGGGGGGGGGTGTAAAATGGGGAAACGGAGAAAAACAAAAGGATGAAGTGAATAAGAGGAAACGACAGGGTCGGTAGAGAAACTTTTGAGAGGGGACAGTTTTAAAGAAGTGACCACATTGATATTACCTACAATCCTTTCTTCCCTTTTGTTCTGTGCTTTCAGTTTGTACATCCTTTAGTGTCTGTAGAGCCATTCTCTGTATCTGTATTCACTTTTCTGCATATTTAGTTCCTCTTCATAGCCATTAAATGTCCCTTTATAGTCTTTTGGCATCTTTTTAATGATTTTGCATCTTTTTTATGGTCTTCTTAAATCTCTTTGTTGCTTTAAAGTTGTTGTTTATTTCTTGTTGTAATTTCTCTCTCTATGTTTGTCTTTCCCGGCTTCAGGTGGCAACTGGCTTTCTGCCCCTGGGTAAAAAAAAAAGAGACGAGGGATGATGGAGAAAGAAAGAAAAGTTCATTTTAAGCTGCACTGTCCCTGCAGGCTTTCTATCCTTTATGTGCAGTTTAAATCTACTACATCCCTCCACTGTGCGTCTGTGTGACTCCTTTAAAGGCACGCACAGTTATACATTGTGTTCAGCAGTTAAGCAGGCCTACCCATCAGCTTCCACAGCACAATCTCATTCCTCAGGAGGGCTGCTGCCTCTAAGCCAGCTATAAAAACAACCCAAAATTTGCCATTATAAGAGATTCCTACTGAGGTTTTTTTTTTTTCTCTGCATGCTGAATGTGTTCCTCGTTCAGCAGTTTTTTTCCCCCCCTTCATCCCGGACACACACTCCGGATTATTACTTTTTTGCCTCGCACTGGGCTTCAGGTTTAACATACGTTCATTCTCTCACCTGACGGCTTTTGAAATAATCTCTCACCAGAATGTTTTGAATCAGGTTTTCAAAGTTGAACGAGTTCAAGAACACACAGCGTGTTCTCTCAGCATATTCTAATCGCTGCGTGTCATACAATCAGAGACATCTCTTGTCTGCTCAGATAGATTTTTATCTCTCAGAGGAGGTGGTGGTGGAGGGGAGAGGGCACACAATTTGGCAGATTGATTTGAGTAATAATGAGAATTTCATGCCGGCTAGACTCCTTTATCATCAACAGCAGATTTTGATTTCAGCAGCTTATTTGGGACTTAAGCGTTAAATCTTTTAATGAATAGATACAGACGCTCTGCACCAAATGAGGATGCAACATTGTCGACACAGTTTCTGGTGCTTCACAGCACAAACTGAGAATACCCTCAAAGACAAATACCAGGATAGTGCCAGGGCCCTCCAAGTGTAAGGCATGCAGGAGTGGGATGTGTAATACTCGGTCAGACACCTCTGCAGGGGGGCTGGTGAGTCAGTCGTGAGTTGGCAGTGAGTAGGAGGAGAGTGCCCGAGGTGGATTATCTAAGATTGACTTGATTTGCTGCCATGTTGGTGTGTGTCACACTTCCAGATTGCAGAACAGCTAAAAGAAAAACTGCACCATCAACACGAAGGTGTGTAAATATGGATGGCAGTGAGCATCCCCGTCTTAATGTGCCATGAACTGTCACTCCAACTGGGCCAGAGGTATTAATAGACTCAGTGTCCCGCCACTGACTTCCATCTCCCACTTTGGCTTCCATCACAGTCACACAGGAAACACAATGACCTCGTGGAGCAGACCATTATGCATATAGCCAAAAGGTGATTTTTCTCAAACCCTTTTTCCAAAACCTCTGAAGTTGCAGGACTGTAATGACATTTTAAATGTTATAAGTCAAGGTCCACTTGCCCTTTAAAATGTTAACACATAAAATTGAAGTTAAAATTGAATTGATATTGTTAGTCCGAAGTCCTCTGAGAGATTTCAATTTTTATTATTATTTATTATCAAAAACTAGTTTAATTGGAGTATTAGTCTGACTAATGCTGGAACTTTCCCGAAATTCCCTTAGGCTGAATTACACAGGATCTCAGTATCCTCTATGTCAGCTACAACCCTGTTAATGTAGCTTTTCACATACACACAAAAACCCATTCTTTAACCTTCCCGGCTACCTTTCAGACAGAGATTTAGCAGGGCAGCTGTTGCTACGCAGTGTTCAAAACGAGTCTGACCTGGCCTAGCTTCGGCTTTAGCCCAGCTCTCCACTGGCAGATGGTACAGAGGGGCTGTGGGCGGGGACGAGGGATGGCACTTAACCTCCGGCGATTCCCAAAAAACAGCCTCACCTTCTGTCATACATAGTCTGACCGGAGCATCAGAGACCAGGGACGAGACAGAGGAAAGGTGTTGTCCCCTCACCCAGACGTTATCCCCACATTAATCAGGAACAACCTGACCGAATCGACAAGTTCTCAGCTTCCTGAGTAAATCCTGTCACTTTGTTGCCACCAGCACTGTTTCAGTCACACTGTGCAGCTCGCCCTTTGAGGGTACGTCTTCATCTCATTATTAATCTGGGACAGAACACAGAGCTTTGAAGAATAAGGTAATTCTTCATCTGTTGTAAATTTGCCCCTTAAGCTTATGATGGAAACTTTAATTTGATATGCTTGGCATTAAAATAAATGAAAAGCCCTGTCACATGTCTTTGATATAATGAATGATAGGTTATACAGTTTTTTTGTTTCTGTGTTTGGAAAGAAAAAACTTTTAGCCCTGACATCTCGACCTGGGAGACAAATTACAAATTAATAAGTAGTTTCTTGTTCTTTTCAGTGTTCTGCACAGTCTGTCTCGTCTTTTTTACAAACTGTTTCAAGACGATTTCAGAAAGCTCTTTTTTAACCGAGATGCTTCTTTGACGGTGGAGCGCATGACTGATTTTTAATGCAACAACACAAAAAAGGGTCACATCAAGCTGCTTTTAATAGAAATGCATTATATATATAGAAAATCATTTGTTAATGCTATACTCAAAGTCAAATAAAGTAAAGTATGCAGGAGTATTTGGAGATTTTAGTGTACATGGAGATATCTGTGCGAAAGATTTTAGGATACTCTAAGTGTGTTATTGTGTTATATCGGAGTTAATCTCCTCCTTCTCTGAATGAATGATGATGAACAGAAAAGATGATAAGTCATCAATTATTTCAGCAAAGCCAAAAAACCTACGACATAACAAGAACGACATCAATATGTTTGTCTCCTTGTTTGTTCTGTTCTCAGTAAAGCATGTTTGAACGAGTTACCCGTTTCCTTTTGTGCTCTCGTCAAGCCTGCTGTATTCAGGTCAGAGTGATGAGTGTAGCACCAGCAGTGTGTTATCTAACACAGAACACGGCCTGTTTCAAACAGCTGGGTCACTTTGAGCTGCTTAGGGACACAATGCTGTATCTGGTCTCCGAGACGCCTCAACAGCAACAGGCCCACGGGGGAGACGAGTGAGAATGAGTTTAACGAGGAGCGAGCTGCAGTTTAAACCTGTAGCTCTTACAGTGAACTCACTGAACCCACAGCTATGGTAACATGCAAAACAAGGCTCCTCTGGGGAAAACAATGCTTCTGCCTCTTCTCACCTCTCCTTTGGTCATCAGGCCGAGCTCAGTCCTCTCAGGCAGGATGTTCTGCTGGAGGTTGGCGGGGGTCTGTGAACTGCCAACCCCCAGGGCCGCAGGTATAGGAGGGGGGACAGCAGCAGGTTGTATATTTGTGCTAGCAGACGGGATGATGTGCTCCCCCTGATGCAGCCCTGTGTTCCTGCTGTGCAGCTCCCCGCTGTAGGCAGCCTGGTAGCTGGTCTCACGTGGAACCTCGGTGGCCTCTGTGCCAGGGCTGGAGTATTGAGCGGGAGGGTTTTTCCTCGCACTTTTGGCCGGTTTCACACCTGTCCATGGCCTGTACTCTTGCCTAAGGGAAAAGAGATGCATCAATGGGCTGACAGGTGGACTATTCAGCACAGGCTAAAAGGATGTATCAGACATGTTTTTGAACCGATGAGTCTTTTGACCTATAGGGCTTATGTTAAGGTTGAATACTGGTGTTTAACGTTGTTAAATCCATCTTTTTTTGTACATCATCAAGTCGTTGCTTTAAGAGGTTCTAAAGGGGGTCAAATCGATTTTTTTCAGTTTTCTATTTTTACTAAACCACCACGACAGTTTCTTCTTCTGGCCCCTGAAAACTATCCACATGAACAGATTTGAGAAAGGAGCATCACTCCTCAATTGATTGGATTGTTTTTTTTTTATAGGGACCTTTATGGCAGAGGATTTTAAGTCATCATGATATCTTTTAAATGGGTCACAAGCCAACAAGCTAGAGAAACATCACACTTCAAACCCAAATAAAATATTCACACTTCAGCCCATGAACATAAAATGTGGGAGAATTATTGATGAATCTAAGGCTTTCTGGGTTACCCTTAAAAGTCAATTAACTGTGAATAAAATGCAGTTTATAGGGTGTTAAAGTGGGCTTCAGTTTCCAAACAGGCCTGGGGGGTCCTGCCTGAAGCAGGTCAAGGGAATAACATGTCCTACCTGTAGGAGCTGGTTTTTCTCTCCTCCTTCCCCTGCTGCTCCCCCAATCTCTGCTCCCTACCCCTCTCCTCTCTCTCCCCAGGGTGGTAACTGTTCCCAAGGCTGTCCGAAACACTGTCCGCCCTGCTGCCCCCATTACTAATCCACGGGAAGTTCTCTTTCCGAGGAATTGGCCATGGTTTGAAATCCTGCTTGTACTGGGTGACACTGGTGAAAGGCACTCCGGGTGGGTGGTAGTCCTCCCGGGGTTTGTAACTGGGCTCCTTCCGTGCCCTGAAAGATCCCCTGGTCCCAGTTCCATCCGCGGGCGCGTGAGGGGAGCCGGTGGCGACACGCGGGTCCGGGATGGAGTAGTTATTCCCAGGCGCGCGCTCCGAGGCGGAGACCTGTTTGGTGACGGACCGCACCTCCTGGTCGGTGATGTCCGAGTAGTTCTGGATGGTGAGCGGGACAGACAAGTCCGATTTGTCGAACTGGTTCCAGAAGCGAGAGAGGCAGCATACTCTGCTGATGCACGGCCAAGCCATACCCCTCCACTGAGTGATCGATTAGTGGAGGAGAGAAGAAGAAGAAAAAGAAAAGAAAAAGAACAGAAAAGAAGAAGTGACGGTAGAAGATCAGAGGTTACATTCAGACGGAGTATCTTCCGTGAGTGGGAGAAAACAGAGAGTCCAGGAGGAGTCCATGTCAGCAGAGGAGTGCCCGTGGAGATGAAGTGGGTCTGTGAGGGACCGTCATTGAATATTCCTCTCACGTGGTCTCTGGTAGTGCTTCCACTATGCAGAGGAATCTGTGGTAAATTATTCTCCGCATCTTCTCAGTGCCGAATGTCCGCGTCATCCGCTTCAAAAGCAAACCTTGTTGGGTAACAGACTACTCTCTCCTACACCAGCCCCTCTCTGAATAACACGCTTCACTTGTACTGGTTTTATGGCTTCTCAGTTGAATGAACAGATGTTACTGGTCTGTAACTGTTGCCGGCTCTGCTGAGGATTACATAATTATGATGCAGCGTCAAAAGTACAGTATAGGATGTACATCTGTGGACTGAGGAATCAGCTAAACAGGTTGAAGATAGATAGATCTCAGTGTTTTCTGTTGTGACTCTGTTTCATGTAGGCTATTTGCAAATAGAGGTCATGGGGTTCATTATAAAGTAGGCTAGCTGAAATTGATTTGAGTAATTGTTTGCATGAGGCCTACCCTTATTTCATGAAGCAAAACACTGAGTTAAGACATTTTTATATCTTATTATGTATCTACTGTACAGATAAGAATGATTAACTGGACTGAGTAAAAACGTTGTACAGCAAATGTTGAGACATCAAAATAGGTGTTAATTAAAATGATGATTGGCTGCATTCCATTTACCTGATCAAATCAAAACAATGTGGGTCCATCATGACTTTCCACTTGTCATTTGTGCATTAATCATCTTTTGGATCTCAACTTGGTGATGGTTTCAGTATGCAGGCTGTTGCTCACCTAAGGCCAGGCCTAAAGTGAACCTCATATTATAAAATAAAAGGCTTTATTTGACATACTCATGTCAGAATCGTTTTTAATGCCAAGTAGGCAACATTGCATGGATTTCTGTATTGGTGCAGAAATAGAACATAAGAAGCATTTACCAAGATAAGAAATAGATTTTTTTTTAAATGCCAAATGAAGAATAATATGTGGCTGAGGAATGAAACCAGGCTGCAAGAGGTCCAAAGATTTACATTTGGAGTGACTGAACTTTAGGTTTGATTAAGAAGCTCTGGAGAGGTTTTGGTGACCTCCCCCGCCCCCAAGGGGCGTGATGAGGGCTCTGGAGAGGTTCCCTTAACTTGTCTGCATTTATAATAAATGTGTCACAATTGTGGCACAGGACAATGAATACAAATGTGCTTTATCTAAATTTTAACTGTTTTGCCAGATTGCTGTTGGAGTTTTACAAACGCTCAACAAGTGTCATCCTTGAACTACCGTGATATGTCTTGTTGATTTGGTTCAAAGGTTTTCCAAGAAGACAGATGTTATCGCCCAGAAGAAGTCTCCTGCAGTCAACATGTCTCCATGCTACTGAAAAAAAACCCCTGACTCTCAATGGGACTTCATACAGGTCAGTCTGTTCTCTTTCATTTCTCTCTCCATGTGTGTTTCGATAGTCTCTCTTTGCTACATTAAGTCACACGAGAATTGGTATTATTATATTTATGAGCACATGCTTTTGAGTATATATTGTTTATTTATGATTGATTATGAATATGTAGTTTTTTGTTCTTTGACAGAGCGACACTGTAATAATGCTGCAGAGCTGAACAGTGACAAGCCATACGACAGTCATCTCTCCTCTCTACACAACCAGACTCTAGCAGTTCACACAGGAGCTACGAACTAAAACAGAGTCCTTCTCTTTTTCCTGAAGTCAAACATATGACAATCTGCTCCCAGGACTTTTTTAAAAGGTCTAATGGTCTAATAGTTCGCAGTAACAACAGACCAACACATTTGCTTGCCTAAATGTTTTGATGCATATTTTTCAAGAAAATGTGTTTATTTTGTTTGCTCAGTCATAAAATCAATCAATTTATGAATAAGATCCTATTCCCCATACTACATAGTGCACTTCTAGGACTTCAAATATAATATTAGAATGACAAATATCTGGCTTTATTATCTGTGTTTTTAATAACTAAAATTTCAATAGTATTGCAAAAATTGTTGATATTCGCCCAGACGGCCCGATATTCACAGCGACAAAGCCAGTCCGTCTCTATCGTCTCAGATGTTTTAATGTTTGGTAAGTCTCAGTTATTTAAAATAAATTTAAGAAATTACATTTATTGCATATTTTACATAGTTTAAAACAGACTCTAAGCTATGTCTGTTTACTACTTGAAACTTTTTAAGCTGGAATCTTCGGGTCACCTTACAGTTTGTTTATTTGTTGTTCTTTCAATTTGACAGTAGCAGCATTCATGTTGACATTGCCCTTATAAATAAAACAAACATTATTTCAATCATTTTTAAGTTTGTATTGCCTGTTTTGTATGTCACATTAAAACATATTTTAAGCAGCTGTGTGTAGTCTACAGAATAATAAATTTGTATTATTAGTTACACTGATATTATAAATCTTTAAAATGCCAAATTCTGTTCTTTTATCTAGTGTGCCTACTATTGTAAACTGTGATAAATTGAAGTAACATCAAAGTTATTTACAGTGGCTCTACGTCGTGGGTGTGGGAGGCGGGCAGAGGCTTAACAAAGTAATAATAATGTTGGCAATCTGTTGCCTCAATTTTATTGAGTAGGTAATGTCTATTTCTTTTTACACTGTGGGGCCGAAGAGTCTGTTTCAACTGGGGGGAGGGCAGGGACATTTTTGATGAGGCTGACAGTTGAGGTGAAGAGATTGTTCTTGTGTCGAGAGGTTTTGGTCCTGATGTAACAGCCTGTGGTAGCCATTTCTGTCTGACTTCAAGGTCAATGTGGGAAGTTCAAAAGATGTTTTAATCGTGATATTGTGGGGGTCCAGGTAACAACACATTGTGACAGATGTTTATTATTCCAGTGAACATCATTTTACCTTTGGACACTGTGTCAATGTGGTCAATTGTTAAAACATATTAGACTATTTTAGTCTGTGTAAATCTGTTGTAACACAAGACAGAGGGTTTTGACACCGGAGCGTAAAACCTAATAAACATTAACCACAGGCCTCACAGGTCATCTTCTCTCACATGGACTGTTTTCCCTTTTGACTCCGTGAAGCTCTGTGTTGATAGTCCAGCTTTCTGGACTATCAACTCTTTGAACTATGTTTCTGTTCTTTTCAGGATGTATCAACATCAAACAGACATTAAAAGTATGAATATATATACAAATATATAAATATCCAAAGCTTGACATGACGAGCAAATCGTGTCTTCTCTCACTGAGCCACTGGATCGAAGCAACGTGACGTGTTCTGCCTTTCGATAGTGGCATTAGAAATGGATGAAGAGACTCTGAAGCGCTCTGCTTCTTCTGACATAACTGATTATTTTTCCAAAATGGTGGATTGGCTGAGAAAAACTGCATACATTAAAGCTCTTATTTTCCAAGTTTATGAAAAGAACTACAGTTCAGTGAGTGTGAAAGGGAGGGATATGCATTAAGTTGACAGAATGACACTTTATTTACAGAAGACAAAAGGCTGTCCACAGAGAAACAAGGCGAGATTAGCCTCTGTAGAAAAGCAGTATGACAGTAAAGTAAAGAATACAGAAGTGGAACAGGGATTTCAAATAATCAAACTTTCTCAAATAATCTTAACTTTAAATTTATCATACAGTACAAGATCTCTGCTCTTGTTCACAACACTTTGCACTTGGACATACATACTTTCTAATGACACATAAGGAGAAAATGATGACTCTTTATGATATCAGTACATTTGGATAGCTGTTTATCAACATTGTCCAGGCATTCAATCCTCTTAAAATAGAAATGTGATGCCATCCGCAGGGGAGAAAGTGACATTACTTCACTGTGCGCTAAATTTGTATTCTTAGTGTTAAAAAACAGTGATTACATTTCTTGTGATCATTGCGTTACCAAAAGCAAGACACTGAATTTTTGGCTCCGTTCTACGTTCTCTAACACGTGCATATTCAAAATATGAACTCTACTTCATTTGAAGTAAAAGTCCTACTTGGCTAATAAAGAAGTATGGAACTATGTCTAAATAGTAAAAGTACTAATGCAGTAAATTGACCCTATGACTATAACATTGTGTTTTATACAAATAAATGTTATAGAAAATGTCTCAATGTTCTATCAATGGTGACAAGCCACGCCAAAAATAGTCTCCAACAATGATTTGTATCAGTATTATACGAGAAACAGGAAAACTAAGGCTTGAGACCATCTGTAACTTGGTGTGATACTCCATCTGCTTTCCTGTTGGACTGTCCTTGACATTTTCTGCAATTTTAGCACTGTGTGAGGCCAGACGAACTACTGACACTGCCCTGTTACTTTAAGTCATTTCGATTTGCTATACAGGACTGTGGCTGGCCTTATAGTAAATGTCACTCTTTCGTCCACGTTGACTTTATCTGTCTATGTGAATGTAATTGCAGATGGGCTGCAGAGGTTAGCTATCCCTGCTAGAAATTTGAAAGATTATTGAAAGGAATTTCACCGTTTAAAACTATATCAATGAGGGTGTCACTTACAGACCAATTAGAAATCGAAAACCTAACTCAGTTTTAATCAACACAAATTTGCTGGCCTTTGCCAGCCCCAGTATCTGGTCTTGTACGCCATCTAGAGGCACACTTAGGGACTGACTGACAATATTATTGAAATAGCCCATCCATTCCAACATCTGACAGATAAACCCGGAGTGACTGGGAAATTGTGAAATTAGAAATCCAAGCCATAAAAAAAAAAAGACGTGTTCTTAATATAAATATTCTTAAATTAAATTTTGAGACCATCTGTAACATCTGTAACCATCTGTAACTTAAATGTTTCCTTGTTGTTTTGTTTTTAAGGTGGATTCTTATAGGCCTAGTTAAAATATCCGTCTATAGCCTATATATTTTTTACAAACAAGAACAGCCTTATGAGATTTTCAGCAACTTAGGTCTGTTTTGGTTACAATGATGTGCAATCAATAACTTAAATTAACAAGAGACACTGTAAATTCACAGTAGAGTCACAATATACCACTGCTTGCAAGTCATTTGCATTAAGAAATGGATTCCTCAAAATCAAACAGCAAGAAACCGAAAAGGTGCTGCATTAAAAAGATTAACTTTCTACATTTCAAATGAATGCAAAATTGCATCCAGTTGTAAATATCATGTGTAAAGCACATGTAAGGCCTACTCCATTTAATATTAAGTGTTCAATGAACATCAGCCTATCTATCTTCTTTCTACAGTCTATGATCTAAACCAGGGGTGTCCAAAGTGTGGCCGGAGGGCCATTTGCAGCCCTTGAGGCGATTTTTTGCATCCCCCCCGACCTCAATCGAATAATCAGAAAATATGCCTCATTCAGATGGCATATTTTGTTATTTTTCTCTTTCATGTTAGCAAGGGCTGAAAGAGATTCATAAAATAAAAAAAATGTTCAGTACAATATGTTTTTTTAAACAGCTTTGACTGTTTTCCACATTTTTACTTTATGAAAATAAACCTTTGCATATTTTTTCCCCAAACAAGCGGTAGTTGACTTTATATTAAAGGGTTTCTTTTGTGAACCTTTTGATTCTGATCTATGAAGCCTCACTATTTAAAAAATATATAACACAATAGTTTCTCACTGTAACTAGTTAATGTGTTTTTAAGGTTATTTTTGTAAGTTCCTTACAGTATTATAAAAACCACTGAGATTCTAAACATACAGAGCATGGAGCCTGTTGTCTTATTCTATGACAGAAGTTATTTTTTGCAGCAAAAAAAAATCCATGTTGACCGATGTTTCAGTAGTTGTAGGCTACTTTTTTAACACTTAGATTGAATGAACCTTTGATATTTTACACAAAGTGGTCGTTGGGCTATTATTCTATAATGAGACACAAACAGAGATATTCAAAATGAATGGATTCAGAGGTGTGTGAGCTGTTCACTAGTTTTGATTTGGTTGGATCCTGTCAGGTTACTGACACTACAGCTTTAAAGCTGCACTTCAACACGTGGACGTGCCAGTCATCTCCAACCACTGTTTTTTAGAGATTACAGAGGGACTGGGGTTGGCAAGGAATTCGTAAGTACCAATAACACGAGTTTTTCCTTTATTTTAGTAAGTGCTATTGTCAAAAATCGAGTTAATAAAGTGAATTTTAGTGAAAGTGGTTGTGCACCACATTTCTCCACGCATGCGCCGTGCCTTCATCACGGATGTTTACCTTATCTCAGGGTGGTTCAAGAACACTACGGAACGCCAAAACTAATTTATATGGTTAACCTGTCTCAACCTGTTAAAGACCAAACTCTCGCGTGTTGGTTAGCTGATGTGTTCAAATGAATCTAATCAAAGATCTGTCTGTGAGGTAGCTTCGTCAGCGGCTAACCAGTTAGCAGTTCATTAACGACACATGAAAGAAGATATCTCGAGAGAAAGACACGTTTTTTGTAATAGACAGTGTGAAAAGCGATGTAAGGTGGCTGTTCATCACTCATAAATAAACGTTTATTTTATTATTACATTATGGAGTCAGCTGTTAGCTATTGCTGATGTAGGCTGCAGTAGGCCCTCCTGACCGCTAGATGGAGTACTGTGTCAATGAGCACAGAGTTTTAAAGACAATGAAACTGATAGAAACTACAGAGAAACATTCACACATACAGATTTATCAAATTATGACTATGGAGATTTTGTTACTCTGGAAAAAAATAATTATTATTATTATACTGAGTATTATACTGAGTTTGAATATTATAAATATGTAGATGTTGTTTCTTTGCAGGTAGTTGTGTATTTTGTGTCCTCTCAAACTATATGACTTAAACTCAGAAAATCTTAGAAAAGCTGCCATCAATGAGAGTAGAAGTATACTTGCAAACTGTTTGCAGAACATGGGGACGCAGCATCTTTACTGAGGAAGTGTCACACTCGGGTTTCATACAAAGACAAGTGTCCCACATCTGCTCGAACAGCGAGTTTTAAAAAGCAGTGGGGAAAAAAAACTGAACTGTAAGTTTACTTCTCTTCAACGACTTTCTAATATGTCTGTTCACAAATGTAATGACCTCTAAATGTCTGAAATGCATTTCTTTTTCAAGCAGAACTAGATCATAATAAGAAGCTTATAGAATTAGCCTATATAGTCACAGTGAAAGCAGTTCTAATGGTCTAATTCTGAAAGGAATAACATTACAATGTTTTTTGTCATCACGTGTCACATAGATTATGGACTACCTGCCTGACGACAACTCCAGGTACAAAGATGTTGACTACTGGGATGAAAGGTACAAGACGGAGCAGTGTTATGACTGGTTGGGTGGCTTTTCCAAATTCCAGCACCTCCTGGAAAAACACGTCAAGAAAGAGGACTCAATTCTAATACTTGGTAACTCATTTTGTTTTTCTGTGTCCATTCTCTCTTTTCTGTTTCTTCTGTCAATGCTGCAAAAGCACCAGGTCCCTGAGTACTAGCAAGTCAGTCCTTCTTTCTCTTGCCTGGTGATTTGCATTGTCCTACATTAAAGTGTCAAAAGCAAAACATGCCTGTCATGATTTGTCACTGCAGTGTCACATGCAGTCACCATGGTTGTCAATGCTGTCATCGGCATCTTTTACACTGCCCTCAAATCCTGTCAAGCAACCATTTGTACAACGTCCAGTGTCTTTGGTGAGTGCTGGACGTCACAGATGGTACCAAACTTTAACCATATTCATGTTCACAATGTTTACTTCCTGTGCAAACACATATTGATACTTCGATATGTAGAGAAAAAAGTCCAGAAAAACTTTCATAAAAACTCAGTTTTTTATTCAGTAAAATTAGTTCTGGTCCATTACCTTAAATCCTTGCCTTTCATCCTTGAGGTATCTAAACTGGGTCCAAGCTGCTTACAGAAAAAGTGCCCAAAAAAAAAAAAAAAAGTATTCTCGGTTTCATATCGATCTTTTTTTTACATTGTGTTTCAAAGCATACTGCTGTCTTTCTTCCTGACGACAAAGAAGAGTTGAATTTGGCCTCATTCTTGTGATAGATGGAGACTTTTATTTCTCAAGAAAATTAAAAACGCTTTGCCTCTTAGTGAATTTTTCCACAACTCTCCACGAGGTGTCACTGTGGCCTTATAAATACAAGAAGTCCCCGGCGCTGTCTGCAGTACCCACTTTTAAATGGCACTGCAGCCCTGTTAAACAATGCTGCAAAAAAACATGTGAAGCATCACTGGGATGTGTTTGGCTTCTTCACACAGGAAGGATTTTGTTTGTTTTCAGTGGAGCTGCATGCAACTGGAAATGTGGAAATGTATCAGCTCATCACATGCATATTTAATTGCTAACACCTTTCCTTGTTTGTAAATAGTGTGAAGCTTGGGGTGGTTAATCGTGGAGACGTGAAAACGATGGAGTTACTTCTGCTAGGATTCCTTTAATAAAAGAATAGACAGAAACTTAAACTGTCTGAAAGAAGTTCTTTTAACAGTTAGCTTTTTTTCTTTAGTGTTAGGAGGAGTTAAACATGAGCTTTAAAACCTTTTGTTGTTAAGACTGTTATACCTCAATAGAAACATAGAGGGCTATGATGGTCTGTGTTTTTCTTAGTGCGATGCATGCTCAGTTGAGTTTGTGTGTGTCTGTGTGTTGGAGTGTTTGTTAAATATGTGTCAGAAAGCGACAGGGACTTCTGCTTTGTGTGTGTGTGTGTGTGTGTGTGTGTGTGTGTGTGTGTGTGGGTGTGTGTGTGTGTGTGTGGGTGGATAAAGGGAAGGGGGACAGACAAAGATTTGGAAGGTGGGTATTTTTTTTTCGACAAATGTCTCAGCTTGTTTTGCTGTTGTCTTACTACAGACTAGTTTACTATACCTGGATATCTTTTATTTCCCCGACTAGCCCTGCGTTTTAGTAGACTGTGTTTTAAAAGCGCATTTTAAGTGAGAGGTTACACAGACAGATGTGTGTGTGTGAGGTTACACAGACAGATGTGTGTGTGTGTGTGCAGCCTCACTTTTTTTAAGTGTGCGTCATCGGCACACCTACAGCAGAGGCGTGAGTGTGCTCTGGAGTCTGATGTATGTATCTTCTCTTCTCTCCTGCGCTACACTGCAGCAGGCAGCACCAGGGCAAACCACTTCCCGCACACTGATTTAAACCCAAAGGAGAGCCATTATATCGCTTGAGAGCACTCACCTCAGAGGGCATCTCTCTCTCTCTCTCTCTCTCTCTCTCTCTCTCCCTCTCCCTCCCTCCCCCCTTGCTCTCTCACTCTCTCTCCCCCTACCAGATCGTGGAATCGCACGTTTCTGTCACCAGCACGTGTTCACATCTTTTTCAGCAACGCATGCACAGATAAGCACTATATAGAGGAGCCTAAAGATGTGTGAAGCTCTCACGTGTTGGGAAGACACGAAGAGCTCTTAAAAGCTCTTAAATAACAACACAACTGGACAGTCGCCTGCCACAGTGGAAAACAATTCTCCGTTACACTCGCTCGTCAAGCCTGTAAACCAAAGAGACTATCAGCTCGTACGAAATGACACGATAAATCCCCGTCACTGTAGGGTAAACAGGCAGAGAGGAGGAAAGACAGCCACAGTTCTATATATGTGTGATAAGTGGATGAAGGATAGATGGAGAGAAAGTAAATAACTAATCAGGTTTGGGCCGCTCCACTGTCTCAGATGGAGGTCATTTCCATTAAGATAATCTGAACAGCACAGAGAGAGATTCAAGGGAGGGGGGGGGGATGCATAGATAATGAGAACAAGAACACTGTGCTGCATGCTGCTGGCACTTTTTAATCTTCCTCCTTCAGTTGTGGATATTCTTACTGTCTCGCTTTGGGTTTGCCCTCCGTCGATCTGTGACATTTTGCCGACCTGTTCTCTGTCAACTGGTCTTCTCCCCCATCTCACTTCTATGGGCCAGCTACTCAAAAAAAAAAATCCAGAAAGATTTCTTCTCTATCATCGCATCCTTTTTAGCTCTCCCACCTTTAAAGTAACCAGCTTCTGTACGATTTAGTCGTTTGCAGCTAACACCCAGTCAGCAGTTTTATCATGACGTAAACTAAAACCACACAAAGCCCTGACTCTGTATGTCAACAGATTTACGGTAATCTGAAATGATACTAGATAATGTAAGAATACATTTTCCAACATTAGTGTAATCTTTTCTATTTTGGGGATTTGATCAGAAGAGCTGAAGTTGCAGTAGGATCCGAATAGTAGTTCATTTCGAAAGCTAAATATCGCCCCCCCGGGTAATCGGTGAACCTTTACTTTATCTACTTTATTGACATGAAAGTTTCAAGAGCAATGTCACCAAAAACATTTGGCCCGGACAGTTATATTTAAAGAACAACAACGTATTGTGTTCATTCATAGCTTATCCTGCCAGATACAGACCTCCTTTGTTGAAAATGAAAACCAAAAATGTTCAAAGTGTCCTCTTCATGAGAAACTCAGGCTTTGTTGAATATTTTTAGCCAGCTGCCCATTTGCCATCCTGCTGCAGTAAATAGTCCCCGGTGCATCAAAGCCACACCAGACAATGGCCCCCATAAATAAACTATGTTGCTGTTATGTTTGCTAAAAAGTTCCCAGCTGTACAAATACTATTCAGCCGCGGCTAACGAGACAGCAGGTTAGCAGAGTCACAAGCTGCTGAGATACACGTGACGTCCTTGTTCGGATTATTCGAGAAAACAGAATCACTTTAAAAAGTATTCTTGATAACATCAAATCTCAACTTCTTTTCTTCATACAGAAGAGCATATTATAAGGTGACATAAGAGCATATCCTGTTTAGAAGCTCATACTGCTATTGACTTAGCCTTGTGAAACTGAACTTTGTGAAACAAAAATTAATTAAGGCTGCCTCCATTTCAGTCTTAATAAAAGTGGAATATTAATATATATCTTATACAGCTATGTAAAGTGACATAACTATGCTCATTACTGGCTGCCTGGTGGGCTGGAGGCCTGTGGTAGTGTGTGTCATGAGCATAGCATCCAGCAGTCCTGTATGTGTGTTAGCAACATTACAGAGTATTAGCAATGATCAGCTGGGTCCAGTTCCCGCCTACAGAACAGTTACCGCTCCTTCTTCTGCAGCTCGAGGCGGCTGCCAGTGATGTAATGACCCCACGTCTCCCAGTGGTCAGCGCTCATGCCTCGTTCTCCCCCCAAAGGCTATGGGTGATGATGTAACGGCTCTGCTCTCCAGCAGTAAGCGGGGCTGAGATGTGCTTGAACCATGTTCCCTTCATGTTTACAGTTCCCCTGTGACCCTCGTGTAGAGAGCATGACAACACAAGGCCTCCACAATCAGACCAGGGACATCCATTTTTCAGAGCAAGAACGTGTACAGGTGTGCTTTATTGAAATGACAAGTGAGCACTGTAAACTGTTATTTTTGAGTGACATACACATTTTTAACCAAACACAAATGGAATAATCTAGCTTTCTAAGAAATCAGACACATGCAGACACAAGTCAGATCTAACTAATAATAATACATTTACATGTTTGTTCCCTCCCTTAGGTTTGTCTGGGTTTTACCACACAGACTGAGACTGCTGGCTGTAAAAGCTGGCAGCCGGTTTTGTTGTGTTGCCTTGGAAGCCTTTTTGTGTGTGTGAGAAAGTCCTTCTATATGTGTTTATAGAAAGTGCTGCACAGTCGTGCTGACATATTTATTTCTGCCTGAGACAAAATGCAAAAGGAAACAATATCAGGGAACACGATGCATTCATTTTCAGTATACAGTACAATCATGGAGCATGCTGGCACCTGTTGGCTGTTATATTGTTTTCACGTTTGGTCGTGACTGTGATGTAAGCTAGCATAATGACTGAGTGCCCATGTTTGACCTTCGTGCTCCGTGTTTAAGCACACTAACTTGGCACTTGCGCTTCGGCGCGCTACAGTTGTTCACGCACGAGCAGAAGCTCAGGTAAAGAGCGTAAACGTGAAGTATGACGGATACCAGCCTTCCATTAACGAGAAATCCAGGAGTGTTAAGGACGTATCTGTCAACTGGGCCGAGTGAAGGAGAGAAAGTGTGATTGAAGGAGACCTTCTAGTAAGGGCAGTTCAGTTTGTGGAGTTCAGTTCTTATCTTCTGAGATATTAAAGAGATTCATAACTTTTAGGTCTATTTCTTTTTTTTTGGAACATTTTCTTTGGCTATCAGTCACTCCCTGCTATGTGCTAAGGTTAGCTCTTTCACTCAGTAGAATGTCGAATGGAGCCGCAAGAAAGCCAGCCAGTCTCGGAGATGACTGCAGTCGATCATGAAGTATGCATTGATTCAAAAATAGACTTTGAGTCATGAATCCAGAAGTGGTTTGAATCAAAAATAGATTCTTAATGGAATCGTGAGCCCCAGGAATCGAACTCAAATTGAATCGTGAGACACTTCTAGATTTCCAGCCGATGCGCATACGCTTGACATGAGCCCAACATTACAAAAGGCACAAACCTCAAGCTTCACCTAATATTAACATCCCATACTTGTTCATCGTGTCTCAAATGGACATTGAGCATTACTTAACAATCTTATTGCACGCTGCAGTTTTGACCCAGATTGTGCACACCTACTGCACTTGAAGTTGAAACAGTTGTTGGATTTCTCCTTTAGTCAAATGACACAAAAAGGTTATGAACGTCTGGTGGTCGCTGAAGTCTGTGCACGCTGGTTGTCCTGGTCATTTAAAGTGGACGGCCTCGAAGCGTTTGTCCTGTCATTCTAAAGTCCTGATTCTTCAACGCATACTCATACCATATTCTCCCAAAGTTCTCCTCAGTAGATGTTTCTAGAGGCTTTTCGATGCAGTCGTGTCGTCCACAAAAAGAGCATTCGTTGCCAGTAAACCCTTGACAAAACAAGCGATTTGTGAACACCATATTGTGCGATTTGTCATTTGCTGCTCATGTTACAAACCTTTAGATACAGTTACATTTATCCCTCCCTTAGATGTCCTACATGACTCCCTCTTTAGCTCGCCCACTGACATCATTGTCATGTCTTTTGTCGCTGAGGTAAGCGGCGTTTATTGGCAAAGGAACCGTGACCGACCATGAGTGTGACTGTTCGGTCAGCTGTCGTGTAACCCCCCCCCCCCCCCCCCCCGCCTTGACTACAATGACATTATACTTTGAACAAATAACATTACAACGTGCTAAGCAACAGTGTAAAGCCGTCCCTCCGCCACTCTTCTCAGCCACACGCATGGCCCCTTCTTGCTCATTCATTCTCCACACCTGTCGCCCCTCCTGCCCCCTCCTCTCACACACTCCCTCTCTTCCACACTTTCCTATTTGCTTCCTCACCTCACTTTTTCCTACACGACCATTGCCTCACTTACACCCTACTCCCTTGCCCGCCCCTTTGCCTACTTGTCAGTATTTGATATCAAAGACGTCGTCCACCTGTGCGCCTGGAGCCGGCCCTGCTATAAATAGACAAAGAGCAAAGGTGTTTACAACTGTGCACAGAGCTGTGGGAGCTGCACTTTCCTCTGGAGAGTCCGAACCACTGTTGGCCGACGATTACGGTTGAGTTATGGCTCATTCACAAATTGGCATGCCACAAAGAGATGTACACATTTCCACTGCAGCCGCTGGTGTTCGGAAATAAGTGAACGCACGTGATTAACAGTGATCTGTTTGTTTGTGCAAACCTCGTTGATACATATGCACAGTGAAGGCTTCTATTTCAGCGTTAAACAGGAGCGCTGAGGTGACCTGAGTCCTCTTCTCACTTCCTGTTTTTTTTTTCTTTTTTTTTTTACTGCAGTGTTACAAACACACGCACACTAACATGAAATGCTGATGGGATGGAAAGTCACTGGTATCACAGAGTGTGTGTGTGTGTGTGTGTGTGTGTGTGTGTGTGGGGGGTGGGGGGGGGGGGGGGGGGAGTGAGAGAGATTTGAAGTTATGTCTTAGCAGGTGTCAGAAGATCCAGCTGATATCAGATATGCTGACACCAGGGAAGTTAGACCCTCTTTCTTAACTCTACATATAACCTTTAACCTTTCACTCTCTGCTGCTCTTTATTTCTATTCTCCCCCCCTTATACCCTGGAAAAGGGCAATAGACTTAGACTTGTGTAGTGCTTTGCTCTGTTTCCAAATATCGAACACCACATACTGGCACTGATGGCAGAGGCTTGTGTCCAACTGATCATCAGTACTACTATTACATTCACACACGGCTGGTGATGCAGCAGGAGCAATTTATTTTATTTTCTGTGTGTTTTTCGATAAAGATTTTTTTTGATGGAAAGTCAGAGTGGGAAGAAAGAGAACAAGAAAGACAAAAAGAAAAAGTAATTTGATGTTATAATATTTGCCCACCACATTGTCAGCATCTCCTCCATCATTATTCCTCACCCCAGACAATAAACAAGCGGCATCAAATCCTCAACAGAGACGGGGACAGCACAGGTAAGTGCAGTCAGGAGTAAGCAACAGGAGTCATTTTTGAGTTCAGTGTCTTGTCACTTCAGCAGGTGCAGGAGCTGGTGATCAAACCCTAACCTTCAGGTTGAGAGGTGACAGACTCTCAGCCGGCCCGGAATCCATTCAGTCTTTTTCACTCCTCCTCTCTCTCTCTTTTTTTAAAATTTTTTTTTTAAACCTTCTAGACCTCCTATCTCTCATGTCTGTCACCATAGCATATGCGTGCACACACATGCCATCTTCCGACACTTGGAATAACAACG
Source organism: Symphodus melops (assembly GCF_947650265.1). Lineage (NCBI taxonomy): Eukaryota > Metazoa > Chordata > Actinopteri > Labriformes > Labridae > Symphodus > Symphodus melops. Next base: position 15,341,492 of record NC_136697.1, on the reverse strand, counting down.
GAAGAGGCAGCTTTGGGAGGATCAGAAAACGAAGAGGCGAGGTCTCAGCCATTTCATATTCACCCTTACTGATCGAAGGCCTTCCTTTCTGTGGAGTTTGGAGTCGCAGTCCGACATATAGTCTCAGCTTTGTCCTTAGCTTTTTATTGTTTAATGAATGTTATTTCATAATGAGCAGAAGTATTGATTGTCATTCTGTTTTTCTTTTTTTTTGGGAACAATGTAATTCAGTGATGAATTCAGCTGCTGCACAAACAAAGACAGATTTTTTCTTCTTCTTCTTCAGAGTCATCTTGCTTTAAGCACAGACAACACACACACACACACACACACAGATATTCTGTCCATGCTAACAAAATGTCTGCCTTTAGCTCACCTGCAGCAGATGAGGTGTGTTGTGTGAATGGAGGGTGGGTTGAATGAATGAACGGCTGCAGGGATGAATGAATGAAAGAGGAGGTGGAGGAGGGTGTAGTTTGAGGCCGATGGATCCGAACCCCTCATCCTCTCCTCCTTTCCCTCCCCTTTTCCTTGCATCAGGATTGGCTGCTTGTTAATTTTTTTTTTTTTTTTTCTGGGAGCCCTCACCATGCAGCAGTCAGTAAGTCAGTAGGGGCAACCCTCCCTTCCCCTCCTCTTCCCTTTTCTTGCTTTTTTTTTTTTTTTTTTGCCGCTGTAAGGAATGGTGCTGTTTATGAATGAGCTACAGAGCCGCAGAATGTGAATGAAACATAAAGAGAGGGCGCAATCAGATATGGGTGCAGGGCAAGGCTGAATGAAATGCAGCAACAACAACAACAAAAAAACGTGTGATGAGGAAATGGAGGATGGATGCTGAATGGAAATCGCAGGGTGGGATGGAGCGTAGGAGGAGAGCAGGGTCGTGCTGGGGTTGGTGTTAGAAATGATGAAACTGAAATTTTGTCAGAGAAACTGCATGGTGATTGCCGTTTCCCTTGAGGCGCTATCATCGTATTGTTGAGTGTATTTTAATGTCCACCCTCGTATATGAATATGAACAGGATGCTGGTGTGGAGGAAACCTGTACTCGTGGATGCATTGAGCCAATGGGAATCACTAATACAGACACACAAACACACATACGCCCAGCTTTCTGTGCTATCTGGTGCTCCGTGCTTTGAATAATAACAGGGTTACCCGGGCAACCGGTCTAGGATGATCGATGGGCCGGGCCCTGATAAACAGAGCACTGAGGGAGTGCGCTTGAGTGTGTGTGTGTGTGTGTTTGTGTGTGTCACAGGGTTTCTCATGTCGCAGCGGGAGCTTCTTTATTCTGAGACAATTGGAAGATATTTAGTTGTCAGATCTCTCATTGTGTGTGTGTGTGTGTGCGTGTGTGTGTGTGTGTGTGTGTGTGTGCGCGTGTGTGTGTAGGTGCATGTTTGCTGTTTGTGTGGACGCAAAGGTTCTTCTTCCAGTCTGTTCTCTGTGACACAGAGACGCCCTTGGTGAGAGGGTTAGTGCAGACGGTACTGTGGGGGTGAGCACATACACACACACACACATACACACACACACACACACACACACACACACACACACACACACACACACACACACACACACACACACACACACACACACACTCTTGACTCATTCACTTAAGGTAATAATAATGCAGCCATTAGAAGGCTAGAGGCTGTGATGCTGTTACTCACCACCGCACAGAGAGCAAACCATACACCTAGCCAATGACTGGCCACTTGATGTGATTAAATATGTGCTGCGTTATAAATCCATTTTCACAAAGCGCTGCTGTTGTGAGGGTCAGCTGGCATCTTAAGAATCATCAAATAGTTTGAACGGGGGAGGAGATAGGAGGGGAAACAAACCTATACTCTGAAGAGATAGATAGATAGATAGATAGATAGATAGATAGATAGATAGGTACTTTATTGATCCCGAGGGGAATCTGTGCTGTCATTTAAAGATCTGGTGTCACATTAGAGAAATTAGAGAAGATGCCTCTCAAAAGAGGTATGGGTGCAAGGAAAGGATGAATGAATTGCAGGTCATGTTAGCAAGCACATATACACAAGTAAAAGGTGAACATTGAATCCACATTAAAAGTTACCTCTAAAGTACTTGTGATCAATTATCTTCTTCGGCTTTTGAAAGTGTCTCTTGGAAATGTATTGATTTGATATGACAAGCACGATGTTCTACAACCCCGTGTGTGTCTGCTTGTTCAGGCTCTGGAATTTAACAGTGATTGGCATTCACACATCCTCCTCCTGTATGTACCACACACACACACACACACACACACACACACACACACACACTTCTGCATCACATTACACTTCCTCCCCCCTCCTTCTCCCTCTATCACCTCTTTCCTTCCGTTTGCCCCTCTTCTCCTCTCTGCTCTCCTTCCCCGGGCTGAGAGGAGGAAGTAGTTTTAAGAGTAGCTGCTGATAGGTGCATCCGCAGCCAAAGTCGCCTCTCAAGAGCTGAAGTGTCATCCTGGATCTCGCTGTGCTTCCACCACCCCCCCAAAAGACATGATGTCAAACTAAAAAAGGGGGGTGGTCATCTAAGTGGATCCAGAGACGCAGTGCCTTTCTGTGATGAATGCCAAAAGACGAGCTTCCCTCGCTGTGACAGTGGCTGTATGTCTCTCCACCAAAAAGTCCCTTCTCTTTGACCTTGTATATATAAATCTGTGATTCCAGGGACAGGCTCTGTCCTTGAAAATCCACATAGATCAAATTAGGCTGGGACTCTGTGATAGGAGAGTTGATGCTTTGTGAAAATGAACAGATATGAGGGTTTAAAAGAATGACAATTGAACAACAAAGATGTGTGTAACGTAGGGAAAATGAAACGCATGTCTCTTTTATTGAGCATAGCATTAAAAGAGTCATGTTATGTTCGACCAATCAAAAACGATCTCCACGAATCCTTTGTTACTTAATTATAAAACCTCAAGGTTTGAAGTGTTAATACCAAACAGCTTCTGCAGTGTCTGCATCATTAGTTATTTTATCATTAGTTAGTTGTTAACCACTCAACCATTCATCTTAAACCCCTAAAAATGTGTTTATTAGCCACAGAAATGCTATCCCACAGGCATTTCTGACTAAAATGCCAAGGCTTGTGAAGGAAAACAACCTGAGGAGATTTGATAAAGCTACTCATCAGAGAACGAGCAAGGTAGCGTGTACAGAGTCTCAATGGCGTCATCAACCCCCCATCACACAGCTCTGAGCCGGGGAAAGCCCTGTCAGTGAGGTAAAGGCTCTGAGAATGCGTCATCGATGTCCCAATGCTTTCTGCTCTCTGCAGTGACGCACTGTTGCAGCATGCCTGCTGTGGTAATGGTGAGTTATACTTTTCAATCACATGAGAATAGAAGTGCTGCTGGGTATGTTTAAGGTCTGTGTGTAAATCTGCAACAGAGTGAAGGTATAAAGGAGCAGGCTTCGTAATGGATCACTGAATTAACAGGCAGTTCACTGAGCTGAATCTATTTCAGGTTGTATAGTAGGAGATAATGTTTTCCTTTTCACCAGTAGAGAAACAGTAAATATAAAGACTTGTTTATGTTAATATGTACTCTGCGGCTCTACGTGAAGGACGTACTAAACAACCAACACTATAACTGTCTTCTCTTTTTTTTTTTTTTGTCTTCATTCCATTCAACCTATGTACTCTACAGCACTCCATGCACTACAAGCATATGTGCTGCATGCACTACAAGCTCAGTTATTTTTGCAGTAAAAATCGGATACTGATTATACTGTAGTAAATAACTTACCAAAGTCACATAAGAATGACAATTGTATTGTAAATTTGAAAAGTTAATAACATTAGACCTCATTAATAACTATCTTACTTTTCTTTAAAAGTTCCTATGAAAAACCTATTTTGGATCCCAAGACTTGTTTTGTAAATGTAGGAACTATTACTACCTGTGTTTTTTAAGTTAATAAACAATATGTCCTCTTTAGGATTGCATCAACGAAATGTTAAATCAAACATTACTCGACTATGACAAATAATACAAATATTTGAATGCTTAAAGGCAAAGGTAGGTCATTTCCTCCAAATGCACTTTTAAAGTTTTTGGTTTACATTTTCTGTATGTCCTGACAAGTGATTAAGATCTTATGTGCTCTGAAAAATTAACAAAGAAAATCTCATCTTTAGCAGTTGTAAACTCGTAAAAACTTCGACCAATATTGGATGATGGTTAGTTTTTCATAAACCAATCAAGCCTCTCTACACCACACATGTACTAGCCCACACAACCTGGACCGATGGTGCTAGTGCATGTAAGTAAGGGGGCGGGGCTTTTGAAGGAGCACAGAGGGGAGGGGGTGGGTGAATATGGAGAACTGAGAGGATGCTACCTTCAAAATCATGCTAGTTTTGGAAATTACCAACCCTGCCTTTAAATGCCATTAAATCAAGTAATGTTATAAATAAAACATTGGTTACAGTGGTTTGGATAACAAAAGTAGTCAGCCCAGGTGTATTTAATTAAAAACAAAAATGCCATATCTTGAATTATGCCAGTACCTTTCTAAAGCCTCGTTTCCACACAGCAGTCCGGTACAGATCAGTACAGTTTCGTACGGTTTGGTTCGATTTAAGCCTGATCCCGTTTGTGTTTCCACAGCAACCCGTGCTCTATTTGGTAGGCGGCGTGTTGCTCGGGCATGATACAAAACAAATCGAGTCCCAAAATGTGCTTGTCATCCTCTGCTGTAAGACCCCCACTGCAACTAATACATTGGTCATCTTTTATGCTTGTTGGTTTTGTCCAATAGGATTTTTAGGCAATGCTGACTGAGATGGTCTTCACTGCTCTTACGTAATCCTGCTTGTAATGTTGCAGGTATAAACTATCAGACCTCCACCTCTACATCATCAAGTCAACCTTCATGTCTGCCTCTTTCCCAGTCTGTGTTCGTGGGTCTGTCTGTCTGTTTGTGGCTCTGCTTGTGTTGGTCTGCCATTGTCTGTGTGATGGGTTTAAATATCTCATCACGTACCTAACATTTTGGTCTGTCTCTCCTTGTGTCATCTTAACTGACAGATATACTCCCTGAGTCTCTGCGTGTCTCTTCTTGTTAATTCTCTGTGCGTCTCTCTTAACTCTGGATGCAACTCCTCAATGTTTGCTTTGCTCTCTGGCTGTCTGTACGTCTTCTCTCTCCATCTCTCACTTCTTATATAGCATGCATAACAGAGTTAGTTCGGCTGGTCGTGATATTCTTACGTAACTCTCCATTTGCCTTTGCACTCTCCCTTGTTGGAAAAACACACACACACACACACACACACACACACACACACACACACACACACACACACACACACACACACACACAAAGGGGATGTCCGAGTCTGGATATCAAGACAATCACAGTTTTATCCATTTAGAATTGACAACACAATTTTTGGGGCTATCACAATTTAATAAACCCGCTGCCTGTAATCTCTGTGTCTTTCAGTGCGTGCTGTGTATGGTGATGCAATGTTGAATTTTCCTTTTCGTTTATGTGTGTGGCTATGATGGTGATGTTGCTGCGCAGTGTTGCAATGATTTCTCATTAGTGGAGGTTAATGATCAAGGCTCTATTTTAATGTCAGGTTTTAGGACTCCTCTCAAACTTTTTTTTTATTTGTTACTTTTCCCTTTCTCTTTCATGCACTTTGTTCTTCTGCCTGTTATTTGTGCACAGTCCATCCCATGATGATATGCGGTATTGTCAGTTTCCAATAGAAATTGGGGATCTTCAATTATCTTGGAAAATATCTCTGCGCATTTTCGTATACTGCAGGATGAGATTTCAAGTAAGGTACCACAGGAAGCAGGGTTTTTCTTTTTACACATTAATCCTACCATCGTATCTGTTTTTAATACCAACCCCTGCCTCACCTGATAAAGCCATGCAGGTGAATTGTCACGTGTGCGGTGAAACTCCTCATTTGCTTTCATGGGGATGTTTCCTGACATCCCCTAGATTGTGACATTCCGTCCCATTTAAACCATCAATCATACATAGATCCCTCTGATGCTTTTCTCAAGGACAATTTCTCCTCGTCATTGTCTGTCTGTGGGAGTTGGTACTTGGAAGAACCGACCATACAGCTAATGAGAGCATTCAGTGAGACATAGTAAAGTGTACAGGGGGAGCAATATGAATTTATGCGTGCGAGAGATTGAATTGATTAATAGTGGAAACCACTCAGTGCAGACGTTGGCTTGCTGAGAGCCACCTGTCCCCTCAGCTCCATCACTGCACATCAGTGAACCTCCTCTACTCTCTGTGCTGCTCTGCCTGCAATGCACCATCACCTTACCCCAAAATATATAACCTTCTTAATACGTCATAGAAGTGTTTGTTTTATATTACCACAGTATTACATTTTGCAATCTCAACAAGAGCTTTTTAGGACTTTATGCATAACAACATGATCAATATACATTTATTAGATTATTTAGATGCATTCGGCTGCTGCTAAAGCTAGAACTCAGTATTAGTGAAGGATATGCTTTGTGTATTTGTTTCATCAGCAGGGAATAATACACATACTGTCAGAGGCCTCGTTTTCAGCATTGTAAAGTTACTCTTTGAGTCTACATGCACTGCTTGGGGGGCTTTCGTCTTTTTTATGTACTGTGTGCAGATACATGGAATCTTATTATCTTACTTTATTGAAAGAAAAAAAAATCTTCAATGCTGTAGCAGGTGACATGACTAGTTTCTCTCATCCTCATGTAAAGTAAAACCTGCTTCATTGTCTGCATAAGCTTTTGTTTTTAGTCTGTCTCTATTTTTTTCATTGCCTTGGTGATCGAGGTGTTTTACTCTTTCTTTATTATATCAGTTTATTGTCAGTATACATAAATCTATAATATACCCTGTAAAGTGATACGTCTCACAGCAGGTCAGACTCTTTAATCACACGCTCACGCTGAGGTGTTGTCATTTAAGTGTCCCACTGTAACCAAAGAACATTACAGGAATATTAATAAATTCATATTTTAATGTTCTGCACCCCCTCAACCCCTGGGTGTTATGAGAGACAGAGAGAGCGCTCACATACATACATATATAGAAAGAGATACAAGACAGGACAAACTCTTATCTGAAAACTTGGTCTAGTCAGAATCAGGAAGAACATAACCTTACCTGTCAGAACATGCTACACAGCTCCTGTTACTATTGCAACTCCCTACATATACGATCAAACCCCTGAAGATGATACAAAATGCAGCAGCACAATTGGTCTTCAACCTCCTCCATACACTGACTACCAGTTACTGCTCGTATCAGATTTGCTCGCTTACGAAACGCAGACAAAAACGTCTCCTCCTTACCTAAACTCTACAATCCAGATCTACACTCCTCCCGTCCATGATGCTCTGCCAATGAAAGGTGCCTGATCCAAGCTTCACAAAGGGTCCTAAGACGCTAACTAGGCTCCTCTCCTCTGTCGCCCCCCGATGGTGAGACAAACTTCCAACATCCATTCTATCTGCACCTTTAAGAAAAAGCTAAAGACCCAGCTCTTTCATGAATACCTACGGCCTTAATGATGTTGATGACGATGGTTTGGTTTGATAATGAAGAGTTTAAGATGGTTACTATACTGAATGTTGTGCTTTGCCTTGCTTGAGTTTGACTTACTCTGATGTACGTTGAAGATGGATAAAAGCGTCTGTTAAGGAAATTGCAGAATTGTAGAAGACATAACTGTTTGAGGTACAATTAGGCAAGAGGAGCTCGTTCTGGGAAACACTCTTTGTTCATCCTTCACAAGGTTAATGTATTTTGCCATCTGCTGATGGACATCACAGGTCTGCAATGCCAAAATAAATCACTACATGGAAATATAAAATCGCAAAAACATAACATACAGGATTTTTTTGTGACCCACAATCTAGTTAGTTATGTCAGGACATTAAAAAAAAAAGTGAACGGGAGCTGAAAGTATTGACTTTTCCCTGTTAGAGTGGAACATAATAATCAAAGAGGTCAGCGAACGATGCCCACTGGCTCCTTTGCTTGTCATGATCAAGTCATAGAATTATCTCTTGTGCCTTTTACTGTGTTCCTGCTGCATTTCAGCTGCCATGCCAGACTTTTTTATTTATTTATTTATTTTTACTGCAGATAGAAGCAAGAACAATTTCAGAACATCATTACTGCTTGGCTGCTGTGCTCTGTTGATCTTTTCCTTTTTTTCAGTCAGCTGCACTGATGAGTGAAAAGGTATTTTGAGGAAAAGTATCACGTTGGGTCGGAGGATTATGTCGTCCAGTGGTGCTAGGATTAACTAGCACCATTAGAGCATTACAGATGACGATGTCTCTGCATGGCCTATATGTCTATACAGGAAATAATGAAGCAGATGGTTTGCAGTGCTCTATTGATTCAACCTGAGACAAGGGCATTGTAATTCCTCTACCACCCCTTTAAAGAACACACACATACAGACACCAAAATGAAAGTACGCATGAAAGGAGTTAACGAGGGAAGACAGTTTTGGTCCCTCAACTGAGATGGAGAAAAAAAAAAGCGTACGATTTTTTGGACCAGTGTTCAGTTCAATGTTTGACTCCTCTCCCTGCTGTATAAAAAACATGTTGGACTGGAAGAGAAGCCAGTCACAAACCAAACCATTATTGCTGAATATGTTCCTCTGCCTGTTTCCATAGCTACCTCCACCCTAAGACAATATTTATTTAAAAACACATTGTTATGCATTTAGCTGACTGTTGGGCTGTAATGAGAGGGTGGTGTTGTTTATGTATGTGAGCTTAATGAGTGGGAGAAGCAACATGGACCACAGCTTTCTTATATATTCTGGATGCTGCAATGAGCATTGTTGGATAATATAGGGAGATAGGGGACTGTATGAAGTGTGGGCTTTTCCTTTACAGTTCACTGAGCACAATCTGTCTTAGTTGAGCCTGACTGACTTTAAGGCTTGACTTTTGGCCACACATTTAAAAATAGCCTGTACCTGTGCCTGTAACTTTGTACTGTGTACATGGTGAAAATGGTGAAACAGTTGCAGTTTTTTTTCTCCACCAACAATACTTCTTCAGCTTCAGGGTGCCGCAGACAGGGTGCAGACTGCATCGTGCTGCACAGCGGCGCCTCTGTGAGGACGTTGGGTGCGGCCCAGGGGAGGACAGTGAGATGATTGCTGGCACCTGTGTGTGAGTATGAGGGCAGGAAAAGGACAGACACATGGAAGAGTGTTCGGAGACTGTCAGAAGGAGCGTTGGAATGGAATTTTGATAAACTTAGTAATTTGCTGGCCCTCAGTTACGCTACAAGGAGAACATCACAGCTTGAGTTAAAACAATAAACCAGTAAGACTTTTAAGGGCTACAGCCCTACACTTAACCTGGAGGCAGTTCTACTTCTGTGCAGCATGTTTGACTATCAAAAAGGGGTTGTGCAACAATCACATTGAAGGGCGTGCAATGTCAAGCAAATTACCTTAAACTTGTCATTCTGTTGTAATTTCTTAATGCAAAACATTAAGAGGAGTTAGTCGATGTATCTGTTACTGTATGAAGAAAAGTAAAGAGACAGTTTGTATGTTAGAAAGATTGGATGGAAAAGAGAGTTGAGCTGTAGATTTTCATAAATCCCACTGTTGGGACTCTTTCCAGACCTCATGTTCCCAGGCAGATTAAATCTGACACAAGCTCACACACACACACACACACACACACACACACACACACACACACACACACACACACACACACACACACAGTGCACATATTCAAACTGTGTCACCCATAACACAGCAACCCAAACCATGCTGAGGGTGCTGTATGTTACAATGTTTGCTCTCATGCTCCCTTTCGTTCGGCGTCGTATCCATACTGTTGTCCCGGTTCATGAGGATGCTTGTTCCCTGTAACATCACATAGTTTAAGGAGCCTAAACCCACTTTGTTATTATTATTCTTGTGTATTGATTGCATTTCCTGTCACAGTATGAAGCCCACTATGAAGCTGCGTGATTGCTTCTGAGTGACTGTTTAATGACAGCACAGTTCGAGGGTCTCTCTAGCGTGTACACTGCATTTAACACACTGAAACATTCACAAAGTGATGTCCTCCCCCTCCCCCTCTTTTTATACTCTTTAATCCTTTCCCCTGTTATCTTTTTTTCTCGTCTTCTTTTCTGTATTATTTAGCTTTTCATTTCTCTCTCTCTTTTTTTTCTTTCTTGGAAGTATTGACATAATATCTGCTTCCTCCCTTTTTTTGTTTTCTTTCACTTGACTCCTTCTCTTTGTCCCTTTCATTTTCTATTGCAGAATCCTTTGTTTTCTTTTAAGAGGTCCATCACGACTCATTGCAATTGCCCTCATGTCTCTTAGCCCCCTCTAAGCATTCTCTGTGTCCAGGCCTCTCCAAATGTGTCTGTCCTGCTGTCTTTACCTCTGACACACGGTCTTCTTTGCTCTTTATCCCTGGCATCCTCCTCTCCCCTGGAGTCTGTAGCTCCGCTTACGTAACATACATTAGAGAGAGGTGTAGGGAGGGATGGTGAAAGTAATGAAGAGGGGATGGAGGAGCGGATGAAGAGACCCTGCTGCTCTATACTAAGAAGCTGATGTTTTTGTCTGTCTGAGCAATTCATGCCTGACAAGACACAGTCTGGATCTTCATTTATTTCGCTGGATTCTCTGTTTTTTCTTTTAAAGGTCTGTACATTTGGTGTGTTCACTTATTTTAGTCTGATACATTTTTAAATCACCCCCCCTCCTCCTTTTTTTCTAATGTATGTGGCATTTCCTGCCTCCCTCACTCATTTTCATCTTCAGGAGCTGACATCTGGTCTGCCCGTCCTCTCCTCCCTGTTTTTTTTTCTTCCCTTTTTTCCTCCTCCCTCCCTTATCCCCTGATCATCTCATCTCTATCATGATTACACTTTACCTCGCTGACCTGCGATGATGTAACTGTATTTTGGCAGCAGACCTTACCCCCCCCCCCCCCCCAACATTATACTCTTCTATCGTCTCTCAGTTCTTAATATCGGCCTCTGCTTGGACTCTTCCCATTCGGGCCATTTTTAAGGTCTTAATCTTGTTCCTAATACCCATAGCTCAATAGGGGTTATGTTGGCATGAATAAGATGGTGGGGGGAGGGACTTAAGACTTCCCTGTTTCTACTTGGTAGATAAATTATTAAAGTAGGTAGTTGTTTAGGGCTGCCCTTTTTTAACATGATCAACTACCTAGCAGGGTTTGCATCAATCCGTATTTTACTGCAATTGTTTTGTTTTGTTTTTTTGTTTTTTTGGAACAGGGATGGAAAAACTGACATGACATGCATTGGCACGTGACCCAATATCCAGATGTGTAGTTGTTCTATTTTACTTAACTAGACATAACAAACAGAAGTATTACGGCCACAATATTAAAAGATTTGTTGTAAGGTTGATAGTTTATGCTCAATAAATCCAATCAGCCTTTCCTTGCCACTGATGCTTGCTAAAGGTTGCCAAGTGCTCTGTTATCTTATTTACAGAGACCAAGCGTAAATCCATCATGAGTAAAGAGTACGGTCCAGACCTGCTCTTTTTATCCAGTATCTTGAGGTAACATTTGTTATGAGTTGGCACTGTAAAAAGACTGTAGTGTCCAGAGAGCTCATCTGGAGATGTACCTGCTTTCTACCTGAATACATCTGGATGAAAAGGAAAAGAAAACAAGACAAATCAACTGCTGTCAAGAGGCGCGTGAATGTGAACAAATAGAACAAGTTCATACAGATACAGGTGGACACTTTACAAATCAGTGTGTGAATGTGGTGTTAATTGCTCTATTTTACCTGTAGTGTAAAAACGGCTTTGTGTAGACTAGAAGACGAAGTACTGTACCAACTCCAAGTCCATTTCCCCTCAACCATTGAGACATGTGAAAGTTGAGTTGGTGGTCTGTACGATGGCGGCTTAGCTTGGAAAATGCCTCACAGAGAGTAAGTGGGCCTGTACAGTACCTCTGACTTGTTATGTTCCAGATATGTTTGTAGATTTATCAAACAAAATAGTGAAAAAGTCATTCTAAACTAATGATAGTAATGATAACTTTATTTATATAGCGTCTTTAACAACAACTGACACTAAAGGTTACGATGATGATCAAGATAATGATGACTGTCAACCGAAAATATTACAAACCCACTCACCCCCATTGTCTAGCCCTTCGCCACTCCAGTGCACAGGTAAAAATATGGTAAAGCACGCTTACTGCAAATTACTGGATGTAATATAAAAGCCGAATAAGGACAAAAACAAACAATCTACTACCCAGTTAAATATATACATTATGACTTCTAGAGTCTCCAAATCTACGTTTGAGAGTAATACACAAAGTGTCTTCTTAATACTCGACAATGACAGTGGCATCATTATCACAACGGGGCCATGTTAAAGAAAAAAAACCCATCTACAATTAGGAGATAAAACTTGTAGATTTATGACAATAAAATCTTGCATTTACTAGATTTAAATCTTGTTAATTTACGAGATTAAATGTGAAAATATATAACATTGTTCTCGTAAATTTACAGGCTTAATGAAATTTTAGATTTTATTTTCTTAACCCTAATCCTCGGCATTGATTCATGGTAATTCATAAAACACTGACACACTTTATAACTCATAAAAATACATTTGCTGTAAATGTAAATGATACACTAATAAGATGTTTAGAGTACGTCATATATCATTATTGTCTCGATGGATTTTCTTGAACATGACATGAGAACACACTCCCACTTGTCAGTGTAACTCTCCACCCTGCGGGGTAAGCCTGAAACCTGAGACAAACCCTGTGCAGGCATGAACTTTGACAGAGGTCAGCCTCGTGTGTCCGAAAAATGTCAGTGTTAACCTCTTCACAGGGACAGTATGACATCACCGTCTGATCACACAGGCTGGCTTTACTCTGATAGTCATTGACAGTTAGACAGCGCATGGCCTCGGCCTCTCAGAGGCTTCAGAAATGTATTTGTGATTTACTATCCAGAGAGAGAGAGAGAGAGAGAAATTATGTCAAGGTTGTTCATCTGTTCATCCTATAACAGAGATTTTAATCTGTCTGGTATTGTTTTTGGTGCGTCTTTGTCCATGCACATTTGCTGTGTGTGTGTGTGTGTGTGTGTGTGTGTGTCTGTGTGTGTGTGTTTCTGTTTGCTGAGGGCAGGGAAGGACATGGGAGAGGATGGGCTGCTTCTCTGTTCTGAAGAGGAATTATTATAAAGTAAAGCTGTTTAATCTACAGACTGACTCCTCTCTCTCTCTCTCTCTCTCTCTCTCTCTCTCTCTCTCTCTCTCTCTCTCTCTCTCTCTCTCTCTCTCTCTCTCTCTCTCTCTGTCTTTGTTTTTTTTTTGTCTTTTAATATGAGAAGCCTGCCATACAAACAAATGCTCCTTATATAAATGTTGTATTGTAAATTAAAGTGCAAAATATGAGAATTTCAAAGACAGTGGATGAACACAATGAAGCTGCAGTCATACTCATGAATATTATTGTTTCTTTTTAAACAGGCACGCAACAGGGGAATTCACTCCAAACTGAATTCTGTCTGCCACACTTCGATCCATCGGCATGAAGTTTGTAAAGACTCTCATGGTAGCCTTCCAGCAGCAGTCTTTAGTACCAATACCTGCAAAACTCATGGCTTATTTTATCAGTCTCAGGTGAACTTCATAAGAAATGTGATTTTTGATACTTGTGACCTGACATTTTTGTTGCAATATAAATCCATATTTTTTTGCATTTATGGTACTAGAAGTACAAGAAGCGCTTGTGTTTGATCACAAGACGTGTGCTGACTTATTTTCCTAACATCTTTAGCAAACAGTCATTACTAAGCAAAAAGCAGTGCTGAAATAGTGGAAACCCTCTTGTCACCTGCTGTGTGTGTGTGTGTGTGTGTGTGTGTGTGTGTGTGTGTGTCAGCCAGTGTTTGCAGTAGGTTCAGGACTGCTGCCAGACTTGGCGCTTAGCCTGGCACAGCCCTATCAAAGTGTGTGTGTGTGTGTGTGTGTGTGTGTGTGTGTGTGTGTGTGTGTGTGTGTGTGTGTGTGTGTGTGTGTGTGTGTGTGTGTGTGTGTGTGTGTGTGTGTGTGTGTGTGTGTGTGTGTTGTGTGTGTGTGTGTGTGTGTGTGTGTGTGTGTGTGTGTGTGTGTGGAGACTTGGGACCTGTGCTGGCTCTCTCATCAAGTATGCAGTTGGAGTCGACGCTGCAGCAGAGATGCCTAATAGAGAAAGCAGGAGAGAGAGAGAGAGAGAGAACAGAGAACGGCTCTGAGTACGTCATACCACCCGCTCACTTCCAGCCTCCATTTCTCCCCGTCTTCATCGTCACTCTTGCCAATTACTCCCTTTCATGCTCATCTGTCTCTGCTCTTCTTCTACATCTCGTCCCTTTCACTCTCTGCGCCGCCCACTAAATTCCTCCTCTCGTATCCCCATTCAGAGACTTCTTTCACATCCCTTGCTCCCCAGTTACCACCAAATTGAATGTCATTCATACCTCCCTCTCAATCCCCCTGCAGCCTGGAAAGAGCTGTGGAGAGGCAGCCCTCGTCACACTGGAGGTAGCCTCGCATCATCACAGATATTACGACAGTGATCACTCGCAGCTCATTTCGCAGCTCCTGCACCCATGACCATATAAGTGCTTCCCCTTGAGAGACATCACAGTGTTTTGGTTTACGACTTGCAGGAAGGGTCGTAGACAAATGTCTTTTGTTCGAAAGGTTGAGATTTGAAGGTGAAGATACTCGCTCTTAACTGCACTTTCTCTCTCTCAAACACGCACACACACACACACACACTCTAACTTCTCCTGTCCTCCTCACCTCCTCCTCTTCTTCTTTCTTGCTTTTCTCATGGACACACAGTTCCTGCCAAACAGTATGTGTGTGTGTGTGTGTGTGTGTCATGTTTCACAGTCCAGTCTGGAACAACAGACACTCGGCCAACAGACGCTTGCAACACTCCTTTACCCATCCTCTAGTTTGCAATCGCATCTCTAGAAGAAAACAGAACTGATTCAAACATATAGGAGTTTCCTTATGGTGTGTAAAACCACCGGCTGGGTTCATTAGATGAAGTGTGTGTGTGTGTGTTAGTCAGAGAGGGATGGAGAGTAGAAGTGAAGCTTTGGCATATTGTGTGTAGCAGCAGATCAGAGGACGGGAAGAAGCACGCAGCATTAATCACCGTCTTCATCCACCAGCCTGTCTCAGAAGCTGACTCACTCTTCATTAGCAACTTTCATGCTGTCAGCTGCTCACTGGTGGCCTGAGAGCAGACTGAAAATCCTACTATCATTTCAGTACAAACTACAGTTACTATTTTAGAGAATGTGATGGAAGCACAGCCAGAAAATTTGCTTTTAAAAAAATATATTTCTACAACTTTTCCAAAAATGAATAAATGTAGAACAATGTGGATTCAACTGAGTCTAATAGACCGTTGTATTTCACTTTCTCATATGGTTTTGACGTTGTAGCCTGAATGATCAGCATGTATACCATTCTTTCTTCTGGAAAAGGTTGTTTTCTTTTTGCAATTGGGAGCACAAACATCTCTGGCTAAAAACTGGTTGGCCTTGACAGAGCTCAAGAGACTTTCTTTTCCTTGCTGAGGTCTTTAATCTCAATCAGGAAAGTCAAACTTGGCAGCTTTGATTTTACTACTTACAGACGACCTTTTTATCATCAGCTGTGGCTCCTTAATGTTTATACAGAAGAAGAACGTGAAGAGTCTTTACCTCAAGTCTTTTTAGACTTCATCACGCTCTTTTTTTTTTAAAAAGCTTGTTAAATGTTTTAATACTCAGCAGCACGGTCATTATACTACATTGCCCGAGTCTTCATCTAAATAATTAAGATGAAGAAAGAGCTGTTGTCATGGTTTCCTGAATCTCCAGCAGTCCCCCCCCCCCCCCCCCGATGACAGAGTGACTCTGCAGAGTGACATGCTATTTTCTCCTGCAGGGATCAATATGCTTGGTCAGCCATAAAGCTCCCACACTGTGCAGGCCGTGGTCTGTTAAACCTGATCCATACTGCATAATCACACCAAGGTCAGGCTACAGAGCTATTTACATACTCAGACGCAGCCACCTTGAACTGACAAACTCCACTGCCAGCCGGGCAAGTTTGGACCTCTGCATGCATGTGTGCATCAAGGATGAGTGTGTTTGTGTGTTAACGGCGTGTGGGCAGAGAGAAGAGTGGTGATGTGAGTGCATTTTAAAACTTGAATGTCTGTGATGTCTCACCTTTAGTCGCAGACGTGGTCTTGGTAGGAGGCTAATTGAAAATGCCTATACTGCTGTTACCTTCTCTCCCCCATCTACACAACAAATGTGTCCCTTTTTACTTTTTTTTATTTGTGTTTTTGTTTCCTGTGTACTGTGTGTCCGACCATCAACCAGTATTAGACTGACTCATATGTTTGGCCTAATTTAATTCTTCCTTTCAACACAAAAAACAGGTTCAAACTCAGAAACTAGAAGGAATAGTATCATATGGTTTCATTTTAAACTCTTTTCTGCTTGACTTTGACTAACCTGTACTTTTATACCGTTGTGTTAATATCACCTCATTCTTCCTCTTGTTAACAATTGGGGCACCAGTCGTTTTTTTTGTGTGTGTTATGTTTAAAGACGAGACACAAAACGATCCCATTACGAAGTCTTAAAGTGTTTGTCAGTCATTCACATGAATTACATACAAGCAGAAGCACGCGCATTCACACCTATGAGACATTTAAAGACACCGATTAAACTGTTGAGCATGACTTGGAACTGTGGGAGGAACCCGGAGGACCCAGAGAAATCCCGCACATACACCATGTTCTCATGGTGCATTGTAAATTCTGCACACAGATACAACTCTGATGCGGGATTTGAACCAGGAACCTTCTCGCTGTGAGGCAACAGCGCTAACCACTGCAGCAGCTTGCAGCCTAAGATTACGGTAATATCGACGGATGATTGACGTGAACTCAGAAAGTCTCTTTAAGAGTTAAAGTAAAATATTCAACATGAACATGGTTTATACTGGGAGAAAAACTCAGCGGTCGGAACATAAAAAACCCCAAAGACACAAAAGAATTTGCCCGATGCTACTTTTTTTGTCAAGGGATGCCAACCTGACACCCAGTAACATAAAACATTGCATTAGGCTCGACCAATATGAGAAACTAAACTTTGTCTCTGTTTTCAACATGTTCCTCCTGAATTCTTTTCCTCTAAATAAACAAATAAAACAGCAGTTTTCTTCCACTAAATTGAAGCTAATAGGATAGCTTATAATTAGCTTTAGCTTTATCTGACGGCATCAAGTTAATGTGAAAGCATGGCCATATACATCAAAGAGGTGCTGTGTACACATGCTGTGTGAAAAAGCATTGCTCGAGAAGTGAAGTGTTTGTATTATTGCAAAAAGTTCAGTGCTGTCTATTGTGAAGGCTCATATCATGATAATGAAAAAAACGTGATTAGTTGTACAGCCCTAGTTTATATTGTTAATAATTCAAATTGAATTGTCATTCTTCATATGGCTTTGAGCTCAATTACCAATACCTGCTCACTAATTTGACTAAAGACAGTGATTTTAAATCATTCGTAAACAGACATTTCTCAAGATGAGTCAAAATCCTAAATGTTCCAACACACACCCATTTACACACACTCTGTCTTAAGCTGAATCATGACTCTTCTCTTTGCTGTTATGCTTCTCTGCACCACTCACTGACAGATTAAAACACTGTCCATCAAACAGAAAAATACAGAACAGGTTGTGCTTGCACACACACACACACACACACACACACACACATACACACACACACACACTTTCTTTCAGGAACAGCCTGATGGAAAAATAAATATTGGTGCCCCTGTAACTGACTCAGCAAGGCTCTGATGAATGTCAAGGGGAGCGAGAGGGGAGAGCTGTTGACAGACACAGCTGTTAATGCAAGTGTGCAAACAAACAGGTGTGGACAAGCTTCTCATGTTCACTGTAAATCATGACCTGGAAAAGACATAGAGGAACATTTCCACTGAGGTGATGAAAAGTTTTTGTTCAAATAATTTCAAAGAGCAGTTTTTTTGTTTTGTTTTGTTTTTAAGCTTTATTTTTGGGGCCTTGTATTGTGGAGGTAGGACAGTGGATAGAGTCAGAAATCAGGGAGAGAGAGAGTGGGGGATGATGCACGGGAAAGATGCCACAGGGTCGGATCCTTGGCCGCCAGCTTGGAGGACTATAGCGCTAACCACTTAGCTGCTGGCGATCGAAAGAGCAAGTTTTTCATGACTTCAGGCCAGAAATAAGTGTATTTTCCTGATGTGATTTCTGCTACGTCCTCGTGGACATTTTCATCCCTCCATCTTGACCCAAACAGCCTTATCCTTTGAGCCAAAGCGCGAAAGCATAGCTGAGGCTTTTTAAGGTCTATTTTTGGGCTTTTATACCTTCATTTGGAGGACATTGGACTAGGGAGTAAGAGTGGGCCACTCATTTAAAAGACTGTATAACATCCGTCTCTAGGGTGCGACCTAAACGCTAGGATTAGCCTCCTATCTGGTTTTCTTACTATGATGTCATAACTAGGGCTGGATATTTCCCATAACCTCACAAAACGATATCGGTATAAAAGCCCTGTGTGTGGTCTTACTTGTTTTTTTTTTTAAACTTTGAAATTGTGGTTTTACTTGAATGTGAGTCTGCTTGTACAATAATGTCTTTTTGCTCTACATCTCCATACGACTCAGTTCTCTGCATCTTCTGAGCTGCTGCAGAAAGTGTCATTCAGGGCTGGTTGGAAAAGCACACACTAGCCCTGTGTAGAGAGCCTATACTGTACCAGCTTTTTTTTTTTTTTTGCTAGCAACTTGTCTGAGGTCGGTCGTGTCGATGCAGTATTTTACATGCATGGCTTGTACTTTGCATTACTCATGTCCAACTCCCCGCTTTGTGGCGTTCGAAAAATCGAAAACGTGTCAAAATATGAAATGGTTTGCTTTCAGTTTAGCTGTCAGTGGATAGATGAGAGATCCATACTGTTGAATCCATTTGTCTATTCGCTCCCTTGGATTGTCATATTGATGGACTTGGCATGTTTGTTATTGTGAGTGGGCATGGCATCGTGGTGGAGAGTTACTTAGTCATCAAAGATACAAGTCTATCCCATTGGACCATTGTTTGTTATTTTGTGTAACGATTAGATGTCGTTGTTGTTTCGAGAAGTTTAACGGGCCACAACCTCCTCCTTTACAAGGAGCGTACCTACAGCGTCACACCGGACTCTTGCGGTGTGTTTGTTTGTGTGTGTGTGTGTGTGTGTGTGTGTGCCCTCTTTACATTACCACTTCAGTTACACAGCAAAAGCAGATCGAATTACATCAGTCAGGCTCTTTACCAGACACTCTCTCCGTCCGCTCGTCTGCCTCTTCCTCTCTCTCTTTGACTCCCACACTTCATCACCCCTGTTACTTTCATTTCGCCCACTTTTCCTGACCTGTGCCCACCCTTCAAGTGAACTCTCTATCCATTGTGTTTGATCCCTCGATTTTCACCGTGACACCGTCTGTTTTTCTTTTCTTTTTTTTTCAGCTGTTGTGTGACCCGGCTGAGGACAAGAGAGGGCTTTAGCGCTGCAGCTTCCACAGTTGAGTGGATTGTACTTTAAGCACAGAGCGAGCTGTGGAACACTCCAGTTTTCAGACAATAATTCTGTGCAGCAAATATGCACGATTTTAATGACTTCAGGCAGAGGAAGTAACAAGGCATAAATGGTAATATAAAGGGGAGGTGGGTGGCTTTCAATAACTGTTATTTTTGGCTTAAAAGAGATAAAATATGGCTCTCCAGGCTCATTGCCATTCCTGTTGCCTGTTGGTGTTTTGGATGAGCGATATGCTCCAGGCTCCCTGCCACAGCAGAGAGGCACATTCATACAATGGAGTCCTTCCAAAAGTCCTCCATCACTCACTCACACACACATGCACACGCACGCACACACACACACACACACGGGCTCACACCCCATCAAACAGTCACAGGGAAATGCTTAATTATTCACTCACTAATTACCTCGTATACCCACTTACATAACTGAGGTTGCTTTGTGAGCTGAGGGAAGATGAGACTCATGAGGAACATTTTGCCGGAAGAGCTGCGCTTTTGAAAGTTTTTTTTTTTTTTTATTTCATCTGGCCCCGCTCGCTGATGCAACTTTTCTTGAGCATCTGAAACTGCTTGAAAATAAGTGGATATAAAGAATATTTATATCTGGTGTAGAGGCAAGAGGAGGCGATGATCAGATCAACTTATGCACAGCAGAACACAAACTGAAACACGCTGCATTATACATCGCACAGTCCTTTCATCCCCGTTAACGCTCGATAAATGTCCCAGTTTACATTGTCATGGAAAGATGCTGGGATAAGGAGAAGGGGTTTGTTTATCAAGTCTTCCTCTTCCTACCTTCTCTCCTTCATTTGATCATTTTTTTTCACTTCGTTTTGCTTTATCAGCATGTCAGCGCTTCTTCTTCTCTTCTGTCCTTAGTTTAGTGACTTTCTGTTCATCTCGATTTCCTGTTGACCTCTTTTTCTCTCTTTCTCCCCTTCCAGGACATATCTTGCATCCCTACTTTTATTTATTTTTTAATTGTTTTTATTTTTTTGTCCTCTCTCTCCTCCTCTGTCTTATCTTCCTTCATTCTGTCCAAATCCACCACCTGTTCTCCTGGCTCCCTCCTCAGCCTCTTTTGTAAGGCAGAAGAAGCTGTGATGCATGTTGTCTTACTGTTTGTGTACACAACACGCTGATACAACAACACACTTGTCATCATTTTAAGAATTCAATGTTTCTCAGCCCTCTCTGTAAACTCCGCCTTGTTTACATTTGCCTGCTGGTCACATGACATGTCACTTTAAGTACTTCATTTCAAGCATGACCCAGCTTTAAGAATCCATGTGGGTCAAATAAATATCAGACACGTGTGTGTGTGTGTGTGTGTGTGTGTGTGTGTGTGTGTGTGTGTGTGTGTGTGTGTGTGTGTGTGTGTGTGTGTGTGTGTGTGTGTGTGTGTGTGTGTGTGTGTGTGTGTGTGTGTGTGTGTGTGTGTGTGTGTGTGTGTGTGTGTGTGTGCAAGCACAACGTGCAGACGTCAACTAATGCTTGTCATCTAACCAGTGATGCTTAATTAATCAGATAACAGTGGACCTGAACGTAGAGGGGAAACAACAAGAGATAATTTGTTAAAACAAGGCCCAGTGTGACACTGTCCACTATCATTATCATATCACATGCACACACACACACACACACATACACACATACACATACACACAAACACGTGCCAGCTTCTTCTGACCTGACAAGGCCGCTCACGCTCACATTTATCACACATTGTGTACAAATCTGCACCCAGGATTCATCTCCACATCCACATTGAGTTTGTGCATTTTCATGGAAGTTATCTCAAAGTTTCAATCTCACATTTGGTTTTAGACCCATAAGACTCCACCTAGAATGTATAAATGCATCTAATCAGAAATAGTGTACACACACACACACACAAGCACTCCTTTTCCAAATGTTGACATTTAAAGAAGTCACAGCTGAACTTTGGAAAGCGTCACCGAGGTATCACTTTTCCCCGGGCTAGCCCAAACCCCTCATGGTGGTGCAAAGTCGGCGGCTGAGGTGACAGCCGGGGGCCTCGGTGTTGTTGCGGGAGCACATGTGTACACCACCAATTCATCAGCACTGGCCCCGGCCCCACCATCCTTAATGTGTTTAAACCAATCTGGGATGGGAACACATACCCTGCATGCCTCTGACATCATGGAGTTTCCACTGCTGCGCTCAGCTCAGAGATAGCAGCTTTGATATTTCACACCGCTGGCTCCATCGCAGGGGTTCCCCCACCCACCAGCCCCTCATGACCGTAGATGGAGAGAGGAGAGCCGCCGATTATGTGGAGGGAGGACATCCAATAGTCCAATGGTCGCATGAGTAAGAGTCAAGGAGCACAACAACAACATAATGAAACTTCAATCTTAGCTGAAACTTCATGTTTGGATGGAAAGTCCTAAATTGGATCATTTTAAACACTTTGTAAACTATGTATTAATCCTGTAGTATTACTAACCTGTGTGCTTGGCTATAAATGAGGTTAGCATCTATGTTGACAGTCAGCTTCGAGATCTACTGAAGAACATGTTTGACGGTATTGTGAGAATTTGTTTTGTATAATTTCTCAAAACGAGGATTCTTCTGCTTTTTTTCCCCCAAATCCCCACCGGTTTCATTGTTTTCACGAGGAAACATATCCTGGTGTGTCACTGTCTTCTGGTTGACAAAGTGTTGCCGAGCAGCAGAGGATCACCCTGTTATTCCAGGATTACCTCCGAGGTTTTCCTCTCTGGTGTTTTTCATGTAGAAAACCATCTCCATGCATGGCTGACACTCTCCTCTTAACTTCACTCAGGGTTCTTTTTTTCTTTTTTTTTTTCTTTTTCTTTTAGTTTGTTTGTGTAGAACATTCAGGACGAATGTGCTTCAACTCTTGCACACGGTGTACTCGGTGTCAGAAGTTGATGATGGGTTTTGTTTTCAGGTGATTTGTTGAGTGGTAGGAAACTTTTTTTTTTTTTTTTTTCCATCACACGCATGCACACTGCATGAAAGACATACACAGGCATGCACACAGCCAGAGGAGCAAGGTGATATGACACCTCTAACTTTAGTCTCCCTCTCTATCACTCTGGATAATCCAGTTAGGGAGCATTCTCTGGATATCTGGAGGTTTTATCTCCCTCGCTTCCAGCCAGTGCAAATAAGGAATCAATGCTCTAACACCAGCCCCTGTATCCTGAATCAACCACGCGTGACACATGCACTCTAGGATCTCCACACACTTACCCAGAGACTGACATAAATACAGCACATCCTGTCACATCCCTTCCTGTGGCTCTGCGTGGGTGTAGAAAGGTCAGAGGTTTCAGGGGGCACCAGCTGATGTCACAAAGCCAAAATCAGAGTCGTGTCCTTGATGACAGCCTGGCAACTATAATTGTCGTGACAACCCCAAGGAATCAGCTGTCATGTGACACCCCCTTCCCCCGAGCTGAGTGTATGGAAAAAGGAAAAAACACACACACACACGCACACAAATATCTGTGTCAGCGGGGGGAACCCTCTGGAAACAATGTGCGGCATGCTTGGTGAATATAGAGGAGAGTGCAGCAGCTATTGGAGCCACTGTGATGAGCATCAAGTCTAGGTATGAAACAAGGCTGCACACCCTCGCTTTCACCTGTAACGGAGAATTTGGATGGAAATTATTATGTGGAAGTGCAACAGTGCTGAACACAGATGAACCTCTGTGTTACCATCACTGAAGTACAGGTGTAGCTGGGGATAGACTGCACACATATGCAGTCCGTGCAGACGATTTCGACAGGCAAAAAGCTGAAATATGAAACGTTTGTATTTGTTTTTAATCATAATCTCATCTTGAACTCTGTATTTTATACACCCGGATATTTGATGATGACTCAGGAACAGGAGAAATGATCAAGTTCAGGAACTTAAAGGCAGGCGTGGTCATTTTCTCCAGATACACTTTTTTTGAGATTGTGGTTGAAATAGTCCTGAAAATCTTTCATCTGTAGCAGGGAGGCATTGGTCAGAAAACTTTGACCAATGCCTCCCTGTCTCCTTGCTCGTTCTCTACCCCTTGCCTGCACTAGTCCACACTCAAAGCGCCTCACCGATGACGGCGTTTCCTTTTTTAAAATCCCAGCTCATAACACAGCGACTCTTTCGAAACTCACAGATGTTTATAGTCAGTCTTTGTTGTCCAATCCGCCGCAGTCTCATCAGTGAGTGATGTCTGTCAGGAGAACAACTTCAGTGAGGTCTGTCGACTCAGCCTTCAACATGGCTGCACAGAAAGACTTCCAGTTCGAGCGAATAGTGAGGAAACGAAAAATATGTGACATGAGCGGCACCTGTTAGTTAAAATCAGCCAAGCGTACCTCTGCCTCGAGCCTGCTGCGTTTCATGCACGTTTACAATGAGGCAGGGGAACCACCTTACAACCCTCATCGGTAGAATTTAGTTTTAGATGAGATTACATTCCTATGAACTTATTTATATAACTAAATTGCTCTTAAAAGGTTGAAAAACACTGATCCATCCCAGGCAAACACACACACACACACACACACACACACACACACACACACAGCTAAACAGGTCTCAGATGTGTTGTTCAGTGTGTGAGCCTGCTAACAGGATCTGTCTTACATGTTCATACACACACACACACACACACACACGCACACACAGTTTTGGAGGTTGGTAATTAGATGAAGCAGTAAGGTGATAACAAGCGACAGCCACACATTTAAAACAGAGGCGTCTGTGTCAACGTCGCCAGAAGTCACACCCCCACCTGTCAACACACACACACACACACACACACACACACACACACACACACACACACACACACACACACACACACACACACACACACACACACACACACACACACATTTTAGTCCGGACAAGATGAAAAGACCGTTTTAAAACATTTGAGCTTCACCTTCACCTTCCTGAAACAGAACATGCACATCAAGAAAGTGTATAGGACTCCCACTGCTGCCTTCTTCCCCTCTTTTTTTTTTTTTATTCCTATCTTCTCCACCCACTCCTCCTCCATGAGCACGATCTATGAGTCATCTGATCCTAAAGGTGAGATGCCGCGTTCTGTAGATTATTTTCATCTCCTCGTACAGCACATGAGGGCATCTTCTTTACTTCTCTCTTATTTCCCTCCTCAGCCATTCGTTTACCTGCAGACCAGTTACAATCATCATCATTGTTTGTTGCAGATTGTGCCTTCGAAAGGTCGGATCAGAAACCCCCCCCCCCCCCCCCCCCCTCCCCGAATATATTTGTTTCCAATTCTGCTTGTGATGGAACAGCAGCTTGATCAAATAGATCGTTTTGTTTGTATGTGTTTGTGTCTCTGTTTCATCGATCACAGGAGAGGTGGTCCCTGTCCTCGTAATTCTTGTTGTCATCGTCTTGTGTTGCTTTATTGATCACACCATTGTTTACTTTTTCTTGATATTATATTGAGGATTTGAGTGATCCGAGACACATCAGGTTTTTTGATCTCCTCCTCTCCTGTTTGTAATTTCCTCATTCCTTACCTGCCTTCTTTCCTCTCCTTACATGTCTCACCCTTGTGTCTCTCTCCCGTCTTCCCCCTCAGGTTGTGGAAACAGCAGCTTGAGCGGCGACATGTACAGCACCGGCTACCATTCCATCACAAACATCGACTACTCGTCGGTGTGCATCAGTGCAATGAGTGCCCGGCACAGTGACTGTCCAGGTATGAGCTGGCATCAGATGGACGTGCGCCAACTCTCCTTCCCCGACGCGTCCTTTGATGTTGTCCTGGAGAAGGCCACGCTGGACGCCATCATGGTGGGAGAGAAGTCACCTTGGGACGTCTCCCCGGACACGGCCTGTTTCATTCACAAAGCACTGACAGAGGTATTGTGAAAAATCTTTGATCACTTGGAGTTTTATTGGAAACAAAAGAACACAACATTTGTGGGATACCCGAGAGTTTGAATCACTGGTATTACATTAGTGTTGGATTTTTTTGAGAATGCACGTGGCGGAGGGGGGGAGCAAGAAATAAATTGGTATAAAATAATTGTACGACCAACACGATTCCGTCAGTCAAACGGCCACACGTTAGCTTGAGACAACAAAAACATACTTATTGATAACATCCGCTGGGAAAATGATTTGAAACCAGCTTTACCCAAACAGGTTTGACAGCCTCTTGTTAAGATTTTAGACTTTAGACTTTAATGTCCCCGAGGGGAAATTCTTTTTCACCGAAAATAGTACAGTACAGTTTAAGGGCTGCGCGCCGACAGAGAGTGACAAAGAAACATACATGGGGGACAACAGGACATGCAGTGCATATCGTTATGAGGAGACCGGGGAATGAAACTGAGGTGGATCTGTGTCATGCATTTTATTGAGGGTTGAAATGACTGCGGGCACCAGGCTTTTGCCGTATCACGCCCTCCTGCACAGCAGGGACCTGTACCTGCGTCCGGAGGGCGTGATGGTGAGGTGGCAGTTGAGAGGGTGGGTGATGTCCAGTGCTATTGTGCGTGCGATGCGTGTGATGGCCTTTGAATTGAGTTCTGACAGGGTGGGTGTGAGGAGACCGATTAGTTTGGCTGCAATGTTTGTGACACGTGTGAATCAATCGAATTGAATGCCTTTAAAAAAAGCTTTCTGTGCTTGGCTATAATGGTAGGCTTAGAATCTAACCCTATTATCATAGCATCACACTTCAGCTCAGCAATGAGTAAAAAATGCAGCCAATGGAAAGAAGTTTTTTTTAAAATTATTATTCCGTTTCAAGTTTACATCAGAAGTATCTGAGAGTTGTTGATGAATCTACTGCAGCTATTCGACTTAACCCAAAGAGACAGACTGACAGACAGGGAAAGGGAGCTGCAATAGAGTCTAATGAACTAACCAGATGAATGAAACAGTTCATTATAAAAAGTCGATTTTGAAAAGAGCAACTGTGTTTGTAAAACAGTTTTAAAGACGACAAGAAATAAAGAGAGCTGCTTGTCTACCATGCATGGCAACTCTCTCACAGTACAATAAAGAACATCAATATTCCATATAAGGATATTTATTGTGTATGTTATATTCTGCCATGTGAGTATTAACCTTAATGATTTCTAAAATGGTTATTTCTTGATTAATGAATCATTTCCAAACAAACAACCTATTGTGTAATACCCAACATAACAAGATTCGGTCCCTTAAAAAACCCTGCAGGTCAGCTCACCCAGTTTTATTTATGTTCCTGTGTCAGTGTAGGATAATGTGTTTTCGAGCCCTTCACAGGATTTGTAACGATGTCTTCAAAGACTTACTGTACTTTCCACGAACTCAGAGTTTGGAACAATCTTTGGTTGAACACAATAGGTTTGTGTTTTAACGAGTCATCTTTAGGAACGTCCATGGCCCTCATCACTGCGATGCTTCAGTCAGAGGAATGTGTTTCCTGTAAAAGACTCCCATTCGCACATGATAAAACGCCCTTTATATATTCTGTAGATCCAACACTACCGTTGCTTCCTCTCCTGTCAGCATTCAATCCATAACAGTCTTTTACACGCCGGCTGTGTAATGATTTAAATGCCCTGCCACAGTTTATCTGTAATTGACTTCTCTCTGACAGTGAAATCAGGAATGGTGGCACTTTACATTTCCACTCCATCTCCACAGCCCATCAGTTGATTTAGATGATGCTGAGTGCCCTTCAGCTGCTGGCTGCGGCTCTAACCACTACTGTGTCAATGCGACAATGACAGTGTTTTGGCCATTAGCCATGGTTGACCTTGACACACGAAGCAAGCAAACGCTGCTATCAACTATGCGCTCTACCTCTGAATGGGAAAGAATTACTCATGATGTACTTACGGTGACATTTAGAGCACGGCTAAATGAGATGATATTCAAAGTTTGCTTTGTAATTGCAGGTATAGTTTAGGCTTATTACACAGACTGAATATGTAATCACAGTAATGCATCAGCAGGAAAGGTCAGATTGAGTGATTCATAATCACAGAAGCAGGTGCAGATGACTAAGTGCGATTAAGGTTAATGCAAATTTGAACAGCACGAAGAAAGGCCTTTTTACAAAGTGTTTTAAAATTACTCAAATTCAGCTTTAAGTTGAATACTCTAACGAAAATGTAGCAGCTAGTAGAAGGCCTGAGTTTCTTTCTTTACTCCACATCGATGTATTCAGTTGTGTGAGATTGTATGAACATGTACTGTATCTACTTATATCTGCACCAGATAAACCGTTTTCACACTTGCAGAAATCACAGCAGATTTCCAGGCCGAGCGGTATATGTGCACTCAAACAGCCACATTTTTCACTCGGACTTCACCCGGAGTTTCACCTGCAAGACCACTAGTTTTTTTTGGGGGGGGGGGGGGGGGGTTCGAAAGGAATTTCCAAGTGGGCTGATGTGAGAACGCCGCAGGATGTTCTCCAGAGAATTCAGCTTGAGCTAATAGGAGGAGAGATGTTTCTATACTGTGACTGCTGTGTCTGCACGCGACCACTACGCTACTCTCCGCGCATGTAATTTAATGGCCGCATTATGTTTTCTGCTCTCTTTTGTTGATGTTGTCATCATTCCGTTGGACTGCACTTTGCATTGATATATTGTCATTATGGCGTCGTGTCGTGGACTCTGTTGCTTCGTCTCTATTGTTTTTTCATATCTTACCTCAGAGTTGTTGCACTTATTACAACCTCTGTCAGAAGGAAATTAAACTATTTGGATTTACTTAACCGGAGCTAAGGAATGACAGAGCATTGTCATTTTATACTTAAGAGTTCATGAGAGAACACGATTCCTGCAAAAGGTTCTCAGACTAACGTACTTAGAAGACCTTTTGAGCCCTACAAATTAACTTCTTTGTAATGCTACCAGCTTAACCAGCGTCTAGCTAGACTCGAGCGGCAAACAAAGGAATATACTGTGCTGTGTATGAGCCAAGTTTTCAGGGACGGTGGCTGATAATAGAAACACACACACACACACACACGTAGAAAAAGGCACACGATGTCCTGGGTGTTTTCCTCCAGCAGAAGGAAGTCTTAAAGAGGGATCAGTAAGTGTGTGTGTGCGGGACAGATGGAGGATTTGACTTCCCTTCAAAGGAAGCGAATCTGAACTCAGAAAGAAGCTTGAGAGCCATTAAACACGTCATCACCTGCTTCCCTTCGCACCGTCTCTTCTTCTCACTTCTGCCTCTCGCTTCGCTTTTTCTCCTCATCATCTTCACTTTTCATCCTCTCACCTGCTCTGAGCTCGGGGCTGTGCGGAGGTGCTAATGTGTGATTTTGTTCATGTTGTCTTTCTGCTGCATCTTTGTGTGTGTGATCACGGGGAAGTCAATATTCCTCGCTGGTGTATTTTTGCTCTCGCTCTGTGGCTTATACGGGTACAGCAGTCACGATTCCGTTAAATGTGCGTATCTGTATGTGTGTGTTGGAAAGGAATGTGGGAGTTAGGTTCATAGCCCGGTTTAATTTCTTGCTAAACAACAAAAATTCTCGCAGAATGATAAAACAGGGAGAGGGAGAAGGAAAGGAGAAAGAGTTGAAGAAAAAGTAAGTGACAAGAAAAAAAAAACGAAGGGGAGGGAGATTCCCACACGAGGAAGGAGGTTTTGAAGGAAAGAGGAGAAACACAGGAGTGAGAGAAAAAGAGGGGAAAAGGAGAGAAGAAGGAGACCGAGACTGACAGAGCTGATGAGCTGTGCGCCTGTGTGAGGCCGATGGGAAGGCAGCAAAAGCGAGGGAGAAAATGGGGGGGGGGGGAGCACACTTTAATCTAAAAATCCTCATCAGCTTTCTCAAAAAAAAAAAAAAAAGAAGTGTGCAAACACATGTTTTATGAAGAGAAGATAATACAAGCAGCGATACCCTGCGCAGAGTGAGGTAAGCTCAGCTCTGAGACAAAAAAAACACTCCCATATGAAGACACATCAACTGTATATAGAATCAGGGAACAATAGGTGCAACAACAAACACAGCTTTATTTTAGTTGCTAACACATGCACACACAAACAACATCTCACAGCAGAGGCCGCAGTGCACTGAGGTGTGAAATTTATTTCACAGCCCTGACATGCTCTGTGAATCACTCATACTGTTGCCATGGAGATTCTTTCCTTGGATATCATCTCAGACTAACACTTTTAATTGCTAACCTTTAGTCCTGTTTTAAAAAGGTAACGACGAGTCCTTGAGCAAATTTTGAGAATCTAAAAATGTCAGCGCTTATTTTCCATTCCTGTTTGATAAAAGTAATATGAGCATGTGTTTTAAGTTGATACTTTATTGATGATTTCACCCTTTTTTTGCCGCCTCACTAGGTGATCAAAGTGCAGAGCAGGCTGCAGTGTCCCTGGAGGCCGTAGTTTATTTGCTCTGAACTTGAGATTGTTGATCATGCAAGGTCGGATTTTTAGCCAAGTTCACAAGTTTTCATATTTCATGCTTTGTGTCAGTGCTTTTAGCTGGAGACAAATTAATTAAACACACAGCATGTAAAGTCCACTGCCAGCGGGCTCTCAATCAAAACAATAACAAAGATGACGTCGAGGCTGGTGGAGCATCATGGGAGTGATTCTCTCTGCAATGTCAGAAACCAACTTTTTTTCTTACTCTAAGAACAACTTTTTTCTATGTCAGAGGCGTAAAGGCCGAGAATCGCAGAACGGATGGCAGCCATTTTTTTTTTGTTTGTTTGTTTGTTTTGTCCGCAACTTGCACTTAACGGTGCGTAATTATGGTGCATTCTTAACTACTTGGAAATGTGAGGGGAGAGAGATTGGAGGCGTGCCGCTGGAGGAGTGCGGAGGTCTCACCAGTCAGCAGTTTGTTTTGGTTTAATGCTGGTGCTCTTTTAAGGTTTCATCATTAGTGTAAGTATGGCGCCATAAGATCAATCCCAGCCTTAAAAAGCATTTGTTACAATCACTGTAATACAGCCAAGTTTTCAGTCTCATCTTGCCCACAACATTGTGTTAATATGAGCTGTTGTTGAAGCTCACACTGAAATAAGTGTTTTCTCCTTTTAGATGAACCAAACCATCAATACACTCAGTGTTTGTGACTCTATGCGTTATGAGTCACACTGTTTGATGTACATCAAGCCTGTAGAAAGGAAGTTCTAGTCACACATTTTCACAATATTGCATCATTTTTAGGAAACACTGACTTAGATTACTGAACGAATTTCACACTTAACAAATCAGAATTTAACGTACTGACACAAAATACACGAGTGAGCAAAAGGAACTTTAAAAACCTGAAGAATTAGTTTTTCATGTTGCTCATTTCTCTGCTGCAGTCAGCTCACATCTTTTTTTTTTCATGTCTTTTGGAAGTTTCACCATAAAAGGATGTGCAAGTCTTTAATACTGTAGTACATAAAAAAAACCACTTTATATAACAGACAACTTAGTTGATGTTATGGTGGAGACTTTAAAAACAATGTCTTCTTAGGCCGACCTCACACAGGGAGACAAGCAACAAACTAGATAGTCTCTGACGTATTTCATCAAATATCTCAAATGGCTGAAAAGAAAGATGTATCAGAAGAGCTAGCTTCTTTGGTTTTCCTCTCTTTGCCATTGATTCCCTTTAACTGAGACTGAGTACGTTAGCAGACCTCTTCCTTGTCTCTTTTCTTCTTAATGGTAATGTTGCATAATCCAGTCCTGTACTAATTTCAGCAGACGGTGCAGTAGTGCACGTTTTATTGTATTATTCATTACAAAAAAAAAGAAGAACACAATTGATTTAGATTTTTCTGTTTCTGTGACATGTATCATTTATTTTAAACAACATGTTTTCTACTCAGTTCGTTCCTAACATTGCTTTGTTGGCAAATGAAGCCAAAAAGGTTATTTATTCTTTGAGGCTAATGTACTGGAATAACACTTGACTGTTCGTCCACCCCACCCATCACGTCAGAGTGGCTCCTGTCATGACTTCATCCTGAGACATTCATTGACATAGATTGGTTGTGCCTGGCTCCTGCTGTGGAGAGTTCTCCCTCTGCTCCATTACCGGGAAGCTTGGACGCCTGCCGGGAAGAACTCATCTCATGGCGCAAACACACACACACACACACACACACACACACACACACACACACACACGCAAACACGTAAACATCACACATCGCACACATGGATGGCAGAACAGTCATGCACATACATACTGTACATAAGCTTATATGACTTTAGCAAGTTTTACCTGCCTATGAACCTTTTGTACCAGGATTAAGTGGATTACAACAATCCTGTTTATGTCTCGCTGTTTCTCACACACTTTACCCTTTTACCCTGCTCCATATTCTTGAGAATGCTTACAAGTTATTGGAAAATAATGTTATTTGACACACAAGGTTTAACATCTTTTTTTCTTTTTCATTTTAGCATTCAGGTAAATATCTGATCTAACATCCAATCTGTAATGGACACATGCTTGAATTGACTGTCTCTAATGAACAGACAGACATTCAGTTGGATCGGTTGGTTGATTGATAAAAGTTCAATGTCACAACTTTCAAACAGCAAACAAATCTTCAGACGCCTTTAACATTCTTTGATTTGGGTTGAAAGTGTAAAATGTTTTTCGGCGGTGTTTTATCTTTGTTAAAACATTGACGCTTAAATTGGCCACTGCATTATTAGAGAATATTGCATGGAGGAATTTTACATGGAGTTCTTGACCGGGCTGGCAGCACAGTTGAATAAAATGTAATTTGCTTAAACACACCAGGCATCACAGAAAAAGGAGGAGTTGCTTTGATTTTGTATTATTTCTACGATCTTTCCCCCTTTCTGTGATGGATTTAAGTGGGCATCAAGTCTGTGGATTCAGGTTTGAGCGACCCCTTTCTGCTTGGAAACGTCCGCCTTTGATGATACGACTGAATTTAGATTCTGAAGGTCTGTAAAAGTTGAGGAAAGAGGCGACATTTAAAACTGATAGCAAGTATATATTTAAAAAAAACATTTGAACATTGACGCTCATGTGGATGGGATGGAGGGGGGGGGGGGGGGGGGGGCTTGCCTGATGATCCCTCTCCTCTGCAGCTCCAGCAGAGGGAAAGTAGAGCAGTGGAGCACACGTGAGGGAGAGGGAGCGTGGGTAATTGCAATTCTGGTTGCGCATGTGTGGAGCTGTGAGGATGGGATCAAAGACAGACTGAGGTTGTGTACGCTTGCAGAGCAATTTTTGTAATTTATTTTTGCTCGTTTACTTCTTCTGGGACTCTTCTGTCCAGGCTTGTGGGTTAACAAAATGTCTGTGTGTGTAAGCATACTCACACACATGGGTTTGTGTGTTTGTGTGTGTGTGTGTGTGTGTGTGTGTGTGTGTGTGTGTGTGTGTGTGTGTGTGTGTGTGTGTGTGTGTGTGTGTGTGTGTGTGTGTGTGTGTGTGTGTGTGTGTGTGTGTGTGTGTGTGTGTGTGTGTGTGTGTGTGTGTGTGTGTGTGTGTGTGTGTGTGTGTGTGGCATGGGATGCTGAGCCTCGGCTCTCCAGAGACTTTCACACGGGCCAGGCATGATTCTCTGCACGTGCTCCATCATAAACAAACTCACCACTCAAATTTGTTGCGCCCACACAGACGCACACACTCTTCGAGACATATCTGCAGACTAAAGACTCAAGCAGCCTTAGCCAGCTTTCTGGTTTTGTGTTTGGCTTGTGTAGAATTATTTGTCTTATTTTGTAAGGAATCTGTAGAAACAAGAAGTGTTTTATTTTATCTTTAAATTCAGAAATAAGAAAAGGGTTGCAATTTTTTTTTTTTCCTGCTGAATCCAGGCGCATTTGATGCAAGTCATCACAAGCAAAGCATCTATATTCCTCATTTTCGTCTCATACTTTTTCTTTGCATGGCTCTTGTTTGTGTACCAGTCTCACCACATGTCCTTTCTGCACTGTTCACTCTGTCCGGGCTCGCTCTGCCTGTGGAGACTTTTGTTAATCCAGCGTTCAGGTTTTCCCCAGCTGTGAAGGGGAAAGCCCCTGGAGCTAGACGCAATCCCTATGTTCTCTTTACCCTCCCTCCTCCTTGTTCACTACAGTTCTCTCTCACACACACACACACACACACACACACACACACACACACACACAAGCCCATCCATGCTCTGGCTGTGACCTGTAATGCGTTTACTGGCAGATGGGACAATGACTTGAGTCATTACTAAATCTCTTAAATGTGCATTAATGCATACATCACATGCATTAATACGCTCATGATGCATTCAAACACACTTTGTGCACACACACACACACACACACACACACACACACACACACACACACACACACACACACACACACTATTGTTTGTCTCAAATCCTTAAGTTTGCTGTCATGTCATCTGTGCTCCTGATTACAGTTTTGCCGTGTGGAAAACTGTGCAGCCAGATTATTTCCCATGAACAATACAATCTATGCACGACAAAAAAATGTTCATGTCGTGCGTGGATGTCCAGGAGGACGCAATAAGTAGAGAAAATGCCAGCAGCCAGTATGTCCTACTCCTAGGCAGTTTTGAACACCCCTCAGATTGCCAGGTAAACGGCAAACAAACAGGTGTTGCAGCAATGGAAGCGAACCTTGTTAACATGTCACTGATTCTACCTGACCTAAACTGCCTGTGCATTCTTCTAATAAGCTCCATGAGCAGAAACTCGCTCAAACTAGGATAACTATTGGAGTTGTTTTTTCGAAAAAATGGAGAGAGGTTTGAACGCAGAAAGGTTTTCAAGTTTGATGCAAAGCTGGCTAAACACTGAAGCTTCCATGTCAGCAACCTATGTCTGCATCGATTCTAGAGGGGGGCGGGAGCCAAATCAATCAAAGTAACACAGGACTTGTGAATGGGTATTTAAAACACTCTGGCATAATAAAGTCCCACTTGGCTCCCCATTGCCTAGGCGACCACATCGACTACAGAGCTCTGTTCCTATGGAAACAACGGATGCCTAAAGGAGAAGATCATTAATTGGAATAAGAAAATATATGACAGACAAAGGAGGGAGACAGAGACAGGAGGGAGGATAACGAGGAGGGGGAGTGGGGTTATTCTGTAGAGGTGTGGTCAGAAAACCTTTGAGCAAAACCCATAGAGCCAGCCCATTTTAACAATACTGACAATTTCTATCTGATGTCCTTTGCTTCTTTACTGAATACATTTTTCTGTTTAAGGTCTTTGCTCGTGTTTGTTATCCAGGTAACATTCAATGTGCACAACCTGGCAGGGAGTAAAAAGGGGAGAAATCCATATTAAGGGTTGATGTGTGCAGAATCAATGTAGGCCACAGTGAAGTAGAGTGGAGAGCACCCTTCGAAGAAGGTTAGTAGACTACATAAATCTCCCAGGAGCATGTGTAAGTGTGTTGTTCAAGACTGAGCGTGTAAGGACATTTTTATATTCGTCCCGTCTATTAAAGCTGTTAGTCTCTACAGATCATTACAGTTATTGATGATGTTTTTATTGAATATATCCCCACAGCCCTGTGTGATGAGTACCCCATCATCAGTACCAGCACCTGATATGTTGTTTTTTAACTGTCTCTTTAAACTACTTCAATGTTTCAGCTAGTTTTTTGCAAAGTTTTTTTTTTTCTTTTTTTAAATTAGATTGTGTCGCCTGCCTCTTTCATAGCGCTAATGTCAAACAAGTACAGTTTAACTTCAAGTTCAATTTTCTTCTGGAGCTAACAATCTTACAATCCAACTGTCCAAGAAAGTAAAGAAGTTTATAAACTAAAGTATTTTGCTTTTTACACATTTGAATGTTTTAAACTTCCAAATAGTTGAAATGTATCAGGTTGTTTTGTTTGTCTTAAACAACACACAAACACACATTAAGCAGCTTGTGTTGAAGTCAAGCTCACACTCACCATGACAAGACCAAGACATTTAGAGATCAAGACTGAGTGAAGACCAAGGCAGGGCGAGACCGAGACAGCAAAGCAAAGGGTAGTTCAGCAGCTGCTTAAATTATTACATTATTGTAGCAATGTGTTTATAATGAAGAAAATAATCTTATATTATATCTTTTTTGGGGGGGCAATACGAAAAACAATATGATGCATGCTAACCAATCTGAACAGATGTGTTATTTGTTTCACCACTAGTTGAACCTCATTCCACCCTCCAATTCCTGAAATGATGATTATATAAAGTTGCACACATACTGAAACTGTACAAAATAAGTGTTTATGTACAATAGTCCCCCATTTCTCTATCAGTTTATGAGCCAGTTTACGGCTCTTTAACAAAAACTACACTGTGCAGTTTTAAAGGTGTTATTTTGTGTTATTGACAGGGTGTACTGTTCCTCAGCGTCTAAAAGCTTCTTCGATAGGATACACTCTCCCTCTCTCTGCCTTTGTCCCCATCTCTCCTTTGTTCTTCGATCACACAGTGTTAGAATGCAGGAGAATCGATATGGACACTTTTCCCTTATTAAAGCCCTTTCAAAGTAAGAGTGAAGTGCAGCCGGGGGGGGGGGGCATATGTGCTTTGTGTTTATTTGTTGTTGTTTGTTCATTTCTTTAAAAGTATATTTTAAGCGATAGTTATAAAGATTTAAGGGAGAGCCTCCTTATCATCTCGCTTAATGGCATCATATAGTATTCTGAAGTGCCTTTCAAAGTAAAAGCTCAAAAACTCAAGCCACCATGCAGACCAGTGTTCATGAAAGATGAAGTGACCAGGTTTTTCTGTACTTTTCCTGTACATTAAGATATCTCTGAAGTCTGAACAAGGCCTTCGTTTGTGTGTGTGTCGGGGCATGTGTTCACAATTTTGTTTGCTTTAATCTGTGTATTTGAGGTGTTTCTCGATAGATAGGACCCAGCCAAGTGTGAAAACCGCTTTCCTCCGCACAGCAAATCAATCAGGCCTGCAGTCGGGTCACTTTCTATCCTTTCCTCTGCTCTGTTTCTCCCGCTCTCTCACCTGAATCTCTCTCTGTTCTCTGAAAGCCGGCCCCGGGTCGATCACTGAGCGTTGTGATCTTCTGTCTTCCCGCACTCTTTAACTCTGAGAGTTTTCTCTGCTGTCACAGGTCCACTCAATATGATACAGGTTCCATCTCAGGTGGCCAAAATGACCACCGCTCTTTTGAGCTAATGGACCCGAGCAGACAGATAAGGTAACACCTATTTGCTGCTTTAAGGAGTGGTTATAGTAAGGAGAGAGCTCCGATTTGGAGTCTAGAGTTTTGACCCTCTTGGCAGTAATAGGCAAACCTGTTTCCTGCAGGTACAAACCGATCATGTACTTCTCAACTGTTAGCAGCAGAGTCATCTTGGCTCTGCTTTTGTAGTACAGAGACCTTTCTTTAAACATTTAGCTGAAAGAAGTTCAATGTCCTACTTCAAAAAACTACTTAAAAAGGGAAACAGTCCTTTAGCGTCAAAATCTGGACATCCATCCATTCTGTAACAACGGAGCTCTATTTTATAAAACCAAGTCCATAATTTTCTCACGTTTTCTGCCACCTTTAAGTTTTACCTGCTTTTCTTGGGTCCATCTCCTCCACCCCCCTATTATTGCACTATAACATTTAGAACCTCAAGGCAAAGCGCTTCTGCCAGATGTGTAGATGTAATGGACAGCTGGACTCTACTCCTGAGACATGCACGCTCAAACACAGTGCATATGCGTCCTTGCATGGACATTCAAAGGGTCTAACAATCTCCGGCTTCACCTGCGTTTTTATTTTTCACACTGAAAACACTCCAGACCTCTGCGGGGCTCCTCTCTCTCTCTCCATTCTCTCTGAGCCAAGAAGCCCAGCGTTGCACTTAAATGCTTCGTGACAACCTCCAGATAATTGTGCATTTATTGAACCGACACCTCCCTTGTTGGAAGAAGTGGGATGCTGTGACAGTGACTTATTCATCAGCAACACCGCAACTGCCAGCGGCTGCCAGCGGGCTTTTGGCAGACGCTGCACCTCACACACACGTTATTGTTTATGCGGGAAAAATGTCTTTATGGCCTCTGTGTGCTAACAGAGTAAAGCAATGGAGACACACACCAATCAAGTCCAAAAAAAAAAAAAAGAACCTTCATTTGAATACGTCTTAACAAATAATGTGATGTAACTGAATGTGCCATTCAAAGTATCTCGGTATTTAGTGAGTGTTAAATTGTCTTTTAAATCACGTCTTACTTGAAGGCATCATTAACCCTTAAAGTTTCTTCATCATTCCTCTGTAACGTGGCAAAGCATTGATGATCTTTTTGCTAGCTTATGAGGAAGTTCTAATTTTCTTGGAAATCACTCTCCCCCCAATCATTTTATGACATTACACTCTTTTAAGGCCAGACCAATATGGGATTATTGGAGCCCATACCGATATTGGGGAGAGAAAATACCTTAGACTTCCTTTACAGTCATTCAAATTTGAACTTTACAGTGCAGATAAAAACGAAATTTCGTTGCATTAGCTCGTTGTAGCGATATATCGGCCAATATATTTAATAGATCTGTGTTTGATCTGTGGAGATATTAATTTGCAGCCTTTCTGGAACTGCCGCGTGCTTTTCTTTACACAAGTCGTTTCCGCTGTTGCTGAGCACTTGCACCTGACGGCCACCGTAGAAATTTCATGTTAAAAAAGATGCTTGCGGGGTCGCCGGTGGCAGTGCGCGCGATCCCACGTATTGAGGCTCAGTCCTCGCGCGCGGGCGGCCCGGGTTCGCGTCCGGACTGTGGCCCATTTTCCTCCCCACTCTCTCCCGCTTTCCGACTCTATCCACTTTCCTCCCTCTATAATAAAGGCATAAAAACGCCAAAAATAAATCTTAAAAAAAAAAAAAAAAAAAAAGATGCTTGAAAAGCTTTGTGTTTTTTTTTTTTTGTGTGTGTTTTTTTCTGTTCTTGTATGTAGTTGGTGACTGACTTCCTGTTTGCACATCTTTGCTCCACACAGTTGTGTTTGTGTAACAGCCGTACTGTGGAGAGTCTGACTGAACTCTCTGTTGCTGTTTTTCGAAGAGATGAGGAGTGAATAAGTCTCAGACAGTGTGAATAAGTGTGCATCTCAATGTGTGCGTGCAGCCATCTGTGCTGTGGTGCTTCCTGCCAGTTGCTGCCCATATTGTCTGTCACTGCCTGTAGTACACAACACGCTGCAGGCCTCTCTGTGACAGCAGCAGAATAGACCAACCCAGCAGGCTACAGTCCAACCTCAGCCAAGATTAGAGAGCGGGGGGGGGGGGGGGTTACATCTTTGTCATTTTCTCACTAACAAAACTAATAAAGGTGTTTGTCACTTTCCTCTCTTACTCAATGTAAAATCATAGTTTGTGATTTGTTTCCCTAATATCTAGAAAGGCTGATTTATACAACTCCCCCCCCCCCCCCGCCTTCAGAAAACGAATGGTGATGCCTCAGTGTTCTACTGGACGACTCAGGAGATACTTTGTTCCGGCAGCAGTCAGATATTTGAATGACTGGCTCTCATTCATGGCTCTAAATGTATTAAACTAAACTCTCTTCAGAATCAGCGGCAGGTG
The DNA here is from genome assembly GCF_947650265.1 of Symphodus melops. Classification (NCBI taxonomy): domain Eukaryota; kingdom Metazoa; phylum Chordata; class Actinopteri; order Labriformes; family Labridae; genus Symphodus; species Symphodus melops. The sequence goes on along the minus strand of NC_136697.1, from coordinate 15,302,213 downwards.
CTGTTCTGTCACAATGTTCAGTAAAAATATAATGATCCACTTGGACACACCTGTACCTGAACTGAAACACAATGTCATTTAAACATTTGTACACATTTCTCTATGACAAAAATGGCATAAAAGTTAGTTTCTGAATATCTCACTCTGAACATGTTCCCCACAAAGATAGGAGGAGTGTAACATGCAGAGTGCTTTACTCAGTTCCAGCCATTGCACTGGTTATGTAATGTTTGCTGGACATGGCCAACAAGCGTGTGAGGTGAATGTCAATGAATCTGCGTCATCCTTTTTTTTTTTTTTTTTCTCCAATGAGGAGACATGTTGGGTATTAAACACTTGAAACCAAAGAAACCTAACACCAATATCTGGTCAGAAAATATTTTTGGGTTGATTTTAGGGGTTACTCGAGAGTCGCGTTTTGGATGCTCTCGAGGCTCGCACCAAATTAGAGTCCCTTCACTTCTGTCATTTTCTTCATGTTTCTCTTGATGTTTCTTCTCTCGTCTCTCTGATATCCTCACCTCCCTCTTCCTCTCCGGCAACGAAATCTCCGCCGCCCTGCTCCTGGTCTGTTCCAGGGCCTGTTTCCATAGCTACAGGTTACCATGGAAACTAGGTGACAGTGCAGCACATCCCATTCTGCTCCATCGCAAGGCGAGAGGTGTTCGTGAGAAGGCAAAGTTTGTTTTGCTGCTCTTCTGTTTACCGTAATCAAAGCGAGACTGCGGGTTTGATTTCAGTCTTCTTAATACAATAGAAATGATGAGATAGAAATAGTGTCTTGCAACTGCATGCTTACAGTGCAAACAAGTACTGTATGCAATTGGAAAATAGGTGCTTTAAACATCCAACTCTTATCATTTTCTTTACATACAATCCATTTCATAAAAGAAATCTTACATTGATATTTTAGCTGGTTGGCTCCTATGCATAGAAGACAGGTTTCACAACTCTCTATTTTCCAGTTATTTTAAACAGCATTTTTGTCAAATGCTGATGAATGTCACTTTGTCCATGTATGTTTTGTCATCCTTTTCCCCTTTTTTCAAAATCTTTATCTTGACGTCCCTGTGAGTCCATGCTCTCTGCTGAGAGAGCTTGAAATAAAACCGTACCACTTGTCAATTGATGTAATTATGCAGAAATGCCAAACCAAAAAAGGCACCCTGTTTTTATGTCGCTTCAAATTTAGAAATGCAAGAAGCTTCTCTCGTGTCAAGGGGAGGGAGGGAGAGGAGGGGGCATGTTTTTTGCTCTGTTACACTTTCACAACGGTTAAAATGCTCCAGAGTGCCCCCACTTGCTTTAGGACTTCTGTAAGTGATCATTATTGTTGTGTCCCGTTGCGTTATCAACACACGAAAAAATATTAGGAATTGTGGAAAAAAAAAAAAAAAAGAAGAAGCCTGACAGTGTGAGTGTCCATGTCTGATGCCAGATTGTTGCTCCAGTGCTTAATTATGAAAAACAACAGCCTGGGGTTATGTTGAATTTCACAAAACAATCAGAGCTTTTTGAATCCAAGCTCCCATCCCACCCTGGATCGAGTCTGAGAGAGTTGGAAAGACAGACACCCGGACGGACAGACAGAGTGACAGCTAAGCAGAGCACAAACATACACAAGGTGCTACAGACTGATGGAGTGTTACATCCGCTGCTGAGGTGGTATCTGCTCCTGTTACTACTAAAACATGTCATTTGTTTACTGTATTTTAAAGTGATATTGCTGTTCTCCCATGTAGCCTGGATCAGACTTACACAAAGATCCTATACCTTTGACAGAGCATTGATGCTTGTAGAGCAGAAAACAGTTTTATCTTCCGTCTCCTAGTCAAAGCTGTACTTTGTGTGAGAAGATGGAGGATCTAAGGGGATATAAGTGGGCGAGCTGCATCCCTGTCTCTCGCGCTCGAGCTGACCTGGATTTGGGCACGTGACACGATGCTGCTGTAGCAGTCTGCAAGCTGAATATTCCGCCTGCAGGACTGACTGCTGCCACAAAAATAGCTCCCAAATACAGTTCACCAGTTCTTGGCGTGAGTCAGGACACTTTGCAGTGTCTGCTGAATTAGATGTGACATTTTAAGGTTGCACAAAGCAGCTCACAGCAGCGAGTGTTGGATTGTTTTTGGTGGTTATTCACTGACAGTGCTTGAAAAATTAAGACGGGAACGTGCCATGTTTTGTTTTTCATTTTAATTTAGAAACAACGTTTCTCGTCAACAGATGATGTGTGTGTGTGTACATGTTTGGGTTCAGGCTTTGATGTGTTACTTTCTCCAGCTTTGATGCCGGTGGCAAGATGCAAAGGGATTTGTTTAGTCCCGTTTGGGATTAGCTGTGGGAAAAGCACTCTTGATGTTGTTTGTCATCACTGTCCATAGAAAACAGCTTAACATGCAGCTGTGAAAATATGTAGTCAACTATACTAAACGCATGTATGACTACATGCAACTTACATCACATGACTTTATATTCAATTTGACATTATCCTTAAGAAACAGACTGTTGTTTTGTCATGCTTCAGTTTACCAACTCTATTATATTTATGATGTACATCACAGAGACAAATTACCCCATGTGAACCTTGCAGAGCTCTGATTCCTTCCTTCTAGAAACATTTATTTGCTTTCTCTTCAGTCTTGACACTTGCTGTATTTAAGTGATTTGTGGCAGTGAACATATTCTGTCCCATAACATCATACTCAGCAGGACAGATCAACACACTGTGACTTTTCAGGGTTTGATCATTTTCAGTAAAGCTATGTGGAAAAAGTCCCCATTTATCTGAGACACTTCACTGCTAGAATAATGACTAAGCACTTATTGGAAGAAAGCTGGCTGAAGCAGCCTTCTGTATCTTTTTTTACAGTCAATTTAGTGTTTAAAAACCCGACATGTAAGTTTTGAAATATGTTAAAAGTAATGTTCACGCTCTGAATATTTTACTCTTCATCCAAAAATTCAGGTTTAGCTTGTAGGTGCATCAGTATCAAGGTCCTTAAAGCAAAAAAAATGTGGCATTTGATCAGTTTCCCCTCAGTCATTTTGTATCCAAAGAGACACACACACACACACACACACACACACACACACACACACACACACACACACACACACTGCTTTTGTAGAGAACTTTATGGGGATTCAGAACGTGCAAGCTCACTTACTGGTTCACTCACTCACTTGCTCACTCACTCACTTGTTCACTCACTCACTTGTTCACTCACTCACTTGTTCACTCACTCACTTGTTCACTCACTCACTTGCTCACACACTCACTGGTTCATTCACTCACTCACTTCCCACCAAACACAAGTGGAAGTTGGAAAACACAGAAGAGCTCGAAGATCAGCAGAGGCGTAATCAACTTCATCCATCTATGTACTCTTCTTGGCATAATATCAATAACACTCCTAGCAGTGATTAGTGACACCTACAGCGCAGGCTGTCAGGATGGTGCCTCTTCCCTCCAAGTAAGATTGCTTTCCTCTGGGAAGACTGTCCACTGGACTGAGGCCGCTGGCAGTCCTTTTCTCGTCAACTGCTCTGTTGACAGAGAGTGTCTGTTAATTGTTTTATTTATTGAATGGCTTTGCTGGCTCTTGAATGGATGCACTCTTTCAGCGATACTTTCTGTGGCTTGTAAGTCAGAGTGAGATCAGTTTTGAGCGCTGGAGAAGCTGGAGGACGTGCTGCAAATGTTCCCTTTTATGACAGAGTGGTAATCAGTTTGGACAAACTTCAGGTAAATACATGTCATATTTCAGGCCCCTGCACTCCCACACAGGTGGGTTTAATTAGCTGGGGAGCAGTCTAATTAGGCAACATGTGGAAACACCTGTGTGGCTGCCTGAATCTTCAACTCAAACCTGCTGAGGCTCAAAGGTGTTTTTATGACTTTCATAGTTCACTTATGTTCACTCCCATGTCGTTCGTGTTGTAGGGAACCATATCATTTATACTGAACACATTCCTAAAGACTGTTTAATTCTGTTCACCCATAGATGTTTTTGCCTTGTTTTTTTTGTTTTTGTTTTTTTTTGTACATAAACTCAAAATTTCTGGCCCCCCTAAGAAGAAGTACTTGTAGGGTGGGCAGTAAACTTAATGTATTATTAACACAGAAACTGTTCTTTATAACCTTTAGATATTATATTTTTCATAAGCATTGCTCAGACAGTTAGTACAGATTTGCAGAATATGTTTTGGTATGAAACATGTAAAGGAGGCTCTTCACACTCAAACTCAATCCGTTTGTGCAACTGAAATAATCTACACACACAAACATGCGCTGTGTAAAGTCAAAGAGGACTGATTTCCTTCACCTGCTCTGTTTGCCTTCCCTCTTCTTCCTCCTTTAAACCTTGTATCCCACACTTCCAGCCTCTCTCTCTCTAGCTCATCTTTTCTTTAATTTGGATCCAGCTCCTCTTTCTCCTCCCTCACATTAAGTACAGTCACACTACACTGGGCTCGAACCCATCAGTCGTTCCCCTGGGTGTGCAGCGCTGACTGCCTGACTGTGAAGGCTCAAACACTTGCCTGGTGTTCTGCCGTATAATGAGACAAAAGAAGCGCAGCAAAAGAACAGTTTTATGATCTATTTTTTTTAATGAGTTTCTGCTTGGAATTGTGCTACGAGCAAGAGCTGCTTTATGATGTTGGCAGTTTTTCTGGAAAGAAGAGGAGTTTCTATGTCTGCACATCTGGAAAGATGAAAATGATGGGGTAAATTCAGGGAACACATTCTGTATTGGGCTCTTGTACTGGGACACATATTCTCTCACCACTCTCTATGCACTCTTGGAACTTGCTTAAATCTTGAAATTAGCCCATTAAAAAAAAAAAAAAAAGTTTTGGTAACACAGTTACCATGACATATTGAACAATGCTGAAGTAGTTACTACTGATCTCATTCCTGCTGTACAGTGCTGCTGCGCCCTGGCAAAAGACAAACACTCACTCATTGGCTGTACTCACTGCAACCACTGTCTGTTCAGTTGGTCATTTAGCAGCTTAAGCATTCAAGGTGAACAAATTGAAAACCTCCCTCTGAAACCTCTATACAAACTCAAGAAGAACAAAGGGGCCACCTGCATTTTCACGCTTTGCATGCTGGGATTTATCCTGCAGGCATGTTTAGCAAACCTGCCGAGAATGTGCTTCTACGGCCAAACACTTGACTACTATCATCTTAGTTACTTCAACCTGGGAAACATAGAAACACTAAGATGTAGTCCTTTCACTCGTGATTGACACCTGCCACGTTATAAGGTTTACAGTCTGCCATCGAGCACTAATAAGCCCAGAAGGGACTCCATGCCGACCGATGGAAAACTTGAAGTCTTCAGCCTTTGACACTAATTGCTCCTCCTGTCTTGTTACGCCACCATACACAGCTGCTGGTCTTGACAAATACTGTTACAGGCTGTAAAAGAAGATTGGCTGCAGTAACAAATCTGATGTGGGTTCTGTAAATGTGTGTTTGGTAATCTCCTTGCTCCTCGTTTTTTTATTTTTTTATTATTATTTTTTAATGAAGTATATGTTGTTTGGATCCCCTTGGGTTTTATGTTATTCTCTCAAATAATGCAACACATTGCCACACGAACAACTGACGTATAGTTGACCTTCTAACAGGGTCCGTTCTGTGGTGGAGACAGATCAAAGTACAGTAGCTGTGAGAAATGAAGGTGACAAGAATTAGGTTTACTTCAGGGCCAAACAACTTGGGCTGCACTTCCTTGTTTCGTATAGCAGTCGCACAAGTAGAGGAGCAGGCTTGGTTCTTTGCAGCCAAACTTTAAGAATAAAACTGAGCAGAAGTTGTTTCCATTTTTTTTTCCTTTTTTTTTTTATCAGGTTGTTATGGAAACAGGCCTGCCCATGTCTGCTGCAGTCCTGTATTTTTATTGAAGTGTTTTCTACCTCTAATTCTCTCAACAGTTACTCAGTCAATTAGTGTTAGAGTTAGTCAGCAAAACAAAGTGATGCTGGAAACTACAGGGTCTGCAATGTGAAGCTCAAAAGGTCCCAGTAATGTGAACCAGTGAAGGACACAGTACATGTAGAACTGTCCTCGAGCCAAGCATGATAAACTGACCAGCTACTCAAACACACTCTCGCTGCAGTTACCTGTTTTACCCAACAGTACACTTCCTCTCTTTCCTCCCCAGAGGGAAACTATGAAAGTTAAAGACAACAACTTTCTATACTGATGAGAAATAGTGCCTGGTCGAAGTGCCAAAATAGCTTTTTTTCTAATTGGTCAAGACAGCAAGGTGAAGCAAAAGGACAGAAAATGTCCTTGTGGGATGAATCATTCACGTGTGTTGCGACCTTTTGGGAGTCTTCCTCCACACGTGACCCGCATGCTGAGCCAGGAATGATTGCTGACATATTTAATTTGTTTTTAATTCAACTCTCAATTATCTTAGTCATCGAATGGTCTATCATCGAGTCTCAGGATAGTTCCTGGTAATGGTCAGAAATTGAGTTTTTTTTTATCGTTGTATTAGCAGTTTATGTCGTTTTAAAAGAGAGCAGAAGAGTCATGTTCTTGCCGACATATTTTTGGCTTTACTCCTTGAGGCTTCCCTGTTCCAGCGGCCCAGTTAAGACTGTGTTAGTGTGCTGGAACCTCCGACGGGCTGTCCTGTCCCCCTTCCCTGTCCCGCTGGGGACCCCTCAGTAGTCAGACACACTGGCCCATTTTACTTCTTTTTCTGCCTCCCGCCTTCTCGCACTTCTCTCTCTGTGGCTCCCTCCGTCTCCTGCTGCTGCCAAACATTTTATCACTGTCTACTTTAAAGAAGAGAGAACCATACTTTGTCAGTCGTGGCTCTCAATCTAACTGTGACGTCATTCTGTTGATTGACTTTTTCATTTATTTCCAAGTAATGTATAATGCATTAGCCATTTGCAGCTAAAACATCATATAAAGTAGCTAATCATTACCTGCTGTGTTAGTTGTTACCTCTTAGTGTTGCAAATGGAAGAGTGCAACACAATAAACTAATTAGCCAGTAGCTGCTGATGTGAGTCTACCCACAAGAACTTAATGGATAATTACAAAGAAGTGTGGGTAAGTGTAATAAGTGTCCTGGGTGTACAAGGCAGCATCAGATTAAGAGACGAAGAAAACAGAGGTGCAGAGGGCGCGAGATAAAGCAAGCTAAAAAGAGAGGATCGCCCTCGCTCCCTTTACTCCTCCTGCTTCTCAGCCAAACGTGTCACTGTACCAGCCGCTCATCTTTCGCCCCAGTTTGTGGGGCTCTTATTCCTCTGAGTGTTCGCAGCTCTTTAAACTGTTCTGAGAGGAAGATGAGTTTTTTAATTACACATTCGCTGACTCATGTGCATCTCCAGCCTAAGTTTTTCTCGGCGCCTGCATCATTTTTCATCATACTGCACCAAAAGCCATGCAGTGCTAGATCTTTTTTTTTTTTTTATATATATTTGACTTCAGTGAAATGCTGAATTGTTTTCTGTTAATGCTACAGAGCAGTGACTGCGGATAAGGCAAGTTCTCACAAAATTAAAGACAACCAAATAGTCACACGCCCACGCACGCGCAAAACTTGGAAACGTTGACTTGAAAGTTAGCTGTGAGCATGACAGTGGGCGGATGTTGGAGTCTGAAGTGTTTCTCCGCCGGTGTGAGAAGTAGTTCAGTAATCAAAGCAAGCCTCTCTCTGGTCCCCAATGGAAGGGGAGAAGACAGAAAAGGGTGAGGAAGCAGCAACAGGGATGGATGAGATAAGGCGAGATAAAAGCCAGAGGTGGTTATTTTTGATGAAGGGGGGGGGGGGTGGAGGTTTTAATTTTAGCTTGGCGTGCCGAATCGCCATGCGGGGCAGGGGGGGGTTAGATGATCCCTGTCTAACCGATGCTGCTCGGTTAGACAGGGATGCACGGACACACAACACACACACCAGCACTGACATTACTTCTCAGAACGCAGGCACACTGCTTAAATTCCCCTGAAGACCAGAGATTTCCTCATTTTGAGGGTAATGACCACGGCAGAGCTTCCAGGCCTTTTGTTAATGCATCAGCAGTGACCCATTTCAGAGGTTCATGTATAGTCCAGCTATATGAATTCTCTCTCTTTTATTGAAGGCCTGTTTTCACATAAAGTCAGCACACTAATTAGACAATAAAAGATTTCCTGACAAGCACTCGTGCGAGAAATGTAGCTTATTCCCCGTGCAAACATTCGGCACAGTTTCGTGTTGTCAACACTTTTTTTTCTGCTGCTTGTTATCCCAAACTTCCCGGCGTTCTCCTCGCCTAATGAATGCACGACCTGAACTTCTCTGCCGCATGGTGTGTTTGTTTGGACAGGTGTCCCATTCTGACCTACATACCGTTACCCTGACCAGCGCTAACCAACTTTGTCTCCATGACAACAGAAGGTGTGAGGGAGGGATGCGCCCACTTGAAAAGGCAGGATGTTGTTGTCTTCCTACTGTGGCACGAGCCTCCGCAAACCCACACCACACAGCGTGCACTCAGAGATTCTTATCAGAACAGATACTCAGGAAAGTATCAAACCAAGAAATCTCAATTTTGGAGCAGCTTTTTTTTTATTTTTTTTATAAATGTTCACCCAATCACAAGGCACAAGTGCATAGATATGTGGAGGAAAGGAGGGAAGGTCTCTGATGTATAATTTAGCTGTGCAGTCGGTGGGCGGACAATGTGGGGTGAGAGGAGGAGAGGAGCGTGGCGGAGAGGAAATTTGGGGGAGGAAATGTGGGCGGGCAGAGAGTTGGAGGGAATCCATCTCTCTCTCACGTTTTCTTCTCTATCTATCACTTTGCCAGGGACTGTAAGCCCCCCAGTTGAAAAACGAGTCTGTATACGTTCATTTGTTATGACTGTTATGCATGTTTACTGCACATGGAGCAATTACAGTCAGAGGAAAAAATAAAATAATAATAATAATTTGAGTTAAAATGTTGCATGTGTGATTGACTATCTGTCAATTTCATAAGGCAGATAGAGCCTTATAGCCTTAACACTTTCAGCTCTGAGGGCAGTAGTTTGTTGATAACAGAGGAAGAAGTGGTGGATAAAGTAAGGATGGAGGGATGAAGGAAACTGAAGATGCGGGAGAAAAGCAGAAGAGCAAATCTGCCTTGTTAGTAGAGTGGCACAGAGACCTCATTCTCTGCCACTTCCTTTCCCCGCCTCTATGTTCCTCTCACCCACTCCTTCGCTTTTTTTGTTTTTTTTTTATCTCCCCAAGACGTTTCCACGTTTTTGCAATCCACATGCCTGGCTGCAGGCTATGGGTGAGGTGAAATGTAAAAGAGGAGAGGAGGGTGATTTCAAATGTACATTCCTTCAGGGAGGGGAGGGGTAGGAGAGGCGGAGTGAGAGCAGAAGAGGTCTACATGAGACCAGTAAACAACCACAGTGAAGATGGGAGGGAATTTATAAAGTATTATCTGAATCATGACCTACATAAACAGTACACCGCCTCCCTTCTCTGTCCCAGTTCAAGTGTGCGTTCATTAGTGCATTTTAAGTTTGTGCGCTTGTGCCTGCGTGGGGCATTGTTTGTTTGTCTTTGAGGAAGGCTGTAGGATGTGATCCATAGAAGTCTGCCGACCACAGATAGCACCCTGTTGTTGCTTCTACCCACTGATCAGCTCTGCCTCACGCGCTGTCAGGTGGGTGCACAAACACACAAACCCACACGGACGACACACCTCTGCATGCCGCACATTTCAGCCTCCATCGTCGCCTCAGAACAAACAAGAAAAGAGTCTCATGTGGAAAGCCACAGTGTTTAGTTTTATATCTGGGTTTTGGGTTTAAATTCAAGTGACATAGAGGACTCTCATTAATCAATCATCTCTCTTCCTCTTCTTCATGTTCATCATATGAACAAGTGATTGGAAATCAACTTCAATAGACTGGCTTCACTCACCATCTTGATAACAGCTATATAAACTTAACTGTAACTTATTCTGGTGTTAATTATTCGTATAAGACTGATTTACTTTTTTATAGGTCAACTTGGGAAAAACATGACTTGGAGGATTTCCTACAGAAAGACTTTATTGAAAGATTGTTGCCTTCTTGTTGTTTTGTCAGGGTATCTAGAGTTTTCCAAGATGTTGCATCTGTCCTTCTTAGTGATACTACACAGGAGACGAGAACATTTTTTATAATTCTTTTTGGGGGGGGGGGGGTTATAGCTCAGTGGGTAAAGTAGGAAACCAGATCTGTACAAGACTATGTATACACCAAGAATATACATGCCAAGATAATGTATATGCCAAGATAATGAGATAATGATAATTGGTCTAAAAGCCAGGTAATCTCTTGACATATTTATGTCACTTTAGACCAATTATTATTTTGTACCCAGAACATAGGCTTTTTTTCTCCAAAATGCAAACCTATTCTTAAAAGTAGAGACTGTCTCGAGCACTCAATCTGGAAGATGGTTCTAATGTATTGGAGCCTTATGGTTTAAGGCCCTTCCAAGAGTCTCTGGAGATACAGAATGAAAGTAAAAGACACAATGTGAACTGGATCATGATATAGGACTCACACATTTTTTTTGCAATTCACTCTTTAGGGAAACAAATATGTAATCTAATTATTAAGAATGTTTTTAAATCATGATTATCTGAACATATTATGTTACTTGCTCATCAAGAAAAGAAAGGTTTGATCCTTCTGGTGTGGCTGTATGAAACACAGAAGAGTCACAGGAATTATTAGGACACACGGTCTGAGCATCATTGTCACCTTCACCAGATATCATAGAAGAACATGGAATTACTGTCAAGGAGTTTCACAAAAATACAAAAATGTCAACCTGTGCAGGAATGAAGGTCAGCAAACCAAGTCTCTAGAATTATTCTGCTTGGGAAAATGAATATCTGTATAAAAATGTCAAGGCAGCAAACTAGGTTAAAAAAGATTTTAAACCTGGTTTAAACCTTAAAGTGTCTCTTTTAGAATCAGTGATATCAACCATATTGTACAACCCAATGCTTAACCCTTTATCGGGCAAGTGACTATTTTTGGTTTTCCGTACACGTTACATATGGCCATCCTTCTGCACCTCAGTAAGGTCGAGAAGCCTGTGATCCTCACTCAACCAATCAGAAGAGATCACCCTACATCACTGATCCTGCTATTGTGGCATTTCAACCAAATATGTTAACGCTGTAAATGTATATTTTTCTACATGAAAACAGAAATATTATATAATATATCTGTTAAATAATTTTTAACAGAAATCAAATTCTGTTATGTCCCTGAATAACACTCTGAGGTTGAATTTTTGAATTTTAAAGTATTTCAATAAGTGCCCTATAAAGGGTTAATAATCAATTATCCGCAAATCTCTTGAAGCAGCAGTGGGCTTAGATGGAATTCCTAGGGGGCGATCTTGACGTTTGATCTCATATTACCTCTTTGTTTCACTCTACTTAAGACAGGTCAGGTCACTTACGTAGATGTGAGCCTCTGCGACCACACTGAATAATTTAGCAGAGGCCATGATGTTTTGTGTGTGTGTGCGTGCCTTTCTGTCTTGGTGTGTGACTCAGAGAAGCGTGTGTGTGTGTGTGTGTGTGTGTGTGTGTGTGTGTGTGTGTGTGTGTGTGTGTGTGTGTGTGTGTGTGTGTGTGTGTGTGTGTGTGTGTGTGTGTGTGTGTGTGTGTGTGTGTGTGTGTGTGTGTGTGTGTGTGTGTGTGTGTGTGTGTGTGTGTGTGTGTGTGTGTGTGTGTGTGTGTGTGTGTGTGTGTGTGTGGAGGAATAAGCCATTAACTGTGAGTGTGTGAAGATGGTGCTAACAGAGAGGTTTCCTCTGTCCTCTTCGACAAGCCCCATGGCCCACTTAGGATTAGTTTACTGATGTCTGACGGAGAGGGGGCGGACTGAACACTGACTCAGTGTTTTGGGGATGTTGTTTCATCACTCCAGTGTTTGGGTGTCACAGCCAGCCCGCTCTCACACACCTGTTGACAGAGATAAGAGACTGCACGTGTCATTTTCTGGATTTGTTACAGCTTATTTGGAGCACGAATCTGAAACAGACCTGCCACCGTTGATCCTTTATCGTAACCGTTGTGATGCGTGGGTTGATAATTTACATAGAACCAGAGAGCCGTAGTGTTTGTGTTTATTCACACACAGCAACTATAATTATGATTCACCATACTCACTGCATCATCCTCCTGCCCAATAGGAATTTCTGTTAATGTATAAAAGCATTACTATGGCAGTAATATCCCATTCATTGTGATGTATGTTTGAGATCATGAACTTCCTGTTCAGACTGTCCTCCACCTGCCGACTTGAATAACAATGACGTCAGTCGCCCACTTGAGCAGTGACACAAGGCTCTGGCATTACACTGCACAGGTAAGGGTGCACCTATACATCTCAATGTCATGAATAATGTTTGAGAGGGTAAAGTCATGATGGTGCACCGGTTTACTTTTTCAAAAGGAGCCTCTGGAGGGCTCCACCTTGAAATGTACTTTGACTTTCCATTCTGGTCTCTGAAGCGGTTCTAAGAACAATGTCATTATGTTTTTGTTTTGTTTTTTCCCAGAAAAAGGTATATGAAATAGTTTACTTTTACCATCAGTCTTAAACCACTGACGTAAATAGGTCACTCAGTTGACGCAGAGTTGAACAGAATCAGTCTATATATCTGTTGAGCGTATCAGCATCTTTATGCGATATCTTGCCTGTATATTAAAGTCTTATTCAGTACGGATATTCTCAGCTTCATAAGCAACCATACTCCACCGGCAGAGTGGCATCGGGCAGACAGACAGATTTGTTTGACAATTTAATGTTGGCAAACCCATATTTTGGTGGCGAACGACATGCAGGAAAGAGACCACAAGTCAAAGTTGAACCCAGGCTGCCAGCTCTGAGGACTATAGCATCTTTAGGGGAACTATCCTTTAGCCCACTGACCCCCTCACTTTGGGTATTCCTGATTCTCTTTTTTGCCTTACATAGAGTCCCATTAGGAGGTCAAAATCAAGACGGGAAAAGGTTCAGCATTTGAGGGTCAGATACAAGGTAGGGTTAACCTCAGATAGATCCATGTTATTATACTCATGTTCAACAACTCGAGAGCTGTCCTTTATGTCTTTTAGCTAATGTGGCTAACATTTGTCTCTTGCCTCTTTCTAGCAATGTATAACAGGTAAAGCTCACAGTCTTTGAGAGACGGAGTGCATGAAGGTACACCAGAGGTTCTGCTGTGTCGTTAAATGTGTCTGCATAAAATGTTTTTGTTTTTTTGTTTTTTTCTCCAGGACATTCATTTTGTTCGGTAAAGGCTTATATATCTGGACCACCTCCTAAATGTGAAAAATGAAACAAATCCATGATCCTGTAAATGACTCTCAGAACATGTTTTGGTTAAGAGCTCCCTGTTGTACATCCCTCCACCCTTTTATCTCCTCTTTCTGTGCATTGAATTACTCATCTTATCCCATATTCAGAGAGCCCTCCACCCCTAGCTCTCGCTTTTGCTCCATGTCACAGAAGAGAGTGAATAATTCATGTCTGGGCTGCTTGCTGGTGGAGTTGAATCATGTGAGTGGAGCAGCATACACGTGCTCGTCTCAGAGCGACTCTTCTCTCCAAACAAGTCGAGACAGCATCGGCGGGGGCCACGGTGCTGCTTCACAGCTCCTCTTTAGAGACCACTACTTCTCCATCCTGGATACACGACAGGATCATCCCCGCTTTCTGACAGTCACACGTGAGCTCTGCCTTCAAAGGCCAGGCATGGAGCCTCCCCATGGAGAGACCATGTATGAGCTTCTCACTGTATATTTAAACACAGTGTGGGACATTCGAGTGTCATGCAGTAATTATCTCACGTTTATATCAGAAAGTCTTTCACTTAATGCGGTCCATGTGGTGTAGACTGCTCTGTTAAATTTAAACAGAAACCATAAAACAGGAGGGTTAGCTGCCAACGCTTTCAGCTGGATCTCACAGGTCTTCATCAGTACATGGAGTTTAATCAAGTGTGATACCTCACTAGTCCTTAGCTATTGGCAGGATTGTTTAACTTACATTTTAGAGATTATAAATGATGTTTCTTTTTTGACAAGTCTGAGGTAAGTCTTAACTGTTAGAGGCAAAGTTATGTAACCTTGGTCCAAAGCTGACTTGATGGTCTACTTTAGGTTTTATTTGCTCATCCTTTTACTTCACTACACTACTCCGATGTGTCCTTGAGGCAAGACACTTCACCCCATATTGCTCCCGCAGCTTCGTCGGCGGCATATGAATGTTTATGAATGGGATTAGTTACCTCTGGTCACTTTATATCGATACCTCTGCCATCAGTGTGAATGGTGAGAAGAAGTTGGCGTGACATGCGGTGTAAAAGCACTTTGATTAGTCAGAAGATGAGGACAGAGTTCGTTGACCATTTATCATTTTACTTTTCGACAGTATATTTATATATCAATCTGAAATAGTTCACTCTGATAGACAGGTTACCTTTTAGTTAAAGTACTGTAAGGTTTTGTAACCTTGCCAACAGTGTTAAGGGCGTATTTGTTTCATATTGTCAGAGTGTACTTGTACATACTAGCTTCTATTAGCTTTAAGCCATAGCTACAGTAGGAACACTGTAAGCTGTAATGTACTGTTCTTTTAAAAGCCTAAAATGTTCAGTGATTGGATGTCTTTGGTTTCTGAGCCACATGTTCTGCATGTTGTTATTATTATGATAATCCGAGGTCTCACCTTTTGTCTGTCTGCTAATGTACTTGTAAGTGCAGCATTATTGGCTGCTGACAACGATTCAAAGAACATCTTTTGTTGCCTCATTTGCGGCATACTTTCCTGCAGTCGTTTTTTAAAAAATCTGTTAGCCTTACAGAGTACTAGGTTAAAGTGAAGTCAAAGGTCATTTGTGTTCTAGCCATTTTTGCATTTAAAGTATTTAACTAACAAAATGTAGACTGTGCATAAAGCCTTGTAACTGTCTGTAACCTTTTTCAGAAGGTCAGATCTCGCCCACCTTCTGTGTTTTCTGTTTTTTTTTTTTTTCCAAAACTCCAGAAGTAAAGTGAGACAACAATAACCTCTGAACTAGAAACCTACAAGCTCAAGTGCTCTGTCTACGATTTGGGTTGTTCAGTCCGTCAGACCTGCCTGGTTCTTTCATTGTAAGGGCTTAACGATATGACAAGCATATGTGTAAAACATACATCACTACATTGTAAGGACAATGCTATGTCTTATGTCTCTACATATTGGATTTGAATTGCACCCCAGGGACAAGTAAAGTTTTAAAAATTGAATTGAATTCACCGCTAACATGTCGAAACATGCATAATCTGTCGGCAAATAACAGGGTTTGGAGTTAAAAAGCAATCTTGTTATATCTATTTGTTGTATGAGGAGTATCATCCAGCTTTTCACAGGGATTTGATTGTATGCAGGAAAACACTCCATGTACAGGACAAACAGGTGGAACACGCAGGCTGTCATGAAATCCTGTCTTCTTACGCTATTCAGACATTGATTTATCTTTAATGAATGTATATAAACAGATGTGTGCAAATGTAGCAAACAATCTGCTCCTAGATGTCCTCGCTCAGCTGCGACTCCGTTCAAGCTCCGACTCTACTCCAAGGCTGAAAGGCATAGAAAAGTAGGCCTTTAAAGGAACTGCTTTAGCCCACACCACTGGCTACACAGGAAGCCCTGGAAAAATTATCCATTGCTTCCAAAGGGCTGTATCAGAGTTCGACAATAGGTGACTGACTCAAATATTGCATTCTTTCTCAATTTATCTTTTTTCTCAAGTAACAGTATGCAACAGTGACACTGGACTAACCAATAAACTCGCTCATCCTTTCAGCTACTGTCTGTGGTTCAGCCAGGCACAAACTCTCGGGCACGATGAGCAACATTCCACCTTGATTTTATTAGATTATGCTAATGGGTGTCCCAAACAAGTTCCGTCCCAACACTGTTTTGTCATGGCAATATTGTGTCATCCTGGGTTTAACGCCAAACAGCTTCATTAAAATTGATTTAAAGATGTGCAAACAACCCAATGAGGTAGTTTTCTCTTCAGAGCAGAATAATGTAGGGGTTAGCCGGACCTTTCTTCAGCACTGACACAATGCTGAAGAAAGTAATGAGGTGTGGTTATGCATGTGAAGTGTTTTTCCTCAAGTCCAGTCCAAAGTCACCAGGTCGGGGATTTAAATCTACATCAAGTCCAAGTCTTCAGTGCACAGCGATGAAAACAAGTAGATACCTCACAGCTGGTTTATGCTCGCTAGTAGTGTTTCAATCTGCTGTATGCCTGCAAAATGTTGACCTCATTTACATGTTTGCTGCTTGAAATACTAAAAGTTTGTTGCCCATAGCTCAGTGTTCTGCAGTTTGTGTCCTTTCACTCCCACACACACTTCTGTCTCTGGAGAAACTCCAAGCCTAACTCTGTGCCTCTGCACGCCTGAGTTTGTGTCAATTTCTGTGCATGTGTGAGTGTGTGTGTATGTGTGTGTGTGTGTGTTTGTGCTCTTGTTTGCCTGAGCTCTGCAGTCCTCTAAAGCTTACTGTGTCCTGATGCACACGTGTTTCTTACTTCAAGCATCAACACACTGTAGTGTTGATGGTTCCAGAATAACAATTATTTATACGGAGGGACCCTCATGGTTTTGGTGCTGTCACGCTGTTATCCGTCCACTTGGCTGAGCAGCCAGCACTGTGGCCTGAAAGCTTGCTGCTAAGTCTTGGCTAACAGAGGCAATGCATGTGCAGAACTGGAGAAATGCCAGTTTGAGGTAAATTGATATTTGACAGTGTTCTTCTATTACATGAAGTCGCTTTGCACGATCTCTTAACAAATAATTCAGTTTTTATAGTTTTTACTGGGACTGCATCAAACCTGCTTTTCCTAAAGGAAGCATGAGTTGAAAACAAATTATTTTTGTAGATGCAGTTAAACAGTAATAAGACCAAATATGGTTGTAAACAAACCCTCAGCTATGTCTTCTAAATAAATTATACTAAATTGGGACGTTGTTTACGTACATGATCTTTTAAGTCCTCCTGCTGCTTCTCCGAAAAGACCTGCAATATCATGTTATCGAAACTGGCAACGAGGCTTGAAATAGAGTAATTCTCTTTAAAACCTGCAAGTATCTATATAAAGACAATCCATGTCCTCTGCAGTGTTTACATGATATTAATATTTGAAATGAATCATATGAGTCAGCATTTTTTACTTAATTAATGCAGACAAGTCCATCTTTTCATATTTAATGATCAAGCATAAAAAGGATCTCAGTGAAGACTGAAGACAGCATGAAGGAAACGGTAAAAAAAATGTCTGGCTGCTAAGGGAGCAGTTGAGGATGTTTGTATCAGTGGTTGGAATGATACACAGAGTTTGTTTTGGTCCTGATTTCTTATAGAGTTCTTCTTCTCTGATTTTGTTTCTACAGATCAGTCGCAGTTTGAAGCCTGGAGGACGGTTTATCTCGGTCACCTTCGCTGATCCCTTCTTTAGGAAACGCCTCTATGCTAGAACTGAGTATAACTGGTCTATTAAGAAGTACAGTTATGGAGAAGGCCTGGAGTACTTTGTGTACGTGATGACCAAAGGAGAGGAGCTCAGCCCTGAAGATGCTGCTCTAGAGAACAAGCTACTGGAGGAAATGAAATCCCAACCTACAAGGGTCGCCATAACTCAACATGAGGACGAGGAAGACTTCATGTCTAATATAGACTTGTAGATTAACTCCATTATTCGAAGGAAATGTAGAAAGACATGTCGCCAAAGATTTATAGGTAAGTTTGAACCATGATAAAGGCCGGGCAAACATCTCCATCCTCCCCAAAACAACACCAAATTCTTGAAAGACAACTAGCATTCCTCTAACTTATATTTTTTGATTTTTTTTTGGATTGGATTAAAAATAGACCTTCATGCCAGGAATAATTAAATGTTGCGCAAAGTCTTTTCTCGTAAAGTATTTCCCTGTTGGTGATTTGGTGTGCTTCACGTTTTTATTGTGTTTTTTATACTGTCAGCTTTATTTGACTGATGCAAACTTATGTTAAGAATCATCCTTGAACTTTTTTCTTTGTCTATTTTGTAATATTCTGAGGCTGCTTCTGTCAGCTTCTTTTCTCGTGCAGTTCATAATTGAATCCTTCATCTTTTATAAAGCAATTTTACATCTAAGTCTTTAACTGTTCTGTCTTTTAATCACATAGATTCAACAGTCTGATTCTGGAGTGCAGGACAAGCCTGCGAGTGTTACACATTTGCAAGACAAACTGGCATGTCTAGACACAATACATAAGAGCAGCATTAGCCTGCATGTCAAATCAGTGTTAAAACTTATTAATATGTCAGTCCCCCCTTCTTTTGGGGACTGCATGCACCGTACCTGCTTTAGATTCCTGACAAAAGCTGCTAATGCAGATTCACAGTGTTTGACACAGCTGTTGATCACAAACACTGTGTGCACACACGATCGTTCAAGTGATAGCTCACTCTGCGTGTTATTTGTTGAGGAAACATGAGATGAGTCTTAGGTCCTGTGCTCTGTGCCGCTTAAATATAGACCAGAGAGACAGCGAGGCCTGCAGACAGGCAGGAAGGCTGATGACTGGAGGGCGGGGACCACGTTGATAAAGTAGAAATCATTTATTTTTAATTCTCCACTGAGATCTAATTACCGCCTATTTTTAAGACTTGAAAAAATGTGAGCGATCTTTCAGAAAGCTCTTCTTTCTTTTTACCGCTTGTGTAACTTGATAAATCCATTGTTGACAAAAAAGTCCTGCCAAACAGAGTTCTTTTAGGTAGATTAACACATTTATATGAACGGCTATTCTGTTGCATTTTACGTGTCATAAATTTTAATAGTAAGCAGACAGAGTTTGCTCAGTTAACATAACTGACTGTTAGCTAAATTTCACCTCCCTTCTTTGGCGAAGCTCGTCAAGCTTTGTACATATTTCACTTCACCCCTCTGACTTTACTCAAATATTGGTTCTAGAATTGCTACCATTAGCTTAAACTCATCTACATCCGTATCTTTCACACAGTGGTGTTATAAAACACAGGTTATCTCACGGTAAAACCAAATAATTTCACTTGGTTACAGATCATTCAGTTGACTAATGATCGGCTCTTTAGTGGGAATACCTAGTTCAGTTATTACTGGTTAGCTAACAAAATTGGCGCCTTTTAACAGTTTAAATGCTGAATATTTGAGATTTGGGGAGGTGAAACGTCAATTGCTAGATTAAAAGAGAGCAATGAATATTCGCTCTTGGACAGAGAAGTTGGCAAAACTCTCAAATGACATGAAAAGACTTGGCTGTTTTTGATGTTCAGGATGTTGTTTTGATTAGCCGACATGACAACCGGACTATTCTGCCTGGAAAGGAAGATCATGACTACTGGAAACAGAAGGCTGCTACCAATTTCATGAACCTTGGGATGAGGTTGTGTTATGGTTTGTTCTGCTGTAGAGCTATACAAGTGCAAATATGCCATTAAAAAATCTGTTAAGCACTCAATGTAAATGGATGTAGGGTATACTTGCAGAGACATGGTATTTCCGCTTTTATTCCCTCATCATCACCCCCCACATCATGCCATTGTTTCCTCTTTTCTTCAGTGAGGCTAACTTTTCTCTAACCTCCATTTCCACCCTGTCATCATTTCAATAGATTGAAATTCGGCAGTCTTCATATTTGTGTTTTTTTGCTCTCTTAGCTGGACTGACTGATGTGCAATGGCAGACACCCCAGCAGTGAGATTTAACTTGACCGGACTTAAGTTACATAACGACAGAGCAGGGCACAGGCCTCATGAAGGAGAGATTTAGTCATCATTTTTCTCTTGAGCAAAAACCTTTTTTCGTCTTATGTGCAGTTTGCACTCACCTGACTCATCCAGGTGTCTGACTGAGGCCATGATTTAATATAGTGTGCTGTGTATTTATGTATGTCTGAGCTCACAAGAGCAACGTTTTCTCTCCTATTGCTGCTAATTATCCTCCATGCTCTGTCGCCCAAGGGCAGCGACAACACGAATGTACTGCATGCTCAATGCCTTTCTAAGTCTGTCTCAGTGTTTCTGTTTCTCTTTTACGCTCAGACTCTTCTCTCCACCAGCAGCAGCAGCAGCACCGTCCTCTGTGTCTGCATCGATCGGCCCTGAGAGCTCCGGTGTGTGGGTGTTATGTGAGGACTTGTGCAAGTCGAAAGGTCAACTGCATACCCAACTTAACAAACATCTCTGAGTTTTATTTTCCACGTTTTGTTACTTTGTATTCAAACTGAATCCTGACAGCACATCAGCATTCATTCCCTAATGCTTGTCCACTGTAGACTATGCTGCGGCACTCAAATTGTCCTCCCTGATTCTTAAATGGGAAACTCTAACTATTCAAAAAAGATCCTATGTTTTGTAGTTTTATCAAATAATAGTTAAAGTACTTTAGTGACCTTGATCATTTATTATATCCAGGATTGCAGCAACTTTACCTGAAATAAATCCAACAAAGCAAGAATCTTAAGCAGTAAGACAACAGATAGATTCATATACAGCACATTTTTTATGTGACTAACAGCACTCTATTTAAAGAGGACATGTTGTACCCCTTTCCCACCTTTTCAAACAATGCCCTTTGGTTTAAATAAAACATCTGTGCCGTGCTTTGGTAAAAATACAAAATGAATTAAGCACTCAAGGACAATTGTGACCCTTTCTCAGAACGCTCCGTGTTAGTGTGTGTCTCTTTAAATGCAACAAGCACCGCCTGAGTTGTCCCGGTAGACAGCCCTCCTTAGCTGGTGAGAATAAAAATGGTGGACCTGCACAAAAGTTTTGCTCGAGGCTGGGGGTGAAGTCAATGGATGGAGATACCAGGGGAGGGTTTTTCTTTACCAGAATCCAACTGTAACATCACAAGGGGAGCACATTTTAAACAGAGCATTTTTCTCTGTTTTGTAAGACTTATGCAGACCAAAAACAAAGGACTGGATGAGTTTATGTCACATTTTGTGGGTCGGTAGACACTCAGGTTACCCAAATAAATATTCAAAAACACTTTAATGTAGATTTTTCATAATATGTCCCCTTTAAAGGACGAGGAAATTTATTAAATTATCATTAATGATGTGATGGCTGCTGAAAACAGTGCTGGGCTTGGAAAGTGATGGAGGGAGATGCAGAGAGTAAGAAATAGAGACAAACAAAGCAACAATAACAACAGTGAATAAAATTGATAAATGGCTACAGTGCCAGTAATAATGGCAAAGTATTAGCTGGAACAACAATATATGATTATAGACTTGCCATTCTAATATTAACTTGAGCAACTATAATGACAATGGAACTGCGAGGAGCAATAATGATAATTACAGAAGTGGAAGCATAGGGAGCATCTCTAAGATTTACATTTAACATTTATAACAATGATAATAGATGTAGGCTGATAATAAAAGTTAGTAGTACTTGGAGTCAGGCAGAAGATCCACAGCAACAGGCCATCCACACAAATGATCCAGAGAAATGTCTGATTAATAACTTTAATGATACATGGATATTTACAGATTTACAGATGGAGACATGCAGTAAAATGCATCATATCTGGTGCTGAGTTGATAACTAATAAATAAATCAATCTTCTGACTTTAATTTATTCATTTTTACTGTAATCAGTAATAATTGAAATTTAGATCTAATATGTTTTAAAGCAGAGTCAACCATTAACCTACAGTCACTTTCTATAGACCAGAGAAGAGAATCACCCTCTCTTTGTGAGTGTGCACCAGTTGTAGCAAACACTAAGCGAAAGCTCTGCACTGCTTTCAGCAGCTCTGTATGTTGAGCTTTCTCCCGTGGGGCAGCATAATGGCATAATATATTGTATGTCAGGCTTATGTAACTGAAGGAATATTAATGGATGTCCACTCAGGATGGGGCAAAAGTGGAATCAGATCAAAGCTGTTTGTCCTTACTGCACATGCTCAGTTTGAACAAACAATAGTGGGTTTGTGTTCGCTGCCTTTGCTTGTGTATTTAAAAATAGCAGCAAAAGAAACAGAACGATGGCACTTAACATGTACAGTGGTGTTTGTTTCACACCTGTGTGTCTGCCATAAAGCATCGATGTGTTTCAATCGTTCTGTACAGAAACCATACCATACAATACAAGACATCCACATCCATCAACAGACTTACACATCGACCTACATGTACATACCATAATAGTGGGTCCTTAGGGAGGCTTTTCTGTCTTGATCTGAACACTCAGACCATCAGCAGGGTCAGAACAGGAGCCTCTGTGCTACATTTACAGCTCAAGCCAACAGTCACCTGACATATGACCCTTAATCAGCAGACAGGCTGGAAGCACTAACCTTCATCAAATCAATGGATTATAGAAATTCTCTAGCCTCACTGAGCCTGATGGGAATGTAGCAGTTTGACTATTAACAGTATTTCTGTTTTTATTAACACAACTTGACCTAAACTTTATATTATCAGTTTTTTCCAGAGCAACACAACAAACTAAGTATATACAATGTTATATATGTTAATACATTAGTAATATATTTGTAATTATGTGTTATTCATAGCCACAATTTCTCCCAAACTGAGCACTGTATAATGTACTTTTTTGCTGTATTCTTTTCATTTTGTAATATTTTATTAAACAAACAATGTTTTTGTAAACTATTGAACTGTATAGGTGCTGCTGCTGCTGCTGCTGCTGTCAGGTCAAGGAGAACCAGACTAGCTGATAACCGGCTTAACAATCTTTGGCTGGTTTTACTGACATCATGGGAAATCCACCAATCATGTTTTGAGCAGCAAAGAAAATACGTTTTCATCTAGAGTTTTAGAAAGTAAATACATTAAATTAATGTATCTGTTTCAGGACAGTGTGCTTTAAAGGTTGCTGTAAAAATGAATTTAAAAATAAATCAGCACCTCCACCTCTATGAATCAAATGAGATCAGTCAAGTTTGAATTCAGCAACAACAACAAAAAATGAAATATTTCAATGAAGTGATTCAAAGTGAGGGAACATACGTATTGTCAGTTATATATTGAAATGTAAAGATGTTGATCTGAGTACCTCAAACCATACATTAGTTTTAATATAAAAATAATAAGCAGTATTCTAGAGTCAGAAATGCAAAATTATTCAGACACTAATCAGTACCGTAATAAGTGTTTACGAATCTTCTGTAACACTGCAGGTAGAGCAGTTGTGCCTCTCAATCTGGTTTACTGTAAAAATCACATCCACAGTCACAAACGTGACAGGGGGAGAGAGAGGTGGAGCAGAGCTAACACGGTTCAATATTTGCCCAAATATGTCCATCCTATTCCGGCCATCTCTAGGGCTTCCCATTATTCTGAAAAGTGTAATTATCTATGAACACTTACACGCACGCACACACGCACACACGTCCCCAACAACAACAACCTGATCGATAGCACTACGTGTTCATTCAGTGCAGAGCTGATGTTATCAGAACAGTCAATAATCTGGGGGATGGGAATGTGGTCAGCTCCACTGATAACACTCTGTTGTTGTTTTTGTTGTTGTTTGAGTGCAGAGCAGATCTGTGTTCATGCCATGAAGCTTTTTATAGAACCACCTTTATACTGTGGATGTCTTTCCAAATGGTAAACAATGATGGTGGCAATCTGTTATATCTGCCGAGGGATTTCCAGGAAATGTCTTTGGTGTTATTGCAAGAAAATACATTTTTGTTAAACTGTTATCAATGTACAGATTTATGCACCTTGTGTGTAAACAGGTGATATCAGCAGACACATATTTCCTGATTTACACTTCGAGCAAACAGATCTGATAGTTGCCCTTGATTTAACAGGTCTGTTAGTGTCATACCAGTGCTAGATCCATGCAGGGTACTTAAGCCTCAGCAGGTTCTCCAACACTTAAGAAGGGCTAGTTCAGAAGACATACAAGTGGCTATGTTCATGCTAACAAATAATGTGTTCATTAAACAAAGAAAAATATATCAGATCATACAGATAATTGAGATACTGTAGGGAGTACTGTGTGTGGGCACTAGCTAACATATCTAAACGTAGAGGATAAATAGTTTAAATGCAGTTTTCAGAGTACTGAAGACACATAGCTTTAGAATAGTTTACAGCCATTTATGACTTCCATCGATAAACAGTGCCCTACATACCATTCATCCCCTTGTTGTCTTAATGTGACACGTTTTTAAATTTAAAAAAAAAGAGGCACAAATTACCCTGAGGACAATTGTTTGAACCTGATCTGAGTAAAGGGTTTCACAGCAGAACATTTAGAAGATATTACTAATACCATTTAAATGTCCTCTCTTTCTGCTTCACATACAGTATATGCACATTGTTGTGTTGGTTTAACACAAACGACCTCCAATTTAATTTGCAGTTCTAACATGACAACATACAGTATGTATACAGGCATCCACCAAAGCCACTGTATACTTTCCTCTGTTGGACAACATCATCTCATCAAACCCACATGCTGAAACTGATAAGGTTCTGAAGTTTTTCCTGATAGAATTCATTGACCAAGAAATGATGGGAAGCCCTGTAATAAACAACAGAACATGTTGATTTAAGAGGTACTGGTGAATGATGTAGGTTTTTCATGGTGCGTCACTGTTGGTGCACCATCCAGGCCTGCTGTAGTCTTAGTGTGTAAGCTGCTGTATGAGGACATTGCACATGTGGCCAGTAGTGGCTTCCTCAGGCTCTGTACTTTAATAGATTCGCTGTAGGCCATGCAGCATGGAGTTGTTTAACAGCTTAACGGATGGATCACTGTTCTTGCCCTGCTCCTTAATTAAGGATCAGAATTTACTGCTACTGAGCTCATACGAAGTCTAACGGCTACAAAGACATTTGAAGTCCTTTGTTTTCTAATGCTGTGACTCCATGTGTTTTCTTTCTTAAATGATTTTTATTTTGTAGATAACTCTGTGCTGTGGTGCTTATACTAAAATAACAAGCCCAGGCTTCTTTTAGGTTGATCTCAAATCAAGATTTCTTAAGACAAAAGCCAAAACAAAGAGCCACATCAACATTTTCTTTAACCATTTATTAATTCACCAAATACAGTGAAAATGGCATCATAATATACAATGACTCATTCTTAGAATGTCATGACATTTTTGTTGCTTTTTTGCTTCATAAAACAATGTTTCATTATTGAAAATATTAAGGTTTCATGCACAACAAACCATATCCAGTTTCTTTAAAATAATGGTACAAAATAAACAAAATTAAAAAAAACAAACAGAAAAAAACTATGATGTCCAAAATCGGTCAAATAACAAGTGTTATTTGAGGATACTCGTAAACAGTGCAATATACTCTAAAACTGCGATTTTCTAACAAATTCATCAACGAAGCTCAAGTCACAGTATACGATTTCTTAATAATAGTTTAACATTGATGTGTGCAAAAACCCCAGACACATTCAGTAAGTCTTTAAAAAACTCAACATCTGATATAGAACGAGACCAGTCCACCTAAATCTCAGATTCACATCCACGAAAGCCCAGTCTCATTCTGAATATCCGCTCTGAAGTAGAAATATTTTGTTGATGAATTGTAAGACGATAGACTAGCATATCATTTAAATAACAAATATTTAGATATAAAAATACAAATATGACTTTTGTTAAAAAGAAGCGTGCCAGGGTAAGAGTAGTGGCACCTACCTTGGCACCGGAGTGAAAGTTCATGCAAATAGATGGAGAAAAAACTCATTGAGGACAAAACACGAATAATAGCTAAATCAATAAAACCAAATTATTATTTTTTCCCATCATTTTCATGACTACTATTTCAAACATTGACTATAATCTCCACATCTCTGCTGGCCTCTGTAGATATCTGAGCATTTTGAGAAATGCAAACCAAAAAAAGAGAGTAAATGAAAGATATGTGCCTTGTAAATTAGCTACATGGAGGTACCATCCTACACCTTTGACCACTGAAGGGTAATTGCAGAAGAAGAGTGTAGCCCGTGTGATTCAGCTTTAAACTGTGGCCTAATGCTCTTTAAAGGGCCAGAAACGACAAGGGCTCTACTAAAGAAAATATTAACATTGCACCATCCCCGGATATATGTTTTTACATACAGACTGGAGAGTTTGGTTGGTCTGTTTTTCAAAAGCGTTAGCAGTAACAGGAATGCATTAAACCAGTGCTGAAAGGACAGCTCCTTTGAATGCACCGTCGTGGACTGAATCAACAAAGCAGAGCCTAGAGGAGGGGGAAGAGGAGGGGGCGTCTGAGACGTTACTCTACCTACTGTACAACTTATTGAAATAGGACTGGGTTTTTAGCTTCAGCCTCCAGTTGCAGTATTTAGTTGCTTACAGCGCGTTTGGAAAGGATAAAAGAGATGGTAGTGAAGTAATGACAAGTTCATCCATCTTTAAAGTCAGCAGAGGCTGAGATACAGAGCAGGGTCCGCCATCTCAACATCGTGCTGCGCAGCACAGGTTTAAAATCGGGATTCGTTTGGAGAATTGCCAGCAATCCCATGATAATTCTTGGTCTTTTCCAGAGTCTTTCTCTCTCTTTCTTCACAGTCTTCTTTTCTCAATTTTCTTCCTAAAGCCTTCTCCGTTTCTCCTCATTTGCCCTTTTCTTCTCGTCTTCCTTTGCGTCAAGCCATCCTCGCTTCGTGCCGTCGTTTTCTCCCTCACTCCTCGAACATGCACAGCCGGCAAGTGCTTCAAATCGGTGATCAAAATTAAAAAGTCTGCAAGGCATCGTTCATGTTTAAACGCCGGGTGAAGACTTGTCTGTCATTCCCTTCAGGACCTCGTCTATTCGGTCGTCCTCGATCACCACTGTTGTGAAGAAAGTAGGGGGAAAGAAGAATGTTTATTGGCACCAGGACAACTTAGATTTTTTACATCCTATGAAATAATCAATGCATTGTGTCTCATCACAGGTCATGATTTCTGTCCACGATGTCCAGACTAATGGCCTATAGTAGAGGAGGATATGGCGCACTACAAAAAGAAATGTAGTGCGGTATCAGGTGAATAAATAAATAAATAAATTACAGCACTGTTGCAAATCCCTGACATCGAGTACGCGCGCTTTGTGCAAAAAAACAACAACAAACAACTCATTCTCGATAATGGCCACGAGCCAGGCTTTTATCCACACAGTTAAACCCTATTATTTGATGGGGTGTGTCCGTGCATGAAGAGATAATGTGTCACTCGTGCGTAAATGTAAACAATATGGGTGTTGTCGACCACAGACTCGCGTGATCGTGATGCATTCAGTGTTTGGTGCATTTCCAAACACTTCAATAGAATATTAGAGATATTTACCTGAACTTAATAAATTACATTTTCAATATCACAGTAAACGCTGTAAAAAGAGTAACTCCACTGTAAACTCGAAATATTCCTATGCTGTCATATTCTGTCACATTAATAATTCTGATCGTGTAACAAAGTAAGTGACAGCATCCTTATAATGAGTCATCTCTTGAACATTTCTTTACCTCGCTTGGCTCTGCCGATCTGTCCAAGCTTCGGGGGTCTTTTCGCCTGCGACGCGCCGAAAAAGGCGCTTGTGTCCTGCAGTCCGCAGCTAAAGGACATCTGACTGACCTCGCTGTCCGCTCCGTAGCCGCTCATCTTCCCCTCGTTGTATGGCAGCACCTCGGACATTGTGGCACAGCAGAGTAGGGTCACCAGCGAAGGTTAAAAGGTTAAAGGATTCCTTAAACCGCGTTAAGCTTAACGCAGCCGTAGATCCGTGTTATAGGTGCAGGCTGCAGCGGTTGTCTCCTGCTTGGATCCGTTTTGAGCGTAAAACTCAATGCGGATCAGGGGGCAGAAAGTCTGAAGTCCCAATGTTGTTGTTGTTGTGGGCTCTGGTTTGTGTTGCAGCGGCAGACAGATACAGCTCGTGTGTGTATGTGTGTGAATCAGAGAGCTGTGTTCGCCTGTGTAGCTGGCTGATATCTGCTGAGGAAAGTGGGAGATCCCAGGATCATAAAGGAAACCCAGGCAGGATGGTGAAGTCATCCATCCGGGTTTGAAGCGAGAGCGCGTGTATGTATGTGAGGTGGGGGGGCTCAGAGAGGTGGAGGCGCAAGAGTGACACCAAGAGGAGAGAGATGTCATAACAGGCAACGCTGGGGGGTTTGAAGCTTGGAGACTTTTCAAAGGAAATCTGTGGGAAATGCATCGTAAGCCTATAGAAAAATGATGATGTGCACCCAGGTAAAAATGCATCTAAAATGTGCCTAATTTTAACTAAAATCGTTAATATTAAAGATCTACTTATTATGCATCTAACAAGAATTACGAACATTTTAAAAAAATTGACATTATTACAATGTAGAGTTTATGATTTGTAGGCAAATGTGTAATTTAAAATAGTAAACCATAACTACATACACAAGCATATATCACAAGACTCCGAAGTAAAATGATAAATAGCTCATTCCAGCGCCATGGACAGAGCCATTGTTATGAACTAGAATAGGCCATTCCTAAAGAAATTGCTTTGAGAGCTGGCAGAGCTGTGAGCGAAGCAGCTACCATCACAGCCATAGCCACCATGATCTCTTGTGCTGCTTTTTCAACCTCCATGCTGCATCTACCTTTTTTAAAGCCAGTAAGCACCACCTGTAGGCCATCATCTGTTAGTCGGTAGGCCCTGTTATTAAAGTATACCAGGCTATAAGTTCACTCCAAAAAAAAAAAGGGTATTACAAACAGCCAAAGGGTGAAGCATTAAAAATCATGTGCAAGTATTTCAGGCAAATTATGTGGTGGATGCTATTACAAATTACTGCAGCAAGCCCAGTGGGTTAAATGATATGTAATCTCTAACCACCACAAGAACAAGTTTACATTGTAAAGCTACAACTACCAGATGAATTACAGAGAAGACAATGAAAGTTCAACCAATGCTACAATATAAGACAATGACATCACGTAGGAGAAACATTTTAGTTTTTAGACATGAAACTTTAAACACTTTGAAATGTTTTCAAAATGTTGAAGTATGTATGAATTATAAATTAGTAAACTTCTAAAATGAACCAGGACAGGACTGTCAATGATGAATTATTAGACAAAGCAACACATCAGTCATTGTTTGGTCAGTTTACCAATTCACTTCTTACCTTGAGTCTGGGAGTAACCATCACAGCCTTTTCCAGGTAATAGCTGGGTGGCAGCAATAGGCTTTTATGTTGATTTGTTATTGGTAATATATCATCAAATGAAGAAGTTATTTTTATAGATTAGATCATGGTGTAACAGGTGTGAAGGGCAAATCGCTGATGATGGCGAGCGTGGCTGTGTGCTAAGGGGACCTGCAACAGGCCAAGCTTTATCGCCATACAGAACAACAGGCTTTCTAGGGGTGAAAGTTGCAATATTTCCCAGGCCAATGAATTTGCATTTACTTCAGAAAAACTACTATAGGCCTATCGCTAAGTCCAGAAAAAGTTTCACACATGGACTGATTGATGACACAGTAATGAGACAAAAATATATTCTCGGGCTAACACCATGATCTTCAACACACCTGAGTTCTGTGCACTGGCACATAACTGTGGTTCCCCCCATGACCATAAAGAAGGGGCTTCAAGGTTAAATAACACGCTTGTAACTCTTCAGGGACGAGATGTTTCGGTGAGTAATTACAAAACATGTCTAAGATGTTCTGATACAAGCTGTTTACTTTACCATTTGTCGAGATTGGTAGGAATAATTGACCATGTAAACTAACATGTAACTAACAACTTCCCTTCTGGTTCACACAATTGTCCGTTCAATGGAGTTAAAAGGTTGTAAAGTGCCATTATGGGATTTGGTCATGTGCTCTGCTCCTTGAAAACAACACACTGTGACCCTATGAAGGAAACAGTCATAGAGAAAGATGGTGGTTGGAACGTCGATTGCAATTTCCCATCTGATTTTAAGATAGTGGTTTCAAGAACAATTCCAATTGACACAATATTGAGGTAAGAACATCTGATGCCTATAATTTTCTTAAATGAGAATAGCGGGTGTACTTTAATTTGAAATGAATGTGTTCACTAATTACATAAAATACAATATGACTTTAATTAAACTGTCCATGTTGATTGAGCCATGAGATTTAGGCCATGTTGCAGCAGTCCCTCTTTTAAAGTAAGAGTTTTGGGGGATGAAATTGTTCAAATTTTGAAACAAAGATAATTAGTTTTGTTTTTAGTTCTGTGCATGGTGTTTACCTTCTGAAGCACTGGTAAGTGACGTTTTATTTCTTAGAATCAGTTTTGTTAAATTGAGGTTTACTATGCTAATTCTTTCAGAACAACCGTGGGTTGTGAACTTTTATAATAATGATATTAAAAACAGGTATATCGTGTGTTTGTACACGCGCACACACACACACACACAAATGCAGACACACACACACACATGCAGACACACACACACACACACAGGTGTTAGTGATTGAGGCCATGATTAGACCTGGGGTCTTTTTTTAAACCAACCCTTACACCCTCCCTCTCTGTGATGGAGTGCAGCTGAATGAAGTCTCCTTCATCCAGGTGTAGCTGGAAATACAGCAGCAGGCTTTGGGAAAAACGTCACTCTCTCAGGCGGAAACAGGAACTGTGTGTTACTATGGTTTCTCGGCAGCATCTTAGGGGAACGGCTTATTATTTGTGTAGCTTAATCTGTAAAAATCTATTATATTATTATTATTATTATTCTTCTCTGTAAGTTATATAAGGGTAGACCTACAACAAAATGATTAGATGGAGCCAACATTCTTTATTGTTGTGTAATGTTCAGTTAACAGTGTTTGCACAAGCACTTGCTCGGAACTTATATTTGTATAAGTTGCTTCTTCCATGACAACTGCACGAAATAGGAGTTGCACGTGATCTGTTTGTTGGACACTCCGTTTTTGACGCGCAAACTGAGGGGTAGAGGGTAGGGAGAGGGTGACTGGTTTGAAAAAGACCCCTCTTTTCAGGAATATGTCGGTGAGGTCAAGTTTGGTTGACTAACAGTTTCATTGTCCTGCTGCAGAAGGCTGCCAAAAAACTGTACTAATCAATAAATAAAAAACACCTCATTTTTCAAATGTGTTTAGTTTAGTATAGTTTAGCACCATATTACAACGTTTGTATACTTTACTACTTTTAGTTTTTGAGTTATGAGCTTTCAAAAATGTGTCCCATAGGGTTCCATTCAAATTTTTATTGATATTTTTTTAAATATTTTGACATCAATAAAAGTATTAGCACACATCTCCTCACCCAGCTGTACAATTTCCAGTTGTACCGAGTTTCTCGAACAAACTGTATAGGAGGAGATGCAAGCAAGAAAAAAGGCAGATTAATAATAAAAGAAAATAAAAGGTGAAGAAAACATAATGATTAGTGTGAGTAGGAGCTCTCACACTAATGAACTGGCTTGATTTAAAATGACGTCATTTCTCCCTATTCCCTTTTTAAAGACACTGTTTCATGTCTTGTCCTCACAGCATATGGTGTATCACTCACAAGCAAAGACGGCAATCTATAATTGGACTGAACCTGTCCTAAGAACTCGGGCCAGCTGAGCCCCGCTAAAAACAAGTGACAACCTTTCCATTGAAGCAGCGTTCCTCTCTTAGAGAAGCCAGCCTGCATTGCTGGCTGTAAAAAAAGTGAGCAGCTGACATGAGATTAATGCGGTTTGAAAGGTTCTGAGGTTTTTCCTGCAGGGATGAGAGATTTGGGAGACTATAGAGTTAAAACAAAGCAAGCTTTTTTTTCTCAGGTGGCTGCCTTTGCACAGAAATATGCCCCATATACCCATTGTGAAAAATATGACTTTGTCCAGAAAGCAATACTTAAAACAAGGAAAATGCAGCTGACATTTTCATTCAACCCAGAAAGTCTATTTCATGCATGGCAGAGGATAATGCTGTGGTTGACTGGTAACAGCTAACTCTAGTGTACTCCTATCTGTAATTCATCTTCCTAACTTTCTATCTTTTTCATTTGTTTTCATCTTGCATTCTTCCATTATCATAATTACTTGTTTTTGCTCAGATTATACACGTTTTACTTTTTATAATTGGCCTTAACTGTGTAACAGTTTTTTTTTGCTGATTTCCTTTATTCTTTTCCACTCACTTTTATTGTATGTCCTCTTCTATGCTGTGAGCTTGACGTCACTGCAAATGAGGGAAACGTCAGTGTCTTTCCAGTTAAAGTAAATGTTTTGAATTGAATTGAATTATAACGACACATCTGTTTTGTTCTCATTCTTTCTTTCTTCTCTCTATAAGACTTTGGGCTTTGAGAATGTCGTTCCACTGATGAGTCCGGTTCTGTTCTAAGTGTCAGACTATTGCAAGGTGCTTACTCATGATGGATTTAGTTGGGTCACTTTAAATTATATTGCAAATAGCATGGACTGGGGCGCCGGCTGCATAGTGGTTAATGTGAATGACCCTTATGTATGAAGGCTATAGTCTTTCGAATGGGTGACGCAGGTTTGAAACTGTGGCTCCTTTCCCGCAAGTCATTGCCCACTCTTGCTCTCCCCCTGATTTCTGACTATATCCATTGTCCTGCCTCTATAATAAAGGCATAAAGAAGCCCAAAAATTAATCTAAAAAAAAAAAAAATGTATGGACTGGACCTGTAATATTATGGAAATACATAAGAATGATCTTATGGCACATAAGAGCATTCTTATGTAATGTGGTTTAATCATACAAACTGACAATTGATAAAAACAATAAAAGAATGCATCAGAGATCATGAATTCACTTTCTCTGAATGGAATTCCCAAGGCATGAATCACAAACCTCCTCTTACTCAATAAACTGCCGCCTTCAGCTGTCACAGAGCGGAGCAGTTGATTCATGCTGGGAGTTTCACATAATGTCATCAGTCAAATGGGACCTGCTGCCCATCATGTTGCCAGATGCTGCTTTATGTACACTAAGGAAAAAATAATATGTATCTGTTGGATAAACTGGAAACCTCATTCATTATATGCAAATACTCCTTATTTGTCCTTTCTCTTTTTTTTTTTTTTCAATTGATCTCTCCAAGTCCAGGTACTGTGATTTCTCCTCTCACCTCTTCTTCCATCTCCTTCACTTTAGCACTTCTTCAGCACTTCTTAATGATCGGGCTCACTCAATCATTCGTTCACTTTTGTCAAGGGCACACATCCTAAGTATATAAGTGTGTGTGTGTGTGTGTGCATGTGTGTGCTCTCGAAGCACTGCCACCAATTACAAGTGAATCACCCTGCTGCTGAGTCACTCACTCCCTCCCCGTCTCTGGCTTCAAGCAAATGAAGCACTGCTGAGCTGACACTCAAAACACACATACACACACACACATTTCCCATTGAAGAAAAACCTCAATAACAAGCTTACACCAATAACCCTGATTAATTACCTATGTACTAGCTGAGTACTAAAAAAAACTAAAAATGTTTTTTAGAGGACAAAGAGAAAGACTTGACTCGTCATGAAACAAATGAAGATGCCGTGCGTTTCTGCTCTCCTCATCATTAAGATTAATGCTGTTTATTTTTTATGCACAAACATCTTTGGATAGATGATGGGGACACTGGCAGAGCTGATGTCCTTGGATTGGTGAACACAGCTGTAGTCTGCAGCTTGAGGGTGCTACATAGTGGTAGCTGTACACTCACCTTTTTTGCCTCTTATGCACAGGTGCATCCAAAAAGAGGATGAAACGCAAATGTTTCATGTTATCTAGTACAATGTTGGTGTAGAAAATGTATCACAGAGTCAAGTCAAATTTATTTACATATCACATTTTATACGATTGACGTAGACTTAATGTGCTTTAAAACAGGAAAATAGCAAAGAGGATCAACAACAATGACATAAAGTAAGATCATATGAGATAAGAAAGTATTACATGTAAAACAAAAGCTTATGGCAAAAACATAAAATATACACAGTAAACATTCCTAACTAACCTAACTAATAGCTTGTGCAAAAAAATATGTGTTTTATAGTTTAGTTTTAAAAGAACAAACTGCTTTAGCAGACCTATTGAGTGAGCATGTTTGTAATGTAGGAAGGGGCTAAGGACTTAAAGTTAAAAGTATTTTAAAATCAATTCTTTGTTTGATGGGGAGCCAGTGAAGGGAAATTAAAACAGGAGTGTGATGTGTTAAAACTTTTTGGTTTTTGTCAGTATATTGGCTGCAGCATTCTGGACGAGCTGGAGCTTATTTAAAACCTGTTTTGTCAGCCGAGCAAAAAGTGTGCTGCAATAATATTATCGACTAGAAATAAATGCATGGACCAGATTTCCAGAATCTGATTGTGACAGGAGGCCTCTAACTTTAGATATATTCCTAAGGTGATGAAATGCAGTTTTGCAGATATGCAATATATGTTTTTGGAAGTTAAGATTAGAATCCAGAATTACACCCAGGCTTTTTGCATGCTCACATGGCTTAACTGATAGAGGAGCTAATTGATGTTGGATCTGATGCCTCAGAGGCTTTGGGCCTACTAACATAATCTCTGTTTTATTCTCATTGAGCTGTAAGAAATTTTCTGACGTTCAGTGTTTGATATCATTAATACACTGAATGAGATCATTGACTGGGCTAAAATCGTTTTGATTGTAGTGACTTCAATTCTACAATTCACTGGGCAGACGCTTCTTTACAAAGCGACATACATCGGATAGTAAGTACAACACAAGAAAGGATGTAGAATGGAGGAAACAATGTTAGTTAGTGCAAACGAACAGCTGTAGGTCCGATCGGGCACACGGGTGCAGTGCACAGAGGCAAAGCACAACATTGACAGCTGTTCTTGAGATTTCTTATTAGCATTAACCCATCCTAACATCCCCATGATAAAAACGAAACCATCCTCTTTGTTATCAATAATATCATTAAATGTGTAGGTATTCATGAAAGAGATGGGTCTTTAGCTTTTTCTTAAAGGTGCAAAGGGACAAATTGAATGGAGTTTGGAAGTTCGTTCCACGACCGAGGTCCGACAGAGGAGACAAGTCTAATTAGAGATGTAGTCCTTAAATTCAAATAACTGCTTGCACACCTTGTCAAGAAATTAAATATTTTTGTTAGGGATGAGGATCTATGTCTGACCTGTGTGTTTTACGTAAATATCATCCCTGTTTCCATCTCTTCGGGAGGGAGCGCTTGGTTTGTTGACTACACGAGACGAGAGAAGAGGTAGTGCAGTCACACTAATGTTACAAAGTAGGTCACTTATCCCATGTTTCACTGCTTGCTCTCAGCAGATGGGTGACAGCGGTAATTGGCATCAGGGATGATATCATGCTGTATTGGCTCTCTCTCCTGAGAGACTGCATCTCTACCTTTCCTCCTGTTGTCTCCTGAGTGTCTGCCAGTTCCAAAGTTAAAAAAGACATCCACCTCACTGCTCCCTGTCACGAACACAAGAACAAAAGGTCACAGAGAGTCATAGACTAAAAAATGTATAGAACTTTTTTTTGCAGATCTTCTTTACCACTTTAGTTTCAGTCACTTGTTCAAAATAGCATTTGGCTCCATCTGATATGTTTGGAGGAACCCCTATGCTTAATGTATGATGGACTGGAAATATACATAGAACATATTGTAAACTATTAAAAATTCCTAAGCCATTAATGCACACAAACATAATAAATGTACAGCAAAATAAGGAATACATTATTTTGATCAAGAATATAAGAATTTAGCCAGGCTAGCTATAACCTGCTAATGGAGGTTTAGCAGGTAGATTGACCATGTTTTCCATCTTAGTTATGCATATTAACATGCTAAAATTGCTAGTTAGTGTAAACACAAAATGCCAATGGATGGTTAGCAGGTAGACTGACCATGTTTTCCATCTTAGTTATGCATATTAACATGCTAAAATTGCTAATTAGTGTAAATACAAAAAGCTAATGGATGTTTAGCAGGTATATTTAGCATGTTTTCCATTTAAGTTCAATATAGTAAAACTGCTGACTTGCATAATGAGGGTTTGGGTTAGGGTTAGTTGTACAGCTGAAGTTAATTTCAATAAATAAAAACTTGAATGATAATAGTGCTTGTCAGGAGACCAGCAAAATCATCTTTTGGGTTTAATGACTGTCTGTAGCACATTTAATTGTGGGTGGAATCAATGCAGTCTTGAGCTACTTGTCTTTCTGCAACTCTTTGGGCTCTTTTAGAAAATACTCGAAGACATACACAACACTATTCAAACTAGTGCTGACATTCAGTTTCTGTATGCCTTACCAATACTCCATATTATCTAAATAGTTTTCTCAGCTGTCACATGGTATTTAAAAAAGATATGCCAGTGAATGTTACACGTAAATGATTTGGAAACCATTAACTGTACTCAGGGTCTTCCCTCACTGTGCCAGTACAGTGAGTGTCTCACTCCCTCTTATGAAGAAATATGGACACCTAGTGGCAGAACTTTGACTATTTTCAGATACACTGTATTAGGTCCATTATAGAACCAAAAGAAGTTTTAATAAGGAACAGTGAGGACATGAAGAGAATTAAACCTATATTTCTCTACATAATCTGTGCTATTACAGGAGTTCATTACAAGTGTTCATTTTCATCACATTTTCAAATCTTTTTTTCTCTCCTGGGACAAATATGTGATACATTGATTTCTTCTCCCTGTAATGTCTTTTCAATATCCAATTAAATAAGACCAAACAACTTGAACACTGTTTTTTCTTACCATGGCCTCAGAGGTCAGCGGGTGCTACAGTAATAGTCTGCATCTCCCGAGAGCCACAGCTGCTGCTCTGCTGAGAGAGCTCATGAAGAATTTGTCAAAGGGAACCCTTATGACCGCTGAGCTAGATTTATGGGATCCTGTGTCTCCCACCTGCTCACTTTTCACCCACACTTGGGCCTTGACCCCCCCCCCCCACTCTCCACACCCAAACACACGCACCTATTAATTTTCTTCGGTTCTTTGCTATAAAAGGAGTTGGCTTTTTATTTTACTGTCCTTCTCCACATCTTCTCGATGCTTGTTACTACAAATTGAAAGCGTACGCTTGATGACTCAATTCACTCAAGTCTTTACAGACACCAGGTGCTGTTAACAAGGATGTGTGCTTATGGAAAAATAAAGAAAAGCATCATGAATTGATCTCGTCCTAAGAGAAAGATGCATCTTTTCAGACATGAATTGCCTTCCTGATGTTAAATAGCAGCTATTTGATTTAACAGCTGCTGTTCTGATGCCTGTAGATTATTTACAAATGCACACTAGAATACCAAATCTCAAATCATATGGGATCTTTATGTACAGTAATAAGGATGATGCAGTATTACATGTGAACCTCACA
Source organism: Symphodus melops (assembly GCF_947650265.1). Lineage (NCBI taxonomy): Eukaryota > Metazoa > Chordata > Actinopteri > Labriformes > Labridae > Symphodus > Symphodus melops. The sequence continues at coordinate 15,264,768 of NC_136697.1, read as the reverse complement.
CAGGTCTGTATACTCATAGCATTGAAACAACAGATTTGAAAAGTGGATGTGCAAGTTTGCAACATCAGTCCATTGTGTTACCGACGTTATCTGAAAACATCACAGAAACGGCTCGAACTTTGAATGTTTTATTGAATTTTTTTAAACCAACATTTCACACACATTCCAACCCTGTAGTTCATAATCACACCTTAACAAGACGGCATGTCTTGGCAAGTAATGCATTTTTGTTTCAGTAACTTCCAGTGCCTCAAACTGAAAGTGATTATTACAATAATTTAGACACACACACCACATCCATTCTTAGCAGCAGCAGCCATATAAATTAAGAAAAAGGCACCAGACAAACTGTTATGAAAATATACATTTATGATGCATTAATGTTCACCCTTTTCCCAAAATTGACTTGATTTCCCTGTATGACCAAGAGAAATGTCCCTCACTGGGAAATGTCTGTTTTGCCGCGATGAACAAATAATATGCACGATATCACTATGATTCATGTATGTTTTTTTAATACACAAAAATCTTCATAAAATAGTTTTTTAGTTCTAAGTGCAACCGTTGAGACCTTTGAATTGAAGGCTGGTGCAGTTTGGTGGTGAAGCTCTACAGAGGTCACATGGTCACACTGGTGTGTCAAACATGGTAAAGAGGCACCACCCTGATGATGTTCTGCCTACAGATGGGGCATTTGCGTTGTGGTAGTGCCTGGTAACAGCTATGGCAGCAGCACACGTGTCCACAGTCCAACAGAATACAGTTACGTGGCTGAGTGAGGCAGATCACACAGGCATTCTCTGCGTTTTCTTCCTCGTCTTGATCGAGGCCTCGCACTTGAGCAGGCACTCTTTGAACTTCAGCTTGGAGTCTCTCAAAATCCCTTCTCTCCTGCTCCTGCTCCCAGTGAACTTTCAGTTGGTTGTAGTAACGTCTGCCGACCCAGAGGAGGGCCGCTGCTCCGGCCAAAGCAGATGCAATGGCCAGAACTTTCCACAAAACTGCTGAGCTCTCCTGCTCTCCTCTGAGGGTGTCAAAGTCTGTTGTGCTCAAAAAATATGGAGAGCCATTAGCTGGTGGACGAAGATTCAGGGTGCCGTCTGTTTCTAGAACCAACTCACCCACACCTGTAAGAGTTGCTCCCACCTGGGAAAATGAAAATTAGTTTTTGTTAATGTTAATACTTAATCACAATCTAAGCAAAATATATGCTTTGTCAAGTTAATGAAAACTTGGTTTTGAATTTGAAGACAAACACAATTGTTAATATGTGACCAATTGACTGACTTTGAGCATTTCTTCTGTCTCCAGCTGCCCTTTAAGCTTCTCCCCACTGAGGTATTGTCCTACGATGTCACTCAAGCCGTAATTGACCTGGTGGAATTTCTCGTGTGTGATCTCCATGTGATCTCCTAAGGCCTGCAGAGGACTCAGGACTTTGACGGTGGTATCATCGGATCCAACTAACAGGAATGGCACTGCATTCACTCTTCGGTGCATGACTCGTTCACTGTCGGCCCTACAACAGGTAACAAAAAGAACAGCAGGTCTCCTAAGTCCCAAATGTGATGACAAAGACAAAATATTAAATGTTTAAACTTTGGGCTTGCTTCATAGTTTTAGTTTTTTTTAGCTATGGAATAGCTTGAGTTATGGATCATACAAAAAGCCTGCTTTACAAAGTCTAAGAGCGTTAACCTCAGAAAGGGTCGAAACCCTTATGTCTTAATGTGTGTAATGTGACCACATTTTGAGGGAGTTAGGTCCTGTGTCAAATGTTTTGACAGTTGTTTTTTTTTTGGGTTTTTTTTAAGCGGACATTCTCCTGCACGTTTAATTGCTGTGATACAGAATATTAGCTGATGTTAATTACTAACTTTCTCCAGTTTAAAATTCCAACTCGCCTACAACACTGATTTTCAACAAGTCTGTTCCACATTCATACTTTCTTCTTTATTTATCTATTGTGGACAGACTCAAACTTCACAAGTTTAACTACAACTGGGAAGGGTTTTAGTATGCAATACCTTCCTTTCTACCCACCTGTTTCCTGTCTGTCTCACTCTGTCCACTATTAAATTACAAGGGGAAAAAAACGGCATAATCCAAATGATCATATGGTTTTATAATGCTTCATTTTATGATTGGTTTGATTCAAGTTCTTACCAAGTGCGTGTAAGGCTGTTCCAAACCAGCCTGTGTTCTGTTAAGTTGAATTTCTGCAAAACACCAACATGTTCTTTTTGGAAGTGACTCTTAAGAGGCTCTCCGATTGGTTGCACAGTACCTACATGGTGTACACACACAGATAGAGAAAATGAGACAGATGTATATATATATATATATATATATATATATATGTGCGAGGCAAGCTCTTGTCTGCTTTACAAAAAGAAAGATCCCCGTTTACCTTCGATGACAGCGTACTGTAAACATGCTCCTGGAGTAACCTTTAAAATTTCCCGGAGTTTGCCATCTATGTTCAAGTGTGGAGCATCCTGAGAACAAGAGACAGATATTACTTGTCTATACAGTACACATACTTAAGACAGGCTTTGTTTTTTTATTATAATGTGGGCCTGTACATGGCACCACTGTCACAAATAGCACTGGTTATAAACCCCCTGGTTGGACAAAGTTGTAAACAATAAAAATGATCCAGCCACATTAAGTGCAGCCTATTAGTTAAACTTATAACCACAAACTCTGCCCAAAACCTGGGTGTCATGATTGATGAGCAGCTAACGTTTAAGGTTCACTTGGCCTCAACTTCCCATACCTGTCAATTTGCCCTGTACAACATCAAAAAGATCAATCCCTACATTTTACACAATGCTACACAGCTTCTGCTACTGTTATCTTGTCATGTCATGCATTGGCTACTTCAACCTTCACTGGCAGGTCTTCCTGCACGCACAATCAAACCTCTGCAGATGATCCAAAACACAGCAGTCTGACTGATCTTAAACGTCCCAAAACAGCAAATTTCCCTCCGCTGTTCATCTCTACTGGCTCACAGTTGATGCTCTTTATCAAATTGAAAACCCTTCTGCTCCCGTACAAAACATCTCGCCCTTCCCTAAAATCTCTTATAAAAGTCACTCTGCCAATGACACTCTCCACAACAGGGCCCTAAACTACAATACTGCCTTAGAATTGCAAGCCTGGCAGGTTGGAAAGAGCTGACTTAGACCCCGATGTAAACACCGTTTAGAGACATTAGTAGAATACTAATCTGCTTTAAAAGGATTTAAAGCATTATGTGAATGCTGAATAATAGTTCAAATGGTTTTGCAACTAATCTCATTCATTGCTTTTTCTTCGATGAAAACAGGAAACATTTTAAAATATGGCAGTATAACGTTGTGTAAAGTTATGATTGTACATGATTCATATCTCACATCAAGTTTATCTAGACTTGTCCGACTCTTCGTATACAGATAATAGCAGATGCTCGTGAGGCCAAGGCTGGCCCCAAGACACACAGCCTCAGAAATCTTCAGAGGAAATCCATCCATTCCTTCAGGGTGTTTTGTCCCTTTCCTGGAAGAAGACCTGCACAAACATGGGTCAATAATTCAAACGATCATGTTTAATTTTAAATCCACAGGTTTAAAGACATGGATTGACTTTACGAAGACATGCTGCGATGTGTTTACTGTCTGTGGCAACAAGTATTGATTGATCTGAGGCAAAAACAAATAAGACGTGTTTCTTTTAGCTTTAGTTACTTATATGTGTTGATATTCAAAACAGTTAAGAAGAATCAGACAAAATAAAATCAACAGTATTTTAAATGTTAACATTATTTCCATCATGTTACTTCCAATGAGGCCGTATTTATTGTCTGTTATGAACACAAATCATATGCTTGATGTGTGGGGTTGTATATACTATCCAGTCATTGTCTGAAGTGTAAAAGTGGAATAGATCAGTTTACTATGAAACGACCATGTCTGTCACGGTTTATTTTCACATTCACATTTTGTTTAACAACCTTCAGTGTCTTAAAGTCGGATTATTTTCTCAGAACTAAAATGCCGAGCGTTGTGCTTTGAATGTAAAACCCCCCCCAAAAAAAACACGAGAGGTGAAAAACAACTGAAAACAAACACGAGTGTTAAAGTTGGAGACATTCAACTTCCCTAGCAAAGCTGCGGTGACATCATACAGTCAGTGACACTGGCTTGCTTAATAGTTAAAGTAAGTGATTGGTAATATGCTGAAAGTCAATTGTCAATTTTGTTAGCTTGCCATTGAACACCCAGGTTATTTAAATGTCATTAGAATAGTTTCTTTAGAATAGTTTTAAAGATAACTAATAGCATGCTAAGGTTGCCAGGGCAGCAGAAGAATCAGAAGTGACCTCTAAACGTGACAACTTTGTACAACCTAACGCGAGATAACAGTGAACGATACTTCCTACGTCTAAGAGTCCTCTTCTCATAACTGTGCAAATCATAAAGAGTCTGTTTTTACCTGGTAGAAAAGAAATCAAGAGCACATGATATCGTGAAAGGTGTTGTGTATGGTGTGTCACGTGACGCTAAGGTGACGCTTACCGTGTCGTCATGTGACGTGTTACAGCGCATGTCAGCTGCGTCTCTCCACGTACTGTCTTCTGCCCGACATGGCAGGAGGGTTGCGGAGAAAGAGCCCCGGTCCCCCTTCCCCTCTTTGGGGAAAACTTAACACTTTGTGGCAGGACAAACATTTGGTTCTGTTCAAGACGGAGTACACGTCCCTGGTGGTTTCGATCCTGTGGTTCCTGGAGATTGGGATCAATGTGTGGGTCATACAGAAAGTAGCGTGTAAGTAGCTGTGGAGCTAGTTAGCATGCTACAGTGGTTTGCAGTATACCTAATAGTATCTTAAGGCTAAACAGTTAGCGTTAGCATGTCCCATAACTTTCACAGCCACCTGTCAACGGGAACTTACCCCTGCAGGACACATACAGTGACCTGTCCTGCTTCTGTGTTACTTCGCATTATAACAAAGAGTACGGAAACACCAGCTCGTTTTGAGGCTTGAGATAAGAAACACATTCATATTGTTTTGAATTTAATTTAAAAAAGGGCACAATACAAATAAAGATTGATTGATTTCAGTGATCCCTTAAAGCTTTTTACAGTCATAGATTCAGGATGGATTCAGTGACGACAAAGTAAAGATCTAGTTTGTCAAATCTACTGCTCACTGAGTGAGCTTCATATTTCAAGCAGGTATTTTCAAATAGGTTATCAACATAACTTTTGGACGGCATTTTTTTTACCCTCGTGAGGGTAGTACCCTCTGGACATGTGATATAACTTCAGAGAATGCCTCGATAACAATACTAAAAAATATCATTGGCAAAAAATGAACTCTACACCACTGACAGGATGTTACTTCCGTCAGTTACCTTAACGGCATTCATGATAATGTGTGATTTGTTCTGCAGACACTGAGATAGACTGGAAGGCCTACATGGATGAAGTAGAGGGGGTCATCAATGGTACCTATGATTACACCCAGCTTAAAGGAGACACAGGCCCCTTGGTGTGAGTGTCAAAGCTTTTCAATGTCTTCACCTTGTAGCTCTCAGTTCATGCAAACAGGATAAATGAGCACCCTGTTGTTGCAGGTACCCAGCCGGCTTTGTCTACATCTTCACTGCTCTCTACTACATTACCAGCCACGGGGTTAACATCCGTCTAGGACAGTACCTTTTTGCTGCTTTCTACCTCATCACACTGTTTCTCGTCTTCAGGATTTACAATCGCACCAAGAAGGTCAGTCTGTGAGACAAAAGCTTATTTACTACGTGAAGCGATGTTGCTGCACCAGATGCTGCAATACACCATGAGACACCTTTAGTTTTTTATTTATTTATAATGGCTTTTGGTTTCTTTGGATTCTTCAGGTTCCTCCCTATGTGTTCTTCTTTGTTTGCTGTGCTTCTTATCGGATTCACTCCATCTTTGTGCTGCGTCTCTTTAATGATCCTGTGGCAATGATGCTGCTTTTCGCAGCTGTGAACCTCTTCATGGATGGACACTGGACTCTGGGCTGTGGCCTTTATAGGCAAGTGTGGACTCTCTAACGTCACTGTACAGACTTTCTTTAATGTCTTAACTACTTGACTTTAAAGATTTTTATTGATTAGGAATCATGTCAATGTGAATCTTGTGTAATTTATTATAATCATTGTAATTATTTTGTGTATGACATGTTGAAATTAAAACTCATCTTCCTCTCTTTCTGACAGTTTAGCAGTGTCTGTGAAAATGAATGTGCTTCTTTTTGCTCCCGGGCTACTTTTCCTCCTCCTGTCTGAGTTTGGTTTTGTCAGGACAATCCCAAAACTTTCTCTATGTGCAGGCATACAGGTAAAATACTTTCTGTGACGTAAAACCATGGCACTATTTCTCTTGCATGTAAATGTTCTCGTTAGTACCGCCAAGCTTCATATTGAAATAAATCTTTCTTGATGTTGCAGCTTTTGCTGGGCCTGCCTTTCCTCCTGGAGAATCCCACCGGTTATATGAGCAGAGCGTTTGATCTCGGTCGTCAGTTTATGTTCAAGTGGACGGTCAACTGGCGTTTTCTCCCCGAATGGCTTTTCTTGAATCGGTACTTCCACTTACTCCTGCTGGCTGCCCACCTGCTCACTCTGTTACTCTTCGCGCTCCGCCGATGGAAGAGGTGAGGCTGCCTTTTTCTGTGCCAAGCCTACTGCTGTTATCATACATAGCTGAAGGAGAGCTTAAATATATCAGGAGTTATAATTGTGCCAGTTTTTTGTTCCATGGCAGAGCAGCTCTGTCAGTAGTTGATATCATGGACACCTATGCAGTGTTTCCAGGTTTGTGTTTGAAGACTGAAGGATGCTTAAATATTAATACAGAAGCAGGCGCTGTCTGATTTTTAAAACAACAACACTCTTTTTGCTTGTCACCATACTGTCTCTTAGCCTTTCTTTATAATTGCAGACATTACAGAAAAAGATCAGGTATTTCCTGGTATTATAAGTGGATATTCCACTTTTATCTAGGTGCAGCTTATTGTATTTGTTGTCAAGCAAACATTCCAACTATATGTATTTTTTATTTCATAGTTCAGAAAAATCATTCAAAACAAGTTCTCAGTAATTTATATCTTTGTTCACAGTTCCACAAATATGACCTGTTGCAGTCATAGAGCACTGTACTATAATTCTAACGTCTATGTTGTAGATGTTGATATTAAAAGTAACTTTTTCCTCTCTCTCTAGGCCAGGAGAAAGCATCTTTGAACTACTTAAGGAGCCATGCAAAAGGATAAGCCCTGCCCAGAAAAACACTGTGGATCATATCCTTCTGTTCTTCCTGAGTCGACTTGTATATGTAGGAGAATATCATTTTGTCACCGCCTTTCTATTGTTACATGTTGAATAGAAATTTGCCCTACATGGCCGCCTAATTTTGTTCAGTAAATGACTGATATTGCCAGTTATTGACGGGCTTTTGTGAAAAACCTTAACAGACGATCACAGATCATTTTGATTCTTTTCACCTCTAACTTCATCGGCATGTGCTTCAGTCGTTCGTTGCATTACCAGTTCTACGTGTGGTACTTCCACACGCTGCCTTACCTGCTTTGGAGTGGAGGAGTCAAGAAATTAGCCCATCTGCTCAGGTAAAATTGGGTACAAATACCCATCTTTTAGTTTTTCTGTAGTTGTTCTCCCCCTTTGAAGTGCTAATACTGTGATGATGTGTCCTTGTGGTCAGGGTCCTGATCCTGGGTCTGATCGAGCTCTCATGGAACACCTACCCGTCTACTTACAGCAGCTCAGCCGCCCTTCACATCTGCCACCTCATCATCCTGCTCTGTCTGTGGCTGGCTCCACCCCTTTTGTCTGCAACAGCAGAATCACAAGAGGCTGCAGCTGATAAAGACAAACGGCAGTGAGCTGCAGCCTGATCAGACCGGTCAATGTATTCAGTCAAATCAGTGGCAAAACAGCCTCCATCCTCGTCCTCTTGCTGACACAACACCGCCAAACAGAGAGGTGACTGGGTTAGACTATTGTTAAGATGAATATAAGGAGCCATTTGGTGCTTCTCATCTCAGTAAAGGAAGCTAACGTGTAGATGCATTTGCAGACAGATACTTGTGTGTTGAAATGGAGTCATCCCATGCAGCTGTAGACATGACAAGTTCAAAAAAAAAAAAAAAAGACTTCTCAGGTTTAGTTTCATGGATACTAGAAGGATGAGTACAGTGTGAATGTTGTGCTGTTTAAAAATAAGCTGTTACATAGGTTATTTCTACCTATTATGTTTCAATGATTATTTTGAAGAATATCATTAATATGACAAAGAACTTGTACTTGGTACAGACATTTGTGAATGAGTCCTGAATATGGCATTTCCAGCTACCACATGATTTGCTGTGTTCTTGGATACAAGGCCAAAAAACCCTGAAGCATTAGTAATATAATTTAATGTGTATAGCACTGAGCTGCAGACAATCACGGCTGCACTTCAGTGTGAGACATGTGCAGCAGACTGACAGTAAAAGTGTGACATTTTTATATTAAAAAGAAATGCCACTAAATCTTGAAACTGTTTCTCTTTTTTAATATTATTCTTACATGCTACAACAAATGGCAAATTGATTTTATTGTATTATCCCGACAAATATTATATTGCCTATATAACCTGCAATGAGGACTTTATGAAACATTCCTCTTTGCATAAAGGACGGAATCAGTACAAAGATGAGAACTGCCCCTCCAGAAGGTTTGCAAAAGTACACAAAAATTAAAGCTCTTCAAAGGTTTTGCTAAAGTAACATGAATTGGATTATCAAATTATCATTGGGATGATCAAAATCATTCTCTTTCAACATTGACTTACAGTATATTCCTGGCAATGTGATGCAATGTTATGAATACAAAAGCCCATTGGGATAGTCTTGTATAAAGACTATGGTAAGTATAAAGGCCACTTGGTTTCTGCCATGTAAAGGGTAGTCTGGTTATAAAATGAAAGTCTTTCTCATGTGCAGTTGCATATAAGGAAAGATGTTTGCACTATCATTCAGATTAAACACATGATTTACTTTAACTTTTAAGGCGTTGCCTCTTAAGCCTCACATTTACTTTGCAGTTAATGTGATGTATATCCTAATCGGTTCCATGTCCCTTTAGGGTCTCCATAAATACATGAATGGAAATTTCCTAAAAAAAAAAAGCTCCCACACAATGACATAGAAATCCCCAAGTCAATAAGCATTGACACATCAGCTCTGCATAGATCAAACACATCAGTATGAATCTGGTGTTGGTAGTCAGATTCATTGGTAAAAACTGATGAAGTCATGAAGCAGATCTGGCTCCTAGCAGTGATCATGACCTCACATGTTATTGGGGTTGTAACACAGCATGTTTAGCTTGATGTTCTCATCCCAGTGGCGTAGCAACAGGAACAGCTGTCTGGCAGCTCCTTTTAGCCCAGCCAGGTCCACTCCTTCAGGCAGGTCCTGACATCGCAGCCAGAAGTCTGCTTTTGCTGCCACCAGCTCCCATTCCATGAAGTACCCAGCACAGCGGTGTTCAAACCAGGCTAGAGCTACAGCAGTGGCCCAGCTCGAGCCCTCCAGATCTTCTTGAGCCAACTGACTGCTCCCCTGGAGGTCAGCTTGCTCTAATGAAGAGCCCTCCCATACATCTGTTTCTGAACCACGGCCGCTATCAGCCTGGCCATGGTTCTGGTTGGGGGAGGTGCCAACTGATAGCTCGAGGGAGCCCTCCTCTGAGCTGGGGAGGTCAGGAGGTGAGGTGACAGGATCTCGGTCAGACAGGTGTCTGCGGCGAATTCTTGGTTCCAGCATCAGAGGTGTGTCAGATGGAGTGTGGTGGAAAGGAGGTGCCGCTGATTTGCCCAGGGAGCAGGAAGAAGGAGAAAAGGTAACGTGGAGACTAGTGGGAGCACCTGGAGGCTTGGTGGATAAAGATGGAGCACTGGGAGACGTGCAGCGGAAGGGAGGACTGAGACTGCGGCGATGGAGGCTGTAGGGTGAAGCCCTCTTCAGGCGGTCCAGAGGGATCTGAACACAGTCAGAGTAGATCTCTGTCAAAAGGAAAGCTCCTGATGCCAACTGTAGGCGCACCTGATAAGACACCAAATAGACACAAACTGATTAATGCATTTGCACATTTGTATCTGATTAGGTGTATTTATTAAGTGTCTTTACATCCCACCAGAGGCAGGTAGTCAAGGGCTTCAGTTTCAGGTTGTTTCTCAGCCTGTGCAGACAAACAGTGGGACTTCAGAGGAACCTGCTTTCCTGATGAAACTGAGGACCTGAGTCTGCCTAGAGGAAATCTGGAATATATAAAAACAAGTCGGCTTCATAATGTTGGAATATCTACACATTTAGATGAATATAACATCTACCCCAGAAGGACTTGACCTTTGAAGTACCATTGGCTCAAACAGCATGAGTATGACAGATATTAGGCACGTAGGAAAAAAAATAGCACCAAAATATCTGTGCCAACATTTAGGTATATGACCCTTGAAAAAGTCCAAATAACTGATACAGCAAAAGTCAGTTATCAAAGATGCTACTACAATACAGTTTAATAAAAGTACACAGCTCTTCAACAAAATAGATAATTGGTAAAAGAAATGTAATTTATTTATTGTCTAATTTGTCTTTTGCTGAACTTCGTTTAACTTTTTTTCTGCATTAACATATTGTTCAATTCCTTTTAAAGTGTAATCCCACATTCAAATACATGGTGTTTCAATTGAGAAAGTATTACCTATTGCCAAAGAAGCTCTCCATTGACTTGCTCTCGATGGATCGCTGTGACCGTGTGTATGGGGTGCCTGTTATTGATGGTGCTGTGGCAGAGTATGGACTGCCTCCTACACCTGAGACAGCAGTGTGATATAAAACAGCATTTTTTTTGTTAGCGCTGAGGAAAAGTTAACTTTCTCAACTTGTGTTGAAAGCATTAATTACCCCTTTACATAGAACAGAAAAAAACATGTTTGTCAGTCACTTTCAATGTACCAGAGTGAAGAGGGAAATGCTTTGAAACATATTTTGAGGCATTGTTTTTTGGGGGAATTTGATGGAATTAATAATTTATAAACTACCTAAAGTGCAGCTGCACTGTAAAATTAACATGGGGAACGGCCCCCTGCTCCCTTCCACAAGGACTCACCTTGTATGAACTGGGTAAGATGACTCTTATCTCCAAAATACACTGACACCTAAGTGTTTTCAAGCATCGAGTCAACAGAAATACTTACTAGAGTCCCAGGATGTAAGGCTACAGGGTGAGGCAGGAGTGTCATCTCTGTCTAAAGGATACAAAGATTGATGATGATGAAGTGTTGTTAACAGAAATGAGGGTTTGTATTATTCAGCGTGTCTACCTGTAGAGTTCCAGGTGTCTTCAACCTCTTCACCATCTTTACTGGTGCGCCGTCTGCCCAAACCAATAGAATAGGTTCTCTGTCTCCGACTACCTGACTGAGAGTTACGCCTGTCCCCTAAATGAATAGCTAAAAACAAACGCACACAATCACACATGTGGCCAAAATACAGCAAAAGTCATAGTATTTAAATGTTATGTTGGTTAAAATTACTTTAACCACATCTTAATTGAAATCTAATCCATTTTGTCTCTAAAATTGTACAACAACTATTTCAGACAAAGACTTCCATGAGAACGAGGTTGAAAATATTAGAAATGTGTCACAGGTCAAAAACATGTTCATATACTGAAGTAGCACCCAGAGATTTATCATTGCACTCTTACTGACTGAGATTTTCTGACAAATATCCCAAATTGTAGGTGAAATTACAAAATTACAGATAATTACACTACAATTCCCACCTCCATATTGACTTACATTGGCTGACTAGACCTCATAAAGACTAAACTTCATTTCGAGGATAAGTTTGTGTGTAAGGTAGTGGTAAGTCACACCTTTGTTTTGGACATCCATGTTTTCTTGCAGGCCTTGGTTGGGGTTGCTTTCAGTGGTAGTGAAGGTTGTGTACATGCAGATGATGTTACAGTGCTTACTGGTCTGGATCGCCTTTGTACGGTATCTCTTAGCCGAACCTAAGAAACAGCACGACTTAGACGGTATGAGTCAATCAATCAGTGGGATCTTGTTTCTCGAGGTTTAGCCTCACCATGTCTAAGATCACTCTCCTTTTCTGCCATTTTCTCAAAGTCTCGTATAACTGAGCGAGCGGCCAGTTGGTGAATGATCTCCTCCCATGGTTCCCCTTCTCTTTCTTCTTCCCCTCCTTCTCCTGGACTTCCCTCAGCCTCTGGTGTCTCCTGAACCTTAGGGGTCCAAAGGTGTCCCAGGTCCACAGAGACCTCCCAGGACACAGGTCTCCCGCTCAACATTCCATGAATGAGCGAGCGACACTGACCTGGAGGGGGCTCCTCGGGTGGAGCAGCTGTAAAGAGGTACTCTGGGTCTGTGAAGCTGTCCCAGTCCAGAGGAGATGCGGGGAATAGGAGTCCATCTGAGCGTCAAAGTGTAAAAGAAAGAGGGAGAAATGGAGTGACAGAGGTGAAACAGGAAGTACAATCCTACTTTTCTGAACAAATTATCTTACTGGAGTCAGTGAGGCTTCTGTGTGACAGTGTCCCTCTTGACGGAGGCTTTGTATCTCCATCGCTTTCCTCCAGCCTCCCTCCCAGAGTCTGGTCAAAGGAGACTCTCTCCAGAGCTCTCCTCAGACGATGCATCTCCAGCTCCCCCTGAGGTGACGAGAAACTTCGTGCTGCCATGGTTGAACGAGCCAGCGCTTTTTGTCTTTTATGAATCTCTTCACCTTCATCTGGACACATGAGCTGGTTTGAATAGAGGGGAAAAGAGGGAAAGACTGATATTTTATTATCCCTGCAATAATAAATGTCAACCTTAAAAGAACCAGAAAGTCATTTGTCCTAGAAGTGGCCCACAGAACTAAACCTGACTCAAACGTTTTAAAAATGCAAAACATTAGTCGTTTGCAACAACCCTAAACCCTACAATGTCTTGTCTATTCTATTTTGATTTACTTAGTGGTAATTAAAACAAATATTTGTCTTAAAGTCTTCTTATTTCAAATGACTGGTGCAAGTTTATTTTCTATACTGTAAACTACTTTTTAGGGTCGTTGTAGGTTTTTTGTTTTTTTTATGTAATTGACCGTCCAAGTTTCATACCTTTTTTGTATCATTTTCAGTTGTTTCCACTGAGAGGTTTTGTTGCATTCCTGAGTCGGCCCAGCGAGAAAGAGATGATCTCTTTTCTAGAGGGGGTATCTTTTCAAGGGATAGAGACCCTGTATCCAGCACTGAGGCAGGGGAGTGAGGATCAGGCAGAAAGACCCCACCTACAGGGTCGGAGTTTGAAGAGGCTGTCATGTGTGAGTGTGATTGTGTTTGTAGACTCATTACTGAGTTTGTAGGGTCTGTACTGAGGGAGCAGCGGGTGAGGACATACTGCTCCTGGATATAAGAGCTCTGCTGGATCCTCTCCCTGATGTCACTGGACCAGTCTAGGTCCACTCCTAAAATAGATCGAAACTACATATTAACCACTGTCGTAAAAAGTGTTCAGTTTTAGGTACTTGCTAAAAGATCCACCAATCCAGTGACTTACCGAGGCTAGAGCCATGATCTGTGTCTCTGGCACAGGAAAACTCAGAGGAGATTTCTCTGGAAATCTCTCTTAGTGCTTCCTCCAAGTTGGTTCCATCTGCACACGATACCAAAGGCATTAACTCGGAGGGTGGAGGAGTTGAAATGTCATCATTTGATTGTCCAAAAACGGAACCCGTGGAACCACGATGTACACCTTTACAGCCCCGCTGTTGAGACTATAAAATATAACAGCTATAAGAGATGTGTTTTCCTGTGCAGAAATACATAGACGTTCTTTTAATGAATATTGTGTGATATACCTCTGTCTTACTCGCTTTGAAATTGGTCATATCATAAAGAGCGCAATATCCAATGAGACGATTTCCAGGGTACAGTGGAGGGATTTCATTGGGTGAAAGGAAAGCCTCCATGTTTTCTGGCAGGAACCAGTCAATCCTCACGTCAGTCAGCACAGGTTCAAATGCTTTTTTCAGGGACTTGATAAACTGCAGAGAAAAGTGTTGAGAGCCTTTCTGACAAAAGAATTCTTTACACATGATATGTGCGAAGGGGAGGAAGAAGTTTGAGTCTTTACTTGACTACAAAAAGACAAGAAATGTTCGAGTCTGACCACGTCCCTTTGTGGCATGTCATTTCCCAATTTCTCCTGATGTTTCCTGTCACTCGTCAGCTGTGCTATCCAATAAAGGCAAACATGACCAAAACAATAACTTTAAAATCTAAAATCTTTTACTACATTAGGTGGACAAAATGGGGGGAAATGTTTCAACATTGTATACAGTAAGGTGTTTTAGCCATTTCTCCAAGTCTTTGGGTCAGGCCTCCTCCAGGAGTCCTGAGAGGACTATTAAGGTAGAAAAGGAGAACAAAAAGATTTACTACAGAAAAGATGTATATGGGGCAGCTCTTTAACTGTTAACCAGTGTGACAAAGAGCTATCAACGGTTGCGCTTCTAATTGTTTTGTAACTCCTGTTTTTCCCAGTAGGGGTCAGTGCTGCCATGCTGTTTACCTTCGGCTGGAGTCTCTCCTCATCATCCAAGAACTCTGTAGTCCCTCCTGTCAGTTTGGCAACGCCCTGCAGGAGTCTCCTGCAGGCTCGAGGACCAAGACCCAGGCCAAAGCATCTGCAGAGGTGAAACAATATATAAATTACATGACCTGATCATACTTGATCAGAAGATTTCACTATGGGTTTATTTCATTACAATTGTCCTCATTGTTTTTCATGAGGTTCTCTCATCAAGTTTCAACTCAGACTAAGACAATTATATATTTGTGAAGCTCTAATGGCATACAGAGGCTTTGATTTGTCTGAGGAAAGAGCAAATTGGGAGTGAATAAACAGACAGAGCTGCTATTTGGGCTCCCGTAGGGATCCCATGCCATTTTGCTAATTGAGAGTTTGAAAAGAGCAGAAAACAGAATAATTGGAAAAACTGAGATCTTGCCTACTGTGTTTTAACCAGTGGGCCTATCTCTTCAAAATTAAACACAAAACATGAATCAATATTTTCTTAAATAGAGATTTAATAAACATTTAAGGAAAATAAAAGCATTAAGAATAACCAAAGAATAATTATGCGCACAGTATGCACAGAGACAGATAGAAAACAGTGGAGAAAGTCACTCCAACAGGGGAATACTAATGAGACATAAATGGAGTTATTGTGCATGGCTGATGGGTCTGAGGAAAACTAGAGGGGCATGTCTCTTACTGCAGAGGAGAGCACTTAACGGGATTATTGGGTGGGGCTGAAAAATACTTCAGCCAGTTATTTTTTTCCACACTGTTTTGGTCTGAGTAATTCAAGATCGCAGGCTGCTTGTGTCCCCTCAGTTTCTCTCGGTTCCACTTTATTCTCCCTACTTTGTGTCTCTGCTGTATTCATCACTTTATTTTGCTTGCAACCACTTTATATCATTTTCCAGTACTTCTTGTAAGCCACAGGGATTTAATGTTCTATTACACACACTATTATTATATTAGAAAAGTCTTTCATTAGCTCGTTGTTATAATGTCCTCTTTGTATGCACATGACTTTTGGCTCATATTTGATACCCACTGATAACGTCGCATAGCATCCTTCACATATGAACTCCAGGTTAAATACGCTATTATCAGCTAGCGCCTTAAGTACCTGCCCGAGTTTGTGTTTCTGCGGACCAGCTCCAGCACTTTAGCCACATTGCTGATGCAGCCGTCTGTGATGATGAATACCTGGCGAGGATATGAACGCTGCATGGGCTGTTGGTACACCCAGGAGAGCGCCCCCAGCAGGTTGGTGCCTCGCATGTCAGCTCTCATCCTTTGAACGTACTCATATGCCTGCATTAGAGTGCTCTGTTTGCATTCAAAAGCACAGAAACAGAACAGGAAAGATGCTATCAGATAAAGGCGAGAGAAACAAGCATCAAACAACAACAAAACCTGTCCAACTGTATGACGTCCCCTGTGCACACATCACCTGTGTCATCAAGTTAATTCACTGTTTGATATCAGCTGCACCGGTTACCTCATAAGGGTGACAAAGAATCGAATCTCTATTTTTCCAATAAAAGTGAGCAAACATACTCACAATAGCACCTGCTTTAAAACTGCCTTGAATCACACTGCGGACAAACACGCCTGACAGGAGAGGACATAGAAGGACATCTCCTGCCTTAATGAAAATGCATGAAAGGTCACCATATGGTCTTGACTATGATCAGAGACTGTTTGCCTTTACAGGCCCTGGACTGGGTGGAACCTGATACTCTGCTACTAAGGCAACCTAAGGAACTGACCTGTTGTCTAAGCAGACAGAAGGAAAAATAGAACAGCAAGCGAAAAACATCTGCTTCTGGGAAACATGATCCAAAGCTCTGTGAAATCCTGAGATCAAGAGTAAGATGCTTTTCTCTGTATAAATCTGGTAAACAAGAAAGGTTTTAGTGTATATTTTAGGTAGCTGTCCAGTTCTTACATCAATGGTGAGCTTGCTGGAGGGGAAAAGAGGCTTGATGGTGGTGCCAAAACCCACAATGTTGAGCATGGTGCCAGCCGGGATACTTTTCAATGCCACCACCATTGCCTCCTGTGGAAATATGAAAGGACAGACAGTAATAGGCACATCTATGGGAGACCCAAGCAGACATGCGTCTCCACAGTTTATTTACTCAGTTTTCCTGTGACAACAAGTTAACGAGTTTGTTTTCTTGAGACACAATTGGAGGTAGCAACAGATTTGAAATAATTTGAAAAAGGCTCATGTTTATTTTGTGCTTTTGGAACTCTGGAGATACATGAGAAATATGTCAAGATCTCAAGAAAACAGCTGTAAATTACTCGTTTTGACTGAGAAAATGAGGAAATAAAATGTTTGGATGCATTTCAGTTTAGGGCTGCCATACATATCAGTCTTCATACCTTAATGTAAATACGTAACTTTTGTTAACGGCTATGCTTTTCACCTTGACACGATGGATGTTGGTTCCGCTCATGCTTCCACTTCGATCCACAAGGAACAGCAGTTCTCTGGTGGCTTTGTGCAGCACCAGCGGTTCACGTAGCAGGTCGGGGCAGAAGTTGAGCATCAAGACAGGGCTGTTCAGGATGTCCTTGTGAAATCGTTTCCTCATGAACTCCAGCTGCGAGCCAAGAGGAACATCCACGTGTTGGCTTTTATGCAGCGTAAGAGTCAGGGTACAATATTGAGTAAAGAGCAGAACTGAAGCAGCTACTACTTACCTTCCTCTCAGGTTCTGAATCTTTGCGTGTAAAACGGATGAAATCCCGACGAGAACAGATCTGCTGTTCATACTGACTGAATGAGAGTCGACCCCTCTCCAGTATGACCAATGGGCTGTGAGGCTCTGTGGAAGAGGTTTTTGAATAAGGATCCAAATATCATAAAGAAAACTAACCTAACAAGAATAAACTCGTCTTCTAAAGGGAGAAAAAATAATCAGGTTCAGTTTTTGGATGTCTTACCACTGAGGTGTAGGATGATCTCTATGTGTCTATCATACGGATGCTCCTGGGCCAAAGTGATGTAGGTGGCAGAGGCACTTTGGGCGCTGGGATCAGCATCTGCCCTCAGGGCATGAGTTGGACTCTCCAGGCCTATGAATCAGTAATAGAAGAATATAAAGAAAGGCAAATGATGGCCTCCCTTGTTGTTTTGCTGACTTTTTTTTAATAAAAAATGTGTAAAACTAGTCATGCATTTACTCTGATGTGTGTTACCTACTTTACTATTTCAACGACTCACACATGCTAAAAAAAATTAAGTTTACCACTATTACAATACTTCACATTGACTATGTCAAGAAAGATCATAGACTTTATATAAAGGTGGACAAAGTCCACGTAAAGGGGCTTAGGTCCTAGAGAACAGGCGACCGGGGTTTGAATCCGACCTGCTGTCAAAACTGACGTTTTAATAAGGCATGCTTGTTTCTTCTGGGTCTTTTGGAGCCAGCCTCAAGCAGACACTTAAGGAACTGCAGTTTTTTGCACTTCTGCATTGGCTTAAATTTTCAACATTGGAGTTTTACATTGGATTTATTAAATCTCTTTTTTAGGGAGGGCAGTACCAGCCAATAAGCAGGCCCCTCTGACAAGCAGCTGGAAGTTGAGTTCATAAGGTGCCAGGTTTGCAGCTGGGCTGGTAAAGATGGCATGAGCACACTGCTGCTCAGAGTCCAGAGCGCGGTCTTGTTTCCCTGATGTGGCACCGAAACAGCTGGTTGGCCTGAAGACAGCATTGCAAAATATTAAGGTGAATAATGTAAAGAAAGACATTTGAATTACAATATTACACTATCAGGTGGAATGTGTTGTCACATTAAGGTAGAAATATATACCCTGTTTCTTCTGATTTCCCCCCATTTTCACTCTTGCTTTGAGTCATCTGACCAGTGACAATGGGAGTTAGCAGATTGGGGTAGACGATGCGAATTGCTCCATTTTCTAAAGTGGGGAGTTCAAGTGTGGTGCTTATGACAACAGACACTATATCCATGGGACCAATCACCCCTGTGCCCACAATGAAAGTGGTTCTTTCAAGGTCTTCATCCAGGATGAGATGTCCTAATGAAGAGATAAGGCAGTTACTCACATCAGTAAAAAAGAAAAAATCAAAGTGACAAAATTGAAGATATCAACTAAGCATGATTGAGTCCTGATTGTCTGTCATAATTACACCCAGTTATATTTCTGAGTTAGAGTGCCAGGTGTGTTTGAGATATTTCTTACGAACAGCTTTTCGTAAGAGTACGTCAGTTGTAAACTTCTTGCTTACTCTTATCCTGCATTTAAATTAAAGTGCATAAAATCTCCCACAAAGATGAGATCTTTCTTTAAGTCAATTCAATAGTACACAAAAAAGTGAAATTCATATCTGGGATAAGAAAAAAGCAAACATACTCTTTGTACAATTTCATATATATTAATTCACACCAAGAAATCCAAATAACCTTACTATTGTGTTAACTTGATAGGTCCTAAAGGGTCAAATGCCAACTTGAACAACAGTTTCCAGTAGGATATATTAGGCCTATACTCAGGGAACTCCATTTAACCATTAGGCAGGCAGGCAGCCAAATCTAGTAGCCTTCCTAATCTGTCCTTTCTGTCCTGGGTGATGCTAAAATAGGAAGCAGGGGGAACTGTAGCCATACTAAAACCGAGCAACAGCAACAGACATCAGTCTACAACAGTTCAATCAATGACTGACATGACCTGTGGTTCTACTTTTAGTTTTTTCAAATGATCCATTTTATATTCAGAAGCAAATAAAGTTTCAAATTTATGAGGTATAAAATCTAAGAGGTTGTTTGGTCTCTTGTTTTCTGCAGAGCTTGCGGAGCAGAGGAAAAATGCTGATAAAGCAGGTGGAGTTTTAATACAAAACATCATTTTTTGTTTTCCTTTTTAAAACTTGTGCAATCGTATAGAGGATTAAATTAGTTCTTAGACATGAGTTGGGGTTTTTTCATACACAGCTGTCTTTTCTCTCCTCTCTTACCATTGGTGCATTGCATGTCTAAACTTGAGCTCCCACAGCAGCCCCACTCACTGCCATTCCCACAGTAGCCTTCAAGACCAGAACCAGGACAGCAATCCAAACAGCAGTCCTTCAGCTTCCCTCGGCTCTGGATCTGGACTCCGACTAATCGTCCGGCAATCACAGCCTCAAAGCCCACGACAACCTCCTTTTCTCCAAGTGGGTACACAAAAACACCTTGAACGAAGGAAGGCAATTATATCAAAAAAGCCTGAAATACTGAGACTGTTAGAGCATGATAGTGATTTGCTTCGTTATCAGTTGGGAATTTCTGACTTAGTTAATTTACAGATTGAATAGAAATGCTTTGCTCTTGATAAACAATGTTTTCATGTATCTAACGGGATTTATGTGTGATTTGAGGTTCCTTAGGGGCTAATCCCTATCCATCTAAACTTTTCATTTCATTACCTCAACACCACCTAGACATGTCTGGTAATGTCTTAAAAAATTCAGACATCTCAAAATGTAATAGTGAGACGTCTTAATTCTTGTCTGTTTATCTGTTTACAGTTAACCATTCCTTTTGCAAGAAATATTCGTATTTTACAGTATTTACACAAAATGCCGTTTGGAGGATTGGATAAAAGTTGCTGTGCGGTCATTTTTTCTTTAAACTCAAACAATGATATGAATTTTCTCTCAATTTATGATAAGAAATAAAAGTATAGTTGCTAGTTTGACTACTTATTCACCTTCCACAGACTCTATGTCTGCATTAGCATAGGTCAGGTGTGCGGTGAGGCCCAAGGAGCAGCCATTGGCACAAGACTTGATGCTGGAGGCCTTGAGTAACAAAGGTTCCCATGTAGAAGAGTTTCTCAGTCCCACCATCTTTTCAGGGCAGCAGCAGGTCTCTGCTCTCCTGGTTGCATGAGAACACAGACCAGGGAAATGGTCTATGAAGACAGGAAGAGCTTTGTGTGAGTGTGCATTTAAATCCTCTAATTTTCCATTCACAATCTGATCTGAATATTTTTTGTGAAACAGACCTGGTTTTATTTTATTTTTTTGCTGAATTTATTCAAATACTCTAAAATGTCCACTTATCTTTTATCTAAATGAATATATTCTAACCAGATATTTATAAATAAATAAAGAACAGCTCTTGGACATGTAACCAAGCTATCTACTCTCCTGAGGCACTTAGCAACCAACTGTGATAGATGGAGTGTAAGAGGCTTGGTCAATCATTAACATTGTAGTTCAGCTCTTACAAAACTATGCATCATGCCTAACATATGCAATCAGTAGCTAACCTTTATGCAAATCAAAGTAGACTTCCTTATCTACAACTTTCACTACTCTAACCAGCTGCATGGCAAGAAATTGACGTTTTACCCCTCTGTTTTGAAACAGACACTTTATCTCATCCCAGTTGCCTTCAGTGTTCCACTTTATGTAGCTCATTACATGTGGAGTGCAATAAATTTTCATGGCGTGCTACTTAATTACTTTAAGTGCATCATGTGCAGAGAGCAGTGCAGAGATCACCGCTAAGTGAATGGTAGTCTACATATTACTGTGCATGTGTGTTTGTGAATACACTGGGGCGCATGTTGCGTGTGTGTGTGTGTGTGTGTGTGTGGATGCGTGTGTGTGTCTGTGTCTGTGTTTGCTGTGGTCCAGGTAATGGTCTGTTCACATCTACCTTTCTAACAAGATCAACAGCCTCCATCTGGCTACCGTGCTCTCCGGTCATAACAGGCAAATAAATACCTGATTTGTAAAAGTGGGGTGCTGCCAGGATACCAACAAAGGGAAAAGTACCCTCTGCAGACTATGGTAAAGATAATGTACAAGCTTGGCAGCTATAAAAGCAACTTTAAACATTATGTGTAATGCATGCCTTTGTGTGCATGTGTGGTTTGAATCATAATACATCAACATGTGGAAAATTACATATAATGTACACATTCAGATTCTAACCTTGTAAAGATTTCTCAATAAACCAATTGCAGATATTAACAATAAATAAAAAAAGCACCTTTATTAAAAGTTTAACAGAGTGAAAATTCTCCATATTTTCTACAAGGAGAAATTATTCTGCTGAGTGTTTGCAGTAACAAAGCTGGCCAAGAGTTAGCTCGGGGCAGTACTGCAGTCTCTTACAGTATGTCAGTTACAAGCTCCAGATAACAAGAAAAATAATGGTCAAGGAACACTTACTGTACTGTTCAGTGCAGTGTCTGATAAAATGAGTCTGTGTCCAGCCTCTCTATCACTCCAACATCACATCTGCTCGCGGATTTCCCACTGATAAACCAGTAGGAGTTTTCCTGGTAACAGACACTGCTCTCTCCTCCTTCTCTCTCTCTCTCTCTCTCTCTCTCTCTCTCTCTCTCTCTCTCTCTCTCTGGCACTCTCTCTTCAAACTCACCAGTTGCCCGATAAAGAAAACATTTCAAAAAGTAGAATGAAATAATTAGACATATAGTCCAAAAAAGAATGTAGGATAAAAAAAAAATCTTTAGGCAACTGGAGCATGAAATAAAAACGTCCTTTGTTTTGATCACAGACCAAAATTCAGCTTTGCACCAACCCCTTGTTAAGTGAGATGTCATCTGCTTACCTGCTTTGGCCTGAACCACACATCTGATCAGTAACTATGGTCCTGAACCTGCTGGTGAGGCACAAGCTAACATACAGCGGTAAGTGAGGCAGAGCCTGCTTTTCATCCAGACAATTGGCTGTGATGGTAGCAGCACCATAATTCATGGCTAATGGCTTGGCCAGAGAGGGGAGGGAGGGTGAAGTGTTCTGTGTCTCCCCACAGGTCAGTCAAACAGCAGCAGCTTCTGTGGACTCACCTGCTAAAGCCTGCCACTGCAGCTTTTTGTTGTTTTCTCTATTGTCAGAGGTTTAATCCTACAGTAAAACAGATGAAAAACTAAATAATGAGAACATTTAGATTAAGGTACAGGTTCTGAAAGCATTACAGAGGCCAATGAAAGTTAATAATCCCATTTTATTCTTTAGTTTTTAATAATGGAGGGCTATTAGTCAAAGTTACTCGTTGTTTGCTGCTCATGTTGTTACTACCCTGTAACCCCCCTTGAATAGACCATATAACATAAAAAAGCAGCATCCCAACAATAATAAGCTGTTTGGCTTGGGTTGTAAATAAACCACTCTGTTACTGTTCTTAACTGATGAGGACATTTTTTTATGGATGTGCCAATTGCTTTAATTGTAGTGCATTACAGGAATGAGGTTAGGTTACATTCAACTGTAATGCTAGATAATGTAAAAGACAGATTTTAAGTGTAAAATCTTGTAACTATACACTGGCTTGTACAGTATAACACAGGCCTTCAGCAGTGTTCTTTTTCAGCTGTGTCTTTCAAAGAGAGAAAGATAGGCAGGGAGATTTGGGAATAATAAAAATAAAACCCTTCCTCTTTCTTTTTTTGTCTTTCATATGTGAGAGAAGGTGTTTGTGTGTGTGTGTGTGTGTGTGTGGGGGGGGGGGGGGGGGGGGAATTTTCAGTCGGTGTCCTATACTGCCTCCCTGTGGCAAAAACTTAAAAGGCACCTGTCAAGACACCTGACTCACTCAGGTTCAACAGGCTTCTTTTATCAGACTGTGGTTGCTGTATGGCAGTTTTTTGTGTTTGGGACAAAAGTCTCGACCTGTATCATACTGGTGAGTAATTCAAGGTTGATGGAAAGAGCGTGAATTAGCAGATAGGCCTAGACTGGACTTTGGTTGACACAATATGTTATGTGTTCAGCTGATGAACTTAGAAAACTTCACAAAGTGTAAAACTAGAGTGACTGTGTTAACCAGTGCTGTAGCTAGCTATGTTAAATAAACTCACTAAAGCCAAGGAAGGGAACCCAGAACCTGTTGGAAATGATTATTTATTGTCACACTGACACTTTTTCCACATTGCTAATGGTATGTCTGCAGACAATAGCACAGCCTCTGGACCAGAAAAACCATACCAGTCGGTAGGACTGGAAAACAGCCCTGGACCAATGAAAACTAGTATTATGGACCTTTGAGGAAACATAAACAAAGAACCGGGGACAGAATTTGAGCTGCTATTTGATAAAATAGTTCAGACTATGAAAAGATTTATAGGCCTACAGTATCTGTTCATAAGTTGGCTGTTTATTGTGTGAATGACAAAAATACACTTAATGTAACCATAGCACCCCTTCCTGCAGATACCTGCCTTTGTAAATTTGATACAGTGATAACATAAAGTAGAACCTACAGTTATAGAAAATAAGGTGTATTCAACCCAGTGTCAATATCAATCATGAATAATATGAAATATCATCATTATAAGCTAGGGTCAGCTTTGGAACGAGCTTATTTGTATCATAGGAAACAATATCAATATGGAATAGGTCTGCACAATTGTTGCTTAATATTTTTTATCTTCTGAGTTCTGAGATCACAACTCTCTCACAGGAGTCTTGTTTTTGTTTTGTTTTTTTTCTCACATTTTTAAGTGAAAACTATGTCTCAGAGTTTGCCACGAAACAGTTTCGGCACCAAACATTTATTTTCCTGCATTTTGATCTTTATGATTATGCTCTGGTCATTTTGTCCTTTTTGTGGCTTTCAGATCTCTTTCAGTGTTCATCAGCCAAATGTTCACACAAAGAGGAATGCATTCATGTTTGAGCTTTTATTATGACAAGCCTTTGAATTTTTATACGAAGCATTAAAACAAATGATCTGACCCGCGTTTCCCCATAAACTTCATTGACTACATCATCGTTTTAACCGCATACAAGTAAAGTGGATATTTCATTTGAGCACAGTCGGTGGTTAATGTGCATTTAATGGCAGTTAATGTGGTTGTTTAGGTCATAATAGATCTAATTAACAACATGTCTAACAATGACCCAATACACGCCTGTGCAGACGAGCTGCTTGTGCTTGACTATTGTCAGGGGGTTCAAGTGTCTGTCTGTGCTAAAATGTTGGGAACCTCTTCTCTCTTGCGTACCCCACTGACCTAGATTTCAATTGTTTTCTGCAGGAGACAATGGGAGAAATGGTTTCATAACTGAACACAATACCTGGGTGTTATTCAACACGATTGTTGTTAAGGTTCTCATGATAGTGGTGTGATTTTGCGTTGAGCATTGTGTGTTTCCTTTATGTAACCTGCTTGGGCAGCCAGTCAGCGACAAACCTTTGCACCCCACAGTGAAATGTAGAAGGTTTAACAGATGGATTGTGCATTCACAAAATGTTTCTAGCCCAGTAGGTCTGATTTCTGATGTTTCAAACAAGACACTTCTCACGCAATTTTTTCTTTGTTCTTGAAAGGACATTTGTTTCTTAGCAGGTTGTACCTAAGTGTGAAAAATGTTATGAAGTGGCTTTCTAAGAATAACAAAAATTCTAATGTTATAATCAAAATCTATAAGCCAAATTGTCCACTATATGGGCCTATGATTCATATATTAATTCTAATTCTGTTTATTATTACATAATGTGTTCATGTCACAGGTACATCAACATACTGAAGTTCAAATAAGGGTAAAAAGTCCTGTGCACTGTTTTCCTTAACACTGCTGTCGTGCGTTTTTCTGTTTAGCCAAGGCAGCTTTATTAAGTTTCATATTTCAATCAAAAGAATAACATTTCAAACACATATTAAGACACAGATATTGTTTTTACTCATGTTTTGCACATGAGCTGAATGCATGTTCAACCTTATTGGTTCTGTCTCAAGACAATGGCTACTAACTTCAAGAGATTGAATTCCTTTCAAGGGCTGATTTTTATCCATAAAATCCCAAAATTGTCTTCATCTGACCTTGTAAAGTTTTTAAAACCACCTCTTAAAACAGCACTTTCATGGAGTGTCTACATGTCAACTTAATTTAACTTTTTATAAAACACTTCAATGTGAAGTTAGACTTTATAAATAAGCAGTTCTCAACATGGTGTATTTTGTTTTTAATTACATTAAAACTGTGTTGCCTTTATGAAATTATGAAACGTTACATGTGCATAATCATTTTACTAGCAGTGGTCATTTCATGTGGCCTCCTTAGAAAAAGTAAGAACTTAGAAAGATAGAAACCTGCAGGCGGAGGGGGAAAGAAGCAGAGAGCTCCATGCTTGCTGGATAAATGAAGGATTGAGCAGAAGGCAAATTAATCACAGAACATCAAAGGCCAATGGATCGAGGGAGGAAAGGGTTGAAAGAGTGCCGCCTGTTTGTCCCATGTCGTCTCCGCTCCGCTCCGCCTGATCCTGCTCTCAGATCTCCAGACCATTGTGCCGCACGGGTGCATGGAGGGGGCTGGGGCACAATGTACACAACAAAACATGCAGGGACACAAAGTTGTCTGAAAGCAAGACTTTGCAAAGATTTTTCCTCTTAGCACAAAGTTTGGCTTCTATAACTGTGCTCCTGGTCCGAGTTCCATGTCTTGCAGTTTTTTCATGGATCAAACCATTTGAGTTAATCGAGGCTGGCTTCACAAACTTTAAAACATAAACGCAGTCACTAACACGGACTGTATGTTGTTGTCAGTTTGCCATTGCTGGCTTATGGCAGCAGAGGACGGCTCTCTTTGATAATGCCCTGCTAGATTCAGTCGCCGCTCTTTATCGTTCGGCCTGTCGCTTGGCTCAAAGTTGACTCCAATTTGTGCTTTTAGTTTGGGCTACCAGTCGGCACAGACTCCATTCTGAGTCATTGTAGACTGTGCCCATGCTTCTCAACCTTTGCGACCATACAGAACATCTTATTTATCCCACCAGTCTTTTTCCTTGGATCATCTTCTGCAGGACTTGCTATGCATTGCAGCGATATGCTGTACCCATAATATGCACTTTTCATTGTCTTCATTTTTAGAATATTTATTATAAAAACCCAGCCTGAATTTTGTTCTTTGAGTAAAAAACTTGTGTAAATATAAAGGTTCTTGGTAAAGCTTTGCTTGGACTCATTACATATTGGCAAAAGTGCATATTAGATAGAGGGCTGTCTGAGATGTACTTCACTTCTGCTTTAAAATATGATCTCTTCTTTATTAGAAACACGTTGGACAGCATTAAAGGTACTATTAAGGTTTAATTAGCCTACTAGGAGAGGGGCTCCTAAAGAGTTTCAAAAGAAGTTGAGTCTAATCTTCTCATTTCACAAAACATATACGCTGCAAAATAATAAGAGAGCCTAGCTTTGAGTTACATTCAGTTTTAGTGAATCTGTGTGCTCACTATGTTTTACACATGCACTTTAGAAATGATCATAGAGGTAAACTTTGTGTAGTTCTGCAACTCTTACAGTAAGGATGACACGCTGCAGTAATTGCTTGTAAAACATTTCAGACCCTGTGCATTCTTTGGCATACTTACCTTTTCTTTGATAAACAATAAAGATGTACTAAACAAAGAAGATGCTCATTATCTGTGCTATGATGGTACTCAAACCTTTTCTCTGAAAGTCATTTCATCTTTTGATTCTGCACAAACATCCGACAAAAGTTGTCAGGAGACACTTTAAGCTGCTTTAAGAGTTGAAACGTTGTGATTTGCTTAACGGATGCTCCTTTGTGAGCTTTAAAAATAAACCATGCTGATAGAGACTTTTTTTTTTTTACTGTATCTTTATGTAACAAAAGCAGAGTTCATCAGAGAAAGACAAAAGTGATGTGAACTGACAATATTTTAATGGGGGGAATAAAAGACTGTAAGTGATCAATGGAAGCGGCGGCCAAGTGATGCCCAGGGACGGCTTTGATGTGGGCATCCTCAGAGGGACGCCGCGGACAATGCCCCCTTTGAGAGGCATGCAGAATGGCAGACACATCCCGCTCCCTCTCTCTCGCTCTCTCACACGCTTTCACTCAACATCCCAACGTGTCCGGCTTGTTCCGATCACGCTGTACCTCCTCAGATCAGACGCTTGGTGACATCTATCTCCCTCTGCATTCCTCTACTCCAGTGTCACATCAGCACATATCTTTATCTGTGTAACTTTCTCCCTCTTCCTCTGACATTAATTAATTCAAACAACACCCCCATCCCTGCCACCCAACCAATCACTCCGCCTCCTCGTTTCCCCCCTCCCTATGTGTATATCTCTCCCTCCCTCTGTCTCCTTTCATACAACCAAACCTCTTTGTAATGTCCAGCCTTGGCAAGTTGCGCCCGATTTGCTGTCACAGTCTTAATGAATTCATCTGTTTGTGTATTGGCCATGGGAGCATCTCTCCCTCCTCCCTCTCTCTCTCTCTGATCCTCTCCCCCTCCCTCTTGGTGATGTTCCCCTAGGGGACTCTATATATACCAGGAACCACTCCAGGCATCTATTGTTCCCTTAAGTAAACTTACAGACAGATGCTCTGCACCGCAGTGTGGGAGAGAGCCCAGAGAGTCAGGAGGAGGGAGACTTTTAGCGATCACAGAGAGAAACCAGACAACAAGGACCTGGAAATCCTGCATGCAACCCTCATCAACCTCCAGCTTCTCGGCATCCTCCTTCTTTAAGAGTGTCTCCTGCTTGTCTGTTTGCTGTCTCTGCTGAGCCGAGGTCTGATGTTCTGACACCATGATGCTGCTCATTTCACTGCTGCTTATGGGACTTGACTGCTTGCTGGGAGCTCCAGCCGGTCGAGAAGTGTACAGAATGCCCCAGAGTGCACTCAAAGGTAATTTCTCTACATTATATTTAGTTAGTTGTAGTATTATAGCGATGACATCCGAACTGGTCAGTTAGTTATGTGATTGCTGCTGGGTCTTGCGCTCTATAGGGTTGAAGATTTTCCCAGGTATTGAGCTTTGAGAAACATGCAGAACTTTCCTGTAGATAAAGTCGAAATAAATGCTTTTGTTGATGAGCAGCAGTTGTCTAATCTCAAAAAAGTCAAATCTATTAATTACACATTACATTTCTACACTTGTCTTCATAGACTGACTTAAAAACAGTTCCGAATAGATCGTTTATCTTGTGTTTTTGTCTACACGGTGCCATTACTAGTTCTCAAACAAACCTGTCATGGATTAACTTCAGAGAAACTTGTTCAATCTTGCGGTGAAGCTAAAAGCGAGGACCGTCTGTGGCTAGACTCAGAACAGCAGAGCCTTCGTACAAATAGCTGGTGATTGCACTGTGTTTAGAGTGTTTAGAACAAGGGGCTTGGGGTCCCAGCCGCCCCAGGGCTGCCAGCCCATGCCCCTACGGCCTGTCCCTGCCCGCCAGCCTCTGCCAGCTCGGCCCTGGCCCTCTAATTAAGTCTTCAATCAGCATTGTTGTTGTTAGTGGCTTATCCTGTGATGTGGTGCGGCACAGAGGGGGGCTGCAGGGCAGGCGGTCTGATTGATGTGTGTCTGCAGAAGCTTCACCAGCGCACTGAGCGTGAGCTAGCTTCCATAACATGCTGCAAATGAGCTCAAAGAAAAGCATGAGAAAAAAAGGGGGCTGCTCTCACACATACCAGAGAGCTGAACCTGTCCAAATGAAAAGCTCCCATACAGCTTCTCACAACAAATGAGGGTCTTCAATGTAGTGATGCAGCAATGTGCTCCTCTCAAATGTATCCCTCCTGCATGTAAAGCCAGAGTTTTGAGGCTTTGACTAACAATTTTAATTTCAAACATTAACATGTATTGTAGGAATTACATACACCGAGGTATCTGCTTATCCACCAGGCCAGTGTGTCCCCCTCCCCGTGTCTCTGTATCTCTTTGGATGTCTCATCTGCTTCCTCAAAAGCTTCTTTCACATCTCAAAGTGTTTTAGAATATAAATTTTTTTGTCTGTTCCTTTCTCTCCTGCAGCTCTGTCTGATCGTGGCACGGTTGTTCTTGAGGCGGCTATGACTAGTGCTCTTTCTGCTCTTGATCGTGCTTCGTCAGAGAGGAGTCAGGCTGAAACCAGCTGCCGGGGTTGTGTCCCCTGTTTGTTTCAGGACTGTGGTCAGTTGTCTGGCTCCTGCTGTAAGTTTAAAAGAATACATCTTATTTCCCTTTTAATCTTGAGCATCTCAAGTGAGATTGCCCTCATCATGGATTACCAAAAATTGCTCTCCTTGTACCTTTATGGCTATGTAACCACCTCTTCTTGCTCAACAGCATCTCCGTCCAATGCCTTATTAGAGCCCAGCTGTGATGTCATCAGTAAGGCCCAGAAGCTTCAGGATGAAGCTGAGCGGAGTTGGGCGCTGAGTCAGGCCTGTGCGTACTATCAGCATCGTTGTCCAGCGGGTGAACTGGACAAGGAGAGCTGCATCAGGATCATGGGTGAGAGCTGCAGTGCCCGTGTCCTCCAGTGCAGCCTGCTGAACACCATGCAGAACCTGGAACCTGCTACTCAGACGCATGCACAGGGTGAGGGAATTATAAATGTGCCCAAAAAGTTCATCATATGATTCTGTGTGTGAAGTCAAAAAAAAGGGGGACTTGAAAATTGTCAGTGATTATCTGCAAAAAGCTGATTTCGCTGCGTTTTCTTGATCATCAGTGTCTCTGTGTCCCAGCAGCAGTTTGTGGTCAGAGATCATCCAGGGTACAAAACATAACACAGCCTCGCTCCAGGATTGTGGGAGGATCTCCTGCTCCTCTGGGCAGCTGGCCCTGGCTGGTCAACCTCCAGTTAGATGGTGGCCTGATGTGTGGAGGGGTCCTGGTGGACAGCTCCTGGGTGGTCACTGCTGCTCATTGCTTTGCTGGGTACGTGTGGATCACTGTTTTTTCTAAGAGGAGCTTTGATTTGTCTCAAGCTGTTAAGATCATTATTATATCTCCGATCATTGCTTGTTCTGATCTCTGCAGCAGCCGCAGTGAGAGTTACTGGACAGCCGTGGTGGGGGAGTTTGATATCACAAAGAGTGACCCCGATGAGCAGATCCTCAAAGTTAACCGAATCATCCCTCATCCTAAGGTATCCACAGTGTAGATGGATAGGACTGTTATATGTCTCCTATTTCTTGCATTCACAACCAAATAAGTCTAACTTATATAACTTTCTCTTCTCCCTGCAGTTCAATCCAAAAACATTTAACAATGACATAGCTCTGGTGGAGCTGACTTCTCCAGTAGTTTTGTCCGACCATGTCACTCCAGTGTGTCTCCCCTCTGGCATGGACCCTCCTACAGGCAGTCCATGTCTAGTGGCAGGCTGGGGCTCCCTCTATGAGGGTGAGTGGGAGACAACTGACATAATATTTCACTTCACATTAGAAGTCTAAGCTTAGTTTTCTGCAAGCAAGATTAAAAACGTTTTGTAGATTTAATGTGTCATGAGCAAATACAGAAAAATGTGTCTGAATATTAAAACCTTTCAATTTTCATTCATCGAATGTGATGCATTTGTTTCCTCTCCTCAGATGGCCCATCTGCTGATGTGGTGATGGAGGCCAAAGTGCCCCTTCTGCCCCAGAGCACTTGTAAGAGTGCCCTCGGCAAAGAACTGGTCACCAATACTATGCTGTGTGCTGGCTATCTCTCTGGAGGCATAGACTCCTGTCAGGTGGGCAGAATGAGATTTTCTTGTCTGTGACCTTTTTAGAACCATTTAGGCTCATGAAGAAAATAATACGTTTCTGAAATACCAGACCAGAGAATCACCTTTGGGTATTTTGCTAACTGCAGGGAGATTCTGGAGGCCCTCTGATCTACCAGGACAGAATCTCAGGTCGGTTCCAGCTCTACGGCATCACCTCCTGGGGAGACGGCTGTGGGGAGAAGGGTAAACCTGGAGTCTACACACGGGTTTCTGCTTTCTCAGACTGGATTCAATCTGAGATACAAAGTGAGTTTGAAGAACCAAACATGACACAAACAAAAAAAAACCCTCTGAGTTACAACATATCTCCAAATTGCTTAATAATATCTACAACACTAGAATCTATGCTTTACTTTTTAGAGTCGTTTGGAAGCAGGGAGCCAACATGTCCGGAGCTTCTAAAGACAACAGAGATGACAGAGGAGGAACAGAGGTCCGAGTTCAGCTCTCTTTGTCGCTTCTACACGCTGACATGCCCCTCTGGTCAGTCCATCAGCGCCTGCAACCGAATGGCTGAGGACAAATGCATGACCCGCTTCAAGAAATGTCGTGAGTGCTCTTATTCAAGGAGTAAGATTGATGGATGGGGAACAAAAGCTAAATATTCCCTTCACATACACTTGAGTTTATGCTGTAGAGGTTTCTGATTTGTTCCTCGCTCTCTGCCGTCTAGAATTGCGTTCGTTCCTGCAGACCCTGCTGGACCTGCTCCAGAGGGCTGAGGACTACATCAGAGATAAAGTCGACTTAACCTTCTTCACACAGACCCTTCCTCAGCTGGTGGAGCACATCTATAGCACAGCTTTCGCTCACACCCGAGAAAGGAGGGACCTGAGTCATGGTCTCGCTCAGATTAAAGGTACATGAAAGACAGATTATGTTCATCAATGATCTATTCAAAGCCTAAAATATACAAAGATATTTAATGGTGACAAAACAAACTCTCATTCACTTTGTGAGGAGTTTTCAGGTGCATTGATACACTGAGAAATGTTAGCGTTCACTTTTGTAACAAGTGACTTATTCCTTGCAGAACAGCTAGGTGGAGCTGCTGTGCCAACAGAGCAGGGCCCTTCTCCTGCTCTCACAGCTTTATTCAGAGAGGTTGGACCCTCAGTAGATGACTGGGAGCAACACCTAAGAAACATGGCGGAAGATCTGGACAAACAACACTTTGAGACGTCGACAGACATCTCCTCTCAACCTACAAGACAGGAGAACAAGCTTTTTGTACAGGTAGATCATTTATGGTGTTTCTTAAGAGTTCAAACATGGATGGACCTTTTTACGTCACATCACAGGACTAGATTTTGTTTACATATTTTACTGGAGCATTCAGCAAGGAGGCAATCACGCAAGTCAAAACTATCAGAGGATTTGTTTAACTTAGAAGAATGTCTTGATTTCTTTGCTAAAATAAGCATTTATGTTTTTGCTCTTCTTGTCACCATCAATACTGAGGGGCAGTCTGGGAAATGTAGGATGCTCGTAACTAAAGTAAAGATAAGACAATGTGCAAGTCGTCTCACAGGATTGTTATGTTTGAGGCCGAACTTATTTTTCCAACTTTGTTTTGGACTTTGTCTTCTCCAGATGGAGGACTCCTCAGTGCATCAGCTGGAAGGAGAATTTCGATCTGTTATCTCAGCTCTGCGTTCAAAATTGGACTCCAGAGCTGCTCCTCCCATCATGCACTTGGACACCGTCTACCTCCTGGAGGAGTCTTCCAACAACAATTATCCTTTTCCAACGTCTTCCACTGGAACACCAGCCCACAAAGGCCACTCCTCCTCTTCCTCAATGTCTTCCTCCCAGGAGCCACATCAGCAGCCTTGGTCACTTCTAACAGCGCTGATGAACGAAATGGAAAAATTAAGCACTCAAGATGAACTTGTGACAGAAGATGCATCTCAAAGTGACACCTCTTTCAATATAGACATGCCTCTGGATGAACTTTTTGGAACAGCGTTTGTGGATATTACTTTTGTTGAGAATGGGGATGGAGAAAAACTAAAATCTAAAGCATTGTCGCTTCAAGTACAGTCAACCACTGTGGTTCAGCCGGTCACTGATGGAGCTCACACAGAGACGACCACTGAGCCCAGGCAAACTGAGCGTGCTATAAAAAGTCCTCTCCGAAAATACAGAAGCCTTCTTCACAAGAGGCAGATACCTGGGGCAAATGGAAAAAGTATGTGCATTACCTATTGATTTATACCTTTAAAGTATATGCATAATATTTCCACATTGTTGCATCTCTCAAATAAATCTGTTTCTGTTTGCTCCTGTAGTTTGTCCTGGAGTAAGAGAGTCTTCACAGCAAGTCAGCCAAGTCAGAGACTCGTACAGCTGGGTCTTAAGCATCCCAAACAAGAACCTACGCATGAGCTTCCAAGAGGTAAATAATTTAACTTAAAGATGTTAAGATAGGCAAATATTCACTGGTTACTGTACATACCAATGTTTAACTTTTGTATAATTCATGTTTCTCGTGCTCCTTTGTTTGATTGTGTTTTCTCTTTTGTTCAGGTGTTAGTTGATCTGAGTTCCAAGAACGAGCGAGGACTTTACCAGGCACGGGTCAGAGCAGTGGTAGGCGGACGACCGTTGACCTTCTACAGTCTTGTGGGCCTGGAGAATGAGTCATTTTACCGCAGTGTGCCAAGGATCATCGCCTTGGCGCTGGAAGCACTCAAGACTTGACTTCATTAAAAAAACAAGTGAGATGAACAATATAATAAAGTCTGAAACGAGAGATGAAGGGACGTAGACTCTCAAAAAGACTTGTTTAAAAAGCACCAGAAAAGCCTTGTCATGTGACAGAGATGCACATAAAACGCACACTCACACAAAAAAAATGTTCTCATGCTGACTGCTGTGAAAGCATTTTCTTCCCAATCCGAGAGCCTGACTTCGTCTGGATGAAAACACAACCATGAATGTATCAATTCAACTATTGAGCACCCATCATGCTGCAGGATTTTTTTTTATGTGGTTGGAGAAGCAGCCCTGTCTAACTTAAGAATCTGTACAAAATGATAAGTTATTCATTATGTCTTTTGCAAAGGTTGAGCCTCTTGTGAAGAACACAGACTGTATATGTTATTCATATTCTTACCATATTTATTTGTATAGAGAAAAAACCATTTGTATTTTTGTAATAAAAAAAACCTTCATACAAATAAAAACGTTATTAATGCTATCGTATGTTGTGTTCGATGCAGTGGAACTCTAATGTTATTTATTTGTGTCATGATTTGAGATATACAAACCGGGCGACTGCTGCTCCTTCAGTATTTCGCTCCTTCTGTACAACAGATATTTAGAGACCCAAATATAATCACTTCAGTCAGGTTTCGTTTCTGTTTGGTTCCCTTTTTTTGTCCCCAGACTGACCCTAGTCTTTTGATCCCTTGAGGGGCAACTGTTCTCATCAGCATCAGCTGCTGTATTCCAGTACTTACCCCCCATGTTCACTTCTGATTTCCAGGACATGGTATTGAACTGGAAACAAGTCTGGCTTGACCTTTAAAGTCTCTTCTTGACCCCTATGAGTCAAAGCAATGCTCCAAAAGCCAACTGTAGCCAGAAGCTGTCTTTGCTGAGTCATCACTTTTGTCCGTTTCCCCGTAGATGTTAAGTTGCAGCTGGTGCTTGAAAGTGGTTACGATCTGCTATCAGATTTTTCTGTTTAGTCCAAGTTCTAAATAAGGGATTGACAGGAATATAAGTGAAACAGCTGAATAAACACAGACATACTTTTGTTGCAACACATCAACTCCTGCCTCTGGCATGTGTGTTTATGTATGCGCAACAAATGTGCCAAAGTAATTCTGGGACGAGTATTTTTGCCCCACACACACATACATACACACACACACACACACACACACGCACAAACACACGTAATGACGTGCCACACATTCACAAGTAACCTCCGTAGAGCCTGTTCAGTCATCATAGAGGGCGTAAATGGACTTGACTTAACACCTGTTCTCTCTTTACAGCTGTATTATCCCTGTCAAGCTGCAGACACACTCATTTGTTTCAAGATGTTGCTGCCTTGTTCTGATGTCCTTTTGCTGCTGAGAACATGTGAAACCATATCTGCTGAGCAAACTGTAAGCTAGCTTATTATAGATCAAAGTCATGCTAATTTTGCTCTCAAAGAATCTCTTTTTTCATGTGGACGTCTGAATGATACTGATCAGATGTTTGGTGTATTGACACTGGGGGGCAGCCATGCACAAAATACAACACCTTACCGATGTGCCTGTTTGTGTGTGTGTGTGTGTGTGTGTGTGTGTGTGTGTGTGTGTGTGTTTGTATTGTGACAGCTGGCTATGCAGTACTGAAAATACACTCTTGGATTTAACCCGAACAATCATCAACCACCCGCCCCCAACCATTCTCCTCAACCCTCCCGCCAGTTAGCCCTCACTTTTGCTGGGAAACACGCACACACATTTATAGCCTACACACACACACACACACACACACACACACACACATCAAGGCTGGATGCCAGCAGCTCCATCAAGTAGGGTCCATGTATTAGATAAGTGATCAGAGCTTTGTGTCAGGCTGCTCAGCACAAACGCACACTAATGGATTGTGGACCTCTGCTCTCTCTGTCACTCCTCTTAAGGGTGTTTATGATTTCTGCTACAGGTAGGACACTCACTCATCAACCAGATGTTATTTAGCAACTTTGCATGGCAGGCTGTGCATGTGTGAGGACAGATTTTGAGATGGAGGTTTAAAAAAGTGCAACATAATTCTGAAAAAGTCTCCTTTTATTTGTCAAGTTTGGTTCATCCAACTGTTGTAACTTTTGCTGTCGACATGAACCCATTTTCTCCTACTTTAAGTATTTTCCCTGTCATTAATGAGTCTGATAACATTTGTACATCAATACAAAATGTTACACTCATCTCACAGAATAGTATGACTTCTTGGAGGGCTTTTATTGTGAGTGAATATTATGTAGTAGCAGTTAGCTAGTTGCTAAGCAGATACATGTTGTTGATGTTTTTCTTGCTCTCGACGGTTTGGATTTGTTTTGCAACTCAGCTCTAATAAGGTTGGTTAATTAAAATGAAAAACTGTTACCTCTTAAATCATTTCCTGATGGGTTTATGTTGTGAGTTCCTAAAATGGATGAAAGGTTTTCAAAGAGTTAGCCTGTTAGCACTGCCCATTCATCCAGATGAGCAAAAGATAAATGTACATTTTAACACATCTCTGCTGGGGATTTAATTGACTCACAAAGGCTAAATTTAGCATTTGTTTTCCTTTTGCCTTTTTATATTTTTTTTAACAGCACAAGTGAAGAGAGTCAGGTAGTACGGGTAAGAGAAAGAGTGGACTGAAGGCAGTGAGAACTTTTCCTCTGTATATGGACCACATTGCCTCTCAACTGAGCTACACAAGCCCTCCTGCAAAAGGCAGGTTGAATAAAAAATGTAAAGAAAAATGGCCAGGATAGAGGAAGCTTAGATAACACATTATATTATATTTCCTGTAAAGCAACTCAACAGCCAGAGTGTTTTATCTCCAGCGTCAGCAGTCAACCTTGAAGGAGAACTTTTCAAGGACTTGATGAAAGGCTACAACAAGAATGTGCGACCCATGGAGAAGGGTGGTGACATCACTAAGGTCGACATCAAGATGACGCTCACCAACCTCATCTCTTTGGTGAGTGAGGTTCATCTGGCTGTTTCTGACACCTGCCTGCAGGGTCGTCCTTAACTAACAAACTGTCTCTCCCCAGAATGAGAAGGAGGAAGCCCTGACAACCAGCGTCTGGATAGAAATGGTAACCCCACACTGTCTTTGAGTTTGATTTGTTCAATATGTACAAGGGATTATGCAGAGCTAAACCCACACAGATGTTCTATGTGTAGCAATGGTGTGATCATAGACTTAGATGGGACCAGCCGCCCAGGTCAGCTCTGTATGGGAACATCACCTCTCAGTTACGTGTCCCGTCTAAGAGCATCTGGCTTCCAGACATCATCCTGGAGAACAAGTGAGTGGAACACCGTCATTCCCAACCATAGAGGCACTCACACAATCATATAGTTAACTTTGACCACATTACAACAACCCTAACCATCTATACCATTCAAAGTGATTTCTAACATATTTCCTCCATTGTGAATTTCTTGTTAAACTTGTTTTAAAGGACGGTCAATCAAAACCGTTTGATATCAGTGATGCAGATTACAGCAGCTGTGTTTTTATGATCAGATGATGATTATTTTATTGGTTTAATATAGGTCCTTTTTGTCTGATTTTATTTTATTTTTTAAGAATAGTATTAAACAGCATCAAAATGGATTGAGGCAAAAATAAGCACTGGAAATGTCAAAGATTTGGAATGTAACTCTCTTCATTATAACATTTGGATTAAAGGAATGTATCTGTGCATTCTTTGATTGTGATTTTTTTTTTTTTTTTTTAAGTGTTTGTTTGAAAGTCAAATACGCTGGTGATAGTCAGTCTCCCTCTGTTCTGAACCTGTCCACAGTGTGGATGGACAGTTTGAGGTCGCGCTCTACTGCAATGCCCTGGTGTCTCCGGATGGCTGTGTGTACTGGCTGCCTCCTGCCATCTATCGCAGCGCTTGTAGCATCACCGTCAACTACTTTCCCTTCGACTGGCAGAACTGCAGCATGATTTTCCGGTGAGTGGAGATGAGATCTTTAGATCTTTGTGTGTGTAGTAATGCAACATCCAGGTTGTTTGAACTACTCTATGTAGAAATATTAAAGCACATAGGTACAGGTAGAAGTAATACAACAGCATACATGCTATGATCATCAAAGAGATGATGATTCCTCCGTCTATGAGCAGGAGATTAGCTAATTACTCTAAATAATTAGATGTCATTGTTATCGATTAATACAGTTAAAAAACAAAGCTACAATATGAAATCTTATTTGAGTAAAATGATGTAAATATTATAGTAATGTATTATTAAAGAACACTGAGGGATTGTTTGTGGTTATAATAAGGGAAGGTACAAATGTGTTTTCTGAGTATATCAGTAGAATCCCTGACTTCTAATCCTGGCTGCCTTTTATAAATGGGTCCTTTTCACTATGTTGTCTTGTAAAAGAGAATAAATGGTTGTGTTTGTTGTGGTGACAGTCCTCATGTGCTCAGCTCTCAGACTTACAGCGCCAACGAGATCGAACTGGTTCTCAAAGAAGAAGATAACCACACGCTGGAGTGGGTGGATATTGACCCAGAGGCTTTTACAGGCATAGTCACACTAAAATATATATTTTCAACTCACTATTAATAAATGATGTCCTTTTGAAATGAACACTGAATGAAATGCACTTATTTGGCTGTTAGAAAACGGAGAGTGGGTCATCAAACACCGGCCAGCTAAGAAAATGATCAACGGCCAGTTCACAAAAGATGAGCTGGGGTATCAGGAAGTGGTCTTCTTCCTCGTCATCCAGAGGAAACCCCTCTTCTACATCATCAATATCATTGCTCCCTGTGTGCTCTTCTCCTCCATCTGCCTCCTCGTCTTCTACTTACCTGCCAAAGGTCTTTTTCCACACTCTGTGCATCTGAGAACATCATGTTTGATAGTGAAACTAATTTCAAGTGAACTTTACCCAAGTCTGGGAGATTCAAAAGAAATGTGAAATATTGTTTTTAAAGAGAACAATAAAGTGGGTTTGTGTTTTCTTTAAATAAGTGCAGATTTCTCAGATCTTATGTTCAACATTTTCTCCATGACTGTGTGTATTATGGCTCCATAAGGCAATAGTATCTGTTTTTGTTCACATATAACCTCACCTTATTGCCTGAATATTGCTTTGATTCTTGCAGCTGGTGGTCAGAAGTGCACCATGTCTATTGCCACTCTTCTTGGTCAGACTGTGTTCCTCTTTCTCATCGCTAAGAAGGTTCCAGAGACTTCAAAGGCAGTGCCGCTTATTGGAAAGTAAGTACATGTTATCCAAAAGATTTCAATCAAAGAGAAGGTACTGAGAGTGCTGCGACAGATGTGATTTCTGAACTTTTGACTGCAGGTATCTGATGTTTGTGATGTCAGTGACCACCATGGTGGTGATGAACTGCGTGATCGTCCTCAACGTCTCTCTGAGAACCCCAAACACTCACATATTGACAGACAAAGTCAGAAAGGTAAGGTTTTGGACCAGAACAAACCCTTTTGTACAATTCTTATTAAGATGCTTCTGAATAAACACCGCGTTAAGTCGACATGGGGCTATTTGCCGCCGGATTACCCTCTGACCCTGTTTCTTCTTAAGATCCTACTGAGCATCCTGCCTCGGCTGCTAAGGATGCAGATGAAACCCTGGACACCAAACAATGACAAAACATCAGAAAAAAATACAAATTGCAACAATCAAGGTACAGACAGGAACACCTTGTTAATGGTCAACTGCAGACGCCGCAGCTCCATGACCCTCATCACCAAGGCGGAGGAATACACAATGAAAACAGCTCGCTCTGAACTCATGTTTGCCAGACTCAAAGAAAGAAATGGATTGGTGAAAACAGTGCTGGAGAGGCTTAGTAAGAATTCTAATTAGTTCATTTATGTTAAGAAGAATTAAAAGTCTATTTGTCCCTGTAACTATGGCGATAACTGGTGTGTCTTGCACGCAGGCAGCGGACTGGAGGGGGGCACAGCTGAGCAGATCAGTGCCAGCCTGGCCAGAGCGTCTCCCCAGCTGAGGCAGTGTGTGGCCTCCTGCAAACACATCGCTGAGACTGCAAGGCAACAGAACAGCTTCCAGAATGTAAAGTCCCTTTGTTCTTCTTTTTTTTAAAAACGTCAGACACAATTATAGGCAAGAAATTAAGGAAATATTTTAATAAAATAAATCAAAGTAAAAATGACTGTATGCTGGTCACACTTTAACTTATTATTGGAAGAATTTTTGATAATCAAATGCAACTAGCTCTGAAGGAAGCTTATCCTTTTGGGTCTTTCCAAAATAGAAGCATGTTTTTTATCGAACAGAACATAAAGCGTTTTAGGCTGAAAACCGTTTCCCACCATGAAATGAAGCTGAATTCTATCCACAATAAGGAAATGGTTTCCGTTCAACAATAACACATTTAGAGCACAAGATAAAGATGTACTTTAAAACTTTTACAAACAGAAGGACAGAAACTGATCTTAGAAATAAATGTGTTTTTCAAAAAAAGAAAAAAAAAACATTCTACAAATTCACATTCAGTCATTTTCTCTGAATGATATCTATAATCTTCTTCACCCCAGGAGAATGAAGAGTGGTTCCTGGTTGCCCGGGTGATCGACAGGGCCTGCTTTATTGTTATGGCCTCTGTGTTTTTTATCGGCACTATTGGGATCTTCCTGATGGGTCATTTCAACCAGCCTCCCCTCTTACCGTTCCCTGGGGATCCTAAGAGGTATCTCCCTCCCATGATCAATCTCACTGATCCAACCCAGAGCGGGACCACTCACACGTTATGAAAGAAAGCTTGGAGGTTTTAGAGAAAGGACTAAAGTTGGTGAGGGGGGGGAGTCCAGATGTTTTTTTTTAATGTTTCTGTCTTATGTTATTGCTGTAACATCTGGATGACCTCAGTTGTTATTATTATAGTTGTATTGACTTTACTCTTTTGATTGTTTTTGCTGATAAACTGACCATTTTGTTCACATGTAGTTATTGTTATGACTGAAAATACTCTAATAAAAACTGTATTTGAAAAAATAAATCTTCTTTGTTTGGCACTATTGCAAGACATCATGAGAGCACCAACATCCCCCAGACTACAACCAACACAGACCTGCTGCACAGCCCCTCTGGAAGGAGAATTTCAATTACATGGCTGAGTGCTGCTTTTCTCAGCCAACAAAAGGCAGGTCCGGCTGGTTGGGATGGTAACAGAGTCAGGGGGTGAGACAAGGCCACACAT
Source organism: Symphodus melops (assembly GCF_947650265.1). NCBI lineage: Eukaryota > Metazoa > Chordata > Actinopteri > Labriformes > Labridae > Symphodus > Symphodus melops. Next base: position 15,223,627 of record NC_136697.1, on the reverse strand, counting down.
GATCACCTTAAAATTCACACAAACACTTGGAGGTGGTCAGGATGTGTGAGCCTCTCCCCTCCTCATCATGACGAGTTGTGGATGTTTGCCTGCTCTCTTTCTCCCTACACTTAGATAGTCTGATCGTGAAGGAAGCTGGAGGTTGACCACTGATGGTAAGCAAAAGTTAAGATTTACTGCTTTGTTTTTCTCTTTAAACTCAGCTTTTTTTTTAAAAGAAGGGTTAAATCATGTACAAGTTAGAGAACCTGCAAGCGAGGAGTTAGGTCTCTGTATTGGTCCTCTTATCATGTTTGTTGTTGAGGAATTAATAGTGTTGCATGCAGTGATGTATGTTTGGGTGATGTGATGTCAGTTACTGTAGAAGCGTCTCAGGCTGGCTTGCAGTGATTAAATAACTTTGTTTTAAAGGGAGGAGGTTTATTTTGGTGCCAGAGAACATTTATCCTGCTGTTAGGAAAAATGTGTCGCAGGACAGAAGTTTCTTATCTATTCCTAATAAGTCATAAAGACAATAGCCTTCATTCCAGTGGTCCCCAAACCTTTTTTTAGTGGACCTTTAAGCTCTTATGCAGCTAAATTTTCATAATTTCAATTTCTATTTATTTCAAATAAATAGTAAGAGAAGAGAATGTCTGATAAGATCTCAGACAACTGAGTCACTGGAAAAACATGTTTTCATTGTTCATTTAATATTTTGGATTATGAAACCACAATTTTTCCAAAATCTCTCAATATTCCCTTCAAATTATGTTATCAACTCGTTTGTACTTTTGTACGCGGTAACTGTTGTGAGTAAGGTTAAGTTAGTCCTTTATATTTAAAAAAAAAAGGTCATCAGCTGCTGTTGTTGTGAGGTAGACTTTTACTCGTAGAAAGCATATAATAATTGATTCTAAAAAAAAAAGAAGTCATTTTTTGGACTGAAATTTCACAAATGAAGATTGTCCATGCCACTAATGTTATCTTCAACTTAAACAATCATCAACACCTAGGTGTCATGGATGTCTGTGTTGCCCAGTATGGCCTTGTTTTTGATTATTTCATATAATAAAGTGTTACATACATTTTTCAGTTTTGTGCTATGTCAGCTGTGACCGATCAGCCTCTGCCTTTTGGAGGACTGGAACGAGAAAAGCACATCCAGATGATCTTCAGAGCTTTCCATAACCGCTGCGGACCTTCAGGTGAGTGCAAGACTTATTCACCTGGACCTAAACCCTACCCATCACCTCCTGACTGGAATGAGCCGCTCCCACGTCTGAATCCTGGGAGGAAAATGGAGAACATCTTTTACTTACAGCCACTGAGCAAAGAGGAAGAGCAGCCTTGTGGAGATGCAGCAGGATTAAACTTTATGTCTGTGCTGGAAACAGTCAGTCAAATTCACATCACTGCCAGACCTGAGCTGCAAGGTGAGTGGTGGAGAGGGTGTTGCTTTTGTTTTTGTTTGTTTTGTGTGTGTTTTGTTTTGTGTGTGTGTGTGTGTGTGTGTGTGTGGGTGGGTGGGTGTGTGTGTCTGTGTTTTGTGTCTGTGGAGAGGGTGTTGCTTTTGTTTTTGTTTGTGTTGTGTGTGTGTGTGAGTGTCGGTGTGTGTGTGTGTCTGTGTGTCTGTGTTTCGGAGCCACAGAAGAAGCACAGGGATTTGTCAATGTAACAGAATAATGCTTCACCATTGTAGGCCCACAGTGCGTTCCCAGGAGGATCTACAGCATCACCACGGGAGGCAGCAGGTCACAGTTATTTGTGGCTGTGGAAGGTATTTGTCCTTGTCATGTCCTACATAAATCCCATCTTCTGCTCATATAAAACGAAATGGAAGAAGTTTTCAATGTGTTCTCTCAGTCTTTCCTTGATGTCTTCCTCCTGTCAGAGAGTTCTTGTGTGTGCCTCCAGTGTTGCGGTCCAGCTCGAGCCTGTACCTTGCAGGGCTTTGACTGTCAGGGCCGCCAGGTCTTTTCTTTTGAAAGACCCCTAAGGGTGGACGCCTGCTGCCTCGGCTGCTGCATGATGGAGATGAAGGCTTATGTGCCTCATAAGCATCTCATTGGCTCTGTTTACCAGAGGTGAGACTGACTCTGAATCTGTCTCCATTCCCCTTAAGGCACATATTTTAGTATGGTAATGTACTTGAATATGATTTGGAGGGACCTGTGCTTTAAAAGTTATTCTTTATGCAAAATGTGTGCAGTCAAAAGGTATTCTTTTTGAATACCATTTTACATGAAGAGTAAAACACTGTAAATCAATGACATTGAATTAAATGCTAGCATATCATGTCAAATGACAAAATCATTAAGACTTGTGGTTTAGTCCCGAGCTCCTGCAGTCACATGTTGAAGTGCAAAACATTGAACCAAACCAAATTGCTCAAACTGCTGTTAGTAGTGTAGTGGTTAAATATAAAGAGGCCAATCTCACTTTAAAACCTACATAAAGGATTAGAAGGAGTAACACAAGAGATTGAGACTTTATGAAATATAGTTGTCAAGCTCAAAATCAAACATTGCTTTGTTAGCCTACAATTACAATGTTTGTGATCATAAAGTTGTCCCACACAACATACAATTTTCATGTGTTTCTTGTATAGGTGAAAGAAACCTGTCAATCCCCAATAACAGAATACTGTTCCAGCACTTTTAATATTTGACATTGTCAGACTGAATCCATTTCTTTCCATGTCACTCCCAGCCTCTGGCCACCCTAAGCCTGACCGAAAATGCCTCTGAGCCCTGTCTGTAAATAGCAGCAAAAGCTTTAACTGCTCTTCCCATCCGGGCGTAGTCTAGACCTGGGAGAGTTTGAACACACGAAACAGCTGTGTGCTCAGAGACACGCCGGCAGAGATGCCCTGGGCTCGCAGGGAAGGAATGCGATGCCTTTCTTAATGGGAATGTTGGCTAAAGGGAGGAATAGCAAACCAAAATACTTTCTTCTTCTTGTGGCCTAAAAATGACTCCAGGGTTAGCTGGCGTGTCTTTGTGTTTCAAATTTAGAGTTCTCCAAAAGCAACGCTCGATGAAGTCCAATTACGGCTGACCTGGCAGAAGTTTGGGTGGCCAGAGATCTACTTGGTATAAATATTCTCTCAGTTGTGCTGGAATAAAGCATGCCCTAATTTGAACTCCTCCAACACCAAGCTAACAATGGTTTTGGTGCTGCAGAATCATGACAGCTGAAAATTTGATCAACCAAGCATCAAGGCCAGGCTGAGCTAGTGTGTGACGAACTGGCCAGTGTATTTGACAGGTTGCTTATTGTGTGATTATGTAAGAAACTATATGGAGTGGTTTTGTGTTGTCTGACTGTGTTGTCAGGTGGAGCATGTTCACTCCTCTGCTGGAGGTGTGTGATTCAGACGGCTCATCGAGCATCAGAATCCAGGGCTCCTGCTGTCCAAACCGCTGCCTCTCCAACCAGCAATTCCAGGTAGGAATATGACAACACCAGAACATAACAAGCGCAACTATAACAGCATTTTCTTCTGTAACTTTGTTTTTTAATCATACCCAGGTTGTCTCCAACGTTGGTGAGAAAATAGGCACAATATGGAAGAAATGGCGGGGCTTCAATGAGGAGCATAACATGGACCATGAATACTTTGGGTTGGAGGGTGAGTAAGAACAAGTCATATCAAATCCCTCAGAGTAACCTGTTAAAATACATACGTAGAAATACATACATAAACCCTGGGATCCAATGCCATAATGTAACTTCATGTTAGCATTTCCAGCTTTTGGGTATCAGGAGACTTTTATTTCTTCATTTTTTCTGAAGTGCCTAACTTTATCTTAAAATCTCTTCTTTCAGTGCCACTGAGTATGGAGTCTCAAACTAAACTGCTGCTGCTTGCCGCCACTTTCTTGTTGGTAAGTAAGCTTAGGAATTTCTAATCCGACCAGAACATCTTTACCTGACCTGAAAAATAGGGCTGTAAACTAAATCACTTTTTTCTCTACAGAATCACATGTTCTTTGAAATGAGCTGATCATTGAGAAGGACCAACCAAACGATTTTCTGTTTGTTCTCTTGTGGAGCACTTTGCAATGCATGCGTTGTATGCACAAATAAAGCTGAGTTGACCTAAATAAACTGATATCATGAAAAGTTGTGGACAGCTAATGAAGCCCACCAGACACGTAACTTCATGGCAAAGATATAAATACATACAGCAATTCAGTTTAACCAAGCTTGAACTTATAGAGCTTACATTTTTCTTTTTTGCAGTTCATTGTAGGTAAGGCACTGACCATACCTACTGTTAGCTCTTGAACTTAACCAGTTTATAGATTATCCTTAATCATAATGGTTGACCACAACCTCCTTTCCATCTCCACCAACATAAATATCTTGACTTCTTGCCAAAAATAACAATGAATGTGATGCCAAACATTAGGCTTCAAAAGGTCAGTTAACAAAACCAATGGTTGAGGTCAAGTTGTCTTCATCCACCATTATCACTGCTATCACACAGTAACATTTATTAAAGAAAACGACACTTCGGCATCTTAAGCAGCAGATGCATATTGGACATTTATTGCTATAATCCATCAGGTGTACATCCAGCAGTGCTTCTTTACTTCTGATTCACACCAGCACCCATCGTCACACCACTAAATAAGGGCAGCATTTCAGTTTTTCAACAAACTATGTCTTCTTCTTTCTTAACGTTGTTGGAAAAAAATGACCCCAAGGAATCGATAAAAACTGTAACAGACCCTGACCCTGGGCCCTTTTTCCTTTCATTTACTACAAAATGTAAAAACAGTGAAGGTAAGTGTTTTAGGACATTAAAGCAGACCCCATTCCTTGGATTCTTTAAAGGCTGGGAATAAAAACAAAACAGAGGAAAAACTGGTACGGGTCAGGCTTGCGGCCAGGCACAGTGATTCAGGCAGCTTGGCAGTCCCTTCTGAAGATGCCCGTTATACAAGCTTCTGCCCAACACAGGATGGTCTTCATCCTTTGGAATTCAAATCCCAGGTCAAAGATGGAGAATCACAGTTGATTCAGTTGAGTGATCTTTGAAGTGGACTGTATTTACAAATATATTGTATACAATAATAATCTTTTTAGTTCAAACTGTCCAGAGGAACTGTTAAAATACAGCACAGTAATAAAATAACTCCTGCCTGCAACCCTGTTTGAGTCTCCATGTAACAGGTTAACATAAACACATTTTAAACAGCAGAAAGTGTGAAGTTATGTTTAGCAATGAAATGTAGTATTTTAACAGATTGTTGTATTTTGTCAAGTACACTTTGTAATCAGCTTGTGACCAGATCAGCCAACACCAGTCAAACATGGCCTCCCTCTTGGGGGGCAAGTTACCATGATGTGAAATCTTGCATTAAAAAAAAAAATAAAAACAAAGAAGGCTTTGTTCGTCTCTGGTTGATTAAAAACAACGCATATTTCTGTCTTCGGCTTGGTTCAGTGTGCTGTCGACATGCTTTTCTATTCATTTCCAATTTGACACAGAGAATGAAAAGGTCTTCTGAACCCGTCTTCATGTTATACAGCGCCAGTCCACACTGAGGTATCCTTTCCTGGACACGTCCTCCCCAGCACATCGACATAAACAAACACCTGGGCATCAGAAGCAGAGACAATCAAAATTAACAAGAGACCAAATTCTGAAGAAGAAAAAAAAGCTGGTGTAGCACAGTTACTTACTCTTGCAGAGGTTCTTTGTGTGAGGGGGCTAACGTCCACCACTAGCATTCACCAGACCATGGAAGTCTTCCCAGGCTCTGCAAACAATGAGTGATGAAGTACTTCACAGTAAAACACACCCACTATCTAGATAGTTCTACTTGTTTGAAGGAAGAATCACAACATCATCAAAAACAAATTATACATAAGTAATTTGGTTTACTTTCTTTTTCGCATCGAACAAATTCATCATGTGAAACACATCTTAATCAATACAACAGGTTGTTTTTGACATCATTGAATGTTGTATGAAAAGTAGGTAATCACTTCATCCTAATTGATAAAGTAAAACTAATGTTTTGTACTTCAAGTTTTTAGGTTTTCAAAAAAAATGTGAGAAACTCAACAAGAAGCATCATGTCTATAAGCCTCTTCAAATTACTTATTTCTCATAAAAAAGAAAAAGAAGTGCAATGCAACGACAGCAGAAAAAGTAACAGGAATCTGTTACATAATTCAGATCATGAATTGCAGGTAATGTTACAATTGACTTCTGATGACAACATTTGAATGATTTGATCATGCATTCATTTATGAAAGAGAGAGAGAGGTTAAAGAAGAAATAATAAAACGAGGAGACATACATACTTAATGCTGTCTGTGTGTGTCTTGTACTCCATGATGGTGTTGGGCGGCAGGTTGAGGACTCGACGCAGAGTGTCTCTGATACGAGCAGTGGTGGACTGGTCACTGGCCGTCTTATTCCAGATGGAGATGATGTCCTCCTAGTGAAGCAAGAATGCACGTTTGTAAATGTAGGAAGTACACGACGAAGGTAAAACCAGAGAGAGTGTGTTTGTTTGTTACCTGGAAGCGCACAGACACCACAGCCCCGCAGATCTCCTCTCCAACCATAAACTGCTCCCCGAGCATGGCCAAGATGAGATTCTCCCAGCACCGAGACGCCAAGCCTTTCCTCAGACGGATGATCCATTTACCACCCATCTTATTGGCATCATCCTTCAAATGACACATGCAGGGTTTCAGGTCAACTTTTTTTTTATTTTTATGAATCATTAGCAGTCTGATTCAATGTATTTAAATACAAGAACCCACCTCCCACATGGGTTTTATACCCTCTTTAAAGAGATGAAAGTCACTATGGCCTGTCAAGTCGCCTGGTCGGATCATGTGACTATAGAAACGCCAGAACTGCTCCACCTTGACAAAAGAGAAAAATAAATGTCTTCATCGTCAACAACCTGCATGCGAGAATGAGTCAGCACAGAAAGTGTGTTCTTGTTTTTGGCTGTCAGGCGGACCAAAGCGAGTAGCTACCCCTCCCTCTCAACTGTAGGCCCTCCACAAAGAGGTCATGAGGACTGACGTACCGAGGCGAAGCTGCCGATCTGTTTAATGTTCTGTTCGTAGCTCTGAGTACTAGCTGGTCTCCCTGGGGTGCGTCTGGAGTACCAGAAGGTGTAGTTGTATTGGAGAGGGTGTTCTCCGGCCCCAGGCACCACCATCTGCAGATCAATGTGGAGATGTCAAACAGTTACTAAGTCCTACAATTAAATGTAATGTTTCAAACACCAGTAATTTTTTCATAGCCTCACCTTTCTCTTGGAGGCGTTCTGGTCCTTGTCCTCGTCTTCATTTTTTTCCTTCTCACAGTCTTTCGGTGAGCTTTGGTCCTGGTCATGGTCTCCACTGTCATCATCTTTCAGACTGGATTTAAAGGAAGCAAGCAGTAAAACGTCATGCATAGGCAGCATTTTCTGCAGACTCTTTTGACAGGTTGTAAACCTTTGTAAAATGTATGCAGTCTATTGTAATATAACAACCCTGCAATAGACACGACTTTCAGCAATACAGTAAATTGTAGAGAAGGTTTGGGTCAACTTCATGGTCATTTTTGATGCTTGGGATCTGAGTTTCTTAAACTGTGTTATAAAAACAAGATGTGTTGAGACTGTAGTCAGAAAAATATTACTGAGTAATACATAAATGTTTTCCAAGCTAGCTGCAACTACAAACTCTGTAAAAGATAAACACGTATACACCTCTTTTTTAAACAAGCCGAAGCTGTACATAAAACAAAACACGCTGGGAGCTTTTTGCCCGTACTAACGGATATGGGACACTTGTTTTAGCCGAGTACGGACGCAACTTCCTCGGCCTCTCAACAACTCACACGCCGAGGATTCAGGGCCTATCCGGGTTTCTGCCAGGCTAAGCTACAGCTATCATCACGGCACACATCCCATCATGAAACGCAATGTAATGTTTCCTTCGGTTGAAATGCAACTGTATGAGTAGACCTTGCTCTCTTGCGGGTTTCTAAGCGTACACAGAACATGCAGGACCATGCAATGAAGCTGACACACCTCTCGCCTTACACGCAACAGTCTCCATAAACGCTCCTCCGTGTGTAAGCAGTCACGACATTGGAGCCCAATTTCTGGCTTATATTTCACAGAAACTTGTGTTTACTCACGCGTCAAATTTGTTGTTCATTATTTTTTAGGTGGTAGTCTTTCGGAGTCCAACCACAGCCACCTGAATTGCGCAGGAACGGCGTCGCGCAGTGCACATGTACGCGCACGCCGAATAGTGGCGAGCGTGCAGGGGCTCATTGATGACACATTGATTTCGACATCTAAAGTGTTATTCACACTCAGTTCAGGCCATAGACTGTACATATTCTGGTTCAGACATATGTGATCAAATGATAGAATACACAAGAGGAAAGATCCCATCACCACCATCATGTTTCAACTTTTTATTAATCACAACTGATTGAGCTGCTCACATAATAAATACAGTACAGTACCGCTCTAAGGTTAATTATAGCTGAGTAATAGTCTGCTAACTCTGGCTCCAATGAATAATCATAAACCCCATGACTTCTCCAAACAGACATGGATGCTTGTGGGCAGGCTCACATCAACAACACAAAAAGGACTGGCAGCTCCTTCATGTGAGCCGGCCTCCTCTGATGTGCCGCATCCCTTGTTTCATCCCTTCATCTGCCCACTTGTCATCTGTTTGTGCGGCAACATCAAACTGCGGCTCTGTTCAGGTCCGGGCAGAGCGGTGGGCAGAGCGGTGGGCAGAACAGTGGGCAGAACGGGGGGGCCAAGGATGGAGTCAGGAACTGTGTGGACTTCTTAAACCCGATTTTGTTATTGAGAGAAGGGATGAAGAACTGACAAATAATGCAAGCAAGGTAAGGAGCAGAGTATCCGCAGGGGGTTGGTGAGGGACAGTTCTGGCACGGTATGGTCTAGTGTGGTTTGGTTGGCTCTGCTGTTGGAGACCATCCCCTCGCCCCTTGCGCCTCTGTGAAGACCTTCATGAGAGGGACCTTTGTTCTGGGCCGGCAGGCGCACCAGTGAGTGAATGAGCAAGAGCAGCGGCGGCCCTCTTCAATGGCGGCTGTTTGTTTACACCAGCCAGTCCCGTCATACTTCATTAGCAGCCCAGCCCACCGACAACCTCTGATGTCCTAATCGCTGATGAATGTGTGGCTGCCCTTCAGCCCTGAGCCTCAGCGGTTCAGGATAAAGGGGTTTCCAGGATTCCCGACATACACATTCCCACTAAATCTGCCCGCCTGCCTCCTCAGCCTCTGACAGTACACATAAAGTACATACACATACATGAACACACACATGGCATCCACAGTGAGGGTGGACGAGGGGACTGCTTCTTTCATCATGGGCCAAGAGGCACAGGGAGGTGAGCCGACGTCAGCGGAGCAGCAACAGTCCCAGAGAACTAGCTCTGCATCACAGAGATGTGAGAGATCTGCCGCCCAGAGAATCATAACAACACAGACACAGTGATTATATGTTGCAGCCATCTTCTGACCACAATCGCAGACTTAAAAGTATGACTTTAAGTTTTTGCAGCAAGGTTTGCATCGGGTTTTGTACTTTTTCTAATCTCTTTCAGCGTAACATTATTAGAGAACTGACCTCCTGGATGGCTCTTCCCAGCATCTCCCGGCTTTTCACAACTTTCCTGAAAGAGACACACATCCATTATCATTTCTGAAAGTCATTAAATATTGATATCCCAGCTCCTGCTGTCAACTGATTAAAAAATTAAAATAAATGATCTGGGAACCACCTGTGAATTCTGCGAGCCAGGCTGAGGGTAAAATCTGCTGAGCAGTCGGGCTGATAGGTGGAGGGCACGATGGTGTAAACTCCAGGAGACAGACAGCAAGTCAGACTGACGTCCTGAGTGTAACAGTGAGGGACACAGCTGGCCACAGGATCCTGGTCCCTGGTCAACGTCTGATCGGGTTCAGCTTCTGGGACCTGGACACAGAGTGAAGATCAATTGATCTGCCATTTCAACTTTAAAGCTTTTGTGAGGAGGTCATCTCTCATCGTCATGTTTGACCGACCTTGTAAATGTGAAAGCCAATAGGGTACAGATGAGTGTCAGGTCGGCTCTGGTGCAGGGTAATCCTGACATCAACTCCTGACATCTCTGTTGACTCAGCACACACAGTGAAAGGGAAGCGTGGGTTCTGCCTGTAAGACAGGAAGTTCCTGCTTCCTCCGGCAGTTTTTCCCTCCACCCACGAGCCCCGGAAGTAACTCGTCTCCCACTCTCCATCGGTAGTTAATGGCAGTGAAGGTGCTGGGCTTTTCAGGGCACTGAGGGGAGACACCATTACAGTTCGGTCAAGAATGGTTTAATTTAATCTGGAACATGAAACATTCTATACAACACTTTACATGGTGAGAAATGAAAACAGGAAAACCCATCATTGTTTAAGAAAACAAAGGAAATGCATGGGTTGAATTGCTCTTGCTGCAGTGGAAAAAGGTGGAGTTTGAATTTGTCATTTCCTATTTCAAGCGTTTCTTTTTTTTAGTTTCTTAAGCGACGGTTTTAAAAATGACCAGTAGGTGTCACTATGTTATTATTTTTCATGCATTTTTTTTTTTTTGGGGGGGGGGTGGGAGGGATGATTCAAGCATGTTAGAACTTGCGTGACTTTCATATCTTCATCACACATGAATTCAAAACACAGTTGGTACATGAAACTTTACAGTATATTTAAGAGATTATTACAGATAGTTGTTGAATGGGGAGAAAAACATCTAAAACAGTTTGCAATTCATTGAATTCTAGGACATTAAATGGGTATGTGAAATGTAACCTATGTTTAACATTGTATGTTGTTAATTTAAACTGTGTCTTTTTAAATCTTGTTTTGATTCAAGAGATCCCACTTTTCCAGCAAAAGTATTACTTTCTGTATTCCTTTCATGTATCATCTCCTCTCTGGAACCATATGTTTACTGGTATTTTATGGTTATTTTTGGTAGCCATTAAAAGCAAGTCAATGTCAACAGATATCAGGCTGAGACTCATGTTGGTGCCATGTTCTTCTAAAGTTTTCTCCCTATTCTTTCTATGGGTCTGAGAATGTCGTTCATGTTTGTCGGTGGTCATTTTTTGTCAGTTGTTGTTACAATAACAGTCTGCTTTGGGACAACATACGTTTGAATTTGGTTATAAAGAAGAGAAATGTTGCAGCATGTTTTAAGCAGCCTTTTTAGAGAGATATGTGTATGTTGACTTTCTAATCCTTTAAACTGTCACTCACCAGAAGGATGAGGAAGAGGAAGAAAAGACCCTGATAAGAAAGCGGGCCTCGACTCCTGGCTGGTAGGTGCTGGGGATCAGCAGGTAGTATCCGGTCTCCAGCTGCCCGTGCAGGACCACCTCTCTCTCGTACGCATGGCAGTGAGTAGAAGCACAAGGAGGTCTGTTCAACATCCGGCTCAGATTAAAACGCTTCTTCTCCACCTGGAAACAAAAACTACAAGATCAGTGAAAAGATACAAAGAAACAAATCTATATTTCTAATAAGTGATGGTGCGAACCTTCCACATGTGCAGAGCGACAGCCTGGTAGTGCTGGTGCTTTGTATTCCCACTGTCCTCCTGTGCTGTTTGTGCATATTTCTCTGTATGTCTCAATGTTTTATGCTGTAGCAGAGATACGAGCACCTCTCCTCTCTCGCACACTTTGAGCCAGTACTTTGGGTTGCTGCTGTAGCTGCTGCTGTTTCGGCTGCCACCAGCTGAGTGACCTTTCATCCACCGGCCGGCCAGCTGATGGTTGTGAGTCAGCAGATTTCCTGTAAGAGGGAAAAGTTAAGAAAGTGAGTGTAAGCTATCAAAGTCAGTGACTGTAAATATACAAAATGATATGTGACCTACCGGTATAGATGCTCTGAAGATGGCCCTCTTCACTGATTGGATAGCCAACAGTGACATCAGCAAACTGGGACATGAATTCATCCTCGTCCAGCCAGAACTCGCCATCAGCCACCCTGGCTTGTAGCTCCAAAGCAGAAACGGGGTCGATAGAACTCCAACCAGCACCACTGGTTAAAAAATACATTTATCTCAATGTGCTAAGTATTCCACATTATCTACAAAGGACAAATCTATGGAGCACATAAAGTGGCCCACAATCCTACCTCTCTATCCATGCTCCTCCCCAGCAGCATCTACCCCAGGGGTTTCTGATTCTGAGCAGCAGGATTTCACTCCCTGACACCGTCTTTACATCCAACCACTCCATGATAGTCAGCGCATGGTACTGACCCAGCTCACCGGCACCTAGAGCAGTCATAGAGGATCACATGCTGCACTGCCGCATCAAAACCACTTATTTCTGTCGTAATAATAGTTAAAAAAAACATTGATTTTTTCCTTTCACTCTGTATTAATATTTCAAAATTGTGCTATAAAGTAGTAAGATTATTGTTCAGATAATGCTTATTATCATTATCATCATCATTATTACTCTCTGACCTCCAGGGCTGCTGTGAGTGGAGCAGCTGATGGCACACTTGTCTTTCACTGGGTGAAGAAGTTTAAGGTCCAGCCTCCTCCTCCTGAGCTGGTCACTGTCTGCTTCTGGTCTCTGCTCCTCCTCTGACCCAAACGCTCCCAGACTCCAGCACTCTGCCAGGCCCCCGGTCACATCCACCAGAGCCTCGGACACCTGCCCTGCCCACAGTCGCTCGTAAGAGCCATGAAGCCTAAACAGGAAAGAGCGAGCAAAACTCCATTTGACCTGCTGGGATTGCACTGCCATGTCAGTCGAACAAAATCTAACTGATACACAATAGAGGAACTTCTACAGTTGACTTACTTGGCATAAGCCTTCTCTAGCAGGGATACCCAAAAGACAGCAGGCGAGTGGCAGCGTGAGAAGCAAAGGGTGGAATTGATACAGGGCAAGCGGTCATCAATGGTTACATCCTTCCAGTGTCCTTGCTGCCAAAAATGAAACTGGAAGGAGCCACTGTACCTGCTGTCCCCCCACTGTGGCTGGTCTGGAGGAAACACCTGCAGAGTGTCGCAGGACAGGTCAGTACAGAAGTGTGGTACATACGTTTGATATGCCTATTCAGGAAAACACAGCCCAACCACTTTGTTGTCCTATGTCCAGTTCTTAAGGCACTGTACAAAAAAAGGGAGCTACCTTGTTCAGAAGGTGTTTGTTCTTTAGTAAGAAGGAGCAGGCACAGAGAAACCAGCAGTCGCCCAATAAGCCCTGTTTTGCGTGACCCAGATTGATGTTATCAGCGAAAAGAGCTGGAGACTCGCAGATCTCCTGGAGCAGAGAGACAGACAACAAGCAGTATTTAAACATTCTGAAATTGATTGAGACTTGACTTGGATTTGGAAAGTGTTTTGTCACTTTCCCCTTGGCTGTGGCTGTGTGTACCTGTGGGCGTCGCCACGTGATGTCTCCCTGCAGCCTGGCGATGGGCGTGGAGCCGTCGCAGAGAAGGGACATGTCCTCAGGGGGGAAGTCCTGGTCTTCAAACAAAGCCTCCTCTTCACATCGCGCCTTGCTTTCTTCTTTCATCGCTCCTGCTTCCAGTCTATCTGTGTCGCACCTGCTGGGTCAGTGTTTGAACCTCGTCCAGCTGAGATATCATCACTGCCTCCAATAACATCTCACATCATGGCTGCAACACCTAAAAAGAGGACATTTAGAAAATAAACCACACTGAAGTTTTGTTGTTCAAACAGATAAGGAGGTACAGGTTTAACACTTTCTTATCTGCTAATTTCAAGTTCTTTTCACTCTTTCTTCCGTTTTGTTTTGTGAATATTTTGATCAAGGTGCTACGTGGTTGTTATTAATGACATAATAATAAAATCAAACACATGGGCATGCATTCACCTTTTTACAACCATAATAACAGGTCATTATTAAGAAAAGCTTTTTTGACATGGCTCCAAACTACAATGTTGTGTTATAAAGTGAGTAAAGGTCATGTTGAGGCTTTCCAGTGTGTTTCGGTTTCTTACCTTTCTTTTCTTTTCAGCATCTTTCCCCTCGTAGCTTCTTTTCTGCATAATAATAATAATAACACAGCAGCTAGCTCACCGTTAGCTTCAGCTAGCTGGTAATGCACAGATGCAGCATCTTCGTGCCTCCTCATCTTATCTTGATTTGATCAACATCACAAACACGAAGACACTTACTAACAAAAAGCCTAAACGATTTCGTTGAGTCTATAGGTCATGTGTGAAATACACCTTTGATGTAAACACGGAAAGGCTCTTCCGCTCTGACATCCAGCAGCTCATTCATAAAGTAGTGAATCCTTCCTGTACTGTTGAACACGCCCGCCCCCTGCTGGCGGGACACTGAACTACACAGCTGTGCACGAAATAAAACACATGTTTGAACTACATTTCTGTTTTACAGTTTGCAGATTTGTGAGCTTTTCCAGACTATAAGCTTTGGATCATGTTGTCTTTATTGGCAGGGCAACAGACGAGAGAATACTTGGCTATTTGGAGGAGAAAAGTCCCAGCACACACAGCAGGAACTCATTGTAACAAGCCAGACTAAAGAAGTGATTTTCAGAAAGTACAAAGAGGAAGAAGGAAGCCCTTAACAAACAGACTCTAAAATATGTACTGTTGAAAAAAAATATATATCTAAGGAATTGTCTAAACTTAGTGTAGCCTAATAAATTGAAACAGCATTAATGTGTGATTAGAACAGAGAATGGGGAAGGGGTAATAATAAATAAGTTTGTTCTTCTTACTACTCCTTTTCGGAAATGTTACACTGTTTACTTTTTTATTTTTATTTTGTATGTCTATTTATTTCGTTCTTATTTTGTTATTATTCTTATTGTCATTATTATTATTTTCTCTCATTATTATATTTTTTGTTGTTGTTATTTCTTCACAAACTTAACTGAAAACAGATTTGTCTTTAAGATCCAGTGTTTGGTTGACTTTAAAATTCAACATTGGACAGATTTTCAGTCTTTAGGCTTAGTCAAGAGTGACCCCCAACAGTGGAAAGATGATGATAGAATTGGACATGAAACTAATTTTATTTAACGTCCAAACTGTAACAAATGTTCAGTGTGTCGACATACACACCTAAAAACAATATATCAAAATGATATTTCCTTTCTTGCCTTTGAAGATTTAAATTAAGGTATGGATAAACACTGTTGAAAAACATTCATCAAACTAATATGTCATCATCATAGCCACTTCTATGAGAAAACTGATTCTTAATAGGATTCTTAATAAAAGACAGCTTCTCCTAGAGGATCAACGTTGGTAAAATCTATAATTATGTAGTCAAAGTAAGTCGTTTCTGGAGTCATTCTCACTACAGCGCCCATACTCTGGGGTCAAACAGTAGGCTTAGTCGTCCCCAGCTAGCTAAACATCAGACCTCAACATTTATTTACCTATATTCCAGATTATATAGAGATTACGAGTTCATCAAGTTTTGTCTCGGCAGTGAAGTTCACTTGTTCTTTTATCAAAAGGTAAGGTCCCACCAGACACAAAGGAAGCTCTTGTGAAACATTACATTTGTATTTGGGTCAAGCAGGAAATGTGACATATACAGCAACATTTTACAACATGATTGGCAAGAACCCCCTTTACTGTGGTCAGATCTAGCCGAATCGAGAAAAGTGATTTAAATGTGTGCAACTATTTTTAAAAATAGATCCTGGCATGATGCTTTGATATGCTGGAGATAAGTAGACTATTATTGATTTTTCAATTTAATTTAATAACTTGATTTAATCAGCATCAGCGCTAAGGACACATTTCAGTTGTTTGTCTTTGAGCTACTTTATGCTTCTAGTTTACTACTAAGATTTATTTTTGTTAATTTTCAACCTGCCAAAATAAAAAGTGGTTTCTTGATTTAAATTTCTCACTTAAAAAAGGTGATCATTTAAAAAGAAAAAAAAGCATAAACTATTGTTTAATTAAACTCTGGCTTAATGAATAGTACCTTATGTAGGACTAATTTAACTTGAGTAACATTTGAAATAAAACATTTTAACTATAGATAGAGTATGTTGATGTTGTGTTTACTGAGGTCAGTTTCTCAATACTTCTTGTTCAACTTTCAACAACAAGTTTTGCTGAGATCAGCATTTAGATATATGAGAACAATAAACATATAATGGGAAATCAAATGGGTCGACAGCAACCCCAAACCATCAGAACATCCTGCTGACCTGATTGTAGCTTCAGACAATGTCATGATGGGCCACGAACACAAGAAGCTGTCTGTATGTTTCATCAAGGTTTGTTTCCTTACAACCAATTTAAATTATTAAACATACATTTTTAACAAACAAAAATAATTATTGCTTGTATAAAAATTTCCAATTGAATAATTTGAGTCTATAAAAACACAAATCAGAATATAAAATAGAAAAGCAGGTGTGACCTGAAGGTAAACGTTCTCATTTCATGCTGAAGGGGACCACCTAATATGTTCTTTTGTTTTTCATAAAAACATGTGAATTATGGGGGTATATTGTAAGTCCCAGTAGCATTCAGTAAATACTTTTAAAAATTGATGAATTCCATTAAGATTACTGTGTTTTGGGATCCTTGTATTGTGCAAGCTGTTGTTTCCCTGATCTGAGGAACAGTTAACAGTATTATCATGTGCTCAGTCTTTGACAATCAAAATGTTAAAGAGCTGCTTCAGGTTTGACTCAAGGAAAGTTACTCTCTATTCATTAGCTACTTAAAAGCCCTTCCCAAAATAAACCCTACTATTCATTGTAATTAAAGTTTCGAGAGAAACATGCTGAACTTTAAGATTTGAAAAATCTAAACGCTATCTATCTATCTATCTATCTATCTATCTATCTATCTATCTATCTATCTATCTATCTATCTATCTATCTATCTATCTATCTATCTATCTATCTATCTATCTATCTATCTATCTATCTATCTATCTATCTATCTATCTATCTATCTATCTAAAAGGCTTTACAGACTTCATAAACCCCCTCTCTGTGAGTAGTCACTTGATACGTTTTTCTCACAGAAGCTTTGTTCTTAAATATCCTTTTTGACAATGGAAATGTTTACTGTTCAAAAGCAGTATTCTTCTTGTGGTAGGAACAAGAATGTAACTTTGTAAATGCTTTCTTAAAGCACTAAGAGGGAGAGACCTTGTACCCTCTGAAATAAGCGTGGACATTGAGTTGGCTAATGCCAACAAAAGACCCACCTCAACAATGAGTCCAACAAAAGCACAAACCAAAGAACTCAAAGTTTGATCTGGTGCAGCATTTTTGTCCAAATGAATATTCTGCCAATTCTGTAGAAAACCTGAGGCCGTCATTCACAAGGGAATCATTTAGTTTAAATCTCAGTGTTAACTTGCTCACCAATGTGGAAAAAATGCTTGTCAGAAAAATGAATCAAGATATTGTCTCCAGTGGATGCTTAAATGTACCGCCAAAAGATCACCCGAGTGGACATGTTTGATGCTAGCCAACCTGGTCCATTACTTACTTTTCATATCCAATTTAAAAAAAGTTTGTAAATGCAGATAAAGGTGTTTAACTAACCAGATTGCCGTTCATGTTAGGTCATGTTAGGTGTGTTCTATCACAGCACTGTTTGGATGGATGGTAGGGAAAATAATAGGGTAAAGAACATATGAATATGGTACTAAATGTGTGAAGTGCACATGGGGGGGACTTTGGGGGGGTTCAAACACATGCGGTTTGGGTGGAAAGTTCATGATGCACGTTTAGACAGAGGTTTTTGTGTATCATGACCTATTTCAGTGCATACCCAGGTCTTCTTTCCTTTGATACATGGTTCTTAAGTATGCAAGAAGAGTTCCTCTGACCTAGAAAAGAACATGCAGTGTACAACCTCAAAGCAACCTACTTAGAGAGGCCCACATAAACCAAGATCATACTGAGGTCCTCAGTGAAGCTATGCTCTTTTAAAATCTTCAATCTGAGTTAAAAAAAAAAAAAAACTTTAAAAAATAATGTTCAAGCTAAAAGTACCTTAGAGAGAAAACACAACTTTCCACATTGAACTTCCTCTCGCCTGCTGTATGAATGTGTGATGATAAGCCTGTCAATGTTGGAGTTTTCAAATTGATATCTCTGTTTATTTAAATTTGACCACACCCCCTTTTGGAACTTTTTTTTTAATTAAGGGAAATGAGTGGGGTTTTTTGGGTCATACCTTTGTAGGCAGAGCTCATATTCTTCTAGAAGGAATTTCCTGTGACTACCTGGAGAATATATAAGGCCGCTATGATCAACAGTTTGCCACCACAACGTCTCAGACACCACTTAAAGACAGAAGAGAAAACAGCTCAGCACAGAAGAAGACATGGTGTCAATCAAAGTTACGGGGATGGTGATCACACTTCTCACCTTTTGTCTGCTGGTCACAGAAACGTCTGCAGGTATGAAGTTTTTATATATTTGAGTCTGCCTCAATTTCTTTTTTACATTGTTGTCTTTAATTGTTTGTACATTTCATGCATTTTTTTGTCTTTCAGTAACCAAGTATCATAGATGTTGTCGAAGTTATATGAAAAACAAACTTCCATTTCGAGTAATCGTGGGTTACTCAGTCCAGTATGCAACAGAGAATTGTCCAATCAGCGCCATCATGTGAGTAAGAATATCTCCTTATTCTTAACTAGAAATAACCCAACATTGGACTCAAAATATTTGTTATAATAGGTGTCTGAACGTATTGGTTTTTTTTTTTTGTGTGTTTCTAGTTTCCACACAAAGAAGGAAAAAGATGCATGCACCAATCCAGGTTTGAACTGGGTAATGGACTATATCAATCGTTTAAGGTAAAGATGTTTAGCAAAGATATTGTGCAGCATATCTAACCTATGAATGTATCTTTAAAAGAATATTATTTAACTAGCTTTGTCAATTCTCATTGCAGGGCTCAAGCACAAATTGCTCACAAGGACTTACAGGCCAAGGAGTAAGAGCTGTTCCAACGATGGCCCACTTGCACGAAACAGATTGTTCAGCTTCTCCTTTCATCCAGCAACATATGATGTTTCAAAGTTTAATCCTGGAGGAAACTCCGATTTGAAGTCAGTTTAACTAAGTCCCTGATTTAAAGAAACAAAATGTTTGTTATTAAAGCCTTCAGCTCAGTTGTACAGTAAAAGATTTGAATATATTTTTTTCATATAAAATGCTGTGTGTACATGTTATGAGTAAAAAATGTACAAAAAAATCTATATTTATGTTTTTATTTTTTTTAAAAAAAATTTTTTGGGGGGGGGGGCAAATAGAATATCTGCTGTGTCATGTATGTGACAGGTGATACAATAAGAACACGCTTCTGGGTTTTTTGAGAAATGTACACGGCTCCTCCTTGAGGGCATACCAACTTTTATCTTGACTTCCTTATTTATCCTTCCACACAATCTGGAAATTTTTGGTCATGTGATCAAACCTGGCAAATAGTTACACAAAGTGGTGAGTGTGCTGTGACGTAAGCAAGAGGAAGTCATAGGAGAGCTGTTTACCTGAAACAGGGCAGGTGTTTCACACTGTTGTAATAGGCTGAAATGCTTATTATCTTGCATATTAAAATAGGCTGTACCGTGAAGTTTTACTATATTTTGTCAACATTAGCTAACGACACGTCTCAGCTTAACCAAGTAAGTTACAGAGCTGTAATATCAAATCCACTGAGTGCATAGAATTAAGTAGGCTAAGGGTTATGTCAAGTCAATTTATTGATCACCCCACATAATGTCTTCATTGTCCTGCATGCAGCAGTTCATTTCACAATTCATATTCTACTATATGTATATACTTCCTATTTTATTTGTATTTATAATATCTATTATATTCTGCTACAACGCCCAAATGTACCTTCTGGGATCAATAAGTATTATCTTATTTCATTCTATAACATTTGAAACCCCCCCCCCCCCCCCCCCCCCCCACAAAAAAAAAAGTTCAAGTAAATTATCTTTGAAGTTATACAACTCAGCTTATCTCTATCTCAGCACATTACTTTATAAAGTAGCAGTTCTTGTTAAAGCAATCACAATCTTCTCTGAGAAACACTTCAAATGTAGAAAAAGTAAAAGTTACAAATTCACATTTGTTACATTTTTACTTATTTTAGTTACATACATATTTTACTACATATTTTAGTTACATTTCCACTTTCAAAATCCAAAGACTTATTAAATTAGCTATTATAAACAAAAATCTTTATGAACAGAATTCCATACATTATAAAAATAACAATAATATAAATAATAATTAATAGTTGACTAGTATTATTGTTGTTTGCCATTGCCAGATGTCATATCTACGAAAATTACGCGATGCACAATCTACTTGAAGTAATCTTAAACTTTCTGAACACTAGGTGGCAGTATTGTCAACGAAGTGTTGGGAAATATTTGTTTCAGCAAAACTTGAAATGTTTGGTGAGTTTGGTGTTGCAAGTGTCCATGATTTTTCAGACAGTGTGATCAAGTTTAGGACTTCAACACACAAAGTTCTTATTGTGGATATATTTAAAGGAACTTAAATTTACTCTAGAATCAAGGTTTCTTTTGAATTTGACTTTTTTTGGTTTCTTTTTTCTGATGACAGAATTATGTTATCACAAATGTATACCACGTTAAATCTCCTATTGGTGGAGGATTTCAACAACAACAACACAGATGAACAAATGATCAAATTAGTGTTTTTCTCTTGTCGCATGAATTCATCCCAAATGACAATATAGAGCTATGCTCATGGCTATGATTACATCACCTCCGCTGTTCTGCACCACTGTACAAAGTGCTTTTCTATGAATAATACAAAGAGACAAGGGATATGGGACCTGGTAACTAAATGACAGAAAAGTGCATAGTGTTAGAATACAGCGAGAGAAACGTTGTTAAGGGGGAGTTATAAGGTTTAACTCCTCTTCGGGGACAAATCAAGTTTTTTTTATTAAAATTGAATTGAATTGAATCATCTTGTAAGTGATCAAATCAGACAGTAATGAATAGATGTGTTCAAACTTTATTGATTTAATGAAGGAATCAATTGTTAACACTCCATAAACATTTACAAATCCATAATATCTGTGTGATCTCTGTCTATGTCTTTGAACTCAGGACACACTGTTGTTACACACGAGTGCAATGAGAAATGTCATCAGTAAGACCAGTACCAGACTGTCTGAAGGCAGACAAGGTTATAGACTGTGTTTTCCCATGAGGGAGGAGTCTGCTTCAGTACAGAAAGAAAATAATATATTGCATCCTGTGATCAGCAGACAGGCCCTCAGTCATGGCGTACGTGCACACAAACACACGCTCATAAAGTTCACACAAAGATAATGAGACAAACTCTGAGAAACTTTGACAATACCTTATATCCTAGCCAGATTGCAGCAGCACCAGAAAGAATATTAGAAAAAAAACATTTTCATATATTTTTTGTTGGTGGTTTCATCTTTCCGCCTTTTTTGTTCCCTTCTCTGTCACTCGCTTATTCTTGCCAGCACAGTTAACAGAGAGTTAACTGAGCTGGGTGTATAATTAGACAAACAAAAAAGAGAGGGATGAAACATCTAAAGGAGAAGAGACTCCAAATGATTACACATTCACTCCGCTTCCTTCCCCCTTGCTGCACACATAACCACCAATTAGAGGAGAAAAGAGGAGGATGAGGACAAGCAAAGCAGCCAGAAGTCTATTTGTGTCTCTCTCTCTCCCTCTCCTTCTCTCTTTCCCCCTGAAGACTCCCAGCGCTAGGGAGGGAGGAAGACAGTAGAAAATAGAAGTGAAAAACAAGAAGTATATAAATAAAGAAATCAGAGTGCTTCACATCCGGTCGGCTGATTGGCTGAGATACGAGTCAGGCAGATCTGGGCCACAGTTGCACTCATTGTTCAGTGAGCTTTTCTACACAGTCCAACCCAGCGACAGCAATGAATGTTGATTGTGACCTTTTGGGTACAGTGGAAACAGAAAGTTGCCTTTCCTGCATGTGTGATTCTTCAGCTATGGATTTGCATCTCCTCACTTGCCCTTTTTGTTCTTTTTGAGGTCGTCAGAGCTAGCCACGAGGCACAGTCAACGGTCGATGGTTTTTTGTCATCAAAACAAACTCACCGACAGCGTTGAATGTTTACCGGGGAAAGCAAGGACAGGGGGATGTGACTCGGAGATGATGGGCAAGGCAAAGTAGAAGGGGAGACAGTGGAGGACATTGGGACATGATGACATAGGACAGTGTCAAGAGTGAGTCCACTGTCTACAGGGCAGACAGAGCTTTGCTCATGTTGTAAATAGCCATATAGTGTGTTTAACCTACTGTGTATAAAGATGGACAACACTACAGCTCTCCAAAAGTGAAGCCAAAACATTTGGAGTTCCCCAGGCTCACTTGCTTCTGTATAGCTCATGACGTCTGCCATTTCTCTATCAGAATGGACATGGGTCACACTGTCAAATCAATACAAACATTAAATATGATTTTCTCCAAGGTTAGCAGTAAATAAGCAGAGTAGAGAAGGAAGCGCTAGAGAAAACAAAGAAAAACTAACTCAAGACCACTTTCCATATATACGTCTGCTACAAATAAAAACAAGAAACTACTCTGCTGTTGCCTGTAGCAACCGAAGGAGCTAAGCTAAAATTGGTAAGTTAAATGTGCATTTTAGTTTGCAGAATGTTAAAACCGCATCTTGTTCAAGTCGGAACTGTTCAACTCGGGGCCCAGATGACTTCATCAACGCAAATTGCCAGTGTATTGTCCACCTTTATTCACAGTTCATGATCTAAACCTGGAACATAAACTAAGCCGAGCTGCTTTACTTCATTACCACCACATTAATCAGAGGAACCTCCAGTCTTTCATCTTCTTTCAGCACCTAAAACACAAATGAAGAGGAAGTTGTCAGCCCTGGTATTACACTGCATTGTTTTCACAGTTCACCTATAATAACCAAAAACAAATACAAAACCCATTTAAGTATCTCATCATGCAGCTATTATCTTTTGAGTACAATCTTAAATATCAATCACTGAGATTACATTGTAAAGGACTAAATTACGACTTGTTGTGGTTCAAAAACATTTAATAGTCTTCATCTTAATTTTTAAAAAAAATCCTGTTAGCTCTGAAGAATACACGCAAATCTTTTCACATGGACTCCACGTCCATTTTCCAGAGTTTACAAAGACAATTGACGAATACAACCAAAAATATTTGCATACAGAACTTGTGTGAATTTGGTTTTTGAACTATGGGTGAACTCAATAATTATCAGATATGATTTCAATGTCAAAGTAATTTTTTCTTTTAAATCATTTTAAGCGGTTTGATAAGGCTCTTACAATATTATAGATGTATGTATATGTGGAAGCTTGCCACAGTACATCCAGTTCAATGCACAATGCTGCAATGTCCCACTGAGCAGCCGAGCCTTTTCAGACCCCAGCACAACGCTAGGCCACAGACTGAGAGCTCCCATTGTCAGGATAGCTTGGGAACAACTGCCGACAGTGTCCCTGCGCTGCTGCACAGACAGGAGGGCTGACGTCATGATGGTAAATGCTGATCTATGGTCATTCAACGGCCCCTTTCATCGAGTAGGCTGCTGATGTCACTGAGCAGACTAGACCTACATCCATTACTATGCAGAAGGGAGGCCGACGTCAGGCTACCATGATAACACCGCAGCCACAATGGATGAGTGATGCATCACGTTAATATTGCGGCTATAATTCAGAAGGTCATAAAGCAGACAATTTGGTCTTTGTCTTGTAAATATGCAGAGTATTTGAATTACTGCTTCACCATTCTTTCATGGCATGCTTTATGAATGTGTAACAAAATGAATTAAGTAATTTGTTTGATCATCAAAGAAGAAATATGTTAGAGGGGAGGTAGTCAAAAAAGCGGTAAAATATTTACAGCTTCTTAAAACGTACATCAATTTAAACCATTTTTCAAAGCTCTTGGTGCTAATATTTGAGGTAGTCTCTCAGAGTATAGCAGGACAGATAAGAGACTAAATTCATAAGCCCTATTACTCTCCGCACACACGCACGCACACCTCACCCCACATCGAGACCTAAAATGAAAAATAGACCCAGGGTCGAGGGAGAGGAGCATAAAAAAAGGGGGTTGGGGCATATCTCTACCATGGCAACCTAAGTGTCAGCCAGCCATTTCTGCTTAATCCCTCCCAGTTAAATGTCGCGCCCTCCGAGAGACCCCCGCTCTCAGAGCTGAATATTTCTTTTGTGTGCAGAGACTGTGTATATATAAGAGTGTGTGTGGGAGGGAGGGAGGGATCACAGCAGGGGGAGGGATTGGGGTTAGAAGGGGGAAGATCATAGCTCACCCCAGCTCAAATTGGGGGCCAGGCTGCAGGCCACAGAGTTTCAACGTTACACAGGAGGTACAACCCAGAGATCAAGTCACACACACACAAACACACACACACACACACACACACACACACACACACACACACACAAATAGTATACACACACACACACACACACACACAAATAGTATATACACACACACACACACACACACACACACACATTTAAACACTATATTGATGGAGGGAGATAATCTCCTGGAATAGCAGATAATTACATCGTGTGGCAAACAGCCGGACTGTTTCTCCTCCCTGAGCCTATCAACAACAAAAACTTCATCATCCCCCCCTTCCTGCTATGAAACTCTCATGGTCTCTCGCTCTACTTTCCTGACAAAAGCGTTGTTTTTTGTTGTTTTTGAAGGACTGATGGGGAGAGGCGTCAGCTGCTAGAAAAAATTGAAAGGCCTCAATTTGTTCCTGACAATAAACGTCCCCATCCTTCCGAGCTCTTCCACAGCTGCAGCGGGATATAGGCTTTCATTTCTTGCTGCAGAGTGACTTCTCTTCCTCTAACCGTAAGCCGATTTAGTGTTGCGGCGGAAAATTCAGGAGGTTTATTGTCGTCTTTCTGTGATGTCTCAGCACCAGGAAGCAGAAAAGAGAACCTGACACATGTGAAATCTTGGGTTGATGGAGAAAGTTAGGGTCATAAGAAGATGTTTCGTGATGACGATAGGTATACCTGATGCCAATTATCTTCACCAAGTCACATCAGGGGTCCCAAAGTGAACCTACAAACAAAAGACAAAAGCAGATAAACATTTTTAAAAGTTAAGAGGCAAAGAACAATAATGAAGACTGGACATATGACCATCTTAAATAAATTCACAAAAGGACATTCTTGAAAAATGCCCTCATCAACCAGCGATGAATATCCAGTTCATCCTCTGGAAATCACCACTACACCCTTGAACCTAAAGGCAGAGCAACAGAGGCGGATGGAGGAGGAAGTGGCAGTGTGTCTCTGGGGTGGTCTGATGTGGCCGTGGGCGAGACTTTAATGTAGCTGCATGTCCACTCCAGTGTATACTGTACATTCAGACATAATGACTAACAGACTTGCAGTCTGCCTGCCTGCAGGGGCCTCACACGCCACTCACATGCATATACTCCACTTTAATGGCAGCCTTCAGACTTTGTTTGAAGTGTGCTGTGGTGTTCACGTAACAAAGAAAAGAAAAAGAAAAGGGACCTGGAGTGAAGTGAGTAAAAAATATGACTTTCAGGACCCTCGGTTTTATATTTGACCCTCATGGGTTCATTGTTATAAAATGGTCGTTTTTAATAAAAGCATGGGTAATTATAGTTTTGCGTCTTTGAGAGGTTATTTCTAGCATCTGGATTTTCCAAACATCTGGCTGGGTTATTATAGGAGACTGCAGACATTATCCCAAAAAAAAAAAAAGAAGTATTGTCAGACCAAAGAGTCTAACTTAATTTGAAAGGCTCTACAGCTTCTATTTCTAGACTTTCTATTAAAATGATACAAGTATGAAAGCAATTTGTACTTTTGTCTTTATTGATATCTAAGCCAAAACTCACTTCATAGATGTAATAGAAAAGTGAAAGTGTTCTATGGCAAATCTAGTCTACGAGAGAGCAGAGGGCACATTGAAACACAAGGTGCAGAGTCTGTTCAACAAGTGCACAGACATAAGCCAAAAAGAAAAGGCACAAAGTTAGAGCCTTAGGCCTGATTGGCAGGGTGGGGTCATTAGGTGACCCCTGGCCTTTCTAACCCCCAGGAATGTTGTCATGCTGGTGCGTGTATTGTTCCAGCCTCCCTGAGGAGTCGCAGCCATGCATCAGATGAATGTGAACACTAAAGGTTCCTGAGGGCTTCTCCTCTCCTTTATGTGCCTCCACCTAAAAAACGTCCTCATTTTTCCACTAATCCTTTTTTTTCTGCTCTTAATCCTCCGACTTCAACAAACAAAAAGGTATCAACAGGTCTGAGATTGGTCCGTGTGGTTAGTCCGATGTGAACACGCACTTAGAAAGGCCACTAATGTGTGGATACCAGGCTGGCACTCCTCGTCGACTTAAAAGACCAGCAAAGATAAAGTAAAAGGGATGTAAGAAAAACGACAGTCCAGAAAACCTCAATCCGACTCGTCAGTCATCACATAAAGATGCGTTTTTATTGGTCCTCGGTACAGATCTGAGAAATGAGACTACAGGCAGGCTGAGAGTCTGTTTCTGAGGAAGTAACCAGCAGTCCAAAGGAGACTGACAGATGAGAGAGTCAGACAGACAATTACTGGCCAGGTATGTCCTTTATACCCACCTAGGGCTGGACAGAGGAAATGGAGGTATTTATGATGTCATAAAAAAGTGCCAGAAGAGAGGTGCCTTAGAACAGGTTGTCTCTGGAGCAGAAGCCATAAAAGTCTCCTGCGGCTTCTGCTCCCTCCCCCTGACAACAAAACGAGATGATAACACAAGACTGAGTACCCCTCTTGGTACACACACACACACACACACACACACACACACACACACACACACACACACACACAAAAAGCAGGTGTGTATAATTTAAAATCTCCCAGAAACATGCGATAATGTCCCTGAAACTAAACTTTGGTACAAGTAAGTCCTTCAGCGATTCAGCGATAGATTTGTGCTTTTAAATGTGGTTTATAAATTTTATGTAGGATTTTTTATGAACAATTTGGTTAATTGTACTGCTCGTCTTTAAATAAAGATGTTTCACGCTTGATTATTTTAATGGCAAATAAATATAATAAAGTATTCCATCACTTAAACTCCTCCAGAATTATTTACAGGATTACACATATTTCAGTGACACTTATATTTTCCCTCTCAAAATGTTTTAACTCTTCTCACAGTTTAAACCACAACTGTAAAAAATTATATCTGAAAAACAGGAAGCACCAAGAAAGCACCATCTGTCTGCTCAAGCAGGTGTAAGGAACAGTAAGCATAAAAAAGATACTTTCTTCTGTGCGCACACGCACACACACACACACACACACACGCACACACACACACACACACACACACACACAGCAGCAGCTTCACTTGTCCCACTACAGAAAGATAGAGACACACTGTCACAGTTTCAGTGCTTGTTAAAAAAGGAAGAGAAAAGGTTGTTATTTGCTCTACAACCTAACACTCCACAGCCCCGCTTCCTTTCATCCCTCTCCTTCAGGCACGTTGCCTTTGTCTCACACAGGACAGAGCAGCCAGCCTCCCGGCCACGCTACACTGGTCAAATACCTGAGAACTACTGCTGGCCTGGTGGGAAAAACGACAAGAGGAGGAAGAGTAGGAGAGACGGACAGAGTGGGGTGTGTTGTGTGAGCGTTAAACCGAGGTAATGTGTGACAGACCAGCAAAGACAAAAGAGCCTGTTGAATAAAACCTCTTATTTAATCTCAAATAAAAGGAAGTTGTAGAAAACTATTAAAAAAGGCACCAATTGTTCCTTAAAAAAGAAAAATACAAAAAGTAAAGCTTAACATGAGTTCAGAAATCTGTTTTGACTTCTCTTGAGTTGAGGTCGTCCCTTATCCTTTTTATTAAAAAGGGGAATATACTGTATGTGTAATTAAATCCCTGTGGTAAAGGAAGGCATATCTGATGAGCCCCCTCCTCTCTAATTCTGCTCTTTTCATGCCAGCTCAGCAGAAAGAAAGAAGTTCCTGTATAAGAGGAACCGTATAGGGGTGAAGTGAGTTTAAGTCCACCCCAAGCCTGACCGCAGCAGGCTGCATGTAAAGCTTTAAGGTTCCAGCCCCGGCATTCAGACCTCACTGTCACACCTCATAAAGCCGAGCTCAGGGAGCAGGCTTGTGCTTAAAGCCAGGGGGAAAAAGATAAGGAAAAATAAGGACAAATACAGAGGAAAATAAGAAAGCACCTATTCAAGAAACTGTCAAGAAAGAAGTGAAAAGCCCTGCACAAAAGCTTTTTCTATTTTGCTGAAACTGTGATGGCACATCTCCAACGCGGTGAATAAAAAAATTACTTTCAGGGCAAATTGCAGCAGGAAACGTAAGAAAGTAGAAACAGCATTGAGGGATTCCTAATCCTTTGCTTATTTCTAGTTTCTGCTTAGCTGTTTGAGAGGGAAGCGAGGAGTTTATTTTCAAATAGTCCACGAAGAATGCCTGTCATTTCCTGGCGTTCCCAACTTCCATATGAAAGCCCCCCTTTCCTTTACGAACAATGGGAAAGATTCCAAAATTTCCATGGGGAGTTTCTTGCACAGCAATACAATAGAGAGCATGTTGGGACAGAATTGAGACAGGCTGTGTTCTCTCAACTGGGACAAGATCAGGACTAAGACAGTGTTTTTGTCTTACACTCTACTTTGTGTTTAAAGCAGCCTAAACAGCTGTAACTTCTCCTGAAGGAGCTGAGACCAACGTCTGACTGTCAACTACAATCTGCGTTCGACGAGTTACTGGAATATCGGTTAGTTCTGAAATCTGGGAGTTTGCAAAATTGTATGGATGTCTTGATAAAAGGAGCTTCTGTAGCATCAGACTTTTTGGTCAAACGTCCAACTTTGCTCAGAGTAAAATCTAATTATTATTCCAGAGAGGAGATTTCCAGAGTTGAAATGTTTTTACAAGTTTCCTTAACCTTTGTTACTTGTTTTTTTTTTTTTTTCAAAGTTTAAATTTAATCTCAAACACAAATAACACCAACCCACTTCTACTCACACCCTTTAAGAGTCCTTTAATTAATCTAGCAAATGCCTTTGCTCCTCAAGTGGAGAGAGTTCAAGTGTCATGTGCTCTTGAGTGGGCCAATAGGTTCTTGAAACCCACCAGGCTTGACCCAAGCAGACCTGAGCCTCCGGCTAGACAAGAGGTCAGAGGTCCTCTACTCATCTAGATGGGCAGTATGTCACTGTGCCTGGGGCAGGGTGCATTACCTAACCTCTCTATTTACCATACAATGAACCTGCACACACGCAGGGGAAGCACAAACATGCACATATGGACACAGGTTCCTGCTGCTGCCATGAACTCGTTCACCCTGGCTTCAGTCACCTGTAAAGCATGAACACAATGCGAGTGTGTGTGGTGCACAGCTGCTATCAGACAAGCTGCTTTGGATCTATTGATGTTATTGATGTTCAAAGTGTTCTGTAAAAAGGAAAATACAAACCATCTACATGTTTTTGTGTCTTCAAAAAATCATTCTAATAAAAAAAGTTTGCATATTGGGTTTAAAAAAATAGGAATGAATCGCACATCGTCGAAGCCCTCTTTGTATTTCAATTATGAATGAAAGAACTAATCTGGCCTCAGCTGGAAGTCATGTGATGGTGGGAGAAGTACGATGAGACTCCATGCTGCTTGCATTAACATCACATTTCCACAACAAAAATTACTGGAACTCTATTTTTTTTTTATTTTTTTTTTTATTTGATCAGTTCTAACATGTATAAACCGGAGGAATGATTTCGCTCAGTGGTGGACTGCCTCTCTGCGGTGAGAGCAGATTATAATGGAAGGTTACAGCTGTTAAAACTCTCACATGTAATAATGAGCTGCACAAGAAAGATGATCATGATGACCCACACCTGTGCTCACAGGACAGATGCAGGAAGACAGTGGCTTTACCCCATTCACTGGGCTTATACTCAGAATTGACATAATTTAAGCACTTCATGAGATATTGACTCTTTGATATGTTCCTCCTTTCCACAAGGGAGCAGATTGTTGCTATTTAAGTCCATAAGGGACAAAGCCAATGTGATGGAACCATAGAGCATCGATTCCTACTGAATATCCACACACTGCATCTTTCGATCAAGGTAACCCTTGACACATCTAATATTTGGCTTATAAGCTACTTATATAAGCAGTCTACACACATGTAAACGTCTTTAGTTTTTGGTAAATGTTTGTTTTGCAATCAAATGTAATGAATTGTGTTTTCTCATTACAGCACACTGTGTACAATCCATAGCCAGTCAAAAGTATTGCTGCATTAAGCGTCTAGACATCCTGTATCCAAATGGCAGAAGAATTATGTAGACCGCCTCATTAACCTAAAGGCATATTAGTGCTTGGCTCGGCATGCTGCAGATGAAGGCTCCCTCCTTGTAAGAAAGCCTCTCTCAGACTCAGCTGCATTTAACTAACGGGGGCCAAAAGTGAGTGTCACATCAGGCCCTGAAGCATGTTAAGATAATGATTGGGTGTGTGTATTTGGTCAGAGCGCATCCACTCAGACTGCCCATCCTAAAAAATGGCAGTACGGCTGATTTAGCCATGTGCTGGAGGCCCAAAATCCGGGAGGAAGTCTGATGCGCAAAGACTGTTTCCGAGAATTCAAATTGTCATACAACGTAAAGAAATGCGTGCAATCTGTATGCACTGATCACATCCTGCATGTTAAAAACTAAACACAGATCTGTCCGTTATATCCCTTACAAAAACATGAAATTGTTAAATAGCACCGGTTTATTTATTTTCCGGGCACATTACGCACCCAACCATCCAGACACTCACACAGACGGATCTCATCATGAGTCACAGCGCAAGGAGAGACGGGTGGCGACTGTGAGTGATCTGTATCTTTGTCTTTTGGGGTGGTATTTTTTTATACTCTTCAGGTGTGTCGCTCCAATTCTTTTTCAGCAGCAGGGCTGTTGTAATGTCGATACAATGACAGATGGTCCGCACAAAGCCGGTGCGCATTGTTCAGCTGAAAAATAATAGCCACCATTTATCAAGTGTTCGCCGACTTTTAGACCGGAAAGAAACAAGAGACTGCATGCTGAGTGAAATGAATCAAAGTTATATTGTTTGGGAGGCTCCTCTCTGGATTCCTCTGGGCTGCACCGGCTGTTGAAACTTTCCAAGCGACGGATCCAGCGTTGTCTGTACACTGTGTACTATCGATGTGTGTCGCGAAGATGTAAAAGTTACAATGTGCATCAAAAGGCTGGACTCACCAGCAGGGAATCACGGTTTTCCTCTAGAAACACGGATGCTCTTATGAGATAAGCGATGAAAGAGACGCTTTTTGGTCCACATGCGCTCATTTTGGAGACGCGTTTTGGAGTGAAGAGTGCCGACATAG
Source organism: Symphodus melops (assembly GCF_947650265.1). Taxonomy (NCBI): domain Eukaryota; kingdom Metazoa; phylum Chordata; class Actinopteri; order Labriformes; family Labridae; genus Symphodus; species Symphodus melops. Next base: position 15,192,113 of record NC_136697.1, on the reverse strand, counting down.
ACCACGTCACATAATGTCACAGTCTCACATGAAATCCACGTGCGCATTCAGCAAACATCCATACGCTACCATTTCTCAGAAATGAAAATATCTAAGAAGCACATAATCCTTTAAAAATAAAACACCTATTTGCATAATGTAACAACTCCTTCTCCATAGCTCTACCTATATTTCATACTACATTGTTCAATACTTACATCGGCCATCATCTACTGCTGGTGAAACAGCAAGATTCACTCTCCTGTCGATTTCTTTAAAAGTGTGCCCGGTGGCTTATTTCGCTCTCATCACTTCCGTCCGTGTCCAACTCTTCCCCAACTGATCGCCAGAATCTCCGAGCTGATCCACACATTACGCTGTTTGAGGGACATTAGGGAGGTCCCCCGGTTTACATGGATCATCGGAAGGACCGGGATAGGCTTAGAGGAGATAGCTTGATAAAATGCGCGTCTGCAATTGGACGAGAAGGCAAGCGGGGAGGGGGCGCTGCTGTGTATTATTCAGAAAAAACCGGGCGAGGAGTGGAAAGGGAGGAGGAGGAGGAGAATACATATGCAGACAATACCCTATGTTTGAAAAATTTCAGATTTCATTTTAAGATTTATTCAATACAATAACAATTCATAAAAGACCAATAGTAAAATTGGTGCGCTCATGTGTTACCACCAGTGTCCTACTGGTTAGTGTTCAAAATGACCCTAAGCTTAATATAGGCTATGCTCTGGGATCTCTGGAATAACCCCCAAATGGCAATTTAATACATCAAAAAAGGGGACATAGACAAAAGTCCTTCAATTTCCCACGTGGCAGTTGTACATTTCTTCTTTTTTGTGACTTTCTTTCCATGATTTTCACATTTTAAGATTAATACGTCAAGCATAAAATAATATTGTATGTGGGACTAATTAAATGGAAGATGGCTACTATAAATATATTAACCATTATTTTGCAACATCAAACCTGAAAGTGTTTATCATTGTGTGTCTCTGAATAAGAGCATCTCTCTCATCCTCTGTGTGTGCATGTTTCTGCTGTATGTAGGCTACGAGAAAGCTGGAACTGCAGAATTTTCCACACAGGAGTAAGGGGGGAAATGGTGCATGGATAATTCTCTCTTCAGATCCTCTCGTACTTGCTTCGAGAGTACTCGGCTGAATCAATACCGCTCAAAGCTTTCTCATGTTCCTCTTCTCACTTCAGTGCTACTGTTAGGAGGCCGCAAAGTCCATCACAGTCCATTTTAGGCTTTTTCTGGGTATGATGCTTTGAATTACAAACTCAGATCTTCCTTCTGTTGAAGGTTTGTTTGACTAGATCAGGCATCACCTGATAAGCACACAGATTCCCCTCAATAGCAAAGACTGTGAGTCGTTAACCTGCATACTGAGGCGGTGTGTGAGCAGACAGAAAAAATCCTAATAACCACAGCGGGGGCTCTTCTCTGACCGGTAGCCATGGTGATTGAACACATTTCTCCACACAGCAGAAAGGCGGTCCGTCTGTGCTGCACCACACAGGCCTTTATTAGGCCCAGAGCCTTGGACTGGGAGGAAGGAAGGAAGCACCAAGTGGAGGATCACGCCCATTTCATTGTGACTCTACAATTTTATGACAGTCAAGAGGCCGTCCACCACAAATAAGCTCTTTTTGGAATACGTTCAGCTCTTGTCTGAGAGTGCTTGGATCTCAACAAAGCTTCACATCATCTGATTATTGTCTGAATTTGAAGGCTAATTTGCATAACTGGTGGGAATGATGCTCTCAGAAGTGAAGCACCTAGAGTTATTCAGTATAGAGTCTAATTTCAAACATCCAAATGAGAGCAACAGCCTTGGCTTGATTTCCTTTAAGCTTCTAATCTCTCTTTCCTCTTAATTTAGCTGCAGCTTCAATCACAGCTCTTTCACAAATCTAACCGTGTGGGAGTTTGTGTGACTGCTATGAAAACCTTATAATTCCATATTCACCGTTTTCATTTTAATTGAAGTTCGATGTGGTTCTTCTTGGTTTTAAATATCTCAATACAAGTTTCTGATAGCCTTTATGCCAGATCTGTAACTTTAACTTTTTGCTATAAACCAGCAGATTTCTTTTAAGTTACCACTCCAGGTGGGGAAAGCTGATGTTTCAAATAGCATTTTCCCCCAATTGAACATTACAGCATATTAATGTGTCAGCTGTGACAGATTTCATAGTTTAATCCAGACTTAAGCAGTATAATGAAATGAAAAGGTCATGACCTTTACTGCCCTTAAATCTCCAGAAAAGAAACCCCACAAGCATGTGTAAAAGGATTAATACCGCATTATAACAAAGAAAATATAGACAATAAAACATGTTTCCTCAACTTAAAAAAAATCTTGTTTACTTATCTGATCTGTAAAACTTTAGTTTTTTATGTTTTCATTTTGTGTTATCATCTAGTCTGACGTCTGCAACAATTGAAGCTGTTTCTTATAGTTTAGAAAATAAGTTATAAGAAATAAAATGTAGCCCTTGCTTATACACTCAGTGGTATTGCTGCCAAAGTCCTTGTTCACAGCTCTTAGTTTACAGTAGTTAATGTCAGCAAACAAGATCTTATGTGATATGATATACAGAGTCAATTCATAGACCTTTAAAAACAAAAGTTGTATTAAACACCTTGGGTAATTACACACAGGTTTAGCTGCAAAGCCTATCATGTTCTGGTAGCTTCTGCTGGCTAATGTCAGCTAACATTAGCAAACTTTTGAACTTGTTTTATACACTTTATCAATCCATGGACTTTATGACTCTACTGTAGGCTACTTTGCAACTGTAAACAGTCCTTTGCAACAACAAGGGATAAGCGTTTCAAATTTTACCACAGCAGTCGTACTGCTTTTGTTCCCTTTCTGCTCACAGTAGACTGCGAGACTGCGAGACTGCGAGACTGCGTTTCTGCAAAAGGGTTATAACAGAACTTTGCCATCTTTGTAAATACATATTGATTCCGTGGCGTCGTGATTTTTTTTTTCTCCCATCTGTGAATTCACATTTTGTTTTGGCACTGCGAAAACACGGCTCTGCAGGAGCTCCACATACACACAGTCAGACATGCTCAAACGCACTAGGGGCTAATCAATCATTTTAGTTGTAAAGCTAACTCAACAGTAGAAAAGTGAAATCTCGAAATTAATCATGTACACTACAAAATATGTTTTCTTTGAAAACATTGCTTTCTATTTAGTTTGTAGTGTCTGTTTTTTAATTACAAGCTCCATGTGTCCAAGTAAGCTAATCTGACTTGTATATTTACGCTCATGTCCTTATATGTGTGTGATAAAGACACAAGCCAGCCCTGGACTCAAATCAAGTGGAAAGTGTCCGATGTGGTACTGTTGATTTCCATGACAACGTATTAAGCTAAGGCTTAAAATCATGGCTGTGCCATACTGTGCTTAGTACGAGTGACATCTCCAACTGTTTCAGTAATGAGCTGTCGAACGTGCTGTCATTCTCTACAGATGGAATATGCTCGAGAAGGCAGTCAACACTGAGTATTATCCAGTAGGAAATTATTATGTGCTTGTTTAAGTTCTTGTTTTAAGGTTGAAAGACTTTAATTGATATATATTTATATAATGTATTATATGTATTTACATATACATATATTGCTACAAAACTCACTTTGCGGCTGTGTTGGTATATTGTATTCTGATAGCACATTTTAATCATACTTTTGTATGAGTTCATTACAGTTTGAAGGTATATCCTCTTGATCATCAAAGACAACTTCTTTCAATTCTTGAACCAACATTTCTTTACATAACTCTTGATAAAGTTGTACATCAAAATAGCTAAGTGACAAGAGTCGACCAACTATACAAATCATTTCCTGAATGTCATCAGAATACTACAATTCAGTAGATAACTATTCAAGTAAAATTAAGCCAATGTGCAAGTTCAAAAACTCCAGTTGCTTTAGTGTCAATTTGTGGCTTACTGCAAGAGAACTGGCACTCACATGGACACCCCATCCAAAAATGGCTGTTTTACAGCAGATATTAACATGTTTACACCACATTAGTTATCTACTTTTTCTCTTTCTACTTTTTTGAAACACCAACTCGCTAGAAAATGCTATGTGAAGACACTTCACAAAAGAGCAGGTAAAAAAAAACGTATACCCTTACAAAAAAAAATTGGCAGTGGCTGAATTTTCTTATAAGACATCCATTTTAATTTGATGAACGATATGAGTTATTTAAAGTTAGGTGCATGACCTCATTGATGTGGGTGTGTGATGTAACCATTTGTCAAGGGGTTTAAAACCTGCCTCAGCTCCAGTTCTTGGCCTGTCGTTAGACTGACTGAAAGTAATGTCGAGACAGCAGTTCCAGCACGGTGACTGCAACAGACGGGCTTAAAGCGGTAAGAGATCTTTGACGTCACTCACTCTTCTTCCAATACAATAATTACAGTCTATGTTAAAGCCCCTATACTTGTGTCTATAGGCACTCCATTGCTGTCAAAAAGTAATTTATATTTTAAATGATTTCATTGATACAATCTTAGCAAAATAGGCCTCGCAGAATCAGCAAGATAGTAAATACATTTCTTTTAATCTGAATAGTTTCAGAAATCTAGTAATCCTCCATTTGAGATCCATTTTTCTAGAAGGTACAATAATATGCACATACACAACGACATGTTTGGGTGTAGTGCTTCTAGCAATTTACTTATTCAGGGGATGGGATGTAACTGCTAGTGATCCGAACCAATTGCCTTTTTAGCTCCAAGTAACAATACAATCTGGATAATCATCAAAAAGACACACAGTTGTTGTTTCTTTAACTTGATGGGTCTGGAAAGCCTTCCCATAGTCACCTAAAAACCATGTAATACAACAAAATGAAAAAAACTATGTGAGTGTCTTCTCTGAAATTATCAACAATATGGCACAATCACTGGCAACTCCTGACCACCTCCACCAACCCTGTGTACAAGTCTGCCATCATGGCTGCCTCCCATTGGGTTTCATTCTTGCTCGATGCCAGGAGCAAATTCTCCGTCTCAATTAATCACTGAGTTTCTAATGGAATGCTTCCCTTCAGGATGAGGCCCATCACAGAGGAGGCTGCAGTCAGTGCTGTCGCTGAAGCCACTTTGATTGCCTGAATACACTCCCAGCTTTGGAGTCACTGCAGATGTCTGCTAATTGTGGTGATTATGGTGAACGGAGGGGGGTAGGAATATGTAATGAATTTCCCATTGCTTTCATGCCTCACATCCTTTGGTTATGTGCATCTGCTACACAAGCCGAGCATCCGCAGGGTTTAGAGACGGACAAAAGTGACATGGGGGATTGGGCACAGGCTTTTGGACGGGCAGCTATCTTGACACCAAGTGCTGCCAGATTGGGTCCATTTATTTTTTTAGTTTTTGTACAATCCAGGTTTTAATTTCTCTCCTCGCCTCCTCTGCTCTATTCCTATTCTGTCTCTTCTTTTCTCCTCTTAAAAAGATATCTATGGACAAGTGGATGACCCAACTTTATCTTACCTTTATTGCCGAAACAAAAAAACTTATATTATCAAATGAAATAATGTTACATTTTGTGTAGGCCAAGAGCCAGAAATTATACTGAAAAAAAGTGAATTGTGAGAATACAAACAAATGTCCAGCCGAAGGAAATTAAGTGTTGAATTAAAATGTATTATAGTAGCCTACAAGATTTTGGGAGGTCTGTTTATTTGCTTTTTTCTCCACCAAAGACCCATAACACTAAAGCCTATGAATGTGTAGTACATATGAAGCTACATGTATGATGTTTTAGCTAGGATTTGTTTGCTAGGATATGTTAGCTAGGAGTAGAAGCAGCAGCAAGCAGCATGTCTGCCTCTGTTCAATCCAAGTGGCAACATCATTGTTGAAAACAAATTTCATAAAATGTTCATTATTCCTTGAAAGAAGCATTTACAAGAATAATATTGTCTATGTTTAGCTTAAAATATTTCAGGCAGAATGTTTAAAGACTATATGCCATTAAATATTATCTCAACTGAACCTTTAAAAAAGAAAATTAAGACAAAAAATGCAAACGCAAACTCAAGATTGTTACATTGTTATATAAATCTCAAAGCCACGGAGAAAAGAACGCTCAAATAATTTTATTTTTTGTATGTGTACACTGAAACTCGTGCTTGTGCTAATTTAAAAGCCATATGTAATTTGCTTGTGCAGCTTAACAACCTATTAAATTGAGAGGATTATACATGCAACCTGAATTTCTGTCCATTCTTCTCTTCAGGGTTATCATGCCTCTCTTGGACATGCTACTCTGGACGTTGAACTGGAACAAATCATATTCATACATTTAGCATATTAATGAAGTTAAATATCAGACGTTCTCTCCCTTCTGTTGCAAATGCGCACATGCCTGATTTATTGTGGATGTGCTTTCGCAAGGCAAGAGTTAGCTGATTCCTCTGGGGCGAGTGCCCTTCCTGTCACACTGATCAAAGACTTTCTCTTGATATGAGCATAAACTGCTCCATGCCCCATCATCGTCAATGTCTGTGCATGCGTGTGAGCTTGTGTGTGTGTGTGTGTGTGTGTGTGTGTGTGTGTGTGCATGCTTGTGTGTGTGTGCATATGCATCCCCCATCACCAGAGGCTGTATTATGCATTGTTGTTGGCATGGCCTACATGCTCACCCAAGCATGGTCCAGTGTGGTACAGTACACACGTCTTCCCATCCACACTGCACTCCCCTGTCATGTCCGCAGGGCCGCTTCATTTACCTTTGCTCCTGAATTAATGCTAGTTAACTGTCACATTAACTCAAATCTGTCGGCCTGCTTTGTCAACAATATAAACTATCCTCAGTGTGTGATAATGAGGGTTATTTTTGCTTTGATACACACCACAAGCACACACCAAACTAGATTCAATGTATGTATGTGGGCTTCCTAAAGCTTTATATAAACTGATATCTCATGGAACAAAATTCACTGTTTTGTAAGATTTTAAAGCTATATGCCGCTTTGTGTTACCTCAGCAAAACTGAAGAGAATGCAGGAAAATGTTCAAACTTTTCTGCAGAGGAGTGCAGTGGCCAAAAGTGCAGGTGTTTCATTCAGGGTCTCAATAGAGGCCAAACTGTGGGCGTGGACGCTGATTGAATGAGTGCATGGCCTTGTATCTGTGTATCTCTTCACATGTACATGTGTTTGAAGCATTTGCCTGCCAGAAGTGAGTGTGTTAAATTCTCTTAGCATGTGTGACGAATCAAGTGGCTGGGAAAAGAGCAGTGCATTGCGTGGCCTCTCTCGGCCTCTCACAAACAGAATTCTAAAGAGAGGATCGATCTGTCAAGGTCTTGGTTCATATTTTTGCTCTGTCCCTTCGCCCCTGACCTGCTATCTTATCCGCTATCTTATCTCTTTGTCTTTCTTATTCCCCCCCGCTTGTGCCTACTGATGTGTCAGCCTTTGTGTCTTCTTCTTTATTTATTTCTGTTTTGTATAGACGTGATGCAGAATGTGTATGCAGCGAGCGTGTGAGACAGATAAAACACGGAGAGCTTCCCCCACTCATATGTCTTTCATCCTAATCCATAGTCTCTGTCCAAGAAAGGGCCTCCTTTTCACTTGTCTGCCCTAAAGCCTCTTATACGTGACCCCTCTGTGTACCCCGCTCTCTCCCACGGCCACAAAACGCACACAGAAACCCATCTGTGCATTTTATAAAGACAGAGCTTCACATGTTTATATTTAAACATTGTAATATTTTTATTACAATTTCAAAACCAAGCAGAGGTCAGAATGCATCCGTTCCAAACACTGGAATCTGAAAAGAGTTAGGATTTGTCGATCTGACAGCCTCTTACTAAAGCTTTCCCCTGAAGGTGAAGGCAAATTTACAGCCATGCTGACTAACACAGCTGCTGGGAGAGTGTGTCTCTCATTAAAGGAAGTGACCTCAATAAAGATGGACGTTTGGCAGCACCTTATGTAACCAACTGAGGATGATCCTCGGGCTGTGTGGATCTGTGTGTCTCATATTTTCGTGTGTGAGTTCCTTCATGTGTGCATTTACTTTCATTTTGTGTGTTTAAGAGAGAACATGTACATCGTGCCATTTTCCAGACCACATCAAAATTACTCTTTGGTTCTTATGTTTGACTTAACTACGTCCCCCCAAAAAAAACAAAAAAAACAAAAACAGCATCAACCTTTGAAAAAAAGGATCTCTGAATCTGTATAATATACTGTGTCCTAAGTCTCTATGGGGCAATGTTAAAGTCAGAATGTGATTTGGAAATTACCAAACTTTTGAAATGCAAAACAAAATGTATTGAAGCCACTTCATAAAACTATGATGTCTTCCTCAAGATTTGAATGAAAAAAAGGTCACATGATGTAACAACTTATAAGAACAGTAAGAACGCTGTATGTTATAAGATAAGGTATCTTTACTGTCATTGTACAAGTACAACAAAATACTGTTACAGCAATCCTGTAGATGTAGAATATCCATCAGATTTGGAAATTGGATTGTAATTAGTACAATTGGAAGAATGCCTTAGCGAGAAGATAAGGACAAAATTCACCAGAGATCAAAGCAGCTGAAATCAATATGTGACAGACTCTAGACAAATAGAGAAGACAAATGCTGCTCTACAATATGTGTCTAGTGCTTCAGTAGAACTTTGGCATGATGATAATTATTTAAGCTTGATTTATAGTACTATCATGGCATTATACTTAAAATACACTTTGTTATATTACTCATGCCTCTGCAGCACAAACCCCCAATGCGAAGCAAACACACTATTTCACCCCGGCTCAAAGAAAAATGAGTCAGGACGGGGTTGGTGAATGTCACAGAGCATTGATGAAATATGTAGTTATGTGTGTTCATTCATGTGTGTTCATCTTTACAGCACACACAAATCTCTGCAGTTTTTTTTAAAATACTGACTGAAAAAAAAAAAAACTGAAAGTGTTTACACCAAGGTATTCAGGCATGTCTAACCAAAACTACCTATAAATAATAAGAGATTCAAAGGATTCAGTTTTAATTTGGTTTTAATTTCTCTAATTCTGATTCGAGAAATGGGTGTCAACACTTTTTCTATTAATTCCCTGAATCTTAAACATTTTCTAAAAGAAACGTTGTCTGTAGAATTAATAGTCTACTTTGTTTCTAAGATATTTTTTGACTGAAGTTTTTTTCCCCCTCTGTATACTGTTGGCTACAGATTAGGATTAGATTATAACAACACTGCAATGGTCCTCATGGATACATGATACAAATCTTGAATGGTCTGAATGGTCATACATTATTTATAATTCATATGCATGTATGAAAAGCTCCAACAGAAATAGAGACCACTCTTTAGTGAGTAACTGTGACCCCTTAGAAGTGGTCGCACTGTATACATGTCATACTAAACTCTGCACTAAGAACAGAGAGGTTCTCTGTCTGCATATTGTATATTGAGAGATTTGAAGCTGGCCTGCACGCTGCCTGCTGTGACCCCACCCCTGGTAAATACAGGGTTGTCGGTTTCCTCTGTGGATAAAAATACACTTGCTTCTCAGCAGAGAGGGAGAAAAGTTCACATTTTTTCTCTCTTCTACTGCTATTGTCTATAACAATCTTTATGTCCCACTCTTATCACTATTGGTTGTTTACTCTCAGATTGCAAATTTGTTTACATTTATGATCTAAAACAAAAGTAATCAAGTTTAAATGGTGAGAAGCAATTTGTGTGGATTTGATCGTGTATAGCATTTGTTAAAAAATGTCTCAAGGTTATGTGGAAATCTGTGTTTTTACTCTTCATGAACGCTTCTTCTTCCTTCTGTCTTTTGTCCTGCTTGGGCTCCCTTACTTCATAAACTGTGACATCATCATTATGCTGTGCAAAGGTTTAGTCAAGCTTGCATTCCAACAGTTAAGACAGGTACGATTGTAGAGAAATTAAGTTGTTATCAAAAGTTTGATAGGACTTGTGTGGTACAAAGGTCGCTCTCAAAAGTTAAAAAACAACTTTCTGAAAGCAAAACAGTTTTCTGCTGCCTGAACTGGAGCTGGAAAAAGAGACTTCCTTATTTGAGCTGGAAGCTACATGCAATGTTATGGTGCCCAGAACTCCATGCGGGTGAGTTACGCTTTTTATGTTTTAGTGTCTGAAAACAAATTTGAAGGTCAGTTTGTTCTCAGTGGAAATAAAGTAAAACATTTATTGTATTACAATATACTTTGGCTCTTAATAATACCACGTTTTGTTTCACATGTTGACAAAGTTCCAAAGATTCCACATGTTGTAACATGTACATGTTAAAGACTTAACTCCTGATTTGTGTTGTTTTTATCTCTTTATAGACCAACTATGCCAATTCCCCTCTCTCTTCAACAACTCCAGTTAGTTAAAGAAATGAAGAAACATATGCTTTACTGATATAAAATAAACTGAAACCAAATATGAGTCACACGGGACAAGAAAACCCGGGGACAGGACTAAGAGATGTCCTTGACATACTAGTTAAGGCACCTTCAGAGCGACTGTTAAGCCTGACATTCCAGTTGAGTGAGTCTCCTGAAGATACAATCATACACGCCTTGTGTCTGATCGTTCTCGAGAGAGAGGCGCAGGCTCTGGAAAAACTCCAGACTCTCAGAGAGAACCACCTCGCTAGCCACCTCGCTAACCACCTGGCTGAAAAATGGCAACTGAGTGGAGGTAAATTAGAAGATTTCATTGTCCACTGTGGTGATTCTCAAGGGCTCACGGGAGAATCTTGGGCGGCTTTGGCACGTATTTTTAAGGTTTTGTCAGAACAGAGGCTGTGTGACACACTTCTGAGAAATCTGGCATATAAGAGAGCCGTTTCCAGGGAAAGAAAGAGCAAGGACGATCTGGAGTATTTTCAGCTCAGAGCAGAAGCTGAAGAGGTCTGTGGGCCTGAGCTTTCAGAGTGGATATGCTTCCCTACAGGGCCCAAGTTTGACTCTCACAGAGATCCTCTTAGAAGTGAAAGTGAAGCAAACACAGCTTTAAAAGTGAGTCTTTCTCAGGATCAGCCAGAGAGAGGGCAACATCTGCCCAGCCCACTGCAGGCGAGCTGCTCCATGCCCTCATACCCCACTCATCTGGAGATCAGTATACCTCCAACCGCCTCTTTTCAAAATGACAAGAGAACACCAGAAACATCAGAGGAATCCAAAATAAAGTCCCTCCATACGCTCGGTAGTGAATTTGAAACAGAAAGCTGTCCTCAACATCCTGGGCAATCAAATACCTTGAAATCTATTGATCATCCAGAGTTTGATGAAGAGCACAACTCAATAAAGGTTGATAAATCAGCTGCAGAGAGCAAGGAGATGCACATTCTTATCAATCCAACTCCAGACAAAACCACCAAACCAAAAACAGAACCTAAATCAGATTTATCTGTTTCAACAAACGTTTACCAGCCAAACGTGAAAGCTGCAAATGATATTCAAAGGAGGGATAGTACTGACGAGGAAGAAGAGGAAACATTTTATGCATTTGTCATCTTGCATGCACCAGAGGATGCAGATATAGCCGAGAGCATGAGGGAAAAACTGGAAATAGCCACTGGTTCTGATGGTGCAATTTTCTGCGAGAACTTTGAAGTCCCCGGAAGGAGCACTTTGAGGTGTGTGGAGGACGCTATCAACAACTCAGCCTTCACCCTCCTGCTGCTGACTCGCAACTTCAACACTCCCATGAAGGAGGTGGAGGCAGACTCGGCCCTCATCAACTCCATCCACAAAAAACACAAGTACAACACTGTGATCCCTGTGCTTCCACGGGAAAACTTCATGCCCAAAGAGGACATACCTTTAGTTTTGCGCACAAAAACTCCTCTGGAGGAAAATATAAACTTTGAGAAAAGAGTGAAAAGGGCAATGACTCCAGCAGTCATTAAAAGACAGAGGAAAATGTGGACCGAAGAGCAGATGCTAAAGATGCAGAAAAAGAAACAGGAGAGGCTACAGAAATCAAACAAGCACCAAAAGCAGTTGCTTGAAGAAAGAAAAGTGCTGGAGTTGTTGGAAAAAGAAAAGCGTGACCTTTTGCTTGCTCAAAAAAGTCCTCTGAATCCCGGTTTGCCTCCAGAGCAGGACGACAGGGCTCTGTGGCAACAACAACCAAATATTCATATAAATAATGCTAACTATGTTATGATCGGTAATGACTCTCGAATGACTGTGGCAATGGCTGGAGATGCAGACAAAGATGACTCCGTTTACACAGAGGAGGACGAAGAGTAATATCGATGAACAATTACCTGGAGAAAATTCTGAAATGATCATATTTTGTGAACACTAAAATGTTAATGCTGTAAATACCACTGTAAGGACGTCACTGTAGATTGTGTCATTGTTTTAAAATGTGAACAAATCAATAAAACTGACAAATGAGAGCATTTGAGTGCTGTTGGAACGATTTAGGGCCATTGGAGAGACATAACTGAGCAGGGCAGGGTACTTTCAGAATAAATATAGAGTGTAAGCCTGCCATCTACTGCCTGATAAATGAGATCAACATCCTCTTCACATCAGCTGTAACAACCTACTTTAGGCACAGGGGGGCGTCTTTGTTCCAAATTTCTCCTCATTCCCTCCATCTTGACATAGTAGAGTTGCTGTTCATCCTCATATAATATCAGGACAGTTCAACAATTTACCTGAGGTTTTACAATTAGTTAACAGATGTGTTGCTTTTTCATTTTCAGTGTTTCCTTTGAATATTAACTACACGGTGTTCCTCATTTGTCTTTCCATAATTCACTGTGTCGTCTTGTTTTTGAACCTGCTGTCAAATTATTTTATTCAGATTCTCCTTGTGATTCTACAACTGATGCCTGTATCTCTCCATGGCTGTTATAACTGTGTATGCCAACTCTCCTCTATTCCTCTGTTTGCCTGAGCTTTAATGATAGTACAGTAGTATATAAAAATAAATATACTTGAAATAGTTCACGATTAACTTAGTTTAAAGAATCAAGTGTATCAAGTGCATTATAATCTTCTTCTCATTTTGGCTGAAACTAGGTTTGTGATTATAAACTAAATATATTTGTTATATATCAATGTCAGGTAAAACTTCAGAATCTGAGCAGGTTGTGTCTGCACTAACAGGAGTGCTTCAGGCTTAAATTTGACAAAAGTCACCCTCTAAGAGATCAGTAAGAGGCTTTGGTGTTTATGGGGCCAACAATGAAGCATATTTTCTAGAGGGTCAGTTCTGACTTTTTTTTAAGGGAGCACTACATGTTCATGTATCCCTAACTGTCCAACATGCAAGGTGATGTATTGATCTATATTTCTGCCTAAAAGAGCATCTTAATTGCTGCTCTTTGTCTGAGCAAATACTTTCATAACAAGGTACAGGACTATTCAGAAATGCACACATTTTTAAAGAAACAAATGCGTCATTCAAGTCCCTTTATTCTTATTGTTTCCTGTCAATACAATCACGTCTGTTCATGCCATGGGGAAATTTTGGAAATGTGAAAAAAAACAAAAACCCAGAGAATTAAAAAAGACCAAGTACTTCGAGTTTCCTGTTGTATCGTTCAAGTACACCGCTTAAAGAGTCTGGCAGTTAGCTGTTCCAGGTTTTTGCCTCTCATGGGCTTTTTTTTCCTTGCCACTGTAACTTTGCTTAATGTTGCCCAACGTTGTGCTCATGATGGATTAACTGGTTCTTTGTAGATAATATAATAAAATAATGAGTAACATATTTTACCTGCTCTTTCGTAACATAATAAAACAAAGAGTAAAGGCTTTGACTTGGGAGACTGACAGAGAGGTTACGAAATATTTTTAATTTCCATAAGGTGATGGGTTCATTAAATAAATAAATACATATATAAAAAATAAGGCTACTTTTTTGGAGCTGTAATTGGAGACTGTTGTAAAGAACTTAGCTTCAGTTTCTCCATGGTAACTACATCTGGGACTGTGCTAGAAGTCCTCCTTCCAGTAAACTCCACCTTGGATGGTTTGTGTGCTGACTCCTGTCACTGCTTCAGGATTGAAGAGACTTGGGTGGGTGGATCGCGCATGCGCAGTGGGCTCTATCCCCCGAACAGTGCGGCAGGAAAAGCGCAGGGAATAGAGAGAAAAAAAGAGGGAGAAAAAACAGTAGGGAAAGGCAAGAAGTAAAGGCGTTTTTAGTTAGATGTTGAGGCCGTCCTCGTGTGTCGGACTCCAGCTGTCCTCCTCCGCCGCTCAGCTGCTCCGTTATGTCCGATAAACATGTCAGGGAATGGGGGAAATCTTCTGAAATCATTCCGCTAAACTGCGCTGGAGCTGTCGGGGTTCAAGGATACCTTGAAACATTAAGAGCTGTAAACTAGAGATGGTGTTCATGTAAGAGGGCTTTTTTCCCTCAGAGCCCAAGTCGTCGTGCTCTCCCAATAGACAGGCCACGCTCAAAGTTTTTTTTTTTTTTTTTTTTTGGGAGAAGAGGAAATTTTGCTGCATTGAATTCCTCTGGACGGGATGTCATCCGCAGTCAGGGGGAGTTCCTTAGGCTGAGTGATCCTCCGGCTACACTGAAGCGAGAGAGAGAGCGATAGAAGATGGGAGATTCTGCAGATGACAGGGGGATGAGACCGACCTTCATCGTCCCTGCCATCAAAAGCTTCGATCACTACGACTTCACCAGGGCCAAGATATCCTGCAGCCTGACGTGGCTCGTGGCCAAGGCTTTCGGCTCGGGTAGGTGCTGGAGCCTCAGAATCGTGCCATCTCTGGGTTAGATCCAGTGGAAAAACATTGTTCAAAACATCTTCTTTTCTAATGTCTCATATTATGGACTGATGTTGAGTTGGACAACAGGCGTTACAAGTGGGATCATTCTATAAACAGCAGCATTAATTCCACTCACTGACACATTATCGTCAATGTTTCTCCTTATTTACTATAAACATAAATATTACGCGTATTACTATGAAGCATGAATAGATTCTTACCCATCTCTCATACCTTTAGGTCACTCACTGCTTATTTCACAGTGTCACTGATGTCACTTTTTGCTGATGCTAAGTATTCCTCATTGCAGAAGTCAGGACAAACCTATTATGTAACACTTTGGACCAGAGTTCTCCACTAACTAATGTCTGATCCACAGATGCTTAGAGGACTTCTGTGCTGCAGGCCACCTTTAGCACTGCAGCACGTGTGCAGAATATTTTCTTGATAAACTGACTCACTAAAAACAAATGTAAGGCCCAATATGCATTTAAAAGTGCCTGTCAGGAACTTGTTCTTCTTCTTGTCATTAATGGGAGCGTAACACACTCCTGTAACCCAAATCTAAACTTAAAACACATTTGTAACACAGTGTTATTTCCAATCATCATAATAATTGAAGAGCAGGAAATACGGACTCTCCTGGTGTATTTTCATCACAAATGACCTATGGTTTATTGTTTGCACTATGTTAGTATTGTGATGAATGCAAAAAGTTGTGACTGAGAGACAAAACTGATGTCTTTAAGTTTCTATTCTTGTGTGAAGAAAAAGTAAGTAAAATGAAATGATCCATATTTTGTTGTATACAGTAAGTTGTCAGGATAGTAACAAATGGCCATCCGTTCAAAAGCGTAATATGGCGTCTTAATGTCGCGTTTTGTCTGTTTGCCTTTTAAGTGACTCATCAATTAAAAACTTCATTGCCTAAAAGGTTGCTGATAAGTTTGTGTTTTAAAAACACAGATTGAATTATTGACTGTTTGAATGTCACTTAAGTCTTTTCTGTGTAAGTGCAGTATATTGACGCATAACAACCCACAGACAGCAGACTCTTACATTTTACTTATAGTAACAATGGCTGCAGATACTGTATGTTAGCTAATACTCTTTTGTGTATTTCTGCATCTGACCTATGACACGTTGGTGTCTGCCTTGCAGCGCTGATTGCCTACACTCATAAAGAGTAATTCCTGTCTGCACTCATCCCTAAAGGTTTACCCGTGCTCCTAATGAACACTTTAACCAGCTTCTTGCACACCACACACACACGTGCTCTCTCTGAACAGCCACAACACAGACAGAGACAGAGATCAAAAGACAGACCTCTGAATCACACCCATTGATCCCATGTTGAGTGCCAGGGCTGTATACGATCCACTGGTACTGTTGTAGAGATGTACATAGTAGAGGGCAGCAACATGTGAGAGAAACACTTTCAGTTGACGACACTTGTGGCTTTAAGCATGCTGTACAGCCACCATATTTTTCCCATCCCCTCCAGTGACACAGTTTTAGCTCCCAGCACTGCTGAGAACTGTGGCCCAATTCATATTTGGTCCTCAGAGCCTCATTTGGCCTAGTTTGGATGGATGAGCGATGTAAGAAATCCCTCATCAGATGAAAAGTTTGATTTGAGACGTCAGAGAGATTTATTTGCGTATATGCACCTAGGTGGGAAGTATAAGATAATCTAATTCTTTTCAAAGAGTAGTTAGTACGTTTATTACAACAGAAGGAGGGGAGAGAGGACCGATATTGACCAATCCTGGAACTTACTGTACAGAAAATGTAAAACTGAAACAATGTCAGAATGGACTACAAATGGTGTCTTGGTGTAGTTTGTTCAGTGGAGCCACTCCATACTTACAGCACTGTCTGCAGCAGATGTAGAGTATCACAGCCGGCGGTGGTCAGCACTACAATTAGTTGACTATGTTTAATTATTTGGTTATTTGTTAAAGAAAGCCACCTTCTGCGGACATTTGCATTGTCATGTTTAAACAGTGCAATTCTACAACAGAAATATGGAACAAAGTTTCCCCTTCACTATGACGTAATTTCTTATTTCACATTCCGGAAGCACGAGAGGCACGATGTGTAAACAAACAGCGGGATCTTTATGCACACACATTGTGCATTACCAGCGCTCCCCACTGTTACGCCTCTGTTACCATGAAGGATATCGGATTAGGGGTGGAATACTGTAACTTTGCCCCACCATTCTGCCTCCGTGCGTTACATATTGCAGAGAAGGACAAACGGCGCAAATATCCTGCTTGATTTAGCAATGTATAAAGGGATTCCTATAAATCATCTAATTGTCCCTCTCTAAGCATATATTGCTATCCATCACAAAAATCCTGTATCAGTTGGGCTATTTTTTAAAGATGTAGATGTGGCCTGTGCATGGGACGTTGTGTGTGTAATTATACCCTTTAGTCCTGTTACGTATAACTCCATGTAGGCATCAAATTAAATTGCACCAAAGTTGGAGCAACAACAGTAAGCTCAGGTTTAACGACAGTGCAAGCCTTAACGACTCTGCTTAATAAATCCTCCGTGTCTGATGTGGTCTCTAAGCAGAGTTTTAAATTTACTTGTCAATCAATACATGAACAGCATTGATTGTTTTGAACCTTCCCTTGGGGCAGCTGGTGGTTAGTGGTTGCCATCTGGTATTGTTTAACTTCATCCTTTACTTCATTCAGTCACTTCAATTAAATGTCACTATACTTAACAGCAATTTCTGGTGAGGAATTGAATGTTTGACCGAATCCTTGTGACACTTTTTCCAAGTTTAGTTAGATTAGTTAGTTAGTTTAGTTAAAATTACACATCCTTTAAATGGATGTGTAATTTTTAACATGAGGTGAATTTTTGTAAACATCTGGGTCATTAGCTTGTCTGATAGAAAGTTGAAACATCATTTGTCAGTGGGTTGTTACCTAATAAAATGGTTATTTCACATTATCAGCTACAACACCACATAGTGACTTTGGCTGTATCCCAGCGGTCATGTAACCAAGCATCACTACAGATCACCAACACTAAACTCTCGTTTAGGAGATGCCCCTGTGTGGATAGAAATGCAGCTTTGCAAGTCTTTCAGCACCATTTAAAAAAAAGGGGGAATGAAAAACATGAACATTTAGTCACTCCAGCCATGGTAACAGAAATACTGCTTTGCTGTTAAGGCCATGAGGGAAGTGATCAGTATAAAGAATGGCTTGAATAAATACTTTCAAAACTTTTTTTATGAAGAGACTTCAGGCTTTGATCAGTAACTGCTCTGCAGTGAATTGTAATAGTTATATGATATAATCCGCATTTTATGTTACTGTGCCTAAAATTCGGGGCTCATTTTGCCTACTTAGAGTGTTTAAATAAGTTATTATATGATATCCAGTACAAGGATACATTACAGCCCAGCCTTTACCCCATGTTATATATGGATTAGTTGTTTAAACCCTGTCTGTCCATATTTTTCAGAGTATAATTTTGAAGCTCATGTACTGAATATTTGTACAAATTCAAGAGGATGCGCACCTTACTGCAGATAAATTAACAAAGCTTCTAGCTCATTGTGTAGTTTTGCAATGTGCTTTACTACTTTCCACTGTACCCCATGCAGCTGTATTGTCCAGAGCAACCTGCTCTTTTTAGAAACAACATTTTCAACATTTAAAAAAAAGAAATGTATGCTAACCACCCAGCATAAAACAGCGTCCAGACAAAGCTAGCTGATGGACATAGTACAGGATTTAGCTGTTGGACATAGTACAGGATTTAGCTGTTAAAATTCCAGATATTTTTGTTAAGTTTTGGTAGAAACTGTAAAAAGGCAAGTTAATTATAGACATACAGTATGTAGCTCATGTGAGTAGAGCCAGTGACACCAGATGAGATAATGGTCTGTGCGACAAGCTAAACTAGCTTAGATAGGATCATATGTCAGAACTATGTTGGGTGGTTTTTAATGCCAAATACATAAAAAAAAAAGAAAAAGAAACACTTGCCACTTCAAACATAATTAAATCCAAGCTTATGAGGCTAATAACTGCATACTAGTTATATAACAGTTAGGAAGAATTAGCCCTACTTTCAGCGGCTAGAATACTGCATGGATTAGCTTTTACTAACTAAGAGCAGTTAGCAGGCAGAGATAAGCACGGCTGACCGTGATGTTGTGCACGCTGAGCTGTGATCCTCAGAGTCTCAGGGGGAGCTGTCCTCTCCATGCCTGGACTTCCTGTAGCAGCTACTTCCTGTCTTTTTCCTCTTTGATGGTAAACACAAAGGAGAGGGGTTTTACTTGACAAAGCAGATTTTCATGAACTCTAGAATAACTTGCTTTTTATGCTTTCTTTGCCTGCTGTCTTTTAAAAAAAGAAGAACGAACCATTTCTAAAAGTACCACAATTACTCATCAAAAATGTCTCTTTATTTAGCATATTGGATTCCCCAAAGGCTTGTTTCTTATATATACAGATTGTTTATTCACCTTTTTCTAAATTCTGACAAAAATGTGAAAGAATTTGGAAAGCTTATAAAGTTTGGTTTAAAATCTGCCTGTTGCTTTAAATATCTGTTCTTTCAGGGGTTAGCAGCACTAACCACAGATTCTGGAAAACTGCTGGGGTTTGATCACATTCTCAATGGACACATTTTTTGCGCTGAGCTTGAAGTGTTTAATTTTATTATGCAGTTTGGTTGATCTCTTTGCTTGCACATTGTTGTTGTTTGTAAAGATTAAAGAAACCTGTTTTTTTCGAGGTAGATTCCTTTAGTGTCCTTTGTTTCCCTCAGTGTGAGCCAGAGGAAATTACCCTACACACCAGAAATACACACTCATCAGCAGCACACAATGTTTTAAAAGTGTGTCACATACACTGATAGACATAGCTGTTTAATGTATGTCATTCAGTGACTGATTGATGACTAGCATAGTAAAACTTTGAGTCAGGCGGTGAATAACAAAATAGTAAAGAAAAAAAGAGTCTGTAGCTGTGTGTGTGATTGTGTGCATGTCTGTTGTGATTAGTTGAGCTATTTTCTTCAAATCAGATTTACTGAATGAGGTAACTGGATTACAAGGTACTCCTGCGTTTTAACCTACACTTATGTACATACAAAATTAAACTGTGGTTGTGTGAGTACAGATTTAGCTGGTTGTGGACATGAGGGTGAAGCTCTGAGCAACAGTGTAAGCTATAGCAACAACAACTTGCAGACAAATCTGAAAGAAAAGCAACGTCATTATTTGAGGCCGTTTTTTTACTGCTTTCACTTTAGGTGCCTATTGGTCAAAAATGAAAAGCTTGTCCTTCTTTGTGTTTCTTCTCTCCTCTCAGATGCAGTACCAGAGGAGCTGGTGGAGCCTCTTTACAGGGACCAGTACAACCAGGAGCACCTGAAGCCTCCTGTGGCGTGCCTGCTCCAGTCTGCAGAGCTGTACTGTCGGGCAGGGAGCCTTATCCTCCGCAGTGATGCTGTCAAACCTTTACTGGGACACAACGCCGTCATCCAGGCCCTGGCCCAGAAAGGCCTGTATGTCACAGACCAGGACCGACTGGTTACTGAGAGAGACCTGACCAGCACGCCCATACACATGGTGAGTGCACAGAGAAATGCAGACAAACAGATTTGAACCAGCTATGTCATATTCAATAAATTAATAATTCTCTGTCAATCAACTAGGCAACACATTGTTTCTGGGCCCTGAAAACACTGGATGGTACTTTGAGTTGTGCATTTTGCCCCTCATAGGAATTCATAATTGAGTTATTTGATAGTGTGCTTGTGTGTATGGCTCTATGTGTTGAACCAAGTCCTGTTGAGAGAATAACAACCGCTAATGACGGGTTTCCTATAGCAACCCATTACTCACTGTTCAGCCTCTGTGTCATTATACTGTACAGCACTGGGTAAACACCACATGCCTAAGCTCACACCATCAATAGATATTCTAGCACTATGATGTCAATACTGTGTGCAGAATAAATTCTGTGTAATAAGATCCATTAATGAGCTTGTAGGATATTGATTATTAAACAGATTCTTATTCTTTCGTCACCATTGCTTCCACAACTGAACTGAAACTTGACTGTTGCTAAGCAACTCAAGCCTTGCGCTGCAGTCTTGCTACTTTTTTTGTGTTTTTCTTACAACAGAGCAGCTACTTCGTTGGACGTACATTTGTCTTGATGTTTTATTGACAAGCGGCATCCTTCGATCTTGAAAAGTCATTGTGGAAGTGCAAAGTCCTTAGCTTAAGGCGAAGGCACGTATCCAGCATGGTGGCTGATGAACTTGCCATAACAACGTCACTTAGGCTTGGTCCATTAATATTTACAGTCTATGGTACATTTGTCTTGTACATGTTTTATTTATCAAGCAGTGATATGAACGTTTGTTGTGAGATTCAGAAGTACGAGCTCGTTTAGTAAAGAAACACACTTCTTACCAGTAATGATAATTACTAACAGACAGTACAGTCGCTTGTTCGGTAAACGTGGCGCGAGGGGTGACTAAAACTAACTGAAAAACACTTTTTGATATCCTTTTTTACTCTGTTATGCCACTTGTATAGCCTGCATGTGGTTTAAATGAATAATCCAACTGAAATGTGGGATCAGCAGGGTGGCATTATTTTCACGGCAGTGTTCAGCTTACAAAGATATTAATCAGAGAATCACATCTGAGAGGCTTCACGCTTATCTCTCTTTGTCTTAAAAAATATCAAACTGTAAACACTTGAGTAGATCATTTCCTGGTATTAGAGTTATCAATCAAAAAGCCGATTGTTCAGTTAATAAAACGGACGAGTGTCGCTGTCAGAAATAGATAGCTTCTTAACACTTGTGTCAACAGTGTTGTTTAACTAATGAAACAAGAGTGAGCCTGGGACAGCCTGATGCATACACTCTGCGAGCCCATGCAAAGCTGGAGACTGGGCACTTCTGCTGACGCCAAAAGGTGTCTGCATTGCAGTACCCCTCTCCCCCCATCTCTCCCCCTCCCTCCATCCCTCCCTCTCTCTCTCTGTCTGTTGCATTGTTTCTTTCCTCCCCTCTCCTGTCACTCTCTCTTTTTCTCTCTCTCTCTCTCTTCCGTCTTCATCTCTCTCCCTGTCAAGCTCTTTTTTTTAGTCTTTGCTTCTCCTCTGCCTCCGTCTCATCCTAACTCTATCTTTGTGGATTAAATGAGATGCTGTTATCTCCTGAATAATTCATTTAAGCTTGAGCACATTTCATCAACCCACCACTCATCTTTCATTTTCTAAGGTTGTGCTACTTATTTAAAAAATCCGATGCACGCATATGGTACTTCCTCAGCTCTCAGAGGAGGATTCAGAGTCACTTGTGAAAGACATTTTAAACATTTTTATGTTTTCGGTTTACTGCGCGCTACATTGATTGAGGATGTCATGAAGGCGGAGGAGTGATGGGCAGTATAAGGTGCAAAGCTTAATGATCCCACATCCTTTTACACAAACAACACATGCATGTGGAGCCCAGTGTAAGTCTCTCCATGTGTCTACTTGTCTCTGTGATTTAGTGGACAGTTTCAGTGGCAGCGTTAAGCAGACAAATGGAGCCTCCCTTTGACTGTTGACCTTCAACTGTGTTAAACAGCCACTCAGTTTGTGAGCTGACCATTCTTATATACTCTTTCTGTTTTAGCTGATAGTTCTTTAAAGCAGAGGGACTATCTGTGTGTGTGTGTGTGTGTGTGTGTGTGTGTGTGTGTGTGTGTGTGTGTGTGTGTGTGTGTGTGTGTGTGTGTGTGTGTGTGTGTGTATTTGAGGAGTCAGCAGGCTAATTTCAGTCTTAAATTGAGGCTTTTCGTTTTTGGGTTATGGTATATCTGCAGAGAAAATGATGACCTCATGTTTTTTCCAAATCATGTGCAAGAGAGGGATAACTCACGTCAGGGAGGAGGGAAAGGAGGGTAAGGGGTGAGAGAGGGAGAGCAGGAGGGAAAAAGAGGAAAGATGGAGTAAAGGAGCTGCCGTGTGGCTTCAATCCACATGGAGGAAGGAAAGCAGAGCAAGAGAGGAGGGGAAAGGGTGAGTGTGGAGGACGAGAAGAAAGAAGAATGAAAAGGCGGGAAGAAAACTTGGAGAAGGAGGGTAAGGTATTGCCCTTTTGGCGTCTAATGTTAATATGACCATCTGGAAGGAGGAGGGGGAGTAAAACAGGGGGAGGAGGAGAGTGGAGCACATACAGAGTAGGGAGGGTTTAGTAGAGTAGAGGAGGACAGAGGAGGACGTGATGTTCACTACTGCAGCACTGTGGTGGGTGGGGTCTCAGTGAGTCGAAGCACGTCTGGCGCACAAATAAGCTCTCTCTCTCTTAACACACACACACACACACCCGGACACACACACACACACACACACACACCCGGACACACACACACACACACACACACACACGGACACACAACTCCTGTCAGACATCTAGCAGTGTGCAGAGGACCTTTGTGTCCTTCTAAGCTTCACCTTCCTGTTTCCTTGTTGTTGTTTTTTTCGTCTGTCTCGCACATGCTCACTCGCTCTGCCATGGAAGTGCTAAAACACAGGGGCGACAAAGTGACGGAGGAGAGAAAGGCGTAGTGGTAATTGAATTTTCCTGCAGAGGGGTGTGTCCCCTCATCGAAAAGCATTCTGCAGAATAATGTTGACAGATTTGGAGGATTTTCTGAATGCATGTACTGTATGAGGGAAAAAAAAGCTAAGGCGCTCATTTTTTTTACAAATGCATCACAGACATCGACAAAATCTGAAAAGTGACACACGTGTGTAAAGTTGTACAACGATAACCTTTAACTTGCTCTGATGGAGGTCCTTTAACAGTGTGTAGCTGTGTTAAAGGACACTTGTGGTGTTTGCGCAGAACAAGGTTACTTTTATTATCTGTTTGCTCAGCTGTAAAGTCTTTTCCTACAGATGCCTTTGATCAAGGGCACACAGGCGCAGACGCAGCCATACAACAGTCGTGGGTCTGACGGCTGATGCTTGTGGTAGATATTGTGCACGAGTTCTCTGCCGCTCTTTATGACCAGACACTGCCATGTCCACGACCTTATAAGGCGTGTCTGTAACCAGGGGTGTTTTGCGTCTTTGCACATGCACACGCACTCGTGCACACGCACGCTCACAAAAGTCTCTGTGAGGGGATAATAGACAGCACATGACTTTTAAATCCTGCTGTAGTGTCAACATTAGTGGATATGAGAAGAGGGTAGATATATAAGCAGTACAGTTCTGCCTGTTCCTCTTCTCTGACTTGTATGCACATACACACATACATGTTAGAAACCTGGAAACTGACAATCCGACGCAAAATACACAGGAAGAATATCAAATATGTTATTAGATTGATTCTGCTGATGAGTGTTTAAATTACTCTGTAATTAGCTTGGCATTTTAATTTGGATACAAAGGGAAACAGCTCGCCTGGCTTTATCCAAAGTGCCTTTCAGCCATTTTTAAATTCCCACATTGTCATTTATCTGTTGTGAATAAACAGACATTTAACCATGATACATTGTGTTTTCTATTTGAAGTTATATTCATAAATATAAGTAATATAATCATTATGATGCCGTCTCATTAGAAAGACAATAAAATGCATTAATTTTTGCTCTTTATCAATAGTCCCCTGATCATTTTTATTTAATTCATTCAGAAAAAGAAACCAACATTTTTGTTAAGTGAGTGAAAATCCTCTTCCATCAATTGATGTAAGAAATTCTGGTCCATTTTTAGAATGCAAATGTTCACTTATGTAAAAGAGAAAGATATTTCATGTAACCTCTCTTGCAAGAGATCGGAACACTCACATACGTGTACATATAAACACACACACACATACACACACATACACACACACCTACACAAGCTTCTTACCTACATGAAAGATTCAAGGGTTTAATGCAAATTCATTTAAAAAAAAATCCTCAATCACAGAAATGGCTCAGTAAGTTTTGACTAAAATGATCTCCTTTGGATTTCACGCTGCAGTCTAAGCTGCTTGACATGTCTCTCCATCGTCTGTCTGTCTGTCTGTCTGTCTGTCTGTCTGTCTGTCTGTCCGTCCAGCTGTCAGACAGATTTCATACCGGACCTCTGGAGGAGAATGTACACTATGTCAAACATGTTTGCAATATCCTGAAGATACAGGAACGCGTCCTCTGCAGACACAAACAAAAGTTAAATAGCGGGCTTTGTAGTACACCTGTCTTTTGTTTAGAGCCACTTCAAATACACGACAGATGGAGAATAACATACCTCACATCTTTAGATAGGTCAGGTAAGAATTTGTCTTTACATACATACTGTACATAATATTATTACAAAGAATGAAAATGACTGTCCCTCCAATCAAAGGCTCAAACTTGCATGTAGATTGTTCCCTCCATCAATTCAAAAAACAATCCTGAATGTCTTTTGATTGTTGTTGCTGATTAAATGTTGTATAGGATTTACAATTTACAATCATCACAAGAAATGAACATTGAAAATATTGTAGCCTTACAAATTGTCCTTTGCTCGAGCTGCAATGTCCTGCGGCCTGCATTGCTGTGTTAGCAACAAATTCCTGTCCATGTAAACACGGCCCGATATTACCTGACATAATGTAACACTGGTTATTTTCAGCATCTCAGCACTTTTCCTCTGGATATATTTGCTTCTAACATCCTCCGTACATACACACATTTGTACAAGTGTGAGGGCTTACGTTAGTCACCAGTAGCACCAGAGTTGTAGATGGAAGCTGACGTTTGTTGGTCACACTAACTTGGTGGTTCTAAATAGAGGCCTGTGCTTGACAGTCCTGGCTCCACTGGGACGAGTGTCACGGAGCCCCTGACTCAGGTGTTTGTTTAGTTAAGTTGGAAACACAGACAGATGCTTAGGTAAGCAACAAGCACACATACACAACCAACACATGGAGCATAAGTGTTTCTGAGCAGACCTGTGGTCTAACAGGAAAAGGAAAGGGAGGTCTTGTTGGTCTGACCTGCCTGGAATGGGATTAGAAAGGCCAGCAGAATGTCGAGCTTTGTGTCAGTGTTGATGGCTGCTAAAAACACATACAAGTCAGTGACTAAAGAGTAGGTAGAGTGTGCAACACAAAACAAGTTCTACACGGAGACATGTCAGAGAGTGTAGTGCTTTCAGATCATGAGACAAGAGAGGTTTATCTCATAAAGACCATCTTCAAACATTTTGCTCAAATCTTTGCAGCTCTCTGCCGTCCGCATAATGTCCTCTGTCCCTTTAAATCACAAGACAGACAGTTTGAAGCATGACGTGTTGTCTGTGGGTAGATTAATTTAAGATGCCCATTTACTACATATCAAACAAGCAACAGTGTATGTGGCACATGAGAGGTCATGCTTACATGACAAACAATTGCACTTAAAGCTTTATCAATCTCACAAGTGAACGCAAACATTCACAAGGAAAGAGAAATTGAAGTTGCGCAGAAATAAAAAGTCTGTTCTTCATCAGTGAGCAAAAAAGGAAAGGTGTGAAGGGAATTTAGGCTGTGTATCTTTTACAGGTGTGGTAATTAGTTTATTAATGGTGAACTACTACAATATATGTATATTTTGTGATATTGCATATTGTCTGCTCCACTATTTATTTCCTGTAACTCTGTATCAATTCACAAGTTATCAAAAAATAGTTGAGTAATACATGGAGAACAGCAGATTGACATAGAAACTGTAAGTTATAGCAAAGATGCACTCTTATTTATTTTATCGCAATGCATATATCATAATTGCAGTATAGACCAGAATTATAGCACATTGCATATGTTTCTCATAGTGCAGACTTAGTCTGAAGTGCAAAGCTCAGAGAGACATTTGAAGCGCAACATTTTTCATTGTCAGTTTAATTATTGAGAAGTAAAGTTACTGGAGCTTTAAAGATAACCCTGTCAATGCTGCTATTTGTCTCTGCAGAGTTCCCACCTGGCGCTCATAGACACCCTGATGATGGCGTACACTGTGGAGATGGTGAGCGTGGAGCGGGTGATGTCCTGCATCAACAGGTACTCCTCCGCTGATCCCTCACACAGTGACGGAAACGTTCAGGAGCTGCCTTATGACACAGAGGACGCAATCACAACCTGGATCAACAAGGTACACAAACAGATTGGAGCACATTTGTGTGAACACACGACCACAAGGACATGTGCTTTCTCATGTCAGAGGTTAGCTGCTGTACAGATCCCTGAGTCTTTCTCAGCAGTAGACACAAGGTTCTTTGTTTAACTCCAAAAATAGAAGACACAAAAGGGAAGGTTTGTCACGCTCTTCAGGTTTTATATTGTATAAGTTTCCAAGACAAAGTAGATGAAGAAATTCATTTAATGGTGTCAGAGAGATTACCCAGAGATAACTGACTTAACCTAACCTCCGGTGGTTTGTGAAAGCAGGATCACAAAGGCTAAGTTCAGATCTCAGATACTGAAAGCTTCAAAAGGGCAGTAGTTAAGTCTCTGTTATCATCTTTAGTATAATCACGATCTTACAGAATATTACGCCCCCCCATAGTAACTTAAACTGACCTTGCTGGAGCGTTTAAGGGGATTTTTGACCTAATATGAAGTGTCTTGTAATAAAATGCAAACCCATAGCTAGATTGCTGTCATTCTTTTTTGAAAAAGCTCACGTTCTAGCTGTTGCCTTTTCAAGCCCAAAAGCAAAATAAAAATAATCATTTGGGTTTCAATAGGGTCCTTCGCACTGGTCAGTACTTCGGTCCCTAAAGTTACACATGCAGGATTCATTACAGACAATATAAAACGGAGCAGACGAGAGCTCTCTGTGTGATGTACCGCGACATGGTTGTGATTGGCCGATGCACCCTTGTGCGTCCTGAGGCCAAAATGTTACATCACTGTTTGTATAGACCTTTTGAAGTAAGAAAAAAAAGGAAATAGTAACTGTAAAGACAGGTGGTGTTTTCAGGGGAAATACTATAATTAGAGTCATCTCTGGAATTCTTTCTTCATTTTGCTTGAGTCAGCTGAGTTCTGTGTCCAAGTTTCAGTAATACTGAGCATCGCTGCCCAATAAGAAGAGGAGGTGCCCAAAAGTTTTCTCTGATGTGTGCAGCCCTCTTTTTCTCATGTTCAAGTTTCTGGGCCCTCTAACACAGACTCACCATTCAGTCTCAGTGTGCACAAAATTCTTTTCTGAAATGTGACCTTGATATCTCTCTCCCTGTCTGTCTCTATTTCCAGGTGAATGAACACCTGAAGGACATTCTTGTTGAGGAGCAAAAGCTGAGAGAGGCTTCATACCAGGATTCAAATTCAGCAACACATAAAGTAAGAACACACACACAAGCACATATGCAAAAACATCCATCCCTTTTAAGTACCCCCCCCCCCCCCCCCAAAAAAAAAAAAAAGCAAAGAGGAGTGTTTACAGAAATAATTCAACATGTGTGTTTCTTTCAATGCAAATCTAACTTCACTTAATTAACATTTGACATTTAAGGTCATATTTGTTTTGCTAAGTTTACACACTCACTGAAATGTATAAATTATTTAGATTTAGACATTGTTGGCATGAGTGTCCAGTTAGTGTACTCATCTGTTGTTTGCTTACAAAAAGTTAAATTGTACGTCCTCATAAGTAGGCCTCCTAGTAACTCCTTCTTTATCTAAATTTTTTTCTACCTATTAATTTCCTATTCAAGTGTTCCTTTATGTGAAGAACTGAGCTACATCCAGGAGGTTAGCTTAGCTTGGCAATATAACCAGGAGTACCTGAAGAAGGTGTTAACAAGAGAGAGAGAGAGAGAGAGAGAGAGAGAGAGAGAGAGAGAGAGACAGAGAGAGACAGAGAGACAGAGAGAGAGCAGCTAGCACAGAACTTATTCTGTCCTAGCTGTCTTCAAACAGCTTATTTCCCAAATCATCGAGCTGTGTCTTATTGTTGTCTAAATAAGTCTGGTAACAGTCTATTTAAATTTGTCTACTACTTTACCCTTAAGCATTAGCACATGTCTGTGTCCAAACAGGGCACATGTAGAAACACATGATATAAACAGGGAACACATTAGCCTACAGAACAGTGCACACTGCTCAGTAAACCAGAGAAACAGATGAGCTCAGTCTCAGGCCAGCTGCAGAGAAATGTTGGCAAGAATCACAGCGCTGCTTTTAGAGGAGAAAGGAAAAGAAATGTGAGGGGTGGAGGAAAAAGGAGAGAGGATGACACACAGAGAGGGAATGAGAGAGAGAGAGGAAAAGAGAGTGTAATGGGAGAAATAACACATGGGTGGAGAACATGGAGAGAGACAGCCAGGAACTTTGTCAGCTGTAGCAGAAGACAGTCGGTGACAGACAGAGACAGTGTTGTCGTCCTGCAGGCCTCGTGGTTATGTAAGGGCCGTGTGACACAATGAGTCGATCCACAGGGACAAAACACATGCAGCGTGCAGCTACTGTCCTGTTTCACTCCCTTAACCATAAAACCACATCACAGGAGCTTATCGGGTCAGGACCCTCACCACAAAAACAGTGACAAGAGGGTAAAGCACAACACTCTCCAATTATCTCCCTTTGAGTGTGTATACACAGGCATCAATAAAACTTCAGCTGAGTCACATGCAAATGAATAGATATACTTCCTTCAATTCAATGTAAACTCAAAGAGGATACCACTGATTGAAACTTTGATTGAATTGAATGTGTTGCTAGCAGACTGTCATTACTGCCATGTTTGGTTTCAAAAATAACTTTTAGCTATCTGCAGTGCTGATCTTGGTATTGTCTGCTGCCGTGCTAGCTGCTTTACGAGTGTGCTTTACAACACATGCTAACGCTAACAGGACAACACTGTAACTAGTTTATGTTTGGTTATAGTGCATTGTTTTGTTTATGTAGCATCTTAGCATGCTAATGTTGTCTCACACAACTTACAGTTGAAATTAATGGTATTTGGCAATAAACCAAAGTGTCCGATGACTTATTGATTTAATAAATTAGATGAAAAGTACTTTAACACTGTTGAGATTTTTTTTAGGCTGTAAAATGTCCCTCTTTCTTCAACAAGTTTCAGGATGTCATGAGTCACTAATTAAGTTTAAAGGCACTTTTATCTGCTGTGGGAGTTTCTTACTGAATTGTCTCTCTTCCATCACCTATTTTTGTGTTCATAAAGTGGAAGAATGTCTGCCGTACTCTGAGCTCTGAGGGCTGATAATGTACTTATAATGTACATGGTGAATACAACCTATCCCAGATTGACTCTCATAGACACACTCAGTCTTTATCAAAGGCAACAAGTTACAATGAGGGAAGAGGAATACGCTGCTTGCTTATTGTCAGTCAGCTGCTTTCTTACTCCACGCTCCATCACAGAGCCCTTTCTCTGCATAATCAGACTAAACAGAAGTCTATTCACTAAACAGGACAATCTCTGAGCAGGCAATTTCACACATACACACGCATGTATGCCGGCACGAACACACACACACTGGCAGATGAGTTCTTCTCAGTACAAGACACTTCGCAGAAAGTCTTCTCTATTCTGGTATGGTGTGAAAAATGTCAATATCTGGTCTTGTGACTGAGATCTTAGCATTTTTTGTATGTGGATACTACGTGAATATTTGTGCTTACATACCTGCATGAGTGGACCAGCTGGTTATTTGTATGAGTACAAAAAAGCTCTGCATTAATCTGGTTACATTTGTAGCTTCCTGCAGTTCCACTAAGGTAGTAAAGTTTAAATGCCCCTTTTTTACATTCAGAAGGGTTATTCAAAAGGGTTTCCAAACTGTACAAATTGAGATTTTTCTATTTTTTATAAAAACAGGTGATCTAATGGGATTAATTATTAGGAAAAACTGTGTGCATTAAGTAGATGAGACAGAAAAAACATGAACTATAGGTTCCTTTCGTTCGATATTCTTCATCTTTACAAACTTCTGGTTGGATAAATATACAAGACTTAAGTCAATGTGGTCTGGACATATATCATAACACGCCTTCACAGAGGCTAAGCACATACTCTGTCTGGTTCTTTCTACTGTTGAGAGAGAGGGTTCGCTTCAAAGTTTACTCTACAGTTTGTAGCAGTGTTACAACAAAACCTATTTCCTTGCTTTTGGCCTAACTCTTCTCCCTCTCTCTCCTGTTGTTGTCCAATCATCATCCGACATCAAGTCTCCTAGCAAATGGTACTGGAGATTAGTACCTGTAAGTCCATCCATCCTGAAGAACTTCACAAACAACCTCCTCTTTATCCAATCCCAAACCTGCAAGAATAAACCCCTAATCATCCTTCACTCCAATTCTTTTTTCATTGCATGTGGCCCTGAGCCCAATCATGCATTGGTCAAACACCTCCCACCCCACACCACCTTGACCCTCGTCTCCACATCCCAAGGAAGTTAGCTATTGATAAAATAACTATTTCAAACCTGCATAACTTTCAGGGTAAAACTATACCTTGAAGAGCATACAGGTTACAGCATGATCATCGAATCCAAAAAAAAAAAAATGAATTCATTATTTTTCAGTTTAAAAATGACATTCCTGTTTTAGTTAGCTTTGTTCTATCTATGGTAGAGTTTTGAGCAAAATGCTTTCCTTAGAAGGTGATGCACAGACTAAGAGGCCTTCAGAAAATGACAGCTGGCGTGAATTCAAGCTTTCATCATGTCGCATGTGAGACACCACTCGTATGTGTTTATGGTATAACTGGGAGTACTTTAACCCTAAAGACACATGCAGTGGTGTGTCTGTGAGTTTCACAGCTCCAGCGAGACACAAAGGATGCCCGTAGGCAGGAAGGATGCTTTTCCAAAATGATTATCTGTGAAATCGAGTTTCAAGTACATGTAGCAGTTTCTGCTCTTACAATAGAGAGTCCCACCACTAACACCTCACCACTTAGAGTACTAACCACATTCACATAAGCAATCATAGAGTACGCTATAGTGCTGCAATGTTGTGATTGCCTTCTTGTGATGCATTTATAAGCAAGATGACTATTTCAGTCTTGAAGTTATCCAATTATTTGCATGATACATGTAATCTGTATTATATAAATACAGCTTGAAGCCCACCATATGCCTGGAATACCTTTAATTAACACTTATCAGGAAGTGTGTGATAGTTACAGTACGTGTGTGTGTGCACGCTGGTGCATGCAGATAAAGGTGTGTCTGCACTGACAACCAGAGAGCAGACTCTACACATCCTCCTTGATGACACATATAGGTGATATCTTTTTGTCGTTGCCATGGTTTCAGGCTCGCTACAGGAAGGAGCAAGCTCAGCAGAGGAACCCTCCATCACTCCCCCTGGTGGAGAACCTGCTGAAGGACAATACTGACGGCTCTGCCCTCACCACCCTGCTGCACTTCTACTGCCCAAAGGCCGTCAAACTGGAAGGTGGGACCATGGGACCTAAACCTGTAACTGGATGAGCTCAGTAGACACACGCCCTCTATCACTGTAATCGTCCTGAAAAGTCAACCATAAAGACCGTCAGTACAGTCATTCCATTAGAAATAGGAAAGAAAGAGCATACAATGAGGAAACCACAATGATTTTCAGTCTTCACTGAGACAGACAAAGAGCTCTTTTCTGCTCCCCATAATAATGACTAAACATATATATATATATATATATATATATATATATATATATATATATATATATATAATAAGAAAACTCCCTCTTGATTACAATGTAGCAGCCTTTTTGTGAAAATATGTAAAACTTTAATCCTTATCTCAAAAGAACATCACAATCAAGATTTGCAGGAGCCTGTTTTGATCCACTGGTTACGTGATAGACATGTATGGAGGATGTTGCTTATATTGACCTAAGAAAGACGCTATGACTCAAAGAGAAGTCAGCCCAGACATGGAGAATGAGTAGGAGACAAAGTGAGAGAAAGGCTTGTTTCCTCTCAGCTCGACTGCGCCCTTGTTTCTAAAAATGCCCGGGGTCAGGCTGTGATTGGTCATGAGGGCTCAGTGACAGAGAACCGTTGGAGGAGTAACTGGCTGCTATTTCAAAGATAAACAACTCTAGTGTGAGATTCTCATGGGATTAAATGAAGTTCACAGGGAGCTGTTACACATGTGGACCAGATGTGGTAGCGAGTTAAACCTCATTTAGGTTTATGTACTGGCTGCTTGATTCATCAGAATACAGTGAAGTACAAAATTACATGTTCAAATGTCTGTCCCTGGTATCCTCTAATCAGAAATGATACACATAGGGGGGCTGGCCTTACATTTAGTCAGGGGATAGAAATGCTGATGATTCATCCAGAAGAAGTCTAGGACAGTTTGAAAACTTGAGTCATAAAAGGTTTGAGGGATTCTGACTTATTCAAATCTACTAAGGCACATGGTACAGATCTGAGCATATACTGTAGGGTAATTTTCTTCTGATCCTGTCTTTTTTTAAACACTAGCTCTGCCTTATCTTTTCCTCGTCTTCCTGCCTGGCCTTTATAATCTCCCCCTCCCTTGTGTGTTTGTGTGTCTGACCCCTCCCCTGGCTGAGCAGATATCTGCCTCAAGGAGACTATGTCTTTGGCTGACAGTCTGTACAACCTCCAGCTGGTGCAGGAGTTCTGTAGGAACAACCTCAACCACTGCTGCCACTTCAGCCTGGAGGACATGCTCTACGCGCATGCATCCATAAAGGTTTGAACATTTTAGTATGGATGTCTTTAATGTTGTTGAGATGTAAATGAATGATGTGAAATGTTGCTATGTTGGTAAAGAGGACTGAGTTCTAGAAAGAAAGGGGGAAAAGCTGGTGTGGGTAAAAAGGAGAGTTAGGGCGGGACATAACAAAAAGGCAAAAATGAGTCATGCAAGGAGAAGTTTCATGATGGATAGATGCAGGCTTGACTCTCTTACAGGGGTTTTACTATGTGTGCATGTTGGTGCCTATTTAGTACAAGCAGTGCTAAATAGGCACCCCCCCCCCCTGTCCTTTTTTGTCCCTCTCAGACAGAGGCCGACTCTGCTCCAAGGACTGTCACAGTCCTGACCCATCTCTGTCTGCCTCCCTTGTTCCCCTCCTTACTGCATCCCCTTTGTTCTTATCAAACAAAATATCAGCAAACTCTTAGATAACACAACAGCTGATTCACTCGGCCCTCAGGCTGAGATCTCTTCTATTTTACACCAGTTGTTATAGACCAGAGAAGAACTAAGTGTGAAACTTTATGAGCATCTCTGTGCCAACCAGACATCACAACAGCAGTCTGTTTGAGTAAATAGTATGCGGAGCGCGTGGGTAGAAACATTCAAGATTCAAGTCACGGTCCAGGCTGACCGGGACTTTCCATTGTTTAAGACAAAACAGCACAGCACTGCTTTAATTGCACTTTGTAGGATTTCCTTTTAAAGAGTCATCATTTGATTTGAAGTGAAAAAAGTTTTTAAAATGGGGGAAAAAAAGAGTTAGTTTAGAGAAGTTAAAGAGACTGACAGACTCAATGCTCTCTGAATCTTACCCAGAGTGTGTGTGTCTGTGTTTGTTCTTTTTCTTTGTTAATTTATTACACAGATAAATACAACAGTTTCTGCCTTATAATTTCATTTTTCATCTTTTTATCCCCATTATGTCTGTGTTTATCAAAATGTTTCTGACAAATGTAATCACCCTGTAAGTTTTCAGGAGATGTTCTCATTGTATCATGGATGCATTTGCAGTGGCTTTAAATGTTCTTCTTTGCTTCGTGCGTCCATCTGTCACATTGAAACTAAACCTCAGATGGTGATTTTGGCTGTTGTTATGAGGTGTGTGGGTTTACCATTAAACCACTCAGACAATGAAGATCATACTGACATTAAACCACACACAAATCTAAGCCTGTTCCCTAGCAACAGTTAGCAGGCCGTGAACTCACTGATCTAACAATATTGCTATTGTGTCATCTTTGCAGTGACACAGCGAGAAGGAGCTGTATCTGCAAATGACTGTAACATTATCACAAATGTGTGTATGTTTGTGCGTGTGTGTGTGCGTGTGTGTGCTTTTGCAGAGTAACTACCTGGTATTTATGGCTGAGCTTTTCTGGTGGTTTGAAGTGGTGAAACCCTCATTTGTGCAGCCCAAAGTCTTTGATCCAAGTGGTAAGAATAGCTTTACAAGAATATCAACATGCTGTTGAAAATGATGGTGATGATCATTGTATTGTGTTGTTCATGCTGCTTTTTGATCTTGAATAGCTCGAGGTTAAAGTTGACAAATGCACGTTTATTTCTGCAGCATGTGAGCTGGTATCATCCTGCAGAAATATGGCTCCAGTGTCCAGTCCAGTCAAACAGAACTATGCAGACAATGCTGACGGACCAGACAACATTCCTGCAGAGGGTAAATAATCAGATTTCTACAGGAGCTGTGCACAAATGCATTTTCATGGGGTACTCATGAATGCTTGGAAATCTAGATATGCATATACATACATTACGTACACAAATGGGTGTTAGTAAAAAAACATACACTTTTTAAACCACGTGGGTTATTTAAAGCAGTAGTTTGTGCTTTTTGTTTTGATTTAATCTTGCAACTTACTTGTTGATACAGCAAGAGTCAGTATAAGTGGATGCCTTTGAACACATCTTTTACAGCACATGGTTGTCCTCTACTGTTGTTGTGATCTGGGGAAAAAATGATAACACATAAATACGGCTGTATGCTGTAACTTGAGGCCTGAATACAGGTATGGAATAGCCTCGAGTGATGTTCCTTATTCTGAAATCCAAGGCCCTCTAGTGGCTAACTTACACCTATGCAGTATCTCTGAGGTCCCCTTTTCCAAATGAGTTTTATTTCCGGAAATGGACCTGTTATTTATTTTTGAGTATAAACAGTACAAATATCTGACCTCAAATAATGAAAACGATGAAGCATGAAGAGAACATGACAGTTCTTCAAACTACCTTTGAAACGCTTGGAATGGAACAGTCACTCTAAAGGTACATTTTTACATACAGTGTATTTCTGTCGCAGGTATAATGAAAAGATCTACCTCCATGTCCTACGTGGATGGCTGTGTCGGGACATGGCCCAAAGAAAAACGGTTAGTACCTAAACTTTCTTACAAGAGCATACTTGAGACTCTTAAATGTTAAGTGGTAAGTAACATTTCATTTCCTTCTTCCTAGCTCCTCCGCTCGGGGAATCTCCTTTGAGATCCCTCTGGATGGAGACCCCATAATGCCGGCCTGTGAGGTTCCCTCCCGTGGTATGACCCGCTCTGCCAGCAGTGACGGTCTCGGGTTCAAAGTTCACTTTACACCTCGAGGGGTCATGAAGCGCCACCTCTCCCTCATGCCTGTCAGTGTAAACGGCCAGAGCAAACACATACCAGAGGAGGATGAGGACTTCGTCTCCCACAAACCCCTAGGGCGGAACAACACATTTTCACTCAAGAACCAAAGCAGGTACAGCAAACAGTAGAGGTTTGCATGTTCTAAACCACCATGTCGTAGGTGTGAATGTGTAGTATTATAACATTTAGGAATCGTCTAAACTGAGGAAAAAGAAAACATTGCTTCTTATAATTTCATGAACATTTTAATCATATAGACTCTAATCCCCAATCAGTGAAAACAAAACACAAACAAGTGTCATTCAAAACATTTAAATATAAATAGAGAGATTTTAATTATCTATTTATTAGGGTTTTTGTTCAAATAGATGTCAGAATAGTTTGTATTATCCCTTTGGCCTTTTTAGAACTTTTGACTTATTTTCTTTAAAGTATTATAATTAGATTTAAATAATATTTATTTATTTGCCACAAATTCAAATGTTACATGGGCTACCACTATTCGCTTAGTCACATTGTTGTGCTGCTCCAATAATTTAACCTTCCTTTAAATTTACTTATATTTACATATTAACTCAAAGTACATCAGCTTTGATTTGAGACCCCCCACAAAAAAGGCACACTTTTTTTTTTCTTCTTATCTATATTTTTGATTAGGCCTCCTCAGAGACACCTCAACATGTGCGCCATGCTTTGCTCTACCTAATATATCTGTTACTTTATGCATCAAGCTATACTTAATGGTGTCTGAAACTGGTTAAGAAGGAGATTTCGTAAAGTTTTCTCATCAGTTGATTTATCCAAATTTGTCTCTAGTTACTCTAATGGACTCCCAGACAGCAACCACAGCCCCAGTAATCACCATGGAAACTACAGCAGCCACATTAGCCCATCAACTACTCCGAGCATCGAGGAGGCATTGAAGATAATACATGACACCGAGAGGCCTCACGCAAGCCTGGGTGTTGGGGAGGGAGACAGTGGATTCTTTCTCCACGATGCAGAGCCTTCAGGGGCTCAAGCTCAAGGAGATGACCCGGGTTTAGCCAAGGCCCGACTAAATGACCACGACGCCAACTCTGTGTCCACGGATGAAGTGGACACGGGAATACACGTTAGGACAGAGGACATCCAGAGCTTGGATGAGGACTCCTCCTCGCTCAGAGACTATTCAGATATGGACCCAGACTGTGAGGCCATGACCCGATCCTGTCCTCTGGTAGATCATCAGGTGAGAGAAAAGAGCAGGGAAGGTGGGAGAAAAGAACCCTGCGATGCAGATCCTGAAAGTGAGAGGAGGGGAGATGGAGGTGACAGGGGCAGCCCTTGTCCCAGTTCAGCACCCACACTCCCCAGGTCTCACACAGCCAGTCCTGCCTCATCCTCTGGAGGCTCCGTTGGCGGGATGATCCGGATGACGAGCTTTGCAGAGCAAAAATTCAGGAAGCTGGAGGGGAGGAGCAGCGGAGGAACCACACCAGAGAGTTCAGATGTCAATGTGCCGTATACACAGCAGCCACGAAACATTTCTCCTCAGGTTTGTGCCTCTTTATAGTTTTAAATCTACTATTAGTGTATGGTCAAAAATGCATTCTGGCATTGAAGTAATGACAATGATCTTTGTGACTTTTTCTAGATCTCTACACCTCCTCTACCAATCACATCTCCCTCTACAGTCAAGCCCTCCCCTAGAGACCCCTCACACCTGATAGCCTCAGAGATGATTCAACTGAGGATGAAACTTGAAGAAAAACGAAGAGCCATTGAAGCCCAGAAGAAGAAAGTATGTTTTTGAGAGAGGGAGAGATACTGTATGTCATGTAGCTTTGAACATAAATGCTCATGTATTAATTATGCTCTTTTTACATTTTCCAGGTGGAAGCAGCTTTTACCCGCCATCGTCAGAAGATGGGCAGAACAGCTTTTCTGAATGTAGTGAGGAGAAAAGGAGTCACTGCCCCCCTCAGCCCCAGTTCAGGTGGAGGAGAAACACCTTCTCCAGAGCCACAAACATCCTCGAAGGAAAGCAGCCAGGCCAGCATAGAGCGGGCAGAGAGATGCAAACCAGATGGAGCAGCACCTAAATCTCCCTGTGAGGATGGTGGAGGTGAGTGTCCACAATCCAGCTCGCTTTCATACCTTTTTATTCTGTGCCTTTGGTTTAAAATTAATTAATTAATTTTCTATTGAATTATGGTGGAGAGTAAGTGCAGTTTCTGTCATTACGTTACACTTGCTTTTTATTGATCATTTAGTGAAAAAATCTTGCAATCTTGTTTTTTTTAGTAACAAATTTCCCCCATTGGGGGATCAATAAAGATTGTCCTTATCCTTTTCCTTTTAAAACCAGGCTGGGAATTCAGTTCTAAGACAAATAAATAATTATTAAATTGAGTTATGTACATGATAAATAAGGGAATGCCAAAATGCAAAGAGTTTGTTTGGTTTGAAGCTGTTAAACATTGTTTATATCTATATTTTATAAATAATTCCATATTATCGATATAATAGTGAAAAAGAAACCACAAATTGCTCCAGGGGTGAAACAATACTTTAAATGACAGATGAGAGAAAATGAGGAGATTTCTTTATGCATCTTATAAAACTTTCTTCTCAAGCTGGTAACTCACTGAATTTCCTGTGTGTACCCTGTGGTGTTACAGGTGTGACTCCAGGAGAAATCGACCTTGCAGATTACACACGCTCCATCGAGAGGCTAAATACATCGCTGAGTTTCCTGCAGACTGAGATGCAGCGTCTGGCTCAGCAGCAGGAAAGGATCATGGCCATGAGAGAGCCTCAGCAACAAGCCTGGGTCATCCCCCCGCCAGCCCCCTCTCCACACAGGTAATCTCTCAATGTGACATGTTTATCATTTACCTGAAGTTATAGTTTTACACTCATCCCGCTAACACTCTGATGGCCTTTTGTCCTGTCCTGCCCTGTCCTGTCCCCTATATACACACACACAGGCAACTCCGTGAGTTGCGTAGCAGCAGTGTAACAGGCCGAGGATCAGGACATGGCTCGGTTGGATCTTTATCTCCCATCCTTTCCTCCTCTGGCTCTCCACACGCTCCCAATCGTTCCCCTGCTGGCATCAAGCGGCGGCCAGCTTCCTTTCATGCAAGGACACCTCGGACCCCAAGACCTAACGATCTTAAGGTCACACCTTTCAGCCGGATGCTAAACACCCCCACCTCAGTGGACAGCCTGCCCAGACTGAGACGATTCAACTCCAGCCAATCTCAAATCTGCTCTTTTGCCTACATGGGCAACGAGGACTCATCAGGGGAGAGCAACAACCTAGACAGCAAGGTTGACAAGGAAAGCACTCAAGACAAAGATGAGACAGAGGCAACGACGTGTGCTGAAAATCCTCAGCCGTCTGATGAAGAAACAGCCAAAGTGAAAGAAGAAGAAGTGAGGCAGGGAGAAGGAAAACAGACAGAGCATGCTCAGTCGCAGGGTGAAGTCAATCAAACAAGGTCACCAGAGGTCTTGTCTCAACCGGTGTCTGACCTACAAGCACCTACAAGCAGCCAGGTCAAGGAAGACCTCCAGGACAGAAGAGACCTGGTGGAGGTTCCTCTGTCTGTATTGAAAGCACCAGTAGGTCCAACTCCGGGTCAGGAGATTACAGGAGAGGCAGGACGAGACATGTATGGAGAGGACCAGAAAATGTGCTGTGGATTCTTCTTCGAGGTGAGCTCAAGTTACAAAACATAAAGAGAACAATAGCTCTTTTCAAATATTTAATGTAAGGAAAAATCCTTTAGTTTATAGAACTAAAAAAACAAGTAAGGCTGCTTTCTGTTGTCATCTGCATCTGAGACTCGGAAGCTATAAAACCAACAAATAAGCTAATTTATAGACATGCTAACATTTAGCTTGAAACTATGTCTGCATTTATTATATTCCTGGTAATGAGTTCACGACCAACATAATCTTTCCCAAGTTACACATTTAACTAATTACTTTGCTTGTTTTTTTCTGCCTAATGTTCTTTAAAAAAGCCTGTCCAGGTTAGCTAATCTGCTAGCATGAATCCTGCTATTCTTGCTAGCATGAGAACATTTGTTTCTCTGTTATTTCTAACTGTGGAGGTTTTTTTAAAAAAAAAAGGTTTTTCCTCTCCTGGGCTACAGTGTACACATGCCTGAAATGCAACAATTAGTAATGTAGTTATTCAACAGTTTCTCCCTCCCTGTGTTTAAGAAACCACAGTAACAATCTAAAATGCTCAGTGGTATAAACGGTTAATAAACATCCCATTAATAATGCAGTCTAATCAGCCGCGTGGTGCTATTTGAAGTTAGAAGCGACACAAAGAAGTTCATTCTGTGGCAGTCTGGACCAACATGTGAAGAGATGTGCCTGTTCACCCATAAGCCATAGGGTGGATCGTTTCTGCATATACCTTTATTATATTATACCTGCACCATAGACCATAAGAGCTCTGGTCATAGATCAGTGTCAGAGCTTTGTTGACGATACTAATGCACCATGTAAAACTCATAAAAAGTAGGGAATCCTTTGATTATGATAATAGCTTTATGTCATAGTTACTTAATGAACAATGCAAGTTGATTATAAGTAGATCTAGGTTAGGCAGAACTACAACAATAGATCTAATAAAGATTATAAAGATTCAGTTAACATATTTCTACAAATAATCAGACTTATGTTGTGTTCCCATCAAACACCAGGATGATGTGAAAGGGGAAGAGGACATGGCAGCAAAGAAAGCCGCTCTGCTGGAGAAGAGACTGAGGAGGGAGAAGGAGACACAGGAAAGGAAGCAACAGCAGGAGCTGGACCAGGAGCAGAAGAAGGGAGCTGCACGGTATGTCTGATACTTTATAGGCCAATGAAACCACTGTACACAGTTTGATGGCATCGAAAAATACATTATGTTGCATTCATACAAATAAATAAAACATCTATCTTCTCCTCCAGGTTGAAAGCTGACGAGCAGCAGGAGAAGGATGACGAGAAGGACAGGAGGGGATATATCAGGAGTGAGTTTTTGAGAAAGAAACAGCTCAAGCTGATGGTGGACATGGACGATGTCATAAAACCCCGATCTGGAAGTCTAAAGAAGAAGCCGAGGCCCAAATCCATCCACAGAGATGTCATGGAGTCATCTACTCCTCCTGCGAGAACAACAGGTGAGCTGAACACAAATCCTGCAGACAAACAAACTAAACACACACACACACACACACACACACACACACACTATGAGCCTCTGATCCTGAATATTGTTGTGTTGCAGGAGTGCGTCCTCGAGGATTCTCTGTATCAAGTGTTTCTTTGGCCTCTCTCAATCTGGCAGACAACGACAGAGACCATCCAAATAACAAGAAAAACAACAGGTGAGAAGCTACATTTAGTCTCTTTTAAAATAATGAATCTCAGATAAACCAAGCTCAAGACATAATAATTTATAATCTCTAATCTCTCAACTCAGCTTTATTTATTATTTTTTTAATCTTGATAAAAATGTAGCAATGTTCAAAAGTCATTTTTCGAGGACCCCATAGGGAAAATTACTTGAAGTTTTCAACGTTTCAACGTTTACTAGATCCTGACTGATTAATCGGCCAGCTGAGAAGATCGACCATTATAAGCATATCCATTGACTATTGGTTTATCGATTTATTCACTAGTCAAATAGCATTTGATTTGAGTTTCACTGTATTACACTGGTTGTTCTCTTTCACCAGCAGAGTGTGCGATTTGGATTGCGACATGTATAATCACTCTCCAGAGTGAAGCAGTGGTGTATGTACATGCACAATTACTTTTCCCTTTAATATCGGTATCAGCACCAAAAATCCCACATCGGTCTTGCCGTACTTTTAACTGTAAATAGAGTTGATGTCAAGGTATACACAATTTATTTTACATGGTCAATGTTTTTGTAAGAAGCTCAACAACACATTGAAAACAATGAAAGCTTGTGAGTAAACTTTGCCCCCAACTTTGTCCCATATGATACCCTTTTGGGGGTATCATATGGGACCTTTAATGTTTCTAAAAATCTTGACTGGAGGAGTTATCCTAACTCAGTTCTGTTTTTATCGTCCTTCTTTCCACTTCCCCATTCTCAGGTTATTTGTCGGAGTGAGCCATCATTAAAAAAAGCATTTTTTCTTCAAAGATATAAGATTATAATGTTCACAGTGTCACATGATTTATTTATGTATGACAATCTTGTTCCCTGTTATTTATTATTTTTTTCGTATTTGCATATTCTGCTGCTGGTTAGTTGCAGAAGTCCATTCATTATTTAGTATCAACAATGTGACAACAAAGGTTTAAAGCTTCGCCCATTCTAGTCCCAGTTATGTGTGAAACCCAGAAATCTTTTGTAGAGGCCTAAACTCTGCATCTTGACTCTCCTCTCTCTCTTTCTCTTTATCCTGCATGCATCCCTCAGAGGCAATAAAATTGCTTTTGCAAAAATCCCGTTCTTTCTAAGCTCTCCTAAAGAAAGAAAGGGAAGGTCAGTAATACTCCGAGTGATGAGGTGTAGTAAGTGTGGCTCCATCTCAAATAGCTCCATGAAACTATCGGACATGAGACTGTGTTTCATTGCAGACAGTTGCAGATGTTTCAATTGTGAAATTATTTAACATTATCCATGGCTGCAGTTGTTGCTTCTGCGTTGAGGTACAGGAACCTGCGCAGTTGAGATGTTTCCGCCTCAGCTCCCCTGCTCTGTATCCGCTCTCTGTCTCTCGCAGTACTGCTCTCAGGCTTTTGTTTGCTCTCTTCTCTCTGTCTGCTGCTCTGCGCTTCACAACTGTGTTTGCTATTACTTCCACAAGTTCTTGATGCCATCTCTCACAGTGGCCATAAAGACCGCTCTGAGTCTTTGCTTTGCTTGGTTGAACATGCCTTTCTGCCCCTCGCTTCACAGCTCCGTCAGAGGATGATGTAATGTGAGACAACAGGCAGGGTTTGGTGA
The DNA here is from genome assembly GCF_947650265.1 of Symphodus melops. Lineage (NCBI taxonomy): Eukaryota > Metazoa > Chordata > Actinopteri > Labriformes > Labridae > Symphodus > Symphodus melops. Next base: position 15,149,017 of record NC_136697.1, on the reverse strand, counting down.
ATTGTGTCACAGCGTCTGACCCCGTTCTACTCCATCTCTGTGTGTGTGTGTGTGTGCGTGTGTGTTTTATATCTGCGTGTTTGCATGTCTGGTTGTGCAATCTGTCCGTGTTTGCTTTTGCTATTTCTTTTGTGTATCAACATGTTTGTCTTTGGTTTGTGTTGTGTTTGCCCGTGTCATTTGTTGGTTTGTATGTGTTCGTCTCCAGGCCGGACTCTGCAGAAGGTTTCTCCTCGTGCCCTTCGACTGGTAGTCATAACGGAGAGAAGGACTGGGAAAACGATTCCACCACCTCATCCACTCCGTCTAACGCTGAGTACACAGGTATGATACATACAGTTTACCACTGTAAACCACATTACATTTTACATGACATCTTCCGTTTTGCAATCTCATTCCTGTTCCTTTCATCCTGCAGGACCCAAACTTTATAAGGAGCCGAGCGCTAAATCCAACAAACACATTATCCAGAATGCCCTGGCCCACTGCTGCCTGGCTGGCAAGGTCAATGAAGGACAAAAGAACAAGATACTTGATGTATGTTTCATAATTTTGTGTCTCTCTCTAATTTATATAACATTCTGTAACCATATTAGCTTAAGACAAATGTCAACAAATATCTCTCTCCTGGTGTCCTGCTCTATCTACTGTCCTGACCACATCGAGGCAAAAGTCTTAAATAAATCTTTGAAGAAAAATCTTTATTTTTCTTATCACACATATTTGAGGGGGGTTCTACCCATGGGACAAAACTCCAGTCTAGTTGTTGGAATCTTGATGTGAATGAAAAAATGGTACCAGAACATCTCTCATTAAGTTTTCTGTGATGTTTTTGCAGGAAATGGAGAAATCTGAAGCCAATAGCTTTCTGGTGTTGTTCCGTGACGCTGGCTGCCAGTTCAGGTCCGTGTACACGTACTGCCCTGACACCGAGGAGATCATCAAAATTGCTGGCATTGGACCAAGGACCATCACCACCAAGATGATCGAGGGCTTGTACAAATACAACTCAGACAGGAAGCAGTTCAGCCTGATCCCTGCCAAAACAATGTCCGCCAGCGTGGACGCCATTACCATCGGCAGTCATCTGTGGCAAACAAAGAAGCAGGGCACGCCAAAGAAACTGCACCCAAAGTAGATATGGACCGAAGGAATTTAGCTGTGTCATTAAAAGTCCCACTGTAAGAAATCACAACTGGAATGTGGAACACAAACAGGCCTCACTGACACCGTCACACACAGGTGACTGTGACACTCTGGACTACTTCAATATGAGCACCCCTGTGTGCTTGTCAGCATGTGTATCTATGTTCTCATGTGCCAAAAAAAAAAGTCAATAGGCGGGCCGATGCCTTACATAGTTGAACCACTGAAGCAGTGAATGTCACGCCTTCGACAGAGGCGCTTTGGTTTCTATAAGTTGTACATGTGTGGCCTTATGCTTGTTTTGTGTCATATGGATGTGCTGTGAGTGTTGGTGTCATTTCATTAGCATCTCTTGAACAAGTCTGTACTTCATGTAAGGTTGTGTGTAACTACAGGTCTCAGATCAGATAACATCCCTTCTAAAGCCCAAGTTATCTGTCTGATCTGTGAACAGGTGGAGGCAGCATTTTGGATGACTTTTATTGAGCTCCTCTCGAGGCATGTTTTTCTGTTTTTATATGTGACTGAAAAACTCACAAAAAGTTCAGATTTGTGTGCGCGCGCGCGTGTGTGTGTGTGTGTGTAAAGTGAAGTGCCAATAAGAATGAGGACAAAACCTCAGTTTGTGATTGCAGTTGCTTTCCAGAAAAGGGGATGATTTTGTGGAACAATGAAATGCAATCAAACAGTTGTGGAAAGCAGCTGCAACAGTCTCTTAATTTATTTCATTTATATAATGCTTTGGATATATTTTAAAAGTCGTCGTAGATTTTACTCTGAGAAACGGAAAACACTACAGGCATTTAAGTTAAATAAGTTTGTATATGATGGCAGATCCATTGAAAATGAACACGTCAGCTTGTCGTAGCGTTTCGAGTAGCTTTTACAAGTTAGTGTGTGTGTGTGTGTAACAGTGTGTTTGTCCTTTGGGGCCTTTTATTGTGCTAAAAATGCAAAGAGTGTGAGCGCTCCTCAGCGTCTCTGAGAAGACTATCATAGGTAGTATAGAATAGATGGAAATCTGACACTTTCTCATCACTCTGTGCAATTTAAAAATCACCATAGAGGATGTTTCTGTTGAAACTGACTCAAAATGCCACTTTAAGGAGGATTTTATCTTAACTAGTAGATTTCGATTACCCTCAAAGTCATCCACAATTGTAAATAAATGAACCCACAGATGATAGCACTTCAGGACCTTGTCCACTGTTGTTTCCACTTCACGATGGTCCCACTTGTTACTTTCTTTTACATTTCGGTTACAGTTTTCATCATGTTTTCCTTCAGTATGTTTTTGACACTGTACAGATATATTTTGGCATATAGAAGTATTTTTTGTAATGACATTTACCTGTTGAACGTGTGTATTAATGAAGCTGTATGGCTGTGGAAGGAAGCGTGTTGAAAGCAAAACATAACCGAAGTTGATGCAAGGTATATGAAGTCTTACTGAAGCTTTATTGTGGTATTGTATGAAATCCATGAAGTATAATGAAAAGAGCATAGTATTTTTCCCAACTATGAATTCCTTTTTTAATTTTCAATTAACTACACAGGCTCAACTGTTCATGTTTTTTTCTATTCTTTTGAGCTTTATTAAAATGCCAGCTATCAACAGTATTCATTGTGTCTCATTTGAATCCACAGATTGTTCATGATCAATTATTTAAACTGACGTAATAAAACCCAAAGTTAAATAAGAGTTCAATATTATCCACCTATGTGACACCTTGTTTTTTCTTCGTCATCTCTTCTTTGCATTAACAGATCATCAGCAGACTGAAAATCTACTTACTCTGCACATATGACATACTTTTATTTTCAGTGTAAACAGAGTCATCGTCTGCTTTGGTGCAGACTTGTGCTTTTTTCTTGACTAATAAGGCTGTGCTGCTGCAGACACTAAATAACAGAGACTGCAGGCTATTAGTCTTATGTTTTAACCACAAACATGTATTCTCTGTATAATATTCTGTAGGATATGGCCTGATAGTTAAAAGCACATTCTTAAACTTGGTGAAATGCAGCACGTGTGTTTTAGGTTAACTTTGGGTTAGGGTCTGATAACTAAAAATTGAGACACTGTTTGGCCATTGAGATGCTAGTTTCACTGTTGAAAAAATCATAAGCCCTGTATATTTCTGATTCCATTCATGGATCAATTTTCAAAAATGTATCCCTGCTGAGACGTTTTTGTTTTTTTTCTTCAAAAATCATTTCCAATCATTTAGATAATCCTCTAAAACTGACCAAAGTGTAAGCTCGAGTTGATCTATTCCTCCTATGTTCTATCAAATCGTCTTTACCAGCAGACACAACTCCAATGGATGCAAAAGATTGAAAGATATAAATAATGAGAAGATGACCCTACTTCTGACATGACTTATTAGCACAGTAAACAACTTCTTGTTTCCTTAGTTGTAAGTCTTTTGATGCTTACTATGTAAATCATGATCCAATCATGAGTTTATTTTAGGGTGTGGCAACCTTCAGTGCTAATCCCTCGCTCATCTCCGGTTCCACCCTCTTTTCCAAATATTGACAGAATTGCATGTATTAATATGAGATCTGAGACTGCACCACTCGATCTACAGTTTGCAGAGACACCAGGAGCTTTGTGGGTGCTGCTGGGAGAGCCTTGTGTCAGGTGCATGTCCTTCTCCCTGGGCCCCTCCTTGCATCGAATGCGATTCAGTCCCGTATCTTCTTAGATGAGAGCTGGATAAACTGGCCATTTCTTTCATCAAATCCAATATCACTGGCTCAGGGGAAAGCAAGCACAACAAAAATAGGACTAAAAAACATTTCCTTTGACTATTTTGACATTTTTTTTTCAAAGACAATAAGGATGCAAAGCACGCGGATGTTAAAGCTCCCTTATTTAGTGTCTATTTTTTTAGTATTAGTTTAATATTATATTTCTTGTCTGTCAATATAAAGCACTTGGCTGCTAACATGTTCAATGTGCTGCAGATGTGAAGAGGCTGGAGGTTGCACGAAGGAGGCGGTGTTCCTGCAGGCAGCAGGCAGGCAGGCAGCAGGCAGGGCTGGGCAGCAGCAGCATCAGACCGCAGAGGAGCAGCAAGGAGGGGACACACTGAGACAAGGAGGAGGGACAGCCAGGCAAGACAACCAGCCCTCAACATACCGACCGGTACCGATTTGACAGCGTCTGTCAGTGGCACGGAAACACCCGGGGATTAGTTTTCATGTATTTTTAGACACAGGTGAGCATTTTTAGCAGCAGATTTGTTGTTGTTTGGGAGAGCTGTCAGTGCGTACCCCGCCCGGACAGCTAACTAGCGGATGATGCCTCACTCCCCTCGGCCTGTCGAGCTAACAGTTCCCCCCTCCTCCTCCTCCAGCCGCCTAGCGTTAAATTAGCCAGCTTTGTATGAGCTTTTTCGGTAACTAGATTGTTTTCTATAATCCTCTCGCTATGTCCAGAAGCCTTATACTGCTAACAAGTAGTCTAAGCTTCTTACACTGTTTGACTTAGTGCCAGTGTTACTAGCTAACCATCTCTCATGCTAGCTTAGCAGAACTACAGTGCCCTGTGTCTGATTCTTGTAAGGAAGGAAACATTGCTTTTTCATGATTATTAAAGCTGCTTGTAGAAACACTTTCCTCTTCACACATGCAGATAGACATTGTGTTTGTATGTAGGGCTTACTACTGTCATGACAAAGGATAAATAAATGACTCTCCTCTGTTAACACAACATGTGAGGATTGTATGTCAAAGTGAGATGCATAAACCAGTTACTGTTTTGATGATTCAACATTATCTACATCCATGTTCTTTTTTTCTTTTTTTTTTTTTATAAATTATTGTTTATACATGATAAAGGGCTGATTTTAAATATTCATGTTCATCTGATATGGAAAAGCTTGTTTAAAAGATTTAATATATATATATTTTGAATGCTGATGTCAAATCAAAATGCAGAATAATGTTAACATGTTTTATATCCAAAAGTTGAACATGCTATCAGTGGTTTGTTTGCCATTTACAAGAGTGACTGCTGTGCTGTTTGGTTCGACATTGTTGATCTTTAAAAGTTAAACTTTACACAATGAGAGCAGGACAGTTGAATAAAGGGACGAGAATATGATGTTACACATTGTTGTTTTTAGTCAGAGTGTCAGTCATGAAGTTTGGCAATACTGCCAGCTCACAAGGCAATTTGATGTTAATAATGCAGTTTCAATTCTGTTCTTTGCAGATGGTTTTATTCCTCACATGTGTAAATAAGCATTTTTTGATGCTTTCTGCAAGAGAAAATTGCCAATAATGCCCGTCAAATTTGCTGATATCGATAACACAACTATATGGATCATTTCCATATCGATATAAATCAAGATGTGGCAGATATTTGGGAATCGTGTAAGAAATGAACACATCCTAAAAGCAACATCCTACCTGATAAGCTACATCCTACCTGATAAGCTGCATCCTCGTCAGAGCTTCACTTGTTGGGCTGTAAAGATCAAAAATAACGTGCTTTTAATTTTGATCATGAAGGTCAAAACTAGCATCAGCATCTCCATTTTATTCTTACCATGTCGCACATTTGAGTCTAAAGTCTAAAGGGAGAATAAAAATTTAAAAAACAAAATTCAAAGAAACATCTGGTTACTTTATAACAATTTATAATTAGTGAATAAGGAAATGCTTACATTGACAATTGAATTGTGTTTAAAAACATTCAGATTTACTAGTATAATACTCTGACATGTTATATATATATATATATATATATATATATATATATATATATATATATATAGTATAATCATAATGTGGCACAGCTGTTTGTAGATAAAGTCAGTCCTACTTGCCATTTTTTTTACCCTGATCCAGATCCCCTACATCATCATGGTTAAAGTCAGTTTCGGTTTCTTTTTTTTCTTCTGTGCCTGCTGCATGAAACAACAAAGAGGTGTTTTTTTTGTGTGTGTGCAGTAATATCAGTGATTTTCTTACAAGCTCTTGTCGCCTGCAGCCCGTCGTCACCATGACAGCGGAGGAAACCATTAATGTGAAGGAGGTGGAGATCATCAAAGTAATCCTGGACTTTCTCAACTCCAGAAAGTTGCACATCAGCATGCTGGCTCTGGAGAAGGAGAGCGGCGTCATCAATGGGCTCTACTCAGACGACATGTTGTTCCTCAGGTAGATGATCTCAACAGTCACTCCTGCAACCACGACATAGTTCAGACACAGACACCTCAGCTCCAAAAGCTGCAAATAAACAGACTGAACATCGTGTCCTCTAATGTGGAGACTGTATTAAACCAACTGCCGTTTTCGATGAGAGCGCTCAGCTAACAGTGTGTTGATGTAGTTGTACTCCACCTGTCATATTCCACCTTTATTAAACGTTATTGCAACAAAAAGGTGGTTTCTAGTCACATGATTTTGCACATATGTGGGACATTTTTAGGTCATTGTCTTTGTATTTAAACTGTTTTTCTTTCAGGCAACTGGTTCTTGATGGCCAATGGGATGAGGTCTTGCAATTTATTCAGCCTTTGGAGTGCATGGATAAGTTTGACAGAAAAAGGTGTGTTACCACTATTAATACTTTTTTTTTTTAACTTGCATATAGTAATAATAATAATAATAATAATAATAATACATTTTATTTGTAAAGCAGTTTACATTCTTCAATATCAAAGTGCTACAGTGTTTAAAAATATATAAATATTTTTGGCGTCTTTGTTTGAGGTGTATGATGAGGATTTTGTGACACAGTTTCTAACATTGTCTGTGACGTCTCAGGTTTCGTTACATCATCCTCAAGCAGAAGTTTCTGGAGGCTCTGTGTGTGAACAATGCCATATCTGCAGAGGATGAGCCCCTGCATGTAAGAAGCAGCACTCCCTTGTCTTAAATCAACTAATTATCAGTGTTTTTAATGATCTGTTTGCCTCTGAAGTAACAACACAGACTTTATTAATGATGTGTCTTCTGAATAGATCTTGTAACAGTGCTGCTTTGTCTTTTACCACGGACTGTCCCTGGTTGTCATAGCAGTAAGAAAAAAGATTACATGCGGAAGACTAGAGGAGAAGCAAACTGTTTTTTATTGTGTTGGTTGAAACCAGTAATCTGTCTATTTCAACAAACTTCACGACCTTCCTGTTACAAAGAGAAGAGGAGGCAGGTGGCGTGCGTGCATGCGACCAACGATTGCGATTTGCATGCATGGAGGGATGTTGGTATTGGCTACTCTCTCGGTGTATGACTGATCTGTATTAGGCTGTACAGTATGTGTGTGACTCTGTTGGGCATTCTTGTTTACCACCTGATGTCCTGTGCACGGATGAGACGACTAAAAGGTCAAAAACAGGGTGATGCAATCTGCTTCCTGCTTACTTTCTGTCCGAGCTTTGAAATGCATCAATTGTGATGAAGTCGTTTTGGTTTGCAGATCAAATTTATTTAATTTATTTATTTGAATTAGGATAATGCATATTCATCAACATGTCAGCATAAAGCAGCAATGTAAAAATGCTGGAGTTAGCACAATAGCTAATTTTCATCCGTAGTCCTAAAGCAGGTATGGTAATTCAACAAGACGGATACAAAAGAGTACATACATCACGAGACATTACACATTACAAATATACCAGACAAGTTACAGTCTATCAGAAAATAGTCTTGCTGAAAATGACAAGCATTTAAATGTTACTTATTGTACAGGACACAAAAATGAAGTATTATAGGATTATAGAGCTTTTTCAAACAGCTTTTTCTGATTCTGATCTTGTGCATGCTAGCTTTGAAATTGACTTTTTTTATTTTATTTTTTCAAAGTCACCTGTGAGACGTGCAAAACATTTTTCTGTTTGACTTCTGATGGTCTGAGAGAAATCTCCACTGACTCCTCTTTCACATCCTAATATCTTTGTCGTTAGCTGGAGTTTACCATGCAGGAAGCAGTCAAGGGTCTCCATGCCCTGGAGGAGTTCTGTCCCTCTAAAGACGACTACAGCAAACTGTGTCTGCTCCTCACGCTGCCTCGCCTCACAAACCACGCCGAGTTCAAGGTAAGGCATTAGAAAAAGTCGATTTTAAAGGGGAGATATTTCAGAATTTAACAAGTTTCACCAAGTCACACAAAAAACACCTCCAACATGTTGATTCCTTCATTGTTTTTTGCTCCGTCAGGATTGGAACCCGAGCACGGCGAGGGTGCAGTGCTTTGAGGAGGCCTGCACTATGGTAGCAGAGTTCATTCCTGCTGACAGGAAGCTGAGTGAGGCTGGCTTCAAGGCCAGCAGGGATCGACTCTTCCAGCTGCTCCTCAAAGGAGTCCTCTACGAGTGCTGTGTGGAGTTCTGCCAGGTTTGAGCTGCTGACACTAAACACACGAACCTGTTCTAAAGTCATTTTGTGCGATGGCTGGATACTGATATGCATTTCTTTGCTGTGAAGAGTAAAGCGACGGGGGAGGAGATCACAGAGAGCGAGGTGCTCCTGGGTGTCGACATGCTCTGCGGTAACGGCTGTGACGACCTGGACCTGTCCCTGCTCTCCTGGATGCAGAACCTCGCCCACACCGTCTTCTCCTGTGCCTTCGAACAGAAGCAACTGAACATCCACGTGGATCGCTTGGTCAAGCCTGCAAAGACTGGCTACGCTGACCTCCTCACCCCGCTCATCAGCAAACTGTCTCCATACCCCTCGTCCCCGCTCCGACGCCCACAGTCCGCTGATACCTACATGTCTCGCTCCTTGAACCCAGCACTGGACGGTCTGTCTTACGGGCTCTCCGGTCAGGAGAAAAGAGCAAGCGGTGGGGAGGTGGCTCCGGGTAAAGGCGTTTCTCCCATGTCTCACTCATTTGCAAACTTCCACTACCCCGGCGCGGGAGTCCAGAACCTGAGCAGGAGTCTGATGATGGAGAGCGCCGACTGCCACAGCATCTTTGAGGAATCCCCTGAAACGTACGAGTTTAACAGTCCCACACTTTTTGTCCACAACTGTGTTTTGACTCTTTGTTTGAGTACAAAATCCTGATCTGTGTCTTTGCTTTTCACCCAAGGTCCAGAACAGACACACCTGTAGATAAGATGATGAGTTCAGGTGGAGCTCAGAATCTTCGTCCTGCCTCAGCCCCGGGCGAGGAAGCTCCCCCAGCTGGCACAGCTGATGGGAACGAGGTAAACCTTTCTTCTTTTTGACTTGTTAGACCTGTTTTTTTTTAATCACACATTGCTGAACGAGTGCTCTAATTTGTTCCATCTCTGCATTGTTTTTCTTTTCTGTCTGGGTGTTGCCTTCAGTGGCAGTCTATATATAGGTCAGTTCTAATGAACAATATTCAGTGCGCTGTGTGTCTGACTCATGCATCAAGCTTGACAGAGACCATTAAAAGTTTGTTTTGAATTGTTAGCATAGCATCATATCAGCACACCGTTGTGCTTGGAGGAGAAAGGCCTTTGCATTTTATAATAATGTCTTTGAACATTATTAGGAAAAAAGACACTCTTTAAATGCTAGCTCCTCTTAAGAGTTAATCTGAAGTTTTATACAGTGCGTGATGTGAATGATACAGTCTTTCAACGAGGAAGAAAGGGCTTCAGGTTTAAGGACGACTTCCAAAGGTATCATCATGTCCAGTGTCCATAAAGCAGCTTAGAAATCATTTTAGTACCCTGGGAGTAATCATGCTTTCAGGTTTCCTCTCTATTGAATGGTATGCCTGTTTGGTATGCCTGCTTGAATTTCCCTCGGGATCAATAAAGTATCTATCTATCTATCTATCTATCTATCTATCTATCTGTGATTACATTGTAAACAGGAACTGCTGAACTGAACAAATAGAGGCTTTGTATTGAAAGAGATTCTTATTCTCCTTTGTCTTAACATATGTATCTTTACAACGTTGTTTACATCATGCTTCTCCTCAGAGAAACAGAAGTTAGTCCAGTGGGATTTGGTGGGAAGGGACACACACGGGTTAATTTCATAACTATGAGTCATCACTGGCCTCGTGTTGTCTGTAAACACAGTGTTAACACAGTATCTGTTCCTGTCTGTCTCATGCTGTCTATTCTTGCCCCCCCCCCCCTTGCAGCTCGGTGTGAAGTTAGTGCTTCGTTCTGCCTTCCTCGTCGCCCTGGAGACTCATAAAGAGGCTAGAAACAGAAGCAGACTTTCGGCTTCTATGAGCTCACCGTCACGCTCTTTCTCTCATTTGTTTTTTTTTTCTACCCTCCAATCCTTTTTTTAGAGCTTGCACACAGTGCCTATGATCCTCCTTTTCCCGAGCAATCATGTCAGAAAGCCAGGACAGGAAGCAGAGGACAGAGAGGAAACCTGTCATGAGCATGTTCTCCTTCCTCCTCTGATACCTGACTGAACAATAGAGAAGAGCAGGGATCATCCAAACAAAAGGCGTACAATCATTTTCTAAATTATCACATGGAAGTTGATTTTTTTGTTTTGTTTTGACTTTCACTCTGTAGCTACGCGACTCAACGGAGAAGTATGAGGAGTTCTATCGGCAGCGTCTTCGTGTGCAGCAGCACCTGGAGCAGAAGCAGCAGCAGAGGCAAATGTACCAACAGATGCTGCTGGAGGGCGGGGTCCAGCAGGATCCTCCGCCCAGCGACATGCAGAACAGCCTGACGGAGAAGTTTCTCAACAGGTGCGCACATACTGCAGATGTATTGCCCTCTTTGTCAGGTAGTTTCAAACTTGTGTCATCATGAAAGCCGTCTGCCTTCGTATGGTGGCTCTGGTGCAGCTTGCTGATCACTGTTTGGTTTTTTTAATATCTGCACACAAAAGAGGAGCAGCTGGACTGACAAGCAGACATGTTAATTATGAGTCCCAGGTGGCTCTCCCTGCATGACAAAGCCGAACCCCCCCCCACCCACACACACACACACACACACACACCCCAATGCCTGCCTCCAGTCCACACTAAGCCATCTGTGGTGATCAGCTACTTCACATCACACGATGGGACTCGTGTGTTAATTATACACAATGTTTCAACCAGCCTTAACTAGGAAACAGCAGCCAATAGCAAATTTATGACAGTAACACAAAAAAAAACATGTGAAATGTGTTCACTTGTGCTCCTCTGAAAGGAGGACAATGGTGCTTTGATTTGTCCCATGAGAGTTTCTCCAATCCCCTCTGTCCCCTGCCTCTCCCTCTCGCTGTACACTCTGCATTATTCACAAGGGAAGCTGTGCATAATGACATCATTACTCTGCTCTTTGTAGTTGTAACTATATTTAACAAGCATGCAAACCCAGTTTGTATTTTGACTGTGTGTTTGCTCAAAGATAAGATAGAAATTGGTTCAAGTAAAAGAAAATCGTCTAAAATAAATAAATAAAAGGAAAGTGTATAAGAGAAGGCTAAAGGTGGATTTTGTCGGACAGTTAATGTATGTGTATGCCTGTGTGTGTCTCCTCAGGTCCATCCAGAAGCTGGAGGAGCTCAACGTTGGGATGGAGAACTTGGGGGAAGACGTGAAATCTCTGACCCAGCAGTGTAACGGCAACGGGAACCCGCCCGCCTCCGAGGACAATAACAACCCTCCATCTGTGACTCCCGAGCATAACAGCACCCGGGGGGGAGGAGTGCTCAGCAGCAGCACCCCACAACACACAGTCGGGGGGCGTGCAGTCCCGCCCCCTAATGAGTCCCCGGTCATCTCACAGAGGTCAGAATTCTTTAGATGTTATATCAGCGTTCATTGCTCTGTTGGCTTTCACAATAACTCTGTTTCTTTTTTGCAGTGAGCAGAAAAGCAAAGGTCAACAAGAAGACTCTCCAGGCTCTTTATCCAGAAGTAAAGAGGTAAACATAGACACAACATGTTTACCAAGCAGAAATGAAAGCACTCACTAGATTGAAATGAAACTATTATCAGACCTGTTCTAAATCATTCATCATGTGTATGTATGTCATCAGGGGGAGAAGACAAAAAACCTCTTTGTACCTGTGCATTCTCTGGAAGACACTCAGGCTGTTCGAGCTGTCGCCTTTCACCCGTCTGGAGCGCTCTACGCTGTGGGATCCAACTCCAAAACTCTACGCGTCTGCGCTTACCCAGAAACTATAGACCCAAGGTGACATGGACAATCCAAAACAAAATCTTAAAATGAAAGGCTTCTCCCTGTAGTGATTTATCACTTTGATATAAAGTCTTCAATCTGTCGTTATGTTTTTCCTTTAGTAGCATGAAGTTGACAACTTCGCTTGAATAACTGTCTGACAACTCTTCTCTCTAATTTTCTTTTCTTCACAGCAGCACAAGTCCAATAAAGCCGCCGGTTGTCCGCTTCAAGAGGAACAAACACCACAAAGGATCGATCTACTGTGTGGCCTGGAGTCACTGTGGGCAGCTGCTGGCAACTGGCTCCAACGACAAATATGTCAAAGTGGTTCCTTTTAGTGCCGAGACGTGCAACGCTACAGGTGAGACAGCCCCCGTTAGAGCATCAAGACAGTCTTGATTGTAAGAGTCCGAGCAAAAGAAGTCTGTATTTTTGTCCCTCAGGTCCAGACCTGGAGTTCAGCATGCATGACGGCACCATCAGAGACCTGGCCTTCATGGAGGGTCCCGAGAGCGGAGGAGCCATCTTGATCAGCGCTGGAGCTGGAGACTGTAACATCTACACCACCGACTGTCAGAGAGGACAGGGTCTGCACGCGCTCAGCGGACACACAGGTACATTCATCCGCCTGTCCTCCTTCTGAACTCATGGAAAGAGAAGATTTCCCCCGACAGGTGTGTAACGTGTCATCTTTGTTGGTGTTTAGGTCACATTCTGTCTCTGTACACGTGGGGAGGCTGGATGATAGCCTCAGGCTCTCAAGACAAGACGGTGCGTTTCTGGGACCTCAGGGTGCCCAGCTGTGTTCGAGTGGTGGGAACGGCTTTCCACGGCTCAGGTAGGACTCATTTCCTGTCATTAATCCATCTTTTTATTCAAACTCTGAATAATGCACACTTTTTACACTCTGTAGTGAAAGATAATACTCTTGGACAGTACTGAGAACGTTTTTGTTCCACAGGCAGTCCTGTTGCCACAGTAGCAGTCGATCCAAGTGGCCGTCTCCTAGCAACAGGACAGGAAGACAGCGCATGCATGCTGTATGACATCAGAGGAGGGCGAATCGTCCAGGTGTACCGGCCGCACAGCAGCGATGTGCGCTCCGTCAGGTTCTCCCCCGGTGCACACTACCTGCTCACCGGCTCCTACGACACAAAGGTCATGGTCACCAACCTCCAAGGTCAGTCTCACCTTCTGACACGTTCATGAAGAAGATAACAGCAGAGCTGACAGGCTGCATTAAGCCATTACATGAATACTTCTCTGAAATTTTTACTGGTATTAAACTTTTGTCTGACAAAATACAAAATGTTTAGATAAGAACTTTGTTTTTTAGGCATTTTTACTTAAAACATAAGAAAAGCTTTAGGTATAATTAGACTGTCAGTAGAAAGTATCGCTTCCGGTAAAGGGAGGATTTGTGCTGAACATTTTCTTGGCTTGGACAGTCATGATGAGATTTCTCTCATGACGCTGACTAGACTTCAGCACTTCATTATTCACAAGATTTATTTCATAATACGTAAGCACTAATTAGACGGGAATGTAGCTTCTTTTTGTCTTGAATGCTCGTCTAAGCTGCTGACAGTAGCTACTGTACATACAGTATAATCTGTTTTCATTCAGAATCAGAGTATTTCCAGTATTTTTATTGCTGGAATATTTAGGTAGCTACAACCTGTGGAAAGTGTTGAAAATGACATCACACCCAAGTGAAGCGTGTTCCAGTTACATGTCCACAGACAGAACTTGCACGATACGATCAGTGTGATTGATTTAATCAAACGAAAAGAGGAGCTAATAAACACTTAAACGTACGCTTGATCCTCGTGGCAGCCATGTTGGATTCTAACTCGGGCAACTCGGACGTTCCGACTATTAAATACGACTTCAGGGGGCGTTCCAGTTGACACTATAGTTGCCCGTTCACTTCAAGAGCACTGTCAAAGTTCCCCTGAGCAAGGCACCAGTCCCCCAACTGCTCGGGTCGTGTGTAAAGTTTGTTTAAAACAAGAGTGAAAAAACTCCTGGGTTTATATAGTTTGTCTTCTCCTTCACCTGCGTGTGTCTTTCTGTCTTTCTGTTTTACAGGTGACCTGACCAAACAGCTGCCTGTGACTGTGGTGGGAGAGCACGGCGATAAGGTGATTCAGTGTCGATGGCACACGCAGGACCTGTCCTTCCTCTCATCCTCAGCTGACCGCACTGTCACACTCTGGACACACAACCCGTAACACACACACACACACACACACACACACACACACACACACACACACACACACACACACACACACACACACACACACACACACACACACACACACACACACACACACACACACACACACACACACACACACACACACACACACACACACACACACACACACACACACACACACACACAGAGAGGTGAATGAGCCTTTCCTTCCTGTCTTTAGGAAACCAAATGGAAACAAACTTGTGACGCATCAAAAGCACATATTGCATGTTTTCTTTTCTTTTTTAAACATTCCTGACATCAAGCGTTCAACTTATTGTTCTCACTGTCGCATCATCAGGTCATGTGATGTCATCATCCCTGACTCCCTTTACACTTTACTTTTTAATGAACAGTGGTCAAGTTTCGGCAAGACACACTGCTTTGTTCATGATGGTGCCTTCCTTGAGTTTCCATTACAAAAATGTAAAAGAAAAAAATATTTAAAAAATGGATAACATGGTTTAAATGGTCAATTTTTTAAGATCAAACTTTGTGAGCTCATTTTGAGAAGTCCTACATTCCTCCTTGTTTTGCATAGTTTTTTTTTCTTACATCTGATGTTATGCTGCTATTGTTTGGTAAAACGAAAAGTCGACCTTATGGTGTGAAATATACATTTTTTAGTGTTTCAGTTGCAAACTTTTCCCATCAGGAGGCTTTATCTGTGGAAGTCGTACTATCTGTGGATCGGTCAGTTGTTTCTCTCCTGTGGGATAACTTACTGATGTCTAATGTTAACTACATTACTACTCAAAATGTGTAAATTAACTTGTGCATTTGTTTCAAATCTGAGATCAGTGTTGCTGCAGTGAACTTGTTTATGTCTTGCTATGGCTTGCTTGCAAAGGAAAATCGTGATAATGTTGTCATCAAAGGGAAAAAAAGTGTAATTTGTGGTTGAGCCCTGGCAATTTTCAGAGTCCATGAAGCTTTGGATTTCTACTGCTGTAATAATTTGACACCAGTAGGGGGCAGGCGTTTGCCTATAATAAGGTCTTTCCATGTGCACGATGGAACCTGAGTGGAAGGTGTTTGGATATTTATTTTGAAACAGTATTTTGGGCATATGCATCCTCTTCTTTTCTTGAGTTTAACATGCGCACTTTGTCTCCTAACATTGATTTACTTACTGAGATGCATATATACGTTTTTATGTTAATGTATAGTATATATTGTTTTAACAAATAAGGCCAAACTAATTCTTACATAGATGTATTTATTTCTGTTATGTTCATGTATGTACAGTTATTATTAGTGCGTTTTAAATGCTAGTGGCTCTTGTATTAAGCCTTTCTATTTCTTGTTTTTAAAAGTGACTTTAACTAATTCAAGCTAACTCTAGTCTGACTGCTGGTACATTCAATAAAGTGTCTTTTACACTAACTGGATCTTGATTTTTTTTTTTTTGGGGGGGGGGGGGGTGTTACGTTTTGTTTTTTAAATAAAGGTGTTACCTTGTAAATAATCAAACCAGATAATTTTACAAATGAGGCTTTATTCCTCGTTGAAGAATGTTGTACAAAATTAATATCTGATCTGTACATGGGTTAAATTCATTCTTTTATCAAACAGTTTGCTTAAAATACCTCTTCCCTTTCCCATGGTGACAAAAAAAAAACACCTCACATATAAAGCAAACACACGGAAAGAGTGCTGTACACAGTGGTACAACCACATTTAGTTGTGGGACGGCAGTTAACTGAATCAAAACAATCATTAAAAGTACAATAAATAAAATCATAAATGCATTGTGTATTGAAAAATACACAAACGGTGAAATGCATTTGAAGAACAGGTTTATGACACACAAGACTAAAAAAAGTCCCTGAACTGACTGAGAATGTGTTGGGTGTTGTGCAAGCTTTGCAAAACAAGTCCTTGTACGGTTTGAGATATTTCCCCATTCCGTTTACTACATATAATGCTGACAGTGCTTTGTTCTGTCCAGAAGAGACGCACTCCTCTGAGTGACCATCCACTGGTCATCCAAGTTTTCCACGCCTTTAAGAGTAAAAAACAACCTGTGTCTCTCTTTAGTGCTGAGTTTAGTTGGCGTCGGGCCTGGCAGTAGCATTTGATGCTGAAGGCAGGGTCACACGCTGTTCATCCATCCGTTTGGCTTGAGAGCGCATGATGAGGCTGAAGAAGTCCTCGTCTGGGACAGTCGGCCCTCGGACTGGAGGAGGAGGAGGAGCGCAGCGCTGGTCGTCCAGACGGGACCCCTGGTGGAGGTCAAGCAGAAGGAGTGTCAGATTTCAATGATAAGTTTGCATTCAATTATACAACCATGAGCGGGCAATATTATCACTTAGACTTTGCTAGCCACATATTTTCAGATCTTATCAGGTACCTGGCATTTCACAAGCATATCGAAGAAGTTGTCGTCAGGCTCAGTGTTGTCCGCATTTGCCATCAGGTGACTAAGCACCGCCTGGTTGCTATTTTGATGAAGTCTGAGGCCAGGCAGGCTTCCCCCCGCTGCTGAAGACTCCTCTAACCTCCGGCCTGGGATGCCCGAGATGTTCCCAGAGTCCGATTTAGCTACAGAGTTTAAAAGAATTTTAAATGCATTGTATTCCCCTTATTTTGTTTGTAAAACAATTCTGCGTAAATAGACGGACTTACATTTCCTGATAGCTGTGGGAGGCGACTCTGGACCAGTATTCAATGACAACCTGCTGCCCTTATCCTGTATTGAACAGCGTTGGTCATCCATGCGGTTGCTCTGGAAACGGCTCAACAGGTCAAAGAAGCCCTCGTCGCCGAGTGTGTCAGGACTGAGTCGCTAAAAGAGCACAAAAAACGAGGAACACAAGGAATATGAATTTTGTAAAAGAGGATGAGGAGACTAAAGATCTGGTTGTGTGTATGTGTGCGTCTAGTTCTCAGCCCTGCAGTACCTTCTGTGGTCCCTGTGCCAGAGTCTGGCTGGTGTCCAGGGTGTTGCTGGTGTCCTGGAGGACTTTATTGGAGCCACTAGTTTTGTACTTCTTCCCACGCAGACGGTTGACAAAGAACAGCTTGGAGGAGGTCTTAGCCAGGGAGGGTTTGGATTGTTTGGTCAGGATGTCACTGCTCCACTTCTGACCCTTCAACACACATGAAAGGATTAGTTCTCACAATTCAGGAGGGGACAAAAAAACAAGTGGATGAGAAGGAAATTCAATCTTGGCAGAATTTAAAGCATCCAGCTTGAGATCGAACATGTTTAAGAAAGTCCACACTTTATGACAGGAGAGATGTTCTTACATTTATCTTGTCTGGTGTGAGTTTCATCAGCTCCAGGTTCTCCATGCTGTGTCTTCTGCTCACCCTGGGCCTCGCTCCTAACACATAAACAATGTTAAAACAACAACATTGGGAAAAAAAATACTTCAAAGAAATAACTTGTAAGTTGACCAACACACCATGCAAGTTGTAGTCTACGTCCTTGTTCTCTGACATAGTGGAGTTATTTGTGCTATAACTCAGACCCAGAACTGTCTGCAGATCAGATACATTCATACGAGCTGTCAGCTCCCCGCTTCTGTCTCCAGTCTGAGAAGAACAAAACACAACGAAAACACAAACGTTTGATTTGATTGTACTACAGAACGATTTATTTTCCCTTATGTTCAGCTTCGAGTGTCACGCACCTCTTTGCAGATCTCCAGGTGTTTCTCAGCAAAGTGCATGGCCTGGTCATGGTTCCCCAGCGCAGTGTGAGCGTTTCCAAGACTCCAACACGCACGGCCCTCTCCGATCCTGCAGCACAAACGGAGGGAGGAAATAGTTCAAGCTTGGGAAATATCAGCACAAGTTTTTTGTTTTTTTTCCCATTTCGAATGTGTGTGTGAATGCGTACCTGTCATTGAGGTCCTGAGCTATGATGAGATGTTTCAGGTGGTAGTCTATGGCTCTTTCATAATCCTGGAGGAGCGTGTAGGTGTTACCGAGACTGTAGCAGGCCTGAGCCTCCACGGCTCGATCCTTCAGCTGCCTCGCCAGCTGCAGAGTCCTCCTGACGAACAAACAAACAAACATGTTGCTTCAAACACTTGCAGAGACAGGGCTGCAGTGTAAGGCCCTGGAGTGGT
Organism: Symphodus melops; assembly: GCF_947650265.1. Classification (NCBI taxonomy): domain Eukaryota; kingdom Metazoa; phylum Chordata; class Actinopteri; order Labriformes; family Labridae; genus Symphodus; species Symphodus melops. Next base: position 15,130,439 of record NC_136697.1, on the reverse strand, counting down.
TGATGCCACAGCAGATCCTTTTGGAAGATAAAGGTGTGGGCTGAAGCTTACTTATAATGCTCAGCGGCCACGTCAAACTCCCCCAGAAAGATGTAGGCGTTTCCTAGGTTGCAGTAAGCTCGTCTCTCTGCTGAGCGGTCGCCAAACTCCTTAGCTATAAGCAAGCGCTGCACAAGAACAGAGAGAAAGAAACGTATATGATCATTGCTGATAGAATAAAAGAAGATCATTCCTACACTTTGGAGATACGCCTTGTATAGCACACCTGCTCATGAGAAGCTACAGCTTTACGGAAATTCCCCAACAAGTAGTGCGTGTTGCCGAGGTTGCCATATGTTCGACCCTGTGCAGCTCTGTCCCCAAGTTCCTTTACTATGGCCAAGTTTGCTCTGAAAATACAACACGTGTACGGTCACACACGATACAGAGTGGACAACAGAGGAGAGGAATAATTGAAATGTCACCGCAGAGTCGCTCACTCGTAGTACTCAGCTGCCTTCCTCAGTGCCGTCATGACCTCCTCGGGGAAATCTCCGGGCTCAGCTCCACTCCAACAAATACTTTTTCCTTTGGCATGGTACACATTTCCAAAGTTATAAAGAGCTCGGGCCTGACCCACCTTACACAAATCCAGGAGAAAAACATCAGTGCTGAAGGTTGATGCCCCGAACAAAAAAACAAAACAAAACAGAATACTTCACTGGATACGATGATGTGCTTTTACATTCTGCTGCCTCACCTTGTCGTTGATGTCTCTCGCTATGTCCAAGTGCCTCTGACAGCAAACCACGGCCTCGTCAAACCGCCCCAGCACCTTCAGCGTGTTGCCAAGGTTTCCACTTGCTTTGGCCTCTCCGAGCAGGTCACCAATTGTCCTAAAAAAAACACAAAGCACGGTGTGTTAGTTCTTGTGAAACACAGGAATCATCTGTGGGCATGCTTCGTGGAGCTCTCCTGCAGCTCTCACCTGGTGAGTGTGAGGTCGTGCCGGTGGAACTCCAGGGCCTTGGCGTAGTCGTGTAAATGGAAGTAGGCATTCCCAAGCTGGCTGTAGATGGCACTGAGCACCTGCAGGTCCTCCGTGCCCACCTGGATGGCGGCCTCAAAGAAGGAGACCCCTGCCCTGTAGTCGCCCACCTTACAGAGCCGCTCACCCTCCAACGCCAGTTCCAGGCAGGAAACCTCCATCCTACAGAAGATAGGGAATAATCAGCCTCTACGACGTGTCGAACAAGATGCTGTATGAACTAAAAGGAAACTATTTCATAGCTACCAAACATAACTAAAGAGCAAGAGTAAAGACGTTGCAGAGTAGATCTTTACTGGCTGAAGAGCTGCAGCCGACTGAGCGACTCCACTCACGACCAAATCCATATCCTCTTTCTAAGCAGAGAAAGCTTTCTACAGGGAATGTTGTTTAGTTACTTCCTTTCGCCCACAGAGAACAATGGCTCAAACTGGGGTTTGTTTGTTATGGTCACATCCTTTCGACATGCGTCAAGACGAGAGAATGGGCTTCTTCCACAGTACAGTGGACACAACAGAAAGACTGGTCAGAGAAGGTATATCAACGTGTATTAACATTGCTTAGAATAAGATGAATGTTTCTTTCGTCCTAAAGATCCCCACTGGGGTTTCTGCAGATTTGTGAGTAGATTTCAGACTTGTATTTAGGATGTTTATCATTTTCTGTTGCGCTACCGACCACCGTTTAATTTATATGCTTACATGCTGTTTTCAAAATCATGCTATTTTTGAATGACCAACCCCTGTCTTTATTTTACAGTTATTTGTAGTCTAATTTGTTTGTAAAGGGCTACTACCTTATGTTTAAAATCCCTTATACTATTGTGGATTCATAGTGTCAGATTGTTTTAACACTTATTATTGGTAAACTGTGGATTCTAAAATGTGACAAACTCTTGCTGGATCGATTCAGGCACACAGGTGTTTCAAAGATTAAGATGGGACTTTTTTTAAAACATATTTTGAATATAGAAATCCACTAATACGTTCATAAATGGAAGAACCAAGCCGTGTAGAGTTAGAAGACTCCGACGTGTCAATGCCAGATGAAAAGAGTGTCGAACAATGGGCGGTGGTTTATCTGCTGATGGATTATCTTCAGATTAGGCCACATGTTTATACTGAGCACCTTTGTTTACTTGTTAGTCTGCAAACTTTTGTTCCACAGGAAAGTGTATTGTTGGGGAGAGACGAGCTTCACACAGTCCATTCAGCGCGTTTACCACAAGATTTACACCTTTAAATAACAATGTCTGTCTGAAAGCTTTCAAACAAAAAAACAACAACAACAAAAGACTCATAAACATTGACATAAGTCATTTTACTCTGCAAACCTCACATGAGAAAAAAAACATCTTACAATCAATCGTCTACAGTGTGCTGAAAACAGTCCAAAATAGACAAGTAGCCTGCTTCACCTCTATAACTTGTGAACTAAAGTTAAAGTGGTGTTCTGAATGACTGATACAGCTCATTTCATCATCACTCTTCTATTTGGTACGATCACTGGTCTACAGGAAAAGTAGCCTACCTGCTGGCTTTTGGTGCCTCAAAACAACAACAACAGCACATGGAACCTCTGAGAGTCATTTAACAGGTTACAAAAACCAGCTTTCCTTCTCACATGAAAACAATTCCTCTTCTGACGTCATATCACCAGTTGGCGAACGTTCAAGGTGACACATGTGGTGTGATCACAGAATTAACCTCCCATTCATGCAAGCAAAGGAAAACTGCTTCATCAGCAATTTCCATCCTAATCCGCTTTTTTTTTTCCCCTCTCGAGCTCTCTCCTCTGACCTGGTCACCTAAGATTACAGCTGAAGAATGTGCACCCAGCAGATTACAGCGAAATGGAGCGCTAAGAAGCTTTATTAGATGTGTCAGACACAAGCAGGCTGGTAAGGTGAGGGCTAATGGAATCAAGTCATTGATGATAAACATGCTGACAGTGGTATTTATGATAAGAAACAGATACAAACTCTATCCTAATAAGTTGGGCAGTGTGGAGAAAAACAAAGCGCAGCAGTGATGAATTTTTCAGGCCTTGTTAAATATTGAAGCCGACTGGAGCAGGTTTCTACATTTGACAGGTCACACCTGTTCCCAGAGCTGTTTTACCTGGGTATGTAGGGGCAGCTGGCAGAGGCTGTTTGGAGGAGGTAACTCAGCTGCCTTTAGTCAACAAACCCACAATAAGCCTTTTGTAAAGAGCCTCCCACTCAATTCCTCTTTGTCTTCAATTTCCAATGCCATATTACATATACAGTATATACCATCACTTCCTGAACAAAGTAACTCCAAGTAGGCCACAGGGGGTGTCCCGAACTGATATTGATATCGGTCCGACATCAGCCAAGAAACTAATATCAGATTTTATCGGACTGCATCTTAAATGTCAGATATAAGCAGACCATTTAACTGACTTTAAAAGTATAATTTGTTTTTATTGGGTTCATTTAGGATTTTTTTCCAGGGTCTTCTCATTTTTTTTTTTTTTAATTACATTCAATTGTTGAATACTGTCGATATTATGTTGAAGGTTAAAATCTATGTAACAAATTTGTTACTAATAAATGGGTCAGTTTTTGTCATACCTACTGTTGTTCTCTGTTTAAGTAACATCACTTGATCGAGCCTTTTCTAACACTCCACACTACAACATAAGTTATAAAAGTATGTATTATTGGATTGATATCGGCCAATACTCGAGGCTGCAATATCGGTGTCGCGAAAAAGTTGTATCGGGACATCCCCACACCTAGGTTGACATGTTTTATGCCTAATTACTAGCAAGGAAAACAAAAAACTATGAGACATCACAGTTTTAGGTGAGAGGAGTAATGCCTACCTGTAGCGGACATGAAAGGACTGCTCCTCAGATCCTGTGCTAACCACTGAGCCACTTGTATCCATTGATGTGCATAGTATGAGGGAAAATCCCAGTCTGGTTCCCGAAAAAATGGCTGCGTTTAAAAAAAAAAAAAAACACCCAAAAAGACAAACTTTGTTCAAGAGGAGGCTAACCACTGTGTTCCTCTGCTGAATGCTGAGGAGGGAAGGAAACCCCGTTAAGTGTCAGACAGAGCTGCAGAGTCCTGAGCGTCAGTCCGCACCGCTGCTTTCGTATACTGTGTGTTTTGCGTCACTGCCCCTCACTCTCGTCAGCTGCCCTCTGTGAAGAGAACACAAGATGCTGTATGTGAAGCCTTTTTTTTCTGGCCACGTGCTGCCATGGCAACACCAACCAAACAGCAGCGTGCACAAGTGGGGCAGGCAGGAGCGGATAGAGTAAGAACCCTGTTGGGGGGGGTCCACAGGTCCACACACAGTCAGACATGCTGTCGCTCTAAAATGAAGAGTCATTACAGTCTCTGAAAAGTGTAAGCGGCTCCAAGCTGAGCAAGCGGAGTGTGACCTATGAAAGCAGAGATGAGAGAAAAAGGCTCACGTCCAGAGGAAGAGCAACCAGGAGCGACCTGTGCAAATATGTTGCAAATATCACCAAATTAAGAATTGGTTATGGAAAATAACAAAACAACCGGCACAACTGTGTGCTTGTTGCTTCCACCAGAGGAGACGCAGCGTGGTCAGCAAGAGAGAGTGCTGCTTGCTCAGAAGAATACGGATGAGATGAACTGCTGCTAATAAAGACCAGAGCCACATTAGCTCATTTCTCCATGAGGTCATGCAAACCACACCCATCGGTCCCGGGTTCAACTCAGCAATACAGCAACACCACACATACAGCATTAAATGGGGCACACGAGTTACATTCAACTTGGTGAACTATATAAGGAAGCATTGTGGGATAAAAACAATGTGGCGTCTAATCTGAGTGTCTGTGGGTGTGTTGTGAAGCTCTCTTTGACACGTGGTACTGGCTGATGAACATATATTTAAAAGGCTGGACACTGTACTAAATCTAGACGTCTCGGAAAACAACTGGTATATTTTATAGTAAAAGAAAAACAGCACGGACATAAGAGATGGTCAATCAGACTGTTCTGTTAAGATTCATCCATGAAAACAATCAACCCAGTGTGTGTGCCTTTACAAAACTAATACCTCACATTAAGGGGATCACTTACAAATCTAAGGACTTAAAAAAACAAAAAAAGCAATAATACTGACCTGTTTGTGTTTTGGCAATTAAAGTGGCGTAAACGTGAGAGCTTTATTTTGATATTAAAGAGTTTCCAGGACGAGGCATGTATCTAAGAGGAAACTGTGAATAAACTAAACAAATAAAGCTTTTGGAAATCCACTGTCTATGTTGGATGAGTACTTGTGCTTAGTCAGACGTATTGAAATAAAAACAGATATGAGTATGTTGCAATCTTCTCCTCTGTTCTTCCTGCTGCGGCGTAAACGTGAACAGCCTTCAACACAAACTTAAACCCTGCAGGTTTCTGCAGATTATTATAATGACAGATCTGTGCCAGTTTTGGCTCAGCCTTTTTTTCACCTTTGCATGCCAACTGGGTGTGTTACCGACAGTGGGCATGAACAAGTGTTTAGCAAGAAGAGATGCATAACTAAAAGGTGCATCATGGGAAACGAGAGATTGTTTCTTAATGACAGTGTCACAACAGGCTATAAATGACTGTGAGTCACAGACAGGGGATGATTTCATTTCAAACACAAAGAAGATTTTGATTTGTTTTCTTTGTACTAAGAGTCCATTGAAGCCCTGTTACAATTACTACAACTGAGAGCAAAATCTAAATATGCAAACACAACTAAGTAGTACACCTATGAGCAGGGGAAAAAAACCTGCTGCAAAACAAAAGAAAGAAACAAGTAAATAGGTCCTGGAATACTGACCGGTAACTCTTCCTCACAGGGACAGGATATCTTGAGAGTCTGCAAAGAAATGTGATCAGGACTTACTTACATTTTCTCTCCAGACATAAATGACTGCTATGATTTAGATTTTAGATGAGGCTACATAGCATTAATTTGAGAGATACACATCTTGTAACACACTCAGTTTCCAATTAATTAGGTTAAAGTATCTCAAGTTTTCCAAACGTTAAGACAAAGCTGTGTTTAAACACAACCAACTAAAAAACATGTTGGAGCAACACTTTTGTTGCGATAGTTTTACCTAAGGACACTTCGTATACTCCACAAAAAGATTAAAGGTTAATGTTCGTGTCCATAAATGACCATCACAGATGATGCATTACTGCTAATCTGACATGCACATTAAAGTTAAAGTATCTGATATGAAAGTCATTTATTCAAGTCTCTAACGAATAGCAAGTGATCGTTAGGAACATTGTATATGTATGTCAGCAAACAGTTGTAAATGTGAATGCAATAATTCTGTCGGGTATTAGAGATGAGTGATCGTCGTGTATCCTTCAGCCTGATCTCCATTCACTTTAAATCTACTCTGTCATGACGGAACTGAATGACAGGACAGTAAAAACCGCACTTTCATGAATGACACTACTGTAAGAAGTCTTTCTCCGCTGGAGGAAACACAACCTCGGGCAGTGTATTCATGAGTTTACTCTCAAAGAATCACATCTACTGAATGATTAGCCAGCTAGCATGTTAGCTCCTAAACTTACGTTGGACGATCCAGTTCGACCGATGATGACTTATCCTCTTCTTTATTTAAATGTCTCACAAGGATAAAAACATGGCTCCGGAAAAAAAAGAAACAACTGAGTAATACCGTGACAAACTATACTATATCTTCAAATTCATTATCTTATCCCTATTGTTAAACTTTTTGTAACTTCAATGAGGTAGACACAAATTCCCTTGTGGCTGCCCAGAGCGTATTGTGTTTTTCACCAACTAGCCAATCAGAGGTTGACATTCAAAAATGGCCGCGCCCAGAATAACAGTCATTGGCCCAACAGATTTGAATAGAAAATATATTACGTACCACAGAGTCAGCGAGTGAATGACACAATTTAACCGCAGAGTAACAAAAAAAAAAAAAACAATTGGCTACTGTGTATGTTAAATAAAATGAGTTGTTGAGAAAGTAAAAATACACGAAAGCAAAAAATCAGTGCAAGGTACTGTGCTTTATCATGCTTAAATCCTAAATTACTAAAATAAACATAGTTCTTCATAAACAGTCTTTTGGGTAGAGGTCTGACCACCGTTACCAAGCAACCACTCCCTGCCGGCCTGTACAGCTGCCAGTCCGACTGTAGACGCTCAGTGAAGGCTGCATTATTAATGATGGCAGAGAAACTAAACCTGTCCGAGAAACCATATGTCAAGAAAGAAAGAGACAGAAACACTGTCACCGGTAACGACATGATGTCAAGAGCGAGACCAGGGTTGTGGATCGGATCTACTTGATGTTACTCCGCCGAAGAAGTGCAACATCGAAGTAAGTTTCCAGCAACAAAACTGCCTTAACATAGTGTTAAAGTCAAAAATAGATCAACAGGTGCTTTTATACCAACATTACATACCCGTTTCTATCATTTATTTTCTTTTATCTTCAGGTCAGACCTCATTAATTGCACTTTCAAGACACTGTCATTAAATTTCTATATTTTAGAATGACATGCTAAGTATTGACATGGCTGTTTCTCTTGGCAACCCTGTGCAAATGTGTTGCAATATGTTGTATTTGTTTTCTACATTGTACTCTTATGAGAAATGTTTAATAAAGTAAAATTATATTACAAAGTAGTAATATGTTTAGGAGCGAATTAGTCACTTTGCTTTTTTAATTTTTCATCAAACAATAACGAAAACAACCTTTGATATAGCAAACATGTTTTCAACAACAACAAAAAAGAAACATAGATATGGATGGATGTTTTGTTTATTAGTTTGCAAGATAGTTTGTCGTTTATTTGTGTTCCTACTTTTTGTATGCTGCTTTTTCACATGATGGTGTTTAAATTTTTTGGATGGGTCATATTATTTATGCATGGAATAATCAAGATAATCAAAATCAATATATTTTCTTTGTTATTTTGAGACATCAACTTCTTCATTTGAATATTTCTGCTTCATGAAATTAACATCCCAGAGCGATTCAGAGGTAAATGTGTACCACACTACATTAGCATGCCAGGTACACCAAAGCATGCTGTTTGTTTTATCAGAAAAAAAACCTTTCCAACAATAAATCTTATAAAATGTTAAAGAATGTGTGATACAGATATAATTACATCCAATATTAATCCAATAAAATCCAATAATTTAATTTTCTTTTGACAAATGCTAAAACACTTTATCTATATATTTAATGAGAATGCAGTTTATATAAAGTTTATATTGAATATGTTGAGTATACACTTTAATGTGGTGCTCAAGTACTACTTAATCTGATATATCGTATATACTCTGTCAATGTCTCTCTCTCCCACACACAAGTACACAGAAATTATTTCAATGGTTTGACCATTTAAAAAATGTAACACTTTTGTCACGCCAACCTCTGACTACACAATGCTCTGATTGTTAAATAATTGACAGCTTAACACATTTTGATCCAGTGTTGTCAGCTCACTGGTTGCGTTGCTAAGTGATGAACAGGTGCTCCCTGCTCTCCTGTCTTAACACAGGTGAGGAGAGGTTGTCGCTTTGCAGACAAAGTTGTCATGGAGGGAGAACCAGACGAGTCAGATGAGGATGTTAAGGGAGAGGACAGGCCAACTGTGCTGTGGGAGAAGTGCATTCAGCAGAGCATCTTTGTTGACCTTAGTGAGGATGAAAGTCTCCACCTGAGTGACCTGGAGAATTCTTTTGCCATTCATCTGTCCCAGGCAGAGTCTGCAGCCTCGGAGGCCAGCATCCATCTCAGTGGTGAGTCCCGGAGTCTATTTTTGGTTATTGTAAAATCTTTTTTCTCTTTTTTTTCTTTTTGGGTGACAAGAAATTTCATTAAACCAAAGTGGCAGATAGTCAACGTGATAAGATCCCAGTGTCCTCATGCAATGACTCAGGCTTCAATAAATTAATAGAACCCTCATATTTTGTAATTATACATTATGTCATTTGCAGGTAGTGCAGAGCTGTCAGCTTTAGATGTTTCTTCCTCAGAGTCCAGCTCTGTCAGCAGTCAGAGTGATCGGCTGGTAAAGAGCAAGGATAAGAGCAGCGCATTTCATGTGTCTGCCCAAAGACCAAACACCATGCAAGGTGAGCCCCCATTAAATCAGGGGTATGAGGAAGCACGGCAAGATACAAGCGACGAGGATCAGGAAGAGCTACCTTACGATGGTGACCTTGGAAGCACCTACTTCAACATGTCTTCTATCTCTGAGGGTGAAAGAGGCTCAGATGGAAGAGGTACTGTCCATGCAAGTCCGGATGATCTTGGTTTGCTTGAATGTAATCAAGTAGAGAGAGATGATGTTAAACACTTGTTTTCAGTTGAGAGCAACGCTGAGAAACCTGCAACTCTGTTTCAAGAGGATGCCAACAGCAAACAGGATCATGTTTTTAATGTTTTAAAACCAAAGGAGTTTGCCTCATCATGCCCTGCAGACATTAACCAGGTGTTGTTGCGACATTTCTCCCAGGAAGAACTGCTGTGGCCAGGCAAGCTGATTGAGGCAGAGACTCTGCCTGAGGTGTCCCTGCTAGAGAGCATGGATGGCACAGTTTTAAGCGGGGCTCCAGCACACAACAGCATGAAAAACAATAGTAACAACTCAGAGAGCTTTGCTTGTAATACAGAGATCATTCAGAGTTCCTGTGCAGAAAGAGCTAATGAAAATGTAAAATCAAGTTTAGTGGAAGAGCCCAAAGAGAGAGTTGAAAAGGTAAATGCTTCTGCTTATAACTGTATCGCATCCAACTCTCAAAGTACAGACTCGAAACAGGACGCAGGTGCTGTAGATCTAGCAAAACAGGGAAAGTCCCAAGAAAATGATCAGGTGCGTCAAGTCCCCCTTGTGCGCACCAGGTCCTTCACTGAGATGAAATATGGACAAGGCCAAGTCCATTATCCACAACCGGACTTCTCCAAGGTTGCCCCCAAGATTAAAATCCCCAAAGCTCTAAGTGGACCAGCCCAACCCCTTCCCCAGAGCCCCAGCACCATTCACAGAGCCCAGTCCTCTCCAGGGATGTTAGAAGTGATCAGCAGAGTCCTGGAGGACTCAGTCCAGCTGTCAGAGAAACCCTATGTGTTCAAAGATGAGGACAAACAGGCTCCTGCACTGGTGCATCACCTGCAGGTAGAACATATCCAGAGTGCAGAAAGTAGCAGTGTGAACACTGTAGTAGGACTAACTTTGTCTTATTCCATATGTCTTTAGGCTGAATATGATAAATTACTCACCAAATATGCTGAGGCAGAGAACCTTATAGATCAAATGAGAGTTGGAACTAATGTAAGTAAACAATTCAGTGTTGTTGTTTATAACTGATTTGACTGATATATAATGACTGTTGGAGTGTGAAAATCAGAAACATGTCAGTCACAGGTGAATTCACCTGATTAATTACTGCTCTTTTTTCAAGACTCAGTCCTCCTCAGAGCTCTTGCTTCATTTTGAGTTTGAGGATGATCATCTAGAAAACGTACCTGTAGTCAAGGGAAGCCATCTTGGATCCTTGGCTCCTGTCCTTCCCACATCAGGTACGTCTCTGTCTCTGTTTGACATTTGATATTGTGACACTTTGCTTCACTTCCTGCAATCAAGTGCACCCTGTTTCCATAGAGACAAACCGGGTCAGATGGCACACTTCTGGTTACACAAACATCTCTTCTTTGCTTTTGTATTTTGTAATTGTCACTAACTGTTGGTATCATGTGTGTTTGCATTGTTTAAAAACACAAATTCGAAATTCTTAGTCTAAACATTTTAGAATGTTAGTATTTTGGATGTGGATGATCAGAAACCAGTGTCAATAACAAGGAGATGTTGCTCACTGGCCTCTTTCTAGTCTATTTCACTCAGGCCTTTGTTATTTTTTTTACAGGTGAAAAAAGAGAAACAAACTCCCAGAGTAAAATTGAGGAGGTGAACACAGATTCCTCCAACCAGCCTGAAGAAGGTCCCAGTTATGGGGAAATAATGACAACAGAGCTGAGAGACATCATCACCCAGTTCATGCAGAGAGTAAGTTAAACCTTTTAGCTTTATTAGATGAATAGAATTAAGTTAATAAAGTTGATCATCATACTACAAGTGTTGCTGGAGCTTCTTGACCTTTAAGCCTCTCCATACACCATGGTAGATGAAGTTGTGCCAGAAAACCCTACTCTGCTTCTTAAGTTAAACGCCAGGAGTTTAGCTGTGAACAGATAACTAAATCAGTTGTTCTTCTATTCAGGTAGAAGAACTCAAAATTAGCGTAAGCAACGTGTCAGTGAGCGCAGCAGACCAGCACATGGTAAGTGTTGTATACTTACTTTATGTACCGTAAATTCCGTACTATTGAGCGCACCTGGATATAAGCCGCACCGGCTAAAAATAAGTAAATAAATGTATTTGTACATATATAAGCCGCACTTGATTATAAGCCGCAGGTGTCCACGCTATAACAAGAGCTATTTACACAGACGTAGGCTACCGGTAACATCCGCAAATACTGTAGCGTCCGTACGGACGTTAAAGGACGACGAGAGCGTTCAAATAATAACTTTTAATAACCTGGTCACTGTCGGCCGTGACCACGCCGTTTACAGCGGAGAACAAAACCATAACTTGCTGTAACAATCCAACTCTCTCCCCCAGCGTTCTCTCATACAGCCACTCAACACGTTCTCGCTGGTGCATTCACTGACTCTCCACATAATCGGAATTATGAACACATTATCAACTACTGACTTTACAACATGAACCGTTACAATACGAAGCCTAGCCGACGGTGTCTGTAACACGGCTGATGAAAAAGATGACCGTAATATATTTCACAAGAAAAAGTCCATCCATTCACTGCCTCAGAATGACTTCATTACTCACTTCCTCAGTCTCTGTTGTCGCTGTCAGTGTCATCTTAACGTGCAGCAGCTCTGTTAGCTTCTTTGACAGCCAGGTCGATCGCCTTTAACTTGAAAGCTACATCATATGCATTTCTCCGTGTGTTTTCCATGATGAGGGTGCGTGCATGAAGCGCAAAATGACTGATATTAAGATCCGACGTGACGAAGTCAAATGTTTTTGCGGCAGAAGCTCATTGTCCCCCATAAAAAATCCATGCATTAGCCGCACCGGAGTAGAAGCCGCAGTGCTCGAAGTGTGAGAAAAAAGTAGCGGCTTATAGTCCGGAATTTACGGTAGTTCTTTAGGTGATGTACATAATATATGTTTTTTATTACCTTAAGATTCATTGTATTTTTCGAGGACCAATGCAATTCTACCTTTAACTTTTGCATGTGCACACAATTACTGTAAAAATGTGTCCCTGTTCAGATACTGAGGGGGCTAATGGAGGCTCAGGACCAGCTGGAGAGAAAATACATCAGCAAGAAAGAGGAGCATAGAGCTCTGGAGATGCAAAACTACATGGGCCTGTGCAGGAACACTGGCACCTTTGACCCAAACAGGTGAGTCTGCAGTTGCAAACAAACGTGCCAGCATCATCACAATGCGTCCACTCCTTTGCATATTTACGTGTGCGTGTTAAAATGTGTTCAGGCTGGTGGAGGGAGACATATTCAGGATAGGGATGCACCTTGAGGCCATAAAGGAGGTGATAGACAGAAACGTGTATGAACAGATTTCTCCACCTCACTCATCCTCCACTCCCACACCCATGAGACAGACACAGCACGAGACGCCGAATCCTCTCTGCATGCTTACACCTTCACCTCCGTCATCCCTGCATGAGGTAATCAACCCTCTGACACATATCGCCTCACTCGCACTTACTCATCTTTAAAATGTTTGGCAATGTATCATCCATGTGTTTTTCTGTGAAGTGGCCTCTCATATATTTCAAAATGTTATGATGACATCATACGTTGAAACAACATTTTTATCTTGAGGCACAAAGAGTTAAGCTCTTCTGGTGAAGCAGGTCCATTTCTTCTTTATCTGCTGGATTCAATGATTGAATAGAATTTCATGTTTTCCTTGACATAAATCTTGAGAAATGTAGTCGTCCTGACTTTTCTTTTAGCATGTCCAGAGGGTTGAATTTCTTGCTTTAGAGAAACGACCAGATGAATTTCTATCAAATGTAGAACAGACACTCAAGTTTTCTGTCAAATTTTGACATTATAGGCTTGGAAATAGTAAATATGATACTTCAACATGCATGAGCTTGTTAAAATGATTCATCTTGACATTATAGAAATACCAAGTTTTTATTAAAAAACTATAATTTATCTGACTTATTGCAGGTCGCTCCCCCTTCTAGCATCTTCAGCTTGTTTCTTCTCCTAAGACAAATGATCTCTTGAGTGTTTGTGTGTAAAAGACATCCCCAACTCTAATTGATCTGTTTGTGTTGTACATTTCAGGGACCATGTTCCAGTTTTTCCACTGCTGGATTTCATGTGGAGAAAGAAGAGGAAAACATTGAGAAAGTAATGAGGGACCGCCAGGTCTATGAAGAAAGTGTTGAAGTTATAACAACTAACTCGAACAGCCACCACAGCAGCTGCCATTCAAGGTAGGCTTGCTCAGATAATTTAAAGATTTAAAATAAGAATACTTTGTTTATTGTTAAGTGATATATTTAGTTTCATATTTAAATATTCTGTTTCTTAAGTAGACAATACTTTTAGTTTTAAAATTTGGGATTTTCAACTGGTGAGCTGAATGACGCACACCTGTACTTTCTGTGAAAAATGTAGTCAGAAGTTATCGGAAATTATTCAGAAATATTAAGAAGCTCTCCGAGATACATCATAGTTTCCACCATTGTTTTTTGTATGTTGCAAAAGGTGGTGCGTGTGTGCATGTTCTCCGCTCTCCCACGAGCAGATAATGTTTCAGCTGCGGTGACGGTGTTCAGTTCCATCCAGTGTTGGAGTCGCAGCGTTCAGGTTCTCTTCTCTGTCCTGTTTCAGGAGCTCAGAGCGCTCTGTGGAGAGGCTGGAAATTCACACAGCGGAGACAGAGGAGGAGAAGAACTCTGTCTTTTCAGATGAGCTCGACCACAGTAACATCTTAGCATACTTAGATGGAAGCAGCTCATCATTCTCCGGACAGATACAGAGGACAGCTGACAGGTCAGAGTTGTTGATGTCAAAGTCCAAAGACTGCAGCTAACCATGCCTCTGTTTTGTGGTTTCTCTATACTGTTTACTCCTAAATAATGCATGGCTCATACAAGTAATCCATCTTGTAATCCTGTGACAGTGTAAGTGAGCTGCTTCTGCAGAGTGTTTGTATTGTCAGCCTACTGTACAGATGTTAAATATGTCACTTGTTCTTGTTGCTGCAGTCAAAGCACCCTGGACAGTGTCCTGCACGCAGTGGGTGAGTGTGATCAGGACTGTGTGAGTCCAGCTGTGGAGCTCTCCTGTTTGTCTGATGCACCCAGAAACTCAGACATCCACAACCCCTCAGATCCTCCTCTCCAAACCTCATCTTCATCACAGGTCGGTCCCAGTGAATGACTAGTTCGGTTGATTATCTCTGCACATATAACAATGTGGGGTTTTTTTCTGAATATAATTTAATGATTTTTATGCATCACATTTTCAGGGTTAATTTTTGAAGTTGCAAGTAGAATGCAAAGACTGCTATTTCTGTGTTTTTTTGTATTGTTTTTGTTTGTTTTCATGGATGCAGAGGATTGTGAGCCCAGAGACTGACAGTGGATTTGGAAGTTCTTACCTGAATAACTCGGCTTCTGGATCATTCGAACCCAATCTGCTCACAGAACGGTACAGACGTTTATAAATGAGCAATAGCAGAATTCTGTCAGTAAACACAAACTTACCCACTGTCACTCTCTCCACGTCAACTCATGTTTAAACCCTCCTGTCTTCAGTGTGCCGTCCCAGGGTGATGGTTTAAGCAGCACAGACAGTGAGGGCTCCTGCTCCAACCTGCAGACAGCAATCCATTCAGCCAGCCTCCCCAGTCAGTTGTGGGTTAGCCCCGATCAATCTGTTGAAACACCGTCCTGTGGTGGAACAATGGCAGTGGAAAGGTGGGTGGAGAGTACTACGAAGGAGCCTTCAGTCCATCTACAAGGTCAGTGAACCTTCCTTAATGCTAAATTCTTGTTCTACCAGGCAAAAAGTAAGAAATAATTTGATTGCACTCTTACAGTGTTTGTGACCAAATTCCATGAAATCTTGACCCCTTAGTTTTATTTAAAGTGAGTTTCTATGCTGTTCCTTTTATATACAATATGTAACTTTATATTTCTAAGTGTTAGCCTTTTTTGATGGAGTTGACAATGGTATGTGCTACCATGTTGAACTGAAGACAATAGTAATAAATAGCGTGTGTTGTTTTGTTTGATTGTTTGAGTTCTGTTCATTTGTTTGTTTTTATTTGCCTTTCTTATTCCTTTTTAATTCACAAATTCATTATTTATTATATTAATATAATTAATATTTCATTCACTGAATTGTTTTTAGCAATTACCATTGATTTTTGTGTACCGTGTTTTGTATATGAAGATGTTTAAGATGTGCAGTCCTTAATGACTGTTCAACAAATTACAAGTTTAGTTTTTATAGAAAGGTTTGTTCTGCTGAAAATCCAACATTGTGTGATCGTTTCATATTTACAGGTAAATTGTGAATTAATGAATGCTTCTCTACCACTGGACAGGATCTGAAGGCAGCCTGACAGCTCAACTCCGTTACCACAGTCCTGAACCCAAACTCAGTGCCACCATGGATGTGGATGACAGAAGCAGCCCACTGAACTCATGCTCTTGTAATAGGTTGGTTTGTGCTAGGGAGAGCCAGTGTTATAAAGATTTACTCATAATCTTCTGATGTTTCCCTACTACAGAGTCAATCACTTTATCTGTATCTGTGTGTGGGTATAGTGAGGCTATCGTAGCTTTGCAGTCAGAGGTATCCAGGCTAAAGAGGGACCTTGAGCAGGGCCTGATCCAGCTGCCTCACCTAGCACAGAAGATGGACTATCTCACCTCAAGATACAGAGAGGATCGTCAGGAGCGCAGGCCTAAAACCAGACTGCGGAACGAGCACAGACTATCATGTAACAGGTGATAGCTGTTAGCAGATATAATGGGAAAACTGACGGATAATGGTCTGTTTTGGGGTGAGTTGATTTGGACTTTGGCCACTGTAACGTCCCTTTATATTGTTCCTTCTAGTGTGTGGGTGCCATCCAGTAGCAGACAGCCTTTGAGTGTAGTTAGTTCCAGTCAGGTGAAGATGGAGGACTGGATATCTTCAGACATGGACCCCAGTAAGAGCAAAGGTAATCCACCACCAAAAAAAGAAAATTGCAGCAAAACCCTCCACATTTATAATTGTATGTTTGTGTATTTCCGTGATTGTTAAAAGGGTTTGGTTGGTTTATTCCTCAGGTACAGATGGTGGTGACACAGTCGGTTCTGATAACATGGTGCAGTTCCAAAGTGCGCCTGTAGGGAGCAGGAGAGGGACGGACAGTATGCACTGTTCACCTGAGTTTACCAATAAACTTCAATTCAACCAAGGTCTGAGCTGTTGTCTTAGTCCTGACCTTGTTCAGTTGTATCTCTAATATGGGATATATTGTACTCAAAGATGTTTCATGTGTCTTTTAATCCCTCGGTCAGAGAGAAACAGCTCAGTTAAACACTCTGTTCCGACCAGCTCTAGCTTAAAGGGAGTGAAGGAAGAGACCTTTGATAGCCAAGCCATGCATAGAAAACAAAGTAAGTTATTTGAAAATCCAACGTTCATCATGTAAACATTTTGTGTCAAGCAGGTGAATAATAAAATGTCAACAATGTTAACTAAATTGTTCCATCATAGGATTTAGAGTATATACCAGAAAATCAAAAGTGTAGCAGCTTCATCTGTCACCAATCAACACTCTCCTCTCATAAAAGTTCAAAACAAAAACCATGGATACATATATGTAAAATGTTGTGTGTTATTCATGTTCATACTTATTGCTTCACATGTTTCCATGTTCCAGCAACAGTCATTGACAGTTTTTTTGTCGAGGAGGGATGGCCTCTTTTCTCCTCTCCGTCTCCTCAGAGGCCCCTCCTACAAGTAAGCTATGGCTCCTCCAGCAGCCTACCTGCAAGGTAATCATAGGTCTCATGAGAAAAGAAACCCATCACATAACAGGAAGCTGTCAGATACTGATCGTATAGTTCTGTTAAAGTGAAATCCTCTCTCCTCACGATTAAAAAAAAAAAAAAACAGCTATAAAGTGAGGGAGCCGCTGCAGTCCACGCCCCGACACAGAAAGCGCTCCACCCAGTCAGACACAGCACTGCTGCCAAGTAATGTGTACTTCCAGAGGACACAGACCCCGGTATCAGCGCCCTCAAAGGCTGGCAGCAGGTCGAGCAGACGCAGAGGGAGCAAGGTGAGTAGTCTCCTCATTCCTTGTCTGAGCTTGCTAAAAGAAATCTGTGAATCCCCCAAAAATCATGTTGTTAACATTGTATGGTTGATTCATTGTAAATTGTTTTTCTGTTTCCTAGGAAGAAGAGATGAGTAGGACTTTGGACCAGGCTATCGAAGTGGCCCGGAGAATGAAGAGGACCACTGACAGGATGGCAAAGCGACTGTCAGCCGACCTGACCGAGGCTAAACTCCAAAAGAAGCTGCACAACATGCAGCCACTAGGGGGCAGGATACACCACGCATTGTAACAAGCAGGTTACAGATCAGTTTACCCTGAGAACATCTATCTGCCAGTCCCTATGATACATAATGACTGTAGACTATAAGAATAGAGCACTATCTTTATTCTAAGGTGAGGGAGTTATTCAAGAACCTGTGTTAGGTCATGTCTTTTGTTTTACAGATTTGTATATTTATACTTCACAATCTGAAATCACACTCAGAATGTACTTTTACAATCATACCTATTCTTACTTGGCTTTTCTGATAATTGATATTTCTGATGATTGAAAGTCTTTCCTTCTATTTACATTGTTTACACTTTATTTGATGTCCTTTGTCCACAACATTTGATCAATACAGATCAAAATGATTCCCAGACCTTCATGCATTTCGTTAAAAAATGAAATCTGTGGGGGGTTACAGTTTCACTTTAATAATAAATCAATAAAACATTTTCCATATATTTTTGCAATGCTCCATCTCAGTGCACTTGTCTCCTCTTTGCTTTTTTTTGTTCACCTGTTTTCCAACTCAATGTAAAAAAAACAGCCACAGGGTCATGGAGTTAAAATAGGTCAGATTATTAACATTACATGTCAGGAAAAACCCCCTCTGTCTTACTGGTATCAGCTTTTTTGTCTTTCAGCTAACGTTTTCCTTAGACTCCTAAATGCCCATCCCTGCCTGCCCATGGGTGCTTGCATCACAGTGTCTTCTTACCGAGTTACCTTTGGATGTCTTTGTGGCTCCATCTCCTGCTGCTGCCGGGGTGTGTTCAGTTTCTGATGTGGAGGATCAACTTTCTCTGTTGTGTTTCTGAGAGGGTATCAGGAAAGAAGATGTGTCTAAACAACATTCCTGGGCAGTTCCTTGAGATTGTCTGAAGAACAGTAGATGTTCTCATAGTTCACTATCCTGCAGGCCATTAAATGGGCAGACTGCTCACATTTCAAGCTCATAACAAGACAGTAGATACTACCAAAAAATAATTATTGCAGTTTATATGCATTTGTAAAGGACTATTCAAAAACATGAGCACTTGACAGATGTGAACGAGTAACCCAAATAATTCCTTTAGGGTTATAGCTTGTGAAATTATTCTTACAGTATACCTTGTTTATCTGTCTTTGTCTTTGTGAGTTTATGTGTGTGTGTGTGTGTTTGCGCGCGCATTAGAATCTACATTGATTTTAGAAAAAGAGAAAAGTAATAGAGCTTGTCAGTTCAAAACTTGCCAATAATTTGTTGCTCACAGTTTAAACCTCTGAGTGGGGATTGAAGCTCCTTTCCCTCTGCACCTGTGACAGCAAGTCACTGAGTCACTTGTTTGAGGGGTCATGATCGGTTGTAAAGTATTTGACTTTCTCCAGTGCTTCTCCAACCAATAAGGGGCACTGAAATCTAAAAAAAACATCCAAAAAGATACTGCAAATGGAGGATGTCACTCATCTTGATGCAGTTGCCGCGACTACCAGCCAATGTGTCTGGCTTCTGATGATAACTCAGAAGGATGTACCCAACAATAAGATACCAAGAATACGTTTGAAGAGTCCTGCTGTAACCTCCACCCTAAGATTTAAACTTGACAGATAATCTGTGATCTTATTGTGCTTTGTTTTTTTTCCCTGGGTGCGGCAGCAAGAGTGACTAACTGGGTACTTAAACAGAGTTATTATAAAATATGTAGGGCTAATGAAGGGAGGCCTCAACTTACAATGCTACCAAAGACACAAAGGATGACGAGCCATCTTTGTGGGTAGTGACTATATTTTATTTTCTAATGCTGGCTGTTGTTGTTAAGTAGTGCTCTGAAAGGTGACGACTGAAGAGATGATCATCACGAGACCATTGTGCTTCTCTTCTGCTGTGCTCCTTCTCAGTAACTTCATGCCCATATTATTATTATTATTTATTTTATTTTTTTTGTGGTGTTCAGTTTAACAGATCTTCATTTCCTTCCGATGCTCCCATAAGGTACCATCCTTGTAAGCTGGATGGATCCTGCCCCTTTCTGGACTCCCGCCTTCTTAAACAATCTGTCCATATAACCATTCCTCCTTTATTAGCTTGCATCATTGCTGATATTATTACCTGTTGCTAAAGCACATCTGGGAATTCAAGTATTGTTTTCAGACAAAAATGTCCATTAAGAAATGTCTAATTTTAACACAACCATCATTTAATAAATATCATTTGTAAGTCCTGTCTTAAGGTATCTACATTTTTGGATCATACGTTTTAAGGTTTGCCGGAGCTATACAGCATACAAAACAATTTGACTGTAGATTTTGGATACCTGAAACTGTTGTTCTTTTTACACTTCGAAAATGGCTTCATACACAAAAGAGAATGAGCTGGTCCTTAGGGATCCTCCCAGGCCGCCTCCATAATACACCTGACGCAGATACTCGGTCACTGGGGAAAAGAAAAGCAATTACAACAATCTTACCCCACCTATGTCATTTTAACTGGAGCTACAGCACACACTGTACTCTCGATACAGTATAGTCTGTGCTAAAGTTACCTGTAGTGGAGAACAATAGTACGTTTAAGTTAGTCAAATGTATATGGTTACATAATCTTGCTGGTTGCTGTCATTTGTTTTCTTAGTGTTATTAATGTTGACCCCAGTTGACTTTGAAGAAGATGAGTGGTCACACTTTATACACCTTAGAAACCCTTTAGGTGGAGGTTACAGTGTACTCTGTCTGATAACCACGAACTCACACACAATATTTGTATTTACAAATATTAAAGGGCCATAGCTGCTTTGATGTAAAAGGGGTGTCGGTCTGCCTCCGTTTCAAAATTCAGTAGGCTACTCATCCTTTGTATGAATGCTGCATTTCATATCAGTTGTGAGGCTGCATGTTTCTCACCTGGGATGTTATGAAACATGTGTCAGACATCATGACAAGAAACTGTCTGACAAGTTGTTCAATTACAAAGCTCAGTTGCAAAAACAAATTGCCAGAAAAGTTTGCAACATGGTACAGATGCAGATTCATGGTTTGAATCTGCATCTTTATGCAACAAAAGGGATCTTCCTCCTCTCACTCTAATAGGCCACCCAGACATCCCCCGGGGAGGAGTTACTGCCTTTGGGCGCTTTGGTATTTGCTGAAACAAAACAGGACCTGTCCTTTCATCAGAGAAAAAGGGGGAGGGAAGAGTGAGAGTTAGAAAGGAAAAAAAGTTTAATTTCAAGTTGAGCTATCTCACTGAAGTCATTTTGAGACACAGCATCAAACATCTTGCCTTCAGGCAGCAAGAAAAAAAATCAGCAGAAATGGGAATCCTGAAGTTAAAGATGCTTAAACTTTTACTTCTGTTGACCTTCACAGAGGTAAGAGATGCTCCTTCTCTAATTGTGCACTGATTTTTGTTTTACAATAAAAAATACTAAAAATATAATTGTCAACAAATTGATGTTTAATCTATCTTTGATATGGTTCACAATATACAAACTCAGATTATTGATAACTTTTGAGGAAGGACTTTTTAAACCTGAACACACTGGCTCTTTTGAGTGTCACTGCTGTCAACAAGTGCGTGTTGCATGCCCAACCGTAGCTCAATAGACAAATTCATTCAGACCTGAAAGAAATACCTGCACTGAAATCTGTGTTGAGTGAAGGTAATGTGCAGCCTCATGCCTCTCATGCTCCTAGAATATGATACAGGACATAATTTTGCTCAGGATATATTGTGAAATACCTTTAGCCTGCTGCCTTTGAAATGAAGTCCCTGTCTTTTAAAAAACACATTTCTTGTAATCTAACAGAAAGTTAACTATGCAAAAAGTTGTTCCACAAAAAAAAAGAAATTTACGTATGTCATTATTTTGTTCATTCATGGTTCATATTTTGTTCTTTTCAGATGTTTGCAGCCGATAATGGTAAATATTTTCTTAATGATGATTAGGAACTCTTGTAATATCTAACACCATTTGTGTTTGTAATTAGGACAACTTTGAAAGGTCAAACTCTATAAAAAGTCCCTTGTTCTAAAACAACAAATGTGCAATTTTATGAGAATATTTTTTTCTTTCAGTCGTTCCCATCATTGTTTCTCTTCTTCTCTATCTCCTCCAGATATCACTCTGTCAGTGTTTACGGTAACATCTAAAAGTATGACAGTGCAGTGGAGCATTCAAACTGGTGCCAGCTCCTACAAAATCACAGCAATACCCAAGAACTCTCCGGAACGATCTATCTTCGCTCAGTTCAGTGGCAACATGGTGATGGGTTCAGTCAACTCCCTGTCCCCAAACACAGTGTATACCATGCAGCTGGAGGCCATGGACAACGCATTCAACGTGCTGAGCAGTGCAGAGACGGAAGAGACCACTGGTGAAAAATCAGATTCAGATACTCTCCTTTGAATAAAGATGGACATGTGGTTGTAACTTACATTTCTGTGCTGTTCTCCTCAGGCTCTTTACTTTTTTTTATCTGCATTGTTGTTGTACCTAAAGTATAAATACCTCAGAGTTGGTTAAATTTTTTTATTTTATAACAATCTACTTTTAAGTGTACAGTGTTTTTCATTAAGGCTAATACAATATTATTGATATCCTTTTGACTTATAACATTTAGTTTTGGAATTGTAATTTTAAGATCTTATCCAAGGAAACAAATATGTGAAACTGTTGGAATCCTAAATCAACAGATCAAAGAACAGATTTGTAGATTGATTTATTTCTATGATTTGTTCTCCAGCCCCTGAAGTCCCCAGCATCGATCAGGCCTACTCCAAACTCAGCGACAGCATCACTGTGGAGTTCACACAGGTTTCCGGGGCAACCAGCTACATCCTGAGAGCAGAGTCAGTTATTGGTGATTTCTTCTCTGAGACTGTGGTGAGCAGCTCGCCAGGCACTGTGATGCAGCTGCAGCCCTTCACAGAATACAATCTGAGCGTCATGTCTGTCAACTCTGGGGGGCGGAGCCAGCCGTCTTACCCCATCCAAGCTCGGACAGGTGTGGGCCAAAAGTCTTACATTTGAAACTCAATACATAACACACTGTGACTTGACTGTTTGAATTGGTTTACATACTGAAATTATACTTTATAAACCTTCTAAATTTTCTCCATTAAGGCTAATTCAAATTAACAAAATTAATGTTGGAATTGAAATTTCTAATGTTTCCCTTCACTTTTACTTGTCTAGACTCTATACATAAGGAGCAGTTTATTCAAGATAGTAATCAATGTATGGAGAGTGAAACATAGCCCTGCTGTTGTTCCTGTAGGACAATAGCTCGTTATCTCACTCCGCCGGCAATAACGGTGTGTTATTTTACCGCCCATTGTCACTCAGTCACTACTCTTTGCAGCCATCACAGGTGGTTGGAAACTGTATCCTTGCCTCTGCACTGTCCCATTCTCTAAATATGAAAAGAAAAACCTTGAGAACTGGGTTGTCTCCCTTCCCGAAGGAAAAATCTGCGTAACATAATCACAGGGAAATTGTTTCCTTTTTACTTGAATTACAAAAGTAAAAGTTTGGGACAGAGAAGAATTAAGACATCAATGCGATTTTACATTTATATTCCTGTTTATTATCTCTACCTACATCTGTTTGTAGTGGTAATGGCCCCCAAGTTGAACACTAGCTCCCCTGATAATGGCACCATCCTTGTCACCTGGACCCCGGTGGAGCACGCTGTCTTCTACACCCTCTGCATCATCGGAGAGGGCTCAAGCTCTCGCCTCAAACTGAACACCACCGACACCATGGTGACTTTTGATGACCTTGAACCAGGAACCAATTACTGTATCAAGGGCACGGCGTGGGACTCAGAGGGTCGAGTCGGAGATGACCTCACCGTCTGCCAGATCACACGTAAGTGTAAACAAAATCTTACTTCACTTATAACACGTAATGTCAGTAGCTAATTTTCTTGTGGTTTCATTTCCAGGTCCTCACACCCCAGATGTGACCAACGTCCAGGTTACTTTGGGCCGGTCACTTGGAGTCAGTGTGTACTGGCAGTCAGTGCAGGGAGCTGAGAGCTACGTGGTCTGGACTACCAACGGCCAAAACTGCTCTTCAACAGGCAGTAGTTTCTGCTTTATCATACCTGTGGAGTGTGGACAGAACCACGCTGTCTTTGTCATTGCTTATAACAAAGCTGGAGCCAGCAGCCCCTCAGACCCTGTAGACTACATCACATGTGGGTACACACAACATTCATTTCAAAAGAATAGCTTGTTATTTTGGGAAAATATAAATTTAATTTAGTTAATTTCTTGAGAACTGAGAAGTTTGTAGTTGTCTTTTCATCATTTATTTTTTGTCATCCTCAGTAATGAAGAAAACAATAACTTTCCCCTAAATATGAAACTGTTCACTCAACAAGGCCATTGTTGTTGTTTTTTTTAATTAATTTCTATCGCTTATTATGTCAGATCCATGTCCACCAAAGAACATCTGGGTGGAGGAGCCCACGGCCGGGAACTGCTCGTTGGTGTGGGATCAGGTGCCATTGGTTGAGTACTACATGGCCTTTATAAAGAGGGACGACGGGATGGAGAAGTCTTGTAACACGACTGGGACCTCCTGCCCATTTTTCTGCATGTGTGGCTACACCTACCTCACCACTGTCTTCCCCTACAACTATGCTGGCTCCAGCCCCTACTCACAAGTCCAAAATTACACTACCAGTAGGTCCATTTACTTTGAAATCTAACACAACACAAGTGAGCGATATAGCTGGGTTTTTTTTCATTAGCAACCAATGTGGAGAGAGAGATTATCCGTTTCATACAGAACTTCTGATTGTCCTCTTAATTCCACTTTCTCACATCAAAGATCATGACTACAAGGCTTTTTAGCTATTGAATCTTACAATCAGATGACAGATAACATTGAATACTCCACTAAAGCAATGTTGTACAAATAAACCCAATTCGATGGTCTTAATTTGAAATGGGCAGAAAAGGCACAAGCTTAGTTCATAATCACTAAACTGCTTGGGTTCCATTTAGGTGTGCCACTTCTCTCTCAATACCACCTCCCACCTATATTCAACACACTTGCATGGAGTTTTTTGACACATGAACTGAAACCCACGTTTCTTTTGCAACATGCATACATGGGTGGCAGTAGCTCAGTCTGTAGGGACTTGGGTTAGGAACCAGAGGGTCGCCGGTTCAAGTCCCAGCATGGACTAAGACTGGTTTTGTAGCTAGAGAGGTGCCAGTCTACTTCCTGAGCACTGCTGAGGAACCCTTGAGCCAGGCACTAAACCCCAAAATGGCTCTGAAACCCCCTCACTCTGAGAACTTTCCATTAATGCATGTCACTATGAGTGGAATGAATGGAGTGTGTATTTCAGCCCAGGTGTGCATTAAACAGAGTGTAAGCTGAATTTCCCCTCGTGGGATTACGAAATTATTATTAAAGAAAAATGTGTGGCAGCTCGAAACTGTGCACAGCCTAAATTTTTGAAGCACCTGCAAGTTGATGTCAGATGAACATAAGGGCTCCCTTGGAAATTCTCACCTATTTCTTAATTTCTCCTCCTCGCCTCTCCCACAGTCCCATGCTGCCCAGATGCCGTTACCGTAGAGCTGGTTTCTACAGAGACTCTGGAGGTGATGTGGTCCCCAGTCAAAGGGGCTGAGCTGTATGAGACAACCGCTGCACAAACTGATGACACCATTCACTGTAACGACACAGCACCTGTGTGTGTGCTGTCCGATTTAAAATGCAACACAGTTTACTCTGTGACCGTCACACCGTGCAGCGACTTAAGAGGATGCAACCGCACCTGCAATCCACACATACAACAGACAGGTACAATGGATGGAATCTTTTACCATAAACGTTAGAACAAATGCATCATAGGGAGGGCAGGAGCACTTAGATATAAGTTATTCAATCTAATGAATTAAACAGGTGAGAAAAGACACAGTTGTTTCGCTTTCTAACCAAGAATTAGATAGAAAGATTGAAACCACGGTGTAATTAAAATGTGACTCCATAATGCATGCCATCCTTTGGTTAGCTTTGCTTAAACCTAAAACTTGAAACCATAGGGGATGTATCTGGCCTGGCTCTGTCAAAAGTAACAGATTTGTTTTTGTTTAATTATTGTACAGCCTTAAGATACAGGACATCATTTGTTCATCAGTGAGCATTAGTTATGTTTAAAAGACTTTACATAAGAAGTGAAGGTTGCTGAATTGTTATGTGACTATGCTAAATTAATTATTGGCTCCTTCACTTTGCTGAACTACTTTGTTCACAATAACAAAATAGAAAAGGATAAATCTAATCTATTTGTTTCTTGCCATCCTGTGTGTCTTGTTGCAGCTCCGTGTGCTCCAGAGATCATAAACATGACGCAGACGGATGACTCCACATACAGAGTTCTTTTCACAAACCAAAACAAGCCCGACACAAATTATACCATCACTGCCATCGGACGACAAGACACCCACAAATGTCATGCAAGAAACAGCTCACAGTGTGAGCTAACACAGCTGCCCTGTGGTTCAAAATATGAGGTCATGGCAGTGGCAACAACAACAGTGGGGAGAAGTCTACCAGGATACACTAAACTTTTAGAAACAGGTATGAGTGATTCTCACAGGAATTGAATGGCAAGTCAAATAAGTTTTGTTTACATGGTGAACATATTTGACTTGTGTCAGAGAGGTATAAAGATTATTTGAATGTCATTTTTATCTCTTTTTATTTTACCATCCCAGCTGTTTTGAATCAACCATTTAACACATTTTCCTTTACTTATTCTACAAACGAAAATAAATACTCCCCAGAAACCAGTCCCCAGTGGTTGCAAGTGATGTTTTTCTACATCCTTATTTCCCTCATGTATCTGACGTATGTTCGGTGCATGTCTTATTAATTTGATTTGTTTCTTATTTATGACAGTGGAAATATGACAGTGTACTCCTGGTTCACTGTCTTCTATTCTCATTATTATTATTATTATCATCATGAGTTCCAGTACTGATCAATGCCTTGTACTCAACCCCCTAAGGTCCTTGCTGCCCCATGTTTATAAATGTGACCCAAGTCACCCAGGCTATGACCAATGTGACCTGGTCACCTGGCACTGGAGCTCGCTCATACATCATCTCCCTGACGTCATCACGCGGCCATGCTAAGTGTCACACCCTGGACACCCACTGCCTGATGGGATGCATCACCTGTAGCACCAACTACAGCGTCAATGTGGAAGCCATCAGCAGCTCAGGACACACGTCAGAGTGCAAATATCATGGATTTTCATCAAGTGAGTACACAAACAGATATTATAAATATATGTACCCAAACACAATGTACACAAACACAAAAACCTTAAAACAAGAGCCTGTGTGAGAGTGTAAGATAAGGGCTGAATGACACGGTTAGTCAACAATAATTTGTGTTATTATGTTGGATTGGGCTTTGTCTTTGGCATCTTGTTAAGTGTATGTTACTTTTATTGATAAGATTATTGTGTGTTGCATGACGTGGCATGGACTTGCCTGTTTACATGGGTCTAGATCATTTCAGTAGCTTTTGGATTACTTAAGTGCATTCACATCAATCTGTAATTATATGCTTTCTTTGTGTTGAAGAAAATACAAAAAGGAAAACATAGACTAATTAAATCCTAATGGAAGTGAAAATAGGACATCCACAATTTGATTACAGTTGTAAAGTAGTTTGTAGTCAATGTTTAAAACATCCACAACCACTGTTTATAACAGAACTTTTAAATCACTCGTTCATGAAGGTGCCTGCTGTCCAACAAGCATCAAGCTCTACCGCAGGACCAACCAGTCTCTCAGGGTGACCTGGCGCTCTATGGGGCCTCAGATTCAGAATCACACTGTAGAGCTGTATGGGACAGGAGCTAACTACACCTGTGTCGAAGCAACCGGCAAGAAATACTGCGATGTCGTGGAGGAAACATGTGGGGATGTGTACAGAGTGTACAGAGTGGTGGCAGCACCAGTGGGACTGAATGGGATCAAAGTGAACTACTGTCAACCCAGGACGTTCTCAGGTGAGTTATAACCTTTACAGATGTAATTACTATGATATCTCACATTGTTCTCATTATTTATGGAGTTCTGGAGTTTTAATTCATTTTAACATATTTGTTACATTTTAGTTCCCTGCCCAGGCAGTAACGCTGGTATGAGTAAGTATCTTCTGCACACTTTGTCAAATATGTTAAATATGCACATTTATTCAGAAAATTGATACCCTACTATTGTTCACTCGTCTTTATGCTAAGCTAAGCTAATTGCTTACTGGCTATAGCTTTATATACTGCTCATAAGTTAATATTACCTATCTTCATAACTAACTGTCACCATAAAGTTTAATAAGTGAATAATTAAAATGTGAAACTATTTAGAAATCTAAACTCTTCTAACTAAAATCTAAACACTCTTCTCCTTCAGTGATCTCTCGTGGAAGACGCAGTGTAAATTAATTTTGGTAAGTTTATTATCCTGAAAATCCCCTTTAAATGCATTGTCTTCAGTCCACGTGTTATGTAACCAGCTGAGAAAAGCAATTTGTTTTGTGTGAGTTTTGTTATGGTGAAGACATGTGAAAGACACTGATGAAATCTTGTTTTACAAGATCAAGCTTTTGTGCTACATCCCAGCATGAAGGGTATCGTGTAACAGCAAGCATAAATCGACTGTATGTTTGGGGTTTTGTACAACAATATGCATGAATGTTTGAGTAGAAGAAGAGAGTAGTAAAGAGTAGCACACGTGATGCTGATCAGTATCAGCTGTTACCTCTGGGACTTGTCATATGATGTCTAAAACATGGACAGAAGAAGAAAAAGAAACGTGACTCAGGTAAATGGAGAGCTGTTGCAGGAACGTGACGCATGTTGTTTCATTGTATCTGTGATGAGTGGGTGTAATGTGATAGAAATTCAACAGTGACTCATTATGACAAAGCAGAATTCTCCTTTTTGCATTAAAATAATAGGAGGGCTTTATTTTTGCACAAACAACCCCATCATTAGAAGTGACGATAAATCTCTACAGAAGTTTTAATTGGATTGTGGATCATTTTCCTTGCTAAGTTCATAGTGATCAATAATGTCTCTCTTTTCTTGTTCACCCTGCAGTGAAGGCCATCGCCCCTCCCTGTCACCACCGCAAACAGAACATGGACTACAGAATGTGTTTACACCCAGTATGAAGATTCAATATACCCAGATGAAATATCAGTCCTGTTTCAAAGTATCTATATTTGTTGTAACTGCTGTGTGCAAGCAGGAACATTGTTTTAAAATGGTAAAAATACATTTCCTCTGAGTAAGTGGAGAGCTTAAAATCCTAGAATCAAATGATACATTTAAAAAAAAGCAGGACTTATTAGGAATTAATAACTGTGGTTGGTAATCCAATGTATTTGGCAAATGTTGTTCATATTGCTGCATGCCATTTCATGCTATTCCTAATTTTTGCTCATAAAAGTCACACTTTCATAATGACACGTGATTTTGTGCCTGAAAGAAAATGATCTGATAAGAAAACCTTACAGTGAAATTCCCATATCAGTAATTTATGAAAATTGAGATGTTTTCAAAGACAAAATATATTCAAATCAAGATTTTAGGACTTCTCCGAGTAGAAGACCTCCATATGGCGGCCGTATGACATGTCTCAGAGTAGCATAGCTCGTTGGTGCTTCAGAACGAGGTCAGAGTTAGAAGTGGGGCAGCAGGTATCCATCTTGTTAGCCCGGAGTCATGCCTGGTGAATCCTATGGATGATACGTCTGGTCAGATTGCTGGAGTTAGATTCAATGTTACCGCTCTTTCATTGGATTTTGTTTCCTCACAGTTGACCGACGAAAATAAAGCACATTGATCGCATTCCAGTGTTTTGTGTCATCAATCATCCTGTGGTGGGGTTTTTCATGAAGCTGTGTGGTTTGGACCCTCCTGTATATTTCAGAACAGATCACTTCATGAAGTAAATCTCTCTCTTTCAGAAGATCTGTTGTAAAATATTGCATTGACTTGCTTTTACTGATTCTAAAGTTATGTAACTGACCCTAGTGTCTGCTTAAGGACACAGATAACCTATTTGAGGGGTGATCTGATTTAATGGATTATGATCCACTTTACAAAAAAGTGTAAAACTTTTCGTTTTACATGAACGTTTCATTCATTGTAATAGCTTATCTGAGAGGTTGTGTTGCACTCTACCATAGACACTACGAAAGATTTGCTCCAACTCTCCTCCTTGATTGGAAAGCTTTCACTTAACCCTAAGAAAAAAACAACTGTAAATTCAAAGACTCTTATTTGCATGACCAAATCAGGACACAATAATACAAAAGACATTAACCAAAAGTATATTTAATCCATTTTTAAACATATCCATGTACCATTTAGAATTAAAACAATTTCAAGTTGGCAGCAGATTTATTGATGTCATTAGACATACTCTTAAATTTTAATCATTAAACTTAGGTCTGTGGACCTTGTGGGGTAAAGTGGTGATTTGAGATAAATGCTGATGCTAGCATGTTAACATGTTTACAAGTAAAAACTAGCCACTTCATGAATAACCTCAGCGGAACAATAGGTGAAATCCCATATACATTTTTAACATGTACGTTATGTAACCTTATGAGCTGGCCTGAAATGATGCCATATGTGGACTGTTTCTTATTTTAGTGATGTAGCTTATCATTAGTTTAGTTGTTTTCCAGATTTCCTGTCGTTGTATCCAGGACAAAGATATTCTTGATCCCTTATCTACCTAAGTAGTTTTTGTAAACACATTGATCAATATTACAAAAACAATTATTGTACTGTACTTTATTAATGTTATTTTATCTAGTCATATGGCCAGTGAAATTGATTCTGATTCAAATTTACCTAAAACAAAAAAGCATGATGACCAGGTATCCCAAAGGTGAGCAGTGCAATGTGCATTTATCTGGGAACATTGTGGTCTTGTATCTGGAAGACTTACTTGACACTCAAGTGAACACATTTCAACGTGATGATCTGCATTCTCACAATAGGACATATAGACGTGAAGACAAACATGTGTCCAGGTACAGCTCAGGTAGAAGACAGAGGTGTGGACCTATTGTCAGCAGCTCTCTTTTTCACAAACTGCAACATGCAACAAGGTATCATGTTCATTTATGTAACCCCACAGCAGAATACACTGAGCTGAAGACTGGGATGCTGAACATAATATTAATAATGAACTGAAACTCCCTCTAGCTGTAGATTGTACGTTATAATAAAGGTAGGACTTCATTTTTATCATTATGTTTAAAATAAAATTACTAAAGAGGAAATCAGAGAATACAATTTAGAAACAAATCTATGAAATGAACAGAAAGTCAAAGGCAGACCTCCACTCATATGGGATTAAAAAAACAGCTGTAGAGAGACAACTAATATTAACTTCTTGTGGGTTTGAAATGGAATTTTGATAATAGTTTCAGAATTTGATATTACATGTTTTCTTTCTTTCCTAAATTTGTGTTGAACATGTGCAAGTAGCACAATAAACCAAACTGAAAAACAAACAAACAAAATGAGTGGGAATGTTTAAAATAACAATAACAATAGCCAAATCAACAATATTACAACAATATTAATATGAACCCAACATGTCTGAAAAGGAGTACAAAGCAAAAAATTACATGTTTTAAAGAAGGGATTGCTGTTTTTCATAATGAGCTGATGATTCTCTTATTTACTTATATTCAGGGGAATCTATTCTGAATCTATTTTTTACAACATATTTAATTACTACTTACAATTTTATCTAAATTGAGATTAAAATTGAGATTAAATAATTAAGCATGTATATTCAAACAAATGACAAACACATGACCAATGTTTATTTGTGTGTCATCTTCCTTAACGGGATAAGCTTTTATTAAAATTAAGTCACTTTTTTTGTTCTCCATAGTCCATTGTCAAACATAAAATTGAAAATGTAACCTCTGTTTAAAGTACTGTTATAAACAAACAAATTACACTTAGAGGAACATAACTGTGAAAGTAAAATTAATGAAGTGATGCAAAACAAAACTAAAACACAAACACAATGATGACTGGACATATTTAGAACTGCCATTATTCAATAATGCGTAACTACAGATTAATATACAGGAAGGTTACATCAATCCAGGAAGGATGTACAGTAGCAGGAGACTCAGTTCCCTGGGTCCCTGTATCTGATACAAAGGAGATCATATTATCTTACAGCAGGCCAGTCCTGTTTCTCGACAAGGAAGTCAACATTTTTTGAGAATTGCTGACATTTGAAAGAAAAAAAGAAAAACATCTTAAGTAATACATGCTATTTTTATTTCATTAAAAAAAAAATTGGTAATCTAACATTTATTTAAAAAAATGACTCCATGGTAATGACATGTAACCATATAGAATTGTTTTGGGAACATGGAAAAGTGTAGTCTGACCGTAAAGGGGAATAGATTCGCCCCCCCCCTCCACCCAACATGACACATTCTATGTTTCCTTCTCATGATGACAGGTAGCCCACAGGCACTTACCTGTCCTCATTTAAGACAACGTGATTGGTTCCCATGAAGTTGATCTACAGTGCTCAGCCTGCAAAGATTTCAGAAGATGACCTGCTTAGTGCAGACCCTTGTATGGATGTAACTTACTGAACCTTGACTTTCACAATGGACAAGATGAGGATGTTTTATTCATCAATCTTTCTGTTATCTGTTATACAGGTATTTGTTTTAAATTCAGTTTCTGTTCTGCTTTAATTTATAACAACATTATGTGAAATAGTTTGTTAATAAATTCATCTTTTTTTTTTTTTAGATACAACATGTTTTCACTTCAGGTGAGTGTTGAAGATGTTGTAGAAGGCAAACATTTTCTGAGATTTGTAGAGCCATTCATTTTTGTTGGACCCACAACAACAAATAGGTCTCCTAAAAGTTTCATAAAATTACTTATAACAATAAGGAAATAATTTGTTTTAGCAACAGCTCAGGAGTTTCTCAATATCACAAGTAGCTTATTAAGCAACATGTTGAAGGGATCTACAGAGCTTCTCTTATAGCATACAGAGACCCTGCCTGAGGTTTTAGGTGGACTGAAGTGAGCAATTACCTTTTTTCAACCAGCAGAGGGCCACCACCTCATTAAAAAACTAGTTTACCAATTACTGTAATACTCATTATTTTGTATTACTTATCAATATTTAACACAAGTTTCTGTTTTCCTTTAACTAATTTCTACTCCTTAAAAGGCAGTGATCTATAAAACAATCTTCATGCCTCAATGTTAGGCGCTATAGTTTTATATTGAGAGAAAGTACATATAGCTTTATAGGAAAAAGTACATAATTATCTCCAGAATGTTTATGGTATTCTCACAATTTAGACTCAGTTAGTCAAAATTAGCACTCATAAATAGAGTTATGAAAAAAAGAAAAACATGTATAAAATGCTTTGCATTAACCACTTTCTTTTTTAATCTCAAAATGTGCAAAACTAGTTAACAAGTTAACAGGACAAGATAGTGGGAGATAGTGCAGTTGTATTTCATCTTCAGTAGAATCATCCACATGATTCAATGTCCAATGTTGATGTTTTAATCCTTTACTTCAGTTATATTTAGGGTCCAACACAGGTACCATATTTAATTTTATTAATCAAATATTGTGCTTTTGTCCATTTCAGGATGTAATATTTCTTCAGTGACATCTCCTTCAGCATCAACACTGCAGATAGCGTGGAACAGCTACGGAGATTCATTTATGTATTTACTGAGCCTTAAGGTTGTGAACTCTACCAGTATTGCTCCAGTGGTGGTGATGCAGACAGCACCAACCACACAGAGGCTGATACAAGGGTTACACCCTGGACATGTTTATCAAGTCACACTGGAGGTTTTACAATATTACACAGTTTTGTGCACAGACGTTGAAATAACAATGACAGGTAAAGAGAGAAATAAACAAAGTAACTAGTGAATTAAATGATAGTCAGATTGTTGAATGATGCCTTTATCTTTCATTCCCACAGTGCCTGCTACTTCTCAGATTACTTTATCCAAAGCTATTTCAAGCACATCCATAAGGTTTAAGTGGTCCAATGTGACAGGAGCGGACAGCTACATGTTGTTGGTAGAGGAGTTTAGTTTCCCCTCAAGAAAATATAGCCAGACCTTCACAACCCTAAGTGGGCAAGTGGATGGCCTGAATCCATCTACCACCTACAACTGTTACGTCTACTCCATCAACAGTGCAGGGAGAGGTGCCAAAAGCAGAACAAAGACAGTCATGACATGTAAGTTCACATGAGCTCTTGGTTGTGATGATTTTCTTTCACAGGATATTGTATCCATTTAATACAAGATATATGCAATCATGATCATAATGGTGATTTGTAAAAGCATCAGATTAACATCTGCATTTTCTCTGAAGTGGTGCAGCCACCAACAGGTGTGACTCTGGTAAAGACAGGAAAGAGCACAGCTCAAGTGACCTGGGATGCTGTAAGTAAGGTCCTGCTTTATCAAGTAAAAGTGAGCGATACGGACCCCAGTAATGCCCCTGTCATCAGAAACACTTCAGCCACATCGATGGATATCAGTAATCTGGAGCCCTGCTCCACCTACATTGTTGGAGTTTCATCTGTCAACGTCTTCTTAGTTCCTGGAGAGGCTGGAAACGTTTCATACACAACCGCAAGTGAGTAATTAAAGATTAGAATTTCCTTTTATAGATTAAATACACGCCTATGGCTGAGCAATTAATCGAAAATGTATCAAAACCGATTCTCAGAACCTCTTATCGATGTAATCACGTTGACATGGATGCAATGTCAGTCGTTTGGACACATTTTGTCTTTAGGGAAGACGACACTGAACAAAAATAAGTTCAATGTAAACATTGCAGAAATACAAGTCAGTTGTTTTCAACTGTTTTAGAGAATTTAATTTCGACTTTTAAACTAAAATGTATCGATGTCAATTCATGCGATGCTTTAATTTCAGTTTGAAATATTCAATAAAAAAAACACAAACAAGTTCATCAGATATGCACTCTTTCATTAACAAAAATATCCCAGCTTTAAAAGTTGAGCATATTTATAATACAGACCATGTCAGTGAACTATGAGAGCAAATACAAAATAATCATTTATTAATTGTAATCAAGGTAAAATTTTCAATTAATCGTGATATTGATTTAAGGTCATATTGCCCAGTCCTATACATGCTAAATACAACATTGGTCTGTTGGAGGTCCCAACGACCTCTGGACCACTGGACTCTGACAGCAATTTGTCTTCATGTTATGACTGTCAAATACACAGAAAAGTTATAAGAGTCTGAAACCAGCATCTAAATTTAACTAAGACAATTTGTCCTCTTGTCTCCTTTCCTCCGAGTTTTAAAATCCTTGCAATAAAAAAATGAATTCACCTGAAATACTTAACTGGCAAGCCATGGATACAGCTCGCTAGTTATTTAGTGTACATGGAAAGGAAGGTACTATAACTAACAAGTACATTGCTTATTGATTGTTAGCTGCTGTACATCCAAGGTATGTTTGAGTTAAGTGTTCTTCCATAGACAGTTCATCTAATTTAGAGCTAAATACATGAGTCAGATAATGTCCATTGACACAAATGATTATTGACTTTAAATACAACTTGGGAGAACAGATGTTGAATTCAACTCAAAGATAAGTGAAGGAGAGTGATTCAATTTAGCTGAGTGAAAAATTTGTCACAATATATACATTGAGTTATGAATTTTGGCATAATAGTAGGCCATTTGCTTTGGCCTACAAGACCCCTCAATCTGAATCTGTCCACATTTTTCTGAATAACTTTTCTCCAGCTATAAATCCGGTGACGGCCATCTCTGTGGACTATAGCTGCTCCGGCGGTACGGTGACTGTCACTTGGGATTTGGTGTTCGGGGCCAACTTATACAGGGCCACTGCTGTAGACGGCACAGGCGCATCCCTTAACTGTACCTCAGCTTCCACCAGCTGCCAGATCAACATGCTCACATGTGGTGAGAAGTACGTGGTCCACGTCACAGCCATCTCTGATGACTGTGAGAACACCTCTAACACCTCAGCCTTGTTCGAGACAGGTGGGTGGAGCACATGCTCCTGAGGAAATTATAAGTGTTTTTTTTTTAATGTTAGTCCCTTTTTTCAGAGGCATTTCTGATCTGTTCTGCATTTTACATGTCCCCCACATGTACACACACTCTCTCTATTTACCTCTCACTGCCGTACATTCACACCTCTGATCATTGTATAGGTTTGTCCCATGGTGTCCTATGTTCTGCTCTCATGATAAGCATGTATGCACACCCTCTCATTAGCACACAAGACCTGCCATCCAACACCAGTCAGCCTAAAGAATCTTTAGAGTCTTTTGAAATGAGGTAGTCATCTCAAAGGTCAGCAACGTGATCAGTCTGGATAGTAAAAACGTGTTTATAACTGTGTGTGATAGCAATTGACAAGGTGAGGTATCATATTGAAGCAAGACAGGAGGCCAGAGCTTTCATATGAGCAGTGGAGTTCATTATTTCCTATTAATAAAAATCTTTCAAGGCATTATCACTGTTACGGTCTCTTACTAAAATATATGAAAATAAGGACTATCTGTGCAGTTATGACTTTTGCATTCTGTTTTATTCCTCCAGTCCCCTGTGCTCCAGCAAATCCTGAAACGAGCCATGATTGCTCTAGCAATGTGGTCATCTATAGCTGGCAGCCCACCAACAACACCTTCTACTACGTGGCAAAGGCTGTGGACAATACAGGCAAAGAGACTGAGTGCAGGACGGCAGATAACAGATGTTACTTCACAAACGTGGGCTGTGGTCAGTTCTACGCTTACACTGTGTACGCTGTCAGCTCTGAATGCAACAGTGAAGCCAGCCAGCCCGAGTTTGTCCAGACTTGTGAGTATAGGATTTGATTTTTCTTCTTTTAGCTATCATATTTCTAATGGTAACAAAAAAAGCATGCAAAGACGAACTCCCAAAAGATACTACTTACAGTAAATATGGTATTAATAATGTAGCAAATGTCTCAAACATGTTTTCTAAGTGTTAAGAGACACAAACTCAGTGTCATAAGAAGAAGAAGAAGATTTACTTTATTGATTCCTGAAGGGAAATTAGGTGTTTACACTCAGAGGGAGGGACCAGCCCCCAGCAGGTGTTCCTGGTTGGAGGGAGGTGGGGTTAAGTGTCTTGCCCAAGGATACATCAGACATGTTGCTCGCCAGAGCTCGGGATCAAACCCTAATGTTCAGAACAGAGATGACTGAAGAATATGATTTAAGGAAATTGAATACTATTGTTGAAAGCCTAGCAGTAAAAAGGTCTATTGCTCTTTATGACTTCATCTATAGACATAATTGATCTGTGTAATTATAAACTCAAAGCTGCTGTGGTAATTACAGAGTCTTTATTCTCTCCATTCCTCCAGCGCCTTGTTTACCAACAAATGTAAAGACAGCTGGTGGGTGTGACCCTGATAAGCTGATCACAACCTGGGACTCTGCTGCTGGAGCTCTTTCCTACACAGTTGAAGCACAGGGGAACACCGGAGAAACCTACAACTGCACCTCCTCCAACAACAGTTGTGCAGTGACCGGGGTGCCGTGTGGTGAACATCTGAGTGTGTGGATCGTCGCCTCCAATGACAAATGCTCTACCAACAAGGTGCTGGGGGAAGTTGCTCAGACTGGTATGTACTGGATTATTTGCAAGACCCTTTGTGATGTACTTGTATGACACTAATGACTCTCCCAAATATAGATTAGTTTTTAACACAACCTTGTTTCTCTGTCTCCAGTTCCATGTCCCGCTACAAATGTCTCAGCATTGGTGGACTGCAGCCAAGATTCTGCACGAGTAAACTGGACAACAAGTATTGGTTCTATATTTTACATTGCTGTTGCTCAGGATACAAATGGAAACTCACATAGCTGCAATTCAATGGGCAATAACTGCCTGATTAAGGGTCTGAGCTGTGGACAGAACTACACCGGCAGTGTTACTGGCACCAATCTGAAGTGCAACAGCACCGTCAGCGAGGAGGTCAGCATCATGACAGGTGGGTCAAAAGTTCTCGATACCTTTCCAATACTGTTCACAATACCTGCACCTGAATATTGCAAACCAGTTTTTTTATTGAAAGGGGGTTAAAAAAGATTACATACTCAATTATACTTGATTCAACATGTTTGGCAGTAACAGAGGTAGATACCAATACCCAGTGGTGATGCATCATTCTCTGGTGGGAAGGGAGCGCAATTTCTTTAAGATGGATTGGGATATGTTTGCTTGATGCTCTCGCATTGTGGAAATTGCCCTTATTAGGCTAACAGAACCAGCAATACGATCACAGTAAATTTAACTTAAGAAAGCAATCTATTTTACTTTATAATGTTATTGGTCAAAAGTTGGTGGAGAATTTTGCCCCATTGATCAGCAAATGAAAGGGGGCGTGTCATGACACCAGTCAGTCATAAACCATTGAAGTGAGTGTAAGATGATCCATAATGCCTGGGTTGTGTAAAAAAAAAGAGATATTGCGTACTTTTCTTGTAACTACGCTTCTCTGGATTCCACCTCCAATGTAAGCCAGACTAACAAATCTCAATTTGCCAAAAGCATAATGAGTGAAAACCTATTCAAGTAAATCCATTACCCCCTTTTTTAGGACCTTGTCCTCCAACTAACATTACGGCACACAGAGATTGCGACGCCAACCATGCCCTGATAGTCTGGCAGAACCATCAGCCCACAGGTAACTACACAGCAACCATAAAGGATCAGAGTGGAGCTCAGCTCAACTGCAGCAGCAGCTCAGTCAACAACTGTGCAATCGCCTCTCTGCCTTGTGGGAAGACATACAGTGTCACTGTCACCTTCAACGATGGCACCTGTCTGTCTCCCTCGACACCTATCAGCATGGACTCAGGTAAGTAAAATAAGAGTGAGGAGCGTTTACTGTAGGTATGAAGAAGAAGGACATTGGAAGCGACTGATTATGTCTTGCCCCCTCTTCTTCAGTGCCATGTGGTCCTGAGGATGTGAGTGCCAGTGTAGCCTGTGCTACAGGCGAGCTGATGGTGGCCTGGAACATCTCCGATCCTGCAGAGAACTACACCACCATCATCTCCAAAGGGAAGGGTCAGTCTCTGCACTGTAATTCTACAACAACACAATGCACGACGGGAGGTTTGCTGTGTGGAAGCTCATACACGGTGATCGTCTTCTCTATCACTGGGACGTGCGTCAGTCGGCCAAGCACAGAAACCACAGTGCAAACATGTGAGAAATGCATATTTATCATCAATAAGGATGCAGATACATTGATGAAACCTTCTTGAATGTAGTCACAAACTTCTCCATCTTTATGTCCCATCAGTGCCATGTCCTCCCACTAACATCACAGCCATGCACACCTGTGCTCCAGCTCCTGTTCCTGTGTCGTGGGTGGCCAGCAAGAGTGCAAACTATTACACTGCTGTTGCTGTGAGCAGAGGTGGTCATAAATCTGAGTGTATGACACATAACACTTCCTGCAGCCTCTCTGGACTGCAGTGTGGGGAGATTTACAGTATTGCTGTTTCAGGAGCGGACAACAACTGTACAGGTCACCTGAGTGACAATGTCTCTTTAAGCACAGGTAACACCTGTCAGCAGCAAAATATGTTGGCTTTATTCAGAGAATTATATTTTGAGAAACAGCTGTCTTTTTTATCCTCCATCCTTTTTTATAACAGTTGTTGAAATCTTTTTGTTTCCTTCTGCAGAGCCATGTCCTCCATCCAATATATCCAGCGAGTTGATCTGTAGTGTAGGAGCAGCTCAGCTGCACTGGGCTCCCAGTGCCAATGCAGTAAGTTACGATGTGAAAGCAACCAGTAATGGACAAACCCTTACCTGCAGTGGCCCAAGCCCAAACTGCACACTAAATAATCTCGCCTGTGGCCACGCTTACAACATCCTAGTGAAAGCCACTGATGGAACCTGCGTCAGCAACTACAGTGCCCCCTTCAGGCAAGACCAAGGTACTGTTCTGAGGTTGGCCATATCTGATCAAACAAATAGTACCAGTTTGTTATGGGTGCTGGCTCTTATGTGGAATGAAGCAATATTTTAATCCAACCAGGTTCAAATGAACTCCAGCATCATTTCACTTATAACTTCACAGACAAAAATCTACTGCTTTTTCCAAGCATAAGCTGCAAAACATTAGATTTTACTTTCTGCATGTGTAAAATCTTTCTTTGCCAAATGATTTACATTGTTCCAACTTTGAGCTGTCAATAGTAACAGTGAAGTGCCTGGATGAAAGACCTGTAAGAAATCCAAACTTTTAAGCAAAATGACAATTACAACAACATTTCCCGCTGCATGCTTAAAAAAAACATACACACAGTTGAAGTTTTCTTAAAAAAACTTGGTTTGAATCAAGATATAGCTTAACATTTTACTGGATCTGTTTTTTCTCTGGCAAAAGTTAGAAGAAAATTTTAATTAACTTGGCTTGTCTGGAGTTAAGACATGGCTGGCCAGGAAACTGTTACCTGAGATTGTCTTATGGATTGTAATCAGAGGAGACAGTCTCAATTAATAACATGTTATAGGAGGAACAAAAATAAAAAACATAAAATACAACTTTAATTAACAATAAAAAGATAATTCTCATTGACTCCTGACTAATTCCCTCACTGTTCTCTCTCTATTAGTACCATGTGCTCCAGTGAATGTCAGTACATTACTGATCTGCGGCACCAATGACTTGACAGTCAGCTGGACCACCTCTCCAGAGCCCCTAAACTACAGCGTCACCGCCAAGCCAATAGGAGGGAATATTAGTTTGGTCGCCTGCGACACAAGTGATTCTAACTGCAGTCTGCAAGGTCTTCTATGTGGACGGACTTATAATGTTTCTGTCAAAGCTTCCTCTGGTAGTTGCAGTGGAGCATACAGCCCCCCGCAGACTGTTCAAACAGGTAACAAAGACTTTATTATAGAACTACAACCATACTTTACAACTTTGATTGATTTCATTCTCTGTGTGGTCTTCCTCCAGCACCCTGCCCCCCTCAGCGTCTAACAGCAGTGACAAACTGTGGCACAAACTCCCTCCTGGCTTCCTGGGAAGCATCTTATGGTGCTGCCACTTACATAACGACGGTGATGGGCCCAATGGGATTTTTTGAAACCTGCTCCTCATCAAA
Organism: Symphodus melops; assembly: GCF_947650265.1. Lineage (NCBI taxonomy): Eukaryota > Metazoa > Chordata > Actinopteri > Labriformes > Labridae > Symphodus > Symphodus melops. The sequence continues at coordinate 15,089,472 of NC_136697.1, read as the reverse complement.
TCTCACATGTTCAGTCTCTGGCCTGCAGTGCGCCACTCAGTACAACATCACAGTGACATCACAGGACAACCAATGTACCAGCTCTCCCGATCAAACTATGTTGATGACAGGTGGTGTTCACATGTTATTCTATATTTCATTTACATTAAAGTTTTCTTGACTTTTACTAAATCGTATCATTCATATATTCACTGTGTCCCTTCTTCTAGGACCATGTGACCCTGTCAATGTGACCAGCGTCCTCCAATGTGGATCAGACATGGCAACAGTAACCTGGGAAACTGCTCCAGGTGCTATGGCCTACACTGTACTCGCTAAAGACCACAGCTCCCAACATTATACTTCCTGTAGGAGCAATAGAACTTCCTGTCAGCTGAATGAGCTGCATTGTGGAAAACTTTACAACCTCACTGTGTTGGCAGAGGATGCCACCTGTAACAGCACAGGAAGCATCAGAACAACCCTGATGACAGGTAGAAGGAGAGAATCAGACAGAAACAGATTTTCTTCTTTAGGACTTTATGTACCTTAACTGATACTGACCCTTCTCATTTTTATTTGCCCCTCTCAGCTCCTTGCTCTCCCACAGTAAAAAACAGTTCCCTGATCTGTGGCACCAATTCTTCCTTTCTGTCTTGGATGCCAATGGCTGACGCCATTGGTTACACTGTTAATGCGACAGATACAAATGGGTACACAGTTAATTGCAGCTCAACTATTGGTAACTGCACACTAACAGATCTACAGTGCAGTGAAACGTACACAATCGCAATCACTGCACAAGGAAGCCAGTGTGACAGTGCACCTGGCCCAAGTATCAACATAACAACAGGTATGTTTTTGCATGGTTGAGAAAGTGTCTAAAGTAAAGTTGTGTTTTCCAGTAAAGTGTAAACAAACCTTTATATGCTGTTTCAACTGCTCTTTCAGCCCCCTGCGCTCCAACTATTGTATCTAAGCAGTATAACTGTGACACAAAGAAAGCAATGTTCAGCTGGACTAACCCTGGTGGACACCACGGGTTCAAGGCTCAAGTAGCAGGAGAAGAGTTTCAGATCCTCTACCACACGATGAATACCAGCTGTGAGTTCCAAAGTCTTCCTTGTGGCTTGGATTTGAATTTAACGGTCCAGGCTGAGGGTGCACTGTGCATTAGCAACCCGAGCATCAGTGAATCACTCAAAACAGGTAATACTCACACCAATGAACTAGTTGTAAATACATGCTTTTGTATTTATTTAGCATAAAAATGTGTAAGCAAGATTTAGTTTATTTCCTTTTTTTTTTAGTCTAATTCTCAGCCAGGCTAGCTGTTTCCCTCAGCTTCACATCTTTGTGCTAAGTTATGCTAGCTGGTTGCTGGCTCCATTTGTCTACTTTAAAAAGTTGTATCAATATTATCTACTAATGTTTCATGACAAAAATCAATGCATATTCCCCACATCATGTTAAACTGCCATACCTTATGAAAAATCTATTTGTAAATTGTAGGATGATTACTTTCTTTTGTTTCCTTTTTTTCTGTCTGCAGTCCCGTGTGCTCCAGAGAACGTTAGTGCCACTTTGGTCTGTTTCAATCACTCAGCTCTTGTGTCGTGGGTAGGAAGCCCAAGTGCTATAGGATACAATGTGACAGCAACAGGCCAGGATGGACACACACATCACTGCCAAACTAACACAACCAGCTGTAGTCTTTCTGATATCCACTGTAGTGAAACCTACAGTATCACAGTCACACCTTACTCGAAGACATGTGCAGGAAACCCAAGTGCTGCTTACATCTTTAAAGCAGGTGCAGGAAATATTTAGCATCATTTACTTGAGGAGGAAAAATATCCTTCAGTTTCATTTAAAGTGACAAAGTGAAACCTTTTTTTTTCTCTACAGGTCTTTGTGCTCCCAGTAACGTCACTGTGTCTCCATCATGTGGTGACAGCACCGTGTCTTGGTCACATGTACTAGGAGCCGACATGATTATAGCAACAGCAACAGCAGATGATGGGCACACACACACCTGCAGATCAAACTATTCAAACTCATGCAATTTCACCGACCTCCACTGCGGGGAAAGATATAATGTCACTGTTGTCACTGTGGACAGAGGTTGTTGGAGTGAGCCCAGTTTCGCTGTGGAGCTGAGAACCGGTGAGAAAAAACTGTAGTCGTAAGATTTATGTTCTTTGGTCGCATTTAATTGCAAGAATTTAAAAAAATATCATTGATGTAGTAATTGTGATGTGAGACTTTTACCTTTACCTTTTCTCAATTCCCCTAGCTCTGTGTCCACCCACTAATTTAACGGGCCAAGTCAGTTGTGACACCAACACACTGGCTCTCATGTGGGAACAGAGTACAGTGTCAGGGGTCTCCTACACTTTAAAAATGGAGATGATAGAAGGACCACTGCCTCCTACAGTGCACTCTACCTCTAATACCTCATATATGTTGACAAACCTGCTGTGTGGACAAAGATATGCTTTCCATCTCGCAGCACAGGAGGGAGACTGTCGAAGTAGCTACAGTCCACCCACCGAAATAAGCACAGGTAGGATGCTTTTTATTAACAAACATTGCACGTTTTATTTGCTTTAAAGCAGTATATAAAATCATCCCAATCTACTGTTTCTCCTCATTCAGCCCCTTGTCAACCAACCAACTTCTCCTCCCGTGTGGAATGTGGGACAAACCAAGGGAATTTCTCTTGGGATGAGACTACAGGAGCAAGTTTCTACACTGTTGAAGTTAAAGGAGCTCATGGCCATGTAGCCTCCTGCTCCTCCAATGACACCTCCTGCACTGTAAAACTTGACTGTGGTCGGTCCTACTCAGCATCACTGGTGGCCTCCACAGATAGTTGCAACAGCACCAAACATTCTGACATTAGTTTTGAATCTGGTAAGTTGTATATAGAAAGGGTTCAAATCTATACGAGCTGATGCACATTTTTTATTTGAACACCAATATATTTCTTAGTTTAAGTACTTAAATGTGTAGCTTGTCATTTGTTAAGCTAGAATATCAACATCTACTCTTATCTGTTAAATTCTCTCTCACAGCTCCCTGTCTCCCAAAGGATGTCTTCGCTGACTTAGAGTGTAACACCAATGTGATGAATGTGAGTTGGACATATACCCCAGGCTCTGACAATTACACTGCCTGGGCCATCAGCACTGATGGACACAGAACCTCCTGCAACTCAACATTCAACTATTGCTCCATTCATGGTCTCGAGTGTGGAAAGCTCTATGAGGTGGCGGTCACCTCTTCCTCCATCCATTGTGAAATTATTACAGGCTCTGACTACAAGGTTCAGTCTGGTGAGTGCAGATCTTTCATGTGCATTCTAAATCATTGTAAAGTTGTGTCTCCTGTATAATAATGTGGTTGCTTCTTTTCTCCAGCTCCATGTAAACCTGAGAACACCTCAGTCTACCAGAACTGTAGCAGCAATGTTGTGTCAGTAAAATGGAAACAGAGCGGCACAACACAGAACTACACCGTTAAAGCCACATCTGATTCAGGTGTAAACTCCACCTGTGACTCCACTCAGAGCCACTGCTCCTTTCTGGACCTGAGCTGTGGTCAACGATACACCTTCACAGTGATGTCACACACCAATGTATGCATGAGTGAGATGAGCACGCCCATAGAGGAGCTCACTGGTAAAAATAAATAAATATATTTGCCTTTATTTTTCAGAAAATTTGCTAAGAGGATTCATACCGCTATTATGTTTGCTAGCATAGTGAGCTTAGATCACTATCAGAACAAAAACATTAAACATGGGGTCGGTCATAAGCAACCCACAAGACATTAGGAAGTGATTGCACTTACAATCCATGTTTATTTAACTTGTGAGCTTTATTGGAACCTGCCTAACAGTTTCCCCATGGCCACACCTTGTAGCCTGCCAAGTTAAGCAAACTGTATTTTGGTTGTATCTAACACTTGGTCTAAAGACTTTAGTGATGCCAATCTGCTCATTTAGCTCTTAAAAGAGGACAATGAGCATCATCCAAAATGTCTACCAATTAATCTGTGTAGTTTTTTCTATTAAGTATTGTATTGCCTTTAGAGAGGCCATGCTAGCAATGTCTAATCAGTTTCCCAAAATATTCATGACAATCTTTTTTTTTTTTTGTGGTACGTGTATATCCACTGCTTTCTTTAACTCTTTTAATCTCCTTTACTAGCTCCATGTCCTCCCTCCAATGTGTCGACCTCACTGAACTGTACCTCACACAAAGCAATGGTGAGCTGGAATAGTGCAGCTGCAGCCTCGGCCTACATTGTCCAGGCAACCTCTGAAGATGGACATAACGACTCCTGCAGTGAGATGGGCACATTCTGTTACCTCAACAACCTGCTTTGTGGACATGAGTTCTCTGTTGTTGTGGAGGCAATGAACACTGGCTGTCCCGGTCCTGCTAGTTCCCCCGCCAGGCTAACTACAGGTGCGTATGACTAAAACCTTTTAGTCTTAATACTCTTTAATTCAAATCTGAGGGTGTCATATCAAACCAATCAGTAAAGAGACAACTGCAAAAATCTGTTTCACAGGAAATACAGCACAGAAAGTTATGACAGTACCTCACATTTTAGTCATATTGTAAAGAAATTGATCAAAAAAGATAAATATATTGATAATGTTTGTGTTGATTGCAATTGATGAAGACACAATCTTGAGGGTATTTTGCTTAAAAACAGAAATTAAAATGAAGTATTTTTCTCTCCATCCAGAGCCCTGTGCTCCCATGAATCTCTCTGTCGACTACAATGTGACCTCAGCCCAGGTGATGTGGGAAGCAGCAAAAGGTGCCATCTCTTATTCTGTCCAGGCTGTAACTCCCCAAGGCCCAACAGTGACCTGTAACTCTACCAACACCAGCTGTCCCCTGAATGGCCTGCAGTGTAGTCAGCTTTACAATGTGACTGTGATGGCAAGAAACCAAGTCTGTGACAGTGTTATTTCTGAAACACGTCATCTCATGACAGGTTAGTGACCTAAGTGAGAAAAAAGGGGGAATTAAAACCACTTTTGTGTACCTTTTTTTCCCTTTTTAAAGGTCTGTTTTCCTTTTGTTTAGAGCCCTGTCCACCCACCAATGTTCAAGCCAATATGGAGTGTGAACAACTTTCTGCAACTGTTTCCTGGCAGAAGAGTGACCTGGCTGTAGGTTATGTTGCTTCCTTTGAGAACTATAACGGCCACTACTCCTCCTGTGTCGCTTCATACACAGAATACCAATGTGTTGTCTCAGGACTGATGTGTGGGACCTTGTACAGTGTCTGGGTCAAGGCACTCGGAGGGCAGTACAACAGTTCGGACAGCACAGTGGTCTCTTTTACATCAGGTAAAACACACAATGGATAATCATCATTATTTTGGTTTACACAAATTACATAAATCAACATCAATATCATGATTTGTTGTGACTGTAACATGAGCAAGTGTATTCATAATGAATCTTTTAATTTAATTTAATTTTTAAAACAATGTATACTGTATAGAGCTTTTTACTCAGCATGGAGACACATCCAGGTCAACATGTGAAAGTTGTTCCATTTAACCCTGTAGGACCTTGCCAGACAAGCAGCATTAAAGCTATTATGGATTGTGAGGCCCACTCTGCTACCATATCCTGGCAGCCTAGTGTTGGAACTGAGTCCTATGTGACTGAACTGACAGCATCATCAGGCCACAGCACCAGCTGCAATACCAACTACACCCACTGTGAGCTGAGCTCACTGAAATGTGGAGAGGAGTACAATGTCTCTGTAAAGGCTCTGGGAGACACTTGCAACAACACTGCTCATATGGCGGGATACCTCACAACAGGTACATTATGTTCAACTGTGTGTCCTCTGTTGCATGTTGGTAATTTTCTTTACAGAAGCAGAGCAACTCACCATAATCACACAGCGGCTATTTTCTTTTCAGTTGGAAGCTCACATCCCAAATCAAAATGATGTAGTTCTGTGCAAAACTGTGTAGACAGGGATGTAGTCTTAGAGACATCACCTTTTGGTTTCTAAAGCACACTTTTCAATGGGTTAAACATGTTTATTTTTACAAGTCGAAATGGGCTTTTTAGAATAGGTATGAACAACTTACAAAAACACTTTTATACTTGGTTTTTACTAATGCTATGATTTGACCATTTCCAGTCCAGCAACTGAAAACACAATAAGTGGAAAGCAAGAGTGGCACTGAGACATATTACAACTTTAAAAAGTTGTCAACCAACCCAGGCTACCCAAACAAAAGCTAATGTTAGCATTCAGCTACTTTCCAATATAACTATTACCTTAAAAGCAGTCTAAAGCCAATGTTACAAGTTGTGATAGTGATGCAAGGCATAAATACATGGCTAACCACAGTTCTTATCAAGGAAGTTAAATATATATATTTCATTGTCAGCATTTGACTTAACTTTAGCGTTAAGTCACTACTAAGTTAAAGTTATTAGCTTATAGCTAGGAATAGGTAACTTTTTTTCTGATAGTAAATGATAAAATTTAAGCAATAAATTCATACAGTTTCTCACACTTAAGAAAAAGTAGTTTTTAGTGTTCAGCCAATTCCAAGCGAAAGGTAGTAGCTACTAGCCAGGAAATAGATGAATGCTTGCAATTTTTGTCACCCAATCTTAGTCAATGGTTTAAAATATGTAGTTATTGCCAATTGTCTAATTTTGATTATCACACTGTTTTTCAAACTGATTCAATTGGAAGGGATTTGCAGTTCCCTTTATAAATGTGACTTACAAGCTGAAACAAAAAAGCTTATCTATAACAATTTAAGCTGCCATTACTGGACATGATGTCAGAGGAAATGGCTGCGATGCAATGTGAATTTGGTCAATTTTACAACTAAAGTCATGCCAAAAGTAAAGACATTTTTCACATATACTTGTAAAATGATACTGAATACATCTACTGTCTCCATCCAGAGCCCTGCACTCCCATGAATCTCTCTGTCCACTACAACGTGAGCTCAGCCCAGGTGATGTGGGTGGCAGCAAGAGGTGCCAGGTCTTACTCTGTCCAGGCTGTGACTGACCAAGGCTTGACAGTCACCTGTAACTCCACCAACACTAGCTGCTTCCTGAATGGTCTGCAGTGTAGTCAGATCTTCAATGTGACTGTGTCGCCACAAAACCTGGCCTGCAACAACACACAGACGTCTCAACAGTACCGCCTCATTACAGGTTCGCCACAGGACAAGAAAGAAATGTGTAAATTATCCCACTACAACTGGGAATTTGCTTTCTACTTTGTGTGTATGACAATATCTCTTTTAAAATGTTTTTTTTTTCTTTCTTCACTCAGAACCCTGCCCACCCACCAATGTTCAAGCCAACATGGTGTGTGAACAACTTTCTGCGACTGTTTCCTGGCAACAAAGTGACCTGGCTGTGGGTTATGTTGCCTACTTTAACAATCAAAATGGTCACTTTGCTTCCTGTGTAGGCTCAGAAACAGAAACTGTCTGTGTTGTCCCTGCACTGGTGTGTGGAACTGTGTACAATGTCTGGGTAAAGGCATTGGGACATCAGTACAATAGCACTCATAGTGCAATGGTCTCTCTTACATCAGGTAAACACAAACTTATATGACTTACTGGTACTTCATTTTTGGTTATTTTCTCAAATCTTGACTTATTTATCCTGGTATAACAAACCTGTTTTTTCCCATTAAAATCTGTTTAATTGATCTCATTGTCTTGAGATAACAAAGCTTGTTTTCTCATGGTAACAAGTCAATTTTCTTGAGCTCTAGAAACACAATGATATGTTTCTCTCTGATAGAGAAGACCATGACATGTCTTGTTGCTATGGCCTGCAGCAATGAGATGAAATAGGAGTTGTTGTTTTGTGTGTGTGTGTGTGTGTGTGTGTGTGTGTGTGTGTGTGTGTGTGCTTTTGAAACTCTGGGGATACGAGAGAAATAGAAGAGATCTTGAGAGCAGGATAACATATAAAATAAAATGCATGCATGTCTATATAGGGCTTCTGTAAATATTTGCTTAATTTGTATTTTCATGTATAAATGTGCTCCTGCTCTTTCCTCAGCTCCATGTCTGCCCAGAGAGGTGGAGGGAGAGGTCGACTGTAGCTATGATGGAGCTGCTGTTGTGTCCTGGAACTCAACATACGGAACAGCTAACTTTTCGGTGACCGCAGTGATCAGCGGAAGTCTTCAGACTCTGTGTGCAACTCAGCAGAACACTTGCAACGTGACAGGTTTAAGCTGTGGGGAAACCTACAACCTCAGCCTCACGGCCAGCAACACACAGTGCAGCCTCACAGCGCCCATGCACTCCAATATCACCACTCGTAAGTTGAATGTTTACAGCACACCAAATGAGTTTCAACTGTCTCAGTTTGAATTATTTATAATTTAACTTTCTTGCGTTCACGTGTCTCTTAGGTCCTTGTCCTCCTCAGCATGTAGCTGTAAATCTCCAGTGTGGCTCCCGCAGAGTAGCCCTGTCCTGGGAGGAGAGATCAGATGTTGAACTCTACGTGGCGAGTGCCATCAAGGCATCAGGAGGAGAGGTCCAGCAGTGTAACTCTACAAACTCTAGCTGTCAGTTCTCCAGTTTGGACTGTGGAGAAATGTACAACTTTACAGTGACAGCACACAATCAAGGCTGCTCGAGCAAGGCCAGCAGGGCTGTGTTCATCCAAACAGGTACTGCAGAAGCCAAATGTTTTCAAATGACATCAATCAGTACTGAAACACAAACAAAGTACCTCCAGATATTTTTGTTGAAGTTAATATCAGCACACTTTGACTGGTACTCCTGTTTTTCTTTCTTTGCTCTTAGAGCCTTGTCAGCCTGTGATCATGTCTGCTCAGGGACTCTGTCAGAGTGAGGAGGTTCAGATCTTCTGGCGCCAAGCACGTGGTGTTGTGAATTACTTAATAACAGCCACAGGAAGCCTTGGATATGTGGAAAGCTACAATACAAGCCAGAATCAACTGTCAGCTGCTTTACCATGTGGACAGGACTACAATGTCACTGTAAAAGGACAAGGCAGTGAGTGTGACAGCGTCTCCAGCAGCCCTGCATTCTTTAAATCAGGTATGATAAAGTGTCTTTGGGCAAAATACACACACACGAACACACACACACACACACACACATGATTTCCCCCTTAATTATTTTTGTTGTTGTGTTTGTTCACCTCCAACCTCTCTCTACAGCTCCATGTATTCCCCACCATGTTACAACCTATGTTGAGTGTGAGTCCAACATGGGCTCCGTGAGCTGGGGGCCAAGTGATGGCGCCGAAACATATGTCGTCATAGCAACAGGGCTTGATGGCCACACCCACAAGTGTCTTACCAACACCACATCCTGCACCTGGAACGACCTGCACTGTGGAGAGGAGTACACTGTCCTAGTGAGCGCAAAGGCCAACAATTGCACCAGTCTGCCCAGCAACAGCACAGTCATCCATATGGGTATGTTAAGTAGATTGTTCACAACTCACTGGTATGTCATTTGTAATGACGTACCAGTGAGTAATTTCTATGAAGTTAACAAAAAGCAAAATGTTTAGTTTTTACTAAGCTATAATTCATTAGTTCACAGAGGTCAATTTAACATGCAAAAATGCCTACATTTCTACAAGCATTCATACAACTCAATATGTATGACATACCAGCTGTATTACGCTGCAATATTACCAAAGTGCCGGTATTAGTTCAACCAAGAGTGAAAAACAATATGTATACATGCATGTATTTGTAGAATCATATAAATCTACTCCTGTACTAAACCCTAAATGTGGCTGTAGACCTCTGTGATAACAAATCTGTCATCTCTGTTTCTGTCCAGATCCCTGTGAGCCCCAGAATTTGTCTCCAACTGTGGATTGTGATATGAAAGTTGTTTCTCTAAGCTGGGATGCCAGTAATGGGACAAATCTGTACCTGGTGTCAGCTGAGGGCGGGAACAAAACAATCGCACTCACCACTAATGTCACCATGGCTCACTTCTCTGAGTTCTCCTGTGGACAAAACTACAGCCTCACAGTCACATCTCACAGCCAGCAGTGTCCTGGAAGCTCAAATACAGCAGCACTTGTGCAGACATGTAGGTTATACACATCTGACATGTTTACAGTACAATTAATACAGAGAAATGGAAGGCTCATCCAGGTCTAAATTCAACTTCTGTGTCTTTACTCTTAGGGCCGTGTCCACCTGAAGGAGTCTGGACTAGGCAGGACTGTCTTTCAGGCATCGTCATGGCAAGCTGGCAGGCCAGTAATGGGTCCGACTATTACACAGCCACCATGCAGACTGACACTGGCATCTCCGCAATATGCATGTCAAACACGAACGAATGCGGCGTCACCGGCCTGACCTGTGGGCAGAACTACTCTGTCTCAGTCACAGCCTCCAACCAGCAGTGTAACGTCACCTCCAGACAGAGCACAGCGCTGCAGTCAGGTGAGGTTTGACAAAGGGTCTTAGAGGCACCGGTAGTGACACGGGCAACTTCTCAGAACCATTAAAAAAAGACCAAAACATTTCCATAACGTATTTTTCTATTGTACATCATCCTTTTCTTCTGCTGTGTTACTAGCTGGGATTTTATTTGATAATTATGAGGGATCAATTTACCATACATAAATTATCATTTCTATTCAAATCTATCATGTTGAGAAACATTGATTGTTTTCATTAATATTTTTAACTCCTCTTGCTCTCCCTAAATCTCGACTAACTTTTCTTCTTGTCTGGCTGCTCTCTACAGTGCCATGTGTCCCTACTAACCTGTCAGTGCTGATGGACTGTGACAACAACACTGCTGTCATGTCCTGGTCTGCCAGTGATGGTGCCGTAAAGTACTCACTGACAGCCATCGGCAGTCATGGCAACGTCAGCTGTCGGAGCTCTGACCTCAACTGTAGCCTTGGCAACCTCAGATGTGGCAGCCGTTACACAGCTCAGGTGGTAGCTCTGGACGACAACTGCTCAAGTATCCCCAGTCAAGCTGTGATGTTCAACTCAGGTGATAGAAATACACACACTTTAATACACAGTAACAGTTTTGTATTTTTGTGAAGGGAATGTCAAACATTTTTTTTCACCTGTTTACATTGTGTTATTTTCATATTGAAAAGTGCATAGAAATCTTAACATACACCTGACCAAAAGTTTAATTGTGGGACACTGATTCCAAGTGCTCCACTATTAATTTTCTTCTGGCAAAATATTTGAACTCAAATGTTGATCTGAGTCATCAAAGTATCTCTTTGTTCCTAGCTCCGTGTCCGCCAGAGAATGTGAGTGCCGAGGTGAGCTGTTGGTCGAATGACATGAATGTTTCTTGGGATGCCATGAGAGAAGCGGATCACTATTTGGTGTCAGTTATTCCTGACAGTGGAGGAAGCCGTGAGTCGTGTAACACAACAGACACTGCATGCTCCATCAGTAACGTGACCTGTGGGAATACATTCAGTGTACAAGTCAGCTCCATCAGAGGCTCCTGTCGCAGCCAGCTCAGTCCCACTCACAACATCATGTCAGGTATGAATCCACTTAAAAACATCCGTATGTGTTGATATTTATCCATCCAGTTCTAGTTTAACATAATTGTTTACTTTCTAGCTCCCTGCCAGCCTCAGAGCATTAGAGGCACCCTCGACTGTGTGACTAATTCTGCCTGGATATCCTGGGACGCTGCTCCAGGGGCGGACAGCTACTCTGTGTCTGCTGAAGGTGGAGAGGGCTATACAGCAAACTGCACCACCTCCTCCAACACTACCTGTGAGGTGGAAGACCTGTCATGTGGCGTTCTTTACAACTTCAGTGTTATTGCTCAAAACAGCAAGTGTGGCAGCCAGCCCAGTGCCATCATCGACTTACAGACAGGTGACAGATTTATTTCATTTATTTTCCTATTCTATGTGATTGCGTGCTGCATTGTAGGTAAATGACATCCATCTCTTCCACCAGCCCCCTGCTCCCTTGCTGGTATCACAGCAGTCCCTCAGTGCCACAATTCCTCCATCCTGGTCATATGGGATCTGATGGAGGGCAGCAGTGGAAACACTTTGTATACTGCCACAGCAGAAGCCAGGGACCATACGTACTTACACTGCAACAACACAGGCAGCAGCTGCTACCTCCATGGAGCAAGATGTGACCTCCAGTACACCATCATTGTGTCTGCTTCATCAGACCTGTGCAGCAGCATGAGGAGTCCACCGTACAGAGTCAGCATGGGTATATACATTGTCTTTGTTTGTTAGTTTCTGACATGGAATACCTTACATGTGTTCAAATGCTAGCTCAAAGAGTCATAAATGGTGAGGTTAGAGGTTGCCATGTCTGATTGGATTGAACAGTTTGAACAATATTTTTCATCTTAAGAAGGTAATGAAGAAGCTAGAACACACCTGATGGTACAGTTTTAAACTGCATTTGTGTTCTGTGAGAGTGTGGTCAGATTTGATTACCGGTGACCAGAGGACCTACTTCCTGTCATCAGACTGTGATTTAAATGATGTTTTTGATTAGTTTAGAGTCATGAGATTAAACTTTCCCAACAGAGACACACCCATTATAATTGTTGTAACCAGTTCATTTTTTTAGAGGAATCATCCAACGGACATGAAGAAGTTCAAGTCTTTAAAATGAAGCCATATCTGATTAGGGGTGTTTTTAAAAGGCTTTTTGTACTTTAACTGTCCAAAAGAGAGGGACTCTCCCCAAACACATCTTCAGTTTTTCAGGATGAAATACTTGCTGAAATATCTGTTGTAAAAAATCGTGCTGCTCTCTTTACAGAGCCATGTCCGCCCAGGAACCTGGTGGTTAATGCCTCCTGTGAGGACCAAAATGCTCTGGTATCCTGGAGCCCCTCTGCTGTCGCAGAAACTTACCGTGTGGTGGCAACAGGACTAGATGGACATGTGCATTCTTGCAACAGCACCGACAATAACTGCAGCTTGTCAGGCCTGCACTGTGACCAGCAGTATACAGTATCTGTGACGGCCAGCCATGAGAACTGCACCAGCAAGGCCAGTGAAAACAGCACACTCACCACAGGTAATTGTCTTAATACAGAGAAAAACATGGAGAGTACCACAGCTTATGATCCAACATGATTTCATAATAGACCACTTTCTGTCTGTCAAGGTCCCTGCCAGCCTGATGGTCTCTCTGTCAAGTTCAACTGTAACAATCAGTCTGCTTTGTTGTCATGGCGACCCAGAGACAATGCTGCATACTACTATGGATGTGCCCAGGCTGAAAATGGAGACATGCTTTACTGTCAAAGCTGGACTCCAACCTGTACTATCCAGGATCTCCTTTGTGGAACAGTTTACAATTTCTCTGTTCAGGCTTCAGACGGGACGTGCAACAGCTCCTTCACTGACCCGGTGCAGAGCGGAGCAGGTACAGAGCACATTGTGTTGCATCTTGTATAAAATGTCTCCACTTGAATTGGATTACTTTCCTAAGGCTGGATATATTTCCCATGTTTGTATGAACACAGAAATCACTATCCTCTCTCTCTTTGTTAGCTCCCTGTCCTCCTGACACTGTTGAGGTGCAGATGATGCTGGATTGCAGTTACTTGTCTCAGTTTGAATTATTTATAATTTAACTTTCTTGCGTTCACGTGTCTCTTAGGTCCTTGTCCTCCTCAGCATGTAGCTGTAAATCTCCAGTGTGGCTCCCGCAGAGTAGTCCTGTCCTGGGAGGAGAGATCAGATGTTGAACTCTACGTGGCGAGTGCCATCAAGGCATCAGGAGGAGAGGTCCAGCAGTGTAACTCTACAAACTCTAGCTGTCAGTTCTCCAGTTTGGACTGTGGAGAAATGTACAACTTTACAGTGACAGCACACAATCAAGGCTGCTCGAGCAAGGCCAGCAGGGCTGTGTTCATCCAAACAGGTACTGCAGAAGCCAAATGTTTTCAAATGACATCAATCAGTACTGAAACACAAACAAAGTACCTCCAGATATTTTTGTTGAAGTTAATATCAGCACACTTTGACTGGTACTCCTGTTTTTCTTTCTTTGCTCTTAGAGCCTTGTCAGCCTGTGATCATGTCTGCTCAGGGACTCTGTCAGAGTGAGGAGGTTCAGATCTTCTGGCGCCAAGCACGTGGTGTTGTGAATTACTTAATAACAGCCACAGGAAGCCTTGGATATGTGGAAAGCTACAATACAAGCCAGAATCAACTGTCAGCTGCTTTACCATGTGGACAGGACTACAATGTCACTGTAAAAGGACAAGGCAGTGAGTGTGACAGCGTCTCCAGCAGCCCTGCATTCTTTAAATCAGGTATGATAAAGTGTCTTTGGGCAAAATACACACACACGAACACACACACACACACACACACATGATTTCCCCCTTAATTATTTTTGTTGTTGTGTTTGTTCACCTCCAACCTCTCTCTACAGCTCCATGTATTCCCCACCATGTTACAACCTATGTTCAGTGTGAGTCCAACATGGGCTCTGTGAGCTGGGGGCCAAGTGATGGCGCCGAAACATATGTCGTCATAGCAACAGGGCTTGATGGCCACACCCACAAGTGTCTTACTAACACCACATCCTGCACCTGGAACGACCTGCACTGTGGAGAGGAGTACACTGTCCTAGTGAGCGCAAAGGCCAACAATTGCACCAGTCTGCCCAGCAACAGCACAGTCATCCATATGGGTATGTTAAGTAGATTGTTCACAACTCACTGGTATGTCATTTGTAATGACATACCAGTGAGTAATTTCTATGAAGTTAACAAAAAGCAAAATGTTTAGTTTTTACTAAGCTATAATTCATTAGTTCACAGAGGTCAATTTAACATGCAAAAATGCCTACATTTCTACAAGCATTCATACAACTCAAGATGTATGACATACCAGCTGTATTATGCTGCAATATTACCAAAGTGCCGGTATTAGTTCAACCAAGAGTGAAAACAATATGTATACATGCATGTATTTGTAGAATCATATAAATCTACTCCTGTACTAAACCCTAAATGTGGCTGTAGACCTCTGTGATAACAAATCTGTCATCTCTGTTTCTGTCCAGATCCCTGTGAGCCCCAGAATTTGTCTCCAACTGTGGATTGTGATATGAAAGTTGTTTCTCTAAGCTGGGATGCCAGTAATGGGACAAATCTGTACCTGGTGTCAGCTGAGGGCGGGAACAAAACAATCGCACTCACCACTAATGTCACCATGGCTCACTTCTCTGAGTTCTCCTGTGGACAAAACTACAGCCTCACAGTCACATCTCACAGCCAGCAGTGTCCTGGAAGCTCAAATACAGCAGCACTTGTGCAGACATGTAGGTTATACACATCTGACATGTTTACAGTACAATTAATACAGAGAAATGGAAGGCTCATCCAGGTCTAAATTCAACTTCTGTGTCTTTACTCTTAGGGCCGTGTCCACCTGAAGGAGTCTGGACTAGGCAGGACTGTCTTTCAGGCATCGTCATGGCAAGCTGGCAGGCCAGTAATGGGTCCGACTATTACACAGCCACCATGCAGACTGACACTGGCATCTCCGCAATATGCATGTCAAACACGAACGAATGCGGCGTCACCGGCCTGACCTGTGGGCAGAACTACTCTGTCTCAGTCACAGCCTCCAACCAGCAGTGTAACGTCACCTCCAGACAGAGCACAGCGCTGCAGTCAGGTGAGGTTTGACAAAGGGTCTTAGAGGCACCGGTAGTGACACGGGCAACTTCTCAGAACCATTAAAAAAAGACCAAAACATTTCCATAACGTATTTTTCTATTGTACATCATCCTTTTCTTCTGCTGTGTTACTAGCTGGGATT
This sequence comes from Symphodus melops, assembly GCF_947650265.1. NCBI lineage: Eukaryota > Metazoa > Chordata > Actinopteri > Labriformes > Labridae > Symphodus > Symphodus melops. The sequence goes on along the minus strand of NC_136697.1, from coordinate 15,073,633 downwards.
TTATTTGATAATTATGAGGGATCAATTTACCATACATAAATTATCATTTCTATTCAAATCTATCATGTTGAGAAACATTGATTGTTTTCATTAATATTTTTAACTCCTCTTGCTCTCCCTAAATCTCGACTAACTTTTCTTCTTGTCTGGCTGCTCTCTACAGTGCCATGTGTCCCTACTAACCTGTCAGTGCTGATGGACTGTGACAACAACACTGCTGTCATGTCCTGGTCTGCCAGTGATGGTGCCGTAAAGTACTCACTGACAGCCATCGGCAGTCATGGCAACGTCAGCTGTCGGAGCTCTGACCTCAACTGTAGCCTTGGCAACCTCAGATGTGGCAGCCGTTACACAGCTCAGGTGGTAGCTCTGGACGACAACTGCTCAAGTATCCCCAGTCAAGCTGTGATGTTCAACTCAGGTGATAGAAATACACACACTTTAATACACAGTAACAGTTTTGTATTTTTGTGAAGGGAATGTCAAACATTTTTTTTCACCTGTTTACATTGTGTTATTTTCATATTGAAAAGTGCATAGAAATCTTAACATACACCTGACCAAAAGTTTAATTGTGGGACACTGATTCCAAGTGCTCCACTATTAATTTTCTTCTGGCAAAATATTTGAACTCAAATGTTGATCTGAGTCATCAAAGTATCTCTTTGTTCCTAGCTCCGTGTCCGCCAGAGAATGTGAGTGCCGAGGTGAGCTGTTGGTCGAATGACATGAATGTTTCTTGGGATGCCATGAGAGAAGCGGATCACTATTTGGTGTCAGTTATTCCTGACAGTGGAGGAAGCCGTGAGTCGTGTAACACAACAGACACTGCATGCTCCATCAGTAACGTGACCTGTGGGAATACATTCAGTGTACAAGTCAGCTCCATCAGAGGCTCCTGTCGCAGCCAGCTCAGTCCCACTCACAACATCATGTCAGGTATGAATCCACTTAAAAACATCCGTATGTGTTGATATTTATCCATCCAGTTCTAGTTTAACATAATTGTTTACTTTCTAGCTCCCTGCCAGCCTCAGAGCATTAGAGGCACCCTCGACTGTGTGACTAATTCTGCCTGGATATCCTGGGACGCTGCTCCAGGGGCGGACAGCTACTCTGTGTCTGCTGAAGGTGGAGAGGGCTATACAGCAAACTGCACCACCTCCTCCAACACTACCTGTGAGGTGGAAGACCTGTCATGTGGCGTTCTTTACAACTTCAGTGTTATTGCTCAAAACAGCAAGTGTGGCAGCCAGCCCAGTGCCATCATCGACTTACAGACAGGTGACAGATTTATTTCATTTATTTTCCTATTCTATGTGATTGCGTGCTGCAGTGTAGGTAAATGACATCCATCTCTTCCACCAGCCCCCTGCTCCCTTGCTGGTATCACAGCAGTCCCTCAGTGCCACAATTCCTCCATCCTGGTCATATGGGATCTGATGGAGGGCAGCGGTGGAAACACTTTGTATACTGCCACAGCAGAAGCCAGGGACCATACGTACTTACACTGCAACAACACAGGCAGCAGCTGCTACCTCCATGGAGCAAGATGTGACCTCCAGTACACCATCATTGTGTCTGCTTCATCAGACCTGTGCAGCAGCATGAGGAGTCCACCGTACAGAGTCAGCATGGGTATATACATTGTCTTTGTTTGTTAGTTTCTGACATGGAATACCTTACATGTGTTCAAATGCTAGCTCAAAGAGTCATAAATGGTGAGGTTAGAGGTTGCCATGTCTGATTGGATTGAACAGTTTGAACAATATTTTTCATCTTAAGAAGGTAATGAAGAAGCTAGAACACACCTGATGGTAAAGTTTTAAACTGCATTTGTGTTCTGTGAGAGTGTGGTCAGATTTGATTACCGGTGACCAGAGGACCTACTTCCTGTCATCAGACTGTGATTTAAATGATGTTTTTGATTAGTTTAGAGTCATGAGATTACAACTTTCCCAACAGAGACACCCATTATAATTGTTGTAACCAGTTCATTTTTTTTAGAGGAATCATCCAACGGACATGAAGAAGTTCAAGTCTTTAAAATGAAGCCATATCTGATTAGGGGTGTTTTTAAAAGGCTTTTTGTACTTTAACTGTCCAAAAGAGAGGGACTCTCCCCAAACACATCTTCAGTTTTTCAGGATGAAATACTTGCTGAAATATCTGTTGTAAAAAATCGTGCTGCTCTCTTTACAGAGCCATGTCCGCCCAGGAACCTGGTGGTTAATGCCTCCTGTGAGGACCAAAATGCTCTGGTATCCTGGAGCCCCTCTGCTGTCGCAGAAACTTACCGTGTGGTGGCAACAGGACTAGATGGACATGTGCATTCTTGCAACAGCACCGACAATAACTGCAGCTTGTCAGGCCTGCACTGTGACCAGCAGTATACAGTATCTGTGACGGCCAGCCATGAGAACTGCACCAGCAAGGCCAGTGAAAACAGCACACTCACCACAGGTAATTGTCTTAATACAGAGAAAAACATGGAGAGTACCACAGCTTATGATCCAACATGATTTCATAATAGACCACTTTCTGTCTGTCAAGGTCCCTGCCAGCCTGATGGTCTCTCTGTCAAGTTCAACTGTAACAATCAGTCTGCTTTGTTGTCATGGCGACCCAGAGACAATGCTGCATACTACTATGGATGTGCCCAGGCTGAAAATGGAGACATGCTTTACTGTCAAAGCTGGACTCCAACCTGTACTATCCAGGATCTCCTTTGTGGAACAGTTTACAATTTCTCTGTTCAGGCTTCAGACGGGACGTGCAACAGCTCCTTCACTGACCCGGTGCAGAGCGGAGCAGGTACAGAGCACATTGTGTTGTATCTTGTATAAAATGTCTCCACTTGAATTGGATTACTTTCATAAGGCTGGATATATTTCCCATGTTTGTATGAACACAGAAATCACTATCCTCTCTCTCTTTGTTAGCTCCCTGTCCTCCTGACACTGTTGAGGTGCAGATGATGCCGATGACGCTAGATGCCCAAGTGATGCGCTTCAGTTGGACACAGGCCGTTTGCAACAACACAGAGTACCTTCTGAAGTTAATGGGAAGTTTGCTGGGAGACAGCCAGGCTCAGTTCGAGCTCTACTCCTATTGGACGAGTGTGACGTACTTTGAGATACCCCTCCCCTGTGGGTCTTTGTACACTGCTACTTTGGAGAGCAGGAATGCTGCTGGTATCAGCGACCCCTCTGTGCCAGTCAATGGAACAACAGGTAGACAACAATCAGCACTTCAGCTACGAGTAAAATGTTTTATTCTGCTCTTGTGTTTCTGGATCTTTGGATCTCTTTGTATTTGGTCTCCTGTTATGGTGGTTTATTTATGTTTTTGTGTTTGCTGTTTTGTGTTTGTAGTTTTTCATTGCTTTTTTGTGATCCCTCCATATATCTGTTCTTTTTTTTAGTCTAGTTTTTGTCAGTATCTCTCTATGTAGTTGTTTTGTCTCATAAGTTTTTGTTTCAAGTGTTTTTTAGATATTGTGAGTTATGTACTCTCGAATAATCCTGCCTTAAAACAACTCTGACTGTGATGATAGTTTATGGGCTGTTTATGTCGGTAAGGAGTGAACTGATGATGCAAAGATATATGGTGAATGACAGTTTCAATTCAAGGACAGTGAACTTCAGATGGGTGCATAAAATGCCTTTCCAAAGCAGGTGGCAGTATCTTAATGAAAACTAAAGGTTACAGGAAAAAGTGAACTATTGAACTTATCATTTCTGTTCTCTCAGCTCCATGTCCTCCATCAGGATTGGTGTACAGTGGTAACAGCACCTTTGCCACCGTTTCGTGGAATGCGTCTGTGTTTGCCACTAAATACACAGTGTATGACACCAGTGTAACACCAAATATCCAGCGATGCAGCACTGCAGGGCTGTCCTGTTCACTGACCAACAGTTCTCACAATAACCTGGTGATCACAGCAAGCAACGCTGCAGGAGAAAGTGAAGCACAAAGTTTCATGACTGGTAAGAACTAATGTGTATGTGGGCTGTAGAGAAAACACATTTTAAAATGAAGGCTTTGTTTGACTTAAGTTTTCGTCTTTAGCTTTGACACGAGGACGCAGAAGGAGAGATGTCATGGAAGAAATGTCAGATAATGGTAAGTTGTTTTAAAAATGAAAACAGATGTTACTTATGTTTTACCACGTGGTTGAATTTCTGTTTGTGCTTAAATTAACACGTTTAAAGTCATAATTGTGGGATGTTTTTCCTCAACAGGAGGCCTATCGGCTCCCCAGCTGGAGGTCAATCAAGTGACATCGACAGAATATTTCATCCAGTGGCCTAAAGTAGAGGACGCTTCCTATTACAGGTTACTCATCAGGAAGCAAGGCAGCTTCAGCGAAACTCAGGAGCTGATTGTAAACGGCGAGAGAATAATTGTCGATGATCTGAGTCCAAACTCTGCTTACTGTTTCACGCTGTCGGCCCAGAACTCAGCAGCAAGTGGACCGGAGTCTAAACCTGTATGCGTGCACACAGGACAGGGGCTCGTACAATAAGGAAACCAGTCTGCACACGCCTCCCTTTAAAATGTGATCAAAGTGGCAGAGTAAAACGTCTCCCCTGGTTATTCTGATTCACAGTAACTTATCCGATAGAACATTAGTATCCTCATGGGATACTTTCATTTTCTGCTCTGTTCGAGAGCTGCATTACAAATGAAGACGAGGACACGATGTTGATGGAAGCTTTACTTGTAAAATGCAAATCTTAATGGAAGTACTTGTTTATTTTGGGTTCAGGTTTTACGGTTTGTTGGTCTTTAATTTTTAAATATTGTTTTGCACGTTTTATACTAAAGTGACCTTAAACTTTATATCAGGAAGCCGTTTCCATGTCAATAGTATGTACTGTCATTTCTGAATGTGTATTTAATATTGAAGATTATTTTCAGACTAAATTTTATTAAAACTATCAAAATAAATGTTTGCATCCCGCCTCTGATTCCACTTAATGACTCATTCTATTCACTCATGTTTGTTGGCTATTTTTGAACTCTTGTCAGAAAAAAGGGGGAAATCTATTTTGTTTGTAAAAGTGTTTTTATTAGAAAACAAAATGCAACAGAGCAATAACCCAAACACAGCACAAGCAGGGCTGTGTGTATGGTATAAAAAAAAAAACCCTTTGCAGACTGCCCTTTTAGAGGATTAAAACATTCTCATGTTGTCTACACACGACGGACAGAATTACTTTATGCCAAGTAGACAATATCAGTCCATGTGTGTCATAACTTTGCTCTTTTTTCAACATTCAAGGCATGCTTAACCAACAAGAGATGACTAAGACGCTTAAATATGAAGAAAGTTAAGAGTGGGGTTTCTGTACCAACCAAAAATAACCGCTATTCTTCATAAATTACATTACAATTATGACAATAGTCATGTGTGGCCCAACCTGGTGACATATCATGTGTAGACAGCTTCTGAAACATTATGTACAAACCCACATCTTCGTGGGGTAAAATAACCATTGAAAATTAAAATGTGATTTTTTTTTCCACTTTCAAATTTAAAGTGACGACTAACAATGGTCTATTGGAGGACAAAAAAAAGGCAGAAAAACATAAAGCAAAATTACATTTGCCAAAGACAACAATTCAAGATGTCTGGAGAGCGGACATTTCTTCTCTGCAGCACACAGGACCGGACTAGACAACTGGGTAGAAAAGGGAGGAAAAAAACAGAGTAGGAGAATATTGCTGCTAGGTGACATTTACTCAGTGCTTTGACTCCTTCTGCGTTCACTATGTTTACTGTGGTCATTGTTGGACTCTCGCTGATGATGGCTTCTGTCTTTGCTGTGACTCCGTTTGTGAGAACGCTGTTCTCCCTCTCTCTCCCTGTCTCTGTCGTGGCTGCGCTCGTTTTTCCTGCTCTTCTCCTCTCCACTACTCTTGTGCCTCCTCTCCTTGCTTCGACTCCGGCTCGACCGTTTGGCCTTCCTCTCGTCTCGGTGTCTGTCCCTGTCGTCTTTATGCTTCTTGTCATCACTCTCTCCCCTGTTCTTTTTATCCCGGGACCTCTCCCTCTCAACCCCTCTATCTTTGTGGTGCTCCCTGTCCTTCCTCCTGCTCCGGTCCTCCCCACCGTCTCTGTCTTTGTCTCTACGTTCACTCCTTCGCTCCCGGCTGACACTTTTTTTGCGCTCTCGCCGCTCTTGGTTCCTGTCTGCACTGCGGGACCGTCGCCTCTCCCTGTCCCCTCTGTCCCTATCTCGGTCCCTGCCATCCCTCTCCTTCCTCTGGCGGTCCCGCTCCCTATCCAGCTCTCGGTCAAAACTGGGCCCATGGCGCTCTCTCTCACGGTGGTGGCTCCTGCTCCTTGATCGTTTGGGTGACCTTTTGGGGCTTGGGGTCCGTCTGGGTGTCCTGCCAAGAGAAGTAACACTTTAAGAAATAACACTTTATAGTTTAGAACATGATTGTTTGCATAATCCACAAAAACAATTTAAAAAACGTGCTCAATAAGAAGCAAAACGAGAGGAGAGGCAAAATGTCTACAGAGAGCGGTTGCTTTAAGTTGGCAGCAGTTGCTATCTCTGTACTTGTTGCATCTTTTTACAATTACAAGTGCATCCCTTTGGGACTTAAGTGTATTTTGTAGTTGTTTTCTCTCCATTTGTAGTTCAGGTTCTTTTGGGTCTGATTTTATCTGCTGGTGTTTGTTCTGTATATGAGTATATTGTTTGTGTCCTCTGAGACAATCACATATTAATGTGGGTGTTAAGGGCGAACATCTGTTATTGTTACGTTTCATTATTAAACAGCAAATGTTCACATTTGTTTTACAGGACTTTCAGACCCCAAGGTCTGCTTTGAGTAGTCCAGTTTATTCATCTAAGCTGATGGTAGATTTTGCAGTTTTTGTAACCAAAGGAGCTTCCTCTGTAAAACTGGCTTAACACTTTGAATTATTTCCGGTGTTACCTGGAGCGGCGGCGTTCTCCTTGCCTCCCGGACTCTGCGCTAGCGGCTTCTTCTTCCTCCTGCGGCTCCTTCTGGGCCACCTTGCGAGGCCTGGCCTTCATCTGCTGGTCTATATTTTTCTGAACAGGCACGGGGATACGGGGGAACAAAGTGGAGAACCACTCCAGTTTGGTCAAAAAAGAGCGCAGCATCTCCCCCACTGTCATGACACAGCCACCGCCGGCCTTCACATCGAGCTCCTAGAACGGAACAGTGGGAAAATTCCAAAGGAAAACTGAGTTTAGCACACAGAAGACACACAGATATATCAAGAGCGCTTTTTAATCAAACCAAAATGTGATGACCAAGTACTGAACCTTCACCTCTGTTCATCTAGCTTAATCACGTATATCAATCAATCAAATGTGCCTGGTTTTACACTGGTCATTTTAAAAAGAGGAAACAAAACTACGTACAAGAAAATACTGACTCATCTAAACTGGCAGGGCAACTCCTGTGGCCTGTAATTACTGTGTGGGCTTGAATACAATGATCATTTTCCTTCACATCATCTGCTGAAAACTTCTTCAAAAGAAGCTGCACGTGTTGTTCACAGAGCAGAAATGACGGGAAGGAACAGTATCTAAAAACATTGTGAAACAGTCATTGAGCCAGAGGGACAAAGGGAGAGGCTTTGGCTTTTCTTCCTTCGTCTTTCAAGAGCTCAATGAATTCTTAAGAGGGCTGTACGAGCAGAAAAATGCCCACATTATAAGCACAGACAAGAGGAGGCAAGTGATAACCAGTCGAGCTTTCAAATTTATATGGTAAAGAACAGCCACTTTGCACTCACACACGCAAACCAACAGTGCTGAGATACATTTCCAATTCACCTGCTGCACAATGGGCATCTGAAGAAAAAAACAAGGGGAATTAACCAGTTAACCGATTTCATACGATAAATTCAAATGCAACAGAACATCAAAAGAGGCCTGGTTGCACAGTCTGGGATCAAATTAGTTTCCTTAACTATTAGTAAAGTGCAAATATTTCTTTTGCAGAAGTTGAGATGAGCTTTTGGATGTGTTTAAGTGTCTTTTTCTGTGTGCACCAATGCTCAAATAGCATTTGTATCCCAAGTTCAGTTTTGTGCAACAAGTCCTGATATAAACACAGCATGCCTTAACATTATATTACTAAAGATTGACTCAGCATCATATAAGTTACTTACCCTGATAAAAAGAACACAAATCAGCAGAAGAGCAGTTAGCAAGTCATCTAGCTACGCATGTTTAAGGAACAAAACTTTGGGACAATTAAGCCAAATGAAGGCAAAGGTGAAAAATCAGCTATGAGCATCACAAGGGAGAGGGGACCGACAACTTTTAGTGCATAATGTGTGCCTGTTTTAAATAGAGGAGCAAGAAACACTAAATTATTACCCGAGGTGACATACCTCCTCATCATCCAGGAAACCATCGTACCAGTCTACCAAATCTGCCGGGGGCTGAGTGTACCTGAAGCAGAACACAGAAAATAATGTGCTTTTTTGTCCGAAATATAACGAGATGTATTCCTGTTTATGTGAAAAATCACACACTTTTTTAAATTAAATGTTTAGTTCATATAGCTAATCACTAATAAAACATTTGATTACATCAGCACAGTAGAAAATACAACCGAAAGAGTTCCACTGAACTTCCCTAAAGAGGGTTACAGGGGATGCAGTTTGTTCTCCACTTGCTGAAATTGACAGCATAGTTTTTTTAATATTATTTTTACTATTCAAAGAGATTTTGCCAAAAGATGTGAACTTTTACATATTTTTTCTGACAAAGACGTACACAACCGCTTATTATCCAGTGCCCATATACATAATACAGAATAAACAAGTTTAATAGTTTCATTTAATAATAATTTTCTTCATGCATAAAACTACAGTGATAAACTCACACATAGAACCGTACCTTATGTACATGAAGCCGAGAGCTCTGATATACGGAGAGTCTGTGTGAGTGATCAGACCCATCAGTTGTTTGCGGGTCAGCTTGAGTGTAAACAGTTTGTATAGAAGACAGAAAGCAGTCGACACAATACCACCAGTTCCAACTCCACGAACCTAAGACAGAAGAAGAAACCTTTAAAATGAAGCAAATCATTGCACATTATTCACAGTTTAACTATTAGTAACACCTGCCCTTACCACAACAACACTCAACTAATGTAAAAGAAGTGTATCAACAGTGAACCATGTGCATTTGTCCAACTTGTACCTCATAAACTATTTAAACAGGATGAAAGACAGTATCATCCACAAAGTTAAAGGTAATATAAACGGGAGGGAATAGATGGGGAGTATAAAAAGCACGTACTTCCCACTTACCCCTCCGCACATTCCAGTCTGGCCTGCAGTCTTTCTGCTTCCTTTCTCCCAAGGCTCAACGTGAGTCACCTGTAACCACACAAACAACATCAACTTTACATGCACGGACATCTATCTGTCATTTTATGACACATGTCCTCTTCAACGATAGACTGCTAATCCTATTGTATGTAATGGCGTCAGAGGCTTTAAGAGGAATAGACTAAACCGCCATACAGTCTGGACTTTGAATTTGTAGAAATATCTTCACTAATAACCATAATAATGCTTTATTAACCGGTTTATTTGAACTTCCTTTGTTAGCATTTAAACCACGAGATTAACGACTTCCTCCAACAACCCTCTTGTTTTTTTTGGAGGGTTATTACGTAAAGTCAGTCTATGTTTATAACAGCAGCCTACAGACGACACCATGTTTGACTGAGCTTAGCCGCTAACGTGTGATATCTAACTTACAAGTTATACGAGTTGTGGCTTCCTTGTGAGTAAATAAAACGATAACTGTTTGAGTGTTACTTACTTAATTAAATAAGCACATCTAAAGTACAGTTATATTGACTTAACGCTGCCAAGCGCCCATTGTTCCCGTTATTTTACTACTTAAGCACATCGGCAACATAATAACAATGCTAGCTTGACATCGGTAATAAGGCTAGCATGCGGTTTAGCATGTGCTAACGTACCTTGAAGTAGATTTCGTCGACAACTTCGTGGTAGGTCTTCAGTTCATACAGCTGAACTTTGAAATACGGTGACGACAGTACATTTGTAAGTATCATTGGGTTGAGGTTCATAGTCTTTTCGTTACCCCACAGGGGCAATACATTTCCATGTTTTCCAGATGCAGATTTGCTAACGGCCTGTGTTGTTGGCTGGTTTCCGACGTTAGCCATGTTAGCTGATGCCCACGCCGCTGAACTTAAATTATACTTAGCCTATTTCTAATTACAGCTCCATCAATACACGGCGGTGAAGTGTCGGTCGTTATCAGTATCGTCCGTTAAATTGATGCAAAGTTGTTGGTTAAATTTTGTCCAAACAACTTCCCGCCGTCGTTTTAGCTGAAATGCGGGTGAGAGGTGGAAACGGAACTGTAACGTTCGTGGTGCAGTGTGAACGGCCTGAGGTCAAGTTACCATGGATACATCCAACCCGAAGAGCTTTCCGTTTCAAAAATAAAAGCATGATGCACACACATTACTATGCTATTGTATATTATACTGTATATTATATTAAATAGAATTATCATAATAATTATATACATTATTCTACAGATAACTGCACATGTTGATATCTTTATTTAGGTACACCAAATATTACTTTATTTGCTTTTCACATCAATGTATTTAGTAGACGTTCAATTTAAAATGTTTTTCAGAACCGGAAGTGGTACTGTCAGTCTAGTCCTTATGTTATTTTCAGTGTACTTGACCTGTACATACTATTTTACTTTTTTTATTCATAAATTAATTTTCAAAGTATCCATGATGAGCTATTTGAATAATTTCTAAAATGATCTATTTTATCTGTTCTTTTAGCTTTATATAAGGACCCGATTCCCCCCCCCCCCCCCCCCCCCCCATATAATACTACTACTATAGTAACATTGTCTTGCATAATCCTTTAAATACAGCACAGAACACACAAGTTATCAAAATAGCATGTTTTTTGAACTTCACAATTTAAAAACAAAATAAATTCTTTTAAATCATCAATCTGTAATCTTAAAAATAAAAAAATGAAGAACAAAGCCATAACATGACCAGACCTTTTCAATAACGGCGGATATCTTAAATACATCCTGGAGTGTACACAGTTTGCTTTAAACACATAAAGTTTACATATTAAAGTTTTGACTTCTCGTGTTGCAGCAAATATATATTTAACTAAAATTGGTACAACAAAATTTGAGGTAAAAAAAAACAAACAATAACTGTTGACTTTACAGATATCAGACATACAAATGCTTAAACAACAATACATACCACACGTGAAAAGAACACATAAAACGCCATGGTATCTTGTATGCAGCTATCCTCCCTCACAGCCAGGTGAACAGAGGTGACAGTCTATTATGGACTATTGGTGCCAGGACGCTTATAAATGGCTCTATTTTAGTTTTGTGCTTTGTTAAAATAACTCTATCATCCAGAAATATAAACATACTTGTTTTTTTAAATAAGATTAAAAGGTACTTAACAGTTCTAATATCACTAATAGGTGAAAATCTGGTGCAAAAGAACAGCCATAATCTTTTAGTCTTCAATGTGCACAAGAACACAAACAGAAATGTTGGGACATCAGTTATATCAGTCGCCATAATGTTTCAACAATGTCGCTTTCACTTCAACTTCTTCATCACTAGGGGTCCCTCCTGGCCAATAAACAGTAATGGTTCAGCTCTAGAGTGATTGTGAAAGAGAAATAAATCTCCTGGAGTTTGGCGAGAGTAAGTTCTGATGGCATCTCCAATACTCAGTCTTTGCTCCCCCGCCCAGTGTCAGTGAAATAGAGCACCCTTAATGACAGACACATGCTTTCCAAAGGCTAACGCTTGATCACCACCTGTTCAAAAGCTCCAGCTGCAACCCTGTAAGAGAAAGCAACAATGTGTAACATGACAGCAAGCGAGGCTAGTTATCCTATCTAGCTGAGGAACAATGTCCATGAAATGTCCATTTATTTACACATAGAAAAAAACGTAATAACCAGTCATGTTGTAGACAGTAAGATTCTTTATCATACAAACAATTTAGTGTTTTTGTAATCTATAACGTGTGTAGTAGTTGCACATAATTTGGCACAGATGAAAAAAAGTTACATAAGTCACACCTACCTTGTGTGCTGGCTTCCCAAAGCTGTACTCCCACCAGGACCAACAAACAAACTAAGCCCCTCCTCTGCAACAACACACACACACACAGAATAGAAATAAGGGTATTGCAGTATGTAAACTACCAATAACACTCAGGGTAGAGATGGTTACTGTTTAGTTTCTAAAAAACAAATAAAAATCGGGGGGGGGGGGGGGGTGGGTTGTTTCAGGGTAGCAAAGCTGGCAACAAAACACACAGACACGTTTCATAGCTGCTGCATTGTTAAAAGACTTCCTTCCCAAAAAGGTGTGAATCATCAGGCCTATTGAATGAGGAGACTCATTATATCCTAACACAATGAATTACTGTTCTCCACATCATATCTCATGTTACAGACACTAATATGTAACACTGTAGTCACAATGTGTGCTCAGTTATCAGCGAGGTTAAACTGTCCTTGTGGTATTCATAGATACTGTATGACATCTAACCTTCTCTTCTTTATCCTTTATCAAATATCCCAACATACTTCAGCAGACAGGCATGAAGCCATGATCCTTAAGTCAAATGTAGAAGTTGTTATCGTTAACATTCTTTGTTGTTTACTGAGGAGTGCTAAACACATTTTTTATTTTACAGTTCCACCAAGAAACTTGAACCCATGAGCAGGATTACAGGCATACTTCCAAACAAGTGCCTTCATGAGCCCAATAAGTTAGGGATTAGTTGTACACACCCTCTGCACTGGAGTCCAAGAAGCTGTGGCTGAAATCCTGACTCTGGAGGATTTTCTCTATTATGTCATCAGCATCCACCCTGGTGGCATCAACTCTCTTCAGCTGATTCTCCACTGAGTTCTGCTTCACCGGATGTCTAAAGAGGAAAAGAAATGTTGTGATGTATTACTCAAATGTGATTCAAAAGCCATCAAATAAAAGTACATTTAAACCATAAACCAGAAGAGCTCAAAGAAGTACATTTAAATTCAGTTGTATTACAACAATGTTGATTACGAACTGGAGGCCACTCTGATAATAAAATAATAAAGATAACATATCAAAAGAAACAGGCCTATCTATTTGTTTAAAGGACAAGACTGTTTGTATTTAAAGACAAAATAGACTTGTTGGAATAAAGCCTTTTAAAATAAGAATTGGACAAAATTGGACAACTTAAACACCTACTTCGCTCTAATATCCTACACTCACACTCCATCTGGTTAAGAGAGAGAACTGGGCTGAATGCCAGATTGTGACAGGTTACCCCTGTGTCACCGTAAAAGGATTTTTTTTTTTTTGACCCAAAGCCAAAGCACATTTTAGGGAACATTGTTGGAACACTGTTGTGGCATGAGTGATTGTGTCAGGATTGATGCATCATTTTGAGCTTGTAGTTCATTCATCTTCTGTGCCATCAGATTGGATGTGAGTTGGTATGAGGCATACTGGTTTTAAACTGCCTGTGGTAAGAATGACATTTATAAGAGCCACTCATTCTTTTTCCTAACTCACTTAGTTTCTCTCTCTGTGTTTCTGAGACTGTCCTGTCTGCTGACTCCAGTGTGTGTTCTTACACACCGGTGTCCAATCACAATGTCTCGTCTAAGTAAAGGACTTGATTGGCTGAGTAGCATTATATATATATAAAAAAAAAAAAATTAAAAAGTAGTTCTTTTTTATTGTGAAGTTATTTTTGGCCTTTATTATAGAGGGCAGTGGAAAAAGTGGAAATCAAGGAAAGAGTGTTGAATAACATCTGGCAAAGGAGCCACAGGCCGGAATCTAACTCAGGCTGCCTGCTTGAAAGACTATAGCCTTCATACATGTGGCGTGACCAAACTGCTAGGCCATCTGCACCCTATGTGTTGAGATTTTGAACGAATGCATTGGTCTGTGACCTTCCTGGCTGCTGAAATGGTGACCGTAGTAGCAAGAGAAGCTGCGCTGCTTAAAATAGAAAGGCTTCTTAAAATAAACCTGAGTCCGGACAGGATGGAACTGGGTCTACATTTAGTAATTCAATCTGATCCCTTTTTATGATTACAACTGTGTCATTACACACAGAGGCTTAAATCACTTTGTACCTCGGACCCTTAGCAGGGGTAGAGGGTTGGTCAAGTGCATACTGGCCCGATGCAGAGACTGGGGGAGTAGTTCTGCTCTCCCTCTCTCCTCTCTCTCCCTGTCGATCACTGGGATCCAGGATGCTGCCAATGCCCGTGGAGGCAGAACCTCCTGACGCAGTCCTCCGGTGACTCAGGTCTGTTAAACTGGAGTGATTTGAGCTGTAACCTGCAGGACAGGCGAGTTTAAAATGCACAAAGGTTCTGATTATAATTTGTGTAATTGGCAGGGTAGAATTTTTGATGTGTTTTTTTAGTGTCTTCTGTGTGATGATACCTGAGATTTTCGACTGCTGACTTGCATAGCTGGGTGTTCTCGAGTGACCATACACGACCAACTCCTCTGGGACTGAGACCGACTTCATTGGAGTCTCTAAAAACACACACAAACACACAGTATAAACAAACAACTAAATAAAACATTTTTTATCAAGAATTGAGAAATTAATATTGTGTTGTTGTGAAAAATATTTAAGTCTTTTAAGACTTAGTCACATGCCAGTGAGTGAAGGGGATATGTGAACGTTTCCTCCTTTTCTGTCCTCCAGGAGACACTCAGCTTCAACCTGTGGGATTCCCAGTGTCATTGCTGTAGATGGAGGACTAGAGAGAGGACAGGAGAGAGTGATGTAACTTAGATATCGTAACAGATATATATGTGAATATATCTATATACTGTATTTAAAAAGAAAAACTATTACTTCCGGTTAAAAACAGAAATAAAAAAACACAACTCATGGCAGGGACACAGAAAAAAAGTGACAGACAGCTAGTAATAAAACAATTGATTACGTCTTTGTTGCTCTGCTGTAAGTCCTCCACACTGTGAGTAACACTGTGTGGGATGAATGACTGGGCGAGTCTTGCGTTTACGCTTTATATATCTCCTAGGCAGCAGTGTGTGTATTATTACACCAAGAGGGTGAGGCAACATGAAAGAATGAAGGGAAAGACTTGTGTTGGATTGATGACAGGGACATGTTTGCACACGCTGCAGGCTTTTGAAGAGAAAGAGTTTACATAACGTCCTGTTTTGTCAAACTGCTGATTACATTAGAGTTGTATCCGATCCTGAGGTTGGTCGGATACAAATCAGGGTGAGAGGTTATCAGCTCACAGATACAACAGGGATAAGATCTCAGAAATAAAAATAATACTTCATAACTTTGAACTTGGTAGATGTCAGTTATATTAGACTAGAGATATTCAGGAAGCAGTAAACAGGATGTGATACAGACAAGTTCCCCTGCGGTTAGATGCAGACTTTCCTGTGTGAGGTGTACTCTTTCATTGAAACTAGAACTGTTATGTCTCGGCGATCTTTAAGGTGGCAGACAAGTCAGTGGTTCCTTGGTTACAAGGTTAATTTTAAATGAGGTGTAACAACAAAGAAGAGATAAATAAAGTCCAAATTAACTCTCACGTTTTAAAACAAGGGTCTCCAGACATGAGTTGCGTGGTGATGATAACCTGTAAGAGAAAACATGACTCTATAAGGAAGACAAACAAACGTTCTTGTATAGTGTGGATTAAAAGAGATGATGACTATGGTTTAGAATAACAGTATATCAGAGAACGTTGAAAATCTGTGTCCTAGGAAGAATTCTCATATTTCAAATTCCTCACACAGTTAATGGATCACAGGCTCTGACATGTGTTGCATCAACTAGCAAGACATTCAACTATTCCACTCATGCAATTGCTTGCATGTGTATTTTAATTGCACAGTGTCTAGGTCTCTAGTTAAACTCAATAGTATGCTGTAACTTAAAACACAACACCACCTTTAGAATTGAGTTGTCCTGTCTCGTGTTCTTGGTGTCGTAACCCTCCAGGAGACATCGCCGCGTCGTGCAGCCAGATCCAGCAAACTCAGACAGGTTCAAGTCAGCAAAGCCCAGCTACACAGGAACATCAAATATTCACTCATGTGAACAAGTTGTCAGGTTTAATAGTTCACTGTAAATTTCAGAATTTTACTGAATATAATTTACACAAAACTTGTTTTTGGTTTTAGGTGTCAACAAATCCAAAAAGTTTTGGACACAGATAAATCTTTTACTCAAAAAAATCTGATGACCTTATTGTTAGGTAACTATTAAGGTTATTGGTTAACAAAGTGTTGGTTTCGAATAGCAGAGCTTTCAATCAGTAATCACAGCCAGGAACTACAGGAACATTCTTAAGAAATAGACTCAACTAGAGCACTTGAAGGCCGACTGTTATTATGTCCATTTTCTGATAAAACAGTTTTTATGGACGTCTAGTGAGTCCACAGGACAAAAAATCCACAGGAAGTGTTACCTTTGCAAATGTTTTGCCACCCTTCAATTCCTAAAATGACAAAAAGAAAAAAATTGTGAGGTCATTTTACTTTTCATTTCCCACTTTATATTTTCCTTAAAACATCTGTGACTCATTGCAGAATGATTGTTGCCTGAGCAAATCATTTATGGTTTTGTTTCAAATGACATGTGATTCTGATCTTATGTACTGTACATCAACATTTAACCAGCACATTCAGCAAGCCATCTTGACCAAAACTGTGGAAGAATGCATACTATGTATTTTTGTGCGGGAGCTAAAAAAAAAAAAAAAAAAAAAAAGAGTTGTGTACCTTGCGCACAGACACCCGGCACACACAGGGATCTAGTACACCTGTCCCAGCATTGGCACTCATCTTACACATGAAAGAGAATCTTCTCTTCCAGTGAACACAGTTGGCTTGGACCTGCTCCCTGTGAGAAAAGCACATCAAGAAAAAACTTCAGAAAGAGAAAAAAAAACACACAGACAGACATACTGAACACAGACAGAGTAGACATCAGTCATAGAAACAGCTCTGATAATTCAAAGTGTGAGAGTTAAAAGTGTGTCAGGCTATCTCACAAAGAGTAAAAGATTAAGTTGTCCAAGTTCTTTTATTTTTACTCAGAATAAGGAAAATAAATGTATTTTGGAAACTCATTTTATGAACTACTTTTTAATCCTTCTCCAGTAAAGCCCGACCAGATCATGTGCTGTTCTCATGGATCTGTAAACAGTACAGATCTGTTCTGATGAATTGGATATATAATTGTCTCAGACATCATAAGAGAAACTGTGAATTTGCTTGTGGTTTGAGTAGCACTAAAATACAGTGTTTACAAAGTGTTATTTTAGAAACAAACAGTCACCATGGCAAAGTAATGAGGGTTTGACATGTGCTGGTACACGTTTTTCCAGTGACTCATTGCAAGTGTTCACAGGCAGTGCAACTTGGTATACTCCTTTATATGCAACGGAAGAAAATACTGATTTGGGTCCCACAGTTTTAAAGAAAACAATAAATGTACCATAAAGTAAGAATTAAAGAATACAGTGATCAAAGATGTGTAGAAATAAACACATGGGGGGGGGGGGGGGGAGACTTGGACAACTTAATCTTTTTCATAAATTGAATAAAAAAACTCTCCCTGCTTAATATGTTTCAGCAGAGTCTTCAGCTCATCTTGAGCAGGAAGCTGGTGGAAGTTTAACATAGGTTAACCATAGCTGGATGTTTGCAAACTCACATCTGTGGTTGAGTTAAACGTTAATAATAATAATTTACACTTTATTAATCCCACGAGGGGAAATTCGGTTTTTACACTCTGTCTAACACACACATAGGCCGAGATACACACTCATGCCCAACATGTTAACGACATATTCATGAAAACCTTGTCCCGAAAACTCAATATGAAGTTTAACCTACATTTAATGTTATGCTGCTTGTTCAAACACGCTGTAAACTGTTGCTATAAATAGAAAAAAAAATGTCTTACCGAGTCGACTCTTCAGCAAAACCTCCATGCAGGAGTCTAACTTTACAAAACAAAACTCCGTTTACAAAGGGAATTGATGACAGTTCTTCCAGGTCAAAGTCTACTTTAAATTTAAATCTCTTCTTCTTCATAAGAATGAACGACATGCTGTAGAAGACGTGAGTGAAGTGGTGAAGGTGGCAGACAGCTGGACACTTTCCCTGCTCGCTCAGCTGTTCGTTGCTACTACACAATCTGCAGACACGATTCAAAGTTCAAATCTCCTCCCTCGGAGAATTACAACTCATGACGTCAGGGGAATGCCATCGTTTGATTGGATACTGTAGTCGCCAATTAAAGGCCACAGTTATGTTGTAGCTGAAACGTAATCAAAAACCTGTAAAGCTTTTATCTGCATCACAAGAAGCAGGCTACTGTGAGTGAACGCACTTTAGTGACATTGTTCGTGTGAACAAACAAGTGACTGGGGGAAAAATAAAGGAAGCTGGCCCATGACAAAGAGAGGAAATGCCAACAGCACTGAAAAATCTGTCACAATAATCAGTTATGATTAATATGTGATACTGTTAAAAATGCAGAACCTATCCACTCACATACCCATGAAAGATATAGGCTACATATAAGCATAATGTAAACTATAGGCTTATAGTTTCAATAGACTACATGTTTATTGTGTATGGCTCAATGAAATAAAGAGGCCCCAAAGTTATATTTTATGATAATAACAACAACAACAACAACAACAACAACCACTAGCCCTCTCCACCCCCTCTATGCAGAGTTTCATCTTCTCCCCTCCAAGAGAAGGTATGCTTTTACATGCAAGGCTAAATCAAACAGATACCTGAAATCTTTTGTCCCAACTGCCATCAGATTTTGAACAAGATACGAGATCTTATGGAGGCTTCATGAATTCGTGATGACAATTGCATTAGAGTGCTGATCTCATCCTGTTGAACTGTCGGTTGTATGCTTTTATACTGTGTCGGTTGTATGCTTTTATTGTGATGTTTTGTCTTAATCTGTGTTGGACTCCTGCTGCAAACCGAATTGCCCTTCGGGGACATTAAAGATTTTCAAACCAACAACAACAATAATAATAATAATAATAATAACAGTACATATGGACTAAAAATATTTGTGTGACATGAACATGTTCATCAGACCAAAAGAGTCTGATGTCTTAAGAAAGTAATTATTGTTATTGATAGCCCCAGCCTACTGTAGATAATAACAGGGGTTAACCCTTTTAATATTTATACAGCCAGGGATGGCGCCCACATTGACGTTTGATTATATCGCCCTCCAGTGGCGACCAGCAACGCTGCGCCGCTGTTCACTGATGTTTGCTTCCCTACAGCCTAATGCAACATATCACACGACACAAGGTTCATAACAGATGAGAAAGTTACCATCTGCAGCATGAGCCGGATTATGCACACGCTTAACCCAGCGTGCTTTTATGTCAACACTTTTCTACCATACTATCTTCTCTGTTTACCCTTTTACCCACAAGAAACGTCGCGTGGGGACGCAGCTCGTAGCTCCGCCCATAGTTGTTGCTGCAGCTCGGCAGACACACGACAGAGACCTTATCTCTGCATGGGACAGTCTGCAGAATAAAGTCTTATAGGAAGCATCTCACTTGATCGCGAACGCCGTGTTTCTGTTTGGATTCTATTTTGCTTTATGGATTAATGTGGATTATTAATCCCACCCTGACAGCAAGAGGACCACTAGCCCGGACGCCGCTTCCACATTAGCGCTATAATGTATCACACATTACGGACGTTTTTACTATCAAACGCTCGGTGTTGGGATGCCGACAGTGAGAGGTCATATCAGAATCTGTTTGATAGGCTGGATACCAATAAAGATGGGAAGGTGGACGTCGGTGAATTACGTGCGGGCCTCAAGGCAATGGGAGTATTCCGCCAGGGTGCTGCACAGGTATAGAAAAAGATACTACAGAAACATTACAGGGGCAAGGAGGTCCTGTGTACAGACAAGAATTTACCTGCTCGTTTTGCTGGAAATTCCTGGTTTGTGTGTGTGTGTGTGTGTGCGCGCGCGCGCGCGCGCGCGTGCATGAGAGAGAGAGAGAAAGAGAGCGAGAGCTAGAGACTCACCCTGGGAAGAGGCAAATTAACCACCAGATGTTATCTCCTTTCCTCAGAAAATTGTGTCATCTGGTGACCAAAACAAAGATGGGTGTCTCGACTTCAACGAGTTCTCGAAGTATCTGAAGGAGCACGAGAAAAAGCTGCGGCTCACCTTTAAGAGTCTGGACAGAAATAACGATGGTAAAGTAGACCTACTTGGCACTAGGCTACACAAGTCACAAAGGTTTATAATAACATGCCTTCTATTTGTACTGCAGCATGTTTGAGTGAAGTGATTTGTGTTGTCAGGGCGCATTGATGCCTCAGAGATCCAGCAGTCACTTGCAGAGTTGGGAATAGATATCAGCAGAGAGAATGCCTTAAAAATATTACATAGGTATGACCTCCATTTTTATTACCTTTAACGTGTCTCTGTTTGATATGTGACCTGAATTGTTGCTTGTATACAAGTCAAAAGCTTTATCTTGGTCAAGGTTGTGCTTAGTATATCTAAGCACAGTATAATACATGAAAAATGTTAATGAAGTTTCTGTACCTCTGCCAAGTATGGACATTGATGGAACAATGGTGGTGGACTGGAACGAGTGGAGAGAACACTTCCTGTTTCGCTCTGCACACAACCTGGAAGACATCATACGCCACTGGAAACACACTTCGGTATGGCACATGCACACACTCAAATATATCCCATAGAGAACTACTGATGAAACTGCAGTGGATTAAATTATTTGTGTCCTCTAGTCCTCTCGTGTTGGATTTATGGATTTTCTCTGCAGTCCAGATTTTGGCAGCAGCTTTGATAGACTGGACCATCCAACATAATCAGGTCACATCACTACACTGTCTCCATCAGCATGGTCTTTCACCTCCAAGTGAAAACAAAGATGTCACTTACACAATATTTACTCTATCTTGAGCTAAATAGCGATTCTATTGACTAGCAATATTTGTTAATGTGTGTAAATTGTCTCTGTACTTCAAATTTATGGTGCACAGTGCAGCATTTCTGAGCAGTCATGTGTCATATGATACCACGTGATATAACTAATTGCATAAGCTTTTGCGTGTCCCTGCTGAGTTGCTTTAAATTAGTGCTGCAGAATGTTTGGTAAAACCTCTCTGCTTTTTTGAAAAACATTGGTCATGTTTATCTGAAACAGCTAAAGCTGCAAGACAAGGGTCAGTTAGCACAGTGATTATGGTTTCACAATCTAAAGGATAAGGAGTTTAAGTCTTGTTACAACAAACTACTCCTCTAGTTTTTAGACTCATTGTGTTGTCCTTCGGACAAGTCTGATCAAATCTGATCAAGTAATAAATAAAAAAATATATTTTTATTTATTGCTTCCTGGGTGACATCTTTTGTTCAACAATTTGTAAATGTTGTGCTCTTTCACAAGTGTACAACAGGTAATTAGGCAATACAGAAAGAATAGTTGCTGCATCACTTTGAAACACTGAAAAAAAATCTCAAAAGAAGAAGTGTTTCTAAGCCTGTGAGATTTCTTTTGTCTCACTGACCACCAAACAGAGCCACTTTGTGACATGAGCAGGCACATTCTGTAAGACATAGAACAGTATTTATTATGGCCCTAAACCGACCATGTATGTGTTTATAACCCTTGCAAGGGCAATTATGCTGATACACCCGTCCTGAATTTCCCTCGGGATCAATAAAGTATCTATCTATCTATCCATCTATCTATCTTTAGTTTGACCTGTGTCATTAAACAAAGAGATTTGAGTAAATGTGTTTGTGCTGTGTAGGTCCTGGACATAGGTGACAGCCTTGCAATCCCAGATGAGTTCACAGAGGAGGAAAAGAGCTCAGGCAACTGGTGGAAGCAGCTTGTTTCAGGCGCTGTAGCGGGGGCTGTTTCTCGCACCGGTACTGCTCCACTGGACAGAATGAAAGTCTTTATGCAGGTGAAATTCTTGAAGTAAAATTGACTTGTGTGTTCTTCTTTTGGGGCTTGGGTTAACCCATATATCTGTAAACCTAAATGTTTTAACTGCAGGTTCATTCTTCTAAAACCAACCGGATAAGCCTGACTGGAGGATTCAAGCAGATGATCCTAGAGGGAGGTATCACGTCACTGTGGAGAGGAAACGGGATCAATGTTTTAAAGATTGCACCTGAGACAGCAATCAAATTCATGGCATATGAACAAGTAAGCTCTGAAGTGCACATTTCTTATATTTGACAGCGTTAATCTCAGTTTTGTGTCAAAAAAAAAAATTGGAATCCCATGATTCATTCCAGTTATTTTTGGTGTATTTATTTTGTAGTACAAGAGGTTGTTATCCTCAGAGGGTAAGAAGATAGAGACGCACAAGAGGTTTATGGCCGGCTCACTGGCTGGAGCCACTGCACAGACAGCTATCTACCCAATGGAGGTGAGTCAACTGTTGGATCATACTGTGTCCTTCATGGGATGCATTCAAATACAGTGAAGTTAGCAAATGAGTTTCAAACATCACACAAAATCAGCTTCATTTGTTCTTTCACTCTTTAAGGTATTGAAAACTAGACTGACGCTGAGGAAAACTGGCCAGTACTCAGGGATGTTCGATTGTGCCAAAAAGATCCTGAGGAAAGAGGGCGTGAAGGCGTTCTATAAGGGCTATGTCCCAAACTTAGTGGGCATCATTCCCTACGCGGGGATAGACCTCGCTGTCTATGAGGTAGGCAGGCTTTGTGAAATATTACACCTCTTTGATTATGTTTGACAACAGATTTCACTCAATTTCAAACATTTAGATTTCATAAAATTAACCAAATTGTATGCATGCTGAAACGGATCATTTGGGTTTGCAGTGCTGCATTCATTTAATGAGAAATACCATTATTTCTGCTTGTTCATGGACTGAAGTTTTATTTATTTCCAATCTTCTGTTGTGTTTTTACCATGACTTAGAGTTTGAAGAACTTCTGGTTGTCGTACCACACCACAGACTCCGCTAACCCTGGAGTTCTGGTGTTGGTGGGCTGTGGGACTATCTCGAGCACCTGTGGCCAGTTGGCCAGTTATCCTCTCGCACTTGTACGCACACGGATGCAGGCAAAAGGTAAACTGAGCAAATTTTCATTTTTAGACAATGCACATTTTTTAAAGTTAGGAAAAATGTTTATAGGGTGACAAAGCTCTCAGTTTGCCCCAATGTTTCTGTAAACCCTTTGACTCGAAAATAGCAACAGTATGTTGCAAAGTAGGATGAGATCCATTTCACTTTCAGTAAATATTAGTAGCTGCTTGCCTTTGTAACATAAACCCTCATGTTTTTCACTTCAGCGTCTCTGAATGCGTCGGACCAGCCCTCCATGAGCAGTCTGATGAAGACAATCATTGCTAAGGATGGATTTTTCGGACTGTACCGAGGCATTCTACCAAACTTCATGAAAGTCATTCCTGCTGTCAGCATTAGCTATGTAGTTTACGAGTACATGAAGACTGGCTTAGGGATCTCCAAATGAGGCTACAAGCAAAAGACCAAGGAACATTTTACTGTATCTGTCAGACTTGAAAATGGCTGGGGAAAAACATTAAGGAAACAGATGGACTTCACACACACAGAGCATGATTTCTGTTACCTGGATTTATAAGGAATCAAATATATTGAACTGATGATTGTGTGTTGGAAATTAAGACATATATGTTGTGAGCATGCTTTAAGTCTTAAGGTATTGTTTCATAAAACACTTCAGAAATGTACACACCATCCACACTATTACTTGACACAAAGATGGCATCTACGTAAAAACATCCATAAAAAGTTAGTAATACGTTTGATTGATTAATTTATCCTACAGTGTTCAAACCAAATACTAGCTAAATGGGGAATACTTTTGTGGTTTTGGGTTAAAAAATGAAATATTTTCCTAAAAGAAGATCTTATCCAAAGTTTATACACTGCACGGTTGATGTTTTGTTTAACGTGAGAAAGAGGAATAATGACCACTATGCCAGTTTTAATGCAAGTTCACCACCTTTAAAAGTAAACACTCAAGAGTGACATCCACTCCATACAAACAGTGCTCAGCTCCTAACTAAAAATATATGTCACTGAAAAATCAATAACTTGTCAATACTGGAAACTATGTGCATGAAGACGTGTATGATGTGAATTCTTGTCATTTGATGAAAACTTAAATGTGCCTTACAACCACTACATACTACATGTGAAGATTCTGATTCCAACAGATGTGTGTGTACATACACACACACAACACACACACAGTTGTTGACAGCTACACTGTGGTAACATTTTGAAGTTAACAGGAAAAACTGGTCATTTTACTGAATTACCTGCAAGGAGCATGTTTTTGTTTTGTGTCAGTTGTCATTTCAACACACAAACACATCTACCCCTAACACACACATGCACGCACACACAAACCAGATACTGTTACAGCTTACATTTTGTTACTAGTTCATTCACATCCGAATTGCTAGGAAATCCTTAACTTCCATGCAATGTTATAATTGTTTGTCATTATTAAAAGGTTACATTTATGTGGGTTTACAGATACTAAATCTGGTTTTGATTCATTGGTTTTTAATGTGACCATGTTTTACATGATCGTCACTGGCAGGTTTACTGGTAAACAATAGTTCAGTGGTGTCAAGTTCAGCTTTTTGGGATTTATTCTGATTCAAAGACCGCTGACATTTGGTAACAGCGCCACTTGGTGGTTCAAGAGAAAACGCATGAGTACGACTGAAACATGTATTTTTACAGTCTATGGTATGAAGTATCAGTGAAATAAAAGAAAAATAGTCAAGAGATCATTTTTTAAAATATCACATCAAGAGGCACATGGAATTCTTTCCAAAGTCTAGGTTTACAAAATGTAAAATGAGCTGGCCCCCAAAATAAGTCTGATTAAGTTTAAGTGAGTAGTAGTGGGTATACACATACTACTGTGACAAAGCACACGGATGCATTGAGGATAAGACTGTCTTTCTGTAAGACTCAGAGGACAACAACAAATTGAAATATTGTGTTAAACACATGCTGGACTTGTGGTTCTACTCATGCCAAATTATTATCACACACTACAACACCCATGACTGAGCAGACATACGTTTGACCCCCCCATTTAATTTCACACCAATAACCCACTGTAACTTCGCAGCATTGGTAAACAGCCTCCTGTCATGGACTAATAACGTTCTAAATTGTGCCACTGGTTTTGTCCTTCTCCCGTACCGTAGTTGGAGCACCGACCGCTGCGCTGCAGTAAGGGCTGCCGTCGTTAAAAAAAACATTTAAAAACATCAGCGAGTATCAGGTAAATCGTATTCATCCTCTCTTCATCGATGTCTTGTATGTCCTTGAGGTGCCGACACTGATGTATTAAGAGCTGGTTAATTATTAGAAAGTGACAGCTAGCGGCTAACTAGCAGCAGCTAAAAATATTCTCCTGTAGAAGTGACCTGAAGTGAACACAGAGGATCAAACCAGGGTGGATACTGTGCTAGATTACACTCCACAAGTTATTATGTTTTCTGACTGCTTTTAACTTATTGCATGGTGTATATTTTATTTAGTTTGGGAAGTGAAACACTTGTTGCGTGTTCAGTAGGTAGTGGGCGTTAACAGACGGTGTTATGTCTGACTGGGTGATTAAAACGAGCAAACCTTCAGGCTGCCTGTCCCATAGATGGACAGATTGTGTCCTGTGACACTTAAAGGTTTGAAATCCTGCTGTTACTATAGTCCATGCTCTTCAGACTTATTCTTAAACAAAACCAGATGACGACGTTTCAAGTTGCCAATGTATTATTACAGTTTAGACAGTGGGATCTCTGTCATGATTTTAAATCAACAAACTATTTTCGTTGTTGTGTTATTAAAGCAGGTGTCAATAGTGAATGATTTTATTAGTGTTATATGGAAGTTTGAAGATCTGGTAATTGACAACCATTTATAGTATTGGTTTTACATGAAAGGAAGCACATTGTCAAAGATTAAATCTTTACGAAGTACTAATAAACAAAAAGCAATATTTGATAGTCGGATTCTTCCTTATTGTCTTTGTTGTGTTTTTATGTTTGTAGGTTTGTGCTTAATTACAGCAGAATTAGAGTCCTTATGTCTGCGGTTTGTGCCCCCTTCTGGTTTTTTCTTCCCTTATATCATAGTAAATTATGGGCAATACAAGTGATAGGGTGGCAGGAGATCGCCATGGAGCCAAGGCCCACCGCTCAGATAGCAGCGGCAGTCAGAAAGACCAGGACCCCGGCAGCAAGATGATGGACAGCACAGACGACCCCAACATCTTCAACACCCGCGGGCCTGAGTCCAAGGTGCTGCAGGAACACAGAATATTGAACAGGATGTTGTTAATTCTGCAGAGAATTTTCATTTCCACTCCTTTAGTGCACATGTTTTTCCAAAACAAAATGAGGTAATAGTTTGTCTGTTTTCAGGTTTTAGAAGAGAAAGAATTCACCCCAGATCTGGATGATCTGGTGAAAACTGGTCCCCAAGCTCGACCAACAGTCATCCGCTGGGCCGGAGGCGGGAAGGAGATTTACATATCTGGTTCCTTTAATAACTGGAGCACAAAGATACCTCTGAATAAAAGGTAAGTTTTTTTGTTTTTTTTAATCTCAATCTCACTCCCACATTCTCTGTGCGGTCCCATATAAATGATCTCAGGAGGCTTGTAATGGCTCCAACAATGTTTTCATAATGTAGTGTTTGAACTGAGAGGAAGATCAACTTTTATTCTGATACGCTTTTTTTTCCTTCTTTTTTCTGTTCTCTAAAGCCATAATGACTTTGTAGCGATCCTGGACCTGCCAGAAGGAGAGCACCAGTACAAGTTTTTTGTCGATGGACAGTGGGTACACGATCCCTCAGAGGTACATCAGTCATGTTTGGTTTTATTGTCTTCTCTTGGTAGAATTAGGTCTGTGTATGAAGCACTTAAACACATCACATAGACTGACTCTAGACCTGAATCATAAGAACCTCTGATGAATCCAGACTTTATTTAAAGATTTATTTTTTGGCTTTCATGCCTTTATTTTGAAAGGACAGTGGATAGAGGAGGAAAACGAGAAGAGACAGTAGAGGAATGATGTGCAGGAAAGGAGCTACTTGAACCTGGGCCTCCTGCTTGGAGAACTTGGGCCTTTTGCACATGGGGCCACACTTAGCTACTAGGCCATCGTCACCCTATGAATGTACACATTTTAAGAGAAATAATTAAGAAATTGAGAATAACATCTATAGCAATGTGAGAAGATTGTGATGAACAAAAATCATTCAGCTGTCTTGGAAAATGTGTCCTCTGCAGCCAGTTGTAACCAGCCAGCTCGGCACCATCAACAACCTGATCCAGGTGAAAAAGTCTGACTTTGAGGTGTTTGACGCGCTGCACGTCGACTCTCTGGAGTGCTCGGTCACATCAGGTCAGCCTCCGTACACAATGTATTTTCCACTTTTACTTTATCTAGCCAATCAAACAAACGGGTCATTTTCAACATGTTGATACAGTTTGTTTGGATAGTGTGGAATTATATGAATTAAAGATAGAGTCAGTAGCTTTTTCCTAATAAATAAAATACAGACTTCTACAGAAGTAATGCTGCTCAATTATCAGTTCTGGGCCTCCATACATGTGTGGTGGTGACTGTGTCTGTAGAGACCCTGCCCACTTTGATTTGGATGTTTTGGTTCACCCAAGACGCTTCTGGGCGGGTGCTAGGTGTATTCACCCAGATGACGAGGTGAGTTTAGGAGTGGATATTAGGGCTGGGCAATATGACCTCAAATCAATATCACAATTAATTGAAAATGTTTCCTCGATTAGGATTAATAATTACAGTGTTTTTGTGTTTTTCTCTCATAGTTCACTGACATGGTCTGTATGTGTAAATATGCTGAACTTTTAAAGCTGGGATATTTTTGTTAATGAAAGAGTGCATATCTGAAACTGAACTTGTTTGTGTTTTTTTATTGAATATTTCAAACTAAAATTAAAGCATCGCATGAAATGACATCGACACATTTTAGTCTTAAAGTAGAAATTAAATTCTCTAAAACAGTAGAAAATAAATGACTTGCAAACAGTTTTTCCCCAATGTTTACATTGAACTTATTTTTGTTCAGTGTCGTCTTCCCTGAAGACAAAATGTGTCCAAACGACTGACATTGCATCCATGTCGCGGATTGGACATGTGGTCATGTGACTGCCCTGAAAATATTTGAAATAATCGACATCGATTATATCAATAAGAGGTTCTGAGTATCAGTTTCGATTGATCGCCCAGCCACAGTGAAAATGATTCACTGATTGGATGTGATTGAAATCAGAATGTGGGTGAACCTTTTCTTTACGTTCACCTGCA
This sequence comes from Symphodus melops, assembly GCF_947650265.1. NCBI lineage: Eukaryota > Metazoa > Chordata > Actinopteri > Labriformes > Labridae > Symphodus > Symphodus melops. The sequence goes on along the minus strand of NC_136697.1, from coordinate 15,045,084 downwards.
GAGTTGGCTTGCTTATCTTTGGACAAACACCTGTGGTTAGCTTGTGCTCGCGTGCAGTAGCTTGCAGTGTAGATACAAGCAGTTAATGTGCACACTCCTTCCTGCAGTGAGTGTGCACTTCTGGGACCGATGGACCCGGTTTGATTGTTACGTTTACAAGCTACTGACTCTAGCTTTTAAATAAATGTATATTTTTGTGTGTGCTTAACAATATTCATCATAACTTAAGTTACAGATTGAACAACTTAATAGTAAATATTGGAAAATGTAATCAAGTCTTGGAGCCATGTTTGTAGTTGAGTTGTGGCCGTTGTTTGTTTGCAGATCTGTCCAGCTCCCCTCCAGGTCCATACGGGCAGGAACAGTACGTCTTTAGACCTGAGGAGCATTTCAAAGCTCCTCCTATTCTCCCCCCTCATCTCCTTCAAGTTATTCTCAACAAGGACACCAATATATCGGTCAGCATCTCCATCCTGTATGTTATTGACTTTTGTCTCGTTGGGTTGTGACTGTTCTTTTTGTTTTCTCCTGGCAGTGTGACCCCGCCCTGCTGCCTGAACCAAACCACGTCATGTTAAACCATCTTTACGCTCTTTCGATAAAGGTCAGTTCACTGAAGAAAGGTGACGATTTCTTACAGCTTTTCTATGTTTTATTTCTTTTTTTGTCTTACTATTTTCTATACAATTTCAAATAACATGTCCATATTTCATGCTGTGTTGGTGGTGGTTTTCGAAATGAAAACGTCTCTGTGGTTTTGTAGATCTCTTGAGGCATTGTCTGATTGTGTGTTGTGTTCCTCTCTGTAGGATGGCGTGATGGTGCTGAGTGCCACTCACAGGTACAAAAAGAAATACGTCACCTCTCTGCTTTACAAGCCGATTTAAACCTCCACACTGCTTTCAGAGAGCAGCATGTTTATATCCTGCTTTGTAGTTTGTTTCATCACATTTAGCCAAATCTTGCACTGAAACAAGTTTACAGGCGGAGCTGAAAGCCAGCGGCTGAGATTCAGGCTTAGATAGGGCTCTGAACAAAAGTAACAAAGTGTGTGAGACGAGTGTGTGTGTGTGTGTGTGTGTGTGTGTCGGGTGTCATGGAGCAATGAGGTCCCTATTGTGGCTTTTACAGACGATGACTAAGAGGCTGAGTAAAACACTGTGTGTTTGAGTGTTTGCTGCATGTGAAAATGTGCATGTCTGTTAGATATTTTGTGGTGGATTTTTTCTGTATATTCTAAAGTGAGGGCTTTCTGTGTGTAATTGATGTATATCAGCCGTTTTGTTGTTTTATCATATTCTCTGAAATAAGTCACTTGAGTGCATCTATAGCCGTTCAGCATGCAGGGTAACAGATGGATTATTTAGCTTAAAGCCACATCAGTGTTTCAACAGAGTAGCAGACTGTGAGTATAGCACCTTTTACAGGCACCAAGTGCTTCACAACAGACTGGGTGTCTGAGTGCAATAACCTTTAGAGAGAAAAAGTACCCTTTCTAATTTTTCAGTGGCAACTCTGAAACCGAGACATGCGTATCACTTCATATCAGTTTAATCTCTGACATCAGTGCAGATTAAAAAAATATATATATTTAAATGATTTTTGTCAGCTGTAAACACCATAAAATGAAGACTTTTAATGATTACTATTATTTTGTACTACCTGGCTCTGTGCACCTAAAGACTCCTATCCTTAAAACAATAAACATGCTAGGCACCTCAAAATATTATCGAGCTAACATTAGCGCCCTCTCCTGAGGTCCTGTGTCAGCCTGTCCTGACAAACCCTGATTCCTATTTTTACATCTAACTGCTTTAGTTTTTGTTTCCCCCCCACTACTATTTTGTAAAAATATACTTTCTATTTTAAAAAAAAACAACAACAACATACATTTACTTCTGTGATAGGAATTGAGTAGTGTACTCACTTGAACCTGAAACCTCCATATTGGCAGAATTGGAGATTAACTTTCTGTAAAGGGAACACTATTTTTACACTACAAAACTCCCTGACACACCGTGCTTTGTCAGCATTAAATTATTACATGGTATTATATTGAATTCCTCACAATTTAGCCTCATTCAGTGGAATGTACGATATTGACATAACCATATAGAGATGTTCGTTTTTCTAACAGTAATGGCCACAATAGATGGAGTATTATTCTGCCTGAACATGGTGGTTGAGGTCACTGTTATTTCTGCTGTTGCCTTTTTCTTGATGTGTTTTTGCAAGCACTTGACCGTCCTCCGTGCAGGAGTGTGAATATAAGCTTGAAACTATGCAGCAGAGGACTCTTGTACTGTAGCTTCTCTGGACTCTAAAACACAGTTTGTGCTTTTTATTTATTCATAGTTTAAATGGTTTTAGGGCTTTGTATATGATGTGTATCTGTCCATGAAATAATAATGTACTGTAAGTTTCTGGTACATGGATTGCCTACTCCACAGTGTGATCTTGCTGCTTTGCATGTATTAAATGTGTGCATTATCTGACGATATGAAACACAACAATGTGGAATACATTCAGTAAGAAAAAATCAGCCACACATGATGTTTTCTGCAACTAGAGGCACATTTCAGTTGAGTTTTAAGGGCTTTGAAAATAGATAGTTGCCAAGAATTTGAGTGTTCAGTTTGCTCACCTCTGTTACTTAATGCACAATTAACGTCTATTTAAAGGTACAGTGGCTTTGATTGTTAGGCTGGTTAAATGTCTGCACGTGCAGTACAGTATAAACTATGGAGGCAAAGAAAGACTATTCTTGCAATTATTTTTTAAGCTTATAAGGGAGAGATAAGGCCATCAAATAATGACTGCAAGTGAGGTTTTTCATACCTTCCATATATACCCACTGTAATCTAGAGAACTGTGAACTTTCATAGGAGTATAAATGCTAATTGAAAAGTATTTTGCGAATGTCCAGCCTCACCATTTATTTGTCCAGTTTCTAATATTTACAAAAAGTAAGACTTCGGACGGACACCCGGCAGTGTTTTTTAAGGCTTCAACCAAAACTTGAATTTTCAATTTTCATGAATGTTCAAAAATGCTTTGCTGAATCAGTGATGTGATTTACTGTAAGATTTACTGTAAGAGGTTTTACTTGTTTGCAAATAAAGAGAAGCCTCTGTGGGCTCCATTCGTGTCCTATGTGGTTTTTTTTCCTCTGAAAGACTCAGCTGAGGGAGTGCCACCCACCGGAGGGAGGGATTAATGCCCTTTGTGATGTCATGAAGGGAAAATCTCTAAACGGCCTGTCTAAGCACATATATTCTAAAAAGTGGAGCTGGCAAAATAATAAGTTGGAGGTTTGTGGACTGCCTAGGGATACCTAGCGTGACAGTACACTGTGTGAGAGCCTGTTTGAGCATGACCAGAGTGAGCTAACTATTGAAAGATTCAAACTGAAAACTTTGACTTGCAACAGTTCATAGAGAGGGATCAAATGTAAAACAAAAAAACCATCATTCATGAGTAACCCAACACGCTTTAAAAGAGTTTTATTTGATTTGTCCCAAAATCTTTCATCGATAATACTTCTGCTATCAAAGAAAACTGTTAACTGTCTTCAGAGACAGGATTCACACGAGTCCTGCATCGGCTTTCTAGTTCATTACAAACCCAGAAAAAAAAGCTGCTCTCCAACCACATAGAAGCTGCATCAATCCAATAGCACTATATACATACGTAATTCAGGTTCTATGCTGCGTCATTTCAAACTTCTGTTTCATTCCCTTTTTAATAACAAATAGCAAAAAGGCTTTGTTTACGCTCTTACAAGGTGCTTTATGAATACAACAATCTTTCCAGTTGCTGGCTTTATTTTAATCAGTAGACAATTCTTCAAAACATTTCCCTTTAACTTCTTTAATGTCAAAAGGCAATATCAAACTTTCCACAACGATTGAAATACTTGGCATCTTTTTTCTTTTTCTGAAGCCTTGAGCGCAAACAAAACCTTATTCGAAAGATCTCAGGTAGACACCGCTAGTTAAAGGCCATTTCTACCAAAGAGAGCAGAGTGAAGAAGCTCTAGATAAATTCAAAGGCAAGCGAAGCAACATTAATCAGAGCTTTGTTATAGGAGGAGGATATTGTGATTAGTGACTTAGATATCATGAAGGCATAGTTTGTGATTTCTTATCAGACAGCCTGTGTGACTAATTGATTTCAAAGTGACACAATCCTACAAACGCACTGCATAATAACTCACACTTTGCAGAAGGTGAATGTGGCAAACATACTTGTAATACTTTGATGTTTAACATCAAATTAAAGATATGAAGCTATTGCACAGCTACCCAGAAAATCAACGTTGCAAAAAGCAAATGTTGGATGGTATTCACTCACACACACATGCACACACGCATGCACACACACTCAAGAACATTTCATACAGAAAAAGCAGATTATTAACAGCATAAAATGGCAAATGTACAGCGAGACAACACATCAACCGAAAAGTGAAGCTGAATAAACGAGTGAATTAAAGAACAATGATCCCACCAGTAGCCTGCCAAAGTTTGCATCATCTATGAACTTAATTACCTATGTTGCCATTGCCATGGGAATGCAAACGCTGCCTGAACCGAGAGAAACAACAGCAAGACAATAACACTTGGCCTTGTGGGAAAGTAATCCACTCTTCTGAGTTTTGGTCCAAAAAAAGGAGCTCATTTCTGTCGCACAATTTGAAATAATCTAACGGTTACCATCTCCGTGGTTTTGGAGGCCCTCTAGAAGAAGATACCTCGTTGTCCCTGCAGTCTGATCAGACCTGGGTTTGTCATTCGCATGGATAAGGCAAGTCAAAGTGAAAAATTTCAAAGTTCAAACTTTGGCAAGTATTGGCTTAGATTTTTTACCATTTACAATCCCTGTCATGCATCAAAACTTCAGACTAAAGTACAATCGTATCACAGATCCTGTCCTACACATGAGGGTAACTAATAATCCAGTGACAAGCAAAGAAAGAATACAATAAACCCAGTGTAGCATGATCATTCAAGAAACATCATTATTGCACATGCTCGTATGAGAACTCCTACAGAGGAGCTTGAATACGCGTTTAGCCTGTTTCCTGTGTGGAGCACACAACGTTGTTTTTTTTTCTCTACATACGTATATGGTGTACATTCTTTTAAAATCACAACAAATCACATTGATGAAGGTCTTTGCATCAAATTGACCTCCTTGTATTTGATTCAATCAGTAGTGTAAAATTCAGTAGTTCGATGCCAAAAAAAAAACCTCCAGGACCTCAAAAGAAAAAGGAGGCATTTCACTCAAATGGAACCTTTTTTCTGGCAGACAATCAACTGCGAAGCCTCTTCCTCATAGTCAGATATAGCTATAGGACACAACTACTCTACATTCCTTCATGGTGTGTAGTGATGCATTTATGAGAGTCACTGTTTTTTGCATTGCACTTGTAAAAAAAAAAAAAAAATTGTCCGAGTTAATAAAAGTGCCACGAGAAGTAAACTGGCATTTCTGTGGCAGTCCATGTTTAAGGCTGTGTTGTCTTTGAGTGAGCTGTTTTCAGACACACGTCTGTATTTTTGACTGTGTTCATGTGTGCAGAATTCTCTCTCACAAACCACTAATTTACATGCAGGATCATCTTCTCTGTCCGCAGTCTGTCTGGCTCTCAGGGGAAGATGCTCATAGCTACTGATCCAGGGTTTTTGTTGAAGACTTTCTATTTTAAGTCCCAGGTTAGGTCCAGTCTATGGATTGAAATCTGAGTACACTCCACTTAATTAGTTGCTTTTATCCTTTAATGTTTTGTTATATTAAACGCCTGAAATTGAATTGAAAGCTTACTGATAAAAAAAAAAGCTAATATAAACCACCACTGGTCTCAAATCAGTGTCTAGGAGCATCTTCCACCAGCTCCATCAGTAGGACACACTTCACTTAAAACCACCAGAGACACGTTTCAAACACTTTCTTCTGTCATACACACGACAAGGCAAACTGCTGACTGTTTCACTCAAAGACAACACATCATGTGTGAGAGGAGGGAGGCAGAGGCAGGTGATAAGTACAGACGGGGGGATGAGGGGAGTTTAATAAGGCTAAAGGTGCAGATTATACAGAGCACACGTTGCCTGGAGAAGGGAAGGCCAAAAGCACTCTCATGGCTGGACGAAGTTAAAGGCAGAGGTAAGGTGGGACAAAGGGTCGAGGCAAGTGTGAGGGAGGGGTAGTGGGTCGTGGCTGTTATTTTATTTAACTAAGAGGTCAGAGGTGGTGGCATTTAGGCTGGTTCTTTTCAAGAGTCTAAAGCAGGCATTGGCTACTGCGCTTCCTCGCTGCTGGACGTTGATTGGCTGCAGTTCCGGGGGCACCACTGAGCTTCAGGAAACTGTGATCAGCAGGCTGCTCTCTGGCAGCACCTCCTGAGTCCTCAGCTGGAGAAGAAAAGATAGAAGTGAGAATTCAACAATCCTAAAGGCTCATAAAAGTGGTTTAAGGCTGGTGAAGTGAAATGTTAGGAAGGAAACAACAAAACTTGGTAATCTCTTCTTGCTAAGAGTTAGAGTGTCTGATGCTAATATGGAGCAAGGAAGGTTAGCTTAGCTTAGCTTAACCACTGGAAAGGAGGGAAATTCCTCAGTCAAACGCTGCTACAAGCAATTTTAAAGGTCATAAATTCAAACAATTGTGAATCCGTCTGTTAGACCAGAAGTTTCGAGCTGTCACCTGAAAAATGTCAATATGAAAGTGCCAAAAAATATGGTTCACTACAATCTCCATGCACGTACATGCACATGCTTCATTGTGTTTTCTGTTCATCAGTATGCTCTTCTCTCGCTATGATCTTCTTCTCTCCTCCTTCGCTTTGAGGCGCAAGTGTGAGCAAGCAACTCAACAATTTCAATTTCTGCCCGAAATTTTCTAGAAATTCTCGGAAATGCACAACTGAAAGTGGCTTGAGACTACCTCCATGTTTTATGGAGGAAGTCTCAACTGCCGAGAAACTTTTTGATCTTTTTTTGTCTGGAGGAAACAAATGTTAAAGTCTTGATTGTATAATAAGAAATAAACTTAGGTCTGTTTATTTCTGTAACCTTCAAACTGAGCCAAACTAGCTTTTCTATCCTGTTATGCTACATTATGCTAAGCTAGGCAAACTGTCCACTGTTGGGAGCTTTCTAATCAGAAACTAACCCTCAAAAAAATGTTATCCAAAATGTCAAACTAGTATTTAAATGTCAAATAACTGAGCGGGAAAAATGTTCCCAGAATAGAACTGCTTGGAGATGAAAAGCTGAGTCTGAATCTCAGTGGTTATTGCACAATGAGTAGCAGGCAGTAGTAAAAGTCTTTTTGGAGTTGCAACATGTTTTCATGTATATTAACGACACCATATACAGAATGGAAACTATGCAGGGCGCAGCAACTTTAGCTGTAACTGTGGGGTATAAATAGACTTGCTCTTTCTACATGTGACATTAAGAAGTAAACAGCACTTGGGTATGTGTACAGTCTGAGCTCAGTGTTGTGCATTCAGAAAACGTAATGGTCTTTAAAAAGCTGCATTTTAGGAACTTTACTACAAAAACGTGACACAATGGTTGCTTTCAGATGGGATGGTGAAGTATTGATGTCAGCAAGGTTAGGAAAAGGAAATCCACACAGAGGTAAAAGCTGCCCCAGACCACATCATTGACTAGAACACTTTGGTTTTATCTTTGGATAAAGAGGGTCTGGGATAACGTCTACTCATATGCAAGATCACAAGATGTCAGACAATTTACCAGTATAAGGAGAGGAGGAAGAGGAGGAGCTTAGAGAGGAGAGTCTCAGCTCGTTCTTCTAGGAGATTTAAAGGAGGAGAGACAGGTGTGGGACGAAGGAACAAGTGAGACACTCATGCTAAAAAGTGATGAATGTACTAAGCAGAAACATCCAATAGAAGGACACCAGGAACTTCAAAACATAGAATACATGTACACATAAAACTGTGAATTATGGAGAAGGCATGCAGATAATCTGCATTATGAATGATAACCTGCACAGAAATCGTACACAAGGTTTAAGCTCACCTCCAGGTTAGTTCTTGCTTTCTTTAACACATCACGAGTCCTAGACACTGCAGGGAAACAAGACATTTATTATTATGCCATCATTACAAAACTACAACACAAAGCACTCGGTCAAATCAAAGCAGTCATGTTCACAATGTGTTTGCATATAGGAATGGGGGGGGGTCTCTTTCTTACCTCCTCAACTCACACCTTATTAGCTTCTTGTTTTGACCTTCACAGTTCCTATGTATTATCCCTTCTTCACAATAACAACCCCACACACCTCGACACTTCACATCAGTTTACTGTTGTCTGCTGCCACCTCATATTTTCTCTCTTTATGCAGCTGATTATCAGCACTAATTCACCCAGTGTTCCACAGACTCATTTTCAATGACTAAAATAATTAAAACTGTTCATGATTATTCTTGTCTGACAAAGCAAATCTTTCTGTCATATTTTAACACAGCATGAAAAACTGCTGCAAATGTTTGCTCCCTCTGAATAACATGGATTATATTATATAAAATACAGCGAAATATGACGTAGGCTATTATTTCTTGTTATTTGTCTAAATTAGAGTCAAACAGGGCTACAAGCCGTTCTCATGTTCTCTGCCTCGCTCACACACAGACACGCACAGAAACACTCACATTGGTTGACTATGAAGTGCTCCATGCTCTCCTTGGTGCGGCTGGTGCTCCTCAGTCTTTGAATCGTCCCTCTAAGAGCCTCCTCCTGCTCTGACACACGCAGCTTCAGGGACAGGATCTCTTCCTGCATGCATTGCTCCTACACACACATATAAAATGATATTCATTTTAAAGGACCTGCTTTCTACTTGTTCTGGTTGAATTTTTTTTGTTCAAGGATAAGTCTGCTCATTTTTCTCACATTTGTTTTACAACAAATCCCAAGCCACACTGCTACTCTTTATTATTTCAGGGTCATCCTGCTCTCACTAACACACAGAGTATGGATTATGGAAAAAACTGTTTGCCAACTTGTTTTGGTAAATTATTTCACCATGTTTGAAAATGGTGTTATACTGTATATTAGTGAGCAACACAAATACGAATACATTTTATGTTTTGGTCTTTTTGTGTGAATTGTTGAAATGCTCAGAACATTCACAACATCAGATCTTTGGTTTTACAAACCTTCTTCAGGTTTTGGACGGAGGAATCAGTGCTGGGCAAAGCTGCTCTCCAGAACATTTTGAGCAGAGACGTCGCCTCCTCCAGGATCTGCCTCAGAGTCTTAGTGTTAGAGAGAAGACTCTTCACACAGCCGCAGTCCAGGATCTGAACACAGAGCTCAGTTAGATCCTGATCATTCCTTTTTATTGTTGCGTTAGAAAAATATGTTTATTTTGCTTCCTGGTTCTCACCAACTCATTGCTCTGTTTCTGTTCCCCAACTAACAACTGTGGGCCAAGGCAGGTCTGCAGGGTGGTCTCCATGCGCTGCACAAGGCTGCAGCCCTCAAGGACTTGCTGCTGCAGAGAGCTGAAGTCGTCCACATGACCGATGGCGTGACGGCCGTTGCGGTTTGCAAAGGATCCGTCAGGGGCATCCCCCTCCAGCTCAGAGTGCGGGTCAAGAGGGTCTGCTGGACATAAACCAAGGAAGATTTTACAAGACAGGCAGGATAGAATAAAAACACAAGTTATTAAAGAAGAGCAGTAAAATCTTTTTGCTAATTAATTATAGATTAAGCAGCAGACATGCAGGTCAGTTTGTTTCACACCATTGGCAGTACTATGGCAGTCGTCCAGGTCTGAGTAGGGAGGACCAGGAGATCCACAGTTAAACAGACCAATGTCCCTGACAGGTGGAGACGGAGCCGGGTCTGTGGAGCACACAGACACACAAACCAGGCTTGGACACACAGCAAACCACACCACAGCACACTAAGCCTCACAAAGACTTTGACTAATATTATATCAGTGTCGTATCTCGAGCCCTTGGTCTCACCATGCAGCAGCTGCCGCCTGTAGAAGTTTTCTCTCTGAGGGCTGGCAGTGAGGGCGGAGAGAGAGGGGGTCCGAGGAGAGACCACCCCAAGCTTCTGCTCGAGCTGCTTGTGTAGCTCCAGCTGTTTGAGGGCGCTGTTCTCCTGGACGCTGGTTTGCAGCTGCGCTCGCAGACTCCTCACCTCGCCGAGCAGCTCGCCCAGCTCCACTGGCAGACCGGGCAGCTCACACAGGTAACCTGAAGACAAATCGCAGAGATGAGTCAACAACACAATGAAACTTAAAGACGTTTTTGTAAACACTTGAGTCAGTGTGTATAGCTGCACGGTTAAAAATTTTGTGAATATAGCAGTCTGCAAACCGTATTCAAGGCAAATGTGTTTTTTTGAAGTGATATGAAGTATTTAACTCAGTGAACCAGGGCTAACAGAGTGCCATTCTTGATACTATTAACAGACTTCCCTAACAAACAGGAGCTTTGAGAAATCAATCTTTTAAAACATAAGCTAGTTTTATTTGAGTATACTGACTGTTGTTGGCCTTTGTGCTGGAGCACACCCGGTCGTACACTTGTAGTTCACTCTGGAGGGAGTGGATAAGCTCTCTGCTCTCACAGAGCTGCTGCTGCAGCAGGGACACCTCGTGCTGGAGCCTGAGGATACACAGACATACCAGAGAACAGACGCGTTAACAAAGACAACAGTGTTTCTTCGAATGTGTCAGTAAGTGTTTGATTCGCACGCCGACCTGTTGGTTTTCTCCTGACCGCTCTGTCGTTCCTGCCTGAACATGTGGATCTGCTGGCCCTGCTCCTGACTGTGAGCCTGAAGTCGTCTCAGCTCCTCCTTCCACTGCTCTGCCTCCAGCTCCGCTTGTTTCAAGCGAGCGCGCGCCGTAAACACCGCCTCCCTCAGCTGCACCACCTCCTCACAAGAGTCTGAGGGGAGGAGGACGGAGCAAAAGGTTTAAACAAACAAGTTGTAGAGGAAAATGATGACAACTTTTTGTTGTTTTCAACGTGACGTACCTGAGCTGGCCTGGATGCGTGACTGCAGAGACAGGTTCTCCTCCTTCAAGACTCGAATCTCGTTTGACAGTTGAGTGACTGAGTCCAGGCCCTGAATGTAGATGTTTGTTGGGGCCCCTGAAAGAAAACATTAAACCTTGTGCTTGAAATCTTTCAAAGAAAAGTAGTGACTTTATTTGCAGTGTTTGTCCGGACTTACCTCCTTCACGCCTATAAATTGCCAGTCTCTCTTCCAGCTGCTGTCGGAGCCTCTCATTGGTCCTGATGGACTCCTCCAGGCGCTGACGGAGACACCTCACCTCCTGCAGGTGCTCCTCTATTAAATTTACACCTATTGACAAAGAGATTAACAATATTAGAATCACATGTGCATTAAAATGGAGAGCATAATTCTGCTGTAAACACGAGTTAGAGGCGGTGGAGTGTCACCTGTGTGGCCGTCTCGCTGCTGGTGTCCAGGTGATGCAGAATAGCTTCCAACCTGCTGAACCATGTTCTCCATGTCCCACAGATTCCCTCCCATCACTAGGCCTGAGTCCGACTTCAGCGAGGGGCCTCCAGGAGTTCCACCCGGCTGATACTGTTGAAAGGCATGATGGGAAAGCTGGCTGTAGCTGCTGGAGAGGTCGTGCTTGTTGTGGGCTCCGGGTGAAACAGGGTACAGAGGCTGGTCATGGGGAACTGCAAAGCCTGTCACCAATACAGAAAAGAGGGAAAATGTGATTTTTTGAATTTGGTCTTTGCTTCACACTTTTTACATGTACTCCACGCATGGCACACATCCCCCCCCGGCCCCTCACTTCTGTTGTGTTCATTCATCTGTTTGTAGAGTGTGTCCAGCTCGGGGCGAACAGCGATCACAGACAAGGCCCTGGGCTGGGGGTCAGAAGGGACTTCTTTACCCCAGGCGTCAGGGCCATAGGGGACAGAGAGGGAGAAGGAGACAGGCGGCCTGAGGAGGGCTGGAGGAGAATGAGAGGAAATGACATGTACAGAATATGCAGGAGGAGGATGGGGTACAAAATGATGCTCTTTGTTGATGCTTTCTTAGTCATATCCAGCTGTGAGTCCTGTACCTGTAGAGGACTGACTGTTCAAAGCCACAGGGGCTGAGCAGTGCATGTTGGGACAGCTGCTGGAGGTCTTGAGGAGACCATGAGTAGGAAGGAGGGGCGGACGGGCTGAAGGTTGCGAATGAAAAGTGAAGGAAAGAAAAAAGAAATGCCCAGAGAGAGAAGTAAATAAATAATAAATAAATAAGATCAACAATACCGTCTTGTTCTGATGCGTGATGCCGCTCCTCCTGAAACTCTCTGGTATCTAAATCAGAGCACAGCTCCAAGTCCTCATTGGTTCTGTACTCATCAGAAACCAGAGAAGTTCTGTCTGATTGGTCCGTGGTCTCAGAGAGAGCCTGGCAGCTGGATGGAGTCTCAGGACGCTGCTGGAGCTTGGTGTGGAGGGACTCAATGATTTTGTCTTTGTGCTGGAGCTCCTTACTGAGCCTGCATGAACACAAAACACACCAGCTGTTACACTCTTTAACATGACACACTTACATGACAGCACAACTATTCATACAGAAGTTTTACATGATACTTCTTTAAACTGGCCAACAACAAAAGAAAACAAAACATTGCAAAACATGACATTTTCTCCGAATCACGATCAAAGAAAAGTATAAAAAGAAAGGTTTCTTTCAGTTCCACATAGCAGTGAAAGCTACATCTGTTGGTTGATTAATCAGTCATACATGGTGCAACCCTCCTTAATGTGATAATGAGCCGCATTATTCTGTCATATACAATCTAAACCTGGACAGCTTTGGATTCATCCACTTTTCATCAAACAAAACACGACATTTGAAGTCGACATTGGAAGTTTGAACCACGACCAACTTTTGCTGCTGGATACCTCATACTTTATGTTTTTGATCAATCTGAAATTTTACAAATAATTCCATTGAACAGTAAAACAAATGAGAAGATAAACTGATGATAAAAAGGATTGTTGTTGCAGTAAAAGACTGGACATAAGTTCAGCAACAACTGTCACTGTAGTAGTTCAAAATGAACAAATTATCAATTTTCACATGTATAAACGTTTAACTTTAACACATTTTATAAATTCAAAGTAATGAATACAGTTTTTGCATCTAAAGGAACCTTTAAAGACTTTACTACACTCATTTGATTTTGGTGAAACAATCTGCCTGGTTCGTTGTTTGATTTTTTCAGGTGAAGAATTGACAACAGTCTTGTTTCCCTTACTGTTCAAGTTTCTGTAGCATCAACTCTCGGTCTTTCTCCAACAGTAGCCGAAAGAAAGATGTCTGTTTCGCTTGTCCTCGGCTCACAGAAAAAGACCACAGAGAGTCCCTGTAAATGGAGCTGTTCTTGGAAATCATAGACTTCCACAGAGGAGCCATCACACTGCCAGCCAGACAAAAAAACCCCAAAAAAAACAAACCAGGAAAAAATCCCTGACGAATCCAGTGAAAAATAACGACAAGAATCTTCTCATCAAAGTCCCTTCACCAAGACTTCTTATTCTAATTATTTATAATTCAATGTAAAGAATATGACTCTCAGACTAGACCTACTTCTGAGCAGGGTCCGACTGTGAGGCGACACCAGAGAAGGTTTGTCGCACACTCAGAGTCTTTAAGCCCATTTGGTGGGACACGTAAGTCTATTCAACTAAAGCAACTTAAGAAGAAGAGATTCATGCTGTTTCCAGGCCTGTGTGTGTGTGTGTGTGTGTGTGTGTGTGTGTGTGTGTGTGTGTGTGTGTGTGTGTGTGTGTGTGTGTCAGTGTGTCAGTGTGGATTAACAGGAACCTTCTGTCTCATCTCTACCGTAAGCATCCTAGTGGACGGCTCCCCGCGTGCTGCAGTGTGTCACATGACACACACTACTAATCACTTACATGGAGCACAAGCTCCTCAGAGAAAGCTAAGAAGAAGTGATTGGAGGACCAAAGACAGCCATGCTAGGAGACATACTATGGACCTTTTAATAAACATCCAAACCAGGAAGTGTCGATGAAATATTTGCATAGCAAGCGCAGATAAATAAAATCATGCAGTCTCACCTTAAGGCAAGCAACTCATGGCCTGCCTTGTCATCATGGCTCTCTGCATGGTCACCTTTGGGATTAAATAAGAAAAAAAAAACAGAGAGTAGGACAAGATTATAAAAAAAACAAGTTGGCTGATAAAAAGGCTTTGATACTACAAAAACAGCCTTGGTGTGTGCGTGAAGAGAGACAGGAGGTTTGCGTCTTACGTCCTCTGATCTTGGCGACCACTCTTTGTGCGAGGGCAGAGTTCTGTGCAAGCTGCTCTCTGAAGCTCTGACCCATGTAGTAGTCAATGTCATTGGATCGCAGCAGCTCTTCAAAGGCCTGAGAGAGGTGGGGATTGAGCAGGTGTAAGTGCACCGCACACTCCGGTGTCTGGTAACAAGAATGTTTGATGCAGAAGGCTTTTCTGTACCTTGGTGGTGTCGCCCAGGTGCTGAGTGAGGATGTGACAGACTCCCTGACCCTCCCTCATCCTCTGCCTCAGGTAAGATAGCTCACGTGCCTGTGTCTGGATCAGAGAGTTGTACTTCCTGTAAGTGGGGGGGGGGGAAGAAAAAACCCCAGGAAGCAAAGGATTAACAGATGTTTTCAGAGCTGTAAGTTATACGATTAATCATCCCTGTGTTTCTGATTCTTTGTGAACAGCAAACGCAGGCTCACCCCGGCCAAGTGGCACACTTCCCGTCCTCTGCTTGACCTTTTTCATCCAGTCTGGAGCTCTTTAGCTGCGCCTCCAATGACGCAACTCGTGCCATCAGTTCTTGGAGCTCACTGCTGGGCTTTGAGCTTGAGCGGATCCCTTGGGTGTCGGACATCCAGCCTTCATCCTCCTCTACACCACTAGGGGCCGGTGAGGTCTCAAAGGCCCAGTTTACCTGAAGGAAGCAAGAACTCATTTATAAAGGACTTAAATTGTGCTTAAAGAGCTTAGAGAAGCTGGTTCATGTAGCAGCACCTTCCGCGGGGTTCGCTCCAGGCTGGAGGCGTAGTCACTGGTGGTTGACAGTGAGCGGACACGTAGCTGTAGTCCACGGATCACCTTATGACACCGGGTCAGCTGTGAGCGCAGATCCTGGACCAGATGCTCCAGAGACGCAGACTCATCCCTCACATCATGAGCATGTCTGTTACTGCTGCCAGGGTACCAGCTCCCGCCCACGCCATCGTAGTCCTGCTGATGGGAGAGTGACGTGCACATCTCCAGATCATCAAACTCTGGAGGACAGAGATAATTGATGCTTGATTAAAGAAGTTAAATCAGAGTTTTTCGGTGAAGAGGCCAAAAGAAGAATGTAGTCGTTTGAGGAAGGTTTGGTGTGTTTGTCACCTGGACTGCTGGCGTCTTCTCTCTCAGCCTCGTTCTCGCTGCGACCACATGTCTCATAACCCAGATCCTGCAGATCGACCTGCACCTGCTTACTGGCCTGCTGAACCGATGTCTCCGCTGCAGAGAAAATGAGAAACAACTTCACTCTTCCACACTTTAAAGGTATGTGAGTATGTTTTAGTTCTGATAGGTGTCTTTAAAAAAACATGTCTGGATGCTCACTGAGCAGGTCTCTGTATTCCTTCAGTTGTTCGGCCTGAGCTTGCACTGTGGCCTCAGACACCATCAGCCTCTCCTGCAGCTCTCGGTTCTCCCGGCGGCTCAGATCCACATCGGACTGGAGACGAGCAGCCTGTTCACGAAGACCCTCCTCTATATCCTGCCAGAGTGCGCCCACCTCACCGCTGTTGCCGGCTCGCTCGCTCTAAAACGACAACACGAGGAGATGAGTCACAGCAGCAACCACAGGTCTGAAAGAACAAACATTCTGCACAGAGTCTGCTCACTGAGGTATCAACGGTGAGAAAAGGGGTGGGAGGCCTGGAGGCAGGGAGCTGAAATCTGCTTTGCTTTATACACAGAGGCGCACAACAACCATCGGTAAATGTATCTACAAACGACAGCTCTTTTCAAAATAAAATATTAGTATTTGTTTTTCTCTGCAACCTGGATTATTGATAAAAATAAATTTGAAACAATCACATTTTTCTTTCAAACATTTGCAATCCCCAACACTGATCAAACAATAAACTCATTTCAGGCTTCTGTTCACTTTCCTACAGACCAGAAAAGACGAGTGCTCATGCTGATTTTTGTCTTACGATTTAGAAAATCTGTAATGCTTTTGAAGTTTCAGAGACAGTAATAGATTTGCAGCAGCATGTTAGAAGTGTATCAGAGAGAAAATTCTGCATGATGGTTTAAATGCATCATGTGTTACCTCGTCACTCTGCTCGATGTGATGATGCGATGTGCACTGCTTCTTTACTCTCTCGTCGTTCAGAGAAACACACGGAGGACCTCTCTTCCCCAACAACATTGGAGATATTTCCTCCTCTTCCTCCTCCTCAAAATCGTCCTGATCTTCCTCCTCCTCCTCCTCCTCCTCCTCCTCCTCCTCCTCCTCTTCCTGGATGAGATTCCTGTGATTCTTCTGAACAACAGCTTTGCTTCTGTTTTCTTTCAGAGCCAGACTTTCCTGCTGTAACCTCTGCAGTGCACTCCTGGAAGGAGATGGAGAGAAAGAAACAGCTAAAGGAGCATTCCCCCTTGAAAACATACAACAATGTCCTTGTGAACAATCGACAGGATAACGTTTCCTGAAGATCTCAGTTACAAATATACACCTCATCTGAGACACTGAGGTGAAGCCATTCCTTTCTAGCTGGAACTTCATGTCTTCAAGCTGGCTTTCAAGTGTCCTCTTTTCTTTTTCAAGTTGCTGTACGTCTGCTCTGCAGGACAGTAAACTCCTCATTGGTGCTTCTGTTACAGCCACAGATCCATGAGCCTGCACAGAAAAGTCAGAAACATTTATTTTTCCACATCAGTCTTTGGATTAGTTTGAAAATGTTATCTTAACATCAGTTAAAAAAAAAATGTAAGCCTGAATTAAAGGGATCAGCACAAAATAAAAAGGAGTAACCTGAAAACGTCTGGCTGTGGCTTTATCATCCTCCTCTATGCTGTCGGAGAACTCGTCACTGCTGCCATCTTTATTGTCTCCCTCCTCTTCTTCTTCTTCTTCTTCTTCCTCCTCCGTGCTGAGCTCTGGAAACACACAAAACAAATAAGGAGGAGCTTTTTTCCCTTCTGTTTATTTCCCTATAATGTGCTCCTTTATTTTACATCCTCCCTCTCTATCGGTCTCTTTTATTTTGAGAAGTCAGTCAGTACTCTGAATCACCACGATGGAAGTCATGGGACTAAAGGGAAATGTTATGTCACACACTGTAGCAGTGGGCCAAAAACACACTCAGGGCAGAGCAACAGAGGAAAAGTGTGTGTGTGTGTGTGTGTCTTTATGAGAAGGGGAGGGACATATTTGAAAGCATTACAGGCTTTGTACTATATACACTTTGTCGAGGCTGGAGGGGCTGTTTGGACAAACTTGGAAACGTAGGAGCATTTTATCTCTTCTGATTTATTGAAGCTTTTCACACACACTCACTCCAAGCTGACTTCTACCAGGAAGCACAGGCTCAGTGGAAATTGGCCGGAATTTAAAGGAATTTTTTTTTACATAATAGGGTCTAATAATACACAGCAGACACTACGAAAAGACTGGGTCTGTGTTGTGCATCGTAAGTGTATAGATGTGTTTCTTCAATTACACAAAGCATGTTTGGGAATTATTATGGGATTATTTCCTCCTCTGGATCAATCACTACAATATGAGTCCTCCCTACTACTCATATGTAGTGCGAGTATGACAGTTGGATATCTGATGTCTTTATGCGAGTGTCAGGGCAGTAAATTCATGGAGTGAAACTGCTGTTATTGATTGAACAATGTGCTCTGTCAGCACTGACTGGCCATGAGGCCTTATTTACACACTGCTGCACTACAAACTACACACACACACACACACGCACAGAGAGAGAGAACATGTTTAACTGTGCAAGTTCATAGGTTTCCCTTATGTTTGCTTTATAGTCTATGTGGGATATTGTGTACAACGGGCTAATATCAGCTTCCCTCATTTGGTAGATTGTGTTTAATGTGGAGAGTATTTTACTTTGGCATTACAGCAGAACAGCCATGCAAACATTTAAACACCATGCCACAGTTTCATGCATGTGGGAGCAAGGACATGAAGGAAAAACACTGATTTGAGTTGGGACCATTTGGTCATAAACATTTATGTAACTGACTTGTAGCTGACTTATGTGCAGTAGTAAGTGCTTAATATCTCAAACTTCATTGACATTTTTTTTTTAGTTGTTTATGGTTTCTAAACATTGCTTTCAGGACCATTTAGGAAAGTCAAGGATGACATAATTTTGTACTTTCTGGGTTCAGAGAGATAAAAAGGCTGTGGGTTGATCTCTGGGGAGAGAAGGGAAATGTGTCAAGGATCAGGAGAGGGATTTCAGGGTTGGGATATTGTAACGGTCAAGTCCCAAACAAACAACAAACAGAACTCCTGTTGACAGAAAGCGAACCCATTTTTATTGTGGTTGCATGGAAAATACAAAAAAAAAAGAAAAAAGAAATGTTGACAAAGATTCCATCTCTGAGACTAGATGAGAGATCAGGGCGAAAAATCCTGAGAGAATGTTTTCTACCTACTATAAATATTGAACGGGCAAGTATTATATCTGGCATTATAGTGAGCACAGAGCAGACAGTAAAGTTACTTCATAAAATATTAGCCTATTTCCTTGTTACAAAGCTACAGTTAAAAACAGAACATGCTCTTTGCTGCTGTGGCTGGCCTAATGTTTCATGCATATTTTTCAGACTAAAATGTAACTATTGTTTATAAACTGTGTATGAAAGACATCAATGGTGTAGCTGACGAGGAGAAAAAAAAACTTTTTTTATGTTCTGTGTCTTGGGCCTTGGTAAGTGTGCACATCCTGTTACAAACAGATGACATAAAACGAATGATGGATGGTGAAACGCTTCACTGTAAGGCATGAGCTTGAGTCTCTCCACATGACGGGACTTCACTGTGACAGTAAGGCTGGAGGAGTGACACCGGTGAGAGACGGAACACAGAAATGGCAATACAGAACGATCGCACTGCAAAGCAATACGGAGGCAGCTCAACAACAATATCAAAAACATATTCACACCACACTCAAAAAAACAGATCAATAAATAATAAGACTTTGGGTTGCACTTTGTCACTTCGTACCACTGAGGTTAATCTCGACAGGCTTCTGTTACTGTGAGTAGTGCTTGTGCTGTTCTGACGAAGCTGTCTGAAGACTGACGGTCAAATGTTTGTATCTTCATTTACTATACACATCAGAGCAGATTTACCTAAATACAATAAGCTTGACTTTAGGACCACATGTTTTTTTCTGAAATTGAACATCAGATTCTGCAGACAGCTTCGTCTCACATTAAGAGTGCCAGTGACACATAGACAGTGCTGTGATCAAACAGTGCCCCCTGCAGCCCTGGAGGCTGGACCCTGCCCATCCCCACCTCCAAAGTCGAGCGGCCTTTTAGCAGCCCGCTCCATCAGCAGGGCCATGTTTCGGGTCCTTGCCAGAACCTCCTCCAGCTGTGTGCGCAGAGCCTGAACTGAGTCCAGCTCAGTGTGCAGGGCCTGGATCTTCTCTGAGCTGAAGAGAGGGAACAAAGTGTTTTTTTAAAGAACACAAAAAAACAACAACTTACAACTTGAATGAGTTCATGGGGAACTAAGAACAGGCTACAGCTGCTCCACCTACCTGTCACTCTTAGTGTGAATGTGTGCCAGATTTTGGTATAATCTCTTTTCTGCCTTCAGGGCATTGTTCAGCTTGTTGTACTCTGACACAAGCTGCTCCAGCACACACTAGATCGAAATGGCAAGGAATAACAAATACATCATAAAGCAGTACAAAAGGCCAAACGCAGCGTAACGCAGCAGAAAATGATATGAAATCGTACTTGATGATCCGCGCTGTCCGCTCTTGTAGCCTGCTGGTGTGACAAAGACGAACGCAGAGCTGAGAGCTCCTTCTGCAGGGAGGAAACAAACACTTGATTTGTGTGAAGAAAAATAAACAACAATTAGTTTGTGAAGCATCAGTGTGTCCAAACACGTACCTGAGCCTCCCTCTCCTTCTTCAGCACCAGCTGCAACTCCTCCTGCAGAGCATTTATTTCTGCGTCGCTCTCTTTAGAGGACGGGAGCATGGTCTCTTCCTGATTCTGCATTAGCTCCTGGTGAATTAAGTCTACTGTGAGAATCAGGTGTACAGAAGACAAGGGGTAAACAGAAAGAGGAGGATACCTTGATGAAGGCTTCTTTCTCTTTGAGCAGACTCCGCAGGTGCTCCGTTTCTCCTCCCATCACCTCTCTCTCTTTTTCTCGTTTCAGCACACAAAGCTCTTGCTCTTTTAAAGACAGCTGTCTGCGCAGCTCCTGCAGCTGACCCGTCTGCTCTGTGATCACAACCGAGAGCCTGTAGGAGTAGTCCTAGAAGAAAATGAGAGAAAAGGTTGAAGACTTCTGAGTTTTTTGGGGGTTTTTTTTCCTTCCAAGTTGCATTTCTTTCCAGTAACGTGTGCCTACCTGCAGATACTGGTCTTTGGAGCTCAGAGTGTTAAGCATGTCCTGCACCTGAGCCTGGTGTTCGTTCGACTGACGGCTGCGGTCTGACAGAAGCTCTTCGAAGAGTTTCTCCTTCAGCGCCAGTCGAGCCTTCAGCTCCTCGACAACCTCAGAAGGACCAGCCTGAGCTCTTGCAACTAGGGCAGCTGTCAGATCCTGAACACGCACGAAAACATACGCACACCAAGGAAAGGCTGTGTCGGCACATCAAGCATGATTTGTGAGAGTGAAAAAACAGGTAGCACAGGTTTGTGGAATGTTTTTTTTTTTTTTTTTTTAAAGGCTTTTGAAAAATACACATGAAACAATTGGAAGCCCTGACATCAAAGCCATGCATGAATGTGTGTGTGTGTGTGTGTGTGTGTTACCTGTGTCTCCTGACTGCGTGCCTGTAGGGCTGCCTGTAACTGATTGATGATGGCGTCTTTTTCTCTCCGAGTGCCTCGCTCCTTCTCCTCGCTCTGCTGTTTCAGCCACTGCAGGTTCCTGTACGCCTCGGCTGCCTGCTCTAGCTCCAGCTCTTTGCTGCGCACCAAGCCGTCCAGACTCTGAAGGTCGAAAAGTCATGAGCAAATGTACTCCTTTGCTGATGTGTTGTTAAACAGATGTAAGACCACTTTTCGAGGGGTGAACCTCTCACCTAACCCTTACACACTGACATGTCTGTAAATTGTGTGTGAAGCGTACCGTGATGGTCTCCTCGTTGTTGGACAGAATGCAGCGTAGTCTCTCCAGGTCTCGCTCCTTCTCCCTGAGGGCCAGCTGCAGCCTCCTCACCTGCTCCTCGCGCTCCTCCACGCAGCGGAACTTGTCATCAATAGAGAGCTGCAGAAGAGGCGGAGGAAGGCACTTAGCTGCTATTCTGGTCACCCTGAGGTGTGAGACTCATCCTCACTCAGATATCCATCATGTTCTTGATCAGGGTTCAGTTTGGTGATTAACAGTGAGAATGAGAAGATGGGGAGCTGCCTGGTCCCACATGTCTGGCTGTAAAGATGACATTTTGTTCCATCATCTGACTTTAAAGGAGATGTTGATCCTTTTATGTTATTTCTACCCCAATTTTTTTTACTGTTACTTGTGCCATTTAATGCTGACCTAAGGTTTTGCATTTCTGTACACTGCTTTTTCATCTGCTGCAAGATGCATGCTTTGCTCTTTTCTGAAGTTAAGCCTCACTGCAGTATGCAGCAATCAGTCCGTATTCAGCGCAGTGAACCATATAGTTATGTGTATCAACATGCCATTTATTCCTGTCTTTATGAAAGTGTGCGTGTGTGTGTGTCTGTATGTGTGTGTTACCTCCAGAGCCCTGTCTCTATCTTTAATCCTCTCTTTAAGTTTCTCCAGTAGAGCATCTCTTGGTTTGGAGCTTCCTGCTGAGTCCAACATCTCAGAGTAGTCCTACGGAAAAAAAAATCATGTGGAATCAGAAATGTTTTCATGCATTATGTAACTTCTGACTGTATGAATTAAAGGGGGGGTCATGTGGTTTACTTGTAGTTGTTGCTCCTTGTCCTTCAGAGAGTGTTTGAGCTTTGTGATGATCCTCTCTTTCTCCAGCACCACAGTATTTCTCTCTGCCTCGCTCTCCTTCAGAGCGGATTCTTTGGCTTGAAGATCAGAGCGAGTTTTCTGAAGGGCACTGCGCAGGTCCTAAAAGACAGAAATGAGGGCTTAGACATCCCATACAGACTTTTCTCAAAGGCTTGCTTTAGCCACACACCCTTACCTGGTTGTGTTTCTCAGTGACCTCCCTGTGCTGCAGAGCGTCCTGCAGATCAGAGTTGAGGCGATCCTTAAACTGCACCAGGTCCTCTCCTTGTCTCTGGCTCTGCCTCAGACTCCTCTGGCTGGCCTCCAGCTCCAGACCGAGGGAGAACAGGGAGCTCTGCACCCCAACCAGCTCCGCTTGCAGGCGGGCCAGTGTTAAGGACTCACTGACCCCCTCTGGAGCCTGAAGACAGAGGGAGCACAGACCAAGTTTAGCATGTCATCAGAGTGGGGACAAGAATATAGTCATTGATAAGGAAACATTGAGGAGTAGCATTGCACCGAGTCTCACCTTGTATTTAGCGAGCTGGTTGTGGTGAGCCATCTCTCTCAGCTTACACAGCGTGCTGTTCTGCCCCTCAATTAGCTGATACAGCTCCTGGGCCTTTAAAGGGGAATAATCATAGATATAAGCACCTTCTAAACACTATTCATCTGCCACCTCACGTAAAAAGCAAACACTCACCTCACAGTCTTTGGTGCTGATGGACTCTGAGAGACCCTGAATGGTTCTTTCTTGACTCTGAGCTGCCTGACGGATTGAACGCAGCTCACACTCCATCTCATTTAGCTTCTCCTGCAGCTTCTGTAACACACGGACGAGCACGGCCGTTAGGCTCTCCTCAGATGTGCATTTTATCGAACTGTGATGAGGCACTCTCAGCTTGTCTTACCATATTGTTGGCCTCACTCTCGTGGATCTTGGCCTGCAGGGACTGGACCTGGAGCTGGGCCTTCTGCAGCTCGCTCACACACTGACCAGCCGCACACTCATACTGGTTTAGTTGGCTTTGCTGCTCTTCAACCAGGCTCTGTCATGAATAGAATAACACTTTCAAGTTTAGTCCAGAGACCCAATCCACAACTTTTGTTGAAGTGATTTAGTTTGTTTCAATGTCATGAAAAATACAGAGGCTGCGGGCTGCATGACTTTAACAAAGGGTTGTATAATACGTGTACACCATTTAGATCCTCTGCTCAGTCGTGCGTGTACTTTGTAAAAAGCCATAAGAGCCTCTGAAGTGGTGTGACAACGTCTTCATGCGTGAGTTAACATAAGACAGTGCTCACAGGCACTATCATTGTTACATAACAAGCATGTACACACGCTTCTAACTTTCAGTGGCAAGAGGAAGGACGTCATTACAATAAGCTGATTTATACTTTTACTAGCCAAGATCTATTTGTGTTTTCAAAGCAGAGATTACATTCAATGTAGTTTTGTTTTTGCAAAGGAATGATTAATTTAACATTTAATTGAATAGCATCGTTGTCCCAGCCAACCACTGTTGCGATGACGCGGTGGCCTGACCCTTTGCCTCGAGGGTTCAGAGTGAAAATAGGCCAAGAGTGGAGTCACTTTGTCTTAATGTCAGCCCACATCTAACCTACTTCAGAGAGCAGCTCCGAGATAACGATCTCTTATTCCTCAAGAAGCAATCCAAAAGTGTTATTGTCTTGTGGAGAAGAGATTTGAATATTTTGCACACTTGCACAGATGAACACTTCAGTGGAGAATCCTGTGCTTCAGTATGCACGTTTAGAAACAGGAAATACTGAGAGACTTGTGTCTGCATGAAGCTATATGGTTAAATAAGCACTTTAGATGTTTAGATTCACTCTGTGACCAAACATAACTGTGCTCTCCTTTTACTACATGCTGGCTGCTCTTATTGACATGACTACTGACCTCTCACTCACACTCTGTCAAACACACATTAGGTAATTAGGCCATGTCCTGTGTTACAGCTTACCTACACACCTGACTGCTCATGTAATGTGTTCCCACACATAGACAACTAACCCTGCATACATACACATTGGAGAGCATTGGAGCTCAAATCCTCCTGGGCAAAAAGCTTTTGGAAGAGGCTGTGGGCTGGATTTAAGTGCCTGACAGCAGGATTATGGGGGCTAATTACGTTTAAAAAAAAAAAACTAGAGAATAATTGTTTTGTGGCCAGGCCGGACTGTGTGTCTGTCAAACATCCAAGTTTGTTGATTGGTTTGCTCATAGTGCTGCAGATAGCAGAGGCAACATTCATCACTCCAGGGTGTCATTTTTCTGCCGAAGTAGAACAAAAAATAAAAAAATAAAATCCCACAAATTCAGATTCATTTCCATCCTCATGGAAGGTTCAGTACCTGGTGAGGAGGTGGGCGAGGATACTCTTTGTACAAATCTTGCATTAATTCTTCCATGTCAGTCAGATTCAGATTCTGAAAGTCAAACTGGATCAGTGGGGTCTCCAGCTCAGGTGTATTTATGTGATTGCGTCTTTCTCCATTTTGATTTTCACAAGAGAGTCCCAGAACAGACGGGTCCAGTCGTGGGCCTCCATAAGTGGACATCCGTCTGTGGAGGACTGGCAGCTTGCTCCCCTTACAGCTCTGGACCGGTCTGTAGATGGTGTAGCTCTGCAGCAAACACAGAGCCAGAGAGATGCTGGGTCCAGGTGATGCTGAGTCATGTGAGGCTCCCACATGCTCCTCAGAGAGAGAGTCGTATAACCGATCATCAATCGGGTCCCGTGGGGAGCTGAGGAGTCCATCCGTTAAGCCTCCGGGGTGAATGTACTCCTCAGTTGTCTCCAAGGATGCTATGGAGGGGCTGGAGCTGGCTTGACCTGCCAGGGTGCGATCACTGTCAGACGTCCTGGAGGGGTCCTGAGAACCAGGCACCAGAGTCAAAGAGGAGGGGGCTTCTTCTAAATCCTCCACATGTTTCTTCTCTCCTGCTTCTCCTGTCACACTCCCTCCGATGACACTGGCTGAATATCTGGTTGATGGGCCGCAGGAAATACTTCTTGCCAGCTTCCTTGGCACCTTACAAACAGCTTCATAGTCCGAGTCTGCAACTCGCCAATACGAACATCCACGACACTTCCTGGGTGTGCTATGCACACATCGATGTGAGCCTGCAACGGTTACCTCTGATCCTGCACCTGCGGCACACTGAGGGTAGTGGTGGTGAGACTCTAGACCGTCCTCAGCCCAGGACTCATACAAAGAGTAGACCAGGTCGTCTTGGAGCAGGGCGCAGTACTTTGCATGAGTGAGACCTGAAATGTCCACCATCCCATCTCCTGGTCCTTCATTACCTCCAGTTATTGTTACAGAACCCTCCTCTGAATTAGTTTTTCGGTAGAGACCTCCAATGCAGTGCCTCAGCCGATGTTTCTCCTGCAGGAGCCGCTGCAGCCTCTCGATGGACAGTGCCTCGACTCGGGCGATCACTGTGTCAAAGCGGTACATGCGGTCCAGCATGAAGGTGCACTTTGAGCAGGCAAACTCTCCCCTGCCATCCCGGGTGAGCTCTTGACCGAGGGCGTGAGACAGCAGCACCTGCAGGTTGAGTTTAGCAGTGGGGTGGAAGATCCATCGTCGCTGGTTACCGCAGAGCTCCCGTCCACAGATGCGACACGTCTCCTTCATCTTGAGATCAAGCATTCCCCAGGCTTATAGTTATCGAGGAGGGGGTGAAAATGTTCACTCTGGCACCTGAATCCTTGTGATGAGTCACATGTAAACAGAGAAACAGTTCAATGTTCAAGCTGCTTCAGCGTAAACATGTTTGAGAGCAGTAAAAAAAAATATTAAAAAAAATACTCAAGTAGTGTTGAACTCTTCATGGGATCACTCCTTCTATGTCATTAAATTGAATGGCTTGACAAAAAAATGAGGTAGACAAGAGGAATACATCGCAGATGCTTGTTGAGAAAGGTTGCTTGTGTTTCTTTGCAGGCTGAAAACAATGACGCAAAAAACAGATTTAAAAAAAAATGCAGTGACGATCAATGAAATGAATGAGCCTAGAATCTTCATCGATTTGCTGGAGCTGCAGGTGCATCGGGAATATGGCGCACTCTCTCACGGTGAAGTCACGCAAAGGTCTCGTCAATCAAGACTCAGTTTTGGATCGATCTTCTGTCCTCGCGCTTTCACACAAGCGTCGCTTCCCATTTCACCAACAGCATCGCACGCGCCCCTGCACCATCAACGTGTGACGGACGCACGAGCCGCACCGCACTCTGTCAGGTCTCTCCTGTCCAGGGAGGGAAAGGTAATAACCCGCTGTCCTTTTCCCGGACACAGAGCAGCAAGAGGCTTTCTGGGACGGTCCTTTGAGTCTTCACCCGGTGTCGGTGTCTGAAGAGGCGACTCTTCATTCATTACAGAGACATTACCGACAGCCAGAGAGGCAAACAGGACCCCACCGGACTCAGTCGGAGATCCTCCCGGCTGATACCGATGTGGCTGCCTGAATGAGACCTGCAGCGGTGGAGCGAACCATTTAGAAGATACGGGGGTGGAAGGGCCCGGTGCTGTCTCACGAATATGCTCCCTTTTGAGTACCCGTTATTATATAGGTTAGAAAAGATCTTTTTTTCCTTTAAGAAAGCATTTAAATGTAAAACCAGCGAGTTTCAGCTTCAGTTTTGGTTTCAGCGATAAGGAGAGGAAGTGATGCCCCCCTAGCAGTCTGTGATTCTCCCTGACCGGTTTACTCTGTTCGCCTGACTGAACAGGTGAAATGCTCAGTAGCATGGTAACATTAGTGACGCTCTGTAAAATTAATAAAACTAAGTGCCACACAGATCCTATTGTATTAGACACATTTGTTAGGCTATAGGGGCACAAACGTGAAACACAGTTCTAGGTTTACATTTAGTACATGTAGTACAGCCTGATTATTCCTGGAAACATATTGCCTACAATATTACAAAAATCATTATTTATTACAGTTTACAAATTGCTAAACTGTTTTTTCACAGACTTTTATGTGAGAAAATTAATTATACTATTGTAATCTTTATGATGTATACCATTTTATTTAAAAACATAATTATATACAGCATGATGGTAGAGCTACTGTACATTAATATACAGTATTTGTCACTTCTCTCTCATCCTCAAATCCTGGGCTTGACTAGAACCAGCTCTTTAGCACATCAAACAAACTGCACTGTTGTGAGACAAACCTTTTGTATGTGATGAAATAAGATCAACTATTGTCTTCATTTGTTTCTCTGCAATAATCCTACAGGATTGTGGTAATGTGGTAGTGTACTTTACAAGATGACTGCTTTATTTTAAACTACAGAGCAATACAATCAATCATATTCCTGTTCTATTTCTGTTTCTTGTGTCCTGACCGACCTTAAGTCCTTCTTTAGTATTATATCAAGCAGCAGGCTGAAGGTGAAAGGATCTTTTCTCTGCTACACACAATGCTCAGTGAGCAATAAGACAGTTACCAAGACAACATACATGTAGAGCAGTTAAAGATGGCTGACATGTGGTGAGGTAAAGATAGCCTGAGGTTATAAATGAAAAGAGGTCAAAATAATACTGGCAGCATAAAAAAAGCCATGCTTGATAGATTATAATTTTGATAATCAATACATGATGTGAGTCAGTTTTTCCTGTTTAATGTCAAACAGCCTTAAAGCTTCATAATAGTAGCTGTGTCTGTAATCATACAGCAGTGATGATTTTTGTCCTGTAACAGCCCCGTGATCAGACCAGTGTAACAACATTTGCTTTTGCTTTAGGATAAGTGTTATTTGTATTTGCTGTTGCCATGGTGCAAGTATTTCAACAATGACTTGATTGTGATGTCCAAACAACTAGGCCTTTCTCACACATTTCACTGCAGCATTTCATCTCTGCAGTGACCAGACTTTTGTTGTTCCCAAGGGCGCACAAACAGATGGTCATGCTTTCACGCTGTGACTTCCATTAAGCTACGTCAGCCTAAAACTTCTTGGTTTACCGTTGATGTACTTTCACCGTTAATTCAGTCATTTACTTAAGAATTGCAGATTGTTTGCAGATCTGTATTAAGATGTGAGTCAAAGATTAACTGTGCTTCAATATCATATGTTAATTTTTCTCATATATGCTATTTCTAAGCTATTCCCTGCAGTATAATGTCCATTATACAAAGAAATATCATAATGCATGATTAATGTGTTAGACATTGTAAATAATATCCTTGAAAGAAGAAACCCTGGAAATAATTCTGTCAAGAAGTCTCAGATGACATTTTCCTTCCCTCTATCCAGACGTATATTTGATCTAAATGTCTGTGTTGTCTGGGGATCTCATTAAGAGCTCTTATGCTGTGACTGCCTGAAACGGCACAACCTGATATCTGTGTCGAAGTTGCACAGCTCTCAAAGGTCAACCTGACCTATCGACCACGCCGTTGAAATCAGACCTGCTAAACTGCTAACCAGCGAGATGTCTGCATGCACACACGCACTTATGGAAAAGGCATCTCATGGGAATGAATGAACCCGCACACAGACACATGAACCCTCACCAATCCTTACATGAACTCCTCTGATCTTAATGAGTAGATCTTTATGAGTCTCTTTCTGACAGAGACAAAAAAGTAGTCCGTTTTTTGTCTCCGTTGTGGAGATTCGGTTGAAAAAAACTCTGAATACTGACCATATTTCCAGTAACTACTATATAAAAGATCCAACCCCCCCAAAAAAAACACAAATATGGCAAAGTATTTTCTGTCAAACCCTTTACATTTAATATTCAGCCTGCAGTTCAAGATGCAATATTTACACCTCTGTGAATTCACAGACTGGAGCAACAATGTTAACGTTGTTGCAGAATCAAAAACAGGACAGCGCGAGAGCTAAGATAAGTCACTACAAGGCTATGCATTATTATCCA
Source organism: Symphodus melops (assembly GCF_947650265.1). NCBI lineage: Eukaryota > Metazoa > Chordata > Actinopteri > Labriformes > Labridae > Symphodus > Symphodus melops. The sequence continues at coordinate 15,015,888 of NC_136697.1, read as the reverse complement.
CATATAATAAATAAACAACTACCCTTCTCTGTATTTTTTCAAAGTCAAATGTACTTGGGACTGAGACAGGAACCTGCTATTTAAAATTATACTATTTTATCTTAAACATTAAACAACCGCGGCTCATATCCTTAGTGCTTAAAGAGTTGCACATACACTGTGGTATATCCGTGACAAAAACAGCCAACCTGAAATTTAAATGCAGAGCCTGCATTTGCATCCTTCAACTGATTTACAAGTTAAAACACCGGCCCTGAAAACAACGCACCGCAAGTACAAAACATACACAACAACAAATATGTTTACAGCAAAGACGTGATCCATTCAGAACAACTACATGAAGACAGCACAGCAGCAACAAGATGAATATTAAGGCTTACTATGGTTATTAGATGCAGAACTATAAATGAGGGAGAAGATTGTCTGTGGGTGGGAGGAGTTAGCATCATGTAAGTGTCTCCCTCCATTTGTCTTTAATTATGTATCAGAAGGAAATGTGTCCTTGGGGATGTGAGAGCAGCTAAAGCCTGTAAATGTAATGAGATTCTGACACTTTGTGTGATGAGATAAACCCTCTGGAAGATGACCTCACATGATGCTGCATCCATTTCAGCATTACAGCAATACACTTTTTTCTTTAATGACCTTTCATCTATTTGTTTCCTGTAGAGGAAAGGCCATCGATCCGAACAAGCAAAACCCTGATCTCCTTTTATTCATAATAATTATGTACGTTCACAGACTGAATTAGTAGCCTGAAAATGATTGAAATAAGACATTCTTTATCTTTACTCTTCAGCTCTTGTGTGAAACTGCTGTGCTTGACGTGTCCATAAGGAGGCAGAGTCATTCTGAGATGAAACAACAAGAAGAGTGACGCTGCTCTGACACTTAGTGGAGAGCTCTATAATAACATGTGAAGATGTTTTACACACTGACTGTGAGTCAGGCGGGTGGGTCCCACTTTTCTTACCTGCATCTCCTGTTCGATGCGCAGTCTTTCATGGCCGAGTTCCTCCTGATAATACTGTCATAAAAGAGAGAGACCATGAATCAGACTAAAATATATACTCTTTGGGTTAGAAGATACTGAAACAGGAAAGAAGAGTTACAACGTGTATTCAATATAGATGAATTATGATGAATATTTATTCACAGATCATACAACCAAACATCCATAAATGACTGTGGAAAAGTGTGGGCGGGTGTGTATGTGTGTTTGTGTGTGTTTGTGTGTGTGTGTGTGTGTGTTTGTGTGTGTGTGTGTGTGTGTGTGTGTGTGTGTGTGTGTGTGTGTGTTTGTGGTCACCTTTAAAGGTGTACATCTGCAGTGTATTTGTGTTTGTTTAAACAGAAGTTTGGCCATGAAAATAGCTCCGATGACCTACATGCATAGCTGTTAAAATGAGGTCTGGGAATGTCACACATGCGGCTTCAGGAGCCTCTATCTAGAATAGAAGTCTGACTGGAGGAGACACGGTGGTCCAGAGGAGTGCAGTAATGTTAGAAGGCTTACATAGTTATATGAATCATGCAGGGTTTGACTACTCTACTTAAGAGTGCATATAGAGGGGATAACTAGCTGACATAATAAACACATTCACGACAGGTTAGTGGGGTTCTTTAAAGAAGCCAGAAGACACATTTTGAAATAAGAAATCAAATTGTGTTATACCTCCACATCCTTGTCTTTCTGCAGCAGAGATGAAGACAACTCCTGAACTTGTCCCTCCAGCTCCCCGACCCTCAGCGTAAGAGTTGTCTTGTCTCCGCTCAGCTCTTTGATGATCACCTCCTTGGAGCGAAGCTCCTTAGTCAACTCCTCTATTAACCTGAACAAAGGCAGCGACATCTTCAGTTGGACATGGATGGTGGATTTGATTGTTTGATATTTACGCTGATTGATGTGTTGGGTTTTTTTGCACCTGTCTTTGTTGGTGCCTGACGGGGAATGGACGCTCAGGGGTCTCTCGTCCTCGGGGAATTCCTCCATGGGGATGTCGAGGGAGATGAGGGAGGCTTGGGAGTGTGATCCAGCCATTGAGGCCATGCGGTCGGCCTCGCTGCGTGCTAGCTGGGCCTCCTGCATGCACACACATAGAAGGTTAAGTTGTGTCCATTTGAGACAACTCTGTGAACATTCTAACAGGCTGATTGTGTGAGCGATCAAACCTCCTGCAGGAGCTGAATCTTGGTTTCGAGCACTTGCTGCATGTGATCGATTTCCTGTTGTCGCTCCTGACAACGTCTCTGCAGCTCTGCCTCATTGTGATTGGTCAAGCTCTCTGCTGTTGTGCTATTAAACCCAGAATGAAACAACATGAGATCTCATCACCAGTGCACACACCTACACACAGAGATACTAATATAGTCGGAGCAGACACGGACATGATGGTGTCAACGATATGATGTCATCACTTCCCTGTTGTGACACATTGCTCATGGGATACCCAACACCCCTCCACTTATAGCATAGATTAAGTAAGGTGCTGCACCCATGTTGAGGCTTTTATTTTCACCATGCATTCTTACAGACGTGATGTTCACACAGACTGAAAGTTGTAAAAGGCCTGATGAACATAAACAGTCTATGTAATCTAAGACCTATAAGTCTGGACTTCAGCCTCTACAGCTAAATGTGTTTATTTTTCCTTACAATCTACATGAAATGGATCATGATGTAAGCATTCCTCTAACATCTTCTGACGCTAACTGTGCCAGCATCTGTCATTTAGTCAGTCGACACGATCCCAGAATTAGTGTTCCAAGAATGGCACACGCCACTGTGTCGCCACCAGTCAATGCTCTGGACCGTCTCTACATACGTTTTTAACTCCGTCCACCAAATGCAACAGCTCAGATAACTGAGATATTTTGAACCAGTCTGAGTCTGTGTCAGAGACAAATGTTGTTGTTTTTTTATGTGAGGAAGACTAGACCGATGTCCTTAGTGCCAACTTCTCTACAAAAAGCCAGGACAAAGTTATTTCAATCATCTCAGTCTGTTGGCAACATACTTTTTTTTCAGTACAAATAAATTCTGCTTGGCTTTCCATTAAAGAGACTGAGATTGAAGTTACTGTCCGTAAAGACAGGGCCAAAACATTTGACCAGAGGAAAAAAAGTGTTGTTACAGAGGTCAGTGGGTGGGTCAACATGAGAATTATGTATCCATTTTGCATTTGTTTGTGTTTTATTAATGCTCTGAGTTAAACCGTTATTCATTCGGACAATAGCAAACATTGCTTCCAACAAGGTTGAAAACAGCAAGAATCTGCATTTTTGAGAGCCAGGCAGAAACAGTTAAGCTGCCCAACCTTCCAGCTGATAGTTGCAAAAACACTTTGTTATTGAAAATAAAGATTGATGACAAGTTTCGGGCCAAATATCAAGACAAACTCCCAGACTCTCTAATTACAGTCAGGATTGATTTTAGTCTCAATAAATCATCATCAGAATGATAAATGCTTGATGAGTTTCAGGTCCACATGTTTCTGTTATTGTGCAGTAGAAGTAGTGTGAGCTTGTTTCCTCATCCAAAGAACCCCTCCAACAGTTTTTGTAGTGTACATAACACCTAACCGATCAGAATCATCTCTGTTTGTACTCTAACTATAGCACAGGATGTGCAGACAGGGAGTGACAACAGCAACTGACATACAGAGCAGTAATCAGAGACAATTTATCATTTCCAAGAGGTCCAAAACTCTGCTGGTGACTATTAAAGGTCAACAGCTCTGACCTTCAAGCAGCGTCTGTCCATTTCAGCAGTCACACATGTCTGAAATGCCTCCATGCTAACTACCCAGTGATTAGAGCTACCCCTGGTTTAAACAAGACCACTTTGTCAACTACATCCAATCACATGTACACAGACAGGATACTGCACACCACTGGGATAAAACACCTTAGGTACAGAAACCTCCCCTCGCACACACCGAGTCTGACGGGTTTATTTTTGTCGTGATGTCTCGTACTCATGAAGTAGATTGATCAAGCAAGTGATAGATTTTTTTTCAATCACTCCTTGTCAGCATGTTTGAGGTAAGGGACTCCACGGACACACACGCACACACACACACACACAGAGGTGGATACAAAAAAGGTAAAAAAAAAATGTAACCTGTTCTGGAAATAATATTGATGGAGTATCAAACATGATTGACACAACATGCATTTGTTTTTTCACATGTTGCAATTTTGGATGGAAAAAAAAAATCCATCTCAGCATGGAAAGACGTGAAATCTCTAACATGTACTGAAATACCATTTTAGGATTTAGACTCTGAGGTTCAGTTTTTCTCCCCACACAGATAGTAAAGAGCACGTTGTTGTGCAGTGTAAAAACTTCTCTGTCCCATCATCATGTCACATTAACAACCCGACCCTTTTCACAGTCCGTAATCCCCACAAAAGAATGTTGTAACGTGTCAGGGGTTTAAAGTTATACGGTGCACTTGACATCAATGAAGGTTTGCGTGAGAGAGCATTATCTCCATCAGCTGCTCTGTGACATACGAGCTGCGAGTGATGTGAGGTGTTAGCACAGTTAAGACCGGATCATATCGAAGACGGGAACTCAATTACTCCTCACCAGCCATAGATGGAGGTGTTTCTTCAAACCAGTACACTCTGTACTGCTTTTTTTTTTTTAAATAACCAACTAGTTAAGAAATGAAACCACAGGCGGTGAAATGGTTTAATGTTTGTGGACTTACAGAGCTTTATCCAGAAGCTGCTGTTTCTCCTGGAGCTCCTGCTTCAAGCTCTCTACTTCCACCTTCAGCTCGATGTTCTGCAACAGATAAAGGCAGGAAAATCAGTCGTCACATCATCACTGTCACACATCAGCTCCTCCACTAAAGGGAACATGTTTTTGTAAATCTCACACAGTCTTACTGACGAGCACTGACAGATTATAAAACTGTTTATTAACATCATGTGAATATTATCCGGCTGCTCAGCCCGGTGTTTTCACTTCACTGGCTGATTAGACGTCAGACCTGAAAGCAGGAGCGCACATGAGGCTCGTCACATGCACAGCGAGTGAAAACACTCATAATGGCTGCATTCCATTTTAGTGAGCCAGTTAGTTAGTTAGAGTCTTGAAGGATTGTGAAGATTGATTTTGTGCACGCTGGCCAATCGTCATGGACTACTGAGGTTCTTGACTGAGCTGAGAGTTGCGTTTGTGCTTTTATCCTCAAAAAAATGTCACGATGTTTGTCAATAAAGCTGAATATTAATAACTTGGGCTATCTCGTTTTACACACTTAGAAATCCCACATCTACTGATTTTATCTGTTTAAAATATAAACGGATAGAACTGATAGCAAAGATTGTTATTGTACCGCAGAGACAAAGAACTCCTGATTCTGTGAGCACCATCGTAGGACTGAATACTGGAGGTTAAATGAGAGCATATAATAAAGACAACAGAGTCGGAGGTTCTGAAATGTCTCACACCCTGTACAGGATATTTGTTCACTCTTCTTCCTCACGTCTTCATCACAGCCTGATCTTTCTGTCTCTGCTGTGTGAATCAGAGCGGCTGGGTGTGGTGTATCCTCACCATCTGACCGAGCTGTCATGACTGTTATATTTAGAGCTGAAGAATTCAGAACAGCTTAGATAGCCGGCCCTGAGGCCAAAGGCTAAACTCCACAGTTTGTTTACCTGCCCAGGTCCATGGGGGACATCTTAAGGGACAATCCAGACTCTAATATTGCTGGGCTAGGGGACAGAGGATTTACAAAGTGTGAACTGAGGGGCTTACTTTTTCCGTCCTGACCCAAGAGAGTACGGAGACAAAGGTTTATCTGTGTGTCTGCTGGACTAGGAGCAGAAAGCTGCTCTCTCTCTGATTTGATCACCTTCAACATTTTAGCTTCTGTTTAATTTTCAATTTTCTCTTGGCTACCATTTTGGTTGGGCTTCTCTGTGTTTCTCTCTCTTTCTTCTTTTCTTCTACTCTCCAGAAATGTCTTATTGCCTGTTCGTGCATTTGTCCCAGTGTGCTGACCTTCCTCTGTCCCCAACACTTCAGAGCTGCACGTGCACAAACACCTGCAGGCTGAAATCATCCCATAAGCATATTCTTAAAAGGCACGAGTGCTCGACACACACACACACACACACACGTTTGTTTTTGCACGTGACCAAAGCAGAACTTCCCTACACACATATTTCTCTGTCTCTCTGTAGTTATCAGTGATCCAAAAAGGGACCAATATCTACAAATATTTGGATATTATGATGTTATTTTTATTTTATTTTTTTCAGAGAGGTTAGTGCTGCAACTTGTTCATGTTTTCAGTATCAATCCGTCAATTCTTTATGTATCAAAGTCTACAGAATAAAGTCAATGATGGCCATTACACTATCCATGAAACCAAGATGAAAGGTAATAAAGACCAAATACAGAATAAACAGAAAATCAACGAGCAGAACTATTACTTTCATCCTTTTTTGAATTTGTCGTTAAGGTTGCAGAAAGCTTCAGAAAAGCAAATCAGTATATTTTTAAAAAAGTCACTTCTGTTCGATTTCAGCTTGTTAAGAGTCTGCTGTTGTGTTGGTTTCAATGAACACGGTGTAGTTTGTGAAAGCTGTACACGAGCAGTCAGAATAAATCTCATTTTGTGAAAGAATCACGGGATTGATACCAGTGTCAAATAATAACACTCTTTTTCTCGACAGGATCACTATTTACCATGTCTGTTTTAAATGTTACGGTTTGTAAAAGACTTTCATCCAACGCTACGATAGGAAAACCAAGAACTCAGCTGTGATGGATCTATAACAGCTTATGTAACTCTGAGCAGACGTGTGTTCTACATATCTGAAGAAGCTAAGATCCATCTGAATGCTTTAATAATGAATAATGTTACACGGCAGGAACAGGCACATGTATTCGACAGAGTGTGCGTGGGTAAACAACTTGGCTTACGGTAAGGGAGACATTTGCCCGTCTTGAAAAAAACGCTCTAAATATAGACCTCCATCACCGTGCACCTGCTATTCTGGCCTCTGCAGGCCCGTCAGCCCTCAGCAACACAGATCCCCTAATAACCCGCCAGAGAGACGACTGCACTGAAACACTGACTGAAGTGTCGTCCACTGAAGAAAAACACGTTTCATCTTGTCCACATTGAAAACTGCATAAAGCGACTCATTACTTTGACTGCAGTGCATTTGTAGAGATTCATATGACTTTTTATTATATATATGTGTATGTATGTATGTAAGTATGTATATATGTGTGTGTATAAATTTATATATATATACACACACACACATACATATTGCCTTAATACACAGCCGCAACAAAAGCACATAGAAATACACTCTAATGTGAACAGAGAGGTTTCATTACAACTAAATCTGGTATCATCATGTAGTTTAGTTGTTTTTTAATGCTGGATTTTTTTTCGATTAGTTGGAAGTTCATGTAGTTTTAGGGTTATTTTTAGGTTTTTGTTGTAGTATTGAATTCTTGTCAGATGTGTACCCAAAAATTCAAATAGCAAGAATAAACTACAATAACCATCCATAAAAGAAACACCAATAACCACACAGGGTCTGCATTCCAGTTGAGACTAAAGTACCTGCCTGGTGTGGTTGTGTCTACATCACACACACACACACACACACACACACACACACACACACACACAGTGTTTCTGTTGACACATGCTCATGAACTGACAGCAGAGTACATCACGTCTCACGCTGTGTAGCTCGACCACCGAGCTCTCCCTCCCTGCTATCAACATTTCAACAAGAATCCATATCAATGATAAGACTGAGAGAGTTCTGCAAAATGGCGTATTATTTTTCAGCATGCATCGCAACAGCAAGTTATTATGTTTTATTAGGCTAATATAAGAAGTATACTTTTATTCTATTTTAGATCATTTTGTAAACACACAGCACAGTTTAAGTTGGTTCTAGTTTTTTGGAAAATCTCATTTTTATTATTTGAATGTATTTGTTTTTCCACATTTTTGTTTTTTTCATTTCTAGATTTTTTTTAACAAATCAAAATGCTCCACTAATATGACATAATTACTTTGACATATTGTAATTTAACTTTTGGATCAGCCTTTTTCTAGGCTTCGGCAATATTACTTTAACTACATATTGAAAACAGTGATGTGCTTTGACTGTAAAGACTACATCAAATCAATGTATTGTGTGTGTGTGCTGATGGACTCATGATGACTGAATATATGCAATCAAATGAACACACGTGATAAACAAATTTCACTGATCTATAAATAGAGTCTGTGGAGGTCTGAGAGAGATCACGATGTGCTCAGGAACAGCACATACCTCGTCTGTACTGTATTACACTGAGAGGCTTTGGAGAGAAGCCACACACACACACACACACACACACACACACACACACACACACACACTCTCAACCAGGCTCAGATCAGGTAACAACGTCTTAACAAAGATTAAGACATAATAGATAATGTGATTAAACTGAATAACTTTTGAACAATGACAGTGAGAGACTGTGAGGCTTCAGCAGACGTCTGTTTAATATGAGATCAGTTCTTCAATCACAGCTGCTCTGCAGAGATTGTAGAGTATCAGTCACAGACACTCAGGTCTTTATTAGCTGGATCAAACTGTCCCTTTGTTCTTTGAATAACAAATATTTGTTTAAGTTAAAAAGGGACTGGGGTGCAGGTTGGTTGAATGGTACCTCACCTTGGTTGAACTCTGACCCTTACCACCAAGTATCATTTTCTACTGTCACCTAACACTCTCCTTCTCTATCCATAACCCTGCCCTCTATGATAAAGACAAAAAGAGCCAGACAAATAAACAGTGAAAAAGAAAGGATTTCAAATGAAGGGTGAAAGAGAGAGCAGAGATATAAAATGCTGGCTGACTTATGAAAACAGTCAACAGCAGAACCTCATTGTGTACACATAATGTCATGATACACTACGGTGTATGTGACCAAATCCTGGAGACAGGAAGTTACTGTTGCCTTTCACTTTGTCAAAATGATTCCAATAATATCATTTCATCTTCTAAAAGATCTCTGAGATTTGGTCAGTGTCCCAAAGTAACTCATCAAGAACCTTGCCTGCCTGCCCTGGATGTGGATCAATGGTCAAATTGTGACAACAAAAAATGTTTCGACAGCACAATTGATCAAGTGTATTTGCTTTTGTGTGAGTAGGTAAACACTGACAATGGATTTTTACATCAATGTTCAGCCCTTTGAAAATGCTGACTGGTGCAACAGATGTATTTCTGTTCAAAACCATAAAAGAACTGACGGGTCAGACAAAATGTACCATGTGATACAAGTATTGATCACGGGTGCCAAATATTAGTTTTTCAAGGTAAAAAAAGATTAAATATGCCTTCTCATAAGCGTAATGTGTTTGGAAGTTAATTAGCCAAAGGGAAATAAAGACAGTTAGAGAGTGAGCAGAGACCCCTGCAACTGAGGCTGTAGTTTGAAGTAATGATCATTGCTGTCACAAATATGGGGTCAAAATAAGCTTTGTTTCATTTGCTATGATTTCTCTTCACATTCTCAGGTGTAAACATCTGGGCCATAAACTGTATAAAACATAGGATGTATCTAAGTGACTTTAAGCAACAATCTGATAGCCCAACAATGGAAGCTGGCATATTGAAAATGCAGTCCCAACCTAACTTTATGTCAACCAGACAAAGAGATGGAGTAAATGTGGGCCCAAAAGCCTCCAGCTACCTGAAACACTAGTTATGCTTAAAACGTATCCTTCATCAAATCAAAACTGATGAGCGATAAAGAAATGTGTCCCTGTACCATCGTTGTGTTTTTTTTGTTTTTTTATGTACCACCACATTTATATTTCTGCTGTCAAAATGGGCACGATAGACTTAAGAGTGGATGTGAATCTGACTTCTGAGGGTTTTGGAGCCAGCCCCAAGTGGACACATAAGGAACTGCAGTGTTTTTGCATTTGCACATTGGCTTCATGTTTTAAGACCAGAGGTCTTATTCACTGGGCACTGCCCACTTTGGCACTTTGTCTTCTTGAGAGAATAAAGTATCCTTAAGATGTATTAATAAGAAAACAAAGCACAAAGTAATTTTAATATAATTTCCTGATCAAATTCTGCCTTTGTAAATGTGAAGTATTTGACTGTGCAGCCACGTCAAACAACAACAAGCACATAGTAAAACAAACACATGGCAGTTCCCATCCTCCGCAACTAACACATGAGGGGGGCAGCTGGACAAACAAACTGTGGAAGTGGATCAGTAACCCTAAAGATAACAATATCTGTGTTTGTCAGGATGACAAGATTTAGATTCAGATCAATTTCCCTATCAAGTAGGGACATTAGTTTTTCCAGTTCTCCAAACAAAAAATACATCACTTAACAATGGGAAACACAATACGACTAATAAAAAAAACAATCTTACTGAAACAAATTTGATAGTTTTGAGCAAATTTTAGATGATGAATAATGAACGATAAAGTCACAAATGAACTATTTTATTATACACTCAGAGCTAAATCATTGAACAGAACAAAATCAATGATTCTTGATCACTTTGTTATTGCAGAAGATAAATGAAGATAACTGTCCACACCACTTATTGTCTAGCTTAGTATCTGTCAATCAGGTATCTATTCATTTCCTCATGCTGATTGAGAAGCCTCCTACTCACCGTGCGGTAGACATCTTCGCTGCTCTCCTCATACTTCTGCTGTATCCTCTCCTCCAGGAAGTAGATGCGGAGCTTGAGGCTGAAGTTCTCCTTCTTCAAGTCATTCAGGTGCTGTGACAAAGTACGGTAACCGTTAGACATGACCGTCAGAGAGCACTGACACTGCTCGACATGTCCGTTATAGGTCAAAAATGAAAAGTCCCTCCGTTTCACAGGTGAATACGGACTCCATGTTTAAAGGACAGCCACTGACAAGGCGTGTCCGTGAGTCAGAGTCTGGTAACCGTTAGACATGCTAGCTCCTTCTACACAGCATAATGTCCCAAATGTACAGTTTATTTACAAAAAAGCATCCTGGCCTCTAACAGGCTATCAGGATACCAACAACAAAAGCACACAACAAACCCATTCACACACACACACACACACTAAAGTCTAGAGGGTTTTTTGCAGAGCAGAGGGCGACTCTGCAGCCCAGGCGGTCAGAGGTGCAGCCATGTCAACTCCATGGTGTGTTCTGGTCTGTGAGGGGACGGGCACAGGAGCTTATTTTACTTCAGGAGACATCCCTGGAATCCCAGACTGCCTGGGGAGATGGGTGGAAGGGGAGACAGAGGGGGAGGGACTGTGCTGGAGGGGGAGTCAAGAGGCTCGGGGCTAACAGGCAGTTGTGATATGACGGGAAATCTCCCTCCACGGCTAAACAAATGAAACAAACAGGAGCATGACAAGAAAAAGGGCAAGGGTTCGATCTGAGTTTACATCAACATTGTATCTACTATCTCACAGTTGTATAGAAAATAATGTGAAGTTTACCAACATTCCTCTCTGTTTTGAAAGTATTTCTTAATTGGGAGGCTGAAATACAAAAAGAGAACAGCTGACAATTCTAGCCTGTGTGTTTCATAACTGTGACTTCAGTCTCTGTTAAATTAGGACGTGACATTCTCGATAATGGCATTGGTTTTTGGAGTTTGACTACTTTAAGGACCCCTCATGGTGCTTTTACATTTTTTTAAGTTATTCAAGCAACTCAACTTTGGTTAAGAGAGGGATATATCATATTTACACAGTAGTCACAAAAACCTCAAGACTGTGGAAAGCTCTCCCTGACCACCTGAAGGCCCCGCAGACTACAGCTGCTTAAACAAAAGCCTTGAGACATGTTTTTAGAAAAGCCTTTTGCTGATTTCGCATTTGCATGTTTTACATGTTTGTACTTCTCTTTTATTATTTTAAACTCTGTAGCACTTTAAGATTCTCGAATGTTAAGTGCTCTACAAATAAAATTCATTATTATTACTACATAATGTTAGCTAGAAATGAGTGAACTGCTAAGCTAATGAAAGCTGTTAACTTATCGCAGCCAAATAATGTGTTTTACACTGAAGTAAAAAACTTGATATCAGATATTTTACTGCATTAAACATGATCTTGTCAACTGTGTCACTTTATTGTTGAGCTCCTACCCCTTCACGTTCCTTAATCTGTTTCACTGCCTTATCTTTCAATAAAGTAACAGCATGTTTGTGGTTACTGAATGAAGGGGTAAAACATCATCTTACGTTAAATGGGGGTCACAGGTGACAAGGTAGTGAAGAGTTTAGTGTGCACCCCATGTATGGAGGTTGAAGTCCTCTAAGCGGGTGCCTGTGTTCAAATCCAACTGACGGCTCCATCCCTGCATGTTATTCCCCGCTCTCTCTCTCTCTCTCTCTCTCTCTCTCTCTCTCTCTCTCTCTCTCTGATTTGCGATTCTATTGACTGTTATATCTCTAAATAAAAAGGCATCAAAATAAAACTTTATTCAAAAAAACGTTGACTGACCCAAGGCAGCTCAAGTCTTACAATTACGGTAGCTACTTAAATACTGTTTAAAAATGTTTACACTGAGAAAAATGAAAATGTCTGAGACAAACTTGCATGCAACTGACATTATCAGAAATTGCTCTCATTTTGGTCTCTTTCAGTGATTTTGTTTAAATGGTAAAGTTGTGAGATTGACTGTATGCTTCAGGCCCACCTGCTGAGCACCAAACAGTTAATAGAAAAAATTTGCTAGTAGCTTAAGTTAGCAATTGAAGAAAGCTAATGTAAGCTAGCTTTGTTTTCAGATACTTTCCTCAAAGTTTGGTAGAAACCAAAACAGAGCTAACAGACAAGTTCTTAATAGACTTGCAGGAGTTTGTCATGAATTTAAATGTTAATGTTGCTTTCTGTCAAGGATGTGAGACTAGACATGTTAGCTAACATGTTAGCCATAACGATTTTTGATGGCACTAACGTGTCAGGGCAGATGGCTTATTTTGGTGTTGTGTCCCCAACTAGACAAAAACAAACAAATTCAGTGTTCATCAAGGAAGTGAAAGTTAAACAAACAAAGATATGAATCCATTTGTGCACTTCTTTGTCTATTGTATTGTCGAGAGCATGATCAAAGTCGAAATAAATTGACATTTGAAAGTGAACGCTTCACAACCTGTCTAACTCTGAGGTTATCTACTGAGAGGTCCCTTTAAGATAGCGTTACCTGATCTTAGTTTAATTTTTACTTGAATGTTGCCTTTTTAAATTCCTTTAAAAGAATGTGTCTTTCATTCTTTTAAAATGATTTGATGTTTTTGCTGTTCTTGTTATGCACTGTATAACTTATTTTTTGAAAAGTGCTCTATAAATAAATAAAAGTGTTGTTTAGTTAAGTTAATTTGCACATGGTAAGAAAAAAGAGTAAAACAGGAAAAAGCAATTATATATCAATCACAAGTGCAAGTGAGGGAGAAACCATGAGGGCTTATCTCAAAACCTCTCCTTAAACAAATTAAAACAAAATAAAATAATAACAACAAATTAACTATCAAAATTAAATTTTACCCAATCGAAAATGACATACAAAAAAAAGAACAAAAACAGAAGACAGGACATACAGTAATTAGAAGAAATAACATTACTATCATTGTCTTGTTTTTCTGATAGTTTAATGATAGTGATACAGTTCTGCTAAACGTCAGAAAGTAATGAAGTAAAAGAGGGCCTATATAGTGGCAGATAGGTAAGTGTAAAAAAGTTATCTGACATAGGAGACCTGGTAGCTGTGAACCACGGTGCTATTAATAGGGAGTTGTCCTCAATCTCAAAGAGCGGAGAATCCCTGAATGTCCCTCAGAGGGGAAGATATGAAGGGAGAAGAGAAGCTCCACTTAATCCTAAAACAACACTAACATGCTTGCCTCAAACTAATTTTCATGTCAAAGTCCATCTTTGATTGAATTGACAAGTTATGTCATCATTCAATCTGCAAGTTTTCAGTGAGTACTTACCTAGTCAGTGTAGCCGGTGTTACATTACATGCTAAATAATTCTGAGCAAAGATAGGACAGGCGCCAGGCAGAGTGTCGACATAACGTGAGGAATGACATCATGTTGTTTTTAAACACCAAACACGATATACTCAGCACTCAGACAGAGGCACTTTTTCAGCTCCTCCTCATCAAAGACAAACAGAGAGTCGTGAGTGTGTGCGTGCAGTGTTTGGTTATGTGTTTATTTCAGTGTCAAAGTGACACATCCAAGAGCTGGCAGCAGGTGAGAGACTCAAGCTTTGAGTCCTGGTGCTGGCTCTCAGAAAGTTACGTCAGCTACGTGACTGGTTGGGTGACACCTCCTGATTTGACTGTGCTCAACAGCACTGCCAGAATAATATTAAAGGTACCGTTATAGTACTTCGCTTGTGTTTTATTCTGATCTGGTGTGTGTAACCCTAACCCTAACCCTAATCAGCCGTCTGTGTCAAAACTGTTTTAGGAGGTGTGAAAGCTTATCAATAAAAGATACACTAAATGAGACTAGTAAACATTCATACAGAGGATGGGTTTAAGACACAGTGTCTGAAACTAACAGATGCTACGGTTATAAATAGATATACTGAAAAAGGTCTAACTGCCTATATTGACACTTCAAAGTTTAGGTATAATACTTGTTTCCAGTATTTATGGAAAACTACGTTTATCCAGGTTCTAAAGCATAAATAATGCAGAGACGTCGAACCCTCCAAAGGAAAGTAAGAAATGTGATTATTTATCTGTCAAATAAGTAAATCAACATGAGGCTATAAAGAGGCTAACTTTTTTGATAATTGTTTAAGATTGCTGCTCCTCTTTGTCATTTGTATCAGTCAACACTTTGGGACTCATGTTTGGACATAACAAGGACAAGTACCATGTGGGGCAGCACAGACTGCTAAGGAACACATATGTGGGCCACGCTTCAGCCCAAGGCAGACAACTTCAAAAAAACCATGGTGTTTTCTATATGATACCATCAGCAGTTGTTTAAAAAAAAAACACACATTCAAGATAGCTTGCTATAAGCATGAGTCTAAAGATTAGACCATTGGTATCAAACCTGAGGTCTAGGCTCCCCAAGGACGGGAACGTCAAAGATCTCAGGAGGGGGCCTACGGCTCTGTCTGCTCAGAGGTTGACAAAATTTGATTTACACTTTTTAAATATAATAGTTAGAACAGTGAGAACATCCTAATTACATCCAGTGATATTGATATCACATCAGCTCATTACTTCATGTAGAAATAACTTAAGCCACACGATGGCACTGTAGAGCATATTTAGGAGCACATTTAATGGGATTTGGTACTAATGGCCAAGGAAGACTAAATCCTAGCAACCTGGGTGAGAATTCAAAATACATTTTCTCACCTGTTCAAACTGCTTGAGTGTGTGAAGCTGGAGAGGAGGAGAGTTGTCTGTTTCATCGCTACACAAATCTGAACAGAAGGGGGAAAAAGGTTGGTGAGGAACAAATGAAAAAGAAAAACACCTTGTTAAACAGATAGTTGTTTTTTTTAAATCAGCCCTTGATATCTATATGTTATGAGTGAAGTACCTGTCATGTGATCTGTGCTCTTGGATGAAGTCTGCTCTTCTGCAGCACTGCAGTGAGAAACAAAAGAAGTATTGTCAGCAAACACACGAGAAAGAAAGAGAGTGATGTAATTCCTCAAAATAAAAAATACTTTTATTGCAGTGGGATTCTCATGTTTAATTGGATTTATAACCTTGAATGGCAGAGAGCTCCTTTGAAAGCCACTTCTATCTTTTCAAGATAACAACATGATCTCATTTGCACCTCTGTGGGGAATTAAGGGTCATTGGGAAGTCCCAGCAGGGGAGATGAGGAGAGATTTGGAGGGCAAGGAGGAGCTACTTGGGGTTAGAGATCCTCTCCCAAGTCTTGAATTTATCCAAAAATGTGTTGTCTACTAATCAAAACTTAACATTTGTACATGCCTGAATTGCCTTTTCCCAAATCTGGATATAAACAAATAATTAGGGGGGGGAGACTTTATTTCTGTCTTTATCAGGATCCCAACACACAAACAATCCTACACACTTTTACACGGTACAGTAAAACAAAACAACGAAAAAAGCTCCTATTGCAGAAATTAAAAAGTACATAAGAAAGCAATGGCCGTCCATTACACAGACCTTCTACAACATTATACAAAATCAATACATTAAAATAAATCACACTCAAGTATTTTGCCCACCATTACTGTTGCATTAGTGCCTACTCCCATTTAAATTCCTCTGACATGCACAGTCAGAAAATGTAAAGACAGTTCAGTTGATGCATGCCAAAGGTTTCAAAGTTCACCAGGTGGATGAACAGTCTACATGTTTATATGATTTTGTTGGGCAGGGAGTCATTATTACATCTCAATGTGGACAGTGCAGATATCAATATCAGTGTGTGATGGTGTGTGTGTGTGTGTGGGGGGGGGGGGGGGGGGTTGCATTAGCCTAACCTATATTTAATACGACACAGTGGAGGATGTGTTCGCTCACTATTATACAAAAGGTGCTTCTTTTAACACTTGAGTGAGTGATCACTTGTCTACATTTCGCTACTTTAAGGCCCAGCTCACTAATCTAACAGTTTGAATGCAAAATGTGGCCCTTTTAAATAGCCTGCTAGCAACTGTATCACAATGTATGTCTATTACTAGTTCAAAATTAGCCTCGAGTCCTGAAGCGTGTTTTTTTTATATACCATGCAATATGGTCATTAAAGTCAAACATTTCCATCGCTAGTGGTCTTCCTGGCAGTATCCATCGATCCATGAAACATGCACATGGATACATTATGTGATACGGCCACGTCTTGTGTAGGTATAGGGACCGGGTCTTTATTGGCCTAGAGGGTGTACAATGGATCTATAATAAAGTGACACATGAAAAAAACAAACATCGGTGTTTTATTCTAAAGGCATTTTTAATAAGCCAAACCCGCGG
Organism: Symphodus melops; assembly: GCF_947650265.1. NCBI lineage: Eukaryota > Metazoa > Chordata > Actinopteri > Labriformes > Labridae > Symphodus > Symphodus melops. The sequence continues at coordinate 14,998,881 of NC_136697.1, read as the reverse complement.
GTTAGTTTATTCGCTACATAGTTCCGCTGCAGTATCAATCACACAGTCATGTAAATCCGCCTCACCTCTCAGACTCTCTCCAGGTTTGCTCCGGCGGCGATGAGCTCCAATCCATAAATGCTTTTCATTTAATCACCGGGTACCCGTGCCTTCAAATCCTTCGTCCATTATTCCTTTACAAATATAACAAAACCACACACGGGAACATCTTCATGTACACGCTCGACGCAGCGACATAGCGAAAAGGGTTGGAAGGAGGTGTGTGAGGATGAAAGAGGGGATGTTACAGCACCCCCCATCCCACATAGCAGAGTCCCTGCTGTTCACCCAGCCCACCAGCAGATGAGCTGAGAGGACGATGCTTTGTCACAGATACATTGATGCTTTCTGTTGTTAGGCCTACATCTTTCAAAAAGAAGTCATTTGAATTGAAACCGTGTTTTAAAGGGAAATGTAAGCCAGTATTCTTGGTTTCATTGAGCTCTACTGCTCCCCGTTTAGGCTGCATATAAGGAATTTCTCTACTCCTGCCTCTAGGAAGTTCAAAAGAAAAAAGTCAGTTACTTAAAGTTTATGAAAATATGCAGTTTCTAATGTCAACAAATTTGGTGCAAATAACCTGAGCACGAGTTTTGTTTTCTGTGGATTATTCAAAATACTGTGCAGGTTTCTCATTTGCTTATACCTGACAACCCATCACCGCAGTTGATGTCTAGCAAAGCCTGCTGTTTGTTTATTTGATCTCTCTGAAGATAATGACATGATTGACTTGGGGTTCCATGATTGAAGGAGTATAGGGGGAATAAGTGGGACACAGTTAATAGGATTATGTCAGGGTTTGCTTTGGCAGTCAGAAACTGTGAGTGGATGTGACTAGGAACACAGCTCTGATAATCTTGTTAAAGTGAGCAGCACAGATGTGTAACTTTTCCTTTTAATGTAACAGACAGCTGAGCCTGTGGAAACATAGGAGTCAGGAGGATAAAGAGGCATAGTGAAAGAACAAGAATCACAGTGAAGATGTTGTGTTTCACGTTAACTTCTTCACTGGAAGCTCATGGGGAAGATTTGTGCAAGCCACAGTTTGTGGTGCAGCACATGTGAACTTATCCTTGACCTTTGTGACCAGTGCCAAAGACTGACTACTATAATCTAACAATCCAAACAAATGAAGTGAGTTTCTTTAAGATTAAATATAATTAACAACACCACTTGAATCTTGCAAACACAAGGAGCACTAGGCTATATGAGGAAAAACATGTGATGCACATTACTAATTGTGCATCACAATGGCTAAATTGCTAAAATTGTAATTTATTTTTTCACCTCTTAAATCTATTAATGAAATTCAATAAAAGATGAAGGACTCAATGAGTTTTTGACACAATCTATTTCAATGTAAATGTTGATGATCACAGGTATGCATTTGAAAATATGACTGTTAAATGTTGTAATTTGTTTAGGTTCAGATCAGATAAGGAATTAAAGGTTAAAGGGGTACACATTTCTTGTCAGGTTGTTATACTTCATTAGATCACTTCCAAATCTCCTGTTACTCCTATAAGGGTCTCAATGATTCAGAGATGAAATAAATAATCATAAAGAAAACAGTCCTGGAACGTAACACATTTATTTTGTTTAAAGATCTCATGAACTTACTTGATACTACTCCGTATACTTACTAATTAAAACTATTTTTTCATACACCACATTATTTTGGAGATGTGTGCACTAGTTACATTTCACAGAAAGTGCTTTGATTTAAGAGACATGTTATCAATAACAAAAAAACATGGCCTCCAGCCGGATCCGTTGTCAACATTTGGAACACAGATTTTTAATACCCAAGATGATGATGATCCATAATGAAATATGGATATTCTACATAAAGCTATATACAGATTGACTTATACTACGTATTTTTAAGTGAACTTAAAGAAATAGCCAACTTAAAGTTCATTCTTTTTATACAGTAGGATATCTACTTTTACTTCAGGAAATATTTGTATAGCTGGATTCATACAAATCCAGCTTTTCAAAATGTGACATCGTTTTCACCACTGGGAGGCAGTGTTGTTCTCCCATTTCTTAATGGTGCTGCTGCAGATGACGTCACTTGAGGTGGTGGGCCTTGATGTGGCCCCAGGAGCCAAGAGCTTTCAAACTACCAAACGTGAACAAATGTAGCCCAGACTGTATGGCCTGAGTGCACTCCATGTGTCCACAGTACTCATAGGGGTGCGTACATACCAAGCATGATAATAATAATGATGCTGTCCATTTATGATATGATTACCCAAGAGGGATGTTAACGCTCGGTGTAAACAATGCCTAATTCTTAAACTTATTCTAGTGCTGGTAAAACCTCATCTGTGGAACATAGCCAATATATTTTATGATGCATGTATCATAATTGGTATACGTTTTACTAATATTTTCTATTAATATGCTATTTGTAGTTTTAAAGCACTTAATATCGCAGTTTTTGTTGATATGCATTAATTTATATTAGCCTTCATCAAATTGGTCAATTTGGTCTGACACTGGATTATGATTTCTGAAATGACCACTGAATCCCTCTCGATCCAACATTCCTAATGTTAATACTTAGGTTTTTTTGTTTTGTTTTGTTTTTGTTTTTTAATTATATTACTTATTTAGAGTGCACCAAAAATAACATGTACACAAGATAGAAATATAATGAAATAGAAAGCCTTTATTGTCCTATACTGTATAACTATGACAAAACTAGAAATGTTTCACCTTGAAGTGCACAAACAAACAGATATTCACAGCAATAGACAAAAGAAGTGATCAAAAAACATGAATTGAGGACAGTCCCATCTCTCATTATTAAATAAGGCTACACCTTTAGCTACCATCTACTCCTGATACCTCTCGCCTTTAAAGTGACATACTAAATTAGCTTCAATCACACATGGAGTAGTTGCTCTATCTGACTCAGACTTCATTTCCTCCAAAAACTGAGGGTTTAGACAATATGTATGCTTTTTAATGTTGCATTGTTTAGCATTGATATAAATAGAAGAAAAGTTGTCTCCAAACTAGCAATTTAAGCTTGCTCCAACCTTTTCCCCAACCCTCCTTAATAATCAACTGGCTACTTTTTACATTTTAATTTACAAAAAGAAAAATACTATGTAGCCTACATATTAAAAATGTAATATTTAAGAATTCAAACCAGACATATTTTGCCACATTTTGTTTGTTTGGAAGTCTCTTACCTACAAGTTTGTGCTGACCCTTCTTTGTGTAATGTGGCCCATATAAAAATATATCACTGCAAATCAGCTGAGATATCCTCAATTTACGCTAGATGTCGCCATAAGACCGCTGTGCAGCAATGTCAGCAAGAGATGGGCCAAAAATACCTCTGCTAAGTCATATAGGCATACAGACATTTAGCCTAATTAATTTCTATAAATATTAAATATGTATTAAATATTTACAGATTAAATATCTGTAAATGTTGTTATTACAGAAGGTCAACATCTTTGTGACAATAAACCTTATCTTAACTACACGTCTTCGTCTTCAGTCCCCAAACTAAGTCCTCATCCCAAAGACCACTCGTGGTCCAGACCTGCTGCCTCGAGGTTCTGCTGAGATGACCCAGATGGCAGGAGCTCTAATAAAGTCCCTGTTGATGATCTTGTTCTCCTCATCCCGTGCCATCGCTTCTAGCTCAGGTGAAGTTTCAGGGCACCAGTCTGCTACAAACTTATCTTTGGCCTCACAGTAGTTCACCACAACTTCCTCTGGCTGCTCCCCTAACAGCCAGTCTGAAGGGCAGGAAGGGGGGAAAAAAAAAAGATATTTATAGCGGGGAAGAAGTAGGCTGCTTTCTGGCTTAAGAAAAAGATACATTATATCAACTCACCTGAAAAGTCATGGATGAGGTCCTTGATCAGGTGGCCAATAATTGCATAAAGTACACCCAGCACGATAAAGATAGCCATGAGCAGATAGAGAACATATTTAGGCAGGTGGACAGCATCCCGAGAGGGGGGTATGTAGCTCTCAAAGAGCACTGTCCCATCTTCTTCCCTGTAACGCACGCTCAAGCTATCCACTGGTACATCCATTACTGACTGACAGCCTGAAACTGCTGTCACAAGGGGAATCCACCTAATACCTTGAGTCATTGCTGTATTCATAGAGGGCAGCACATAATGGTCCGCCGTTCTTTTCATGCACTTGATTAAAAACACAAGGAGACAACATTCAACTAAAGCAATAGCAACCAAGAATTGAGTGAAAACTTCTACAAAACAGCAAAGCAGCAGGCTACATAAATTCTCAGTTGTCGTTAACTTCCCGGTTAAACTCTACATACAAAGAAAGTAAGACTTCAATGAAAAGTACATGTCTATCTCTCATTATGACACATTTTCTATGTTGTCTCCCTGAACAAACTCCCTGGCTGCCTGCATGTAGAGATACACAGATGGAAACTAGATTAACTGCAGCAGCTTGAAGTACTCAAGGTCAGAGCAAAGACGCTGTGAGCACAATTTCCTAATGAGAAAGAGAGAGAGTATATTATAGTCTATCTGTGTGTGTGTGTGTGTGTGTGTGTGTGTGTGTGTGTGTGTGTGTGTGTGTGTGTATGTGTGTGTGTGTGTGTGTGTGTGTGTGTGTGTGTGTGTGTGTGTGTGTGTGTGTGTGTGTGTGTGTGTGTGTGAGCTCAGGAGCTAGTTATCAGTTTCTTCATTGGTAGTATTTATTGAGCTGTAGCTTCCTGTTAGTTGTCTTGTTTCCATGCTTGGTGCTTAAGAATGATTTTGATAAACTTCATAGATACTTACAGTTCTTATGTATTGTTTTATAGATGTGATATATATTTGCACTACAGGTGGTACAGCTTCTATCTCTCCATCTGTTGTGAACCACATGTATTTAATAAGTAATCCTCGACCTTCACAGATAAGGTCACTCTCTCCTGACACAGCCAGGTATTAGAGAAAGATAAGAGGGATTAATGAACACAGTCGAAACATAACAGAAATCTCGCATTAGTACGTTGTTTACTTAAAATAATAATAAGTCTATCTTCAGATCAGGTAAATCTTTTTTCTTCTGCAGTGAGATATTTACAACTTGTATGACACAGATTAACAGGAAACACAATTTTTCCACGATACTTTGACTGGTCTGTAAAATATACTGAAAATGGCAGGTCATGTGTTATCCTTAAAAAAAAAAGGAACTGAAGAAACTCACTAAAAAGTCAAGGTCGACGGTTTCTAGTTAATTTTCTATGACATGTTACACTTTTCTTTGCAAAAAAAAATTAAAGTCCAATGTTATTTGAATAATTGACTATAAAGATCATGATTTAATACATTTTTAATAAACAATCAAACTACAATGTGACACACTACAGTATATGAATAACTTGTATTCTATATAAATACAACAGGACTAAGCTTTTGCATCTCTATAGCAAAAAGACAATTACTGCCATATGTGCCAACAACTTATTTGAGCTGTGGTAAGATATTGTTGCTCTAACTTAAAGGGATGTGACATAAGGGGTCAGAGGGCTGGAAAAAGACATCCTATGAGCAGTTACATTTTTGTCTTCAGGGTAAGAAGGAGAGAGGGCATTTCTCAGTGGAGGAGGGATGGGTAGACAGCGGGAGGAGTCTCCCCAATGGATACCAGGGAGATGGCCATCCTTCTCGAACTTCATCTCCAGTCCGTCTTTCTGCATCAGCTTACTGGAAACACTCAGTCTCCGCTCTTCTTCTATTTCTGCTCTGCCTTCCTCTGACTCATCCTCCACTGGTTTGGGGCCAAGGATCCAGTCTGTGGGAAGAAATAAAACACAACAAGAATCAAATAAAACAACTGCGTGTGTGTTTGAAGAGAAAATCGACTGGCTGTACGAATGAGGAGCAGTTCACTTTATAAGGATAGGAGGGTGTGTAAAATCTTTTAATGTCTTCTGTGGCTTTGGAGGGAACTAAAGACCATTAAAAATAAATAAAACATGCTTTAGTGTATTATGTAAAATGTATGATCCTGGGTTTAGGGTCTCAGGATCCTTCAATTTGAAACATCCTAACTATGAAATGCAACAGAAAATCACATTTAAGACTGTATTTTAATAGAAATCAACACTCAGCACAACAAAGAACCAGTTGGGAAAGTTGATCTTTGTAACGGACAGGTTCAAAGGGAAGGAGAAATTTTCGGCGACATGTAACCCAAATAAGGAGACTTAAAAGAAACTTTGTCCCAGAGCTCAGTGAGGAAAAGAGACGTCACCAAAAACAGAGTGCCATAGAGGGGACAGTGACAGGAGGGAGTGGACAACAGCCTGAATGTTACCTGCCAGGTCATGCATCAGATCTTTAATAAGATGTCCAACTATGGCGTATGTGGCCACTATAACCAGCACCAGACCGATCAGGACGTAAACTACATTACGAGGCAGATTTAAAGAATCCCTGGCTGGCGGTATGTAGTTCACAAAATAAGTCTCCTCTCCCCCCCTCCTGGACAGCTGGAGGAGCTGTCGATGCACAAACATCGGCTGCTTGAGGTTCAAAAGAAGAGCTCCTTGTGAGGCGTTCAGGGACACAAGTGTTGGTTGGTTCATGGTGGCGTTTTGACAAGCGAAAACTTTCTTTCATGCACTGTGAAAACTTTAAAAAGGGTGAAAGAGATGCACCAGAGACAAGGAGGGAGAATAACTGAGAATTAGACATATTCATTTTTTCTATAGCACGGAGGAATGGCAGAAGAGAAGACAGATGGAAACATCAAGGTGGCCAAAAGAAACGAGAACATCTCCTTTGAGTGACAGTGAGTCATAAATGTAGATCACCAGACGACCAAAATGTAGTGCCAGAACTGTGCCACTTCTCCTAATCTTTTGTCTAGACTTAAATCCAAGCATTCCTCCTTCTAGTCTTCTGCAGAGGGGTTCCTCGGTCATATTTCCAGGGGAGCAAGGCATGTGAGCCGGGGGAGAGGTGAATATAGGACAGACAGAGTTAATAGGATTGGGTCTGTCACTGAGTAATATCAGCTTTCCATCTACAGGGATTAGAGATATGAGCGAGGAGAGGTGGACAGTAATACGCCAAAGAGGCTTATGGTCCTCCACGGCTTCATTGCATACATCTATTTATATATGAGGCATATATTAAAGTAAATCTACTCTCTCTGGGCTTTAAAGCAGCATCACTATGTTATTGCATGCTTTAAATTCATTGTAAACGCAGCAGGCCCAGTCATCATATTCAATAACTGTCCTATCATATGATTCACTGATATGACACTTTATTTCATGGCTTATTTCTTGCTTTATAACGGAGCAGTAAAATTGAAATATTTTTGAGTTTTCCACCAAACAAGTCCCATGGTTAGGAAAACAGTGCCCCAGATCATCAAATGTAACTTATAAAAGACTAATTTAGAACTTTTAGAATATGAATGTCAGAGCATTATTAGAGATGAAAAGAAACAACCTTTATTAAATAAAGAATAAAGATTGAATGGCTTACCCTGTAATCAAAGCATGAAATGGATCTTCAATTTTCTTCTTTGTATTTGTCAATAAAATGTCGTCCAAACTGGCTTGTGTTGCATATAAACAGCTCTGGAAACAAGAATAAAAACATGGATAAAGTTAAAATCAGTTAAACAGGAGGCAAACCAGATTGGCTGCTTTTACACTGCAAACCCACCATCAGGGAATTTTCTCTACAAAGTGTTCTATAACAGTGATGTAAAAACAACAGCTTGTCCTCCAAGATCTTCCTGGAGGAACATCGGGTGTTGGTTTCTTCTTTAGGATTTCATTTCTTCTTCTTCTCTTCTCTTGGAAACTTTGAAAAACTGAGAAACAAGAAATTGCCACTCGAAGATGGTGATGGCAACATTGGCAAAAACAATAAACCAAGAAACCGGGTGCAGACCGTAGTAGAAGGTATGCGACATGTTGGGTAGAAAAATGGACGAGTTATGAAAAAGGACAGAATATTAAACAATATCAAGTCTGCTGGTGGAGACTGTCAAATGAGATGTGGTGAAAAAGCTGTGTGCGGTCTCTGCAGCTTCAGGTTGTCTACTTTGTGTCAGTATCAAGGGGATCTTTAGTAATCCTTGACAGGATTTGGGTTATACATGACGCTGTCACCAGCATCAGTACCTTTTAACTGAGTCAGCAGATGGCAAAACAGTGAGGGACTTCATTTCGCAGCATTCATTTAGTGCAGTTGAATACAAGCCTAAAAACTCCTTCAAAACATAAAGTATTATAAAAGAAGAAAGACACTGGTTTCTAGTGTAGACCTTTTAGAAAATGTTAAGGTTTTACCTTTAAGGATGACTTCTGTCCTTCCCAAGCAGGATCCTACAGTTCAGATTTTCTTTTACGAGGTTTCAAAATCTTCTCCAAGTGGAACAGAAAGCAAATCAACTGCAAAACAAGACTCCACAGAAAGCACTACTAGCTGAGCTGCTCTTTCTAAGCCAGTTCTAAGCATAAGAAGTGTGTCATTCAGTCAGTCTGCGTTGCCTTCTTCAGACAGGAGTCACCTCTTTCTTTGGTTTGTCCTCTGACTCCCTCAAAAACCTGAGGTAGGCATCGCTCAGCAGCATGCTCCAATAGATGACGGTCATAGAGGTGTTGACGGTGATAATGCCGATGACTAAAGGGTGCAGCATGGTGGTAAACTGGAAGCACTTTTAACAATCCTTTAAAAAGTATTTGTTTCCTTGCTGGTAGGTGCAGGGTGGTCTGTGCTGTAAATCTGTTTGGATCACCTCTCTGTCCCTTCTGCTCTGTATGTGTGGACCCCCCTCCCCTCTCTACTCTCTCTTTCTAATGATCAACAAGTCTCTGTGGGAACAGCAGCATAATCCGCTTCAGCCGCTTTGTTGCAGAAGATAAAGTTGCATTAGAGGCCTGCGTTAAAAATGTTCATAACGTGTTGTTGCATAAGGCACATCTTCATTCTTTACAACATGGACTTTGTTTAGGCAGTATAAGCTGTACGAAACTGTACCACAGTGATATTTTATTTATCAAGCAGTCTGGCTAAGAGACAAAAAAACAAAAACATAATCTGTTCTCTGAACTTTATGTTCTTCTTCATATCTAATCCAAAATCTAATCAAGAGCAGAGACATCAGACGCAGGAGTTCTTAATCTTACACCCAACAGGACAGATGGCTCCTTAATCGAACCCCAGGGGCCACAAGAGCCCAGACAGCACTTCAACATGTGCAACGTGACTTGATTTGACTTTATTTCTATGATTAAAGACTCAAGACATGTAACAAGAATTTATAGCTCAGATTAAACTGAAAAATATATATATATATACATTTTAAATTATGTTTTAAGGAAAATATGAAGTAAACCAAACCATGATGTTCCTCCACCAGGGGGCGTTGTGCACAAGCACATGCTGAATTAACTGGTTGTATGATTAAACCGTCTCCTTTTGACATATAATCGTACAATAAGAGTCCAGCTGTCATTAAATTGTTGACAAAATAAACTTTTAGTGCTATAAAGATTACACGTATTGTGGACCGTCAAATTAGCAGGACTCTCTCTCTTTAAAAGTTCACTCATTACGCTCGTGGTTTGAACTTTGACACCGACCAGATAGCAGACAAATCAAAGCAGCAGCACTCTGGCTTTATTACTGATCAAAAGGCAACTGGTGACACTCCCCTTCCCTTGGTGGCAGTGGAGAGGACACGCTTCAGCACCATGCGTGTTTAGAGAGATTTCCATCCGGACATTTCTTTCTGAAAACAGGTCAAACAGTAAAGTTTTCAAGGATGAGGCCTCCAGTGGAAGTCAGCGTGTTCCTCCTCTCTCTCTTGGCTCCCGCAGTGTTGTACACTTTGAACAACGTCCCTGCGCTTCAGGAGTAAGTAACCTTAACTTTGGCTCGATGTGTGGACGGATTGCACAAGTTCAGCAGCTGATTATGGTGCAGAAGGACTTTTGCGGTTTGTGAGGTTTCTTTAATTTCCCTAGGTTAAATTCTCAGTAGTTTTTAGTTCGTAGTTTTAAATCACAATTCACTGATGTTTAAAAATAAAGTTAATTTAATTTAAAAGTCCATCTTCATCAAAAGAATCTCATTTCAGCCATAAAAAGACACATGGAACCATCTTTACTTCAAAATATGATTTTATTTGGATCTTTAAAGAAAACTTGGCTATTTAACCCTTAAATAAAACTGCAGGGGTTTTTTTATAACTGCATTTGACACGTTTGACTACAATGAGCTGTTCAAAGGGAGGTGGGAAGATTGAGCTCTCTTAGGGAATGTGTAAAAAAGTGTGTCTTCAGGTCATCCAAACAAAATGGAGAACCAACAGATTGTGGAGTTAATTAAATGGTTTCTGTTTAAGCCTGGCTAAAATCCTTCTTTTCTAACCTCCCCTTGTCTGCTTAAAATATGAATATGAAGCTCATGAAAGATAGGTTATAATAAGGATGGCTTGTGCTTTTTTGTTTCTGGTTAACCTGCTGATTATTTTTGTGACCTAGATGAAACCAAAACGGGTGATTCATATCATAGTATTTCTGTGCATGCAGTGAAATCTATAAAAGCTTTTTTGTCCAGAACATCAGTTCACAGTTTATTCATCAGTATTTATATAGAAAAGACACATTAGAGCAGAACATGTTTACGTCTTAAAACCTACAAGCACTGAACGTTTTTTTGCTTAAAAAAGTGATAAATGATCAATGTAGTTACTCTCATGTCACACTTATTGTTTCTGTTCAGACCTCTTCCTATCCTCGGAATGGGATTGGTTGTCCTAGGATCAGTTCTTCTTCTCCTCCTCCTCGCTGTGGGACATCAAACCAAAGTGGACCCTTTATTCTATGGTACCAGCACACAAACAATGCCTGATTTTTAAATTTTTAAATGCTCTAGCCCCCCCCCCACCATGGAACTTCATTCAGAAAAAAATAATAAAGGACAAAGAACCAGAGCCTCAACCAGAGGTGACTGTGTTATACCGAGGCGCAGAACAAAATTCGGTCAAATGGTCCTCTCTGTAAGAGGAACACAATCCTGGAGTAACTTACCACATCGCATTAGAAACTACGACAATTACTCATCTTTTAAAACCAATCTTAAACACTGGTTAAAAACAAATCAGACATGTACCCATGTTTAACCACTGCTCCCGGGGTGTTTTTTAGGTCTATTGTTCTGGAACTATGGGGTAAAATGTTTGTTGTCTTGATCTTGTCTATCTGTCTTCTGTTTTGTAATTGTCCATTTGTATAATTTGTCATTGTGAGGTTTTAAAGTTTTTTGTTTTATATTGTCTGGAACCTGCCTTGGGACTACAGCTGAAATTTAGCAGTTATGCTAAGTCCGGCACATTTACACTGATGCTTAATACATCAGTGTTGATGAATGTGCACTGTCCCAACTCAAATAAACCAATAAATGAATGAAACACACTAATATTTGTCAGTGAAAAGAGAGCTGATGTTTTTCATCGTTCTTTGCTCGTGTGTCCAGTGTTTGCAGAGTTTTCCTTCACCTGCTTGGTGGGCCTGACTAATGCTCTGGAGCAGGACAGGTTCATCTCTGGCTTTATGGGCTTCTACCTAAAGATGGTAAGAAGCTCCACATTCACAAAGCAGCAATTTTCCTCTGAGCATATGCTTCAAATGGTCCCCTGTGTGAAAATGGCCAATTCTTCACCTCTCCGTCCATCAGAATCTTACAAAGTAAAAAATCTCATTTTTCTTGCATTGCTGTGTTTTTAGGGCGAGCCTCATTTAAGCACCGCCTATGCTGTGATGATGTCATACTGGGAAGGCATTTTTCACTACCTCCTCTTCCTCATTATCATCCACCGCATGTTTAATGGGTAAGTGTCACCATAGAAACCTGGACTGCAGAGTGTCCAGTGAGTCTTCTCCTGAAACCTTTTGATTTCCTGTCTACACAGCAAGTCATATCGTAGTCTGGGTCTGCTGTGGGCCGGCTCGTCCATCGCTCATCAGATCGTGCTCATCCCAGGAGTGGTGATTGGTGAGAGCTGCCTACTTCATGAACCCTTTCAATGATATTATCATCAACATTGTTTATTTATAGATGAATAATTTATTTGTTTGCAGGTAAATATGGGTCTAATATTAAGCCAGCCTTCTGGAGGAACATCCCCTTTATTGTGGCTCCTTTCTGGGCGGCCTCAGTGCTCTTCAGCCGACCCAGAGAAATGCCAATCATCACAGCAGATAAGGTCGGTTTCAGCTCTGAGGACATTCAACATATTCTGTATTTCTATAAAATAGTGGAACCCCAACTACATTCCCTTCTTTCAAGATCCTTCCACCAAACTATTTTCAGAGGAGTTCAAACCATACAGTCTTTACAGAAAACAAAACAAATCAAATAAGTTTCCTAATCCTGATGAGGAAACAATCCTGTAATATATAAGATTCCTCCTGTAACCCCTCGTTCGGGCCTGGACCTTCAGGTTAGGAACCTCTGGGCGAGGAGATTAACTGATTTGTTCTGAACTAGTAAAATGATGATTTCACAGATTGATAGATGATGTAATTCTTGTACTGAAACTGATATTAGCCTGTCTTTAGACATTTTTTCTCCATCCAACTCTCAAACAAGCACCAAGATTTATTTGAATAGCGATAGATACAAAAAAATAGATAAACTTGAAAATGCACTAGACCTCGTAAATTATAGTAGCACGTCCGATCAAATAACTATTTTATTAAGTACATGGAAGCCTTGACAGTGTTTATAATGCTCTCCCAACTAAACGCATTCATCAAGGATCACGACACAGATATCATATGACTGAAAAGGATGTTTCCAAACCAACCAGCTTCTTTGAAAAATGTCTGTGACAGCAAAGACTAGATAACATATTTCTTTGTACAGTAAACTCCACTGGACATAATAAATAACACATTAAACAGATAGGTATACACAATTATTTGAATTACTTGAATTTCCCTTGGATCAATAAAGTATCTATTTAGAGGAATGAACGTCAAATATGTATAAAGCACTTCTTTTCCTTGTTGGTATTTTCTAATGTGCAAGAATTCACACTGTGTCCACACCTATATAACCTTGTGAAGTTTTCAAAAGAAAAACACACCTGTCTTGACTAGATTTCAGCTGAGCAGAGGAAAAGTCTGTTGCGTCGACCTGTCGACCTGCTTTTGTCAGTGCTGTCGCTCGGAGCGATGGCCTTCACTGTTTTCAGAGGCTTTGTGAGTAAACTATCATCTGAATGAACTTCCTGATAAATGAGGTCCCATGTAGAGCAAAAAATACGACAGCTCCCTCCTCCTGTACTTCTCCAGGTGGTGCTGGACTGTCCTCTAGATGCCTGTTTCACCTACATCTACCAGTACGAGCCCTACCTCAAAGACCCTGTGGGCTTTCCAAGAGTTATGGTGAGTCTAGTATGGAGAATGACAAAGCAACACTGAATTAAACCAGATGTGCTGTTAATTGTTGATATTTTTTGCACTATCCTGCAGATGCTGGCATATTTGTTTTATGCTCTGCCCCTGCTGATTGTTTTCCTCTACGGTCTGAAAACACCTGGATGCAGCTGGATGTTAGACTGGACCATCTTCTTTGCGGGGGCCATGGCTCAGGTTATTTTTTGTTACTATTTTTTGTGGGGGGGAGGGGGGGTGTCCTCGAGAGAGCAAGAAATAGCATGAATCTGACTTCCTTCTGTTTTCCCAGACTCAGTGGTGCCATATCGGAGCATCTCTGCACTCCCGCACTCCCTTCACATACCGAATACCAGCTGATAAGTGGTGGCCTGTTATCACCCTGAATGTGCTGCTGGCAGCTGTGCCGATTCTGCTCGCTGTGCGCTGCCATACCATCCCTGCTTATTTCATGAAACCAGTTCCCAAAGGACAGACTGACAAGGAGAAGAAGAAAAAGTAGACCACACACCGTGGTGCAGAGGACTGTGGAGGAATACTTCACTTAGTGACAGGGCTAATGTTTCCTGGGGACTCTTGGTTGGCACACAAACTGCATTAAAGACCCCATTTTTCATCCCAGAGGAAATCTAAAAGTGTTGCTTCCTGAGTCAACTGTTGAAAATCAGTCACCTCACTCAGCAGCATGCTCCCTGCATGGACTATTGGACTCTGATAAGAAGGCTGTCGATGGAGGTGAGGACTGTGACTCATGCAGACAGCCAATTGGTTTCTTCCCAAACTGAGACTATTGACCTTGAACCTTTATGTCAGTCATGTTTATAGATATTTAAGTGCACAAATCCTCACTGAAACTCCACAGCTTCAGGCGTTTTGTTTTGTCTGACCAGCGGTTGAAAACTTATATTCAATATGTAACTTAAAAAATAAAATGTTAACCATCCTCCCTTTGAAAAGGGTGAAGCAGAGATTTTTTTTTTTTTTGTAAAATAAAAAGAAATGAGGCATTAAAACTTACTTTCTTCCGTCATTTATTTTCATGTTTTTTATTTAATCTTACTCAATAATGGATGCTGTAATTAATTCACAAAAGGAGTGGTCTGCTTGTTTTACTGAACTATCTTTTCACGTATCAATCATAGACTGTAAATATTGCAGGTACCGTATGACTATGATCTCATTGTCGCTGATGTTACCGGGCCCTTTGTGCAGCGAACGGCTGCCCCAGTTTAGTTTACTGTCAAGCTGATAACAGGTGAACTCTTGTCAGTGAGCTGTCACACAACAGTACAAAGGATCACATGAGGCAGCTGTCAGCTGGTCATGACTTAAAACCGTTTTTGTGCCGGATGCCCTGGTGTCACTTTCACATAAAGAAACAAAACTGTCTTTATAAGGCTGCCTGTAAGGTCATAGCCTTGATTTATACTTTTATTTATTTGAGTGTAATGGTGTTTTTTTAGTATGTTAATACTTCAGCACTAAATAAATGTACAAACAAGAGAAGCTGTTGAAAATACAAAGTAGACATAGCTTACACAATCTACCATATTAAACAAGAAGCAGTCAGTATTCATTATGGTATAGGATGAAGCCCACACTTATTTGCGCTAGCCTAAATCAGCTTTTTATCCACATGGTCAACATAAGTAAAATTATATTGCCTCTATATTAGGCACAGGTTTACTTCATACTTTTTGCTAAATATTGAATGCTAACATGCTTTTTTTTTTTTATAGCAGCTTTACAGTGTTACGCTAACTATTCTGTAGTTTTCCAGAAGATGAAGTTAGAGGTTATAGTTATAATTATAGGTTTAACTAAGAGATTGGCATCATGGTGTTGTCAGTATGACAATAAAGCTTCTTATTCAAACGTTTGGGTTTGATTGTGGCAACACCAATGTCTCTTAATGTAATTATAATCACTTATTTGAGATCGAGTATTAATGTATCAACAATCAGACAAATAGTAGAAACTGAAAAAAAAAAGTTTTTTGCGTTGATAATAAAAAAAGGGTCAGAAACATTGCTTATTTTTTCACTTTATTAAGAATGGAATACAACAGCAGGACAAAAAGTCATAAGAACACCAAAAAAGTGGATGAACGATCGAATATCAAAGAGACCAAAGGACAAAAAATATCGACATTCTACCCATCCTGTAAGTTTAGCCGTGCAAAGATCGAAAGAATTTCACAAATCAGATACAATCAATTGGTTTTCTTTAGTCTTGTAAATCCCACCCCAAACTGTCCATATCACTACGACATATTCATTAGCTTCAAGTGCTTATGGGGATATGGGAGGGTCTGTTTCATTGGACAAGGTCCAGCTATCAATCAGCCAATAACAAACACAACAATATTTACAATGCAGAGATTAGAGGCAATCAAAGGTTTAATTTTGTTTTATGGTTAAGATTTGAACTTTAATACTTTTGTAGAAAAAAGATGCTCTATCCACTCTTTGAAGTATAAGTAAAAAAAGAAAGCATATTCACTAGCAGATTTATAATAAATAGTAACATAACATCATGACATATCAGGTATTAGAAAAAAGCATGTCAGGAGAATAAAAGAGACGAGCTACTCAGACACTCTATGGAAAAGTAACAGCTACAGTACACTTAGAAAAAGCTTAGGGTTACAGGGGCTGAATGCTATCTTGCTTCAAATACATCTGTGCTTTGTAAACAGAAAACTAGGGTGAGAGTCATTTTTCATGTAGAACAAGCAAACCCTTTAGAAAAAAGGAAGTGACTCAGCACTTTTCTAAGTTTCTCTCTTACATGCACACACACACGCTTCTGTCAGTGTGAGGGACTGAGGGACGGGTTTAGTTCATAGACAGGAGGAGGATTCACTGAAGGGAGATGTTATGTAGGTATTAATAACTGTTAATGAGATAGTATTAGTGTTCGCATGGACCTTGGTTAGAGAGAGCTGGGTCAAAATGAAGCGTCAAAACACCCAAACGAGGGGCGCAGAGATGAACTGTGTGTTAAGAGTGAGAAAACCTTTTTCATGAAGAGGGGTAAAGCTATAGAGAGCAGGGTGAGAAGCAGGGAAGTGTTGTGAGGAACTACTGTCTGTCATTATGGACCATGTTCAGCACCTAAGCATGGCAGATGTGTTACTATTTGGTTCAGTAGTAGCTCTGTGCGTCCAATCGGGCCTTGTGTCCCTCTCCGCCGTGTCTCCGGTGGCCGCGGTGCTCATGGTGCTGATTGTGGTGGTGACGTCTGTATCGGTGAGACCGACGGGCTTAAAAAAGAGGATAAGAAGTTGGTTTTAAGAAGTGCATGTACTGTAATAGATGTTCTCAACAAACATCATCTGGTTATTTGATAACAGTTTTCCATGGCATGCTTATTCTGTTAAATTTAGAGTATTTGAATGTGCCAAATTTAGGGGACTGGGAAAGCTAATTTACAAGATTGAGATTTAAAAAAAACCATCATAATAACCATAAAAAATAATGATTAGGTCCCCAGAACAGCAGCAGAATTAAAGGCTTATCAGATAAATCAAATATGTATTAAGATCAATTAAATAAACAACGATTATTATAAAAACAATAAAAAAACGATGAACGTGTTCATCCATTTAAATGTAGGCTGAGGTGTTCATATTTTTCACCTTTCCACACATACTATGGGTTAAAGAAGACATTCAGCACTCACACTTTGTGCAGATGATTCTTGGTCTCTCCCAGCTCCCATCAGCCCGGCAGCGAGCAGTGGGGATGTGGCGCTGGAAGAAGCCTTCGGAACATTGATAGCGAACCACTGCATGGATGTCATAGTGAGACCTCCGCCGACCTATCAGATGGGCGTTCTCTACAGCGGGTGGGGTCCCACACAACACTGGAGAAAGAGAGAATTTCAGGAAAAGGATTGCATGTATCTGGACATTTAGATGTTAGGCACACATACTTAAGTACAGAAAGTATTAGTTGCATTTGAATTTAATCACAACACAAATCAGTGGTTTGTTTCGCCTCTAGATGGCAGTCTTGTGTATGTGAGTGATGAGCAGAGCTGAGGCGAGTCCAGGAGGAGGTAATGGGTTTCTGCAGCAGACATGAAATAGAGCCGAACCACAAAACCATGAAACCACAGCCACACACACAAGCACTCTTAACACGCTTAATACCTCCCGCCCTTTTTCTTCTACTGCTTTCCCTTGCTTAATATGCATCCTGCCGTACATAAGAGCTTACTGCTTACTTTCAGATCGGTTGATTTGGGTAACAGAGGGAAGGTGAGTGTATGTAATAGGAATGCCGGGCATAAAGGGCTCAGAGGAATTTTCTTCCAATCATATTTGTTGTGAACAGGGTAGTAAAAGGTAATAACTGCAACTACTGCTGCCGGGGTAAGTGTAAGTGAGCTCCAGGGAGGGAGAGAAGGCAATAAGAGGGAGATTGAGATTGATATTGCTCTCAAGAATCAATACAGGTTGGAGGCTGAATCACAATCTATACTTAAGGTTGTGGGGTTTTTTGTCCATTTCTTGGAGCAACTGCTGTTGTGGCCTTTGACTGAAAAAAGTTCACCCAATATGAAACAGCTACAGAAGTCAGAATAATAACTGACACGTCGTGAGGAAGAAGGGTTCTCTACACCAAAAAGCATCACATGAAACAAAGGGTGCTGATGACTAACATGTAGCCAGCTGGTCAGAGATGACAACAAGCAGAAAAACTGTATAAAGAAAATCTCTCCTCGTGAAGTAATTGCAGCTGAGGACGTTACTGCAGACCGAAGAGTAGTACCTGTGCCTTTCTTGCAAATGTATGGCAAGTTGTAGTTGCACGGCACGTCGTTCCACTTGCCGTCCTCGTGGGCGATCGTCACAACACAGTCCTCTCCACCGGCAAAAAAGTTGTCTGGTTGGCTCTCCCTCCAGTTCTCATAAACCTGCGTAACACACACACCAAATAAAGGAAATCAGATGTCTTTGCTTGCATTTGTCATCACCTTCAGAACAGAAATCTTCTCTTATCCTGCCTTTTATTGGAGCAAAGAAGATTGTTTGAAGATCATTTGTGATAAAAGACAGAAATAGAGACACAGCTCTATTTAAACATTATGAATCAAAAGCTTTGAAGGCTGTGAAGAGGTTTTTTTATTTTCTTGCAATAAGTGACAAAAAGCCCTTTATGAATACAACATTTTCTAACATAGAAGAACTGTTTTGGCGTTCCCCCTCAAATTCTTCAAACAAATCAAAATTGATCCATCTGTGGATGAAAATTAATCTACAAGGTTTTGTGTGCGCTGACATATCTTCAATTTCACAGATTTCTTTCACATTTGGCCAATCACAACACTTTATCTATTATAGGCGGTGTTAAAATTCCACCAAAGCTTTTTCTCAATCAACAAAGTAGCTGTATATTTTTTGAAAATTGATTTTTAGTTTGCTACTAAACCATGTTGTGCCATATTTTCTCAAGCTAAAAGCTATAAACCAGCTTCTTTATTACTGCCTTTTTCTATGTTTCTTTGGTTGAATACCTGGAATGTATCATTGAGGTCTCCTCTGCTCATTCATATCTTTTTTTGTTTTAAATACATATTTAAAGTTACGTTTTTAATAGTTTGCTTGGTCTTTTTATTACAGATTTGATCGTTTTAGTCAGACTCTTTACTTTTTAATTTTATATTGTTGTATTTTATATCCCCCTTTTACAACCTGAGTACCTTACTTTGTTTCCTTTTATGTTCAAAAATGTCTTCAATAACAATAAATCCCCCGTGAATCCTTGACGGTAGGAACCAGCTTTACAGCCTCGAAGCCAAACACTAGCTCAGAGGTGTGCTTGCTCTGATTGGTTAGCGTCTCAATGCATTGTAGGTCTGTACATGATGGTAAAGCTCCATGAAATCAATAAATAAGACTGAGACGTCCCAGGCTAATTAGCATTTGCTAATTGGTCTAGCAGTGGGAGTGAGGCTATAATTAAATGACACTTGAATCAAAGTCTGATGACACTTGTGCGGTTTTGCTTTGATTGTTGCTGATTTACCCATTAATGTGATAAACAACAAACTGCAACCATTAAAACAGAATTACCAACATGGCAGCAGAGTTTAAGAACTGATCACTGACCAGATCGTTGCTGTCAGTCCACTGAAAGTCGTCCTCCACTGTGCGGTCATTCAGTCCGATCCAGGCGTTGTCATGACCCAGACCTGTAAGAAACAACAGGGCAGCTAGTTTCTTTAATCCACTAATCTATTTCCAAACTTCTAATTAAGTTAGACCCTTTAACTTACAGATAATTACTGACAGCCTCTCGGCTTCTCCAACTATTTTTACACTTCCGTCTGATTTTCAACAAGCCCTGAGGTTTGTTATGGTTAAAGCTAAAAGAGGTATCATACAAGTGTTTGCTTGTTTGAATTTTTATTGGGCCTCCGTCAACCTGGGTGGGTGGCTGTGGCTCAGTTGGTTTACTCTTAACCGGAAGGCCAATGATTAGATCTCAAACTCCTGCAGCCCCATGTCCGATGGGTCAAATCACTTAACCCCAAGTTGCTCCTGTTGCTTTGTCGGCAGTGCAAGAATGTGTATGAATGTGATTTGCTACTTCTGATGGTCAATTTACAAAGCCTATGCCATCATTGTGTGATTGGTTGTGAATGGGTGGGAGAAGAGTGTGACACATGCGCATGTCCATAAACCTCCATTTAACTGTCTTGGTTTTTATGGATTCAATCCAAATATGTGTTGTATTTTACTGACATGGACAAAGAGTCTTTTTGTCATGTTTTTGGTTGCTGGTTCTGGTTTAATATTTTAGTGGTCATAAAAATGAAACATTTTTAAGCAAAATACATTACAACTACAACTCAACCCTCATTGATACAGTATTTTTTGTAAAATCATAGTTTCCCATTGTTAGTCTACCTGTCTTTTATCTATCTTGAATAACCCCCAGTCTTATACTGAATTGTTTCATGAATGCATCATTTTATTTCTGATATCTTTTCTCACATTTCCTTGTCTCTCCCTGCATCAGACAGTAAACTGTTGGTCGTTTACCCTGCTTCAATTTAAGACAAAAAAACCCAAAACTTTTTTGCTATCTTTTTCTGTTGTCTTAATATGTGTACAGTTGTGTAAAAAACATAATGAAACAAGGCACAGTTTGGCAGAAAACACACAAACCATTGATAAAGTCCTGCTCAGTAGAGGAGATGATGCTGCTCAGGTGTGCGCTGTGCTCTCTGCAGTCCTTCTCTGCATCCTCCCAGGTGTGTCTGTGGGTGAAGTACCTGTGGAACAACGCAGTGAGTGAATATGCAAATATTTCAAGTATTATGCAGCCACACACTGATACAGAGCGCTGCATTAAGTGTCTCATATAACTCCAGGGTCCAAAAGAGTAATGGAGATAGATGAGGCACCTGTGGTTAAATGCCTGTTATTCATCGATCCTACCTATAGCAGTGGCCATGAAACTTCCTCCAGCCGTGCTCGCAGCCTTCAATGTCTGTAAAAAATGAAGAGAGAAAAAGAGGGGGGATGATAAGAGTTCAAATAATTTTTTAAAGGAAATGTAAGGTTAATGTACGAAAGCAAAGTAAGATAAAATCTGTGTGAGATTGGAGGAGAGAGGAAGCTTTTTTTAATGAGCGTTCCATCTCATTTAGCAAATAAAGACTAAAATATATGATATCGGCTTCTTCCGAGGCTAAATACATGAACTGTAATTACACAGGCTCTTTTTCCATTCACAGCACACGGAGCCCTCTCTCTGCATTATTAGTATTCATTAATAACACCAAGACCTGTGGATTCATTTATAACTCCAAAGGTTAGACATTCATTAATTCTCATTACTGCTAGTGCACACACGCACGCACACACACACACACACACACACACACGCACACACACACACACACACACACACGCACACACACACACACACACACACACACACACACACACACACTTTCAAGCAGGACAGATCTCGAGCTGGAGGGGGAGGTGATTGAGATTAGTGAAATGATGAGTCAGTGTTTGAGTGTGCGTGTGCATGTTGGTGGGTGATCACTGCTACCACATAAATGCAGGTACATTTCTTGCTATAGGCTCAGGAGACTAAATTTCCTTTTTATTGATATATTACAGACTGTAAATTATTTCTTCATGCGGTGATTGTGCCTCAAACCTTCTTAGGTACCTTCCAATTACCTTCCATAAATCTGTCCATTAGGCTGCCTGTATCACACTATGTCACGTCTGCCCTACTGTCCAGCATAGCCTGTTTTATATAGTATTAAAACACCCACTGTCTTGATTGTTACTTGCTTACTTCTTTAGCATACTAAGCTGAGCATGGACACCGTTAAAAGGAGGAACAGCAACAACGAGCAGCACCTCTATAGTAACAAGTTTTAACTCGGGAACTCCTCCCAAATACACATTTAAATTTGCACACATTTGCACATTTAAAAAAAGGTCATATTATACCAGTGAAAGTCATTTTTTAATGTCATTTTTTGACTTTGACTTTGAATTTGCTGTTGTGATGAACTTTCAGGTTATGTCGCTTTTGTCCCAGTAGACAAAGAGGGAGTTGTACCTGTATTTGTTGCTCTTGTTCATTGCAGGTCTTTCATTCTAGTGTTATGACAAAAAGTCTTGTCAGTCTTTATTAAAAATGTTGCCGATTAACTCAAAATGAAGCTTGTTTGACACAAAAGCTTTTGCTACCTGCTGTCTGAAAGCTACCCTGTGACAGGGGAGATGTGCCTTTGAAGTAAATTCACAGAAATAACTTATGTTGTTATTGATGGTCTTTTTTGCTTTTCTAGGTCATGCAAAGTCATTCACATTTATTTCAGTCTGTTACATGATTTGTTGCAGGAGCTTTAAGTTGATTAGTTTTATTGTGTTGGGTGACTTTTTGCATTTTTAAAAATCTTCACATATAAGTTAAGTCTGCTTCTACACTTACGTCAGATCTACCGTAAATTCGGGACTATTAGCCGCTACTTTTTCTCACACTTCGAGCACTGCGGCTTCTACTCCGGTGCGGCTAATGCATGGATTTTTTATGGGGGACAATGAGCTTCTGCCGCAAAAACATTTGACTTCGTCACGTCGGATCTTAATATCAGTAATTTTGCGCTTCATGCACGCACCCTCATCATGGAAAACACACGGAGAAATACATATGATGCAGCTTTCAAGTTAAAGGCGATCGACCTGGCTGTCAAAGAAGCTAACAGAGCTGCTGCACGTTAAGATGACACTGACAGCGACAACAGAGACTGAGGAAGTGAGTGATGAAGTCATTCTGAGGCAGTGAATGGATGGACTTTTTCTTGTGAAATATATTACGGTCATCTTTTTCATCAGCCGTGTTACAGACACCGTCGGCTAGGCTTCGTATTGTAACAGTTCATGTTGTAAAGTCAGTAGTTGATAATGTGTTCATAATTCCGATTATGTGAAGAGTCAGTGAATGCACCAGCGAGAACGTGTTGAGTGGCTGTATGAGAGAACGCTGGGGGAGAGAGTTGGATTGTTACGGCAAGTTATGTGTTGCTCTCTGCTGTAAACGGCGTGGTCACGGCCGACAGTGATCGGGTTATTAAAAGTTATTATTTGAACGCTCTCGTCGTCCTTTAACGTCCGTACGGACGCTACAGTATTTGCGGATGTTACCGGTAGCCTACGTCTGTGTAAATAGCTCTTGTTATAGCGTGGACACCTGCGGCTTATAATCAAGTGCGGCTTATATATGTACAAATACATTTATTTACTTATTTTTAGCCGGTGCGGCTTATATCCAGGTGCGCTCAATAGTACGGAATTTACGGTAGTTTAGTGATTTTGGCAGGATTTAGTGTCTCTTGAGAATAACTTGCTCCTTTTATGTTGAAAAGACAAAGTATTATCAAAGTTGTGTCAAACTTGTCAAACTGTCTGACCACTAGTAGGGCTGTTAAAGAAACATTTTAATATTTAGATCCCTTTTTGCGCACATGGGGCAAGACAGTGTTTGTATTTTGGGTTTGTACACTTTTCCACAGTTTGACAGATGGTTGCAGGTGTACACATCAAAGTACACCACTGCACCTTCCAAAGCACAGAAAAAGATGACTGAAAACGATGTAGGGTTGAATTTTAAAACGCTGCTTTGCTTTTTTTCCTCACAGGGAAATACACATTT
This sequence comes from Symphodus melops, assembly GCF_947650265.1. Taxonomy (NCBI): domain Eukaryota; kingdom Metazoa; phylum Chordata; class Actinopteri; order Labriformes; family Labridae; genus Symphodus; species Symphodus melops. The sequence goes on along the minus strand of NC_136697.1, from coordinate 14,975,211 downwards.
GTTCGAATACTTCATGAAGCAATTACTGTTGGTTTACAGGTTACTCAAAGAGACACTTTCAAACTACAGAGAATACACAGTTTCAAAAATCTCACTAGAGTCACTTACAGTAAGTAGTGCTGTCACATTACACATTAAACCTTTATCACTGATTTTTCTTTTGCAATATCCTGACTGAAAACTGTGCAAATACAAAGTGATGCTTCCCAATAAGAGTGGATTTTCTTCTTATGTATGCAGGAGTTACAGTCAGTAAGTGTCAGCCTGCAGCCCTGAACTGACAAATAGTCTGCTGAAAGATGTGTCTTTGTGATATTCTGTTGTGACATAAAGCCGCAACAGACGCTGCACAGTGATCGGGATTAAATCCACCACGTTTTTTTTTTTTTTTTTTTTTTTTTTTAAAGTGTCACTGCTATCATCATATGCATGAATCTTAACAAGTCCACTGCTGTGGCTTCACACACTACAATGTGACACAAATGTTACAGTCTGCTACAATAACATAACAACATTATTTCATGTCAAATTAATGCATGATACTTCCCAATCACATAGATTTTGGAGGATCTGTGTGTCTGTCTGTGTGTGTGTGTGTGTGTGTGTGTGCAGTTTTCTTACGCCCACCTTTCTCGCATGTGTCTCCTCCATAGCTTGGCAGGCAAAGGCAAAGGAAAGAATCAATCTTGTCGATGCAAGTGCCTCCATTTTCACAGGGCTCTGATTGGCAGTCATCAACGTCTGTGAGGGAGTGGGAAAAAAAGAGAACAGGCAGGTTGCAGATCTTATTAGAGGGTTCAAATTAAAAGGATGTTTTTTGATGAAGAGGAATAAGATGAGAAGAAGAAGAAGAAGAGGAAGAAGATTTTGCCATAAAAAAGTACATGTGGGTGCTGTCTGAGTTATAAGCACAGACACTAGTCATCAGTCAATCTATGTTGGTGACTGCAGTCTTAAAAGGTGTGAACATAATACAGACAGTTTGATTCCCCAACCATCCTCATGTGTCCTCTAAAAGTCTTTCTAGTGTTACATTGCTTTTCATGCATTCACAGAGATGGATGTATATCTAATCCCCTCTTTTTATTTAACGTCCCATATACAAAAAGGACAACACATGGCTCTTCTTTTAAATCAGTCAAAAGTATAAACATAGATGACATAGAAGAGAATTTGGGTTCAAGCCCCCAGTTTGGCCTTCATCCACCCTGCTGAAGAGGCCCCAAGCATCAGCAGACACTCCACCAGCTTCAGGGCTGCTAAGCTATATGTGCTTACTCTGCTCTTTAACCTCTTCATGTGGAAAAAAAGCAATATTTAGCCTCAGGGGTCTTTAAAGTATCACTTTGTCATTGTAAGTAGAGGTCATGTAATCTCCTTTGACCACTGTTGGGCTTTTTTGGATGGACTATAACAGATCAGCCCCAGGACTTCAGAATTCCATTAAAACTCACAGCGAGAGTGTAAAAAGAAAGCTGCTTATAAATCCTACGTCCAAGTATTTCCTATGAACTTAGCTGCCACTTAGTTGAAAGCAAAAAGCTCAATCTATGAAAAGGTCATTGACTGTAAAGATGTAAATGTTTCAGTCGAATCAAACCAGAATGACCTTTTTAGCCTCATACGAAACTTTCATTTCAGACTGTGTTACTACACAAACTGCAGACTGCTTCCTATGGCACAGATTCATTTATAAGCTGGACTACATTGTATGAAATGAAGAACTATTTTGCTGGGTCTTTTGTTTTTGAATATTTCTCATTCTAATCCAGTTTTTTTTTACTTGAACTGTGGTGTCTGCAGTGGAGGTTTGATAATACTTTAATCTGACAGCACAGGCAGTTTATTTGTTTATAAAAATGGCAACAGAACAAAGTTTTTAGAGGACAGACACAGAAGCCACGGTTTATATGCCTTCTCAAATGAATCATACGGTTCTAACAGGCTCCAAGTTTTGTACTGTTGAGCTGCAAGATGAAAGGGGTGACCGAAGTTAAGAGCACAGTCAGAGAGTTTGCAAGAGTCACTTCTCCTTTTAAAAAATAATCTTCTTTGACAAGCTGCTATATGAAATCTGCACACATCTTGCATTTGTGGCAAGAGAATGAGAGGCAATGTAACAAAATCTCAGATAGTCTAATTCAATGCTTTCTTTTTTTAAACATAAACATCTGATTTATAGAGTTTAAAAGAAACCTGCATGGGTTCAATCTCTGCGAAAAAAAAATCCATTTAAAATGTGAAAATCCCAAGTTAGTCAATGTTGCATACTGCATCGCCTAAATTAAGGACATTTTAGTTTTATATGGATTATGATTAATATCATTGTATAAACCCTGTACTGTAGTAGCAAAAAAAAAAAATTCTACTACAGTAAAAAGTGTTGAACAAAAGTTGAACAACTGAAACATCCCCAAACTAATCATAACTAGTCTGACCCTGAATGACCTGTATAAGCGCTACTGTTGTTCATAGTTAAACACCCCTTCTCTTCATTCAAATTAGCTCACTTCTTAGTGGTTGAGTATAGAAAACCTCTGATCCCTTGTCCCTCTCATCCATTATGCAGAGGGGAAGCTGCTCTTCTCAAAGATAATTCTGCAAATTCTGCAAATCCATAACAAAGCCTCTTGTAGACCAACACAGCGGCTGCTGGCTGTCAGATTGACGGTTCGTCTGTCAATTTGTCCTTCTTTCCTTCTTACTGCGCAGTGGATGAATAAAACTTGGCACTCTGTAAGTTTTAAGGTGTTCACTGCCTGAATGGGACTTTGAATAGAGATAAGAATGCTGGTTTATAAGGTTCATTTATCCTAAAGCTATAACTTACTTTGGTTTGGCAACCTAATGAGCTGAGAATATATTAAAGAACAAAGAAGCACTCTCAAGACTAATTCATACCTGTGTGTCAAAGTGTGTTATTGTACATCTGCAACAGAGGGAGTCTGATTTGGTACATAAAGAGCTAAGCTAAACCACCACTTGAAAAATGTTCTCGCATTAAGGGGACATTTGGTTTTAAAGTTTGGAAGAATTATAGAAGTTTTAAAAAAGAGGGTGATTATGCCATATATATAAAAATACAGTGATCTATTTAAAGTATTATTGATGACAATTATTAAAAAAAAGCGACTGCTGAATGGTTTAAGGTGTGTTAAACTCAAATCTATGGTTACATTCTGACTATCCAAATTTCCAGTTGTGATTTCTAAGAGACTAAGAGACTGAATGAAGTGCAAATTGCAGAGAGTATTGATATGAAGAATTTGTATCATATTGATAAGATTGTGGACATAAAACAGACAGACGGGCTTCATGTTATAATGTAGAACGGAAAGTGATACAGGAAACATTAGCTTGATTTGGGGGTAGCCGCATACAACTGGGGAAGCTGCTCATCTAACATAAAGAGAACCAAACAGCATCCAAACTGATGGTTTGAATTTTTCTTATTTGTTTCCATCTGCTTTTAATGTTTCATCATCTGTAGTCATCAACCAGCTCTTTGTTTAGTCAGAGTAACTGTTTACCAGCAGCTCAGAATGAAGAAAGAAAAACAAAGTGAATGCAGCATTAATTCCTTCTTTTAGACCAAACCTCTGCTTTGTGATCAATGCTGCTTGAGATTTTTCTTGATAATGGTGACTCATCCCCGAGTCAGTAACACCAGAGAATAATAAAATAATGTGTTTTCATCTGGGTAGTCAACCAATGACTGATGATAGGGCTTTTATCAAACTGGAAAATTTTAGATCATAACATTTAACTGCATGATTTTAAAGCTTCTTTTTGTGATTTCAGAGCCAAAACCATCCATCTGAAAGGGTGAATATTAATCTGTTTGACTTCAAATGCAATTGGTCGACATAAAGATTTTAACCATACACCACATGGAAGCATTTGATAAAAATTGGCATTGAGAAGCCAGAGGTGGTCCATGATAAAAGTCAAGAATAAATATCTGCCAGGACTGTCGCTATTGGATAAACACATAAATTCGGTGGGCCCACTGCCGGTTTGGCAAAATTTCTGCTCCATTTGTTTGTGGCATAAACAGCAGATGTCACAAAACGCAAATGGAGTGGAAATGTTGCCTAACAGGCACTCTGCCCCTCATGTGTTGGTATAAATCCAATAGCTAATATTTATTCTTGACTTGAAGACACAGGACCACATCTAGGTCACTGAAAACACAGCAGATAACATATTCACACTCTGGTTTGACGCATACAGGCCTGACCTTACAAAACAGCTGAACAGACATAGGCAAAACACAGAGGAAATCCAAATAAAGGGAGAGGAAATGACATGTAGATAAAAAATAATTCATCCGAATAATGTTGATTAAAGATATTGTCTTTTAGCTCATGCAGGTCAGTTTTCTTTTGTGCATCGTGGCTCTCAACTTATCCCCTCTGTAGTAAATAGTATTTTATCTCTAAGCTCTAAAGCTGGAATAACAAACAGCAAAGATCAGTGTCTCTCAGCCATCTTTAACCCTGCAGAAGAAGGTTATCCTGTTTTTTTTCTCTGTCCTTTGGTTGCTCCTTTAGTTAGCATTGAATTACAACATTCCATGAATAGATTTCTATGCGGTTTCTTCGGGGATCAAGACCTTTGGGTGAGAAACAGTTGATTGGTTTTTGGTTCTGTTCTGAAAGAGAGAGCTTACAACATTTTTTCTTTGTGCAATGACGAAACAAGGAGAGACCTTGATTTGATTGCAGAACCTGTAGGCATCCCATAACGGACAAAAATCAATTCAACTAAAAATTCTAGTCACTGTAAGTTCATAATATTTTACTTTTCTACATAATACTTTATACAGGAATGTTGGCAGTGAACTTGCCTTTAGTTTGATCTCAAAGGATCCATTAACAGTAGTCTACACAGATAATCCAACCTTAATAATACATTTTATTTAATGGCGCCTTTCAAGCCACCCAAGGTCGCCTTACAGTGGATAAAAACAATACATTAGGTTAAAACCAAACATAAAAACAAACAAAAGACAGGTGTAGTGTGGAGTGAACAGTTACAGTGAGTATGCCAGTTTAAACAGGTGGGTTTTGAGTTGGGAACCTCTGACCCTGCCTTTATACGACTTCCTTCCTCTCATGGCGCTGACAGACTGCCATTTGAAGGCGTAACACGTACGTCCTTTTTATTCCTTATGTACAATGTGAAACCACAGTTGCAAGAAAGGTGGGGCTTAGTCACTCCACCTCCTGATCCTTTATCGGAGGTAGTGACAGAGGCGTAATGGGAGAACAAAATGGCAATATGTAACGTTGGGGGTCGGCGAGGCGTGTCAGCGCTCTGTGTGTATGTGTGCATGTCTGAGTGTACAATATGCACTGAAGTTTACTGCGGTGCTGGTGAGGACGCTGTCAGCAACCTCAGTGTGATGGACAGCTTGACCTTTGACTTAACAAAAGGCTGTTGGAGATCCTTTCATCAATATGTATAGACTTATGCAAGGCTGACTTTATTTCTCTTTGTAAATTCATGTGTGCTTTCCGTCTGTTTGTTTGTGTGCGTTTGTGTGTGTGTGTGTGTGTGTGTGTGTGTCTGTGCGCGCATTTGTGTGTAAACAGTACTTACCAATCTCACAGTTTTCCCCAGCGTATCCTTGTGGGCAGTAGCAGCTGTAGCCCGTTCCCTGAGGAAGGCACTTTCCTCCGTGCAGACACGGGTTCGTCACGCAGGGCTCTACTTCAACTGAAACACAGACATAAAAATTGAAGGATTTTAGGCAATCACTTTTTTTAAATCACATATTCAAATTCTTTCAATGATGTTCCCACTCCCTGTATGAGACAAATGAAGACAATGAAGAATACGGAGGAAAAACAAATAATAAAAAAGGGGAAAAACCTGTGCAGTAGATTTTTGTTGCTTTGGAAAAGTGTTTTATCAATAAAAGGATCAATAAAACTTAATCAATTGTTTATTTTCATGGAGATTCTACAAAGTTGGTTGTTAGAAACACTTACCATCACAGCTGCTGAGGTTTTTTGAACAACAAAAATATTTGTATGACTCATTGAAAAAAAAAACGTGGCACTCTGATTCTCTGTAATTGCAGCTCAGCCAAAAACCAGCATTTACAACACACGCATATCCATTTCACACTTGGTCTCTTTTCAAAGGGATCAGAAGGCAGAGAGCTTCAACCCTCGCCATCCACTCACATCCACAGTTGTCATGGTAACCATATGGGAAGAGAGGCCTTGGCTCACTCCGGCGGGTGTCGTGGGCAGCGTGAGAACTTCAGACATTAGGCGTCCTCAACAGAAACGAGCAGACCTCCCGCTGAGCATATTCACCCCTTAAATGTGTGCATGCGTGTGGTCTCCTTCCACAATTACACATTTCCATATCAATTGACACACCACCACGTGTTTCTCCCCTGAGCCGCTCATTAGGAGCAACTTCAGGTCTTTGAAAACCACCATTCGTTCATCCTGGCCGCTAAAGCTGTGGCTGTGGGAGTCTTTGTTCTGCCAGCATTCTCCCTCTCTTTCTCTCTCTCTCTCTCTCTCTGACATACTGAGCACTGCAGAGGAGGGGGTTGTGTGTGAAGATGATGCTTTGTGTATTTGCGGTTCTGTATGTTTGTGTTTACACATTATGATGAAGGAAAATCAATACACCAGCTATGATTAGCATTTAGGTTGATCCTGTCCAATGACTAACCAGAAGCGGTAATCTCCAGCTCACACTCTCTGAATGATCATCATTTTTGCTGTTGTGTTGGGAAAAATATACATTAAGGGACAAAAGATGGAGGTTTTCATTCGAGGACTTCGGTAGAAAATACGATTTCTAAATAACATCATATATAGATTTATGTTAATTTTCTTTTTTGGCCGAATCCTAAGCTTCTGGTTTATATTCTGTAAAGTTAGGTGCTTAAACCAGCCATGCATTTCATTGAAGGTGGAGCAGTCCAGACTGGAGTCCACTTCCCTCCTCTTTATCAGTCAAGGTTATGGACTGTTTGACAAATATCAACTGTTATGACAAGCAGATTTACTACTGAATGTGTGTGTGTGTGTATAACCGTAGGTGTGGGTAGATAAACCTGCTGTGATTCATTAAAGCGAGTGGTGCAGAAAAATCAATAGTGTATAGAAGGAGCTGACAGGTTGGACTGTCCCTTGCGCTTCACCCACACCGCCAGCACAAACAACAACAATAAGCTGGCGGCAGCAAAAACCAACAAATAAGTTTGCAGAGATAGGACAGTAAAGGTAAAGACTTTGTAGTTGTAAAGCGGACCAAATAATTAATTCACACATCATACAGAGCTTTTGCTTGGAGTAATCTCAGCTATAAACACAGCAGAAATATGGTTTACTTTGGAAATGTGATTCTGGGATAAGAGCTTTCAACCTCACAGGCAGCCCTGGCATTTCTATGAAGGGAGGAGATAAAAAACAAGAAGGCAAAACTTGGTTGTGATTAAAATGTTGCTGAAAGATGTTTTGATAAAAATGTGCTGACAGGCATCAGACAATGGAAAGAAAGTTGACAGCATGGTGTTTTAGTGCACCGCACAAGAAACATCTGAGAACAATGTCCTTACTGAAGGTCCCTGAATGCAACCTAAGGCTTCTCTTTTTTTTCTCCTCTCCCTCATTGATTGAACTGACTGATGAAGTGCTCAGTGATCCAGTCAGGAGAGAAAATACTGACCAACGCCATGAAACCATGCCACAAGGGACTGAGCTGCAGCCGAGAGTGTGTAGATGTAAAGAAAAGAGAAAGAGGGTGAAGTCATTATTTTGCTCCAATCTTCTGAGACCAAATGTTTCCACTTGTGCTGTTTGTGCAAAGGTATGGACATTTGTTTATGTGTTTGTTTATGGCCTTCATCTTTCATGACTCCAGGGTTTCTGTCAATCAACCAGTCTTCATACTGTACACCAGCAGCCCAAATGGTCGCCCTCGGCTTCTAGTCGATACATTTTACAGCTGTTTTCCATCTGTAGACTTCTCACACACCCCGAGCAGGCAGCTGAGACGAGCCTGCTGCAGACATAAGCCGCTTTCAAAGGGAGCAAAAATAAATCACCATAGAAATGTGTGATAGCATGATGCCCAGGGGGCTTTCAAATGCCTGGTGATAGGATGTTTCCTGTGCAAGCTCTGATTATCAGGCAAAAAAATAAGAAGTGAATCAGGGAGCTAGTCTGGATTTCACCGATATATATACTGTGCTGGAGACTTATCCAACAGATTGTATATGATTGCAGAAATGTGGCTTCTGGCGGGAATAAAAGGTATACAGCCAGGAAATACAGGGCGATTTAGTTTTTTCATAGGCATGAGGGGAGGGGAAGGGAAGACATGTAAAGTCAATCTCAAGGGTAGTTATTTTGATAAATCTATATTGCCTATGCTTGAGGTTTATTAAAAATCGACTAACCAAAGTAGCGTAATTCCTTTTTTTAATTGAAAAACAAGTAGGCTAACGCTTCAACTTATACACTTTTAACGATAAGCAACTTCCTGCAGTCACTCATTACAATACTTCTCTCAGCCAATGAGTCTGTCACATGACCCCCTTTCAAAGAGTTAACACTTTCGACAAACTATGAGTTTACACTAGGCTAGCCGTTTCTCCTTAGTCAAGGCTTTGCGTGAGCTAGCTAACAAGCTACCTACTACTACTACTGTATCACAGAACACTTTTAGTAACAACAAACATGACTGTTAACAATCTCGTCATCTAATTCTTAGCAAAAACAAAACAAAACATCTACTTCTGAAAAACCTGTTTTCCTTCAACAATAAGCCAGCCTCTGGTTTGGCAGTATTTGGATCAACAACAGTAGCAAAACAAACAACAAATAATTGTCTGAGAAAATACAGCATATTAAAACTACAACTTTCGAGCAACCTGTAAACCTGTGTTCTCCTTTTACATAAGAGAATGCAAACCATTTCTACCACCATCTTCTTCACCAAGCCAGCATTAAGTGAACCATTGTCCTCACAGAACTTTTACTGATGCATTAATTTGACGTCAACATTATTATTATTTTTTAATCTAACAAATAGTTTTGGCACCATTGTGTTTTTAACACGTGGAAACACTTGCTTGAGGCACCGTCTTATGGTTTAGAAAAGATTGTTATTTGGGATCTGTAATTGTTAAAAAATAAGGTCAGATATTATGCAAAAAAACACTTTTCAAAACACGAATATGTGGCCTGTCTAAAAACCTCCAAATCATGAGAAAAGTCCATCCTCTTTGTCTTTTGCCTGCTCCACTCCCAAAGCAAGGTGTTTGTTCTGCCTTCTCAACATGTACAAGAGAGCAGGGTGCAGGAAATCTAGAACCACCCAAGCCCTTTCAGAGGACGTGGTCAAACACAGCACACCTTCATATAAAGCTGCAGACAGAAACACTTCTGAGCAGGGCTAAAAGACGGGTTAATAGACATGCTAAAATACTGGATCAGAGTGGATTTTTGGCAAGCAACTTCACAGACATGTTTTGGGGACCTATAAGACTTATTTTAAAGTGTTCATAAGGACTATAATTTGTGACCTTTAACATCCAGCTTCACACAGTACACAAAACTTAGTTTTATGCGAGAAAGAAAAAAAAAATTCCTGATGAGAAAGCCTTTAAGGATTTCATGCCACGACTGTGTCATGCAGGTTAAGAGGTCTTACTCACTGGAACGAATAGAAAATAAATTTAGCACCCTACACACTCAATATAAATATCACATTTTGTGACTATCTCAGGAACTGCCAAGTTTACCCGAAAATCGGTCTTTAAATTGTGACAACGTTAACATCTTGGGTAATAGTGTGTGTATTTGCTCCCCCCCTTTCACAATAGATACTCCTGGGAGTTAAACCTGTGTGATTATCTGACTGACTGACTGCTCATGTTCAGTACTGTATATGTAGTAAAAATGTCTTATTCAGAGGTCTCTAGTTTGCATTTGCTCTAAAAGATCTCGGTCAAACTATAGAAATGTGGCTCTTGTTATAAGAATCAGAAATTATCTTTGTTTCAAAAAGTATTTCTGCTATAAACACAATGCTACTATTCTACAAATCAGACATACATACTCACCTGCTGTGCTGATTGTTATGGTGCTGATGTTGACTCCTCCTCTGCTCTCTTCCTCCATGTTGCCTGGTAACAAGGCCCCTGAGCCCACAGCATGAGACCAAGCTGGCTCCTCCTCATCTGGGAGTGCAGCGGGAGGAGAATCCAGAGAGCTGTTAAGAGCAGGTTTGTACACTGGGTACCATTTCAGAGGTGTCAGGGGTTTGTCTTGGTTCTTCAAATGCCCAGATGTAACAGACTCTTTCAATTGAGAAGGAGGCGATGAAGGGGAGGGAGAGAGAGAGGGGGTTTGGGTATTGGATGGAGACTGGGTAGAGGGAGAAGAATAAGATTGAAAGAAGGATGGAGATGAAGACATTGGAGTGGTGTTGATGGACTGATCCAGTGAGGTTGATGGTTTTGGGGTTTCTTCTGGTGAAGAAGACAGTGCCTCCATTGTGGATACTCCTGTGCTTTCTGTCCAAGTTGAAGTAACCTCTATGAGCTCCAGAGGATTAGCAGTGGTGGTAGTGGTAGTTGTGGCGGTGGTTGTAGACTGTCCCTTCCTGTGCCCCCTCTCTCGAGATCTTTCTCTGGATCTTTCTCTGGGTTTACTGGTTCCGACTGGTCGGCGGGAAACTTGTATCTCCCCCTTTGCTTCAGCGCCAGTGATTTCTCCGCTTCCCTCATCTTCTCCTTTCCCTTTCTCGTCTCCTTTCCCCTTCTCCTCTCCTCTGCTCCTGTCCTCCCCTCTGTTCTTCTTCCCCCGTCCTCTTCCTCCTCGTCCACCGGATCTAGAAGTCACAGTGTCATCCTTTTTGTCACCTGACTGAGTAGTGGTCTCCACCTCGACACGGACCCAGGTTTCAGTGCTGGATGAGAGGATTTCAGGCTTAGAGCTGGAGGTGATGGAAGTCTCTTGATTATTCCAACTCTTGGTGCTCTCTGTTGTCATGGAGTTACTGGAGGCAGCCAAAGTCGATGCCAGACGAGTAGGTGAATCTTCACTGGCGTGTGTAGAGTTTTCTCTTGAGGGAACGTTGAACCATGAACTTCCCCAGGAAAACAAACCTGCCAGCAAAAAAACAAAACAAAGAAAAACAAGGTGAGTCAGGAGTACAACAATGGCATACTCAGAATAGTCTTAAAGACAATGCCAAGAATGTCGAAAAAACAGAAAATAACAATATACTTTAGAATCACTTTCTGTGCCAAGGGAGACAAAAACCAAGCAAATCAAAGCTGCCTGAGTAATCCCTGAGTTGATTTTCCTTATCACCACACCATCACCATCGAGTATATTATCAGCAAGGGAGAGCAAAGGGAGAGCATGCAAACATCATGTTAAACATTACTTTACAGTAGAAATCACTCTTTATTATGTAAGGAAATACTGTTAGTAGACTTATGAAGGCAGGAGAAAATCCTTGTTTTAAACATACAGCGTCTAACATACAGTGACTGTAAGTTTGATCCTTCATTACAGTAGGCCTTTCATGTCCTAATAGAGTTGTTATAATTACCAGTTTGTGACCAGCAAGTGTCATTCATGTCAAAGTCCATCCTCATATAACTAAATAGCTACCGTAATTAAATAGCTTCCCCCGCTTGTAAGCACAGTAATTTGGCTTGGTGATTAACAATACAAAATGTCTGTAGAGGAATTAAGATAAGAAAGCCAAAGTAAACCAATATCAGCCTATCTTTTTAAATATTAATTGCTAACCTTGTATTAATCATACAACATTCTGGTTTTGTTGTCCAGTGAACTGCACACTTGCAACATTTTTGCTTTCAATATCAAGTGACCATGTAGCTAACAGAGATGCATAAACAAAGAGCAGTTAACCTCTGTTCTGCAAGGGCATCAATCTAAGAGCTTTTGAATTTTTTAATGTGTCTTAAACCTTTCTCGACACACACACCCACAGTTCAGTTCACATTGACTTAAAACTAAAGACCACTGCAGCCTCACATATTGCCTCAGAATTGAATCAACCCCTTTGTAACACAGTTTCAAAAAGGCTGAACAGACTTTCCTGCAATTTGGAAAAACATTTCACCCACAGCCCTTACATTAAGCACTATAAACCTGCTAATGCTTAGAGGAACAAAGGTTGATGACATTCGTTTTCCATTGCCTGCTTGCCTTTCTCTGACAATTTAAGGAAACAAGATGTTTTCATACACAATGCTTATGACCATTGATAGACGTGGTTTCTGCATTAATCTCATCTACAAACTACATATGCAATAGTTGAGAAATATCTCTGCTTTACTCAAATCATTCTTTATATTTTTATATATAAAATGTATCATAATATTCATACCCCAAAAGGTAAAAGGTCATATTTATCTAAATTGCAATACAGTGAGGAGATCAAAGCCAACAGCTGTAGCTTGTCAGCTGTCACAGCTGGTGTCAATCACTGCTTGTTAGCAACTCTGCACAGAGTCGACCTGAGCCGCACAGACAGGTGGATTTAGGTGGCCCCTTCAGGATACCAGCCACGTATAAACACCCCAGCTCCAACTTTCTGCTCTCCCACTTTTACCTCTTATGAAGTCTGTTTCTTAAAGGACTTTGGTTCCTATAGCTTGTTTGTGACTAATGTGCTATCCTGTTTTGGTACCCAATTCAGCACCCACAACATCACAGACCTAGAGCTTCATGAGAAACATATTAAGAGCACGGCACACGTTCATCAAGCGTTTCTGTTGTTGCTATGTGTTAACAAACACATAGCAACACTATTGCACTCACCTGGGGATGGATTTGACTCATCTGTCTTCTCTGTGGCCGGCTCCTCTTCCCCTGCCTGTTCACTTGTTGTTTGGGTTCCTTCCTCATCTTCAGTCCCCGCCAGGTAGTTCCAAGGCTTCCAGATGGATTTAACAATCTTTGAGATCACCTTCAGTGAGAAGTGGAAGGACAGAGCTGGCTCAGTAATGCTAAAAAAGGATTTTGAATTTCAAAATCAAAACATTTAACCCAGTCCGACCTTCTTCTCAGCAGGTGTTGGTTGGACTGGCGGGCGAAGAAACTCCTCTGACTCAGGGCCAGGTTCAAGTGACTCTCCCCAGTCGAATAAGCGCTGTCCTGGAGTCAGCTGAAGGGTCATAAATGACCCTGAAGAGTCTGAGGACCAAGGGTCTGGCACTAAGGACACAATGAGATGAATTACTTAACAGATCCTTGCCATTTCGATTGATACTGTACATCATCTGAAATCACAAGCATTACATGAAAGGGAGGCCTCCTCTTCCAGATCAACTAATCCGGTCCAGTTTGTGGGTAAAACATTGCTGCCATCTAAGGATCCTGCAAGATGAAACAAAATCAGTTTGATTTACTGAATTGATCAAGTGGTTAGTGCTGCTAAATGTGCTGATGGTAGACAAATGTAAAACCTGTGGTAGTTGTAGGTTGTTGTGTAGTCGAGTCAGTGTTGTCGGCCCCTGTGGAGTCAGCATCACTCGAGCCTGTGAGGTAGCTCCAGGGCTTCCACAAGGAGGTGTAGATCTGAGTGATGGAGCCAGAATTCTCTATGTTACCTGGAAACAAACAAGCACAAAATGATGTGATGCTCACATGCAATATACAGAGGGATTTCCAGAATATCTCTTCCTTTAGCAGAAATCGTCCAGTATTGGTGAAGAGGAAGAATACATGTATGTATGTATGTAATTGTAAATGTAAATATTCAACCTAACACCTCATGTCCCTCATGTTTTTTTTCCTCCAACTGCTCCTGTCAAACAACTGTTTCCAACATACATGACACATATAGACAATGTAGATCAGAAATCTCTGCTGCCATAGCTACAACAGAGGCCACAACATCTATTCACTTTAATAGATCGGGTACAGGATTCAAGGCTTCCAAAACAACTTCCACATTTATTTTAAAGGACTGAGATCAACGTTTGTATTCAACATATTACAAATTGTTTAAAATCCACATCTTTTCTTTTAAGAACTTATAACTCAACCTAATCAATTAGTATAAATCAGCCTCCTGTCAGAAAACGCCAGACGTTTGCATACCCCTTACCCCTGTAGCAGTAGGCATCATATAACTCGGTGTTGTTGTCAGTAGTAGTGTTGGGTGTCACGGTGTGGACCCCCGGCTGGCTCCCCCCACACTCCAGGTGAGGCCAGGTCACCGGGTAGCGGACACTGCCATCAGACAGCCAGCCCGGGGCACAGCTGTCCAGGCCGGCTTTCCAGGCCAAATAGAGCTGCCCCACTGTGGCCAGCTGCCCCCCGAGGGACACACAGCGGTCTGAGGCTGAAGACAGGGAGAGTCGCCCCGGGACAGAGGAGTGAAACACCTCACCTTGATGGACAAAAACAGGAACATATCAAGATGCAGAGAGAGCTTTAATAATTACTGTCTCTACATGTAGATGGTGAAATGACATTTCTTCTTTTAACCACATGTGAATAGGCTGAAGATTCCTTGTCTGTATACTCAGCTACAAGTTGGTGACTGCTAATAAAAATGTGAAATGTTTTTCTATAAAGGCTCAATTATTTCACCAGTAAACATATATCAAACTGTTGAGTATGGTGTATTTGAGAGGACTTATACACAAAGACAGCATAGTTGTTTTATCGTTTCCACTGGATTTATTAAATGGTAAAAAGATTTTTAAAAGAATATCTCTAAATTCTTTCTTTCATGTTTTAGCAGAATATGACTTAGACATAAGAGAAAAAGTTAAAAGCGACGAGAGCCTCCGCTACTTAATGTGTGTATGTTTTATTATGTGTGTTTTTGTGTGTTTGTACCATCCAGTTCTTTTGCAAAACAGTAAACATCAAACAGTTCTTTTGGGTCTCTCTTCCCATAGTTCCTCACTCCAGCAGAGTATTCCTTGTGTCCATAGCAACCAAGCTCTGGCTTCTGGACTGAATATCTGTTGAAACAAACGTGTCAGTCAAAAGCGGCAAGGATCCTGTTTTTACCCCCCAGTCTAAAGAAATAAGGAGCAGTTTCTTGTGGGCATCTAACTGTATGATCTGTATTTCAGCTCACACATCAACCATTCTCTTGTCATTAAGACTTTAAATGTCAGTTTCGAATAATTACTTATTTGTATTCACTTCCAAAGGGCAACAGATTAGAATAAATTAAAATACAATTAACAGCAAAGAAACAATAGAAGAAAACAGAATCTTAAGAAGATGAGGTGACAAAAGAGAAGAACTGAATATTAATCGAGAAGATTATCTAAGGAGAGGAATCTCACATTACACCAAACAAAGCAGAGGTATTTCTCAGTAAAACAATTGGTGAGTCAAAAAAGATATGCTCTAAAAAGCGCTGAAAGTTGCAGTGTATAATCGTGTAAGAAATATGTTCAGTCATAGTTTTGGGGCTTTTCTGTTTGCTGTTTGATTAGAGGGCTAGTCAATTATGTCATAATGAAGTTCTCTTAGAAGCTAGGCTTAAAGCTAATAAAACAACTCTAAAGTCTATAGTGATGGCAAAACTTAAGACTTGTGAAAATATATAATCTAAATCTATAAATAGAAGTAGAAGCTCAATATAATGGGACGTCTTCTAACCGGACAGTCTGATCATCCAACCAGCCGGGGGCACAGCTGGCAAAGCCATCATAGTACACCGCCCACAGCTGGGCCGGTGTGGCCATCTCAGCTGATATCTCCTGACAGGCTTTCTGAGCATCCGTGAACGAGAGAGCGTAGCGGGCGCTGAGAGCCTGGTAGTGAAACACCACACCTACACCAGCAGAAACAGGTGGAGAGGAAAGTGTGAACTAATTATAAACATGTATTTACAAACAAATTGGAAAATCAATAATTATGCTGGTATTAATGCAAAACAATCAATCCCACTTCATGTGAGTTTCAGTTGAAATGTCACAGAGGAGCTCACAAATAATCTGTATTCAGTCCAAACACTCTAATTAAAATTACACAACTACTCAAGTGGAAAATGAGATACCAAAAAACCACACAAACACACAGGCTACAATAATGAAGTCAATCAATAAGATATTGATACTGTGAATGAATGTTGTGTTAATGAAGTATAAAGGCTGAAAAAGGGGGCTGGCAGTGCTTCGATTGTAAAGCTGCTGTTAGCTGTTCCACATTTACACGCAAATCAGTTATGGTAGAAAAACTCTTGTTGCTCAGCAGTGGGTTTTTTCCATGTTTGAAATGTATTTGTGTATTTGTGGTCAGTGGCGGCTGAACTCACCGGATACAACCAGGGGCACAGTGTCTCTCTCATAGTCGTTACCCATGACAACCTGACAGTGGTAAGTGCCTGAGTCGTTGGTGCGGAGACTGGAGATCTCCATGGTAGCATTCAGAGGATTGGCAGTGTATCCTGGCAGCATAACACGGCCGATAAAAGCCTTATTAACCTGGATCACATCACCTTTGGCAAAGAGAGGGGGGGGGGACCCAGACAAACAGATTAACTTAAAGGGGCTACAAAGATTTTTTAGTCAGTCAGTCTCATAAAACTTACACTTGTCATTCAAAGTTGGAACAGGTTTTGATTTTACATTATTTTCTGGGCTTTTTTTTATCAAGAGGTAGATGGCAGGTCTGGATAAGCAAGACCAGAGAGATGTACAACATGCCCTGAAGACAGCCAGTGACTCTAAAAACAATATGAAAGCTCCTTTGTGGAGGTGTTATGAAACAGACCAAAATAAATATATACACATTATTTATGCACTATAAACCATACAAGACCACCAGTGTATAGACTAGTTATTGGTTAATTGTTAATATGTGCCCTGAACTGCTGCCCTGGGGTAGATGTCTGACATCACAACGCAAACACTAAATATACAGCTGTAAACTACCTTAGAGTAAGGAAAGCTCATAAGTTAAACAAAAGAATATAAAATAAAATGTAAATCAGTCAGTGTTAAGGTATCATGCATGACAATTTTTACTAAAAGCAGGGACTTGGAATGGACTTGGATACAGACAACAGTGAATGGTTAAAGTCTTAAGTTTGTTTGGCCTGTAGACTTTGCTTAACATCTGAGACATGCAAGACGGTGGCACTTAAACCACTTTAGCTTCCAATGAGGACTCATATGACAGTCAGATTAATCTTGATGATTTGTTTTGGGATGTATTTATTGTGTTTGATTGGTTCAGATTAAAGTTAAGAGTCCACACTAACTGAAACAAATGAGTTCCCACTGCATACAGCCTGTAACACTTCATGTTATAGTTTGCTGTTGAGCAGGTAATGCACAGCATATTAAAGCTTTCTTTTTACTGTAAATGGCTGCAGCATCATCTGAAGACAAGGTTAAAGAGACCGGTGAGACTGAACATAAAAACTTTTAAGATACAATCTGCAACACTTTAAACAATAAAATAACAGAAATTACATATGTCTTAACTAAATATTTATTTATGAAAAGGAGTGATTTGTTGTTATCAGCTCCCTGTTCACACTGATAGGACGGCGCTTCCCTCAATTTGTTCATGTTTCACTCAGAGGCTCAAACCCCTTTCATACATGTTTTTTATTTGTGAACCATTCCCTCTCTCTAACAGGAAGCCCTGCCACCTCATGGGCGGAAAAAGAAAGCCCCTCCACTGTAGAGCTGTACAAACAGATGCTCTTGGTCAAAACACAGAAGGAAGTGTAGTGATTTGACAGTGATTTGCTCTAAGAGCATGCCGCGAAGGTGCAACATCTGGACATAGACCCTCAAAGTCCCAAATTATTCTGTTAAAGATGCCATGCATAAATTAATGTAATCTGCCCATTTTCTTTTTTTTTACAAAAATCCTTTCAGTCTGGGAGGTCTGGAGTTTTAGGTAAAATGGAAAAAAACTTCTCATTTCAATTCCAGCAGCTGCTTTTGTCAGCTTGTTAAATTCTTTGTTATCACTTATAAGATCTCCACTTTAATACATTTAACAGAGGAGGAGAAAGGCAGAGTGAGGTGGCAATAATGACTTTTTTTTTCACTTACACAGTCATAATCTAAAGTTGATAGTAAAACTGATTAGTGCAAATTCAAGTTTTCTTTTTTTTATCACTCCTGGATTGTATTTATAATTAACTAAAGTGTTGTAAAGGTCATTTAATCTCCACTTAAACAGATCATTGCACCTTTGTTTTACCTTTAACAGAAAGCACAATCTGCTCAGGAGCAGCACCCTGTCCTCCTGCTGCTGGTGGCCTGGTACGCGTCCACAGGAGGTGGGGAGGCTGGCCGGAGGAGGTGGACTGGAGGGTGAACACACAAGGGAGGACAGCGTTGCCTGCCAGTGATTGTTTTACTGTTGGATGTGTGATCCTACGCATGTTCACTATGGAGGAGGCTGTACCTAGAGGATCAGCAAGACAATAGCACATTATTAGATGATGCAATTAAATATGTAAAAAGGACAATTTGCTACCAAGAGAAAAGATGAAAGATAGGGCAAAACAACATTTAATGAAGAGAATTAGTCTGCAGTTAAATTACAGTTCACACCTCCATTACCAGTACAGATATATAGACAGTTTTGGCTGTCCTAAAGAGATATCCTAATAGTAACTCAGGTTTCTCAGGGATTTTAATACAAAAGAGGGAAAATGTCATAACAAGAGTCCCAGGGCTTGCACAGAGATTTTCATACTTACATCCAGGCTCCAAATTAATTGTTTTAATTTCTATTGCTTTATAATTTACCAGTGCATCCCCCCTTTGTGCTTCATAAATGGATCCCCTAATTATTTTTAATTTATTTAATGTAAGAGATTGTCAATGTAATGGTATTGCCACTGTAAGCTAATAGCTCTGCAGATTGACATCAGCTCTGCACTCCGTCTGGTTGCCATGACATACAGGTTCAATGTAACCATGACAACAGGATCACATGTATAGGCATTTTCTTTAAACCAACATACTCACTGCAACTCGCTGAAACATACCAAGCAAGGTTATGTATTTTGATTCAAAGAAGATTGAATTTCTCAAAACACAAGACATCATTTTACGTATCAAAGTAAAAGAACATTTTCTTAAAATATAGGAATTTGCATTGTGTAATAATAACTGAACTGTTCCTGTAACAAAGGAGAATTCTCCTCTCAATAAAATTATAAGACATGACTGAAATGTTGAAATCTCAAGAAACAGCCAGAGAAAGGACCTTTAGTTTTATTTTTCATTGACTCTGGGAAAAGAGAAACAAAGACAAAGACTTTAAACGTATCTACCGTATACTTATTAATAATTCATGCGAAGTTCATGAGCTATTTTTGCTCACAAAATCAAGGACTGTCAACACAGCTACAAAAAGGCAGAAGACATCTTTATAAAGCTTTAATAAGCTTAAAAACTATTTTGCAGAGAGATTTTTGCATTTGTTTTCTCTCCTGGTCTTCTCTTTTTAAATCCTGGATGTTTGTCAATTTGTGTTAAACTAAATTAGTGTAACAAGAGAGCCGGTGTTAAAAAATAAAGCCTTTTTTGGAATAATGCACATACTGGAATTGAATCACCAAAAGATATTTCCATCTGCATTTAGATTGGCCGGCTTTCAGGCTGAACCCCCTGAGAGCATCTCTCCGTGCTAAAAACCCTCCCCACTGCCTTCCCCCCCAAAAATCAGATGTAATCACAGAATCACAACTACCAGAGAAAGGAGAGCGAGACAGAATGAGGAGAAGAGGAAGGGAGAAAAAGAGGGGAAAAACACGTAGTAAAGTGGGAGGAAAAGAAAAAATCTAAGGAACTGAAAGGAGGAAATTGAGAGAGGAGTTTGTCATTAGCTGACAAGTGTACCCTGTAGCATGGCGGTGACAGATGGGACAAAAGAAAAACAGTGTAAAAAGAGGAAGAGCAGGCTGGGAATGACATGAAAGGACGCTCTCTATCATTAACAGATGCCATCTCTTATTCCTGTCAGTCCTTCTCCATCGAAGAAATGAGCTGTTTGGGTTATAGATACACTGCAAGGAGAGTTTCAAGGCAGATATCATGCCCCTTAGACTCAATCTTCAATCTTTGATTATTTTATGTTTATGTTTAAAAATAGAAATATATATGACATAAAAATTTTGTAGCAACAAAATAATGTATTTTTAATGCTTGCAAGAATGTGCATGCATGGTTATCTATATCTGCATCTTAGGGTCTACTTGTAGCTACCACCTAAGTTACTAAACTGTTGAAAGTCCCAGACAATCAGATCAAACAGGGAAAAAGTTACATTTATAAGATTATTATTTTTTAGCTTGTTATATATATATAATATAATATATATATAATATATATATTAGAGCTGCAGCTATCAAATATTTTAGTAATCGAGTATTCTATCGAATATCCCGTCGATTAATCGAGTAATCGAATAAATCATACTTTTGCTTAATTAAGGTTTAACTCGTCTTGGGTCGTCCCTACAAACCTGCTTCTTTGCAGTTACCATGGAAACGCCTGCTTGTTACAGCCAACCACCTCTGCTCTACAGCTGCTGATGATGCTCACCATATTACTGACAGGGTCCCAAATTCACTTTCTGATTCACTGGTCAAGGCGGCAGGTAGATGAAAAATACAGGCCAAACACGTTTTAATGGCTGAAATAGCAAATAGTGTTTTGTGTAGCCTACACATCTGTTAGAGTACATTTAATTGAGAAAGCATTATGTTCTGTTGAATCAATCACAGAATCAATCATTATGTCAGATAAGGAAATTGAGAAACTTTAAATATATATTTGCTAAATTATTATTCCACAAACAAGTTATCTCTTGATTTAGCTTTGAAGACATTAGACATTTCATATTATCAGCCTGTTCATTATTAAAAGTGTATCTCTGTCTGCTCCTGCAGCGCGTACATTCAGCACGCTCACAGACTACAGAGACCATAGACACGTCTATGACAGAGACTGTGAGAGGACGTTGCTATCGTTATGTTAGCTGCAAACACGGAGAGAGTGAACGGAGAAAAGCCGACCGTTTGACCGGATCACGTGTTCCCGACTGGGTCGTATGGATCACGGATCAACTGTGTGCTGACTAAAAGTTAAAAGGGGCGCGCCGCGCTCGCGTGTGCGCGCGTGTGCGTGTTAGCGCTGAAGTGTCTGTGTCAGACTGAGAGTGCAGCAGACAGAGGAGCAGGTAGCTGCAGCTACATTAAACGTGTTTTATACTCATACCAAAGTTTTGATGACGCAAAAAAAAAAAAACTTAACGAAGCCTCGAGGCAGCGAAAATTCCTCGATGAATTTTTGTAATCGAATTATTCGAGTTATTCGAGGAATCGTTTCAGCTCTAATATATATATATATATATATATATATATATATATATATACACACACACACACATATATATATATATATATACATACACACACACACACACATATATATATATATATATATAAAGAGAGGACTTTTTTTTAAATCCTCGAAGGGTCCAACATTTACAATAGAAGGTGTCCCTCTCCATCCATCTACATACATACATACATACATACATACATACATACACACACACACATGTATACACACACACACACACACACACACATACATACATACATATATATGGAAGGGGCAAAGCACGTTTACTTTAAAAAAAAAAAATCCAGGCCAACATCATGTATACTAAACATAACAAGAGAGGTGAACTTAATATTACAAGCAGCATGTGGCACCTCAAACCTGCAATACAATTCTCCAGGGACATGCAGCTCTGAGACGTTTTGTCTTTTTTTGTGCCATTATTGTGAATTTTATGCAAAGTTGTAATGAAACAGATGGTGACTAAACTTGCATAAATGGGTTTGGAGGTTTTCCAGCTCAATCCCACCATGCATGTCTGCAAACATCCTCAGCATGTCGGCTCTCATTTGCAACACTGAAATTAGCACAGACCTGTCCTGTGGATTTATGTGTTGAAAAATTAATGCGAGAACTTTTTTTTTTCTGTTCTGGTCTTCTTCTCTATTTTCTTCCATAATTCTTCTTGTATTTTTGTCTATTTGTGTGCTGACATTATACATTTCTTTTTGAGATCAGAAGCTGCTGGTTATTTCTGCAGGCTTTTGGAAATGCAGCATTTAGAGAAACAAAATACTGGAGGTTTGCAACAGAGAACTTACTAGAGCCTAAAGAGAGCAGCAGCAGGGCAAAGAGGATCTGCCTCGCAGCTGCACACAGACCGAGCGCCATCCTGGACCTGCAGAGGGATGAAAGGAGGAAGGAGAAATCAATCAATGTTTAACAGAGGCAGAGACTAAATGCAAAATCAATCCACATATAAAAAATAGACATAAACATATTATATGCATAAATATTTTTCATGTTCATTCATATATGTTTATGCATCAATCTCATCATCTACACAATATAAGCAATAGAAATAGACACCTTGCAAAAGTCTGAACTTATCGCAAAATAAAACTATTTCATATAAACAAAATTGAAAATTGGCCTGGGTATAATGCCCATTCTTTTAAACCACTATTGCAGTCAGATTAAGCTCAGCAAGCATTAATGCCTTAATGCCCATAACCATAGACAGCACTTTATACTGCCATGGATTACATCTAAATGATGTCTGTTGCAATCAATGTTTAAACTTTAAAGGAACATTTAGCACATCCATCCTGATTTTGAACATGTACAAAATCCCCTTCAGTGTTTGCTGCAACTCTATAGTTGCAGTTTATTTTTTACACCAGCGTGATCATTTGGCCTGGAAGAACAACAGACTATCAGATTGGGTTTATAATTTATCTGACTTCACTTGAACTTGTAAAATAGAAAATGCATCCTTAAATGTGATTGTAGAAGCTGTTATGGATGGAGATACATTTCACTGAGTTTAGCTGCCATGTGTTCAATAAATTGGAAACATTTAGAAATAACAGTGATTGGATATCAAATGGAGCCAATGTTAAAAACATTTTCATTGAAGGTGGTACTATGGACAATGCCTTGTATAGTGTTGTCAGTGTTTGTGTGAGTGAGAGGCAAATTCTAAAGTAATCTGAAATGAAAGCACGCTACATTCATTTTGGATCAGCTGCAGCTCACTCAGGAGAACCGGATGTTCATGAACCTGAAGACAGAAAAAAACAATTCCATGCTCCTCTGGTTAGCATGTTCAGATATCCTTAGGTAAGATCCCAAAGATTAGGAAAGCACTAAGATAATCCTTTATTCATCTCACAAGCGGAGAGATGTATAGATTTACTCTTCAAATGCAGTGTTTTTCATTCAGTATTTTCTACCAGTTGGTCAAGTTTTTTGTGTCTTTCAGGTGAATGCCAGCTTGAGCAGTATGAGCCTGAAAAAAGCTCCACAGCTGTTTGTTTCATAAAACCTGTTCGGGCTAATCAAAACGACTCAAATCTAAGGCAACAGTAAAAGGAAATACAGCTGTGCGCTTTCATTGAAACATAATATAAATATATTGTGAGCACTGTCCTTTTAGCTTTGTTGTTTATAACAAACATACCCTGACACACGTTTAAGAGCTGTCTAAAGCAGGAAGGCAGGAGGGACGCAGCTTCTTCGGCAACCAGCCAATGCTGACCTTCACAAGGTCCTTGGATAGGCAAATTACTTCTTCTTTATCTCCT
This sequence comes from Symphodus melops, assembly GCF_947650265.1. Taxonomy (NCBI): domain Eukaryota; kingdom Metazoa; phylum Chordata; class Actinopteri; order Labriformes; family Labridae; genus Symphodus; species Symphodus melops. The sequence goes on along the minus strand of NC_136697.1, from coordinate 14,951,526 downwards.
TTTTGTCTGAGCTACTGTTATGTGATTGCTACAATGGCAAAAGAATATTAAATGTCTCAAAATGACCTTGAACACTGAATTCTTAAAGAGCAAACTTTAGTATCACTGGCAGGGAACGATGATGTAAATAATACATTCAATTTAATTGTCCTTAAAGTATAAAATAAACGTGCTCAATATGTAAGGCACACTTCTTGGAAGATAAGTGGAGCTTGTGTTCAATGTTTTCCATCAACTTCCTTTTTTATACAACTATAGATTTTTAATTTTTTAACACAAATCTAACCTTCCTTAAAAAAGCAAAAACGGTCTCTGTAGTTATAGACAGAATTTAGAGGATTTTAAAATTTACCACTTTTAAAACAGGCAAACAGACAAGTAATTTGGACATCATTCAGTCTTATTTGATCTTACACCGGGCACCACACTGAAGGACATATTTAAATATAAAAACCATTGATAACAATGCTCTCTCACTTCCAAAGTAGAAGTAAATAAACGTCTGGTATTGCGCAGTGATCCTGGTGCATTGCTACTGCACAACCAAAAGGAAATCTTTCCACACATCAGAAATACGCTGCTGACTTTGCTAGACGATTTGGCTGGGGGCCCGAAGTTGCTCAGCTCAATGTGTGTCTTCTGAAACAAATCTTTATTGCCCTGTACAAGAACGAAACTAAGATGTTAAGGGGGGGGAAGCTCTTTGAAGACAACAGCTTTGTTTTCTAAAGATAGTTTTAACAGGCTGGGATAAGAAACAACAATAACTCTAAATTATTCATTTACATCTTGACAAAAACATGATTCTTTATACCTGTCTGATTACAAAGTTATTGCCAACAGAGACTTGCTAAAAGCCCATTTAAAGACTTTTAGAAATGAGTCTGCTGCTAATGTTTGGACTCTCTTGATTGCAGTTACATAAAGTAAATCATTTATCTGGCAAAGTGAAAAGACCTCTTTGCATACACCAAGGTAACAGCGACTCATGCCACCAGCATCTCTGATGCCTAGAAAGAAGATTATGCAACACCAGTTCAACCCTTTTTAAATTAAAAGAATAATGGCCGCTCTCTTCTCTGTGAAAGCTTGGTAAAACCTTCAGCTGTATTAAACTGGAGTGTGTGAGGCAGTGAAAAGGATTCCTCTCTGATTGTAAAGCTCTCTGTGACACCGACAAAACTACACTGTCATTATACAACTATTTGTTGGGCGCTTGTTAATGGTGAGCATCCAAGTTAAAAAGGAATACTCTGGTCTGGGCGAGACCACGCTGTGCCACACACTTTGAGGCACCCCATGTCTAAAGGTGGGTTATACGATCTTGTGATGGGCTGTGACAGATTGGGGTCAAACTTGTTGGACTGTGTATGTTGAGGAGCCTTAATACATTGGGTGAGCTAGCTGGGTGGGAGACAAGGGATTTCTTAGGGTTTGGAGAGGGTCATGACACCAATGAGTTTGCCCAGTCTTGTATGCAGAAAGCATTAGAGGGTGCTGTGTTCGAGGGCCTGGGACTGGCTGGGACCCTGCAGCCACTACAGAGATAGAATACAGAGTGCAGCCTGTGGACATCTCTGTGGATGCTATACAACATACAAACACTGTGAGTCTATAGACAGCCGCCTTTCAAAGTTTTACCAGAGGGGATTTACGACATACAGTGTGCTGGTCATCCTGTCACACCAGCTGCATACTAAACAGCAGCACCTTTGTTGAGGGCGAGACATCAGATGTCAGGAGTGCCTCCCTCTAAATCGCCCCTCGTCACTCCTACAGTCACAGTTGTGTCTTAGGCAGAAAAGAGCCAGAAGTCTCTTAAATGCTTCAGTGGTCTTCAATGTGGACATCCATCCACCACATTTTCACAATGTCGCCTGAATAGGACACATTCTCAGCTCATTGTAAGAGCAGGCAAGCGAAGTGACAGAGATCCACAGAGAGCTAACAGACGAGGCTGGCAGAGCTACAGTACAGCTCAGCACTGAGCTGTCAATCTGTGGAAACAGGAGACCAAGAGGCCTCGTGATCTTCATGACGCAGGCAAGACGGGGCCCTTAACCCAAATCCCCTTTGGTTCTGCAGTTGGTGGGAAAAAGCTTGAAGAAAATAAAACATGAAATTGTGGAGGACATCATGTCAGCTGTTGTTATGGTTATAGGATGAATCCCGTTTGAGAGCACAACATGACACTTTCATGTGTGCAATGCCTCCATCATACACCAATGAAGTGTGTCTGTGTGTGTTCACAGATTGCAAAGGTTTTACTTCATCAGTTTAGGTTTGGTTCCCATGTTGATTTTTGGCACACATAATAACACTCAAGTGCTGTAATGTTACCGCCCCTAAAACGCCTTGAACATAACCCCAGCAACTGCACAAGGTAGGGCACTGAATCTCACCTTCTGCATTCATGTGCAAAAAGCCTGTGCAGAAGGCAACACACAGCAATATCAAAACAAAATTTGGCAGCGGACATCTCTGTGGGACAGAAAATGAACTCTGAATGATTAATTCAGAGTTTCTGAATTGACCCACTAAATACAGTTTAGTAATTATAAAAACAAGCTAGAAGTACCCTCCCCCAAATAAAATACAGAGCAAGACATAGTGTCAGCCTAAAATCAGTAGCTTTCAAAGCAGCTATAGCTACATTTGTCAATCTTAAACTTTTTTTATACATAACCCACCTTACAAAATGAATGGATAAGCTGATTGTCATCAACTTATGTAATTCAAGAAATAATTATATTCTTACTAAACTAAAGCATACCTTTTACTGGGCTACTGTGCAGTCTTAATACCTTCAGGGGGTAACGTACATTCATACATGTGCTATTGTAATTGCTTAGGGAAGCATCTAAGACATTTTGTGGACGGGTAAAATGAATTCAGTACTTAGCCCATCTGGAGAAAGAGCTTTATATTGAATAGTTTTGCTGCCATGTAACCAACTTTACAAAAGTGCAGAATTTATGCATCCATTATTTTTATTTGCATACTGTATATCATGAGCAACGTTGTCCCTGTAGAGCAGGGCTTGGCTACTTTGGTCACAACAAGAGCTATTATCACTGCAAGGAGGCCAAATTGTAGGATACAAAAACGATAAAAGTCAATTATGTCTCAAATTAAACTCAACATACCTGGGATCAAATATTATTATCATATTCCTGGTTTTCATGATTTCATTTCTTTTTTCCAATTAATTAATGTGTAAAAATTGACCCAAGGGCCACATTGAGGGTTATGGGGGACGCATGTGGCCCACAAGTAGCCAGTCGCCCACCCATGCCATGGGATGGGCCTTGGAATGGCTCTTTTTACTTAGAGAAAGCCAAATGTAACACCTACCTTGTGACATCAACCTTTTGCCTTTTCTTTCTTTTCTTATTATATATATATACATATATAAATATATATATAATATTAATATATGTATATTTCATCAACTTTTTGGCCCATGGTTAAGTTAATTGATCTATCAGAAGTTCCTTAGTTTTATTCAAGACAAAAACTGTTGTTTTATATCAAGGCATGAATTAAAGCAAACTTAAAGTAAGACAGTACAAAACACAAAATAAACGTATTTTAAAAAACTATTTTGAAATGCAAAATTATGGAATTTCAAACATGCAATTAAAAATGCAATCAATCTTCATCAACTACTAAAATTCAGCATTAAATTATTCATAGAAGCAAAAACTTGACAGCCCTTGTCAAAACAATTTCAGTAAGTTCCAAATGTTTTGGGATGCTGGATTCTTAGCAGGAAAACCCCAGGAAAACTTGGTCAAATGCGGTCAAATTAGCAACATTAGCGAGCTAACTTTTTCTATTTAAAGTGAAAACGATGAAAATATATACATTTCCTTTTAACACCGATATTGTTCTGGTCTGTTGTTCCCAACAGAAAAGAGCTTGTGCTTATTTTGATTTGTCTTTCTTACAGTGGATTTTCTACACTGGAAAATCTTTAACCCTTTTTTTGCAACAGCTTGACGACAAGCACAAACAGCAGAATTATAGTCAATGGATATAATTTAGTCCAGGATGAAGACTCAAGGACTAACAGAAATCGGTTTACAATAGAGTCAAACTGTCAGTCTTTTGTTCCTCTCTTCAGAACTGACAGGAGGTGTTGGTAATTCCTCACCTTCCCTTTATCTTTTTTAATCATGCCTCACAAAACTATTTCCTCCAGGAAACTATTACAGAGAGCGGCAGAGTGAACAACAGAATAACACCTCCAGATGAGTGACAGACAAAGGGGGAGAGGAGGAACATACAGGAAAACGAATGAAAGAAAGGTCATTTATCATCGGTGTAACAACATAACACTAACATGGTGAAAGCTTCTCTGAAAAGATGTCTTGAAGATCTATAACAAGTTCTTCATTTGCTTTTTGACCAACATGATAGATATATTGCTGCAATTTGAACCGACACAGAATTCATTTTCAGAAACTAATTGTTAAGAAAGATGAAAACACAGAAGAAGTACTGTTGCTTGGTTAATTTGGAGACACTTGACCAGAGTGAACTCACATTTATAGCTCAAGAAATTAAAAACAGGATAAAAAGAGAGCTGAGTTGAATCAGGTATTCTCTTCCTGCTCCCTTCATGAATCTTGCACACTCTCACAGCCTCTCTTTGTGCTGGCTGCGTCTGTGTGGTGACTAATCACACTCAAAGCATCTAATGACTCATGCAACACTGGCCTGCATGGGCTTCGGATGGAGAAAAACCATGGAAAGCTGCTAGTCCCTCCAGCTCCAGGATTACACACTCCGTCCTCTCACACCGACACCATTGATCTGACTGGGCACAGGGACAGGGGGTTGCTTAAAAGAGCTTGATCGCACGCTAAGGAGGAGCCAAGCTTAGAATTGGCTGGATGTGTGGGCAGCAAAAAAAAAGAAAGGAGGCAATTTAGATTACTCTTAAGGATCCTCCATTGAAAAGTGAAGTAAAAAAGAGAAAGGTGGGAAACTATTTGGTCATAACTTCAATGTAAGGAGCTTACACCTTTCTTTTCTTAAATATTCAATGTTCAACCGGTACCAAAAAAAAAAAAATACTGATCTATAATGTAATACTGTTTGTGTCACCAATTTGTGCATATCCGTTTGAGAGTGACCGTTGTAAGAACATGCATCTATTAGTATATTCAACAGAGCTCAGTGTATGAACTCTAATATGCTAATTTTCTATCTCGAGCCTGTCTGGCAAGATCTTTGTGTTTTCTTCTGCGTCGTCTGCAAAAGGATTAGGTTTGACTGAAAGGCCAAGGCTGGTTATTACATGCATTTGATTTATAGATGAAAGAAGAGTGCAAAGATTGAGGGTTTTTGATTGATTCATTGATGTTTTACTAAAGCTACTAACAAAAGAAGAGAAATAAATAAATAAATATATGACAAAAGCGACAAGCAATAAAGTGACCCTTAATCACGTTAGCTGCTATATTTAACATGAAACACATGTTTAAAGGGTCTATGATGAAGTTGACCCTTACTTTATCCTCCCTTCTGTCCATTCCAGAGAGAATTGGAAATATTATTTTGGTAAACTTTTTGGAACGAAATGAATTTTGTTTTCCAATCTGATCTACATTTACTTAAAGTTAAGGTTTCTCCATGAGTTATAACCATCCACCCAGTTGTGTGTCTTGGTTTGGCTTAGTTAGTGGAGCAGTTGCCATCATGTACAGGGACTGCAGTCAGCAAGTCGCATGTTCAACTCCTGGTCCAGACACTATTTGGTGCAAATCTTCCCCCACTCGCTGTACTATGAGATAAAGGCATGAAGAAAAACTATACCCACTCAGTCAAAACACGTTGAATCTTATGGGAGATAGTAAAAGTGCTTTTTTAGTCTACTGGCTACTCAAAGCGCTTTTACACCACAGGTCACAACCACAGGGACTTCTAGTTAAAAACAGTATTAGCTTATCACATTCATACACATTCACACTATGCTGTTGAAGAAGCAGAAGCAACTTGGAGTTAAGTGTCTTGCCCAAGGACACATCGGACATGGCTGCAGGAGCTAGGGAATTAACCAAGACCCCTCTGGATGAGAGATGACTGACTCTACCACTGATGCACACAGCTGCCCTCCCATCAGTTGGAAGTAAATTCATTTCTTGCGTCATACATTATTTGTGTTAAATTCACACTAATTTCTGTAATGCATTGAAAGGGTCAAATCAATCAAACAACTATTCATTTTTACTCCGTGATGAGATTTATCCAAAGGACTTTGAGGGCCATGTCTGCCAGGGGAAAATTAAATGGTTGAAACCATTTCATTTTTACTCATGACAATTTTGAGTTGCTAACTATTCTATCTTCTGATTTTGACACTTACTCTCAAACTGTCTAATTAATTTGACTCATGGGATGACAAGCATGACTTAATTGAAGTAACATTATGGTAAAATTACATAATATTGGTGTTATGATGAGTTGGTCGTACAAAAGTTCCCAAATTCACAATATGATGTGATGGTGTATGTATTACCAACAGGTAGATTTACATATCCAGCAAAAAAAAGAGCAACATTAGCATTCATTTGGAGTCAAATTTGTGTTTACATGAGAAATGTAGGATGAATCATTACTGTATTTTATTCTATGTTTTGCCTCCACCATGTCCTGAGGACATCTTAATGCTCCAAAATGTGGGCGACCTTTGTTGGCTATATGGGGCATTTTGACTGAAGATCACCAACTAAAAAAAAATCTACTGAGTGCCAGGTCAGGAGTTAATGAAGAAATAAAACGTGAACTTAAAACCTGAAAGATGATGTAAAAGATGCAGATATGCCAAGCTAAAGAAAACTCTTAACTCATGTAAAACAGAAGAGTGTTTTTTTCACTGTGAGGGCCACTTTCATGTTATCAGTCATTTTCTAGTAAGATAGAGCCACTTTAATTAATCACTTTCATTGAAAGTATATTCTACTGCATTGTAGGTCCAATTTTTTTAAGCAAATAGCAATATTGAATAAGATAATGATTTTGGTGTCAAAGGTCAAACATACATAGATCTGACTTTATAGCCACCACACCAGCTGTGTCTTATGGATGCCAGAGGTCAAAGGTGAGAGTTTTGAGGTTGCTTTTGTCGCAAAGTCAATAAAGGATCAGGTGCATGAGATGAAACTATCATCTTTGAGTATATTAGCCTGTAGCTACGCACATTACCACATACAGACCATCATACACAACACACTGATGTTTCCATCCACTGAGAGAAGCGGTCAGTTATGAAGATAGAAGAAAAGACACAAATATAGACATGGTGGGACACAATCCAAGAATTCCCCATCTTTAATGATGTGCTGAGTCTGTAGAATATCAATAAGGTAAGGAGAGGAAAAAAACAGAGCTGTGTCCTCCAAATGTTTATGACCAGTGCCAGTGCCTGGAAAGGCAGACACTATCTCTTAATTCCCATATCAGCAGTTAACAGCTACAAGAGGGGAGTGCTGAGTGTACATATTTCAAACACTGTGCCATCAGGAGAAACATATCAAGAAGTAACACAACTGCAGTGACTAATAATGTCTCAGAAGGTGATAAATCATTCTAATCTTCACTACGTTACAGAAGCTGGAAAAACTTTGTGGCCACCTTTAAGAGCTTCTACTTGGCAGATTGTAAAACCAAACATTTGTCTTCCAGCAGTCACCACCTTCGAGAAGAAGAGCCCCCCGGCCAAAGACAAAGAGAGGGACCTTTCTCTTTGTGTGGCTGAGCTGTTCAGCTGTGGTCTCATCTACGCCTGAAACGATTGGCCTGGTGGGCTGCTCTAGTCCCTCCCAGGCTTAACACTGAAGGTGATTGATGGATTGGTTTGTCCAATCTCTTTTGGGTATTGGCGACTGGGGGAACCACCGGGCCAAAGAGGTTTCAAATATTTCAGGGAGCAAAAGGAGAAAGAGTTCGACAGCACATCCAAAACCAGCAGCTTATAATTCAACAACTCACTGTTTTTTTCCCATTTGATAAATGCTTGGGGTTTGGATCATTGGGCTTTGTGATTTTTGGGAGCTGTCCAGTGCTGAAAACGTAGACACCTTCAGCTCCAGTCACTGGAAAGACATTGAAGTCATTGTTAGATTAAAGCCGCCCTCTGTCTGGCTGAAAAAAGACCATAAAGTTCTAAGGGATCATAAAATTTCCCTTTAGTGTGTACTGTAGTTCAAAGTTGGATTTTCTGTTTTTGAATTGCTGCTAGGATAGAAAAACACTACTCATCAAATCCTCATCCAAACAAAGTCAACACATTTTCAGGCAAGAGCAACTATAAATCAACAAGCCTGTGGCAGCCTCAGAGGTGAAGCTTATTGGGATCTAACTTGTCTGCTAAAAGCAACTGCCTGTTCTGATTTGCATTTATATGACGCTATTCTAGCTATAATCACAGTATTGGGGGTATACAGACCTCATTATCACATAAGTGACATATTCGAGAGGGTATGTTTCAACCAAAGAGAATATAAAACCCTGGCTGGTTTAAGTATTAACTTTGGCTTCTAGTGGAAATATACCATCAGCAAGACTAGCAAGATCAGTGCTGCAAACTGTAGGCAGCAGCTGCACAATTATGACCAGAAGGACTAAATCATCTGTATTTCCTTTTGAAATATCACAGTACTATAGTACTTCAGGGTTGCAGCAAATTGCATTTTTCATCATTATTATTCTGCAAGATATTATTTCAGTCTTCCTCTTGGGTACATTTTTTAAATAATTTGTTTTGTTCATCCCCTAATCCAAAAAATAAAGTTATAAAGGTTCAAATGACATAAAAAGGAGACGTACAGAGAAGCAACCAGCAAATGTTTTGCCAATTTAGCTGGTAATTGATTGTTTTTCGAAAACTAATCAAATAATTTTTCAGCTTTCAAATAAAGTTGATTACAATATTACTATTTAACTGATATATATAAACTTAGACAATTGGGAGTACACTATGTAAGAATTTATGTCAGCAGAAATACATTGAATATTAATAAAACAGTACAGAAATAAGCAAGGCCATGTTTGATTGTTTTTTTCCCAACATACATGGTGTAACTGTGGACTGACACATCCCCAAATCAACTCATTGTAAATCTCTACAGCATTTTACTTGTGTATAATAATCCTTTAACATTACTCTATGATGCAAGGGACTTCTCATATTGCAGATGCCTCACAGCATCACATGATGGACAAACTGAAGCTGAAGTGTGCAGCAACAGTCAGTTAGGCACCTGAGCTCCTGTTCTTTATTTCAGAGTGAAACCTTCTTCCTCCCCACAACATCGCTCTATGATGCCTTGGAGTGCAGTCATTTGCATACACACATGAACACACAAACTGAAACACATTTGTTCCAATGAAGGCCTTTTAAAACAAACTTACAAACATCCAGACAGAATAAAAAATGCATGCAGTAAACTACCAGGTCACTCACCTAGCCTAATTCCACACCATTCTCCTGTCCTTCTCTCTTATCTCTCACACACATGCATCTCCTCATCTGGCGTTGTCTGCTTAACCTTGTCCTGTTTTATGGTGCTGACACACAGCTGGTGGTGTGTGCACTAACAAGGCCAAGGAAGAAAAGACTAGCACTCCTCCAGACCCGAGCGGTAAATAAGAAACAGAGCAGGCTTTATTTGGCTGCAGGGGCTCTCATATTCTCAGACAATACAGCTCATTTGTCAAGGTGACCCGAACTGTTCTCCTCTTTCACTGTGATTTGTACATGCCAGTGTTTGTTTACAGAGCAGCCAGCCATCAATAGAAGACTTCCAAGAATTGTTCAGATGCCTGGCTCCAGGCAATCACTAATTTCAGCATCTTTTTTATGCTTTTGGTGGCATTCTCGTCTTTATATTTTCAGGGGGAAAAAGGAGAAAATTAAAAGATTATGGTAGATATAATGTAAAAACACATACTGGGTGGAACAATCCAGCAGCACACACTGAACCCTATGGTCCAGTTTCTATAGGGCCTATATGTTTGATGTCATCACCTATCAACTCTTGTGGTGGATCAATTTAAGATCAGATTTCGGCAGCTATTCAACACATGCTGTATGTTCACCAGAAGATTCTTATTTACATCATTTATGTCACAAACACCTGTTCACGTGTTCAGATCTGCAACAGTCGACAGCAGGCACACTTGCTTTTGATTTCTATGAATTATGTCATCCTTAAAGAAAGTTGTGTTTTCGTGTAGCAAAAGTTCTCATACAGACAGTGTCTCCTGAGAGGAAACCATGTAACGGCCTCAGTAACAAGGTTCCTTGGTGAGTTGATGATTTATGCATGCCTCTACATGGCTCGTAAATATAGACCAATATTAAAAGCTCTGACCTGTAAATAATTAAAGATATCCCAAATGGTGCGATATATGTGTATCTGTAAAGCTGAGGCGGTGATGGTGCGAGAGGAGAGGCACTGATTGGTCATACGGAAATACTTATTACCCACACCACTTATATATCGAGCCTATTTAAAAGTAGATAATGCATGGTTGTGGAAACTCTGCGATTTCCATATATTTTAAACTGTGTTTTTGCTCCGGACTGACAAGCCGTGCGTTTTCATTCTGCTGCCATGCAATAAAACACTTTAAGTCATCTGTCTGAACCGCCTCTTACAGCCGATGTCTTTAGATATCACACTGACTAAAATCATTGAGGTTTAAAAAAAAAAAAAAAAAAAGAAGCTTGCATGCAAAGCACCATTTATTGTCAAGCGCTGACTCTTACCTTTCTGAAAAAACGGCGCTTTCCTCAGGAATGTGAGCAGAAACCTTTTGCGCTTCCGTGCAGGTGTTCCCAATGCTCCCAGAGGATGCAGACACGAAAACGGCGAAACCAAGGGTGAAACAGCACTTTGCAGAGGAGACCAGGGGGAGTGTGTGCACAAGCGCTCCCAGTCCTGGACTTTCCACTCCTTCTTCTTCTGTGGTATCCTCTTCTTCACTGAGCAGAAACAGCAGCAGTTTCTGCGCCGTTCATCCTCACACACCGATATCTGCCGGATCGGAATAAATGCGCGCGCGCACACACACACACTTCAAGGTGCTCCTTCCGTCCCCCTCCTTGCCATAAGCTCTACGCCAACGGAGAGAAGCTCGATCCGTTTGAACAAAGAGGCAAGCGCTGACAGGCAGACGGCTCCAGCGCCCCCCATACAAAGAGGGGGATATGTGGGGTGGGGGTGTGTCAGAGAGAGATGGAGAGAGATGTAGAGAGAGAGGGGAGGGGAGGGGAGGGGGGACTTCATATGACCATAATCCGATTCCTACATAAACCTCAAAGGTTGATCTGGTGTCTGTGAATTAAATTAAAATTTACCCATAAGCTTACAATGTCAGTCTGACCACCAGCTGACCCCCTTCATACATCCTAATGTCACACACAGCACATGTCCACACACCTCCAGAGAATATGTTCATCTTGTGTTCACATATCCCTCAGCCCTTTTAATGACACATACCTGAAAACCAGTCTGTGTCTTGATTCAATAAAACATTTCCAGGATTATATGTGACTGCAGAGTTAATTATAACAACTGCTGATTGAATATACAGCTACTGTTGATGCACTTAACAACCTGGCACAGCCAACATCTCATCACTGCAGCTGGGTCAATACCAAACAGCATCAGTCTTCAATAGCACATTATAAACAAAGAAATGCTGTAGGAAGTTCTGAGCGAGGCCATCTGACCATAGAGCCGCTCCTACACTGATTTCTGTCAATGATAACGTGAGAAGAAAAGCAGCGGACTCTTTGTTATTCATCATACTGTAGGTCTGCGGTCTGCTACTGCGTGCCCAAGATGGTTTTGAATTATGCATCTTCCCCAGTGAGCAGAGGCAGGAGTTGGTTTTAGAATCGTAATAGAGCCACTAATGATGGAGATCTTAATAAGTCGAATCTTTTCTGAGTGCAAATATTTATTTGAGGTAAAAAGTTGATTTAACTCGTTCAAATGGTATGGTGATTTGGAGATTTGCGACCCTTCAGATGGATGGCACTTGAGAAAACCAAGGAGGTTGCTTGATACACATGTTATTCAAGGCCTGATATTAAACTATGAGGGGAATATGAATATCTCAAGCATTATTAAATAGTTGAGAAACCTAAAAAAAAAGGTAAAACAGGTCAGGGAGATCATTAGAATAGATTATGTTTTACCTGTAAAGGTAAATATTACAATGCAGTGGATTTTCCATATTAATCCCTTGCTACCATTTCAGACACTCTTAAACTGGATCATACCATTTCCTTTAAGTCATTTCAACATTGAGTCTATTTGAACTGGCTTATATTTTTAATTTAAGTTTTTGCTAACGTATGTCTTAAATTATGGTTAAACTAGCTAACATCAACTATAAGCTAACATCAGGCTTAGCTACCTAACATTAGTGAGCCAATATTAGCTAGTTGGTACAGATGGCCAATATTGTTCAAAGTCTTTGCTTTTATGCCTCATAAATATGAAGATGCTGTAGGCTCATATCAGTAGAATTCTGAAGACCAGAGATTTGAATAAGATGGTAAAGTGTCAACAAGTGGCATTCTTTTAATAAAGGGTGCTGGAACTCACCTCCTGAAAACGTCAACCGTTACTTAGATAATGCATACGATACGCCTAGTCTTTCAACTTGTCAGAATTCATTAAGAATGGTTTTCAAATTGTACTGGTTAATTTCTTTGTATACTTCCTGGTTGAGGGCCATGTCACAAGTGTTTGGAATAACAGACTGTAAATTAGGCAACTGTATCTCGACCACTATTTGCAGTAACTCGTGTAGTTAGTTTATGTTTTCATTCACTCCATGCCCTTGAGAATAAGCTGGCCCAACATCTAGATGTAGCTACGGTATTGCATACCAATACAACTATTTAAGAGGAATTAAAAACACAAAGAAAACTTTTCCAGGCATCAGTAAAGAATGTGTTGGATTTTAAATTCTTGCGTCATTTGTTTTAACAACAAACCGCCTATTGGTTAGTTATCAAAGATTAGTTTTCAAAGGCAAAACTTTATCTCAACATGCATAACTGTAAACTAAAGTCAACATTTCCAGAAGTACCAGGTTTAGTTCTTAAGGAGAATGCAAAAGACATTGTGAAATGGGGATGGTTTTACATGTTTAGTAGAGTACTTCCCAGAGGCCACAAAAGTGGAAATTTGTTTAGTGTTCCTACATCTTCTTTTCCTGTATGAGCTGGATAAATCTCTAGCTCTTTTCCATTATTGTTTGAACACCTCCTCCCAATCCTCTTTAACTCTGTTCTGTGTAAGAGCTGTATGAATCCCCCATTGCCCCCATTTCTCTCTATTTACTCCACTGCACTCACAGCACAATTAGCTTCCCAATCAACAAACTTATCTGTAAATGTGACTGTGTGTAAAATAAAAACAATGGTTGGAGCATTTGTATAGGCCCAAACCACTGCTGGTATTTCTGATGCAGAGTTTGTAATTTGGAGAGCCCATGTCTGCAGTTTGCATAGTTTTCATTCTGGTGTCTTTCTAAGTATTAAAAACAAGCTATTGCGTTGATGATGTCAACCAAATCCAAATCCACGCTCTAATGTTTGAAACAGGATTAGAAATCAAGCCAAATGCAATCATGTTTACACATTAAATATGATCAAATGTGACTAACATGTGTTCTCTGAGACATCAAACAGCTTTGTTTAATCTCACTTTTGCATTCCAAATGGGACTTTTAAGAACCTTTTGATATACAGTATGTCTGTGCAACAAAGACCAATACAAGCGCCAAGAAAGCAGGATGATGTATTTAAATGTTTGAATAGACAAATATTTGTTTAAAAATGACTAGCTGGCACAGGCTGGTCGTGTATATCGTTACTTGTCGAGTCATTCAGCACTACTCCCACTCTCCTTTAGATTTATATGCTGACAAACTGAAAAGGCTTTTGTGTTAACGTAGGAAGCACTTGCCTTAGATTTGTCCTTCACTGTCACATTTGCAGACAACAACAGAGATTCAGATACTGTCTATAGATGTCTTTGATATTTATGCCAAAAGACCATAACTTCTCACCGTTTAAGAAAAGTAATGAATTGGCTCAATACTTGCTGTTAAATATTAGATTACACACTTAAAGAGCATATACATATGCTCTCCAAATAGTCAAACCGTTGGATACACACTCTCACACACGGATTCTTTGCTCTGCCTGAGTGTGAGCTTTGACTTTTAGAAATATCAGGTACTTCACCAACAAGACAAACAATGTCAATCAACCTTGAATAAAGGGAACAGCCCTCTAAGCACAATCTAGATCACAAAATACACGGGGGAGACAGGATGAGGATGATGACACAAAAATGATTTCTGGAAAGCTATAATAGCGTCCTAACGGGAGCAGAATAGCACTGCCAAATAACTCAAGCTGTACTCGTTAAGAAACAGAGAACGTAATGAGGGTTTCTGTCACTGGTAGAGATGTACAGTGTGCTTAGCCTTCCTCAGTTTGCTTCATGGGTTCTTTTTAAGGGGATGATGTGAGTGTGAAGAGATCAAACAGAGCAGTAACCAAACCACATAAAAAGACAGGAAACAGGAAATCCCCCAGTAGGAACAAGTCTAAACTAAACTGGTTTTTAAACTCCAGTGCTGATAAAGCAGTCACTCAGACTTGACTTTGCAACCATGCTGTGTTTAAGTGTTTCCAAGCCAAGAGGCCCCATCTGGAAGGCAGCAGGGCAGCAGGAAGTCAGGGAGACGAGGCGGTCACCAATGTTAACCACATGGAAAACTTCCATGCTGGGAATCCACAGCCCAACATTTCAGTGTCAGCTTTGGCCTAATTTTTAAGATTCCTGGCACCATGTAGATTGTCATTACTGACATAATTTCATATTTTCTGTTTGGACCCCTGGAAGATTTTCCTTTAGAGGTCTGAGAGTAAGTGAAAAGAAAGGCTTGTATTTCAGTGGCTCAGTGGAAAGCGTAATGTGAAGCTCTACTGGTGGTCACAGTTTAGCGTACACAATCTGAAATCATGGTTCAATCAGGACAGCTGTCCCAAAGCGTTTACTACTGAACTCACTGATTCCACACTTTGTATTCATCGTCAGGTCCAAACAGCTGGAATTTTTATGCAGTGCTACCTAGCAACTGCTAATATGCTAACAAGATAAACATGTTGGCCTCTTTGACATGTTCTGCATCCTAAATGCTAAAATTAGTAAGTGTTTATCATTGAGAGCATGCTAGCTTATTAAAAACACCAAATTACAGCCTCAAAGATCTGCTAGCATAGCTCTTGTCCCTTTTTCGTTGCCAATTTAATCAGTTAACTTAACACCTTTTTCTCTGAACCAGCTTAGTCCCTGTCAAATTATTTTTTTTTCTCTTTCATCTGTTTCTCAGTTGAATTAAAAAAATAACTAACATCTCAGATGAGAAATAAAACACCTTCAAAAGCTTATATTAACTCCAGTGACCTTTTGGATGAAACTTTCAATTACCATGAGTTGGATGGATGACTGAGAAAGGAGGCAACAAAAAACACATCCAGGTATCACAGAGTCATTTACAGAATCTTTGCTGGGAGCAGCTTGTTTGAAACCCCAAAGAGCTTGACTTACAATCTTAACAGCAAATCAAAGGCAAAGAAAAGACAAAAGCTTGTAAAAAAAAACTGGTATAGTACCTAATAAGACTTCAATTACTGTTTGTCAAAAATGAGCACAACTGAATAGTAAACCTTTATCATTTAATGAATGAGGCATCGCTATGACAACTGGTAAAATCCATTTTTTGTTAAGATGTGTTTGAAAAGCAAAAAGCTGCAGTCTCGACCTTGATTTAATATTTTTTAAGACATACATGTTTTATTTGGTTTAACTCTAAAAGTTTGAAGATGTCACAGAGGTCTGATTGTATCGCATTATATGTTGACAAGTGAAAGGTAATCTCTGCAGCATGGCAGAGATGCGAAATAAAGAGATCATAAACAGCAGCTGAGGGACTATTAGAAAACGTGTGAACAGAGAGTTTAGGGGAGGAGAGAACAAAGGAGGCTATAAATTCCCAGATCACAAATGGTTTTAAAGTGATAACACAAATGTTTGAAATGCATGCTTCTGAGAGTATTTTTTGGCAGAGCTTTTTTTTTTTTTATCTTTAAGTGTATTTTTCCATTTCAGGGCTGTGTTTGTGCGTGATTGTCACACAGTTTGACTGATGTGTGTGGGGGCTTTTTCAATTCAGGTGGGATGACAGCTTTAACATCCCCAACCCCCAAATACATATAGTACATACACACAAGTAAGCACATACACAGAAAAAAACCTTTTACATGCCCAATTAAGCACTGATTTACCTTGGCAGTTAAAATTCAGGTCATGTGTGGAGGAGCAGCTGTGTGTGCTAATATCAGGTGTGTGTATGCATTTGCATGTGTGTGTGTGTGTGTGTGTGTGTGTGTGTGTGTGTGTGTGTGTGTGTGTGTGTGTGTGTGTGTGTGTGTGTATGTGTGTGTGTGTGTGTGTGTGTGTGTGTGTGTGTGTGTGTGTGTGTGTGTGTGTGTGTAAGAGATAAAAAGAGAAGATGTGTGTGCACCTGCATCTTTGTGTGTAATTGTGTACATAATAAAGCATGATTTGGGTTTGTATGTCCAAGTGTGTGTGTGTGTGTGTGTGTGTGACAGAGAGAGAGAGAGAGAGAGAGAGAGAGAGAGAGAGAGAAAGAAGGTGTCTGCCCGTGTGTGTGTGTGTGTGTGTGTGTGTGTTCGTGTCCATGCACTTGTGTCTTTGTGTCTAATTGTGTCCATTCTCAAGCATGATTGGGTGTCGAGAGAAGTCCAAAATGATGTGTTTGTGTGTGTATGTGTGTCCCTAATGAGCGCTCCTGTGCAGCATCTGTGGTCCTTGTCACAAACAGCCTTCTTCCTCCTCGCTCTCTTTTCATCTGTTTGTATTTGTGTTGTGTGTGTGTTGATCTCTTTACAGCAGCAGTTAAAACAGGAAGAGCTTCACAGTGAATAAAATCAGCTTTCAGAGCTTTTAAAGTACGAGATAGATAGATAGACAGACAGACAGACAGACAGACAGACAGACAGACAGACAGACAGACAGACAGACAGACAGACAGACCCTATCCAGGACTTATACTGGTCCAAGGTGAGGAAACGGGCAGGTAGCATCACTGCACTGACCCCTCACACCCTGGACACAAACTGTTCAAGCTCCCCCCCCTCCGGCAGGCGTTGCAGATCCCTGTATGCCAAACGATCCGTCATAAGAAAAGTTTCTCCCCCCAGGCTGTCACTGTGATGAACGCTAAACAGTCAAAGAGTGTCAGACCTGCTGCTGTGAAATTCCCTAACTGTGAATGTACATATATTATTTCATTTAAATGATCATCTACACACTCTATAATTTAAACAATGTTATAATTCTAAACATTATGATTACCTCATGTTCACTTCATCATCCTTTTGCACTCACCACTGCACTAGTATCTCATTTAGTCTTGTACATATTAGTCTTCAACTAGCTGTCTATATTTTTTAGTAAACTGTTAATAATTAATGTCTACATTTGAGAGCACAGTCTACCAAAGTTAAATTCCTTGTGTGTTGAACATACCTGTCCATTAAAACAGATTCTAATAATAGGAGCATTGTCATGTCGCTCAACAGTTAGGTCACCATTAAGACTCACAACATGCAACATATCAGTATGACATCAACATGTGTGTGTGTGTGTGTGTGTGTGTGTGTGTGTGTGTGTGTGTGTGTGTGTGTGTGTGTGTGTGTAGGTGTGTGTGTGTGTGTGTGTGTAGGTGTGTGTGTGTGTGTGTGTGTGTGTGTGTGTGTGTGTGTGTGTGTAGGTGTGTGTGTGTGTGTGTGTGTAGGTGTGTGTGTGTGTGTGTGTGTGTGTGTGTGTGTGTGTGTGTGTGTGTGTGTGTGTGTGTGAGAGAGAGAGAGAGGTGGGACTACGACTGTGATTATAATCAAGTATCATTTTTCTTTTCTTCATTGATCCTGCCTTGTTTCACAAGCTAAACTTCTGACATGTTCCAGATCTAAGGACCCCCAGCTCCTGATCAAGAACTTGTCTTTCATACTGTACATGCACCTCACAGAGGGACATTAAATACTCCTTGGTTAAAGTGATGGGGACGGCTGGTTAGAGCATTTAAGAGAATGTGTTCTGTAATGGTCACTGTTTATGAGTCTCCACTCATAACTACTTCACACGCTCCTAACTCAGCTATATTCTAACATAACTCCACACAGTGATGGAAATTGTCACATAATGAAAGAATAAAAAGAAGCTCTTTATTTCTTTATAGCTCCAGGTAAGCCTTGCCCCAGTTGGCCTGATAATAGAGTGTGTTTCAGTCTTATTGCCTCACTCTGCCTCCCTGACACTGAGGGGAGTCTGACTAAATGATCGCCTGGATCTGCACACTCACTCCTTAGCCTACTTTACTCTGGTTTTAACCTTGTTTCATCATCCAGGTCCTGTGTCTTGGTGTTTTGCCTCATTCTGTTTGAAATTAGCTTTAAAACATGCTCTACTTTCTCTCTGTGCCGACCCAAGAAGCATCAGTGTGTTCCAGGACTATAAACAGAGTAAACACCTCCTGAAGTCTTTCATAATGCTCTGTCCTTCTGTTATCTGCATACTATCTGCACTCTGATGTAATGAAAGTGCTACATAGCTTTAACACACGTGAAAGAAACCAAGAACAAGGACAACAATAGAGGCTGTATTCGAGTTCTGTGAGAGGCTTCTCCATTTTTTTCTAAATAAGATATAAAGGGAAACTTAACTGCTACATGGCAGCAAACAAAATCTGTTTTGGAATACAAACAAACAAAATCTGAAATGGCTTTGTTGGTGACATTGATTGGGTTTTTTCACATAAAAAATTAACCCTGAAAACATAAATTAACTGCTTATCTTGCGCTCGCTCTCCCTCTCCCTCTCTCTCTCTTTTGCACACACCCACGTTTAACGCCTGTAATGAAAAAGCCCATCTGTTTGTTTTTCCTAATTACAACACATTTGGCTTGTCAGAACATTAGCACAGCATGAATTCAACATATTTTATAAAGCACATAACTCTACCCCATGGAAATATTAAGCATCTTGGAGGCACACAACGACCTAAGTGCCCATCAGTGTTAAATAATCCCATAACAGCTCAGTCACGTTGCTGTAACACAGAATCTGCAGGTTAAAGAAAAGTTTTGAGTGCCTGGATATGACTTGAAGCCAGGCTTGGAGTTTGAAGGAGATTTTCCACCAAAGAAAAATGATAGAATTAGTAGCTTCAGTAAGTGACAAATCCCATCAGTATCCAAGGGAACTGGGATATAGTGGAATAAAAAAAAAGCCTTAGACTTATACCCGTAACATTACAAACCATTGCTATGAAAACAAGAATCACTGCCAGTGATTTGGCGTTAATGCTCCAACTGTTTGCAGAGGGAGAGCTGATGATGACCGATTTGATAATAAGCTGTTATTCACACACACACACACACACACACACGCACACACACACACGCACGCACACACACACACACACACACACACGCACACACACACACACACACACGCACACACACACACACACACACGCACACACATACACACAAACACACACGCACACACACACACGCACACACACACACACACACGCACACACACACACACGCACATACACACACACACACACACACACACACACACACACACACACACACACACACACACAATTATTCCTGAAATGTGCCCTTCAAGGCTCATTATAATTCTGAGCATCCAGGTTGTCCTTCATTTGTCTACTGGACTCTGTGCATCTCTCTCCTCTGTCTGTGTTGAGTGTGTGTGTGTGTGTGGGGGGGGGGGGGAGTATACAGAAATACAGCCTTTAAATACAGCAGAAAGAGAAATATTCATGCTCTACACACTTCACCAGCTCATCATTGTCATCTAAATCCTCAACTGGAGGCCAAAACACAGCAGTACACATCCTCACTTACCCTCATATTTTATTGATTTTAAGGCCCAAGACTGTACGCTTACACACTACAGCTAGCAGCTAGCACAGTAATATCTAGGTAGCTAACAATGAAATTGATCACATTGGTCTTTAAACTAATGGGTAAAAAGGTCGCTCTAATTGAAACCTCAGCAGCCTCAGGAGAGCTGAACTGTGACATTCACTGAGTCCAGATTTTAGGTCGTGTCCCTCTGCCCTTTGTCTCCTCTGTCTGCAGCTCACTGACACTAATGGTCTCATCAGCGCAGTGAAACCACAAATTCTTATATCCAGCTCTCTGCTGTGTTAATAAATGTTTAGAGGAAGTTTCTTGAAGGACACAAAGTTGCCTCTGCTTGTCCTCTGTGCTCCAGTAAATTACAGCTCAGTCAGTTTGACCGCACTGACAGACAGGCAGTGATGAGCAAGGTTTTATCAACATCTCTGGCAAGGGAAGATTCAGTGACATCATGCTGGCTGAATTTAGATGAGTGAAATAATGCTTGAAAACTTGTCAGATGCTGGGCAGAAGGTAAAAAAATAATGTAAATGATCACTTGTCCTTCATCTTTTAAAGTAAAAGTATTTCTGTGTATTTCATTTCCCAAATGTCTCAGTGTGTTCACACAGGGGAACAGGACATTGGAAGAAAATTCATGATGTATAGGTGTTATATTGTGAGGTTTTGGAGCCATCTAGTGGAGAGAATCAGTGTCACAACAGAATGCAAAGGCTTCTCAGCAGTAATATTACTTTCTTCTTTACAATTGCTTTGACTTTTTTTTTTTTTTTTTTTTTTTTTTTTTTTAGCAAAACACTTAAATTCATGCTTTAAATCACACATTGTAAACTAAACTCCAACACAAATTTTCAAAATACAATAATACAATCTCATTCACTTTGTCCACCAACAGCTAACACATGTTCTCTTCCAACAGGAACATTTAGTCAATCACAGCACATTGATCATAGATTGTGTTTTGCACTGCAGTTTCTTTTTAAGCCTCTCTACATTTTTATTTTATTTGGCTCAGTAAATGCATTAATTATGTTTCTTTTGCTGCAGGAATTCAATACAAAAAATGAATGATCCATCTCAGAGTATCTTTATGGAAGATACAGTTTATGAAAAAAGAACACAGAGACAGTGATCTGTCCTGCAGTACAGGTTATGTTCCTGCTCTTCATTTAGGAGCTTTCCTCTGCCCCCTCAGAGATGTAGATGTTGAATCCTGAGAGAGACAAAATACAGTAACATATTAGGAGGTATACAGTAACTGTCATACATGGTAAAATTGTTTACGCTTTGCAATAAGAGAAGCCCTTGTACAATACTTGCTATTGTATAATCCTACTCATTAGTTTAAAAAAAAAATCCGGACAATGGATGCCACTGTATCACAGCTGAGATTTAACTAGACTCGCTCACCAGCCATTCTGTATGATAGCCTGTTGTTTATGTATGGTCAGTGATAGTAGCTCTTATTTCATCAGTTACCCTAGCTCTGGCCCTTCTTTGAGCACCACCACCTATTCTAACTATTCTCCCTCTACCATGTCTTAGTCGAGGCATTCCTTTCTCTCATGCCCTTGTCCCACTCCTCTCCCTTGTCATGGTACTTATCAAAAATGGGCCTTATAAAGACCCTGTCCGAGATGAGAAGGATTCTTTTGCGGGGGCCGAGGCAGTAGGTGATAAGACCCAGGAGTAAGTTTAAAAAAAAGGAGCTCTGCCGCTGCATGCAGAGATGCTGCTTGTCAACAGGCAAGGCAGGCAACTGCTTGGCGCCTTAGACCAGCAGGGGGCCCTGAGGGCTCACGAATTGTTCTGGCTCCATCCTCATTTATTTATCATGAGTCACACCAGGGCAGAAAGTTAACTCTAACTCTGCATAAAATAAAGACTATTAATAAAAACCCAACAATGACAGAAAATAAAACCAAATCATAAATATCATAATATGGCGAAAACCAAAAAGAGAGGCCTCGGCTTGGGTGGAAGGATAGTGCATTGTAGTCAATGGAGACTCCACCTTTGATAGGTCAAAGTCTAAAAAATTGAGGACAAGGTACTGGAGTTGTTCTGGCCTGAACTTCTAACTGCAAAAGTTTAAACTGATGTTAAAGTGCTGTTACTTGTAAAAAAAAATAATCCTGTCTCTTTCACTGAATGATTCCACCATTGTAACCAAGTGCTAGCAGTAATGCATGAGACAGTTTTTCTTTCATCCAATGATATAAGTTTACAAACCAAATGATAAGAAACAGGCCTATAAAAGAGGTCAAATTTGTAAGGATGTCTTGGGCTCAATGAAGAGGGAACATTTTATAAAAGGCAGTAAAATAATTTAAAATTAAATGAATCAAGTGCAGCAATATGTACAGGGCAGTGATGATGTAACGTTTGACACAGAAGCCTTAAAGCATGTGTCGAGTCGGAGGGGCCCTGTATCGAGGGTTGAGAAGCATGCCATCGATGTCAACCGATGCCTCACTTTGAGTAGAACGATGTCATTGGTTTGTTTGTGTTTTATGCTGAGAATATAATAAGGTAAGAGATAAAACAAAACACAGTTTTGGCAGATCCAGGAATCAAACACAGGTCTATAAGTTGAAGTGGCACCACAAATAACCATTATGCTATAAAGCCTTTTGAGACCAACTAGCCAGTGAATTGTATTTTTGTTATTAATTCCATGAATGAATGGCTTCTTATTCTGTTTTGAAGGTGAAGTGCCTTAAAGTACTATACACACACACACACACACACACACACACACACACACACACACACACACAAACTATATATATATATATACACATATATATACACATATATATAACAAACGTAGTAAAACAAGCCTGTGGACAGTCTGCTCTGTAAAATTGTTTGCATCAGAAATTATCCCAATTTAGCTGTTGTTTTTGCTGGGCGTGACCTGTTACCATAGAAATCAATGTGGTAGTGTGGATCAGATTTGGGGGGAAATCAGATTTGGACTCAAGTCTTGAGTCTGACTCATCAAAATAGAATCTGAGTCCCCAAAAGCTAAGTGTCTGAATTATTCTAAAATAGATGTTCTGTCCTGTCTGAACATTGCAATTACCATGTGCAATTGTATTGCTTAACACATTTGCACAGTAGGAGACAGTGTAATGTTTCAGATTTTTGTTTTGATTATCTGCACATACAAATACTGTATAAGCACTAGGCCTCAAGTCACCAAAAGTTTCAGTGCTGTTCACATGTTGTCCACCAGGGGTCTCCGGCGGACTCTTTGTGGGCGAGTGTCCCCTTCAGACTTGGCTGCTGCCAGCCTCCTTCATCAATCTTTTTTTTATTCATGGGGACAAAAGAGACGTCAAACAGGGAGGAGTGGGAAAACATAACAGTGCGTTTCACAATACAGACACTGACTAATATATGCAAAGTGGGTATAAGGACTCCAGCCTTCAGTGTGCGTGTGCGTGTGTGTGTGTGTGTGTGTGTGTGTGTGTGTGTGTGTGTGTGTGTGTGTGTGTGTGTGTGGATAACAAGTTTGTTTGTTTCATTGTTTTTTTTTTCATTTTCTTTTTTTTGCATTACACAATTTAAAAGGCAATAAAATATAATAAAATAACATTTCTAACTTTTAACACGTTTCCTCAAACACAATTGGGATTTCTGAATCTTGAATAAGCATTTAGACATTAAAAATGAATGTTCTCAAACAATTTTGAACCAAAATCCTAACACTACTTTTGTCAGTATAACAGGATCTGCACCCACAGTCCTCAAAATGAACCTGAAATGTGGTGTCTCTCTTCTGGCTGCTGCTAGCTGTTTCCCACCCAAATCAAAAGAGGTGAATCGTGGGGGGTCATGTCTGGCCACCCCTCAGGAGAATAACGGGGTCTCTGTCTGCCCCCCAAAACCACCAACGGCTCTCCACCGTCCCTATGGCAACAGCCGAAGGCCCTGGAAAGGCCCCAGACTGGGGCGTCAGAGCAGATGCCCATAATTAACGGTGCTATACGATGGTGTCAGTCCTGCCAGTCTGCAGAGCCTCTCCCAGACCTGTCAGAGGCCCACAGGCCAGTGACAAATGACTGCCCTGCAGTGTGTGTCTGTGACTGTCTGTCACTGTGTGTGTGTGTGTGTGTGTGTGTGTGTGTGTGTGTGTGTGTGTGTGTGTGTGTGTGTGTGTGTGTGTGTGTGAGACATTTAGGTTGTGTGTATGGGGGTTTGGCTACGAGTGCCCACCAGCTTCTGCCCATTTTTTTTAAACTGACCATCATGCTGTGGCGAGAAAACAAAAAGGATTTTTCAGTCAAGGCCAGCTACTTGAAAAAGAAACATCAAAAAGACATGTGTTATCGATACAAAAGTTTCACTGAAGCAACCTAAAAGAGACGTTTAAAATAAAGATTAAAGGAATAAAAAAAAATGACAACAAAGCTTTTGAAATTAAATAATTCTCAAAATGATGAGCTCCTGTCTTAAATAGTGTAATAAAGTGAACGTGTCCATGCTGACATGCTGTAGGGACACTGACTGACTGACTGACTGACCGGCTGTCTGGATCATACGGTCTGCTGACGATGAGATTGAATCTCATACATCCAACCTAAAGATGTGGGGGTTGTATCACACGTCTTTTCATAAGCACTGAAACAAGCAGAGCTTAGTAATAGACATCAGACCATGGCATGAATCATTTCACCAGAAATGCAAACGGTAATCAAATCTGCACTAAAACATCGTCGAACCACTTACAAAGAATAGTATATATACAAAGTAAGGCTGCTTGGAAAATTGAAATGAACTGAGCATTTAAAAATAACTACTAAATTTTATGACCATTTAAATTTAGTGTTTAAGAGTTGTCTTTGCTCTCTAATAAATGCATTGGATCATGTTATTTTTCTAACGTTTATAAATGCATCAACAACTATAACTCCTCGTATGAAACATCAATAACCTGTGCTCTGACTGATAATAAATTATTTACAATACAACATTCTAAATATATCTTTGATGGTATTCATTCGTCTCTGTGAATGAGTTGCTTGCTCCATTCACGAAGAGAAACTGAAGCCCAGATTTGGGAGATTTTTTTAAGATATCGAAAACCCTTAAAACTCCCCGTTCACATCCTGACTTCACATATTGAAACAGTTGATACAACACACTGTAAAGATGTTATAGTATGAATTATAGTTGTAAACTCTTCATCAATAAATTGTTTTATACGTCATTAAATTGTATTTTGTTTTGGACCATGGACAAACTACACATTCATCTCAATTGATGAGAGGAGATGCATTGCACCTGATTTAGCTTGTCAGTTAAATTCCATCTGCAGACCCTGGGCAGGTTTATACACAAGAACTAAAAAAGACACAATTAATTATTACAAAATAGGATCAAGAGTTTATAAGACCAGATTACATCATAGCCAGTCCCTAACCTAAAACCTTCCCCCTCCTAAGCCTCCACTCCACACCCACAAAGAGCATACCTCCATTTACACACACATACTGTTCTCAAAAGGACATTCATGTAAGCTCCATTTTAACATGTCCTCTTCCTGCTTATAGATAATAAATAGAGTGTTTGAATGTAAGTTTTGCTCTTGTAGTTTTCTCGACAAAATGAATAAGAGAATAAGAAAAAGTTCTGTTGATTTTAGCTTCAGGGGTCTGTTTTGATCAGATTCATTGATCATCTGCAACTTTGTCCCTCAGCGCATCAGTTGTGATTGGGTTAAAGACAAATCTGTCGACTGTCACCACTCTGACACTAAAGGTCACTAAATGCACTGTCCACCAGTCATTGAGTTCATCATGAGCCCCGTGGTCAGCGGCACACTCCTCTACTCAGAGGGGGGTCAAGGGTTCAACTCCCCTCTGACCTGTCCATCCCTCCTCGTTGTCATTACATAATGAGATGTTTCCCAACACACTGATAAATCTGTTTCTGGACCACAGAAAGTAAAACCTTTATTGGGTCGTTCAGCATTTAAAGTCAATAGTGAAGAGGTCTGTAAAAGAAGGCTAGTTAAAGAGTATGGGCTCGTAAATGTGGAACAAAGAGCTGCACACTGGTTCAGAGTCGGACATTTCTTCTTTTTCTTTCATTGTATTCATTCGTTTTTGTTGGCTGTGAGACTGTGATGTACAGGCTGTTGTACAGGCTAAAAAAAACAGAGTGAATGGTACTTCTTCAAGTATTGCAACAGAGAAAAAGGAAAACACAAAGAAGGACACATTTCATATAACGCCATAGATTTTAAGCCTGCGAGGATAATGGTGGAATTACTCCTTCATTTTCATGAAACTCTTCACTTCCTGATCACGAGACAGATCTACAAAATCATGAGTGAGAGCTCTTTTTATTCCCTCAGGGGTCGTGGGATCAGCAAGCCAGACTTTTTATCGCACGTCTAAAGCACAGGGAGGTGGGACATGAGCCGTCTGAGCCCAAGTCGTCCAATTATACTCTGACTAGACACATCATCACACATGCATGTCATACATGTGGGAACCTTTTTCCTCTGACATCAGACACACTCTGAGCTGCTACCCTGTATGGTACTTACAGACGTCTGGTCCTGGTTTGAATAAGTGATGGAAATTAAGGATGGTTCACCATTTAGATTGAATGGGGACAAATAAAAGGATGTTAAAAAAATCACACATCTGCATTATTTCTGAGCTCAACAAAAAATGTGACATTAAACAAAACAAAACGTGGGGATTACGGTGTGCTTTGAGCATATACAGGAAAAAAAGACATTTTTGCTTCCTTCAATAAAATCTGTTCTTTTGTTTTGTCTAGATGCTGAATGTATAAACCCTTTGGAAACCTTCTGTAGCGTCGTATTTTAGACCCGTGCTCTGCTTTACTGAAAACCCATCATGACTGTTTTTTTTCAGCTTATATCAAAGGTCTTAGATAGTGTTCATGTCTCCTTCTAACGACACATTTAAACTTTTTGTGAAACTATTACAAATTAAAAGTTGGATATCAGACCAAAAACATAAACATTATAAACAATAAACCTGCCATGTTAACATGAAATATAGGCTAATTAACCAGGATGTATGTGCTCTGTTTTCTTTGTGATTAAACCTGTATTTCTTCTCACTGGAGGACAACAGTGACGACAGTTCTAAACATCCAACATATACATTAATGAAGTCTTATTATGAAGATATCTATTTTATTGTCTGCCCACTTCCACTAAACTGTCTGCTTCTTGCTTATTTAACCCTTCTTATTAGAATGTTAAGGTTTTTCCCCACCTTAATGTATATCAATACACCATTTTGCTTTGGTGAATATGTAAAATCTTGATTGAATTATTCTCCATGAATTATTTTCCCCACAAAAGATTTTTTTTTATTTTGTTAAATATAACAATACAAATTAATTTCATTTAAATTGCTTTCCTGTAAAAAAAAAAAAAAAAGCTCATTCATGCTGTTTTGGATCTCAGTGTACAAAAGCAGCACATCATGTAAAAGATAATTTAGACATTAGACATTATGTGAGCATGTGGGGTCTGCTCTAAACTAAATACGACAATGTTACATATTTCAGTTTTGCACATAACAACCCAAATACTAAAATACAATGTATATGATTAAAGTCCACTGCGTTTTGCTGTTAGTACTTGTCTTTTTATATAGGCCTCCATTTTGTTCCAGGTTAAATTTATTTGCCAGAGCACACTGCACAAGGACTGCTGAAAAGTCCTAAAGGAAAATAACTATAAACTATGTGATTTACTCAATTCCAGAATTTTATTCATATCCAGTGTGTGTGTGTGTGTGTGTGTGTGTGTGTGTGTGTGTGTGTGTGTGTGTATGGACCAAATTATGGCCAGTCAATCTGCTTTAAAAAGTATGGACCATGACACACACACACACAATAATTAGGCCTATTAAACAGATTCTTTAATAAATATTGCCTATTTAAATAAAGCTGCAGCAAGTTAATTTAACAACACTGAAACATTTTCGTTTGAAGAAAATGTCTAAATATAAGAGGAGGTTTGCTGTGTTCATTTCCCCCTTCATGGACAGCATTAGAGCCTTTTGAGTTGCTGTTTGTTTCGTGGTTTTAATGACAGCAGCATAGGCTCTCTCTATCATCTCTCTGCTGCTGCATTTGAATACATGTGACGAACTCTCCCACGGCGGGGAGTGCGCGCTTTTTCTGAATTAGCCACACTGCACGCCTCGCATAGTAATGGAGGCTCTCGCTTTGAGCTTGAACTTGACCGGAGGAATGCGGCTCGTGGGAACCGGGCTCTGTGGTGCCCTTCTCTATTCAGGAGGCACAGGTCGGTGTCAGCTCTGATTAGCATAAAACCCAGCCTGCTTCAAATTAAGGCACGAGGACGGAGGCTCGCTCTCTCTCTTTCAGGACAGGCAGAGGAGGAATCAGCAGGTCTCTGCATAAACCTGCCGGGTAAGAACTTTTTTTCTGATTTTGTGTTTACTGTATTTAGACTGGACATTAAGCTAAAGGTCCGTTATATTGAGCCTGTCCTCTCTAGAGCTGGCATAATGAAGAAATCTGCTAAATGTGTGTGTGTGTGTGTGTGTGTGTGTGTGTGTGTGTGTGTGTGTGTGTGTGTGTGTGTGTGTTTTTAGCAATATAGAGAATTAATATGACCCCAAAGTACATTATTCAAGTTGTATCTGCTGTCACTGTGAAATAAGACATGTCCCCAAGCTGATCTTTTTTTTTATGCATGCATTGTCATTGGAGTACTTTAAGATGAATAGAATTTTTTTGTGATACGATATATTGCTACAATGTATGTCATGGCAACATTGTTAACATGGACAATAATAAGAATGTGACTTTCTTCTGTCCCTTAAGGTTAAATAACTTTGTTTCATTTACTTCAAAGACACACTTTGAATGCAGTTAGGACTCATTTGATCTGTTGGTGTCTTTGCAATCTCAATGTGCAAATGAGTCACCTTGATAGACATTCAACGTTTTCTATTGTACATTTAGAATGAAAAAAGAAAACAACAGAACACACATTTTTAGTTTTAAAACAACATTCATAAATTCATAGTTTGTATTCCAACTACTTCTTCAGTTAATCTGTTTTAATATAAAATACAGCAACTCAATCCCATTCTGTCCTAATCAAAGTTAGCCTGATTCTAGAGTTGAAGAATTCATTCTTATCACAATAAATAAAATTAGAAATGAAACATATCCAAGTCTTCTAAAGATGTCTTCAAATTCCACAAAATCGAAGCCTTAAAGTCTGAGGATTCAGGTGATTTAAGGCCTGCACTATGAGCTTTTAAATGAAACATTACCAACATAACTGTCTGCAGACAGTCAATAAAAGAGACACACACATTTAAAAAAGAGGGAAAGATTTGGAAGATGTAAAAGATCTCACCTTACTTTTTCGTAATTCAAATATTATAAATAAGCGAAATGTGTCAAGTTCATTAAACCAGTGAGGAAGAAACATACACTTGTCAATTTTTCCTAATTTACTTCAGATGTGACGGTTAACTGTTGTTTAAATAAAAAGAAAACTCTTCTTACATATTTAAAAGCTAGAAAATACATCTCTAAAATTCATCTTCTGCTTTGTTTCTTACCAACTTCAGAAAAAAAGAGATAAAGAGCTTTCTGAACATCCATCATGGCTTAATCCTAAAAATATTGTAAATAAATCCAAATAAAATGAACAGAGTTCAGTTGGATAAATATGTTTTAAATAAATAAATGATATCATACATCATGTCTTTCACTCTGTAATCCCCTCTCCTCCTAAATGAAATAAAATGTGACTGATCCTCTGCCAGTTATTTAACAATGTGTGGAGGCTCAGCATCTAAATCTTGTGTATAGTTTCATTGTCATAGAAATTAACTGGGATATAAACACAACTCGAATTACAATGACAACCTTTGTTCAATTACAAGAAAAAGTATTTCAGTTGAAGTTTCAATGTTGTATAACAGGCCTGCATTATTCTGTTATAAATAAATAACACAACCTTTAAGAAAAGATCATTGTGTAGCCCTGAGAATCAAATCAATCATCAATGGACATTTAAGATTTCTTCAGCCAAAACTCTTTAGTCATGTTATAATAATAATAATAATAATAATAATAATAATAATAATAATAATAATAATAATAATAATTGACCAATAAATCTAAAAGTATTCAAACCATTATTTCAATCAGTCTTTTGGCCTTTATTTAATGAGTCAACAGGTGGGCTTCTCTGATAAAATATTAAATCAAGTGCATCTCACTAAACATGGACAGTATTAAAGATGAACTTGTTACGAGATCTACTACAAACCACTCTCCAGCATTGTTATATAAATTTAACACAGCTTGTCTCTGATTTTCAAAAAATATTTATTTCCATGGTGTTCATTTGAATGTCCAGTCATAAAAATGTTATCATTGATACTGGCTACATGTTGTTCCATGAAGAGGATCATTACTTGATAATATGACATTTAAAGATGTAGTCTTTGTGTGCACGAGGACATATTTGAGCTTCTTTATTTCATTTTCTTTCTCTTTTTTAAGTCTCCGTCCAGAACCACCATGAATCGAACAAAGTAAAACTAACGTATAATACAGAATGAGCGTTAACTATTTCAACGAGTTGATTTTCGGTTTTTTTGTCACCGAAGTGTGGCGCTGTTTTGTCCTATTGCGGAGTCGTTATACTGTACAGCCTACTGTAGGTTTGTAGTTCACGCCACGTGCCTGTTTGCAAGATGTGGACTATTTTTACATACATCTTTCCTGTTAAACTTTCTTTTGCGCTCCTTCTCACAGTCTGAGGCTGGGGGATGATTAGTAACATCAATAACTGCGTTTATTTCTGCGTTGGTTTATTTACAATGTCGGAAAAAAAATTAATAAAAATCAGCTCCGAATCCATCACAGGCTTGTTACCCAGCATGCATCACTGTTAAATCATCACATATGCTTTATTGTTTTCTGTTTTCTTCTGGTTATAGACTTTATGCTTCTTGTTTAAAACAGTAAAACGGAATTGTGTGTGAAGTATTGTCTCTCTGACTGGCCTATTTTTGCAGATCATAAAACAAGGCGCTAATTAGCATATTGATCTTGGATAATTATGGACAAAATGAAGAGTGTGTTCTGTCATTTGAAAAATATAGTGCTTTAGTGTTAACTGGGGTTTATCAGTAATGTTAGTGAGGCAAACACAACAGAAATGGAAGGCCAACATGTAAACGTTTGTTATTTTAGGAAAGTGTGCTTTTAAAAATAATGATGATATTAATCCCCTTTATTAGAAAATTAACAGTTGATTTATCCGTATGACCTCGCAGGATCATATTAAACATTGCATATTTGCTGCTCTTTTTTCTCTCTATGAGATTCTGATTTCAAAATCATACCATCAGCACAGTAACCTACTTCCAGGCTGTTTTATATCCCCGTTTATTCCCCCAGATAGCCTATCACAAGGCCTGTTTGACAAATTTGATAGGCCGTGAGCCGGCTTTATTCCCTCCTCCTCCTCCTCCTCCTCCTCGCCATCTCTCTCTCTCTCTCTCTCTCTCTCTCTCTCTCTCTCTCTCTCTATGTGTGTGTCTGTTTGCAGTCGCAGCACATCACACTCCTGTCTGACGCGTTTTTTCCGGTTAGAGGGGATTTTAAAATCCTGCAAAATAAGGGAATCAGTTTATCGTTAATGTAACAGGAAAAATACATGAAGATCTGCAGGGAAAATATTCATCATCACCGAGAACAGGCGCTGCAGTGCAACTCTGAGGTATATTTATTTCTCTCTCCTAATTCAGGTCAGTTTTTTAAGGAATGCAAAGCATTTTGGGACATATATTTATATATAGAAATATTTTAAATGTTCCTTAAATGATGAAATATAATAAGCCAGGGAGTATATGGATGTATAATTTTTGGACTAAACTGAGGTAAGTTGTTAATATTTGAGCTAACTTTGAACGCTCTTTTAAGCTCTTTTAAGCTTTATTATACATTGTTTTTATTTTGAGAAAAGTGTCAAGTGTTTTTATAACAGAGGGTCATCTAGTGGTGTTTGTTTCCCTTTAAAAAGAAGTTATGATCTTCCATAAAAAATATAGCAAAACCCAAATCCTAAAAATAGTTGTATAAGTAGGTTAATTTATTTGCAAGTATTTATGTTAATGATAAATTGTTGCTGTTATCATTACAGACATATACGCTATTATACACACGTTTCACAGTATCATTTAGCTTTATTTATAACCGCAGATTCACTTCAGGACCAGACAATCCCCAATGCTTAGCCACGTTTTTTTTCACCGTCAATTATTGATGTTAAAGTTTCTGCAAACTCCAGAATATTTAATGAGGCCATGTGCTCATGTGAGAAGTATTCCTGTAGTAAGAGGGGAAGGAGGAGGAGGAGGAGGAGGAGGAGGCCCTGGGCAGCGCTGCAGTGCAGAGTTCAGCAGAGATATTGTTGTGAGCCTGGGAAAGTGTTGCGGGGCTGACGCCAGACTCTGTCAGGCAGGGAGGGGGCACCTCGAGGATCCCAGACTGAATTGTCATGTAAATGTCTCCCCGGCACGTTGTTGAACTTGATTTTGACTTCTTTCTTTACTGGGGGGCAAGAGAGGAGGGGAGGAGGCGGGTTACATTTTCCCTGTCACTTGTTTGTGGGAAAATCCATCTGAGGACATACACACGAACACACAGGCACAAACGTAGGTTAGTCCAACATACTTTATTTTATTTTATTTTTTTCAAACATTCAGAACAGCTGACCAAATGCATGTTATCTCCTGGATAAGTTATACATTGCAACCCAGACTTTAAAATGTTTCCGATAGTTTCTTTTCATATTGGAAATTTCATTATATTTTACTTAATTTTATTTCATGCTAGCATAGTTTGCAAGCTGATTTGTTGCATTAGAGCTACAATATGGCATGCACATACTACTAGATATATCCCGATCGCGCATGCTCAGAAGAAATTAGTTTTGTACATCCAATCAAAGTGAACAGTGCTCTCTTATGCAAATGTAGGAGCGTTTACTGTTCACAGTTTGGTGTCAGTTCAATTACACGACGATAGCAGGAGAGAAAAGGTTGATTAGATCTGTTTAGAAATGATGAAGAGGAGAACTGTTTAGAAATGATGAAGAGGAGGATGGCATTGATACAGTATAGAGGCAGACCTGGGCTGCACCTCCATGATACTTACAGATTGCTCATGCGCAATAATCAGATATGTAACTGCTATCTGATGCAAGCTTCGTTTGGAAACCCATGACTGTAGCTCCCTGTTATTGGTTTACACACACACACACACACACACACACACACACACACACACACACACACACACACACACACACACACACATACATACATATCCCTGCACCTTTTAAATATCCTTTCAAACTTTGAAAGATATTACAAGTTGCTATTCTCGTCCCTGCTTGGCTTCTTTTATCAAAGGTGTGATTGTTATCGCGCGCAGTATCTCATCTTCTCAGCCAAGATATCATTCATATCATAACATCACTATCGATAAGGCTGCATATTGCCTGCATGTGTTATCAGGCTTTGGCTAGCGGTGGGTATTCTATGCATCATGGAGAGAAACCAGGAATTCCTCTGCTCAATATGAATTTAGTTCTATGGCTTACAGGAATTAAAGAAAATATCTTACAACATATGGTGGTCCTTCATGTTTTAACAGCATCCTGAAAACATCAGTGTTCATAGAATATGCTTTATATATGCTTTTTATGCTTTTTTGTTAAAAGGCTTTAAAGATGGCATGGATTGAAGTTGTCTTTAGTATAATAAGGATGGTGGTTTATTCGGCAGCTTAAATTAGGTTAGAGGAGAAAGCAGAAAAAATGTAGGAATGTTGACATGACCTTTAATCATTTGATCATGTTTACAAGTTTATAACACGTGTTCAACAGGAGAGAGGGGAGCGTATACGTCTGGAGTAGTTTATAACGTGCATTTTGTAAGGAATGAGATTTTTCTTTGAACGTTTGTTAAGCTTTAATTAGGCCATCTGGTATAAGCCTAAACTATGTGAAACATCAAAGTTCTTTTTGTTGTCGAAACAGCCAATAACAAGACTTTTTATGCTTGCTTTTTATCTCCTTTTATTGCGGAATATTGCTTAGAATTGGTTTGATAATCAACAAATGATATATTATAACTAAAAGGCTTCTATAGTTGTTTTGGCTCTGATTTCATGAAGAATTGTCAGTGAAAAACCTGTTAATGCTCTGTCTGACTGTAACATATAGAACAAGTGCACTGATGATAACCTCTGACTGCTTTTGTCCTTGCCCTTATTTAAAGTTTAAGCGACAATAAATGAGTTGCTTCATGAATACATTTCTTTTTGTTCTAAAAATGTTTTTCAACATTTTGAATTCAATTCTAAAAATAAAAAAAAATCTATTGGCCTATTCTTAAAATCTCAAATGTATGGCAGCTGCACTTGTCTGTGTGTGCGCGCGCGCGCGTGTGCGTAAGTCTTTGCACATTTTTCGCCCTCCTCTGAAGTCTCTTATAGACATCCTGACCAACGAGGATAATTTGGAGAATAAACTCCTGATTGACGCACACCTGCTTACATTTTCCAATTGGCTCTGATGATGTAAGACCCCCCCCCCCCCCTCTATCTCCCCCCCCCCCCCCCCCCCCCCTCTCTTTCTCTGAGGCGGAGTTTCTCCCCTCTGCTCACCGTGTGCACGCTCTGCACTTGTCAGTCGCAGCTCGCGTGTGCGACGAAGAGGACACAACCAAGTCAGAGAAACCGAAGCACAATTTTAGCCTTCATATCTTTCCTTTTCGTTCAGTATTTTTTGTCATTGGATGAATCAGCCTAGACTGCGTTTAAGGCGGATTAGTTGGAGAATACTGACTGGAGTGGATCTTAGCTTGACGTGCAAGTAAGTGGGATGCTGCCTTAATGTGATTGGTAGAGTTTGAGCAACCTCGGCTTTTGTTCACTTTATTAAGGCTATCGTTTTATTACCTGCTTTAAGGTTATAAATAATCGTTTACATCCTGATGCATTTTTGAGTTTTCCAGAAATGTAATGTAAAGATGTGGCATTAGAGTAGTAAAGGCTTGATGGGAACTTTTTGTGTTTCTGAGGCCTGATGCAGTGTTGTACAAAATTAGCCAGTACAAACCCAGCATTGTTTGCAAAGAGCAATTTTGACTCCTTAAAAAATAAGTAGGCTTTATCCATCACTACACGATATGTATGGTCTACGTTAGTCCGTGTAACCTACCTTTATTAATGTTGCAGGAAATAATGCTGATTCAGTAGTCTATATATACGTGTGGAGACTCGTGTTTTTTCATGGCACCACTGTTTCTTTAGTAGAGCAAAAGTTGAACTTAATAGTAGCTCTCTTCTATCAATTGATACGTTTGTGAGAGTCTGGATGTGAAACATGGAAGCAAATAAGCAATAACAGTTTTTTTAAGAAACAAAAACTTAAATTCACTTTGTTACAATTAGAAGGCTAATATCGCGACATTTTCTATCAAAGCCTTTATTTTGTTTGTATCTATGTTTTTGTGTGGTCGTGTGTGTGAGGGGCTCAATATTGCCACAGGCAGGCGACTCTCTCTCTCCTTCTCATCCTCTCTGTGTTGGTGTCGGAGGGGCGGCCCCTTTAAGAGACGACGGGTGTTAGTTTGTATCTTTGGTTATCTAGCTGTATGAGTTTTAATTTCATAAAGCTAGAGAACCGAAAGTACTAACTGATGCCGAGCACTTCGGAGCCCAGGTGTGTGTGTGTGCGTGCGTGTGTGTGTGTGTGTGTGTTTGGGGGGGTGTCCTCTTGCTCCGGCAAGGAGGAAGAAGAGGAGGAGGCAGCAGGAGGAAGCAGGATGCTCAAGGAGGCTGCACGAGGCTGCCGATGAGGAGCAGTAGGGGTGGTGGGGATTCCACTGAGCCTCAAACATCATCGGTTTTTATTTCACACCGTAGCTCCATCTCAGCTCCAGAGAAGTCCCTGTCCGGAAGCGCATGAATGCTGCTGCGTTTAATGCTCATCGTGTTTTGGGTATCGCGGTGATGCTAGGGCCCCATGAGGACCCCCACAAGTCGTTTCTATGTTCAAATTGAAGACAAAAAAAAAAGAAAGAGTGGTGCACGTGGAATAAACATACTTAATTACTCAAGTGCGTGATGTAGTGGAGGCTTGTCATAACTGTGTGGGTGCTCTAACATTAATATCTGGAGGGTTAGACAGAAATAGTTAAAGGATTCCTGTGATTGGTCCACTCTGGAATCACGTGACAGTGTCGGCAGCAGCAGTAGAATGTTTTTTAAGCTCTCACATGTTGGTTATTGGTGTTTTTTTGCATACTGAGAAGTACCATGAGGCTTGTACCATGTACTCTAAATGAGGTGAATTAGTCCTGGGGGGTTATATCCAGACTCTCTGACTCCTCTGATACTGAGTGTGTCTCCATTAATGAGGAAAGGGGATGTCCCTTGCTCACTGTTATTTGAGTGTGTATGTGTATTGTATAATTGCGTATGTGCATTACTTGGTGCAACATGAAGCCTAGTCTGATTAGATAGTTTAGCACAGTGATCTGACATTGTAGATTGTGCTTTTCATCAGGTGACACTTATGTGATGGTTGTTAAGATTGTTGAAACTAAACCAGACCTTGCAGTATTTAAAACTTCAAACTCATATTGCATCAGTGACTCAGTACTAAAGAGATTCCAGGCTGTATATGAAGCCATCTTCGTCCTATATTTCCTACATGCTTTCATAGTTGCAGCTGAATCCAGGTTAGACATGGCAGAGACGTTCAAATGTGTGTTTTGTAGGGGGTATTGGAGTTTGCCTGCTAGACATGAACAAAATAGGACATTGGCTCATAGTTTGATCTATTCTTAGAGCAGAATCAGCGGGCCTCAGAGATGACTGAATATCCCAGAAGTCGTAGCATGCTCTATTTAGACCATGACTGACAATATTTGATGTGCACTGTTAGACAAGATTGCCTGGATGGCGTGTGAATGTGTGTGTTGTTGACGCTTGCATATGAGAACAAGTATTCTTGTAAACAATTTGACCTCCATGTCCTTCGTCTTGCAGTGATACAAAATAAATCTTTTTATCTACTGGTATTTTCACCTTAAAAGTCATGATTTTCATATCATTTATGTTGAGTTTTTGATGCTTTTCGATGCTGTTGGTTATAGTTTATTTGTTAGAGTGACTTTTCTTTCCACATTTCTCATAATCTTAGCTTTTCATAAATACTTGGCTGACTGTTTATACAACAGAAAATACATGTACTTGCACAAATGCAAAACAATTAGAAGTGCACTGGGTGAAAACACAAGTGTTGTTGTTTGCAAGGTCAAAAGCAGAATTCAGACTCTCATCCTCTTTTCTTTTATCTCAAAAGGAAAATGGCGACATCCTCAGATCTAAAGTTGAGACCGACTCAGAATGAAGACCGACTGCCACCTGACAAGAAGAGGAGCAACAGAGAGCCAGCAGGTTAATATTTAAGATATCAACACATTCATGTAGCAAACACATTTTGCTGTATTGTACAAATAGTTTCCTTGCCCAGCCTTATATTTATATTTGTGAGAGTCAGTGCAGTATAATAGATCAAGCCATTTCTTAGGGGCCTTCAGATTGTTTCAGCAGTCCTGTTTGAGCTATTGTGCAGCATTCACTGTGGGCTGATTTTTGTCCATTTATTGTGAAAATGGAGCTGGTTGTGTGTATGTGGGTGTGAAACATTCTTCGTCTGAGTTTTAAAATCTGAAGGTTTTTGCAACAGGAATGAGTGTGCAGCACTAGTAATCCTCCATTTTATTCAAGCAAAAAGGGACATTAAGATAGACATTTACTGCCAGGTTTATTTGCCCACAGTGTAAATGTCAGTTTTACATCATTCCTTTATGCATCATAATACATACATACACTGTGAAGCTGCTCTAGCCTACAGCAACAGAGTAAACGCTGTGGTTTGAGCAAGTGAAGTAAGAGCTCCATGTTGAATTCCATCATTCCTTTGAAGAATTTACATTTTTTAAATTGTACATCACCCCCATCCTCCACACACACACACACATCTCTCTTTCATTCTCACATGTCCAGCGTTTTATCCCTTTAAACACCGTGATCCTATTTGTCAGGTAGAGTGTGTGGTAGGTGCAGGGGAGGTGGCCGTGTAATCTTTGCTGCGGTTCTTTATCCCGTTAGGAGAGAACAGGCGACGTTTGGACCTGCTCATGTGGAAAGAGCGTTTGGGTGGCTCTGTCCTTTTCGGCCCTAATACCTTGACGAGTCTCCCTCCCCTCGAACAAAGTCTCCGGGTTATATTGTGAGCAAAGTAATGGTGTGCATTAACGGTATGCATGGTTTAGTAAAGGCAGCATCAGGTCAAAACTTGCTTTGAAAGCAAAAAGCTTTTGTATGATGAATTGTGTGATGATTTTGATTTCACATAACAATTACAATACGTTCCCATTTATAAAGGCTTCTTTCAGTTCTTCTTTTCAGTTATTTTAGCAAAGATCGAAACAAACATTTCTGACTTTTACGCCTGTCTGTCTTTCCCTCCAATTCCTCCTTAAAAAGTCCTGTGCTAGGAATTAAACAATAAGTACACATTGTTAGCAAGGTCAAATCTTCATGGTTCCACAACCTTGAGGCTCAATATAAAGCTCAGTTATTTAAATTTAGTGTGGAGTTCTTTGAGGCTCCCAGATTTTCCCAAGCTTTCTATTAGCATATGCAAGGGCCGGCCTGTGCTGCTGTTTTCTAAAGTGGATGTAAATTATAACCTCAGTATTATACAGACTGATGGGAGATAAATCTCTGCAGTAATACATTGCAGGGAGTGGTGGTGGTGGTGGGGGGGTTGGGGGGGGGGGGGGGGGTTTAGATGGTTTGAAGTGTGTGTGTGTGTGTGTGTGTGTGTGTGTGTGTGTGTGTGTGTGTGTGAGAGGTACTGTACAATAGCCAGTGGCAGATGGAATACAGACTAGCAAAGTGCGGGCTAATAGCATGCTAAACTCCTTTTTCACAGGCCAAGAGTTTGCCGTTTTTCTGCTGTATTTTAGGCAAAAAACAGGGAACTCTAAAAGAGGGAAATGCGGCTTATAGACATTTTAAAACAGATTATAGGTTAATTACATTTGAAAGTGTGTACAGATCGTTTTAAAGCAAATATTAACACAGGAAGATTACTAAGTTGAAATCTGCACTTGTGCGGTCCAAAAGGCTGAGGGGGCTTCAGGCCTCACGAGCCGAGTGCAGATCTCTTTGGAAACTCCATGCAAATTAGGGCTTGAATAATGAGATGTATTTATGAAGGGCTGGGAAGGGGGTCTCTGCTTTTGAAAGCAAGTAGGCCGGAGCCTGAATGGGATGGAGGGAGGTGGGGTCACATAGATGGGGGGGGGGGGCTCGTGTGTATGTGTGTGTGTGTGTTTGGGAAGAGGGGGTACAGGGGCCCCCAGCAGCCCGGGCCTCGGCTGAGGCAGCTGTGAAAAGGGGTCCCGTCTTTTTCCCACGCCCAGCAAGACGCGAAACACTGCTGCGTCTTGCTAGGGTCAAGTCCCATCACTAATATATATACACGCATAAATACACACACACACACACACACACACGCAGAGCGAGGGAGAGATGTGTGTGTAAAAAGTTGTGCAAATTAACAAGCTGTCTGGGGAGCTCTGTGACATGGGGACACCTGCTATACACCAAAAGGCTTTGCAGCCT
Organism: Symphodus melops; assembly: GCF_947650265.1. NCBI lineage: Eukaryota > Metazoa > Chordata > Actinopteri > Labriformes > Labridae > Symphodus > Symphodus melops. The sequence continues at coordinate 14,911,655 of NC_136697.1, read as the reverse complement.
CACCAGGGGCCACTGGGAAACAATTAGGTCATAACTTCAACTTGAACTTAAAATTGAACTGAAGATTAGAACTATTTTTTCTTTCATTCTAATTGTTGTTATTATATATATTTTAAATCATTTGGATAAGGATTCTGCTCTGGCAAAAATGAAAAATAATCACTGGCAAAATAGTGTTGATTGTTTAGTGGTTGTTTATTATTTTGTGGCAAATGTTAATTAATTTATTTATGTAACTAAAATGCTCAAAACTTGGATTAGTAGTGTGATATTTCACTTCTGCAATTATCAATTTGTCCATTCAGATACAAATTTGGCCTTGTGCTTATTTTGAGAACCCGACTGTCAACTTGGTATTGTCTGCGTTCACACTGACACAAACACCCACGCACTTTGCACACACTCATGCACACACCCACTGCTTCTCAGGGACACACAAAAGAAAAAAAAAATGAAACATGAAGTGGAGGAAGATATGGAGGAATGTTTCAGATGTGAACTCTTAGTGTGACCTTCTGTACTTGTTTAAATACAGAGGGCAGGGAGCTGAAAGAAAGGGGGCACATTTTATTCTGAGAATACTGATCACCATCTCTTTCATAAGAAACAATAATGAGCATGAAAAGAAAAGGCAAGGTTAGGCAAAAAAGATGTTCTGAAAATGTAGTGTGTTTGCCGTAAGACAAAAAAAGTGTACCTTATTGTTGTGATTTTGTTTGATTGCCTATTCTTGTTTACGAGCAGCGTTTTTCCACACAGCTTTCTGAAATACAATTTCTCCTCCTTGACTGCCTTTCTCCTGTAGCCCGTGTCACACACCCACCCCTTCCCACCAGATACTGGCACACCAATCAAATCTGTGCATCACTCCTTTCTCTCCCCGCTCTCCGCCATAGCTGCTCCATAGCAGTGTCACACTAATTCTGTTCCCCCTGCCTGCACGAGCTCCTTACTTTAAATCCACACGAGGCGAGCTGTTATCTTGTTGAGTATATTAGCAAGCACCCAACCTTTCGTTCTATCACACAGCTCTAGCTCTCTCCTCATTCTGCACCCCCTTCCCCCATTCATAATTTTCCCTCCTATTCAGATGAGTCTGAAATAGAGAGGGGGCTCCTTCTAATTAGCTCTGTAAAGACGCTTTGTGGTGGTCAGTGTGGCCACCAGTGTGTGCACAGAGAGGCGATCTGTGGCAGCTAGTGTTAGCATTAAGAACGTGTGTATGGGCCATTAATGAGGTTTGTTAGCTGAGTGTGTATCCTGCCGTTTGAATGCACCTTCGGCAGCCTTTGAAGGAACAGAGATGAAGAGAGCGAAGAGGAGGAGGAGGAGGAGAGAGGAGTCTTTCAGCGTGCCAGGTTGCAGAATACAGATTATGCATTATGCTCAGTGTGGTTTCCATTTGAACAGGAGATGAGGGGAGGATAAAGCTTCACTTGCATGTTGTCTTGGAAAATGTGGGAAATATTTGGGGGTCGTCTTGCTCATCGGGTGTTTGGGGTATATTTTCCTTCCCTTACCTCTGTAGTGACACAATGTCTAAACAGATGCAAAATACAAATTGTAGAACTTTAAGTTCCCTAGAAAATATTAGTACAAAGAGACTTAAGCTTCTTAACTAGACGGTCAAATAGACGCAACAAGCTCCTTACAGTTTGACTAAACACAGTCGCTGTCGACACAGTCAAATCTGAGTTTTTAGGAAATCCAAAACAGTCAGGGGCCGAGCAGTAAGGCAGCAGACAGGAGTACTGTTATAGAATTTTTTTTTTTTTTACTTGAACCAAGATCTACATTTATGAACCCAAAATGTCTTTAAAAAAGTCGGCTTAGTATAACTATAATGCATGTAAGGTGGAAACTTATAAGAACAAAGTCAGCTTAATTGGACATAAGGGACCAAACCAAGTTAAACACAAGGGTTAAACAACTTCTGCTCAAACCAGGAAGTACCATCCCTCAAAAACAGCCCTTTTAGAAAGAGGAAAAAGGATAAAACAGAAATGAGTGCCTCGTCTTACAGTTTAAAAATGTGCTTGCTCAATTAAACAATGTAAGATTAAGTGCAAAAAATATCCCATGTTCCTCGACCAGGAGAATGGTTTTCTGATGGATGGGATGAAAGATTCGTAGTTTTTAAAAAATGGGCAAAAAAAGAAAAGAACCACGGAGGCGAGAGTCCACCACACACTGGTCCCTGGTTTGACTCCCGACCAGCAACCCATGTGTCGCATGTCATCCCAGCTCTCTCCTCTTTTCAGCTGACAAAAGCCAAAAAGAAACGTGTGTTGCTAGGCTAACGAATACGATAAACCAAATCATTTCAATATGTTTTATTTGGGGTTTTTTTACCTTTTTATGTCTTAAACAAATACTTAGCTTTCTTCTTGATGTCTTACAAGAAACACATTACGATCATTCAGCATTAGGACAATATGCTGTAAAAACTGAGAGAGAAAATACATATTCAGATAAATGCAGAGGAGATGTGGTGCTTGCAAAAATAATCTATATCTGGTTAGCAGATGAGAGCCAGAGGTTTTGATGCAGAGAAAAAACAGGTTTGGAAATAAGGGATTGTATGGAGGGAAAGAGGCGACCTGCTGGGCTTGCCTGCTGCCTCACAGATTGTAAACTGTCACTCAGGATGCACACAGACAAGCCGACAGACATCATTTGCCCACATCACCCTCTTCTACTGAAACTGTCGCCCTGCAGCCCCCTACTGCTCTCCTCCTTTTACTTTCTTTCACTTCCTTTCCGGGCCTTTTTTCTTCCCCTGGACGTGTGCACATGCATGTATATAAACTCCTTCATCTATTTCCTCTATTTTCCAGCTTCTCTGTTCTACTTTTCCCTCTGTCTCCGGGTCTGTTTTCCGTTGATGAAATGAGTCAGCTTGCAGCATACTCTCCCCTCTCATTGTTTGCTGGTTCGTTGCCTCTCCATAGGAGGTAGAGAGTGTTTGGGCTCTTTCCCCTGTTTTACCAGTTTACCAGTGTAATCCTTTACAGCAGCACAATGAGCTCTCACTCCGGCCGCAGGATTCTATTAGGCTCCCAGAGAGACACGGTATCTCCATAAACACCCCTCACACAACCTATACCGCCTCAAACACTACCAAACGGATGCATTCCTCTTTATATTAAAAGTAGAACCTTCTTTTTTACCTGTGAGGCAGAATAAAAGCTTACACACTTACATTACAAACGGCTTGTTAACGCTGACAGCTTCACTTCCAACACAGGGTTGCTTTACAAGCGCCGAGCGAATAACAAGCAGCCGGGAACAAGCAAATGCTTGTTATACGGTCTTTGGAGGAACGCACAAGATGTTTAAAAAAAATGCTGAAGTCATTGAAGGATGTGATCTCCTCTCTGTGCTGCAAACACGATGCCATTAAAGAGTGCAGATAAACTCCTCAATCTGTCATCTCATGCTCATCGTGCAGATCAGAGGAACAGCTGGAGCAAGCTGGAAATGTACCAAACAACATTCTTTATTGTTATTTTTAAGAGGTAAAAGTTGCGCGGTGAAACGCAAGCCAAGTGTCTTTCCCTCAGTCTTAAACGTTCAATCAGCACAACAAGCGACACGATCTCTTTTTTCATGACCCCGTAAGAGACGATCTGGAAGCTCGAGGGGACAAAAGAAGGAAATAGACATAGAATAAGTAGTTGAAATTAAAACAGGGTCTATGTTGAAATACGCAAAGTGCAAAAACCATTTTTTTAAAAAAAGCTCTTTTTATGATAACACATGCAAGTTGACCCTGAGACTCTGCATCATCATATCAAGAATGAAAAGATCGTGAGCTCAGATCGTTCCCTCTGAAGTATGTAGAAGGTTTGCTTAAAGTCATTTTGTGCTTTAGTTTCCTGAACTAGTGGCCCCCCCTCTGTTTTCGCACAATGACCCCCTAAGCCTATAAGTTCAGGTATTAAGTTCAATAAACCTCCAAAGTCTTTTTGTGTCCTTTTAAACTTCATCTGCAAAAACTCAGAAGCAAGCAGAAACAAGACATGTTAGTGAAACACATTAAACTTAAAACGACGAGAACAAAAGCAAAAGTCTTCTTCATTGTTACCAAAAGAAGAAGCAGCAGTTCAGTTTACCAAATTCAGCATTGGCTCACAAGAAAACCACCCACAGTCACTCTTAAGAAACCCATTTATTATACCCAGAAGTGTTCAAACATAGCCTTAGGATTAATGTCTTAATACTGGCTCATGCTGTTGTTGGAATCTGTATTTTATCCAGTCTTGTTTGATAAAGTAATATATAACTTTTCAATATGCCACTGTAAGCAACATGGCTATTTTTTCTAATTTTGGCAAAATGTGGAGAAACTTCTAGAAATCCTTCTTCAAAGTTTTCTAAATATTTGAGACCGTCTCCTGCTTGGTGCTGCTGTAATGTGTTTGTCCACGTCTCTCTGTTTTGTTCAAGGCCAAAGCCACAGGTCACAGCCCCCCCCCTCCCCCCCTCCCTCCTCATACACAAACATATCCCTCCATCTCCCATCAGCCTTCCTCCTCCTGCCCCCCTTTCTCCATCCATCCTCCCCTCTCCTACCATCTTGATAATGCAGCTCTTTTCTCCCTCTCTGGGTGGAGGGCGGCCCTGAACCAACATTGTCCCTTACGCTGGCTCTAGTGGGGGGCCCTATTGTGTGTGAAGGAATGGGGAGTTAACACCCATGTCTGAACCCGCTCAATGGGTGCATTGTGTCTGAATCTTCCTCTGGCTCACCCAATCTCACCCCGCGTCTTTCCAGTGCACAGACCGAGGCAGGGTCCACTCCATGTACTAACCCACTGTATGAAGAAAACATGCATATCACTCAAAATGTGCAAACAATCAACCCCACATTTGAACCCTGTACTTTTCATGTCTGGTCTTTTTTTTCTCAGTAAAACACAATGAGCTTTGTTTATGCTTCTGGTTGGTTCAGATATGGGGGAAAGTGGGTGCACAGTTACTAAAGGAGGCCCCTGCATCTCATTTTTCTGATAGAAAAGAACAAAAGAACACATAAAGGACAATATTGTATTAGCATGATAACAGGATTCAGATGCTTTCAGTGTTTTCAGGATATATGGCAGTAAAGGGATCCACATAAAGTAATTCTCAAGATTAAAAAGAGAACTTGTGCAAAGCTAAAATAATTTCGAGACAAAGAAATTACGAGACAGTATATACAAATATGTATTAATGATGTTGGTTACTTGTAATGATTCTGATGAGAGCGATTCAGATGTGTGGTAAAACATTTAAGACAATGAGCAGAAATGGACGCGTCTGTATTCTGAACATTTTATTTGTTTCTGTAGAAGTGAGCGCCTCAAGGCAGGTTACAAAAGAGCAAGTTGGTGTTTTCTTCCCACATATTTTTAATCAAAGTGTTAGTGTTTACATTTGCATTTGCATTGTGCAAAGGGAGGCTGAATGCCAAAGGTGAGATTTTGAAAAACACTCTATTTTCCCTTATTTTTTTTGCAGATGGAAACAAGGGTGGGTGGTTGGAAGGCTGCATAAAGGCTGCTACATGACTGAACTCAGAGACCCAGCGTAACTCATCATCATTGCCACGGGCTTTCGTCTTCCTCCTCTTCCTCCCGTGGCCCCGTACCTTCCATCCAAGGGTCCAGCAGAGTCAGTGAAGCCCGGGCGGGGAGCTGGTGAGTGGGCCGGGAAGGATGGAAAGGCTCCCTGAAGGCTGGAAACACCTCTGGAGCTAGCGGCATGCAGGAGAAATCAATATGAAACACAGAGCGCTGCACAGCTCTGAGTGGGGTTTCCTGTGTTAGTCTGAGGCCTCAGGGCCCCGCAGACCTCCAAAGGACAGGCCCTGTGTGGCCCCTCTCAGCTGCAGAGACTGGACCTCGGTCCCGATCTCCGCTGGCTGTGTGTGGTTCTGCTGAAGGGGATCGCTCCCTGAATAATACCCAGAATGTTGAGAGACTGCCGAGAGGGATGTTTCCTTTTCTCTTGATTTTTCCTTCCTTCATAAGATTGACATCTCCCCCACCTTCTGCCTCCGGCTGCTTAAAAACCAGTTTGGGAGTTCTGCTTTTGACTCACTCCCCATCCTTGACTCGCCTGCTGCTTAGTCCCTGGCCATTTTTTATATTTGACAAAGAGACTGTACCATCTTTATTTTCTCCTTCACTTTCTCTTGGCTTGCCGTTACCATGGTGAGCTGTAGACAAATGTCTGTTTAAAACCATAAACACTGGCACATGAAGTTTGAGCATCTTTTTTTTTTTTCCCCCAACATGGTGTCAATGCCACTCTTTGAAAAAAAGTGAGTAAGCAGCAGAGAGCAAAGAAGATCAGAGCGCAGAGAGACACTAACAGTCTGTAGTGGAGCTGGTGAAATGGCAAGTATCTCTCATTCGCACTCCGCATTTTCCACTTCATGAACAGCTCTCCATGTGCTGCCATTAAGTCATTCCCTGTCTAATGTAGTCCATGTGTGTGTGTGTGTGTGTGTTTGTGTGCATTTGTGACACACCCAGCTAGCACCCTATACGGCTCAGAGAGGATCATATTAGGATGTCAATGACAGCCTTAAAATACACGTCTTGAACTTTGAGAAATGATTGGGATCTGACTGTTAAATTGAATTATAATTTGGGATCCATATATTTTAAAATAATTTTTACACTTTATGTTAAACTTTATTACACACAGGGAGCTTTAGGGTTATTTTTGAGTAAATGGTCTGTATATGTTTGTCCTTAAAGCCTTTGCCAGCCTGCAGTAGTAGCAGCAGCACCCACAGCTCGTCGTCACAGCGATGCAGTGCAGTGGTTTCCATCCACATGGGCACAGATTCAGACAAAATGGCTGCCAGTCTCCCCTTTCTGCCAAAGATGGCGGCGCATCTCTGTCGCCTGCCATCTGTGCATCCGTTAACTGTTGTCGAATGCAAATCGGGGCTAATTGCATTTGCATAACCTCCAACCATCATGTTGTTTGCATGCGCTGATAATTGCTCGTATGAACGGGGCGTAGCAGAGATGAAGCTCCAGCGAGGTGGCGTTTTACAGCGTATTAATGGCTTTTGTTTTTCTCTAAGATTGTGGGGCTTTGCACCTTGAAATGTGTCTGATGTGTGTTCGATTGCTCCTGAGATCAAGATCATGGGTGTTCTGTGCCATATGCCGTGCTTGCATGTTATTCGCTCGCATGCAAATGTCACACTGTACAAAAAGATTAGGTCGGACTGTTTTTCAAAATCAGATTGCGCTCACACACACACACACACACACACACACACACATAACTCTTCGATGAAAACGTTAGCTCAGACGCACACACATTCTCTAATTAAAAAGGAATCTATAGGCCCAACAAACTCCAGACCATAATAGTCTCATTTTAATGCACATGTGTGTCTGGTTACCATGGCTCTGAACAAATAGTGGGGACGAATGATTTTGCGAGAGAAGGACTTGACGAGTCAATAAGTAGGTGATCTAATCCTAAAAGGATATCTGGATCATAGGTTTTGAAGAAATCTATCTGTGTTATTCCCCAAAAATACTCCACTGATGTGGATATTAAAAACGTACTTAAGAATAATCTTCACTCTGTAATCAAGGACTGAGGCGCTGTTTAAATGATTACCTCACGTTTGGTCTTTTACCGGGGTTATGCCGTTTTTGTTTCCCATTTGATGGAGCTGCTCTTGTTTGAATGCAGGCGTTAATTCATGAGACAGAAGACGTCTGAGTAACAATGTGGCGCTCGTATTTGCATTCGCCCATCAGGCCAGCTGCCGTGCTGTACAGTTATGTCTACTGTGGGCAGCAAAATGGCGGTCACGCAAATCATAAGGTCCGTCTGCTGGTCGTGGGAGCTGAGGCGAGAGGAGGAGGAAGGGGGGAGGAGTAGGGGGGAGTTTGGGGCGTCTGGTTCAAGTGAGAGAGAGAGGGTTTCGGGGTCTAGACTGTGGGGTGTGTGTGTGTGTGTGTGTGTGGGGGGGGGGGGGGGGGGTCGTTCATGAGGGGAAGATAGAGTGGGGGGCGAATTTTGTGGAGAGGTTATTATTTGAGAAGAGGAGGGGGGGGGTGTCTGGTTTTAGGAGGAACAATTAATGAGGGAGTGAAGGGGGGGTAGTTTGTCTGCATTTGTGAACATGCGTCTTGGACATTTACATAGAGCGAGTAGGGCGTCCATATGCTGCGTGGCGAAGCAAACCTTCTGCAGGGTCTCTCTCACATGATCTGAATGAAGACCCCGCCAAACGCTGCACCCACCCAATCACATTATCGGGAATATACACAACCACGTTTCTCACAAGAACACTCAAGCGCTTCGACTACACTGACGTTAGTAACATCACTGTTTCGGTCTTTTGGAGCAGCCAATGAGGAGATGTGAAGCTGCATCAGCCAATGACAGAGTGTAAAGAAGCAGGAAGAGGAAGGGAAGGCAAGAGGAGTTTACCCTTGATGTGCCGGGTGAGAAAGCATCAACAATAAAAAAGGATTCTACAGGGAGAAACCAAAGAGGAGAAAGAAGAGGGGAGGGAAAGAATATGAGCAAAATTGGTGATAGCGCAAAAATGGGGAATTAAGCCGTGTATTAGAGGTGAGAATGATTATGAATGAGTCGCATTTTCATTCTGCGTCAGTAAGAGATGAGATCATATAATAATTACACATCAATCTCAAAGGTAAGAAGGGAAAGGAAACATCCCAATTACTAACAAGAAAGAAATAAAGCCATCAAGACGAGGGGAGGCCCAAGTTGAACCTGGGGGGTGACGTACGTCTCTTTAGATAAAAGCATCTGCTATGTGAATTGTATTGACGGGAGAGAAAGCCAACAATAAAGCATTCAACATGGAGAAAATAAGCTAAACACAACAAATAACAGCCATATCCTGTGGTATGTTGCCAAAAAAGAACACAATGTTAAAGCACACAATTAGGACAGCAAGTATGTATGAGAGGCCGAGAAGAAATAAAGTCGTGAAGACGAGCCTCAAATATGCAGACACCCAGACACAATGCAGATGTCCATAATGTGGCTTATGAATACTGACGTGTTTAAACGGTGATCGTCTCCGACCTAGAGGTCTGAGCGGAGCGTGGGAATGTGAGGAGAGCGTATGCAGAATAGTTGGGTGCTGGCTAGACACTCCCGCTAGCATGAATGTTGTAGTAGCAGGTGTAAAGAGGACCCTAGAGTTCAGGGGTCAAGGCCAGAGCTGGGGCTGTCTGGCTCGTGTGTGTGTGTGTGTGTGTGTGGGGACACTCTGCTTGTTGTCTGGGTCTTGCTGGATGCTAATGAAGTAGCCCTTCTGTTTGATTAGCACTGCTGTCTTTTGTTAGCCCAGTCTGCTGCTTCACAGAGGACTAGACTGAGTGTAGACTTGAACAAGAGCTGCTTCATCATCTCACAGTCGCAGCAGAACAGCAGAAAGGCAGATCGACAGGCAGCCTGAAGTCAGACCTCCCCTGCTGAAACTTTGATTGTGTTGTCTGGGAGCTTTTTTCTCCACATCTTCGCTTTCTATGACATTTCTCCTCTGAGTGACACGTGGGTCTCAAGCTCTGCAGTGTGGTGCCACTCGCTGCTTCTCTCAGGATTGATGGCAGCTTTGTAACTGAACTCCATGATTCAGGGCTTTGGAGGAAATTGACAAAATCCTGTTAAGAGTTTATATTCAAATAGTGAATTAGCACCTTTGATGCGGTTGTTATTTCTGTCAAATCAAACGTTGAATTCACTTTGGAGATAAGTAGGAACCATGACGTCTCAAAGTTTAAACATGGTGTGATTTAATATTTCTGTAATGTCAATAAACCCCTCATTAAGAAACCACTGACATCATTTTAATTACGAGAATGCTCAAAGGCCTTCTCCTCCCATATACAAAAAATATTACAAATATTCAAATGAGCTACACTATTTAACTGGAAGGTGTGATAGTTTATTGCAGTGATCCCGGGTGCGATGGTTTGTTTTAAGTAAAAAAAATTTTTTAAAAACACTGTCTGGTGAGAATACGTCTAAGAGTTGAAGAATTATGAATAAATTGCTGCCAAAAATAGTCCCCTCACGGAAATCTCTGATAGGTTTGCTAAAATAAAAGTACCAAACCTTTTTCAGGGTGCAGTTTTGACCTGTTAAGAATTTCAACGATATGTTTGTGAACGTTTTTATTTCAAGATAAACGAATGCACTTTGGGTCCTATTATAGTATGAAGCAGCAAAAGACATACTTTGGTGTTTCTGTCTGATTTGTTGACGATAATAAAAAGCTTTGACTGGTGCCACATAAGTATACCAAACATCAGTCTTTAAACAGCTTTTCACGTAGGAGACAACTGTGTTACTTTGCTGTTACACGATCGCATCCAGCTGTGGAAGCAGGATTGTGTCTTCGTCAGACTCATATTTTTTGACGACCCCAGTGCTCATAAAGGTGTGTTACTTACAGTATCCCTTTAAGAGTTACAGCATTACCTCATCAGGAGTTGTGTAAAGGCAGGAAGTGGGTGAATGGGTGAAGGAGCCCGGTGCTAACTCTCTCTCTCCTTTATGCTTGTGGGTGCAGGCTTCATTAGCTCCACAGAAAGAGACAGCTCGCTCCCCGTCCCCTCAATAGACCCATAGACCTGTCTCACCGGCACAGGCTCGGCTCAGTGGGGAGGGTGTGTGTGTGTGTGTGTGTGTGTCAGCAGTATGTGTGTATGTATCTGTGTGTTCTCGAAGCATTCACACGACTCCGGGCTTCATAGTTTCTCACTCATGCCTAAAGGAAGCTCAGCTTTAAAACTGTTTTGAGACTCACATCTTTGTCCCTCGTTCTCTTGTTTTCTGTCACTTGCTCTCCATTATTCTCTATTTCCATATTGTGTTTTTTTTAATGGCCTTTTCTCTTAAAAGTCTTAGATCTCTCGTAGTGCTGGACACTCGGTAAGGACGAATGAAACATTTCATCAGTCTTACTGCAGAATATTTGAATTGTAGGACCTTTAATCGCATGTTTTATTTGATATAAATATTACTTTAGTATTTAAATTCCTGATCATTCTACGGACTATTTCAAATGCCCACTTGAACAACAACTTCAAACTTAAAATTTAATAGAAACACTATTAATTACAGTTATTTAAACTACCATAAAACAACTGACCCGTGGACCATATGTAATTATCCACTATTTGATTGATCTTCTTTTTTTCCCCCATTTTGCTTAAGACTGACAACATTAATTTAGCACATGCTCTTATCACATTTGTAGTAGGCGTATTTTCTCCAAAGAAGTATTTGAAAATAATCTGTATCCTGTATTAAGAAGCTCTGAGGTTGGTCAACATTGTTAGAATTCAACTGAGCTCCAGCATAAAGAATAAAAATATTAAATTATACTTCCTTTACTGATTTTCTCTTTAGTTTCTCACGCTGCTAAAAAGCATTTAGTAAATACGCAAAGCATCACCTAAGTTTGATAGAAAGAGAAATCCCACAGAGATGGTGGATGCGTATTCTTTTAAAACACCACCATGATGCCTCTGTTTCCCATCAGGCACTGTGCTCAAGCAGCTACTTGGCGTCCTCGTCTAGTGAGGGGGAGGAGACACGTGCATGAGAAAAGGTGCTAGCATGAATGATTAGCATGTGCAGCCGCCATCGTAGGCTCTGCTCATTGTTGTAGTACTGCATTAATGAGTCCAGTTTGTATCACACACGAGCAGAGCCTGAGAATAACATCTAGCAGCATGCACTCAGTCTCTGCAAAACAAAAAATATATATGGACATAATATAATGCACACATATATTGTGTGATTATTGATCATTTTATCCAGTCATGTCCATATCATATCTCTGCAGTTTTAAAATGCTGATCAATGTATAATGAAGAAAAGTTTGTAGTACCTGCGGAAAACTGCAGGCTTTGACTTTGAAATAGAAGCATTACGAGAGAGAGAGAGAGAGAGAGAGAGAGAGAGAGAGAGAGAGAGGAAGGAGAGTACCACGTTGTGGCCTGGTTTGAGGATCCACAGGGATAAAAACACTTTTTCCCCTGCAAAATGAGATAGGATGAATGTTTATTACACACACACACACACACACACACACACACACACACACACACACACAAGCACAATCACACTATCGCACTAACACACAAATGTTGTTCCCTCCATCAGAGTAAGCTTGGTCTAGAATTGTGCAGCTTTGTTGTTGAGGCAGAAGACACATATTGCCCCAGATTTAAGTGAACCTCTTTCACACATGGAGCAGTTACTTGTCAACTCTGGAAACGACTCCAATCATCATCGTATCCCTTTTTTTCTGCATCAATTCGTACCACAGATATCCAGTAAACTGTCTGCGTGTGTGTGTAACAGACAACCTGACCTCTGACCCTGCCCCGCTGAGAAGCTTTCATTCCCTTAGGGCTGTGGCCCTATCTCTCTCTCTCTCTCTCTCTCTCTCACACACACACACACACACACACACACACACACACACACACACACACAAACACAGACACTCTGTTGGCTCTATTGGTAAAGCGGTCCCTCGGCCACCCATTCAGGGCTCAGTCACGGCCACTTAGAGCGCAGCAGACTCAGGGATTCAGACGAGCTGTGATCCAATGACATGTATTTATAATGAGGGGGCTGCGGGAATGTCTTTGTTGGACGGACACAATGTCAGCAGAACAGTGTGAGACTGTGTGTGTGTGTGTGTGGTTTTTTTTCTTTTTTGGGGGGGGGGGGACTGATTCAGTCAAGTTGAAGTTGTTTTAAAGTCTGCCTTTAAAAGGATTGAAACATTTAATCATTTAATCACCAAACGTGAGGTAATCATTTCGTAGAATCAGGACTCTCATCATCTTTTCATTTGAGGTTTTTTTTACTCACATCAGATCTGACGTCTTTAAACCGAAAGACTGAATAGACAAATGTTAAACCTGTGTGGCTCATGATGGCCTGCTGTTGTTTATTTGTTTGTTCTGTTTTATCACAGCTTTAGACTTTAGAAGTTTCAACTCAAGCAAAGACCTTAATAAAATAACGTTGAGTAAACTGAGCCTCCAAGCTGTCCAGACTTAAACTCTGAAGTATTTTGCATTCATTTGACAGTATGTAGACTGTAACAAGTGGTGTGTTCCAGTCAGTCATAGCAAATCCACTTTTTTTTTTTGGTATAATTTGCCCTCTGCAAGGTGATGTCGTTAAACGTTACAACACATTATTTTAATTCTCAGACAAATTGCCTGGCAATATATAAACTTTAAGTAACAACATGGCACTTTGTTCTCGTTAGTCTGTGTAGTTTGAGTATGTAGTGTTGTGTAGACTAGTGTTTATTCAGGACTGCAGTCTGCCCTCTGCGTGCATGAGTCAGTCTTTGGGACAGTGTGGGCAGAAGAAGAGGAGCCCTGGAGAGTCCTCCAGGCTGAGGAAGGCCACTCATAATGACCAATGCCTGAAACACTGCAGCTACCCAGGGACCAATGTCTGCTTCTGATCTCCTCAGTCACCTACTCAGAACCCACACAGCCCTGATTTTTACTGAACTGTTGCTGCATGATATTGCACAAAAACATGACATTTTGAAAACCTGCAGAAATGTTGTGTTTCATTGAAGGTTTTGCAGAGAAACAAGAACTTCAACTCTCAGATTTCTACTGGTCATGTCCATATGTCGTTCAGTCATCGTTCAGTCATGACAGTGCAAAACCAGACAGCGGAGCGTGTCGGCTCGGTGGATGTGTGTGTGTGTGTCTTCTCCCTTGTGGAGTAATCTTGGGGTTCCCTGCTGATCATGTGTCCCATCCTTGCTCCAGACTACAGAGGTCAAAGGTGTTGGAGTGTGGGCTCAAACACAGTAGCATATTGGCAACCATTATGATATCTCTGCCCTCCCCTTTACACTGGAACCAACTCCGTCATTTTGTTTTTCTATCATGTTTGTGTGTGTCATTTCTGATTCTGAAGTTTCTGTTCATCTCACTGATCCCAGCTGAGAAACTGATATTAGTTGTTGTTTTTATTCCTCACATGTTAATTTCCTTTCCTCTGTCGTCTTGTCTTTCTACAGGTTAATGATGTGCTGAAAAAATCCCTAATTGGCTGAAAAACTTCTGAATCTAGGAAAAACATCTCAGACTGGATTGGATTGGATATCCTGACGGTTTTGGGGTTTTTTGCCCAATTAAATTCTTTACATGATTTTGAATGAACAGTCACAACTTGACCTCTGAGCTGAATCACAAACATGTCAAAAAACCGCTAAACTGGACTGACTCCAAGAAGAGGACAAAGAGCACTCAGTACTAAGATACAGTTTTCCAACCAGCTGTGCCTTTCTTAATGTTTCCTGTAAATTGGTTTTGTTTTATTAAGAATTTACATATGAAAATGTAAAATAATGAAAGAAAAATGGGTTTTATTTATTAAAAAATGTACATTGTATACATGATGAAATGTATTGCACTGTAATAAACACATCTGTTTTTCATGCTGAACTTAAATATCTGTAATCAATCATGTTGTTCATTTTCAAGAGTCTGAAATAATAAAATCCCAGAGTAATTAAAGTGTTTAAACTAAGAGCTCCGTTCGGTTGTCAAGTTTAACTGTGCTACAAAAATCATCCCGTATTTTCTCAATGGCTGATTGATCCGTTTGATTTCCTGTGAACCTTTATGTTTGTGTGTGACGGTTGTATTGTAAAAATTGATGTCTATTAAAAAGAAAATTAACTTTGTATTTCCTTTTTGTGAATTTATTCTGTTTTGAAACATACTTTTAGTCTTAATATCAGTAAAAGTTCGGACACAATTCTCCCAGGATTAAAATCATCAATGAAAGCTTTCATTACTGTTTTGTATTTCCAGACAAATAGGGTGAAGTGCTTCTATTAAACTCATTAACATAGTGTATAATTTTAAATTAAATAACATATTAACAAAATAACCCTCGTAAAACTTGATAGACTGTTTTATGGATTGACTTTTTCTGTTATTCCAGATTTTTTGGTTTCTAACTTATTCATGTTTTTAATAAAAAATATTTTTCTATAATTGAATAGGCCAAACATGACCAGCTAACTAATCTACTGTACAGGCCTGACCTCTCAGAGAGCCAAATGCTACATGTTTTTTCATCCTGAAGATGACGTCAGTGTCACTTTCTCTCCTTTATTTTAAATGCTCTGGCACATTTCAAATAACGTGTTTTCATATGAAAATTTTGATCTTAGAAAAACTCTAGTCCATTAGGCCTGTAGTATTATAGAGTGTATTCCTTTGATTAATATATGGTGTAAAAGAAACAAAATGATGAGGTATCCCTTAAAATAAAAAGAAGGAAAAACCTATAGTTTAACAGCTTTCTCCCTCAAAATTACAATAAATGTAAAAAAAAATAAGAATAATGTTAGTTCAGTCACAAAAAGGGACTTTATTTCCATCCAGTTTTTAAGTCAAATATTGTTTTCCATTTATGTTGGTATTTAAGTAAAAATAACAAGGGGAGATTTGACTTACTGTATTTCAGACAAGAAGAAAAGAGAGAGGGAGAGAGAGAGAGAGGCCATCATCTGAATAAATGCAAATTGTTCCTGCCTCCACCTGGCATCGTGCCAAGTATCTATAGCAACCACATCCTATGACAGCCTCCATCAGCCCCTCCCTCCTTCACTCTCTAATTAGTCCTCTATCTTCACTGGAGCGCTTTTCTTCTGCTGCTTTTTTCTCTCACAAATTCCCAGGAATCTTTGCACAAAAAGGCTGCTTCAGGTTTCATGTCCAGTTCAAAGACAAAACCAATTATCTATAATATAAGACAAAATAAATGTAAAACAAAAAAAACTCAATCAAATTAATTTGGGTTTATTTTATTTTTTGCCAAATCTTGTTATATTTTAATGTATCTGAAACATTTTGCTAAACTCAGTTATATTTGTCAATAAGGACGAATTTGAGTGAATTCTCCGTTGGGTTTGAATGAGGCTGTGTCGTATTCACGGTCAAGTTCAACTTGTCCAGTGAGGCCTCGGGCAAAGACGCAACACTATCTGACCTAGCTCAGCCTCTCTTAGCTCAAAGCGCTGGGCTGCAGCACCATCTATCGGTCATATGTGGAACTACAAACAAAGGGACTGACTTATTCATGTGTATGGAGCTCCCTCCAGCTTTCACTGCACATCATTACTCCCCACGTGTCTTCAGTAAAGAATTTAAGTGCTTAATTTACAGTCCATGGAACAGAAAGCTTTTTCAAAAGAGGCCCGAAAGAAAAGAACACGATTCATTGACAGTAGAATTTTTAAAATGCTGCAATTAAAGTACATTATTACAGTTTCTGGATTAATTTAATCATCAGCTTTATGGAACCAGAACACTCATGATGGATACACGCGCGCGCACACACACACGCATACCTTAATCCATATACTGTATAAGTAAAAGCATTTATCCATTATGAGACTGTTCTGTTTCCATGTTTATCAGTCAGCCTTTGAACTTATGAATGTATTGACGAGGTTTCCAACTCATTTTATTTTAAACATTTGTACATTCATGTTTTTATTTTCACATACATGTTTTAATAATTATTGCTGGTCATGATTGTTTGTTTTGAAACTGTTTGCACATTTTATCTTAATTTTTAAAGTAATGTTGCCTTTTTCCCCATTTCTGAGAAATGCATATATGCTTCTTTCTCATACTTACAGGATAAAATAAAAAGCAAAAGCAAATCCACCACAAGAAAAAGAAGTGGCTTGAAAAGAAAGAAAATTGTAACTGAATAAGATAGAGCATCAATCTGTTGTCAACATCCACTTTTATTAGAGTATTTCAAAATGTTCCTACAGATACAACATCATCAGCAGATACATAGCACAGGTCATGGTTTTTGTCTGCACGTTTACATTCAGTTGGCACAAATCTCAGATTTACAAAACAGCCGTCACATAGCTGTTGCAGTGAAACATGTTGGAACATGCAAACACAGTATTAATAAATGTCTGCACATTTATGATGAAACACCCCAAAACCGGATTTGATCTATTTACTTTGCTTTTACAAAAGCAAATTAAATCACATTTTCACCAGTTGTCGTTGTTTCTGTGTCGCTCCACATTAAGCCACTCTCAGGTTCTCAAAAAAACTAAAACATCTTTCAAATCAAAAGCATACAATTATTTGGCATTTTACGATTGTCTGGGATTTTGTGTCACTGTGAATTCCATCATTTGTTGACTAATCTCTTTTATTTAAAAAGGTAGGCCAAGAGAAAGATATGAATGTCTCGTATTGTTAGGAGTGTTTCCAATTAAAATCAGGGTACAAATATAAAATAAACACGACATTCCTCTGATTAGTCAAAGTGTGTTTTGAATTGATTGGTCAATTCAGTGAGGGATCTAAGGAGCATGTCTCTTGCCCTACACATTAATACCCCTCAAGGCTGTGTTAGTTTAAGTTTGAAAAAGTTTAAATACAAAAACTGAAGTTAAACATTCAGACTCAGAGGTTTCTAAAATCCCCAAAACACTAAACCCCCTGAAGTCTTGTCACTTCAAGACTGAAGCACGGTTAGGAAATGGAAGCAACCTTGAAAAAGGTTGGAAAAAGTAGCTCAGTCATAGTAAAAAAAACATTACTACACCTCACTAGGCACTTAGGAGTCAGAAACTACCCTTTGCTCAACTTTCAGCCAGTGCCTACACCTCGCCAAAGGCTGTCACTGAAATCACCTCAGCTACTTGTCTCTCTCATCCAGTCTAAGGGGAGTCGATTCAATATTAGATGATTATCGAAAGACTCTTTGTAGTCTACATTGTGTCATTTCACTGTTTGATGATGTGAATAATACCTATGCTTCTGAATCAGAGAGCTGCTACAAGTCGATACAAAAAAACCATCACAACATCCATGAACAGACAGGCAGCCATTACATTACATGATGGTAGTCAGACTGAAACAGGTCAGGGAAAGAATGAAGTGTAATAAATGAGGACAAAGGGTCAGAGAGGTTAAACTCCTTCTCTGATCGAAGATGTAAGTATTTAATTCAGAAGCTTAATCTATTTTATTTAACCACTGTGTTTATGTGCCTGTCGTAGTAATAGGACAAATGTGAATGAATCCTTTAAAACTGATAAAAATGTTTCCATGACCAAAAATGGAGGATCAAAAAGTGTACCCCAGGAAGCCTAGCTGTGCTCTCAGGTCCAGCTAACAAATAAACACATGTTCAGTTGAGTTTTCAAATACTAAGCTATCATTTCAGTACAAAGTGAAAGTTAGCTGCACTGATTGTATAAGATAGCTTTTAAAATGAACTGAAACTTTTCTTTATCAGAGATTTCAAGTGTACTCTTCTCATTTCTGTATACTACCAAAGCTTTCTTAAAATCACATTTCATAGAAAATGTCAGTAAGCGTCGTGTTTAGAGTCACATGATTAATCATATAACAAACATGTATCATGAAGCAATTTGTGTTGCCAGATTCTAACCAATACACAGCCCTCATTTAAAAATGATAATAAACACTACAACAGATATAATCAGTCAAATATTTGATTAGTTCACAAAGAAAAAAAGTATCAACTAATATTTATATATCTGTAACACTTACAAGCTGCTCATCAGTTGAAGAGTTTAAGTGGACAGGCTTTTGTTTTTGCAGTCTTTACTTTCACACAGAAGACTTCCTGTTTTATTTTGGTAAAAGTGCCCTCTGCTCCACTTTGCTCTGCAGCCAGCTGCTCGCTCGGCATGTGTGCTCTAATTATAGAAACGTGGACTCTCTTTGAAGACAGTGCGCCTTGCATCAGCACTGCTGAAAACTTCTCAGACAAGTGAAATAAAAGCCCAACATTTGAAACCCAGACAATTATTATTTTTTTTTTTTTTAAACATACATACTTGATTAGTATTTAAATATGCACTGATGTCGAGGACAATACTGGCCTCTAACAAAGACAATTAATTAGATCTTCACCAGGTATGTGCATATTTCCAAACAAGTTAGTCCATGAGCATGAATTGCTACAGCTATGAATGAAAGTCCATCCTTGTTAGAAAATTATTTCTAAAATCTGTCAAAATCTAAGCAAGTGCAAACAAAGAAACGCTGCAGCTGCAACACAAACTGCAAAAGGGAAGACAACATTTGTAAACTATGTCTGTGACTGTGTTGGTGCGGTGATACGCTGATCCAGACAGGATAACAGAAGTACCTTTAAAATATCATGAAAACCCCTAAAAGATGACACGAGTCAAAGCAGCAACAACTGAAGTTTGTGAACTTCATTAGGTAGTTCTCTCTGTCGGCTTGGATCATGTTACATACAGATGTTTCTGCTTGGCTGTTAAATCAGCAGGTTTGATTTAACAGGAAATACGTTTTCAAACAGCTTCATGGAGGTTTCATAGGTCTGTCAGTCATAAGCAGCTAAACTGAAAGATTCGTCTCACTGCGTCAAATCGGTTTGATCTGTACTTAATACTCCAGAGATCGAACCCGTGCTGCACTGAAAAACACAGCAACATAACCACAGTGAAAACAAACACGTTCATCAGGGCACTCGTGTGTCTACACTGAATGTGTACGTGATGTCAAATGATTCTACTTCAACTACAACTGAACGTCTGACCACATGGGTGCTGCTTTTTGTCTGTGCCGGGCAATGTGTTTGCTCTGAAGCCATACTCCTGTGCTTTATTATACACACATGATAAAATCTCATATATAACTAGCTTATCGTCTAACCTTTGGTACAATTCCTTAAAAACAAACTCACTAACAAAAAAAGTTAACAAAACCTCATCTGAAATGTACTCTTCTTTAATCAAACGCATCAAAGATTTATTCAGGCGGCAACTTCCACTGCATTTTCAATTTTAGTAGTAGGGAGACCTGTGAGTGTATGGTGTGTGTGTGTGTGTGTGTGTGTGTGTGTGTGTGTGTGTGTGTGTGTGTGTGTGTGTGTGTGTGTACTCTCTTATTGACAAGAACACTCACAGGTCTACTCTATTAGGACAGAAGTGTTGTAACTTTTGTGTACATACATTAAATCACGGAACATATTGCACTTGGATGTAAATAACAACAGTGTGTACAGGTTTTTCTCAGCATCATCCAACAAACCTCCCGCCAACAGGAAGTGATACAACCCATGTTAAACGCAAATTAGCAAGAGAGTACACTAACATTACCCTCGCATCCTGAGCCATTGTGTTTACTTCTACCCAACAACACACTTGTCACTCTCTAACTGTGCTTCTGTGCGGTGGTACATCAGGGACCTTCTCATCCCACTGTCCCCCTGTTCTCCCTCAGTATCGATATTATCGGTTGGTGTTGCCCCTCTGAAGCAGCTTCTTCAGGAGCATCTGAGTGTGGTCAAACGTGGTGAAGCTGATCCCCACCGCGATGGGCCCTTTGACCCAGTTCATGCTGAGACCTTTGTAGAGTCCACGGATAGCCCCCTCCTCAGACACAATCTCCCTCATGGTGCCCAGGATCGTACCGTACGTGTGACCTGTGACTCCAGCAGTCTGCATCCTGCGCCGGACCACATCAAGAGGGTAAGAAGCTGACTGGCCGATGAGACCCGCGCAGGCTCCAAATGCCATACGCTCATAGGGGTGGGGCTGTGGACGCCCACTGCGCTCTACAAAGAGAGAGACAACACTCCATAAACAAACATGTAACACGTGCAATATAGACAGCAGTTTTTAAAAGAAAGGGATTACAGATGAATCCATTTGAACTGACCTGTGTGTGCTTTCTTCAGTGTCTCATAGGTGAAGAAGCTGAGACCAGCATAGGGAACAACACCCAGGATGGTGGGAGTAAAGCCTCGATACAAAGCCTTCAGACCCTCTTCTCGAGATATCCGCACAAACACGTGAAGGATGTTACTATACCTAAAAGAGTGGAAACACCATAAACAAAACGCAAACAATGAAAACAGCAAATCTCACATTCAATGTGACCTCCACCACTGACCACATACTGCTCCATATGCACACATTCTTGTAGAAAGGGATAAAAAGGTGCAGAAATCTGGATCCATGGTCATGTCTGTGGATTAATGATTGGAACTACAACAACATTGTTGTGATGTTCGCCTTCCACAGACTTCTGGCAGAAGGTATTCTTTTCACACACGCAAACATACTTGTGAGCTGCACGTGTGAACACAAACAGCCAAACTGATAACCCTCACTTTACCTGGAGGTTTTCCTGCCAGCCCCTAAGTCAAATATCGGAATGACGTCAGGGTGAGCTGATGTATGAACACAGCAGGAAATATTCGCAGCGAGCGAGCAGGTGATGACATTTTTATTCTGTGATCGCCGTGCAACTGTATCAGTCTTCCTGCACTTCATGTAGCTGCTTCAATAGTCTTACACTTCCAAGGATGTTACTTTCCAATCTTTTTGTCTCTACTGTGAATATGGCCTCCTATCTAGGACTCCGTTTCTTCATCCACACATTGGATGGGTTGTAAACACAACACTTCTACTTCAGGGGCAATCTGTCTAAAAGATGTCTAAAAAATGTTCAGGGGTTCATGTGTTCAAAGGGTGAGAGTTAAACTACCGTTAATAGCCACTGCTGGAAAGTGGAAGCTTAAGATGAACTTACATTTCCTTTGGAGTTACAGCCATCCTAGCTCGCACCATGTCCAGAGGATAGGTCAACGTGGCCGCCGTGATACCAGCCATAGAACCCGCCAATAACCTTGGAAATGGAGGTAGAGCTCTGAAAAATCGAGACGAACACAGACAGTGTTTAAATCAGCCTTTATCTTGATTTCATTAAAAACACTTTTATCAATTTCCACCCAAAAACACGACAACAGTCTAAAGATGTGCCAGCAGACCTGAGTAGAAGGCATAAACCACACACACACACACACACACACACACACACACACACACACACACACACACACACACACACACACACACACACACACACACACACACACACACACAGACACACAATCTGACACTTACTTCCCCTGGAAGCCGTAGTAACCTCCAAGCAGCGCTTTGCACTGCTCGTATGCACAGAACTGGATGGCAGCGAACGGGATGACTCGCACCATGGTGGCAGAGTTCCCCCTCCACAGACTAAAGAAGCCATCTTTCAGGTAGGTGCGGTAGATCAACCTGTAGGCCTCCTGTGATTCATTGTACAGAAACACAAACATATTGTCATACTCGTGTTCAACAGAGATTAACATCCATACGAGCAGACACTTAGAATAAATATAAGCTTAACAAACCTTGGCTGAGAATCTCGCTGAAGACACTGAAAAACAAAGATGAAACACACATTTATCCTCACAGCTATGAATTACAGACCAATAAAACGTAAAGGTTACACATTAGATCGTATTAGATCTATGTGTGCCATTCCTATTCTAAAAAGAGATTCCACTTTTAGGTCAGCAGAGTCTCCGTCTTACCTTGGAAGATGATTTTCGTCCTGTCTAGTGGGGCGACAACCGTCTTGGCCACAGCTCCTGCTAAAGCCCCGGAGAAGAGCGAGTTGAGGACAGACTTAGTTTGTTTGTGACTCTGAACAGGGAAGAAAAAATAGTCACATTTTAAGGTCATCAACAACAATGGGATGCTGTTGATCATTAAACCAGAGTTATGTAAGAAGAATACATCAGAAGTACCAGCTCATAGGAACTTCACAGAGAGTGAGCAGTTCTCCTTAAATTACCAGGGGACATATAAGGCAACTGGAAGATATTGAGTCCAGATGAGTTTAGCTATTTCATACAAGAGCATGAAAACCTTCTGATAGAATTCAGACAATAAACGGTTAAAGCACACAGACTCTGAAATAACATCAGCCAGGCGACTACAAACCTGCCACTGTGTGTAAATCACATGTGAGGTACAACTTTATTAATCCCTCTAGGGGCAATAGGTTTGGAGCAACTTGTACATAAAATACATTAGGGATGTAACAATTCACTAAACTCATGATACAGTTCTCTCCAGTTTATTTTACAGAATGAGACTGTGAACAAATTCTGACTTTCTCTTAACAAGGGGAGCTGATTGGAGCTTCTCGCGGTGGTGTCGATTAAACGCTGCATCCCGTTGGTTCTGCTGTTCGTGTAGTTCGCCGACTTCTTGCAATATTTGCACACAGTTTTCGTCTCGCCCGTTGTCTTCTCAACTCTTTCTTTTTCTGTCTTGGTGATGCCAAAATGCTTCCACAGCTCTGATTTAAAAGACGGTTGTGCCTTGACAGCTTTGAATCGATTTTTTTCACAATTTCACGATTAATCTTTACATCCCTAAAAGACATACCGTAAATTCCGTACTATTGAGCGCACCTGGATATAAGCCGCACCGGCTAAAAATAAGTAAATAAATGTATTTGTACATATATAAGCCGCACTTGATTATAAGCCGCAGGTGTCCACGCTATAGCAAGAGCTATTTACACAGACGTAGGCTACCGGTAACATCCGCAAATACTGTAGCGTCCGTACGGACGTTAAAGGACGACGAGAGCGTTCAAATAATAACTTTTAATAACCCGATCACTGTCGGCCGTGACCACGCCGTTTACAGCAGAGAGCAACACATAACTTGCCGTAACAATCCAACTCTCTCCCCCAGCGTTCTCTCATACAGCCACTCAACACGTTCTCGCTGGTGCATTCACTGACTCTCCACATAATCGGAATTATGAACACATTATCAACTACTGACTTTACAACATGAACCGTTACAATACGAAGCCTAGCCGACGGTGTCTGTAACACGGCTGATGAAAAAGATGACCGTAATATATTTCACAAGAAAAAGTCCATCCATTCACTGCCTCAGAATGACTTCATTACTCACTTCCTCAGTCTCTGTTGTCGCTGTCAGTGTCATCTTAACGTGCAGCAGCTCTGTTAGCTTCTTTGACAGCCAGCTCGATCGCCTTTAACTTGAAAGCTGCATCATATGTATTTCTCCGTGTGTTTTCCATCATGAGGGTGCGTGCATGAAGCGCAAAATGACTGATATTAAGATCCGACGTGACGAAGTCAAATGTTTTTGCGGCAGAAGCTCATTGTCCCCCATAAAAAATCCATGCATTAGCCGCACCGGAGTAGAAGCCGCAGTGCTCGAAGTGTGAGAAAAAAGTAGCGGCTTATAGTCCGGAATTTACGGTAAATGTACAAAGGAGCGCGATGGACGTAAATAAATGGTGAAAAACATGACAGGATCTTAAAGGACTACTTGTATGAAACAATACAGGGATCAGTCTTGATTAAAGGACTAAAAAGTCCATAAAGAAATATAAACCTAAGCGTCTTTTTTTTTTCTCATTGCTGAGGTGATGAACAATAGGGACACATTTAATAAACAAACATAATGACGTCCTGAAGGCAACACGTCCAGAGGAAGCTCACCTCAGCATTCAGAGGGATCTGAGCTGCTGTTTTCTACAGGCTGTATCTGTGGACAGCTGTGAGATGATGCAATCTCAATTATTCTACAAATGTAATGAAGATGACCATTTATTACTAAATAATAGACATTAACTAATCAGTAATGTGAAAATCATTTCGGTTCAGCCTGTCTGCTCGGATGTCTTACAGTATGTTAGCTGCTCTTTAAAAAAAATGTATACTGATCATTACTCTAGAGAGCAAAAGCTAAAGTGTGAGTAAAAGGTACATGAAGTACACGCAACAGACAAGTGAAGTACAGATGCCTACAAATCGTAGTTCATAGTTACGAGAACAGTCATGTAATAATGTGTCAAGAGTACGACTGAACACAACGACAACAAAAAACAAACCTCTGTATATCAGTAACTGGACACACACACGTCAGTGTAACATTCACAGACGTTAACGAGAACTGAGTGACTGCTAACACAACATTCAACAAACAGGCAATCTGATCTGTTACACCATGTTATTTACTAACTCTGTCGTCTACATATAAATAGAGCGAGTGCTCACTTTGAGTGATGCGTTTCTATTAGGAGGAGCTGACCACAAACATGAACAGGATGACTGTTATACTGTCATAGTACAGTGATCATTACAGAAGTGACTCTTTGAGCTGCTTCGATTAATAACTCAAAAACTAAAGAGCTGCTGACAAATGATATTCTGATGTCCTCAGAGGTGCCCAAGTACTCACTGTCAGTCGATCAGCTCCATTATTCTTATGTTAACATGACTGATGATTGAATCTCCCAGTTTTAGATGGAGCAAAATAAAATGGGCAGAAACACCTTCAAGTTGATTTACCTCAGAGCTGGACTCCGTCTGACTGGAGGAGGCAAGTGGCAGCACATCTCCCCGAGTGAGTGATTCCTGTCGTTCCTGGACTCCATTACCCATTTCCGAGGACTACGCACGGCTGTCACTACGCACGCTCATGAAGTCAACCACTGGGGGGGGCGCTGAGAGAGAGAGAGAGAGAGAGAGAGAGAGAGAGAGAGAGAGAGATGGATCAGATGGATAAATAGAGGTCAGCTTAAGGTTCACATTTGTCATAAAAGTAAAACAACTGACGGAACAGTTGGTTGGCTCAGCTTCTTCTCCGGTTACCATCAGAGAACTTTGTCAGGATCAAATGTCAAGCAGGACTGTAATGTTATGAGGATTAGCCATGCAAACAGTTATAATGAAACACATTTATGATTCCTGAGTCTGGTTTTGGAAATCACTGTGTGTGGTGATCAAAAAGATTCAAGTTGAGCACGTTGGTAACTTATGAATAAAGAAGTCTAGTCTAGTTCTAGCAGTGTCACGTCACCTGATCAAGGCTGCTTACATTAAACAAGAAACTATAAATACAACATGCACCTATACTACACAGTTGCCTGGAGGATAATCCAGTTAGTTACCTTTAGTCAACTGCTGCGCCTATGCCGGCTATATAAAGACGCTGAGCGAAGAAGTAAAGTGAGTTACGCTCACAGATATCTCTTTATAGACAGCTGACCTGAGGAGCTGCAGTCGGTGAAAGGTGTGTGTCTGAGCCCCTCCCTTACTAACAAACCAGAAAGTCACGTCTTGTCATGACAGTGTTACCTCTATATTCAATAAAATAATAATTTAAAAAAACTCACATCACACAATATTTAAAGAGTGAACAAAAGCTAAAAGGGATCTGACCACGTCTACAAACTATGATGTTAGCTAATCATTTTCCAGGACAAATCCACCATTCATGCTACCTTCGACCTTCACAGGATCACTGGCTTACATTTAAATAGTGCACAACTGTCACAGCCGAGCAAGCTCGTCACCTGCTTTACCATTATTCATAGTCACAAAGTTGTCAGAAACCTGAATTACATAGGAGAATAGGGGCAGATGTGAGTTTTGTTGGGTTACATTGATTACTTTTATGACTTTCTTTTCACTTTTAAATCTGACATTTTCAACAAACGTGCAATCCAAACTTCAGCAAAAACAGTGACTGGTTCCATGATTTGAAATATCTGTCATTAAGGGTTAGGATGTGTTTCAGCAAGATATTTATAAGTTTAATTGTTCTGTTATTAACTAGTATGGAAAACAAGCCAATCATAAACTATTTGATATTTCAGGGTTATTAACACTGTCATCTAACACATCTTACTGCATCTTTATATATATATATATATCTTTATATATATATATATATATATCTTTATATATATATATATATATTTGAGTTTCAGACCCCTGTAATGATGGACTGACGTTTTTAAGACATAATGTAGTCATAACCTTTTCCTCTATTGATGTTTTAGACAGTTCATGATCGAACAATCTCCTGGATGATGCCTCGCAGTCCTCGGTAAATGTAGGTAAAATGGAGAGAGTGCTCAGTGGGACGGGAGAACAAACAGAGGGTCTGTTTCAAAGCTGAGTATTCATGAACAACTAATACTGGCATCAGAACAACGGGGCTTAAGCCAGATCCTCAAATGAGCACCCCTAATGGGTCCCTCTTTCACTGTTCCTACGTACAGATCCTTGTCCTTCCCAGCAGCCTTCTTCCCCGGACATATCACTTCACACTCCCTTGTTCCCTTCTGCTTTAAGCTGGATGTTTGGTGTGCCACAGGCTTCACAGCCAGTGCCTCAATACATCCACTTGTCATCCACGAGCCAACATCCAAGTTTGCTGGCATGCTCAATGCTATATCTACTTTACAATTGAAGATGGGATCGCCTCCCTCTCCTTGTTTTCTTGTCTAGCTTCCATGTTGGTCTCATTAGCCAATACTTCTTAACAGCATTGTAAGCCATATGCTATCATTGAAATAGCTTGTGATAATCGTATTTACATCATTCACTTGTACTGCATACCCCCACCACAGTACTGTTTATTTAAATTCAGCGTTTAACATCAGACGTTAATTCAAATGAAATAATCACGAAGTTCCTTCATCTATCTCACCCTGCAGTCCACATACATACACAGCCAGCTCCTGACAGTCGGTAAAGACACGTCTTTTCTTACCTTGTGAACTGAACACCTGCTCGGAGATTGTTAACGTTTTGGTATTGCCCACTTGGTTTGTTGCAGACTCTTAAGTGGCTCCTTTATAACTTAACAAACACGCAGGTCATGTAACGTTAGCCACCTCGCTGCTCACTAGCTTACTGCTACATAACGTTTTTGTTTTTGCGCTACTTTCGTCTCCAGCGTTTCTGTAAATACAAACAATGTAAGTCTTGATAAAAGAATCAATCTTGATGTTAAGTGCAATGTCTTCTACGCATTTCTCAGATGGAGGAAACCTGCGGTGACTTGATGTGTCCAGGCAGCATTCACGCTGTTGTATTTCTGCCGTTACTACTCCTGTCAACGACGATAGCTTGACCAGAGAGGTCTGACAAGGACGAGCGCGGAGCATTGTGGGAAATGAAGTCTAAGCGAGGAGGGGCATGCTTGGATAGGTTGGTCAGAGGGGCGTACACTTTAAGGGCGTGCACATTGCCGGTATCACTTTGGGCTGTGACTTTGGGCGACGACTTGGTCTATTGTATTGTGCTTTTATGTGTTTTTTCCCGCTCTTGTCCGTAGAGTATACTGAGAATCGTTTGAAGAGGATCTGAACTGTTACTGCGCGTCATGGGAACCACACATGCAGAAAGATAAACGTTTATCATAACCATGTAGAATAATGAAGGTTGTAAAGTATTTTAATGGCATACCCATTTTCACATAACCCATTTGTACATGGTAACAAAGCATGTAAAAGTAAAAAGTGGAATTTGAATACATGATCAATTTAGCATTCAATACATTTTAAAATAGTATGGATTGAGCTGGGAACACAATCTGCACAAAAAAAGCACACCTGGATTATTTGCATAGCAGCAAATACACCTATATTTACCCATTGCACACTATCAAAACACAATAGTAAAACAAACAAAAAATAGCATCGACAGAATATTAACATCTAACAAAACAAGTATGCTGCACTCTTGTTATCCTTTTATACTGATCAAAAACAAAAAAGGACTGATAGTATGTTCAACCTTTCAAAGGGGCTGTAGGTCTGATGTTTTCTACTTCAGTTTGTGAGGCTGCCATGTTTGCCGGTCCACAGTTCTCGGAGCTCCACCTGGCATCCCAAATCTCTAAGGGCAGCTTTAGCCACATCACCACAATCTTGATGGGTCTGCAGCGCTTTAGCTATCAGTGCTTCCGCTCCCATCTCTAGGATTGGTTGGCAGTAATTTTGCATCCGTGAAACCAAGTTTCTCATCAGCATACACGCCCATTTCTGTTCATAAAGGGAAAAAAGGGGGACATAGAAAGCTGTCAACTGGCACACGGCCTGCTTTTTAGAGTCATCCATTCATTATTGACAACCTCACATTACCTGCACATTGACCGAATCAGTATGTGTTTTCATGGCCTGCACGGCTGCCAGGGCACCTCCATTCTCCATGATGACTTTGCAGTTGTCTGGTTTGCGTAAAGCAAGGACAGACAGGCATGCACAGCCCTGCTCACACACCTGCAGCAGAAGAGGAGCAGAACCTTAAAAATGATAATTCTTTAAACAAATTTATTTTTAAATAAAAATGTAGGTATTATGATGTGATATGTTTTTACTTCATCTCTTGTAAATGTTTAACCAAAACTATTTCATAGTCAGATCAGGTGTACATTTGACATTAAACTCACAGCCGAGTTGCTCATGTGTCTGTTCATGGCAATGACAATATACTGGACTCCACCAGCATTTACTACAGCATCTTTCACGTCATCATTTCCTGCCACGGCTCGTATTGCACTCAGAACCTGCCGAACCAACTCCTGCAAAGACAACACGAGTTTATCGATCACATTAAACATGAAAGTTTGAATCCAAATGCTTTGATTTAAAGTTTCCTACTGCTGACTCGTAGCTGTCTGCAAGCAGTGTTATCATGAGTTTCAATCCTCCCAGATCACAGATGTCTTGACAGAACTCGTTCCTTACAGCCAGACGAGACAGAGTGGCACACACTTCACTCAAAACAGAAATATCCCCCAAATGAGCTGTGAGGGAGGAACACAAAAATTAAGCAATTTTATTAATGAAACCAGAAAGAGGTTGACGTTACTTCAAAAGAAGCTAAAGTTAATTACCTGATAGACTTACCTTTTGCAGCCTCTATTAAAACCTTTAGTCCTTTGTGCTCCAGAACTATCATCTTAGCGTGCTCGTGAGCATGCCCAAATGTAACTCGCACATCATCATCAAAGGTCATGACCCTGAGAGCTGCACAGGCCTCTTTGATCAGACCAGCACATCCACTGTGTCGTGTAGCAGCATCAGTCAGCAGAGGAAGGATGTTGTCTTTCACCAAATCCTGCCTGTTCTGTTCATGTTTCAAACAGCAGTGGCGCACAGTGCGAATAGCTACAAATGTCACTGAGGAGTCTGCCTGGTACTTCTTGAGGACATCCAAAAGGAGCTGTTTACCCTCTGCATCTAACATGTCAGGCTGTCCATCTGTCAGTGCAGCCAGAGCAGACAGGGCGGTCAACATAGCTTCCTGGTCCTCCACACTCTTTTTGCAGTAGGAGAGGATGACAGGGTAGGCGTCTTTCTGAGCTGCCAGGTACCTCTGGGCAAATCCAAGTGAGCATTGCTCAGTGAAGCATTTTAAGTCTGCTGTAACACTGGCAGCATCTTCTCCAGTTCGGAGGGAATCTAAAGCCTGCAAACGTGGAATGACATGTACAGAGTCAGAGCTGTTTAAGTTAAAAGAGTAGACTGTTTTTGTAGAACTGCTTAAAGTTTACCTGCAAAACTTTGTGTGCTTGCTCCTCTTCTTTTACTTCAGATGCCACAGTTAGAACAGCTTTCACTATGCAACTGAGGTCCACACCTGCATCCACACGTACGATCATGGTTGATGTTTTGGACAACAACAAATTGAATACAGCAAAGGTGATGCATGTGGTTTCACAAATGAACTGACTATAGAACAGATGGCTTTTGAGGAAGCCATGTGGGACTGTACAACTGCATTTTCTTTTTTAAGAGCGCACTCTCAGCTATCCTGAAACCTGACTTTATGTGTGAATTATTAGGTAATTATTCACACAGATGATAGACAGTTTATGTTTGCTGTACGCTCAAACTAAAAGTGGTACGGAGACGTAGCACAATATGTTAAGCTTTCCACTGTAGTCAATAATTAATATCTCACAAATGCAACGCACTGATATTTCGCATTTATTGTTATACTTGTGTATGTGGCTTGGTTTTATGAGCAGTCTACAAAATTGGCCATTTATTTCCTAGTTAATTATATTACCTTGAGACTCAAACTGCTCCACAGCCTCCCTCAAAGCCTCCTCAGGATCCATCTCAAACTCCTCCATGTTTTCTCTGACTGCAGCGTCAAAGGTTTCCTGTGCGATCCTCCGCTTCGCCATATCCGACACGTTAGTTTTCCCCAGTCTGAGTGAAATATGTGATAATCATGAAACACATCGATTGCACTCATCATCATTGATAACAACCATTGCTAGCTGCGATACGGTCTGTTTCTACTCTTTGAAGACAGTTTAAATTGTGAACGATAAATAAAGCTGGCTCGGACTTATCTCACAGTAAATATCTGCATAAAGACGATAATTATCACTTAACTGCTAACACCGCCCAGTGACAATCTGCTCCTCTCTTATCAATGAACTGTCGCTTTACGCACTTTTCCTAGGTGTCTGTGCAGCTGTAAACAGAGTTAGGGCGTGAATTGTGCGGAACAATATAAGGGAATAGCAAACTGCGCAATATGGGTCCCACAAGGACATTATCTCGGTTGGTACATAAACTGTGAAATATCAGTTCCACCCTCAAACGGAGGGCTTTATTACTAGGGTTAAACTAGATTACAAAAAGAAACGTTGTGACAAAAAAAAAATGATAATCAAGGAGAACTTGTGTTATTATTGTCACGGTAATGGCGCGATTTGTTTTAGGAGGATAAAAACGTGTACTTTTTTTTCCTTTTTTTTTTTTTTTTTTACTTCGTAGGGTACTTCTTAGACTACATGCACAGGTAGGTTACTACGAAGTAGCTTTCTGTGTACTTTTTGAAAACCCACGGCCAAAGTCCCCTATGAATCACTATAATGAGTCTTATTTTTCTTGTGATACTGATTTGGTCGGAGTAATTCTTATACTCTCTCTGCAACAATCAAATCAGAGTATTTCCTGTACTGTATTTTTTTTCTTTAAAGGTTTCCTGTGGTGTATTTTTTGTGAACAATCAAAAGTATTTTTAATGTTATAAATTGCTTATTTTTCCCCAGAAAAAACAGTTGTAATGCAATTTAAACAAGCCATTGGTCATATACAGACAGAGCAACTTAATCTGTTGCTGCATGGATTTAGCATCTGTCTTCTGAAACGTATTGTTTACCAGGATACACTTGGATATATAGTACACTGGATATCTGTAATGATAGTGTAGTGAATGATTTATGTGATGCATGTATTATTGTTTCACTGGGGACAGACCAATGAAATAGAAGACATGTATTTTCAAGTGACACCATTCTATGTTATATTTTCTGAACTGTTTGGAGCTAAAAAAAAAAAAAAAAAGCTACCTGTGAGTTACAGTTTCACCGTTACAGGCCCCCCACCATAACTTATCATGTAGCATTTTATCTTTAAACTGTTTTGTAGGGACCCAATTTTCCAGTTTGTTAATAAAGTTATTATATACCATTTGATCTGTACATTTCTCAAACTTTCACATTTCAACCATATAGTCTTCAAAGTCACGAGCAAACTGCAAATTATTCAGATTTTAATAATTCTTCCCTTTGAAATGTTATCTCTTCACTCTACTGTGGGTATGATGTGTACGTTGAGCTTTTAGTTATTAACATCTAATGATAAGCTCTTTTTTTGATGCAAGCGTTTTGTTTCTAACTCCTGCTCTTTCGCTCATACCCATTTTGTACTCACATCTTCCAGATGGTGGCAGTATTAATCCGTATCTAAGTAATCATTTGTTTTTTGTTCCAACAATATAGTGAATGCATTTATTGCCTGTAATATGTTTATAAACGCCATCTAATATACATTTAAATAAGTGGTGCAACTGTGTTTGTTTCTGTGAAAACATCTTGTTACACAGTTCTGATTATTTTAAGAGGAGGAAGTATTTTAAGATAAAGTACAAGGTCCCGTATGCTGTATTTACAAATTAATGACTTCAAAACAAACTACTGCACCATTTGACCGTATTTGGCATTTTACGGTATCTTATAAAATGCATATTTTATTGTGTTTTTTGTGATTTTAACATCACTTAACTTTTACCAATGTCATTTTTATTAATGAATAACAATAATTTTAATTTTAGCTCCACATATCAATACTGCCAAATGCTAAGAAATAAAACAAAGATTCATCACCTATGTAAAAAATAAATTATGTTCTGTAATGCTGGCTTTGCGTTCTATGCAAGAAAAAAAACTTAACAGCACATACTCTGATGATATGCAATGGTTTATTATTATTGTCATATAAAATGTTCTAAATATTGGATTTTATGTGGAATATTAATCCCTAAGACACATTCTGATTTACACAGTTTTTTGGAGACATGCTTCTCACACATAGACCGGCCCAAATCATACCCATGCATAAACAGGACCTGTGGACATTCACAAAGTTTAATAAGGGTGATATATGTTTGTTGTCTATTATAAAATGTTTTATAATCTGACAATATGCTATTTGCCTTATCCAATGGGATGGGTCAGGCACGTGA
Organism: Symphodus melops; assembly: GCF_947650265.1. NCBI lineage: Eukaryota > Metazoa > Chordata > Actinopteri > Labriformes > Labridae > Symphodus > Symphodus melops. The sequence continues at coordinate 14,878,364 of NC_136697.1, read as the reverse complement.
GTGAGGTAAACCAGAAACATGCAAAGTCCTGTCATAAAGGGAGACGAATGACAGTGAATTTTGTGTATTTGTTCTGCATTACTGACATGAAACTATGCAGGTCTACTGGGATTAAAAGGGCTTCTGTTACCAAAGTCTAGTTTAAAGCCAGTAGTTTAAATGTTTTATTCTTCACACCATTACATGTTTGTCCCATGTTTCTGCTGCTTTGTTATGTTTGAGTTGTTTAATACCAGGCTTAAAGTCCTTTTCAGGTCAATAAGGCTGATTCTGAAATTAAACAAAAAAGAAAACAATCAAGGGATGTATTATATCGTATTAATACTATTGCCAACACATTTAAAACTACTTATTTTAGAATTCATATTAGGCTTGACTCCATCATTGGACTTAGTGTTAGCAAAGTGGTTTAAATTAAAGCAGTCCAAATTGCTGCTTTGCTAATAATTTGCCTTTCAATGCGCCTGATATTGTATAGGCTATTCATTTGAACATGATTAAGATGTATTTTAATTAATATTGAAAGTAGTCTACATATGCTGCGTTCTTTAATTATTACTCGTCCTGGCATTTAAAGGGAGGAAACCCTTAACATGAACTTTTAGACAAAGTCAAGGTAACGCAGTTCATAAACACGTCGGTGTTCGAGCCTTCTGTTTCATTTCATTTATTTTTGATTTAATCAAAACCCGGTGTGTCTCATCTCGTATTCATATATGTTATTCATCTGTGTGCGGCTGTAGTGAAACAATCTTCATTTAAGGAAGAAGAGGGTAAGTTAGAAGTGAAAACTTTTTGGATGCTCGAGGTGTCTTGGACGCAGCTAAACGCCACTTCCTGCCAAATAGTGAGCCTGTCTAACCGTGACTGCAGCAGCTACTTCCTGCATTGTTACGGCTCTTAATGAGGATTAAGTTGAAGCTGTCATGTCGTAAGGGGCGGCCATTAAGCCTCTTCCACGAGGAGAGGGAGAGAGATAGGCTGTATGGACACTGACCATACATCTGTTTGACTATAGATCTGACGCTTCCACCTACCACATCCCTAAATTCAACCCCATTAAACAAAATCCATTTTAAGATCACTGCCATGTCGAGTGATATTTATTACAGGCAAGAATAGGCTACTGAAGGTGATCATCGTCAGGTGTTTCTGTCATTTGTTCCACCACTGTAAGAATATATTATTATCATATATAATTTTGTCTGCAAGTGTATTTGAGGTTAATCTCTGCAAATCCACGGATAATGGTGGGGGGAAACTATTGGAGAAATGATTGGATATTCTGTTAGCCTTCCTGAAACAAAATATGAAGGCATATTACGCCTATATGTTTTAATCATTACTGGATACAGCCAAGTAATAGAAAAATAGGTGCTTATAGACAGCATGAGATGTTTTGGCCTCTTTGGTACAAAATGATTTTTTTTTGATAGAACTCCATGAAATTGTGTACAAACAGTCATGATCCCAAAAGGACATTTACTCATGACTGGATATTTCCCTGGGCTCTATCTTGTTTCCACACTATTAAGACTTTTTGTATTTCTTAAATGGCTTGACAGTTAGACGGCTAGCCATATCATTTGATAAGACCATAGCCTGAAAAAAATCTTTGTTCACAATCAACAAGAAATAACAACCACATACAAAGGTATAACATGTTGTTAACTAAACTTAAATAAAGTAACCCTATGGGACATTTGCAATTGAATGAATCAGGCTGGATAGTCCTCTGCCTTTAATACATATTTAAGCATATGAACTAACAGAATGTTAAATTAATCAGAAAATAGCACAGATGTTAAGGACTTGTTCACTTCTAATGACTTTCCCCGTCTGCTTTTGTCTAGCATCACACACAGGTTAAACTTATTGCATAACATGCAATAACATTGGCAAAAAACTACTTTTCACATGAGAAAGAATCCTTATGACCTTGGTGACCTTGTGACTTTTTCACTGTAACACCACTCGTCATCATGTGAGTCTACACACTGCAAGTAACCCTCCAATAAACGTTCATCTATTAATGCAGAACCTGTTTTTGAGGTACAAATGTGTGGTGCAGGAAGCTGATTGGTTTGTGTTTGTCGTCCAAGTAGTTTTCACCATCCATGTGTGAGATGGTTGATTTACGTGCAGGAAATGAGTCCATGTGAAGAAGAAAAGAGGCAGGACACAGTGGCCTAAATGCAATTTAAAAAACGTTATTGGAGTCTACTATGGGAACACAACTTTAGTGTCCTCAGGTGTAGCTGGTCCTAATAACTTGTAATTATGCAGTATTAGACCAAAGTAACAACAACTTTTCCCTGGGTTGAAATGAAGGGAGTCAACAATAATCGAACGATTTATGATTACCCATTAGGTCATAGCATTGTGTTAACATTGCCTGGGCTGGGTGATTATGAGAAGATGGCCTCTTGGTATGCTTTTAGTTGCATTTATTTGAGACACTCCGAGGCCTCAGGGACAGAGTGATGAGAGGGTGAAAACAATCAGACCTGATGACACAGCATCATCCTGAGAGGGCCTTTTTTGTCATTTAAAGAACAGCAGGATAATGCTGATGAAGCACACACTGATCACCCCCCCCCCCCCCCCCCAGCTGTTAGGGAACAGAAGCCCCTATAGACCCATGTCAGTCATTATGGACTTTTTCTCTTAGAACAGTATTTCAAACACATGTGCGTGTGTGTGTGTGTGCACGTGCTCTGGGTGTTCGTGGATGACAGAGGATTAGTTTGGTTCACAGGGAAGCTTTGAAGGTCTTGTCATGAAAGAGACAGCCAGCTGTATCCTTTATGGAAGCAATATACTGCAACTTCTGATGCATTATACCTGCTGTGGCTGCTCAGATTCTGACTAAGCTAAGCATCTAACTGCAGCTTTAAGCTCGTTTAACCAGCTGTTTAATCCCTGAAATGTAAATACTGTATATTAGGTGCTCACTTCGAGTTTTAAGGAGAAATGTGCAGACAATTTGAAGGTGGGCGCTGAAATGTGTCTTTTCTGTGAATGAAACGAAAAGGAAAATAGTGTGCCATATGGAGTCAGGTATTTAGAGACAAGTAGCCTAAGTAAGCATAGTTAGGATGAAATCATGATGCTGGAGTGTTTTGGTACAAATGTCATGTGTTAACCCTTTAATTATCACAGGTCATTATTTCAACATGTGAGGATATGAGTGAGTGTGTTGGAGAGGGTCACTGGGCGTTCTGCTTCACTGACACACAGATTCAGTCTGAGGAGCCCATGGCCCCTGGCATGATCATCCTGGCTTGGCCCTTTGGTGGTCAGTGGCTTACATGATGTGATCCGGTCGCCCTGGTATGCCGAGGTGCGCATGCCCACTAAGAGGACGCAGCGGCTCCATGTGTGTTGAGGCGCATTATTTGGCAACAGACGCGGCAGTGGGGAGGGCCGAAAAAAAAGAGGATATCCCCAGGATTTCTAAAAAGCAAAGATTTACCGAGGTAAACAGCAGATTTAACATTCCTTGGTCGACCATCGGCGAAGAAGAGGCGACAAAGCGACCGAGTAAGTTGAATGAGGCGAAGTCGAAGTTTTTTTAGGAAGTGGATCGAGGGGAGCCTTTTATTCGGAGTCGTCGAGAGAAGCCAGGTCTTCCTCCACCTATCTGTGACGATAAAGAAGCTGATGGGCTGTTGAAAAGTAACACTTCTCCGCAGAGCCAAAGGTTGAGTGCCGGGGAGGAGAGAAGGAGGGGAGGGGAGACACTTGCCCAGCCAAAAAATGTATTATTTTACGTTTGTGGCGTGTGCCAGTTTGTAAAGTATGATCCCTGGACATGATGTTGTGCAGCTGAAGTCGTTCAATGAGGTGAGGATTATAACGTAACATCGCCAGCGGCTCTCTGGGCGGGCGGGCTCAGTCTGTGGGCCGGTCGATGAAATTTATGAGTTCCGACTTGGTTTCTGTCCTCAGAAAGGGACATACAGGTAAACAGTCCACGTGAGACTCACACAGGCTCACTTTTGTGCCAACAGGATTAAAGTTTTTTTTACCCATTTTTAACTGATGCATCTCCCGCATCGGAGTGCAGACAGGTCAGTGGTTCGGGCTCGGTTCTGGTTGTGTGGGTCACATTCACGAGCAGCTGTCCGACACGAGGACTTTTACCACTTTGACTTTGTTCTCCGTTTGACGGACACGAGCGGGTTTCACGCGAGGTGAAGTGGTGTTGTTTGTGCGATGTGGCTAATGTTAGCCCGCTAACTAATAACAAGCTCACCTCCTCTGAGGAGGTTTCGATAATGAGGGAAAAGCCGGCTGGTTGCACATGCAGTGTGGGCCGGGTTTAGTTTTTAAAGGGCTGAGCGTGGTGTGCTGGTTGGTGTATCGGGAAGGTGTAACGTTAATGGTGGACGCTGCTGCCCGCTTTAAGCCCCTTGGCACCAGTGTTGGTTCTGCTATCTGGTAGCTAATCTTCCTACTTCTCTCTGTGACAACCGTAGTCTTCCTCCTCTTAAAGCTGAACACACACACACACACACACACACACACACACACACACACACACACACAGAAACACTGCACACACTTACACGCGCTACCTCTCTCACAGACAGGCGCGCGCACTCACAAGTTCGGGACAAAGCTAGGGCTCAGGATGTCTTTCGTTTAACCAATTTAAATACGTTTAATACAGTCTTTTTTTCCCTTTCAGACATACTAATGATACTTAATGATTGAATATGAAAGAAGCTTGTGTTGCTTGCTGTGTCTTGATGTTACCATATGCAGCATTTCTCGGGTGCTTTGAAGACAGGGGCTTTTCTCCTTTATGTCATTCTACAGCAGGACTATGAAGAAATATTAGTGTGGACTCCCGTTTTTACTATATTATTTAATATGTGATGTCATTGGAGTCTGTCAATGACTTTTCTAGTTATACATTATTTAGTTAACAATGTTGGACTTACGGGAAAATAAAAACTAAACGATCAAAGACTTTGCATTTTTAATATGCGTTAATATATTGCTGCTAATGTTTAATAATGCACATTTTCAGATAATCGTTTTTATTGTAAGCACCACAGTTATTGATTAATAGAACAATTGTTGCTTAATATGTCTCTAATATTGTTTATTTAATCTCTTAGTTGTTTGGTTCACAACATTTATAGAAAATTGTCATCTAGGTCAGTTAACCATGTGCCATCCAAAGTGGTGTCTATACAATACAACATGCCACCCAGTCAAAACTGTCCAAAATCCCCAACTTTATGTCGAAGCAAGAAGCAAAACTAAAAAAACAAACATTTTTTTATTAAAAAATAATAGTTTAAAATTTTACTCCCAGGAATGGTTATCAGGCTGCTATTTATACCATATTTGTCAACTCTTTGATGAAGCTTGAGGCTACTCTTCTTAAGTATTATTAATTGGGACGCTCACTACATCGCAGGTGAAGTGTGAGTTTCCCTGTTCAGTGGGGAAAGTGATCTGCTGTTAGGAGACTTTATTGTCTCTTTGCAGAGCTCTGGAATGACCCTCTAGTTGTCCACGTTGAACAAAGGCCTTGTAAAGTGTTATTTGAATGTTAACAATCTGTTGCATTGTTATTAACCCACTGTGAACATAATACATGTTCCCTTTAGTGACACTGGTCAGAAAAGAGGAGAATGCTTTGAATCAAGTTGTACATCCAAAGTAGGATGCAATGGAAGTCCTACACCCCCACTGTGACTGTACTCGTAGTATAACAATTACAGCAGTGAGTTAAAACATGCACAGAAGTTTCTGCCTTGTTGTTTTTTACACTGTTGCAATGATCTCTCACAAGACTGATCCGGAGTAGGTGTGTAATCAGCCACTGTTCTGGAAAAGGGTCGTCTGCTTGCCACATTTAAGCTGCTGCACATGATTGCAGGGGTCACAGGGGAGCTGTTTGGTTAGACCTCAATGACTTCTACTCTTTGCTGTGTAATTGCCATTTCCAGCCTATTTTGCGAAATCTCCTTTGCAAGTCTTGAAAAAACAAACATTCTAAAGTGACCCACAGATGTTGACTTCGGTTATGAGTAAAAGTGCTCAATTCTTCTATTGTGATCAGACCATACAGGATTATAGTTGGTGCTTGTTTCTGTCATTTGGTTTTCTGACAGCTGCATCCAGATGATCGATAAGAATTTATTGCTGGTGCAGCAGTTTTACATGTGCAGCTACATGGTTGCACACTACTCTAAAAACCCTGTGCTGTTTAGAGATAGGTTTCCTCAGGTTAAAGGTCCATCAGAAGGTAAATAAAACACTGAACACACTATGCAGCCAGACATCGATGATAGTTGAGAGTTAGAAAGGGGGGATTGAATGATTGACAGTTGACATGATCTGTGAGAGACTAGATAAATATCCGCCTCCTGGAAATACGGTAAGACAACCGTCAGCAGAAAACAAGACAGGCGGATAAACTGTAGATTCAGGTGATTGGCACTCTGATAGTGAGATTAACATGATACTAGATTATTAAGTATGTGTATTCTGTTGGTGAACACCTCCAAGAGTCAAGAATCTGCACAGGACTAAGTGGTTAATGTTATTTAATTACACTGCAGATGTCAAGAGTGGGAGTAATTAAACTGTTGGTAAAATGCCAAAAATGACATGATGTGATTAAGCAACTAAGATTTCCTTTGCATGCATTGGTTTTGGTTCATAGACTTTCTCACTCTTTAAACCAGTGTTGTGTTACATTTGATTTGCTATTTAGGCCTCCAAACCTAAACATTTATTCGATGTAAAGCAATAGCAGCAGAGTGGCTATAACTGTCTATGATATGACAACTTCAGTCAACTTTAAAGCAAAACAAAAAAAAAAAAAACACATTATGTACTCATCTACTTCTTCAACAGATATACCAAGAGCCTGCTGAGAACAAATAAAGATAGCCTTTTTTTTAATTAATTTATTTTTTTGCAAAGACAACAAACCATCTTTCCATTTCAAAACATTTTTTTCCTGGCGTGTTAAAGTGAGTTTGACAGAGTTTCTGGTAAAGAATTGTTTTGCTAAAAGGATGCACTAAAAAAAGACATCCAAATAAAACAGTGTCCCAACAAACCATGACCACAACACTGCACAATAGGAACTACACAGTGTCGTTAAATGCTGTTTGAGGATTTCCATCTCATTTGAATGTTTATCAGGATCATATTGTTCAATGAGGTAATTGTACCATCCATGAAACATTCACCCCACACACACAGTCTGAAAGTTGTTTCACTCGTTCTCTTGATATGTGGTTCATTGAGTAATCTGCTAACTTGGTTGTGAACTTTGTTTACATTGAAATCATTTGTTCATCAGGTGTGTAAAGAGGATTTGCACTGGTTGGATTTAATGTGTGGAGGTCTTGGATGGGTGGGGGTTTGATGATCCACCGTGTGTGTGTGTGTGTGTGCTCTGCAGAGATGTGTGTAAAGTGCCATGGAGATGTAATGTGAAACCCGTCAGCCATTCAGACCCTTGCTTCAAAGATGGGGTCAGTGTAACTTTGGGGGGGGGGGGTGGCGTTCCTGTGTTTAACCCTTCCCCAAGCATCATCTCACAGCTTTATGCATCACACTTTATAATTATCCCCCCCCCCCCCACACACACGCACAAAAACACACATACACACACACACACAAATACACTCACACTGTCATGGCCATCAGTGTAACGTCTGCGCCGGCACCTGAAGGGTTAAAACTAGCTTCAGCTTCCCTCTTAGTTACACACACACACACACACACACACACACACACACACACACACACACACACACACACACACACACATAGTCATACACACACTAGCCAACCGGTTTAAACCAGTTCTCAGGAAAAGTGCTTTGTGTGTCCCACTGAATCCTGGGAAGGGTCACGTCGTGCGTCTCAGTGATGTCAGAGTATAAACTTAGTCAGCTCAATGTTATCAGATGGCTGCCCTGCATGAGGCATTGTGATGCTGTGTGTTTTATAGGTACATCACGGATACACTGTGTGTCTTATGCTTGCTGCCATCACCGCTTTGAGAAGAGGAAGGGGCTAGAGAGTGTCCAGTGTGTCTCAGAGAAGTAGTAGGGGTAAATTGTAGTTAAATCATACCTTCCTGTAGTGCGTCGCTGGGAAGACTGAGGGCCTCCACAGACTCACACACAGGACTGGTATTCTGAAAAATAGTACACGCTTGTGTATGAAGGACAGCACTGTGTTTCTACTGTGTGGTTCCACATTAAGCATCAATCCCAGCCTAATGTCTTTAAATTGGAGTTGTATTGTCTGTTTGAGATTCTGTGACCTATAAGGCCCTTTGTTGAAGATGTTGTCATAGGCTGGCAGGCGTTTGCCTTTAACACAACAGAAGTTTTCATAACTCACAATAATACACTGGTTTTGATATTTGTCGGGATAGTTCTATACATGAGACACGACAATCCCTTTCATCACATTCTTGGTTGTTATCATGACAGTATCACAGATGGGCATTGATCCGTTACATAGGAACTACTTTGTGTTTTCAGCAGTTGAAGACGGTGGCAATGTTGGAGTCTGTCGGGGTTCACAGGGGGCACCTCCAAACAGAGTTCATCCCAAAAAAATGAAGCCAATGTGGAAGGGCAAATTCCTTCAGTTTGTCGAGTGTTCGCTTGAGGCTGGCTCCAGGAACATCAGGAGTGACATACAGTACACACACCAGCCCCAAAATCCATTTTTAAAGCATAAATTGACACTTTTACAGTCTGGTACAAAAAAAACGAAATAGGTCTAATTAATCATTGTCATCACTCGCACGCAGGGTACAAGGGTTCGTCCATACTTAGTCCTAGACAAGCATCATTCAGTCATGTACTATTATATGGATGAGTGCTGTACCGTTTCCTACTGTCATCACAAAATTTGCACATTTTGATCCACTGCTGTGGTTTTAAGTTTCAGCCCATGGGGGCCCAAGCAGTTGCCTCCCTTGCCGGTTGACAAGCAGCGCCTGTTGCAGGATAGACCTCGGTTCAGTTTCTGGTTTTCCGTTATTGCTTCATTTTTCATTGCGTTTGATTTAGGAACTCCACAAGACCTAACAACGCTGTAATATTAGCGTCCCATGACACTTACAGATTTCCAGTTTGCTGGTGGGATACTCGTGCAATGTGAAACGCACAGAGGCAGAATAGTGGGACGAAGTAGCTACATCCATTTTCCTCCCTATACAGAAGCAAAAACAGTGGCAATGTGCAACATCGCAATAGGTGAGGTGGAACAGCTCTGTGTGTGTGCACTGTTTGTGCGTGTGTATGTGAAGCTCACACACACACACACACACACACACACACACACACACACACAGGCATCACAAAGATAGTAAAAGCAGACAGTTACACTCATGCATTTAAAAAATCCCACACTCAAACCTGAACTAACTCCAACTAGTTTATCAATTGGATCAAATGAGTGTTGTGATGTAATAAACTAGAAAAGTAATATTTAAAAAAACACATTTTAGAATTAAACATCGGCGTACCAGACCAATGTGCGCAACATTTTTTTTAAATGTACGAGACCTGCTGTATGATTAGGGAGTGGTTGTGGTTGCCAGATATCACTGATTAGGTCTGCTATGGTTGACTAACCTATTGTAGTGTACGTCTTCTGTTATTACACAGGATAATAAAGGCACGAGGTCTTTAATACATAAATGCATCTTCTCTCATGGAAAGTGCATTAGAAGCGGGCGCACAATTGTGTAACTGGCCATTATCAAACCCATAAAAGTAAAGATGTATTGACCCATGTGGTCTACCATCTCCCTGTCTCCTCTTCTGTTTCTGACCTGACACTGTGTGTGTGTCTGTGGGCCGTGTACTGGTGCAAGTCTGTGACAGGACGAGCTGCTGTGTCTCTCGCTCTTAACTGCTACAGCTGGCATGACATCTGAAGGTATGGCATTTCTTGCTACAGCAGATATCAGTCTGTAATGAATGTGGAGCTCTTTTGTGCCTAATTAAACAAAATGAATATGTTACCCAAGCTGGAGTCTTTAGAATAATTCAAACTTATTTCAGCAACACTTATCAATTAATACTTGGATTCATGGGTCTTCATGATACTTAACAGAAATCATGCTCCAGTTCATTTTGGATTTCTCCCCGGTCAACAAAGTTGTCATGTGCTTCACCGTGTGATGTCTCACTGAAGGGTTTTTTTGTTATTGAGACCATATTTCTACTCTAAAGTGTCATCAAGAACTTACAAAGTTCTCCATTTTCAGTTTTCCCTGATTTTTGGGTTGTGGTTTTGGGTGAAATGTGGATAATTAGATGTTTTGGAACAATTCTTGAGTCATCATTGTCCTCCTGTGACCTCCAACATGTTTTGTCTGGGGGCCATTTTAGTCACACTGTGTCTCTCACAGCTTATTCAAGGTTATTTTCTGTCTCCCTTTAGTCCACAATCAGCCATTCTTTGAGAATAATGGGTTACATCAGTTGTGATAGGGCATTTGCTTTGTAATATATAGGATAAATATACCTTCACAACAGTAACATTGATTGCAGACACCAATGATCATGAATTGTTTGCACATAGCCAGAGGTGTCTTTGGTTGCTTTTATATCTCTTGTCCAATTCGAATATTAACTGCAGGTATTAAGACTAATAAAAATGTTACAATCCTACCGTTCATTTAGCTTTTATCCAAAGCAACGAACACCAGAGAGTAAGAACAACACAAGCAACAATCTGGAGAGGAGGAGGAAACAGTGTCAGTAAATGAACATCTTTAAGTCTGATTGGACACCGGAGCTGTCACAATAGGTGTGTGATGAGATCCTGCGCCACGAGATCTCGTGATGATTAAAACGTGATGATATTTCAATTTGAGGTAAAAAAAAATAAAATCTTGTGATATCGGTATATATGCTGCGATCTTGTGCTGCTCAGGGAGTCCAAGTTTTTGGTCATTTAAAGGGACAGGGTAGACTTTTCACGTAGCTAAACTATATACTGTCAGCCATCTGACTAACTAAACCTAACCCTCTGAGATCTAGGAGGTTGTACATCATGGATGTAAAATAAGAACTGGATTGAGCTTCGCAGGCAGAGCTCCATTTATTCCAAAGAAAGTTGCTCACTGTTGTGCAAACCAAGAAGTTTGACTTCCCTTTTGGATATCCTCCCCTTCCCATTAGTATTGTGTAGCAGGGTTTCCAATGAAGGCTGTCTCCAGAGTGTCCCTACCTATTTGTTATGTCGAGGACGTACAGGACAGTACAGCAAAGATGTAAAATAAGTTCATGTTCTAAAATCGATTGGAACTGTGGAAGAGTTGAACACAGTTTACATTTGTGACACAATCTTCTACTGCGTCACCTGTTCTTGTGTACACATGTGATCCAGTGTTTGTTTACAAACAGCTAAACATAGACTTTAAGCATCGTCACTATTTTAAATTCAAGTCACTCTAAAAGCACTGTTAAGTTTTTTTTATTCAATTGCAACTACCAAAAATGTTTCCACATGCAAATAATATAGGTTTTAACAGACTGACGGATATTTGAGATGATTACATCTATTCCCTTTCCAGCTATTTGAACTAGTTTACTAAACAAAAAAGTTACAGTTTAAAAAACCCATTCAGTGTCTGCTCAGTAATCTCTTGTAAAGTGTAACTTTTATAGTGATAAGACCCATTTAGTTTGTGCCAGCTGTAGTTTGGATAAAATGTCATTTGAATATGCATAGAAAGCTTCAAAATAATGCATTTCTGTATCTTGTGGGATTTGACTTGTAAAAGTCATAAGGCCTTAATTTATCACAGTAAAGATATGACATCCTGCTCTTCCTTTATCTGCAGGGGATGTCTGAGGAGGCTGTTCGCCGGACACGCAGCCAGAAGAGGGCGCTGGAGAGGGAGGCTGCTCCCCAGTCTGTAGAAGCAACTAATGATGACAATGAAAGCAAAAAGCCTAAATTGGATTCGTCAGATTCTACAATAGAAGAGCAAACTGAACCTACATGTGAACCTGCACAGGATGATAAAAGCCTTCCTAGAGATGGCTCAGCAGAGCCGGAGAAGGAGCTGCCAAAGGAGCAGAGCAAGTCTCCGTTACCTTTAGTGTTACCTCTGGCCTCTCAGACAGTGAAGGATGATGAGGAGCGATCCCAGAGACAACGCACAGATGAACCCAGCTCAGACTCACGGACTGATTGCAGTGACAGAGCTGGCAAAGTCAGGACAGAGTCAGCTAGTGATACAAGGAGCAGAGTTCGACTGTTGGAGCCGAAGGCGGCCAGTGGCATGCTGGCTGCAGGAGAGATGAAGGCCACCATCAAAGTGGAAGTTCAGACAGGAGAGCAGCCTGTGGACATGAGCACTTCCAGAGGGTGAGAAGCAGTTTAGAGTAAACTTTCTCTCTGCCAAGTTCAAGTCAAGAAACTCTGTGTGCACAGAAGTGATTTTGTGCACACAGTTTTGCCGGCTTCTCGATTACAGTTTTTGTTTAAAACTTTAGAGAGTGTAAAAGAACTTAAACTTAAAGACTTTAATTTCAGCATTACAAAGACTGATGATGTTTGGTGGATTTTATGATTGTGATGTTCGTGAAGTTTTGTGTTTAGAGGAACAGTTTGTTTCGAGTCCACAGAGTTGAACTTTAATCTTCTGGTCTACCTCCATTTTCCCCCCACTCACTACCTGAACCCTAAAAACTCCTCTCGCACAAAATGAAGCCGTGTGTCACAAACCAGTTCCAGCCGGTTGTTGCCATGGTTTCCACAGTGGAAGGAACAGTGAGGGGAGGGGGGGGGGGGGGGGGAGTAAGTGTGTCACGTGATGAGGACTTGGAGGTCATGTGACTTCTTTGGAAAAATAGAGATTAATCCACAGGAAGTGATGATGGCGCTAAGCCCTGAAGAGAGAGTAACACACAGACACACACACACACACAGATACCACAAGAAAACTAGGAGAGGTCGACCTCATGTTGTTAAACGTTGACTATAACTACTTGTTACGTGTCATGAATATACATAATCTGAGACACATCACTCTTGTTCCTCACTTTTTTTGAATCCCATAGTCAAAGAATTTAGGTCATCCACTCTCACACGCAGCTGGCAGTCGCCCTAGTCACTTTGCAGGAGAAGCTGTACGTGTACATAATCATGTAGAAAGAAGAGGGTTGAGCCAAATAGACAACAGTATTCCCATGATGCTTTGATGTCCTTATCTTGCTTGACAAATGTTTGTACAGGTCACCCAAGAAAACGTCTCAAACACCTATTTCTCAGGAAATCTACCTTCTTAAACAGTAATTCGAGCTTAACTCTGAGAGCTTTATCAGAGCCACCATGCTCCTCCTTAACATTTAGGATGGTCTGCTGTCAGAAATGGCATCAACCTGAAGAGAAGCTGTATGGACAATCTCTTTGGACTTTCAGGGATGTTATAGGAACTGATTAACCCACTGTCAGAAACTGTAGTTCAGGTTTGAGACGCGACTAATATTTGAGCAATGAGAGGTTAGTACTCTATCTACCTCAAACATCCATGTCAGTTGTTCATTTTCATTTACTGCTCCTGTGTGTGTGTGTGTGTGTGTGTGTGGGCACATCTGATGTATTTTTTTGTATACCTTGTCTGGCTTGTGTCCCGCAGTATAAAAAGGGAGAAACGGCCTCCATCCCCTGAAGATGATGATGATGATGATGATGATGTCATCATCTTATCAGATAACGACTCCCCAAGTCCTCCAATGAACGGCTTGAGCCATTTTAAGGAGCTCGACACAGACCTGCTGATGGTGAGACGGGCCCACAATCAGCTGAAAGTCGTGCTACTTTTTGACCTTTTTTTTAACTTTGCAATGTTAACATTAGAAGTTGGTTTAGTTGTGACCTGCTAGTCTCAAAAAGTATAATGGGTGAGCAGATAAGGGTGAAACATTCACTGTAGTCGATTCCATATTGGCCAGTTAAGGCTCCATTATTGAACAATTTTCTTATTAGTTATAGTTTTGTCTTTTATAATTTGTGTTGTTATTATCTGTACATACAGAAGAACAGTCCAGAAGAGAGGGAGTGCATCATTAAGCAGCTGAAGGAGGAGCTGAGACTGGAGGAGGCTAAGCTGGTGTTGCTGAAGAAACTTCGCCAGAGCCAGATACAGAGAGACTCGCTCCAAAAGGTAAATAGTCCGAATGTAAATCAACCAAAGCTACTCAATAGTTACAAAACCGGCACACAACAAGTATTCATTTTATTACCACCTGTGTTCTGACTGAGCCAATCACAAGAGGACAGCTTGGGAGCAAATTTATCAATGCACCTAAAACGTATTGCAAGCACACTTGGATCACATAAAGTAGTGATCTGGGAGTGAGACCCACAAGTGGTCGGTTTCACATTGAAGGTTTGACTTCTGTTTGGTAACCAGGGCAACTATTAGGTTGCAAGGCAGAAATTTTGGTATCTTTATGACACTAATGTCGGTAATCAACCTGTCCCTTGTGTTTCTCTCTCTCAGCTACAAGTCCATGTTAAAGATTTTAGTGAATGTAGGTCATGATGAAAATGATGTTCCTGTTATAGTTGGAAACTGAGATTGATCACATGTGGCTAGTGGAGACTCATTTAATAGCAAGGTGCAAACAGGTTTACTTTCCATGTACAAGGTATGCTAATACCATGTTTTATCTTTGTTGTCTTTCTCCTTCTTCTTTAGCCCTCCTCTCTGTCTGGTTCCTCTGCTCCCCCTCCTCTAATTCGTGGAACAGTTACAAGCAATAAAGGCTCACAGCAGGTAAATGCTCTACCATCAGACCTGCGGTCAGGGCAGGATATCAGTACAAGAGACCATTTTTAACAGAGTTTGAACTGTTTTATGGGGTTTTGTCAGCAGATATTGACTGCGAGGAGTTCTGGGACAGTCATCCCTCCACCGCTGGTGAGAGGAGGACAGCAGATGTCATCCAAACATGGCTCCCAGATCATAATGCCACCTCTGGTGAGAGGTGCACAGGTGAGTCATGGGAAATTGTGATTAATGTATGACAATACTTTTAAAAAGCGTTTTTTATTCATTTTTAACATTTCTTGATTTGTCCAACAACAGCGTAAACTGTAGCATCGAATTGCTATCTTTCAGAGATGTTAGAGACAAACAGCAGGGGAATAATTTCACCTAAAATAGACTTATTATCTCTCTTTGCACCTCTCTCTCTTTGTCTGTGCCCTTGGCCTTGGTGCTTTTGATGTCCCTCCCTTGTCCGACACTACCTGTCTGTGATGCCCCTCTGTGTCATCCCTCTCATCGTCCTGGTTAGCCCATCTCTGTATCTCCACAGCAGATCCAGGCTCTCCGTCAGCAACAGCAGCAGCAGTTGGCTGCCTCCGGAGGCTCAGGACCCCCTCCTCTGCTGGTGGGCCCAAAGACCTCTGCCCCTGCAGGCCAGGGCCATAGAGGGATGGTCCAGCCAGGCTTAATAAGAGTTGGCAGTAGTGCTACCACCCTGGTCAGTAAGACCTTTATGTTAATCAAACCACAAAGGCCCATAAACATTATTATAACCAATGGTGACAACAAAAAACCACAAAATTAAGATGTGTACCTTTTGATTGATCAATTGTATTCAGTTAAATACGTTTCCCTGGTTCCCTGTGTGTCAAATATTTAAAACTGTTTTATAATATGTTATTTAATGTGTCTTTCCATATTTGTGAGTTTAAAAGTGATCCTGTGAAGTGATCCAGAAACCGTTCCTTTAAGTTCAGAAGAAGTTTTCTAGGGTCTGTTACTAAACTTTAAGGCTCTGGACGCTTCCATCCCGTACGTGTTTTTATTTTTCAACTTCAGTCACTTTCAGGAAAAAACAGAAACAGTAGTATTTATAAATTATTAAATACGTTTAATATTTTTTCAAAATTAATGTAACATTTTGAAATTTCACCAGATTTACAGAAGTACATTACTAGTAGCAATAACAAAAAAAGGCCAAATAAATTGTAATTTCCTCACACACAAGGTTAGATAACAGTTATTTTAGAAGCCCCGCAGGTGTGTCACCGTCACGTGACGCAGTAGGATACCAGGTAGCCTTCTATCAAAGTGTTTACGTACTCTGGATTTTAATCTCTGTAGAAATGAATTACTGTTTTCTTTTGTATCGGCTTTGGAGGAGAAGACATACCTCTGACCAAACTGTGTAGGAAGCCTACCTGTGTTCACTTCAGTTTGGTCATGTGTACATATGGTGGTACTTGGTCAGTGCAGAAATAATAACCTTAAGAAGACAAGACGGTTGTATTAGCAACAGAAAGAAAATGGTTCCTGTTGCTTAGGTTTTGTTTCGATAATCATCGTTTAGAACCGCGGTAGTTGTAACTGTCTCTGATTTGTCTTCGTATAACATTGTTCTTATAGTTTACTTTGTACTACATAAGGATTCTAGCTAATCATAAAGTCCCCAATCACATTAGTGCGTTTAAACCGAAGACTAAAATATTAAGGTTTAAACTGTTGACCGACAGGTACAAGTGCACCAAAAGTCGACGTTAGCATAAAGATATGGTTCACCTTTAGCTCACCGTAGTCCGCGTGTGTTTAGCTAGAATAGGTGTGAGCTTAACTTTTAATAAATATGACCCAGTTACCCATTACAATTTTTTTTCGAAGAACTGGCGGACTAAACGAAATGGTAACTTTATGTTACGTAAAATAAAGTATTAATGAATAATGTATAGCCAACTTGAATTTGAGTAGTTGTGAAAAAAACAACCTTTGAATAGACTCCAAATGGCTAATAACCTATCATTTATCATTCAACGCTTTACAATTAACAGATATTCAACACCAATTGTACTCTTGTCATCTTGGATTCTTAAACAAGTCAAATATTTTCCCATTCTGAGTTGTCTTGTTTCTTTTTGTCTTTGCTTGTTTCTCAGGGCTCGCCCTCGAGTTTGAAGGGCTCCTCCTCAGGAAGCAGTGGCCTGTCTTTGGTAAGCGTGAATGACTCCCCAGCAAGCCGACAAGCTGCAGCTAAACTTGCTCTGCGGAAACAATTAGAGAAGACCCTCCTTGAGATTCCGCCCCCCAAGCCACCTGCCCCAGAGTTTAACTTCTTGCCTTCTGCTGCAAACAATGAGTTCATCTACCTGGTGGGGCTAGAGGAAGTGGTACAGAACCTACTGGACACGATCCACAGAGGTGTGTAGGACTTCTTTATATGATGGCTTTGTTGTTCAATGTACAGGTAAACTGAGTTATTATTCAGTTCATCAAGAGTTAATAGTAACATTCACTTATTCCAGCTTCTGAAGTCAGCGAAGTGGTTACCTTAATTTACAATAGTAAACGTTATGTTTGAGGTACATACTGCTGGTGACATCTCTTTGGGCTTACATACAAAATAATGAGTATTTTAGTTTAATAAACATTTGAAATAATAATATTGTCCACTTCAGCCATAAAGACATTTATTAGTTTAAGCCCTTATTGGTAATCTGTTGGATCTTTTTCAGATGAGCTTTACAAATAGTCCAGCCCTTTTATAATGATTTGAAATACTGTCAATGGGAAGTCATTTTTATCCAGACTTCAAATGTATGCTTTACTTTGTCTGTCAGTTTGAATGTCTTTGGATTTCCCATCTCTCTCCACACAGGAAAGACGGTTGTTGCACTGTCCAAGGCCAGTGTCAGAGATCCCTTCATCTGCACCCAGTGCAACACTGACTTCACCTGCCGCTGGAGGCAGGACAAGACAAAAGGCGGCGCAGTTCTCTGTGAACACTGCATGTCATCCAATCAGAAAAAGGCTTTGAAAGCTGAACATACCAACAGGCTGAAAGCGGCGTTTGTCAAAGCACTTCAACAAGAGCAGGAAATAGAGCAGCGTATAAGTCAACAGACATCCTCAACTGTTTCCCACAGTAGCTCTTCGTCCTCCTCTTCATCATCTCTGAAAGCAGAGCAGCTGGTGTCTCAGCAGCTAAAGCAGTCTCAGGCTAGAGCGTCCTCCCTCCAACATCACCACCAGGCCAGCCGAGGCACCAACATTCTTCACCATCACTCCATCAAGCAGGTTAGAATCTGTGGTTTCATCATTTAAAACGCTCATTCAGAGACACTACAGCTTTGCCTCAAAGCCTCTTTCTGCCTCTTTACTCCCAGCGCCAGCTCTCCCAGGGCCAGCTGTCCCATGGTATCTCATCGTTAGGGGTGAGGGGGGTCCCCCACTCCTTCTCTTCCTCATCCCAGCTGCAGAGTGCAGTGGCGGCCGCAGCTTTGGTCAGCCGGCCAGGTAAGCACGCCCATGTTTCCCACCGCTCTGTCCAGAGTTCAAAGGTGAGCAGCAGTGGGATCGGCGGCAGCAGGAATGTCAGCGGAGGTAGTTCTTCGTCCACTGCATGGAAGAAGCAGAGCAACCGCAACACAGGTAGACTCACATTAACAAAAGCTCGACTCTGGCGACTGAAACCTCCTCTTTTTCAAATTCCTGTCTGGTCCAAAAGCAATCCTTGAATATCCTTGTGCCTACCCATATCTGGTTCTTAGGAGTCTTTCACTAATGTTTCAGTCTAGTGCGATCTCCCTCTTTAGAAAAAAAGTAAAGAGACACATAGGATGAAATGTTTTCAGCCAAGGTGATCCCACTCTCCAGTTCTCACCCTGCCAGTGATCTCATTCTTCCTGATTCTGTCCCTCAGTTTGGTGCTTCATTCGGTCACTACTTTACCTTTGAGTAGAAATGTTGTTGTTTCTTTGTGTCCGCCTGGGTTTTGTTGAAACATGGGTGCCTATATATTCTGGGCTCTGTCGAATCTTGCTCCTTTTTTCATTCAAATGAAAATACATCAAACTGGCAGAACACACCTCCTTCCACACCTTTAACCTGCTGCACTTTCTGATGTTCACAGGAGTCACCATGGCCTATGTGAACCCAAGCCTGACGGGTCACAAGACATCAGCCACCGTGGACGCTCGTCAGAGGGAGTACCTGCTGGACATGATCCCCTCCCGCTCGTCAATCTCGCAGACTGCAAACACATGGAAATAATGTACACAGTACCTTGCTTTTCATTTACAAGTTTTGTACAGGTTCTTCAGCTTAGATAACTTGGCCAACAGCTACCCCCGGAGGACTGTTAAGCAAATACAATCTCCTGAAGTAAGGGAATGTTCCTTCCTTACATTTGTTTCGACTGTTGTTTTAGTTTTCTTATATCCTGTTGTTTATTTTGAATTGTACTGTTTTCTGATAACTGTGCTGAAACTATTTTGACTGAGTGGGTATTAAAAAAAACTTGAAGGGCTTCCCCCCCTGGGATCTGTGGGATCTGTGTCCTCTTGACTGGGTGGTTAAAACATTTTGTGTTAAGAGTTTGTTTGCCTTGAGTGCTTTACATTTTTTAAAAGTACTCTGTTTAGGGATTATGCGCTCTTTTTGCCATGATGTTGGTCAAGCTGACCCAACATTTGACACTTGAATGCTTATAGTCATACCCAAGAGTTAAACATTAACAAAACAGTCATTAATAATAAATCAAAACAAAAGAATTCAGTTAATTATCCCTGTAGTTGTGTTAGGTTTGATTTTGTTGTATTTACAGTAAGTTATTTAAAATCATCCGATACTATGGTTTTCACAAATGAAGGGTTTATTTAGCTTTTTCCTTGTTTAACAGCATGCCAACCTTGAACCACTCTGTTCATTTTGCACCTCAGCTGAGAAAGCATGGTGTCTTTGCTTAATTCACCTGTAATAGCCATTTGTAATTTACTTATTTTATATCAATGTTCAGATTATTTTGAGTGTAAGTTCAATGCTGAGAAAAAAGCAAACTCTGATGTACAGAATTTGCCAGGCTGGAGCCAGAAATCTTGGCTCGGATTTATTCAACCCTAATCCTGCAATATGTCAAGATATAATAAATCTAGAATCAGTCTTAAAAAAATAAAACCAGCTACCAAGATCTTGGAACACACCAGACCATCTTCTTCCATATCCTCACCAGAATGTGTAATTTCTCTGCTTTCCCTGCAACGTACAAACATGTTTCAAATTATTTGGTTTACTTTTTTCCTATCTCCTGAAAAAATAATAAAGTACTATACATTTTAATCACTTGTTTTCATTTATGTGTGAAGAACACAATCATCTCTGGGGAAAAACTAAGCGGATTTGCTTAATTTGAAGTGATTAGACGATGAAGTTTGTCAGATCAGTATCAATTATTCTTCACTGGGCAACACTACATTTAGTAATACAGCCAGAGTTTAAACAGCCCGTCATGACTAACAGTTAATTTCAGTCTGAATGTCATTTGAGAAAATAAATCTCTCTAAAGTCTAAGGCAATTCATCATGATGGGAACAAATCCATCCCTCCTTTTGACAGGTTTTTGAAAACGGGCGTCAAGTAAGGTGCAGGTCTGCACACTGGTGGGGACAGAAGATTTTTTGTACCACAGAGGAAGAATTGATCTTGTGAAAGTGTAGAGAGACTCATGTATCTTCATCTTATGAACCCTGCCTGTCTGATCAAAGAAAAAACATAAAACTGTTCAAATGTCTTCTTCTGGGATATGCCGATGGATGTAAGGACGTAATCATTGATCACTTCAGCCTATGGAGGGCAGCAACACTCCCCAATGATGCATCTAGTCTACCAAACAAAAGCAGAAGAAGAGTTCACTTTGTGACGTCACCAGCGTGTTGCCGGAGAAGGCCGGAGCAAGATGGCGGGGTCCAAGGTGAAGCAGGACATGCCTCCTCCGGGAGGCTATGCAGCTTTCGATTACAAGAGAAACCTACCAAAACGAGGACTTTCGGGTATTTACAAAACACACTCAAATTACTAAATACTACAGATCAACACCAGAGCTCCTGATTATTAATAAGTTGTTAGCATGTGCTACACTGTAAAAAGCGGCTAATGCTAACAAGACAGAGGGACAGACTCAGGACTTGTACTCTTGTACACTATATATATATATATATATATATATATATATATATATTTCAATGTTGTTTTTTATATAAGCTGTTTGTGTTAAACAAAATGTTCATGTGAAGTAGACAGATGATGGCTAGCTGCTAATCTGCACAGGTTATGTTTGAAGCGGAGAATCAACTCAACAACTTCCTCACTATGTGTGTATGTGAAACTATAATTCATCTGAAAGTCGTGACACTTAAACCTAATCATGCTCACCATGAACACTAATGTTCCAGCCTCAAAGAGTTAACAGATCGTGTCACAGTTCTATCTGAGAAATAAACATTAGGCATTAGATAGTTGTGTGAATAGCTGCACACTTTGAATATAGAATAATTAGATGTGTGGTCGAAGGAGGACAGTGTGTAACTACATCTCACTTGTTATGGTCAGTGTTGATGAGCTGAAGTTAGCCAGGGCAGCTTTAAATATCAAAGTGTAAGATTTGTGTTGAGCATATTGTGATTCTTGCATCTTTACATCAGTGTAACACTCTTTCAAATGACCTGTCATCATTCTCCTTCATAGTCCTGATTATAGAAGTGGTTTGAGGCTGTAGGGTAACCACTCTTGGGGAAAGGGCCATGCTCAGTTTATAACAGAAGAAACACAGAGACCGTTATTGTGACATAGAATAATAAACGGCCATGGTTTTATCCTTTGTTTTCTTGATCACTGGAGTCAACTACAGTCTGATTTAGGCTGGAACTGAGGGGTCACCCTGTGAGACCTTCCTTCTCCTGACAAAATAAAACAGTGGTTATTTTTTTTCTCTCCACCAGATGGCGACACTAAGCCGTTTTTGTTTTAATCATCTTAAAAATCCCCACTTCATAAACTGTCATTCAGTTTAGAGATGCAGAGGCTACTAACAGTCATACACAGTCAGCACATGTACAACTAGAGATTATTACAGAGCATGACAGAGTAAGAGAGCGACCGTGATATATCGACAGGTGAGGTGTAAGTGCTGTAGTCATGGATCTCTCAAGCTCCAGGGTAAAAAACTCTGGAGCTGAGAGATCCTGTTTCTGGATGATCATGTTTTGTAACCGTTTTTCAACCGTTTTTTCAGCTTTAACCCTTACCACTTTTGATGCTGTTTGGGAGCATGGTAGATGATCGATAAGGCTTCTTTTACCATATAATCGACCAAGTAATTATTTGTACTAAAGTTCCCTTTATGAAACAAACTTGAGAGAGCGACGAATAAAGTCGCAGTAGTAAGAATAGTAGTATGAATTTGAAACCACAGCTCTTTCTTTAACATGTTTCATTAACTTAAACATTTTCTGCTGAACACTGTGGAGAGTGCCACCTTGAGGTTTGCAGGCTTTAGTAAACTGTTGCGTCACATTATGTAGGTCAGGCAGGTAACTCGGGCAGGTTTTTACTGTGAATGTTAATTGTCATGAAACAGGTTTGACAGAGAAGCAAACAGCAGCTCATCCATGTGGCGGATGTGTTGCAGTTTGCTGTATGTCGTCGTTGTGCGTCAGAACTCAATTTCACAAAGCTTTTTCTTCAACACAAACTACACAGCCTCACTGACTTCAATGTCATTTGTTCAAAAAGGAACTCTTTGTGATTGTGTCAGCACACTGTAGTTCAATGAAGCTCTTTAGGCTGTTGCAAAATGTAAACCACAAAATGATCAAAAAGACGCGTTGCTGAACTTTTAATGCCAGACAAATGTGTCTAAAAGGGAGGCTGCCTTTGTTTCATATATCCTGCTTTAAACTGGTTGGATTGGTTGCCCAGTATCTGCAGGCCTTCTGGTTCAATGTGGTTGGAACTCAAATCCCATATTAAATGATCTTTGCAAAGAAACACTAACATTAAATGCTCACTGTTATCTTCTTTGATTGACAGGATATAGCATGTTCGGGATTGGCATTGGCATTATGCTGTTTGGTTACTGGAGGCTTTTCAAGTGGAACAGAGAGAGGAGGTAGGATACTTAAAACAAACGCATTTGGAAGTCAAAGTTCATTACATTTTTCATGGTTGCGCTGTAGCCGCTGGTGATTTTTGTTTGTGCAACACAGGCGTTTGCAGATTGAGGAGCTGGAGGCTCGGATAGCTCTGATGCCGCTGCTGCAGGCCGAACAAGATCGAAGGTGAGAAAAATAATCGAAGTACAAATATGTTTTCAGATTTTAAATTGTGATTGTGACTTTCAAAAGTTAAAAAATGTTCCTTTTCGATCAGGAACCTACGGATGCTGAGGGAGAATTTGGAGGAGGAGGCGATCATCATGAAGGACGTTCCAGGTTGGAAGGTAAAGGAATCGTTCGACTTCTTACATGTCAGCCTTACATCTTGTTTTTGTTCTGATTAAATGTGGCCTTCAGTCTGCTGTTCAATATCTGAACTGAAGGTAATTCAACACATTCAGATTGAGGGTGAACAGATGAAGCACTCGGTAAACTATAAAGCCTTGCATTCATTGGTGGTTAAAATTTAACCTACTGGTCGTTCAAACACTTTGCAGCTTTTCATGCTCTCCAAACTTATTTTCTCAATAAAGTGCTGAAAAGGTTTTCAAATCAAATACAGTGTGCACAAGCATTAATCACCGACTAGATAAATGAAACCAGTTGAAAATAATTAGCATTGTTGGTTAGGGATATAACAAGTCACTCAACTCACAATACAATTCTTTCACAATTATTTTTTTACAAAATGAGAATGGAAAAAAAATTACGACTTAAAAAACAATTAAACTTTTAATGAAAACACCTATTCACCTCATAATCTCTTTGGCTCTTAAACTTGTTTGGGTGTGCAGGCCTGCTTGTAGTCTTTGCAGCTACCATGGTAACGCCTGCTTGTTGCAACAAACTGCCTCTGCTCTACAGCTGCTGACGCTCACCATATTACTGACAGGGTCCCAAATTAACTCTTTAACTCACCGGCCGCAGGTAGATGGAAAATGCAGGCCAAACACGTGTTGTAACGGCTGACGTTATCGTTATGTTAGCTGCAGATACGGTGACAGTGAACCGTTTGACCGGATCACATGTTCTAGACTCGGTCGTATGGATCACGGATCAACTGTGTGCTGATGCACTAAAAGTTTTAATCGATTTTTAACTGCCTCACAATTAATCTTTACATCCCAATTGTTGGTACTGCACTGTTGACCCCATTGCTTCTGTTCAGATAAACTGGCAGCTTTATTTTCTGTTAGTTTTCTGACTTAATGTCAATCAAAGGCTGTTTGAATTTTAAAGACTTAAAATAATGAAATCTGCTGCTTGAAAGCCCGCTAACATAACTGGTGTTTAATATTTGTCAAATGTTTGTGCCAAGGCTCTAAACACACACTGATGTTTTAATTACCTTTAAGAATCTTTGTATAGTGTGTAGTCTTCAGTGAGCCACATGGTGAATATGAAAACAATAGTGGTACTAAAGGAGCCATACATTACATTTTGTAACTGCATTTTTATCAGTAAATAGTAAGACACATGGATAGATATAGATTATGTAATAAGAAAATAAATACAGGAACATCTATAATCAAATAATACCTCATTTGGGGATGGGCATGTGTGCAAACTTTGAGATAGTGTTAACAGAGATAGTTTTTTTCTTCTTTTTTTGGGGGGGACATTATATTAGTTCAGGTAGTGCAGCACTTTAATGTATGGTTTGATTTTGGAGTTCCAGGTTATTATTTCAGTGTCTTAAATACTCATAAATACTCTCATCACATGCTTTAGGTTGGCGAGAGTGTCTTCCACACAGACCGCTGGACCCCCCCTCTGACAGAGGAGCTGTTCAACCTCCGGCCCAAAGAGGAGTTTCTGCATAAGCGTTATGGCTTCTTGTCGTACGTGTGAGCAGCTTCACGACTACAACAGCAGACAACTTGTGCACCCAAGCCCTCCCTCAATACAGCTTGTAAATGTTCAATATTAAAGTTTCTTTTTCTGTACCTCATCTTTGTTTAACTGTCATTTTTTTTTTTACAATGTGGCTTCAATTTTATACATTATTTAATACAAGAGTTGCTGGTGACCTGCAGACATTGTGGGGGACTGGGGGGTTTAATGACCTCGTAGTTAAGTTGTGCAGTGTATATAGAGGGCAAGTGAGAGTTGCAGTTCCTGATCAAAAGGAGCTTTGAGTGATTGAGCTAAAGAGCAGTTTACAGTTAGATTCTGTATGAGCTCAGTTTAAATATTAATGATGTAATAGCAAAGTTTTTACATCAATTAGTGCTGTGATCAGGATTTCATGACAAATAGCAAGCCTGCAGGTCTCAGGAGATTTTTCCCCACAGCAGTTACTTTTTAACACTGGTATATGGTACTAGATCAAGACTAGCTGCTACATTACACTTGCTATTCTCTCGATAACACCCTGTATGCCATTATAAGCACATAGGAACAGACTTTAAGGATAGCAATGTTTGTTTCTTCACCAGTCTAATTGTTTTACTAGTAATCTATTGCAGACTCCTAAATGTCACCCAGGTGATGATTAATAATTCAGTTTTTAAATAACCCATTTTAAAGTACTTTTTTTTTCCAGTGAAGACCACGTTATGAATCAGTGCAAAAATATTTAATAGTTTCAAACATTTACATTACAAAAGGAATGTAGAGCATACCAACATAAGAAATGAACAAAAACAATGGGCCATCCATTCAGTTTGTGGTTACGTCAAGCATCATTCTGTAAAAGTTGAGTGCAAACATTAAGTTACACCACTGATGGAAAGGGGCCCCTCTGTTTGAGACAACTTCTTCAAGGAAACGGCCCAGTCCCATGTACAGGTCAGACTGACTCAGACATGGTAAAACCGTATTTGTCTCAAACATTGACGTGCATCAGAAGAACATTTTTCAAAGGCCTTGATGTCGCTATTGGCAGGATCCTGGCAAGCTCCACTGCTGTAGGCTTTAGCGTACAGGTGCTGCACGTTGGACCTGAAACAGGGCAGTGTATGTTTATCAGTTGAAATAAGAGCACATAGGCTTTAAGTTTGTTTTTGTCTTCCAGCATTCAAGACAAGGTTTTACCTGTTCTGTGCATAAATGACTGTTGGAGGCTTAACTGGATCTTGAGGTTGAAGTGAGCGGCATTAGACAGCAGTCAGTTTTACTCTAGAGAGAAAGAAAACATTGATTAAGCCTGGCAAATTACAGTCACAGACAAAAAAAAAAACAATAAAATGCATGCAGCCCTATGTATGAGTCTGAAACTCACCACTGATTCTGAGTAAGGATACAAGAGAAACTGGAAATTATCTAGACACCTCGCACATCAATAAGGACTGCGGTGGGATATTTCAGGAGCAAATTTGAAGACTAGTGCAGTGAACGGAAGTGGACTGAGCATAAAATTACCCACGAGGCTGCTTTGTGTCTCAGGTGGAGCAGAACAATCCAGAGGGGCTTCTAGAAACATTTAAATGGACTTTGTTTTATGAATCAGATTCGAGAAGAGACCATGGCATGTTGGCGACATCTGAAGCAGGGTACTATAAACGGCTAACTTGAAGGCATTCATGGAAACAATGAGAACTGAGTTTGAAGGATGTGAGCAAAGCAAAAGGAGATCGTTACCTCACGTGCATTGGCCTATTTTCTCCACATATGACCTAGGCAAGAGCAGCTTTCATCTCTGATGAGCACTTGTTGGTAGGCGCAACACTTCACTCTCCAAGGACTTGTAGGTTTTTGTAGTAGCTGACCTCTTGAACATAATGAAGCTTTAACATGACCAGACACCAGCTGATGTTCCCCCGCATTCCATGTGCAGGGGCTTAATACTCAACCCTCACCAAGGGTTTGATCAAAACCCTTGTCCAATGGTTTCGAGACCTGTACAAGAGTCACTGGGCCAAAAACCATCTTTACTTTTTATGAACCGGACAGGCAGTTAGTTTCTCTTTTTTTTTTTTTAAATAAGTGGACATTTTCCAGTAGTACACCCAATTTCAGCTAACCCCTCCTTTATCTCAATCAAGGCTAATCCAACTATGGTGACTTGGCCGTCGCAGTTTTAACTCCCCATGCGATAAGTTTTAAAATGCAAAAGAATCAAGATTATTTTCCACAGTCTGTTTAATAGGCTCCATGAAGCCAAACTGACAAAGAAAAAATTGTTGATCATACAAAGAACATAAAGTACAAAACTGTTCCCGGTTGAGATTTTACTTTGGGGTAACGTAGTTACATTTTTCGATCACTTAAACAAGATTAGTCCATTTTACAGCACATTTAAAATGCAGATGTTGAGCAGAGCACAGAAGATACCTTGGACAGACTTCATGAACAGCCGGCCACTTCGGATGTGTAGTTCACCAGTCTGAAAGGAATTCACTCTTTTGGGAAATTGAACACACAGGAACCTCAGCTAAACTTAGTTTTTAATAGTAAAAAGGAATTTAGCAATAAGTCCCCCAAAAGCCTTTTTGAGTAATCACAGCTATTTTCTTCTTTCAGTTTAAAACCTGGCAAGACGAAGGCCAGTCTCAAAGACTGACATGAGAAAAAAGGAACAAAACAAGCCCCATCGGATATTTCAATATAAAAAAACAAAAATAACTAAGGAATCAAAATCAGGAAACACTTCTAATGTGCAGGACAAAAAAATAAAAAGAAAACGTCTACAGCAATGGTAGTTGCTGTTCAACGAAAAGCCATGTGGAGAGCTGTTTGATCCCCTTACTGGGACTTGAAAAGTACTTATCAGATTATACAGATGCCTTTTAGTTAACAAACGACCTTTGAGGAATCAAGATGCCCAATTAAGCAAGATAAGAGTCGTGAACTGTACTTTGTTACATGGTTTGTTAAGGAATGACCAAAACTCATGGCTACATTTTTTTTGAAGATGCTTGAGCTACTACAACAGAACTACAAAACTAAGGTCAGCAATAACACGTGGACGCTTTTCTTGAGGAGCGCATCTTTGAAATACAGCCAGCCAAGTGATGATCTTGAATCAGGGAGATGTTTACTCTTGTGCTGAGGATAAGAAGTGGGCACACAGGTAAAGACACGGAAAGTTCCAACACTGGAGTTTCACAACACCCCCCTCAACCCACCAGACAGTCCAAAAACCCTCCCGAAATGTTTGCGTCAGGTGCTCCGTCAGCTTAGATGCGAGAAATATCCGATTAAGTAGGTTTTATTGTAAAAGGGGTTGGGGGCTAGTCAAATTTGGGACTGGTTATAGAGAGGCATCAACTTTGGCTGAGGTACAAGACTGAGGGGCGTTTATGACACAGGTAGTCATATGTTGGGGCTGTGAAATGTCTTCTATATCAATGAGATTTGGAGTTCATAATTTACATTAACAACTTTCCAGGTACTTTTCTTAAATGTCCTATTAGTAATGCATGTTTAAGTTAAAGATCAGTCTATATGCAGATTTATGTTTTTACAAACCTGAAAACAGCCCCAACATAAGTACATACACAGTACAAATACACATCATTCATGCTTACCATATTCATATCCGTCACGGTAGTTCTGTCGATCATATCCACCCTGATTCCTGGAAAATAGGAGAAAGGTATTAATTGTGTTGCACTACACCTCTAGAAAACTCAGGTCAGGTGGCTGTGATCACATTGACAGCTCACCTGTTGTCTCTGTAGTTGCTGCCGCCGCCACCACTGCCGTAGCCACCACTACCACCGCTCCTGTAGCCGCTGCTGCCGCCACCGCCGAAACTCCTTCCTTCACCTCCATAGCCCCTATCCTGATAACCCCTCTCGTAGCTTCTTTCTCCGAATCCTTTAGTGAGACAATTGCACAGACAGCAACTAAGCATTTCTCCAGCAGTACAAAAGTTGGATGGATTTAGTAAAATATAGAAAGAGGAATTCCTGATGCAGACTGACAGTCTTCACCTCTGGAGTAACCTCGCCCACCTCTCCCCCGGCCTCCTCCTCCGCCGCCACCGCCGCCGAATCTTCCACGTGACTGTTGAAATCCTCCCCTGGGGCGCCCGCTCTTTCCAGCTGCATCCACACGAATTGTCCTGCCATCAATGACCTGCAACAAGAGGCATCGGTTAGTTTTTTTGTATATAAAACTGTAATTAAAAATAAAATCGTAAATGGTCATACACAACTAATGATGGTTGAATGTTGTAGTTACCTTGCCGTCCATTCCGGTCATGGCATCTTTCGCATCATCGATGTTTTCGTATTTTACAAAACCGAAACCGCGAGACTTCCCCGTCTCTTTGTCTCTGATCACATCCACTTAAAAAAAAGAGAAAAAAAATCCAATTTCAAATAAAACATCAGATCACTCGCGTCAACAGAAAATATAAAAGCGGTGTACAACATTAGAGATAGAGAAAGGGCGTCAAACCTTTTTCGATGGTTCCATATTTGCCGAAGGCCGCAACCAGCGAGTCCTCGGTGGTGTCGAAACAGAGTCCGCCAACGAATAATTTACCTTCGTCCGACATGATCAGTGTAGCTACAATCAAAAGGATTTTACTTTTAGTTTCTCATTTAAATTCAGTTCAAAATAAATAACTCGTTGAATGAATATGCGTTACAAAAGTAGGTCACGGTTCCTGTAATTAAGGCTAAATAATCGTTAATTTCATGCTTATGTTTTTAATGTCTGATTTATTGCTTTTATTTCGATCATATAATTGAAACATTTTTCCATGCATCGTCTCAGCCTTTGTGAAAGCAGGTGGAGTGAGGCCTGAGGCCTGTAAACGTGGTTAGCGGATTAGTACCCCGCTAGCTGGAGTTTTGCTTTCAGCGCCATTTTGTAGCAGCAGCGAGCTCGTGGTCGTCCCTTTTGTTTCGCAGCTCGCGCTCAAGATGCGGAGAGATGACTCCTCTGCTTAGTTACATAATGCTTACATAAAGAAACTCAACCTTTAAAACCACACTCGTCCGATCTATTTATTTGCATGTAATATAAATCTTTTAACGCGGACAAATGCAGTTCATCTGACTATCATTTATAATTATAACGGTTGTGTTCGGAGCGTTTTAAAAGAAAGATTGAAAACTTCAAAGTAAACATGAACAGTGCCTGCAAACATGATAGGTACTGTTGTAGATACAATCCCTAATAAAGCGCATTGTATTATTTAATATATGATAGTCTTTACCTTTCCTCTGGCTGTAGAGCGTCTGAAGGGGAGGCGGGCTGCAGGTCGAGTGAGAGCGGAGAGAGAGCGCGCTTCCTTTTTCAACTCAGCCTGCGATTACGTCTTCTTCGCTCCCTTTATCTGCAGCACGATAAATAACACGGCTACTCCATACTGCCCCCTGCTGTATCTGATGCTGTAAACCTATTTGAAATAGTGTGATTCCCCTCATATTTAGTTATAGATTGTTGTCTCTTTTGTTTGTTTTCTTATTGTATTATTTTTTCTTCTGCTGTTTTGTACTTCACACTTTTCTTCTTAACCATATATTTTAAGGGCTTCAAACTGTAGACATGTTGCTACATGGATGATAGATACTCATACTACCATATTATGCAAACTTCCCTACTTAGCTGTAGTGCATCTTCTGAACTGTTCAAATCTCAGTACGCTAGACAACACTCACCCTACTGTTTATTACCAGAGTATAATCTGCTAGTCTATGCATAAATCAACTAAATATTTATGACGACGTTGATATCTATTCCCTATAAACATCTATTAAATTATTTCCCAAAATTAAAACATTTACTTTTTTATGTGTTTGATAAAGGAATTATGCCTCATTCTCATTATTTTAAAAATGGCCATAAAAACATTTATTTTGTACTATTTGAGAGAACTATTGGTCTTGCATAATATTACTCTTCAGCTGTGTACCTCTTAGGTGCCACATATCTGGTAAGGGTTATGATTCTTTTAACACAATTACATTTTTAGTTTGAAAGAGGCAGACGTAACAATAAACATTGAAGACCCCTCTTCATAACAGAAAGTTTAGAAGACAGAAAAGTGACTTGTTTTGCGTCTGAAAAAGGCTTTACACACAAAGATTCATGTTCTCCCTTTATTCTTTACGGTTTTTCATGTTGCTTATGTGTACATTAAAATATTGCATAAGAGAAACATTTTTGAGGAACTTTCTTTACTCAGAACTAAGCAGTTTACATTCAGGACATGTACGGATAAGGCTTTGGAGTACGTAAAACCTACAGTCAGAGGTTATTTTATGGAACATAACAGACAACATGACAAATGCTACATTATCATCATTAATGACAGAAATGTCTCTGCAGGACAGTGTCAGATAAAGTTACATACTCAGAACATTGATACCACAGAAAGGACTCCTTGGAGACTTTGGGCTTATTTTCTACAGAAACGCTTATAATGTTAAAAAAAAAATTTTAAAAATGGAAAAAACATTCTTCAACGTCTCTCAAAGTTTTTTGCTGGACTTAGGTGCCTCGGTCGCTCTTCCACTGATTTTGCAAGGTTGAGTGTCAGCTCAGATTTCAATGATGATACCACTACCATCACAGTGGAAGAATCTTTTCTTTAAAGCCAGAGAACTATGGTTTATGGTGAGGAGGCTGGTATGGGTGAGACGCCTGTGAGTTCCTGTGAGTCCGCCTGCGAGTCTGCCTCTGTTGCATTAAGAACTGCAGCCTCTGTAGCTTACAGTGTAACGCCTGATTCTCCTGTGTGGGTGAGTGGAGGGGATGACTGTCTTCATCTACAGGAGAGAAAACCATAATTACATGTTAGACACTGCCTGAAAATGATTTTTTTTGGATGTAACTCAATATATCATGAATTTATTGAGATAGAGATGTAAAAGTTAGATAAAACATGAAGTACTCCACTGTAGTCACTAGTCCGTTATCTAATGAATCAAAATATTACTCGTAAAAAAACTAAAAGAAAAAGATAAGAAAACAGAAAACGTTCAGATTTCAAAAGTGAAAGCAAAGAAAAAAAGAAAACAATTTGGAGGTTAAAAAGGAAGCAAATGTTTCACAGCAGAGAGTGAACTTTTGACTGTATGCAAATTTCTTGACCCCCAACACAAAAGCAGAGGTTCTTGAGCATGAGCTCCAAGGTGTTGTAAAGTTTTATGGCATGAGGCTTCACATCTTAACAGGGGTCTGACAAAAACTGCCCCACAAGTTTGGTCAGTGTCATTTAAGCCAACTGAGATGTATATTTGCATAGAGAATATGTGAATGTAATCTTTAATTAATAAAGCTCACCAAGCGTTTTACCAAGGTACTTTTCCCTCTGTGTCTCCAGTGTTTTATCTTTATCGACGCTTCGCTCCTCTGCAGTGAGCACTGGGCTGACTGGAGGGGTTGAAGCAGCACAATGCTGGTGAGGGCTGGCAGGTGAAGCCCCCTGGTGGTGGAGGGCAGCTCTAAGGAGGTCTTTGAGGATCTGGAGGATAACAGCAATGCCACCTTGAGAATGGCTGATGCTGCTTTGACTGCAAGGGGCCAGAGTGCCTGTTGGGATAATAGTAGATTAAATACATTCATATTAGTGTACAAGAAAAAGCTAAAAGCTCGAGTGACTCCACCTGCTCAAATAGTGTGCAACTACTTAATGTGTTTCTTTTTCATCAGTATTTAACAGGTTTGGATTAAATAAATGATCTTAATTATTTTCATGTTTCTTGATTTATTTATTTTCATGTATCTTAGTTTTTACTCATGATATAAAGTTTTGAATTGTTCTTTTTTCTTTTTGACTACCTTATTTATTTAAGTAAATCCTTTGACCTTGCAGCCTCATTACTATATCTTTCAATTGATCTATCCAAAGTGTTAAAATCTATTCAAAAACATTTATAGGGAGAAGCTGGAAGACAGAAAGCAAAGAATGCAAAGAAGGTGACTCCTTAGAGGAGGGAGACCCATAACCTGCTTCTACTGAATTCTATAGGTTTTCCACAAACCCCCACCCAGTGTGTCTGGGTCCCCACCCATCATCTCTGCCAAAATTCACACTACTGCAGGGGGGAACAGTTCTTCTTTTCATGGAAATGACCCACTCCTTTTCTTTTGGTAAATACAAACATTTAGAGGACAATTCCCTCTTAGACGTCACTGACCAACATTTCCATAACACTGAAAGAAGCATAATGCACTCCGCCCCTCTCCACAGCAGGTCAACCACTGCTGTGACTTCACCCACTTCATCCAAAAGAATCCAACACCTACCCCATCTTTACCCTGTGCAACGTGAATCAGGAGATAACTGGGCTTCCAATAAACAAAAATAGTGGGCCAGACAATCAATCAATAGTCCTCCAATACATGAAATATCTCAGCTAGACATTTTTTTGTAGTTTTTCTGGACAAAAGATGTGCAGTATTAATTCCCTGGTACACAATGATGCAATCGGTATTGGTTGAGGAATGACTCGCTGCAATACCAGGTTTCCGTTGGGGACATCTGAACCAAGCCATTTTTTAAAATAGCAAAACCATAAACAATGGTGGACTCAACTTGACGCTCAATTTAAAAAAGACCTGAAAAAGGTGCTGTTGTCTTTGTGTTTATGTTGTGTAGAAAATGTTGTACAATCAGTTGGGTATTGCTTTTACAATTCTACTGAATATTAATCACATTAAGGGGAAACTGCAGAACGGGCCATGCATTGGCTATAAGGCAAAAGCATGCTTAAAGCATACATTATTTCCTTGAAGTTCAGGATTGTGACTTAAGCATTATTTATTATTATTAGCAACTTTATTTGTAAAGGGTCCATGTACAATATTAAACATAAATGTTGCCATTTGATGTGTTGCACCAGAGTTAGCTCAGAGCTAGTTTACATCTGCAGTCCCTCGACTGCGGAGGGACTGCAAGGAAGAATCCGTCACTCAGTGACTGCAGGCCTGTGAACAATGATTCAATGATGACCTCTGAGTCTAGTTGTATATTTTCCAGGATGTCCTTCTGCAGTTTGCATATTAGCAACATATGTGAAGGATGAAGACTTTGTCACACCTGACAGTGAGTGATTACTAAGGGTTGTCTTCTCTACTTAACTTTTTTTTAACAACAGCCAGCCCTGGCTCCAAGAGTAAGGCTTATATTGCTGCTCCCTGAGACAATAGGCCCTAAAATACCTAACCTGGTAGCTGGTAGAGAACTAAAGCTGGAGCTAAACATCAGCTAGATCCTGGTGGTGGATTGCAACAGGAAGAGAATCCCCTTTTGCCGTTATCCTCCAAGTAGATGAAGTGGGGATAATGGGAAAACAACCTGAAGGCCTCCTTTAGAAAAAAAACACTAGTTTGTATTAGTCTCTGACCTTTGCTGTGGTGACAACAAGCTGGCAATGAGGTCACTAGGTGTAGCTCAGAGGAGGCGGCCTGGAGTCAGTGGGTTAAGGTAAGAGGAGTTCAAGGACATTATCAAAGCCATCTCAGTTTCCTAGAGCAATGGTCATTTTATAAATATTTTGACGTAATGATCGACCATAAGTTTTTCTGAAATGACCAAATTGAATATGAAAAAAAAACAATACAAAAAATGTATTTCGCCTATCAACTGACATTGTGGTGAGTAGACAAATTCTTGTTTTGTTTTCTTCACGAGTGATTTTCAGTGCCCTACAGTATTGTCTGATGGTATATCTGTCCTTCCACCACTTTAAAGTCTAATCTGATTAGATTAAAAACGGGCTCAAAATTGTAGGCCAACCACTCCAGAGACTCCATGAATCAACTCACAAGAAGTGAATTTGAAGTATTACCAGTTAATCTGAGAAACAGGGTTCCAAGTTCAAATAAGGTCAGACAATCATAAACTTGAATATGAAGCGGAATCCAAAATCAAAGTAAACTGAAGGCAGCTAAGTATATTATTTATGTTGCTAATGAAGCCATTGTGATGCAAGACAAATGTTAGACTTCCTAAAGTTCTATTCAGTCATTATCTCAGTTAAGTTAGCCAATTATAAATGTTGTGTTCTTCTTATGCCGTCACATCATATTCAGCACATATTGTTATCACACTTACCAGAAAAAGTCCCAGAGAAGACACCGGGAGAGTGGCTCACAAAACTTTCAATTACTGCTCCTGGCTGCTTGCACAGATGATCTTGTGTTTTACACTGTAAAGCAATTGGTAAGTATTACTATAACATACAAATATAATCAGAGTAAAATGTACTGAGTAAAAAGAAGGAAAGATCATTATGTAGTTGGTTATACGTTATAATGAACAGAATTAGTAGCAATATCAAAATGGGAGATTTTGAACTGAAAACTGTTTCATTGTGCAGTAGAACTTGTAAGGCTAACCTCACTGAAGGTAGAGGCCGGTGCTGGACTTGGAGGTCCCGGATCAGAGCCAGTGGCAGCAGGTGAATAGACGGGTGTGGCTGCTTGTAGCGGAGATCTGGGATGCAAAAATTCTGAGGGCAGTGATGGGGTTGAAGAAGTGTGAGGTGTTTGGGGAGGAAAGGACTGATGCGGATGGCAGTTTGTCTGGGCAAGGGTGGATGAGCAGCAAGTGTTGGCTGTTGAGTGAAAGGAAGTCCTGTTTCTTTCAGAGTTTAACTGGATCGTGGATTTAGA
Source organism: Symphodus melops (assembly GCF_947650265.1). Classification (NCBI taxonomy): domain Eukaryota; kingdom Metazoa; phylum Chordata; class Actinopteri; order Labriformes; family Labridae; genus Symphodus; species Symphodus melops. The sequence goes on along the minus strand of NC_136697.1, from coordinate 14,842,841 downwards.
GTCAGAAACAAGTGGGGCAGAGGATCTTGCACTGTTGGTGGAGCAGCAGGAGGATGGCAAGTCAAGACGGTTCATTCCAACTGCAGCAGACAAGCCAGTTTGAAGGTCTGTCCTGCTCCCAACATTTAAGTCCTGTTTGTGCTGCTGATGCTGCTGCAGATCGGCCACGTTCTGTGCAGAAAGCTGCAGCTGCACGTACATCACATGGGCACCAATGCCAAGGTTTAAGTTCAGAGGTGAGCGCCCGGAGAGGAAGTCGCTTATCTGAAGCACAGTAAGGAGAGAAACACGACACAGTGAGATTTACAATTTCATCCAGCGTAGTGTAGCAACACCCCTGGTTACCATGGTAACAGCAGGTGCAGTTTAACTGTGCAACACGAACGCTTATTTGTTTTACTTTAAGAAGGATAACTGAAGCAAAAGAGTGTATCTGTTTATAGTTCAGAAACATAACCCTTATCAAACATGGAAATCCTGGTGATAAATTGGTTTACATGCATGTATTGTTTCCTGCGCATTACTGACAGTCTAAAAGAAGAAGGTGTATGTGTGTGTTAGTAGTTACATGACTGCCAGCTAACAGAAGTAGATAGGTGAAGGACATGAGGCAATCACCTTTGCATGTGCTTACATGTTTTGTTAAAGCCTTAAAACTAAAGTCTGTAGGGATTCACACAACTATACTTTGTATCTGTCAAATGAAGTAAGTAACTTTAAACTTGGTCAGTTTGTTCCCCAAAGGGGTTTTTCCTTTGTTGCTTTAGTAATTCTGTGTCATTGTCGAAAAATGACGATGTAAAAAAAAAACCATGTTCACCTGAGCTAGACATTAGAGGCTGAATTTCAGAAGACATTGTTGAGATGGTGAAAATTATACAACGTGGGATGTTAAATGATGTATTTGTCTTAATTGTGCTTGCAAACAACAGGTGCATTCAAATGAACTAAACTCTTACCTGGGCTTCTGTTAAGCTTTCCAAGACATCCATGATACCTCTCTCTGCTTTGGCTGTTGAGCACTGTGACAGCAAAAACAAAACTACTTAACATCACATAAATGTGTGCATGGAAACGTGTATTTTCTCCTCAGTGCAACATGGGGCTTACTTACTGCTATTCCAGTCTCAACTACAGGGACCAGGGTCAGTTTGCTGCCATCTGTTACACCCAGGTCCAGCAGCTTACCTGCAGTCAGCTGACTGAAACATACCCATCATTAAAGTCAGGACATTTACATAAAGACATTTATTTTCATGTATACTTCATAATATAGGCTATCAACCAAAGGATCAGTGTAAAAAACAACCTCACCTGTCTTTATGGAGCAGGACGATTCTGTCTGTTTGCATTCTGAGTTTGTTGGAGATGTGAGTCCTCAATCCCTCCACTGTTTCCCATCGGGGGACAGTCAGCTCCACTGGACTGCCGGTGGTCGAGGTGATGGTCAAACGCATTTTTGGCGAACCGGTAGAGATCCCAGACCCGCAGCATGGAGACCAGCCCGGAGTAAAGCTACAGAGACCCCGCTGCTGCTGCTGCTGCTGCTTCATACAGTTGAATTTTTAAGAAATGTCCAAAAGCTGTTTCTGGTCGTAAGATTAAACGAAAAACAGGGGCAAGAAGGAGTGGTTTTCTTTTTTATTAAAGCTTTCATTCGTCATTGGACAGTGAGAAACAACTGTCAAAATATACACTTGAGTACAAGATATAGATCCTTTTTTCCGGCGGTGACACGCGCAGCACTACTCCATCGAGTGTAAAGCACCACATCCCTGTCAGTGTAAGCCCCGCCCACATATACACATCCAATAAGCGACATCCCCAACGCCAGGCAGTCTCCTCTGTCTAATCAAAACGCCTGTTATTTCACATGGTGCCTCCCAGTTTTGTGCCTAACTCACCATTCATAAATGATGCAATCTGCCCAGTACCATTACGTTGTGAACAGACGATCATCATGCCAGCATTCCTTATTGATAAATAGAATGGCACACTGTTATCGATAATAGGCCTATAGAAATTATTGATCACATGATCGAAACCTCTCCTGATAAATAGCGCAGTTTTCCCTGCTCTAACTAGCCCTAACTAGTCTACATGAACAACAAACCAACCTACCTTAGACTATATCTTTTACTTCCTACAGGAATATAAGAGTCATGTAATAACCTTTCTAATCTTTCATTTTATTATATATATATAGGCTTGATATCAATTGTTTATCAGTCATAAAAGATTGAGACAGACGTGTAAGGAACAGACAGCTATCAGAAACAAACGTGTGGTGTCTTATGAATGTACTTGTACATATAAATAAACATGTAAAAACATACATTCTCACATATTTATGTCACATATATACCTATGAAACAGTCACAAAAGGACAATAAAAAATAGTCTGTAATGAAGGAGGAAATAGCGCAGTCATTCCGTATTTTTCCCTTATTTTGAAGGTCACCTGGGTGCTGAGAGCTGGCCAGCACACTCTGTACTGAATGCTTACAACACCCTGAACAGTCCACCACATGTACGTTTATTACCACTGTATAGTTTTCCTGGTCAGCCAGTGGGAGGACACCTTCACAGGCAGCATAGAGCCTACCCTTTGTGTTCTGCAGTCTTTGTCCCCCTCAGCTGTTTAGTATTCTTGTCACTCCTCTGGTGGTCTGCAGTGGGGCCTCAGGCTGCACCTGTCACATGATGCTCGGAGAGAGAGAGAGGAGCAGCTTGGAGTAAAGTGACGTAGGGTGCCGGGGCGGGCGGAGAAATGCAGTTAATGTGAGTCTCCACATGCTGACTAAAAATAGCTACACCCACAACACCCCCACTTTATCCAGTCTGCGTCACTCCACTCCCAAATCACCCACCTCCCTTCCCCACCCCTCCCCCACACTCACTCCTCTCCACACTCTCCTATGCAGATATGGTGGGCTCATTGTTCACGTTGTTCGCCTTAAAGCTAAAATAAAACAAACGCCTGCAGTGCAATGCATCTCATATTTCTCTAGTCTGTTAAAGGATGTTTTAGAATTATATCATGGATTTGGCTCTTACCATTCACTGCTAATATGATTTATAGACATATTAGACAGATATTTGAGATAATTGGAGTAATTACAATCAGTGGAATATATTTAAATCCTCAATCGTGTTCTAATTTTTGTTGAACTTCATCTAAATTAAAAAAAATCTCTTCCATTTCTTCTTCTTCTTTTTTAAATTCAGTGACCAAATGGCGATCTCTTCCTTCAGTGGCGTTCTCCACCCTGTCTCCTCCCCTACATTTCTTATGGCATATTCCCACATGTTACGCAGAGCTGAGTTAGACGGGTGAGGTTACTGCTTTACATTCTTCAAGCTTCGCTGAGAACAATTCAACAGGATGTCCTGCTCTCACGAGCGAGCAGAGACGCAGCTCTGACGTCAACAAGTACAGAAAAACACACACACGCACGCGCGCGCACACACACGCACGCACGCACACAGTGTACCTCCACATTCTTCATCCCTCTTTACGGCCTCTCCTGGCATCATTTCCAAGATGTTTCAATATTCTGGTATGTCACACCTAAGTCATAAAAATATTTGCATATGTGGATAGCGCTAAATATTTCAACCAAAATCTCAAATACAGACTGAGACTATCAAATGGTTGATGTATTGTCTGAAAATAAAGCAATACGGAGGAGAGCATTTAGGTCCTTATCTTAGTGTTATACTTTTTCTAAATTCTAAGGGAAAAGCGTCAAATTTCTAACTACTGTCTGAAGTTTGACCATTTGTCCATTCACCTAATTAAAATAATCAACTCCCCCCATCATGCGTGAAAGTTTTGATATTCAAGACCATAATCTGTCTCTTTAAAGTCGTATTCTGAGTTTGATAAACTCTTTTTTTTATACCACATGTTTTTTTATTGGTCAAAGCCTGATACCTGTATCACCCAAACTGCAACATGATGTCCATTGTTTTCAGATCTGGATGACGCTAGCAGTCACTGAACTAAATGGCCAGAAGTTTTCATAAAGCTGTCAGTCTTAAGCACGTTGTTCTCTCTGAGCTACAAAATAGTTTATTGAACTTTACTCACATTTCTTCAGAACAGTCAATCTGTGGAATTTATGAAAAATAACAGACTTAATATATGACATTCAAACATTGTTTGTTAACATTTCAATTTAACTTATTACTATGAGTGAGCCCTGCAGCAAAAAATACTGATGAATTCCTCAGTCCTTCTGGGTATGGAAAGAAAGTGTAATTGGTCATCACACTATGAATGGATTATTTAATGGACTCACTAGACACAGATCCAGCGTCCCAGGGTACCTGAGCATTTGCTTAAATGGAACTGTAGACATTTGTTGTTGGAAAGTCAGTTAAGAACAACAGATAAAAAAGAGCAAATATGGACAAAACTACCACTCAAGGGAGTACAATGTGACACAAACAAGCAATCAAGAGACTTAAAAAGACACACACAATGATCTCATCCAATGAGATAATAAGAAACTGCATTCAAGGATAAACACAAAATGCAGAAGAACAACAGCAAATGTTTCTTACAATCCTCGATAACTTGATCTGTGTACAATTCAAGTAAACATAGCAAGCAATTCAAAGACAAATCTTTGGAATTAAACTGACATAACACCAGAGATGTATTTAAGCAATAAAATGCTAAACTGTCTATTTTTCCAGCTATGTTTTATACTCAGTCCAAGATATTAAAAAAACATTAAGTGTAACAGTTTTGTTCCATCAGGGCACTTTTTGTAATGTTTGGACAAAACTAGGTGTTTCTTATGTGCACAGTTGTCCAATCTTAACCTTAACAAATGGCTTTGTATGTTTATATAATCACTGAGACTTTGAAGACAGTCTTCTAATGTCCTGTTACTATGTTTTAGTTCGTCTTGCAGACTCCTTGCTTGTAGAGTATGTAGGAACCTATTGAGCGGGTGGAAAATGAGACAGAAGAGCTCAAATGTCCTGGAATGTTAGAACGTAATATGCACAGCCTGAGAAGCTTACACAGACAAGATGAAGGGAACATGAGCATCTCATCTGCATGTCTAAAAAAATGGGTGGCCTTATTTCTGCAACAGGTTTCACAGGTCGGGTAGGTCCAGTAGGCAAATACATATTGGTCATGTTGGGTCTCCGGGGATCCGAGCCACTCAGAGGAATCAAACGGGTCATGTGTGCAGTTATTTCTACACAGCCATGATGCTACGGGTCAGTTTTGAGTGAGAGGGTGCGTGTGTGTGTCTGTGTGTGTGTGTGTGTGTGTGTGTGTGTGTGTGTGTGTGTGTGTGTGTGTGTGTGTGTGGCCTTAAATTAGTTCCTCAGATGTCAAACATATTAACTCAGTCAGATCATACATTGTATTACCGTATATAATCTCACAGGCGCCTATTAAAATCTCCTGCCTCTTACCTCTCTAAACATTTAGATGCTTCTCCTTATTTTCTGCATAATGAAAGAACACACTGCTGAGGAGAGGAGACGCTATTAAAAGAATTTCTGGATTACAATACGAGTGCAGAGAAAATTTACTGTAAATGACTTTTTTTTTAAACTTTTATTTTAAAATTGCCTTGTTTATTTCATTTATTAACAGTATAAATATATACATTTAAAAGAACAAAAAAATATGCATCATACAGTAGGTGGAAAAACAAACATCAGACATCAATAATCTTTTATCTCGTCAGTCCATAAATGTATCACACAGGCATCTCACAAACCTCAGTTCCAATCTATCTCTCCTAAATTTTTAACCTTATGTTTCCTCATATCCTTCACAATATCAGACCAACACCCCATACATGCAGAGTGCACTGTACCAACGCCCCTCCAGTGGAGTTATGAATTTGTGATCTTAATCTTGACAACTATACTGGTGCACATTTATCGTTGAAAACATCTTTAGTTGAATTTGGGCTGTTTTGCTCTCCATCAAAATAACAACTTTTTAACCTTTCCCTCGATTATTGTTTAATAGTTGGCTCTACTTTTCTCCACAACAACTGTCATGGTATTTTTAGCAATCAATAGCAACACTGAGTAGATCTGTTTTTTTGGAGTTTATGTAAGTAAGTAAGTACATTTTATTCATATAGCACCTTTCACAGGCAGAGGCCACAAAGTGCTTCACAAACAAAGTTAAAAAACATCACACGCAATATACAAGCCGAGACAATACAGAAATCATAACAGCCCTAAAGAGGCTAATTAAAAGCCTGGACAAATAAAAGCGTCTTCAGTTCACTCTTGAAGGTGTCAACTGATTCAATTGAGCACAAAGGCAGCAGAAGTTCATTCCAGAGCCTCGGAGCAACAACCTGGTGCGAAAAAGAGCTCGAGGGACCTTCATCAGATTTAGATCCATAGACCTCAGAGCTCGCACAGGAGTGTAAGGCTGGATCAGATCCCTGATATAAGAGGGAGACTGACCATGCAAGGCTCTGAAAGCCAGAACCAGAATTTTAAACCTGAACCTAAAGGACACTGGCAGCCAGTGAAGGGATATGTGGGTCCTCCTATTTGTGCGGGTCAGAATTCTTGCTGCAGAATTTTGAACTAATTGGAGATTAGAGAGCTCTTTCTTGTTTAGACAGAAAAACAAACTGTTACGATAGTCTAAACGCGAAGACACACAAGCGTGGATAATGACTCCAAAGAGTTGTCTTCTGGAGTGTTACGTAATCCTGGTTCTTATGGCAAGTCAAGTCCCAGAATTTTCTTTGTCCTTACCTGAATATCTCCCCAATATTTATTCAACTTGGGACAATGCCAGATGATATGAATATGATCTCCTACCTTCCCGCACTCTCTCTAATGGTTCTGATGTGTTGCTGTGTGTCTTAAATATTCTCATTCTGGTTTTCAAATCAAACTCCCTCCAGGTGGGGCTGCTTGTTAATTTAGGTCCATAAAGGCAAGTCTTTTCCAACCAGTAATATCCATTTCTAATTCCCAATTCTGCTTTGTTTGTGTAGTGTTTCCTGTGTCCTTGTCCTAGAACCGAGAAAAGATGTTTTTTCTAAACTTGATGCCAACTTACATACTTGCTCCCAGTCTTTATGAATCTGTCAATAGTGTCTTAACTAAGAAATTTCAGAAAACCCATCCCTGATAAACCAAATTCTCTCTGGAGGTGTTTGTAAGATTTAATTACTTCCCCATCAAAGAACTGATCCCCAATGGTTAACACTTTATCTGATCATTTTTTAAAAGCCACTATTAGTTGTATTGGTAAAAATCCCATGAAACAGACAGACAGACAGACAGACAGACAGACAGACAGACAGACAGACAGACAGACAGACAGACAGACAGACAGACAGACAGACAGACAGACAGACAGACAGACAGACAGACAGACAGACAGAAGGTGTGGGCTAAATCTCAACTTCCCTCCCAGGATATTTCAAATGAAAAACCGACAGAGCAATGGTGCCCCCAGGTGGTGGAAAATGAAATTACAAAAACGACCACAGTAAGTGTTCAGTCGGGTTTTAGAAGAGTAAATAGGCTACATATAAAACAGTCATGGTGTCTAAGCGAGCCTAAACAAAAAAATACATAAAAGTTATTGAATAATAAATAAAATCGACTACAAATCAGGCGGGTCAGCTGCCGCCATTGAAGAGCACATTGCTGTGACAGAGGACGGATTTTCTCCTCCATCTCACATCATCATCATCACCACCACATACACCACCACCATCATCAGCGCAGGTCACGTGGTCGGTAGGGAACGGGCGGTGGGTGTGTCTAATCGCGTGTGGTTTCATTCATAACTAGTCTTCATTCGGAGCTAAAATAAAGTATGCAGAGGGGGCAGGCTGCCTGTGGAGCGCCGCTTCTCACGGACTCTTCACCCGGGTGAGTCCCATCTTGTGTCCCGATCACACCAGGACCAGTGAGCGGACACCGCACGTGTGAAATGTTATGAGTTATGAGTGTTGGGCTATGAGTGTTGTTGGGATATATGGATGTGGGATGTTTGTTTAACGGGCAGTGGAATTCGGTTGCCCATAGGCTACATGTGTGACTGACTGTGGTTTGTTTCCCGCAGACTGAGCGCGCACGACGCAGAGATGTGGGATAGCTGTGAGCGGAGGGTTTTCGGAGGAGAGGGGAAGATGCTGCTGATGTTGATGATGCTGAGGCTGCTACTGCCGCGCTCTGCTGGCTGCAGCGGGTCTCTGTAGTCCGTCTGCACGAAGCCTCAACACCGCCCGTATACACCGTAAGATCTTGCACATCTGGACACCATCACCATCCAGCCCCCACCCTCCCTTATTCAATGTACTGGTGCTGCTTGAACATCATACACATCGTTATACAGAGAGCTAGTGGAATTAACAACAAAGTATCTCTGTGGATATCTGTCTGAGCCTCCTCCATCTGTCTGTCTGCCTGATGAGGCTACTGTCTGTGGTTAGTTGGAGAGATGTGAGGATTTAACAGGCACACGCGAACACATCATTTAGGCTACACTCGGGATTTTTTTGTCTCGGTGTTAGTTTGTGTGTGATGTGCATGTTTTTATCTGGTGGGCATTTTGTTTACTTATGAAAAAAGAAAAAAGCTGAAGCTAAGAAGTTTATTATTAAAAGTCGACCATGATAGAATAATAACAATTAGTTTAAAAGTTACAAACAGTAAATGCCTGAACATGAAAATCAATTAAAAAAATTGAAATTGGTTTGAAAATGCCATGAATGGAATTTGAAACCATTAAACACCAGAGGTTATCACTTTATTTCTCCTCAAGTCGTCTAGAAAATTGAAAAAAAGAGAGAAAGAAACATCAATCCACATCATTTGACAAAAAATAAAAATGTGTGTTATAATGTTTACACTGAGTGGAATATTTGGCTTCACTGTGTTATTTTACAGTATAAGAACCTTTTTTCCTTCACAAAATCCAGCCTTCATGGGGTGTTAGCAGCCCCGGTTCAGGTCCAACCTGATGTCATTCTCCACTCTCTCTCTCTCTCTCTCTCTCTCTCTCAAGTTTTTAACTCTGTCCACAGACAATTATCCCCCCATGGATCAGAAAAGTTAATTAATGATACTACATGTGTAAGTCAAAAAATGGCTTAGACCAGTCATATTAGATGATAGCAAAATGGAAGAGGATTTGTCTGACTGAAAGAACATATTGGATGATCTTCACTGTTTACTAAAATATGGGGATGAACAAACGTCCCCAACAATTTCAATGCCAATAAACAAAGTAATTGATAAATGAGTAGAAGTTTTCCTTTTATCAAGGCTGTGAGCTTAAAGAAAAAAAAGAGAGAATTACACTGCCTACAAGGGCGACTTTGAGACCGTGAACAATATAATGAATAAGACGATTTAATCATTTAGGTCCTCAGTGAGGTGGCTTTAAACCCTTTTGTCATTTTAAAAAAAGGATTTTAATCTGGTATGTAATGAAAGAGATAGAAAAACTGAATCTGGTAAAAGCTACAGGAATCAGGTAATTCTTTACTTAAATTCCTGTTTATCAAACTTAAATATATAAAATATGTTTCTAGGAGACACATGTTATATGTTAAAAAACATTTATATCTGTCTTCAATTCTTACATTTGCGCATGGTTAATATGGAAAAAACAGAAATATGTTGTTTAAATAGGACGGTTTCAGAGAGAGAGAGAGAGAGTGTGTGTGTGTGTGTGTGTGTGTGTGTGTGTGTGTGTGTGTGTAGCTATTGTTAGGATGTTCTTGCTATTCAGTGCTCCGTCCTATTCATAGTTACCTTGAGCCATTAAATGTATGAGTTGTTACATAAAACATGACTCTCACATGGTGAGTGAGTGTGCGGCAGGGTTTGTGTGTGTGTGTGTGTGTGTGTGTGTGTGTGTGTGTGTGTGTGTGTGTGTGTGTGTGTGTGTGTGTGTGTGTGTGTGTGTGTAAGGTATGCAGTCATGGACCGATGTTACACAAGCTGCTCTCTGTGTAAATAATCATGTACTCTTGGCTCCTCTGCTTTGTGTTTATTTTATCACCCTTTTCTATGTCTCTGACACAGTCTAATTTACTGACAGGTCTAGAGTCTACAGATTGAGAGCTGCATGTAATCGGACTCTTGGTTATTGTGTTGAATGGCTCATCCTGCAGGAGATGTTGGTGAACCGGGCATAACACCAGTTTAACTTGTCATGTGGTATACTTTATGTTCTTTGGAGATCTTAAAGAATTGATGTCGTTATTTTCATGTTTAGTTTGGAAGGATAATGTTAAAATAGTAAGAAAGGTCTTTGTTACAAACTGTTTAAACACAAGTATGTGAAGGACATTGCCAAATTACATGTTAGAGACTAAATGTCAGAACATTTTACACTTAGCTGCTCTGATTTTGGCTGGCTATTTGGATAAAATGGATAAAATATGTCAAATCTGGTTTGGCCACAGTCAGCCTGTAATCCTGAATGAGGCGAAGTTGAAACACATCAAGAGAAACCCCAATGCCATATGAAGTATTTTTCTTGGCATGAAATACGTTCTAGATAATTTTTTAATAAGAATTTCGAAGTCATAATTTCTCTTTTTCTTTCATAAAAAAAAGCTAATGGCTTTAAAGAATACAAAAATGTGCCTTTAAAAACACACACAAAGCAGCCTACTTTATTCATAAACTTCAAACTTAAATTCCTCTTGAGGTGATACTCAAACTATGATGATATGACTTCAGAGTCTTTAATCAGCAAAAAGCAATGTGTAGGATGTGTGTTAGTGCCTGTGATTCATACCCCAAAGTCTTCATTTAATGGCAACAAAAGGGTTTCAATCCAATAAACAGGTGCTTCTAGACCCTTCTGAGCCCCGACACTCTTTGAAGAAGCTGAGTAAAAATTACGAGACAAACAGAAACAGAGTATTTCTGATTTTGTAAATGGATGTGGACGTGTTTGTTGACATATCGCTCTTACCTGGTAAATGAGAGGTTATGGGTACACTTGTATTGACAGATGAGGTGTGATGACCACTCACTTGTTCTATTTTAAATCAAAACTTAAAAAATGGACGACAAACCCAAAGTTCAGGCTATTTGGAGCGACCACACAACTTACATGCAGCACACAATGCTGACAGCATGACATCCATGCAGAATAACATAGTAGTCCAAAGTAACTTGATTCTTTTACACTTCCCAGTCCTGTCTGTAACTATCTACCCATAAGTCCCATATGTTATTAGGTGACTAGAAGTTAAGAAATTGTGATTAAGTAGGGGACTATTTACAGCTGCTCAAGTGTGTTAGAACAGCAAGATGCTATAAGAGGAACTTAGTAAAAAAAAACACGAAAGCTGATTCATTGAAATAAATGTCACCAGGTGGAACTGTGTCGCTTTTTGATGTACTTTTTGATTCATAGCACAGCTTGGACTTCAAAACAAGATTTTATTTGATATTTCCTGTGAGTCCTTGAAAATACGGAGAAAAAAAAACTGAACATCACCTTTTAATATAAAAAGCCACAGTTCTTTCGAAATTAATTTCTTCCATCCTCTGCAGGGTTCACTCACGCTGACCTGGACCATGAGCGATGATTCGCCTGTTCTGACAAGTCTGACCGACAACTCCACTGTGAGTATATCAGACACACACACACACGCGCACACACACGCGCACACACACGCGCACACACGCACACACTAGTGTCTGTAGTCTGTTGACCTTCCATGTCAAACTGAACCTAAGCCATCAACCAATCAGCTGCCTGAAAAAATAGCAGCACCTGTACTATATCTCAGGTATGTACATCCTGATCTGTCTGTGTGGGTTTTATTTGTGTGTGATGCAGTGTCTGGAGACATTGGGCAGGGTGTTTATCTGAGCGCTCAGTATCAGACAGATAAAGCTGTCTGTGTAAAGGGGGTGTGACAGTCGTTTTCCTCCACAGTGTGAGTTAGAAACATGGATAGATTGTTGATTTGTTGCTTTTATTTGACTAAGTTATGTGAGAACAGGAGATTTCAACGAGCTGAAGGCACTGACAAACGGTGTGTGAGTGCTGCTTGTTCTTCTTCAGTTGTTCCTCTTTAACACGACAGAGAAGCTCTACCTGTGAAGTGTCTTGATAAAACATTTCTCCTGAATTTGTGCTAAACAAATAAAGACTATTGTGGATGTATCAATATGTGTATAGTTGTTATGATTTATTGCTATTATTTTCATAGCTTCAAACACATTATGTAGTATTTACCCATAAACTTCATATGAATGAGGCCAAGACAGCATCTAATTAATGTAAAAATATCCTCCATGTGTGCATATTTGTGTGTAATGTGAGACCTAGATTTGCATGTTGTGGCCTGAAGCAGGTTTGGGGTTGAATGATACGGGGCAAAACGTGTTTTCAGTCGTTCTGGCCCACAAAGTTTTAAGCTGTTCGCTGTTAGATTGAGTTTTGGATCGTAACTGACATGGATTGATTGTTGCTTTTTCTTAAGAACTACCTCGACCATTTACACTGACTGCAGAGTCAACATAAAAACTGCTGTTTTTGCTCTCCGTCAGACACATCCTCTGCTTTATAAAACACACTGTTACTGGATGGATGGCAAGAAATTAATCTGCAGCTATTTTGCCAATATTGATTTTTTATTAAAATTGTTTTTAGATTTTGAGGAGCTGATTTTAAGTCAAGACTAGAGTGTTAATTCAAAAAAACATAGTTTGGACAAATTGATCGATTGGGAAGATACACAAGTGGACGAATCCATAATGAAGTGGCCATTTAGGCCAATGAAGTGGCCTAAATGTCTGAACCTGCAGTCAGCAGCAGATTTGATCTCGCTGCTCCCCTTGTTAAGGTGATTTTCATCTAAAGGTCAGTCTGTGTTTTATAAGTGCCTACTCCACCACTTTGCTTTCTCCAATGTCATTCAACCTTTAACATTTATAATGTTCATGTTGCAATGGAAGACTTTTCCATGACCCAATTATTTTCCGTTCTCCACTGATATGGACATCGGAAGAAGAGCCAGGGAAGTCTTGTGTGGGGATTGCTCTTGTGCATCTGCATCCTCCTCCTCCAAATTTCCATTTTTAGCTTACATAGGCGTCACTTCAATCTCATTGAGGAAAGCTTGGAAATTGAATTAAGGGTCTCGCTGACGTTTCGATTAGCATCCCCAAGCTCGCTCAGCCAAGACTGAGAGTATTAATTAGAGAGAGTAGCAGTCTCTGTGTGTATGTGTGTAAGCAGGCAGGATCTATACGAGTGTGTGTGTATTGTGTGTGGATAAGAATCACTGTGAGGAGCGGTGACTTAAGAAAGTCTTTCGGTGCTACTAGGACCACTTATTAAATATTATATTGCGTATCTGGCTGCATAGTGTGACAATGACATCCTCATTGCTGCAGAGCTCAGAGGGAATAATCCATTACTTAAAAAGCAGGGCTGATCACATGGTTGAGCTAAAAAAAAACAACACACCACAACACACGTGCTATTCAGACTTAAAGTATTCTGTTTGTAGCCGAATGAGTTATGATTTCAAACAATACCATTTAAACATGAGTTATGGACATTTAATGGATGCAGCTCAAACAGGGTACAGTGAGAGCCAGGGTTGAGTTATTATTAGGTTTAAAGACTTATTTTGCAGGGACATAGTTGTATTTTCTGTATATCTTTTCAAATTCAAATGCTAGTAGAATCGACAGCATTTGACCGGGGTTTTGGGTAAAGGGTCTTTCCTCATTGGAGAAATAGTTTCTTAAAAAAAGTTTGGGTCTTTTTGCTATGTATATATTTAGTGTGTACAGAAAGCAGTGAGAGGAAGATAAAATATATCACAGTGTTTATATATAGTAAAAGTCAGTTGGTAAATACTGCTGAGAGAAAAAATAAAAATCTCTCTGACTTTGTTCACTTCATGTAAAATGTGAAAAACTGAACTCTTGGATCCAGCACTTGTAAAAGCACTCAATCAAATAAAAAGTTCAGTTCAACACTCTGAATTACAGTTTTTAATATTCTTATGACTGCATAATGTTAAAAGTCAGTTAAAAAGTCTAAGAACTATTTTTTACTGCTTTGTATCTGTTTGTTTTATGGTGACAATCGATATTTATATTAAGACTTATATTATGGATATTGTTCTTGATTTATGTTTGTAACTTTTGTGCTGTGTGTAATTGTACCCGTTTCATAAAATGTAAACTGCAGTAAAACAGGAGCGTTTTTAACTACATCAGTAAAGAAGTTACAATCCAATAAAAATCAGAATAAATAATTACATTATTTCTTGTTTTTGAACAACACACATGACAGAAATCCTCAGGAAACACGTTAAGTTTTACTGGAAGAATAGAGGAATACTTGGGTCCTAACCTCTTGTGTTGATGCTCTCTGTCAGGAGGTGCCTGTGTCTGCAGGTCAGGTGGAGAACTATGTACTACTGTTGGTGCTGCTGAGTGTTTTTGCCGGGGGGACGCTGGTGCTGCTCTCCCTGCTGCTCCTCTTCTGTCATCGCTGCTGCATGGGGGGCCGACGCTACTCCAGGTGGGTGACTTGTTGTGTGGGACCTTATAGGTTCTGATTCTTCTGCAAGCAGCAGGGGATTAAAGCTGTATTGAATATGAAAAGTGAAAGCTGTGAGGAGAGCTTGTTTTTTTTTTGTTATAAAGCAGAAGTACTAAGACTTTTCTTTCACTCTTTCAGAGCCAGCGATGACCTTGAGAAGACAAACACTACCTATGCTGAGGACTCTCAGCCCACCCAAGGTCAGAACATGGTATCTTTTTAAGTTGTTACATAAAATCTTTTTGTCCACTTTTGTAACAAACTTTTTCTGTGTTTGTCCTTGTCACTCAGAGATTACCATTCATCTGGATGAATCAGACGCTCTCTCAGCTTCAAGCTGTCACGATGGAGAGTCAGAACGATTCGTCTCCACCGGGTCTACTGGCCGCAGAGTCTCCTTCAATGAATCTGCACTTTACGAACAGGAGAAGACGACTCAGGATAAAGGACGCAGGTCAGCTGAGCTAAAGTGATCTTTGTTGATACTATAGCTTGGATAGGCTCTTGATGCAGCTAGATGCGATTATTTGTTGTCTTTCTCAGGTACACTCTGACAGAGGGCGACTTCCACCACCTGAAAAACGCCCGGCTGACCCACCTCCACTTTCCTCCAGCTCCATGTGATTTAAAGATCCTCACTATCATGGAGTGTGACTCAACAGAGAGCAGCACTGTCAACATCAGCGAGGTGTCAGCTCCCAAACTGCCCCTGACCATCTATCAGGTAACTCTATGTCACAGAGCAGGTTAGATCCTCCTCTCTAATCTCATGATGTCTTTTGTGAAGAACTTTGACTTACCATGTTGCTGAAATGTGCTATATAAATAAATGTGACTTAATCTGCTTATTTCTCTCTGTAGCCCACCGACAGAAGACTCCCAGGCTGGAAGGGACAGGGCCTCAGCGGAGGTTTGCCAGGAGACCCTCACCACTCAACTATCTTGGACCATGGCCCCCGACAGGCTTCATCAGGCCTAAAACCACCACACACACGCTCCCAGACTGTAAGTTTACTATTTTTCACTTTGTATTGAGAGTTAAATGACTACATACAGACGGTTTTGGTACATTACGGGTTTGGACGATCAACTTTGAAAAATGTCAAACTCAACTAGAAGGAAAATGGATACACAGACATTCAAGACTTCTGGACTACGAAACCTGACGATTTCCATGAAAGGACTTTGACTCTGGTTCCTTTATGAGATTGACTCATCATTTTGAAAAATAACACAATTTATTAGTTACACAACAGTAAATATCTTCTTTTAGAGATCTCTTTACCATGAGGCCATGGTTATATTAATGCAGCTGTACTTCTTTACAGTGGGCAAGTAAAGTTTGCTTTCCATAAATCCTCCATTATCATAAGCACTTAGAGCCAGAGAGCAAATGTTAGCATGCTAATACAAAACCTAGTAAATGTTTAAATTTAAATGCTACACACCAGCATGCTTGTTTGATTATTATTTTTTCTATGATTTCATGACCTGACTTTTTTTTTTTTAAAGTACGTCATAACTCAGATTTGAAAAGTACAAGTACCATATATAAAGTGTATTAGAATTCGCTCTGTAATTCATTTATGACAATTACATTTTTTTTTCTC
The DNA here is from genome assembly GCF_947650265.1 of Symphodus melops. Classification (NCBI taxonomy): domain Eukaryota; kingdom Metazoa; phylum Chordata; class Actinopteri; order Labriformes; family Labridae; genus Symphodus; species Symphodus melops. The sequence continues at coordinate 14,826,665 of NC_136697.1, read as the reverse complement.
CTCATCTTTTGTCTGCTCTCTTGCTACTTCCCACTTAGCTGCCAACTTTGATGCATTACTCTACCACACACACATTCATACATTTCCTATACACTACCACAACTTACTACTTGACTTTTATATCTACTTTAGTTGTCTTTGTTAATGATTTGCGTATTTTGATTTTGTTTTTATTTCTGTATTGCTTGTTTTTGTTTATTTGCTGTTGCTTTAATTTTCACGTTTATGTACACATTTTCATTTTGTTATTGCCCACTATCACAGTAAAAGAAAAAAAAGATTAGCATTTAGCCCTGAACAGCATCTCACAGACACAAATAAGGCTTCAGAGTAAGCCATATTTTACAACCCAAAGTCACATTTCTCATTATGAGAGGAGAAACCTTTTTTTCAATTTTATCCTTTGGTCTTGCTGCTAATGAAACTAAAGCTAATGAAAGTAAGACTCTCAGTCTGAGGGATACGCTATATGGAAAAGCTAATATTTGATCATTTCTGTCATACATTTTCTCAAATCTGCAAATCACACATACATAATCTGTTCAGCAGGGAGATTACAAGTTATTAAGAATTCTCAGTATTGGTCCAAAACTTTATTTACACAGATGGACTCTTCAGTGAAGCTTTATCCATAAACCAAGCTCTGAAAAGCTACCGGCTGAAAAAAACACTGATGCACAGTGACATCAGTCATCGCTGCAACTGGGTGATAAAATGACAAACTGCTATTCCCCGAGGGCTTTGCCTCTGCCCGTCACGATTTATCTCAGCCTGTGTGATTTAACCCCTCCTTCTCCTCTCCTCTCCCAGATGGCGGCTGTTGGGGACAGGGGGCAGGCCGAGGGAGAAAAGAGGGTGAGAGGAGAGTTGACTCAAGCTTTGGGCCAGAGTTCAGTTCTTCATTTCTTCACTACACTGCGGCGTCATGCCAGTCTGGAGGGGGCAGGACCATACTTTAGGAGGTGGAAGTTTGACAGCAGTCACCGGGCAGCCAGCTTGGATGCTAAAGGTTTGGATATATGTCATAGATTGATAAGTAAGTTGTAATTCATGGCTAAAGTCTAACTCTGTAAAAGCGTGGCTTTGGGGTTAGGGCTAGGTTCCACCAGGGTTTTATAGGCTTAATTTGGTAATCTTACAAATGATAACCTTGATTCTGTTAATCTAATTAATTTGTCTTCTAGTATAAAGTGACTGAAACGTGTTAATGCTGATTATTATCTCACTGCCAAGTCTATTTAAGATAAGTGCTGACACACACAGCACATATCACACATTAGAGCATATGCTTGATGTAACATAATGAGCACAGTCTCTGACTGGTTGGCAGACTCCACCCATGGCATTATGGGATAGCTAATTGGACATCTAACATTTTCATTAGAAAAACTGTTAAATATTCACAAGAATAGGCAGTGTTGTATTTATTACTACAGATACCGTAGCGTTGCTGCAATAAACTGTATGCTACGTTGCACCAGAGGTCGCTTGAACAGAACAGTTATTCTTTACATAAAAAAGTCATTCTTAAGCATGCAGCATTAGAAAGATTTAAAAGAAAAATTGGGTACAATAAAAGGACTTGTGGTCATATTGCTTAGAGGTAGCGATGTTTGGAAGCTTATGCAACATGCCCAGGGATTGGCTGATTTGGGGTTAATTGTTGCAAATGTGTTCCTTGAGGGACTGATTAAATGGGGGAAGTAAAAAGTTGTTGATTATAATCTTAATATACTTTCTTTCAGGATCTCCCAAGAGAAGACCGTTTCAGAGACAGAGAGCAGCAAGTGAAACCACTGATCACACCGAAGATGACTCTTCTCCTCTTCGAGATGAGGCAGTTGAATCTTTCCCACAAACCCCCTATCAGACCAGTGGCCTCCAGGCACTCTCTGCAGAGTCTCTGTCTCACCCAGCCACGGCTCCCACATCCTTCCTCAGCAGGTACTTGCCATTATCCCATGACTTGCGCCATGAAATTCTCTGAATTGTTGATTAAATGACTCCTTACTCCTTTCGTGTAGGCAACAACTTGAGGCCAAGGCGGAGGTAGGAAGCAACAGCTGTGTCAGAAGAGAAGATCTATGTTTGCCTACGAATGACTGCCAAGGTCAGAGGCAAGAGAAAGCCACAGCAAATGGAAGAAGAGTAGAAAAAGAAACAACGTTTGGTGCAGGTACAGAAACAGCAGGACTTGAGGCAGAATCTGCTGAAGACGACGACTTGTTTGGGGAACAACAAGACGTTGCCATACAAGAAAGGTTTGAAGACTTGTTGAGTAAAACGGAAGATAAGAAAACAGACAGTGTGACATCAGACTCTGGGAGAAAGGTAGAGGTAGAATTGGATGATGGAGATGAGGTGGTGTTGGGAGCTGAAGCCAGACGACGTACCGACTCAGGCTCATCCTTCACCTTCGTAGTTCGTCAGGAGAGCTCGGAAAATCCTCCCTCCCTGTACAGAGACATTTGGAGCTTGCGAGCCTCTCTGGAGCAATATGCTAACTCAGACCAGAGCAGCACGGATCGGGAGTCTATCCGCAGTGATGCTGACAGTGTTTCATCCCTTGGTGGTGCAGGGGCTCGATCTGGACTAGACAGCTGCTTGTCCCAAGACCTGGATGATGAGCCTGAAGGGGAAGGGGAAGGAGAGGGGGAGGGAGAGAGGATAGAGGGAAGGATCAGAGGGGCGTCAGGTGGAGAAAGTGACACAGGAAGTGGGGCAGGGGTGGAGGGGGAGACAGGCAACCGTAAACTACTCCAGATGGACAGTGGCTATGCCTCTATTGAAGCACCATCCAGGGCTCCTGAGGAAATGCGACTTTTTGGGACCCCTGGAGCTCCTCGAGGAAAGACGGCATCCGAAAGAAGGTTGTTCTTTACAAGTTCAGGGAGAAAAGGTTCAGTGTGTGAGAGTACTGAGGCCCGTCTTTTCCAGGAGGAGCTGGAGGACGAGATGGCTGACAGAACAGAGGTGGAGAAGAAACTTAAGAACCAATCTGAAACTGGCAGCCAATCTCTGACACTTCAAGAACCACATCAACAACTTCTGAAGTCCCTCCATCCTGAGAAACCTTCGGAATCTGAATCACAGCTCATGTCTCCACTGGTGAAGCCAATCCAACAGCCGTGTAGTCCACATAAACCCCGTCTCCGTCGCCGTGACTACAGCATTGACGAGAAGACAGACACTTTGTTCAACGAGTTCCTCCGTCATGATCCGAGATTCGACCAGCAGGAATCTCCTTTGCGCACCAGGCACCGATCCAGGGTTCACCTCCGGAAACAGTGGCAGAGACACAAGCAATACAGCGACCCAGGGTCAAGTGCTGGGGGAAGGTATTCCCCATCTTTGGAGAGGCAGAGGTTTACACCACTGAGGAGAGGGGACAGTGCAGGTTACCCTCTGGACACAAGGTATCACAGCACACTTTCACGCATTGCAAGTGCAGCTGATGAAGAAGCCAGTGAGGTTGCGACTTGTGAAGAAGCAGCCAAAGAGAGCAGGGAGAACAAAGATCCATCATGTGGAGGGGCATTGGGGGGTGAAATGGAAAGTACAGCCGGCTCAACCTCTGAAGGAGCTGAAGAAACAAAGAGTTGTGCAGAGACGACCTGCGCCGCTGATGGCTGCCAAGTCTCCATGAAAAAGGAGGCAGAAAGCACAACAAGCCAGTCTTTGACCACACAGAGGAGGTTCATGGATCCGAAAGTCGACAACAGGAACAACAACAGTAGTCAAGCGATCCTCTCAGAGGTTTCCCTGCAGACAGAAAGCAGCCTGACGGACAAGCTGGTGGTGGCAGTAGAAGAGAGGCTCTACGGGGACCTGCGCACTGCTGAGAAGCTCAGTCAGGGAGGATCAGAGAGAGTGCTCACAGGTGTGCGAGCATCACCTGGCTTTAGTCCCACATAACTTGCTTACAATCTTCAACTTTATTTCACATCCATATCTCTAGAGAGAGCAGACCTGAACAATGTTGTCTAAAACATCATGTAAGATACTTGGTCATTCTCTGTGCTCCTTACATTTGCACAAATCTTGTGATAAACATGCTCTCATATCGGAAAAGAATCTGAACACAAATACTCTTAAAGGACAGATCTTGTTGGCCAGTTTCTTCCAGCCATTCCATTCAGACCTTAATTTCCACTGTGATACCATGTGACACCCCCCCTGCCCCCCCTCCTTTTTTTTTTATTGGTATCTCATAAAACTCAAAGGCGACCATACCATAGGTATTTAAATACAAGCCCATCTTCAGAAGAAAAATTCATAACATTTTAGACTGAATTGTGTATTTTCCGCATGCTACTTTGTATCTCAAACAATGTTTTTGTGAATAATTTACAGATTTAATTTGAAAACATTAAGCACTTTGATGGAAGAAAGATAGTATGATGCATTTTCTGTTGCCCATGTCTCTCTTTTTTAAACCATATCGCTCTCAAGTGTCCTTGTCTCAAACACCATAAGGGTAAATGTCTCAACAAAAAAAAGGGGGGGGGATTTTGTTTTTGGCAATAGGAAGAACAGATATTTGAACAGAACACACTGCTTAAGTGCGCGCTGTCCTCGCTCATGAGAAATATATGCAGATGTGGAAAAAAACCCCACTTTCTGCAAACCAAATCAACCAAACCAATCAAGCCAACACAGAAGAAAATAAAAGAATCAAGAATTTTCACATCTCTTTTCTTTTTTTATGTATCCTAATTAGAGGTATCCTGAATGTTCTGTGGGCCTGGGTTGAGTGTTTTGTATCTCTGCTGGGACTCTGCTGAGGGGGAGACTGATAGATGATACTTTAAAAGACTAGCACAGGAGCCTCTCAGGCTTTTACACAGATGGTCCAGGGACAGAGTTGAAGCTGTGAAGGCGGGGGTTGAAACTGATAGCAGTAGCAATGTCTACTCTTATTATATTATTATTCTATAGTATTCTAACACTGTACTAATTAAGTCTGGTTGTTAACTAACTTACCCTAACCATATGCTTAACTACAAAAAAAGCCATGAAAACACAAGAAATCTATGTTAACAAAGGTTATAGCAAATAGCACTTTGCTGGTCTGCTCGACATGTCATGTGCAAATGCACAAATGTTGTGACCTCAGCTGATTTTGTGAACGCCACTTGCTCTGCGCTGTAAATATACAGAGAACACCATCTGTGTTAATCCACAAATGAAAATAGTTCCCCAAAAATGAACTGCAGGCTGAGAACAGTAAAGCTGGGGGAAGTTAAAGACTATTATTAAGATAGTAATGACACACCAACACTTTCTGGTTTAGATTTGTTTAAAAAAAGGCGAGGGGAAATACTGGCTTTCTCTTGGTTTACCCATTTAATATTCTGCAGGCATCATTCCTCTCAAAATGTTGAAATATAGCAAAGTCATTGTCCCCCCCCTTCTATCCAGATATGGATTAAAAGTGTAATTAATGATTCTCTATTTATATCAAACTTCATCCCTTCAATTTGACAGCATTGCTGCATGTTTCTACTTGTATAGAAGAATGTCTCATGGGAATCTGAAAAGGTACAGCTCGTCCATTTCCCTCTCAAACACAAAGCTCTAAGCTATTGTATTGCTCGTGTCTTTGTACTCATTCGTGGGGAACCATCTGCTTTCTGATAACTCAAACAAGTAACACTAAGAATTCAATGTCTTGCAGCCATTACAAAGGCTAGACTGTGAGACCAGCTGAGGTGTAAATTGATTTTGAACTGAAGATTTTTCCAAATTAAAAAAACAAAAAAAAGGAAAACCAGAGGGCCTTTCATGCTGTTGTGAGTCATATCAGATGTAATCACATGTGATGTATGACACGGGCTGAGAAAGTAAGGAGTATCCTCTAATACTGAATATGTTGTGAAATATTTTTCCTCCCCACCACATCTCTCGTGTAAGGGAGAGCCTCTCTTTTCGAGCTTGCTGACGTGACAAGCGCTGCTCTCTCCCTCCCTCAGAGTTGTGACTCACCTGCTCTCTGATCTTTTCCCAGTGAGGGGCTGATGATGATGATAGGCTTGGCTGCGTAAGAGGGGGGCAGGGCTCCTGCTGATGTGATCCGCACAACAAAGAACATCACTGGAAAACAGCCGACTGCGTGTTTGTGACGACACAATGCCTATAGCTAAGCGGCATCACCTCTTGATATTCTTGGTTCTGACTCAGAGAAAGATGTGTAGGGTTCCTCTAAACCATTTAAAAGGTACCGTAAATGAAATAAACCATCAGGACATAAACCACTTTTTGCGCACTGGATAATAAAAAAAATAAAAATCTAATTTAAAACAAAAGATCATCCAACAAAACATCCTGTTTGGGACATCTTTTTTTATAAATAATAATTAAAAAATATTCATTGGAAAAGAAAAAGACAAAGAAAAACCTTAAATGGAAATCAAAAGTTCCCAACAGGTCAGAGGAGGCGGATCTCAAGGCTTCAGTCTGTCAGTCCATTCACAAACTAAGTACTCTCCCTTTCTTCCAGCTCTGTACAGCATGCAGTTTTTTATGGTTGGTGGTAGTACAGTACCATCATAAGTATTCTCATCACAGGTCTAAATATAGAATTATTCATAGCATTCGTCATCTTTTTTTCCTCTTTAATTTTGCACACATCACAATGTGTCTCAAAAACTGCCAAGGATTCTGTCAAACAGAAATCAAAGAAAACAGAAGATGGGGGAGAGGGGGTACGTGGATGGGTGGGGTACATGGGTGATGGTGTCCGTAAAGTCCTGTGCAACTTCACTCTCCTTAAGAGGGTGAAGAGGAGGGAGACTAGCATATAGAACTGGATGACAGAGGAGATTGAAAGTAGCCAAAGTATGGGGGAGAGGGAGAGAGAGAGAGAGAGAGAGAGAGAGAGAGAGAGAGAAAAAACATCTTCACAGCCAGTGCCTCAGTCTCAGAGCAAAAAAGAACATTTCATGCTGTCCTCCTCCTCCCAGTCACTTCTAGTGCCTCTTCAAAAGACTCAGCAGGCCTGGGTCTAAGGAGGGTCGGGGGCAATAACGTCAGCAGGCTTCTCTCACAACTGTGTGAACTCTGGACACAGAAGGACGGGGGACAGATCAACCTGAGAGAGGCAGAGAAAGAAGACGGAAAATTACAAACATCCGTTGGACCTTTATTTTCTAAATGTCGTCACATATCACAAGCAAAAGTGAGTTCAAAGTGGATGTTATCAGAAAATTCTATCGAGTGTAATTAGTTCAAACTGAAAGACTCATCGACAGGGTGAGAAAGAGAGAGAGAGAGACAAACATCCGACAGCCCACTTTCTCTCATCCAGAGTGAGTCATCGCCCTGAACAAATTAACACACAGCATCTCCTCTGCAGTGCACCCATGACAAACAGCGTCATGCCGAGAGTGGTTTGTGTGAGTGAGAGATTGAAAGAGCAAACTGTGGGTGGGAACTGGAAAGAGGGGACAACCTGTTAAATTGTTTTTGTGTGCTCGGATCTGTTCCGTTTCTTTGCCTGAGCGACGGGGCCTTTGACGAAGCTTTAAAGACAAATTCAAACATTCCAAGACCAGAGCCCGTCTAGATTTAGTTCTCCGACTATAGGAAACCGCCCATGTGTTTGCCTGGGGAGCAATGGTGAGTCAGAGCAGAGCTTGCTGAATATCAACACAGACTTCTTCTCTCCTCATTGCTTTCAACTCTCCTCCCCCTCACTGCCTGATACTCATTGAAACGTCTCTGTTCAAACGTAATCTCATGCTCCTTCTTACCTGTCCCTTGGTGATCTACTTCTCATCCCCCTGTATTAAAAGGAGTGTCCCTCTAAACTCTCAAAGAGCCGATTCAGAGCTTCTTTTAACGGTCCGCACACTCACCAGGGGGGGGGGGGATGTTGCCGAGGGAGGGGGGGGGGGGGGGGGGGGGGGAGGTCATTGCTGTTTGCAGGTGGAGAGCTTGCGGATCTTGCTGGCTGTGGAGACTCCTTTACGTGAGGGGTTGGATGAAGAGGAGGATCGACGCTCGGCTTTGGCCTTGCTGTTCAGACCTCCCCCCTCTGTGCCGTTCACACAAAGTGGCTTGGCTTGATGTGGACTGTGGTCTGCGTGCCCTTGATCCAGATCTTCTTCGGCCACTTGTCCTAAAACCAAAAAAAAAAAAAAAGTGTACATTTTGTTTAAGACAAGTTGACAATGCAAGGTAGTGGCATGCACGTTAGAGAGAACATAAATGGAAGTCACAACCCAGCTGGGGCTGTAAAAGCTGTAAACATGTTTTTGAAGAGGAGACCTTTCAACATTTCACATCAGCAGAGAACAAGCAAAATGTCAGGTCCCACAACCGTAAGAAAAACAAAAACAGGAAATCTGCTGAGACAAAAAAAAAAACACACTAAATGGGCCTCTCTTTAATTTCAACTGCAGGTGTGTGTGTGTGTGTGTGTGTGTGTGTGTGTGTGTGTGAGTGAGAGAGAGAGAGAGAGAGAGAGACTAAGTGAGTGAGGAAAAGCTAAAGTTCACACAATGTGTGAGCTGTAACATTAGAGAGAAACACCAACTCTTAACAGTTTGTTGATGTTGTTCTTACCACACTATCTTTTAATTCAGATGCAGCATCCTGAGAGCGACGGCGCTCAGCATGTGGGAGTGAATCCAGGAAAAACCATTTAGACTCGCACACCAAAGCCTCCCCTACTGGACTATTTTTAGACCTCTTCATTCACATTCTGCAGCTCTATTTGGTTTTATGTGGGGCACCAGTTCTTGATACCCGACACCGACTACAGCATCTATTATAACCCGCTGTTGCCTAGCAACGGTTAAAAGATCTGAATTCTGGGGGAAAAGATAAAAAGAAGAGTTGGGGAAACAGACTGAATGAAATACAAAGACACAGTCACCACCTCCTCAACCCAAAGCCAATGAACAGTCTGAAAACTGTTTGTATGCACAGCTCACTAAAAGAAACATCTCAATGTTTTGTCAAATCTAACAGCTTTTATCGTAACTGACAGGCATCTGTAGAAGGAGTCAGACAGCCATCACAGATTGTGACTTCCTCTAGTCAATGTTGCTATCAATACATTACTTTCTTCAGAGCAGTAAACATGGCTCCTTGTGCAGTAATCATTTCTATCTGTCACGCACGTTTTACTGTGACGCTGTAATGTGCATGGCACTTAAGATGAAGTATCTCCTAAACGTGTCCTGCTTTGGATTAAGACTAAGGACTTGAATCGAGACAAAAACATTCAAACTACTGTGGAGGAGAGGGACTCAGCTTTGCTCTTCGTTTCATTTCACTGGGTGATACTGTAAATAATATGACAGAACTACCAATAAAAGCTGAGATGCTGTTGATAGAAGTCATTGTAGCATGGATCTTATCGCCGAGCTTAGAATTTTGTCTCTTGGATTTATTGGCCGACTTATCTACCTGCCCTCTAAAATGTAGGTTTGCCTGATTTACTAATAACCATCAGAATAACAAATAGAAGGGACGGAGAAGCTTTTGATTCAGGAGCCACTGACATTAGTTACCTCATTGTATTGCAGTTTTGTGTAATGTGAAAATGATCAGTGAAGGTAAACACCAATCAGAGTCAGAGATTAAGAGTTCTCATGACACCGGCATTATAAACTTTGAAAGATATAATAAAAGTAGATATAAATGAATGAACAAGTCAATGTCCCTTTTGGAGGTTTGTGAGGTTGTCTGTTTTGATAATGATGCCTAGAATTTCTCCTCATGGGATTAATAGTACGTCTTCTTCTTACAGCATGTCCTCCCCTCCTCCCTCCGTAAACCAAAGATGCAGGCCATGTATTCAAAGCTCATATCTCAAGCCCCTTTTCAGGCTGATTTTTTTTCCAATAATGTGCCGTAACTAAACTCTGCTGTCATTGTTGTACATTCATATAAATTCTGCGATGGAGCAATATCGGCGTCCTCGTCTGTGAATTCACTTTGCGTTGTGGCTTTGCAGAAGCACAGCATAGCGGGAGCTCCATTTTCACACAATGTGTTTGGAAGAAAGATGGTACAGAATAGTCATTGAGGAAGAGGCTGACAACGAGGCAGCAGACGTCATCTCTGACAGAATACAGAACGACAACACTAAACACATCGACACTGTTATAACTGTTCAAAAATTTTACACTTGAGCTTAATTTAACCTGTACGAAAGGCTCGAGCTCCTCCTCACCTGGCACTGTGAAGTCCTGAGTGTAGATGATCTCATCCTCTCCGTCGTACAGCTCGTCATCATCATCCTCCTCGGTGTAGCCGTGCAGATCCTCCAGGTAGGGCACCACCGTCATACTCCGCCAGGGATCCCTGCTCTCTGCACTGGCGGGGATGGGCACAGGGGGCTCAGACGGAGGGTGTTTCTTACGTACCCAGCTGTAGAAAAATACAATGAAATTAATCAATGCTTCTTTAAAATTGCTGCAGCTAAGGGCTTTTGAATGTTGCACATAATGATCACTCACTTGTGTTGCCTTATGTTCTGTATGGAAAACCTCTTCGCAGGGTCATACTCGAGCATTCCTGACAAACAAAAACAAACATTAGAAAGGTCAACTAAGTCACAACAATCCTTTTTCAAATCCTACACTCACACCTCTCTCTCTCTGTCAAGTGTTTGAAATAAACTGGTGGGAGGCTGCAGAGACTGCAAACAATAAACTCATCCCCAGAAGAGGAATGAATGTAAGTAATAATCACATTTATCACTGTTTCAGGGCATTCTGTAAAGTAAAGAAACATCAATGCGAGTAGCATAACAGCTGTACCAATGTAATGAAGATGTTCCTTAATTATCATATAGTGGAGAATCTGCAGAGTGTCTGTGTGATAAGGCAGCATTGATGCAGTGCCCATCAACACCTAATAATGTAATTACCTCTCAATGGGCAGAGGGGCAGCATGCTGAGTGCTGATAGTAAGGCTGCGCCTGCTGAAGGACACCTTTTGTGCACTAGTCTTATTTTAGACCATGTAATTATGGACTGACAATCTCTAAGGTGCTGCGTCATCACACACAGACGTCACACGCTCACACAAAATGGGGGATGGAGGACTGATGAGTTATCAGAGCACCAGCACAGGATGGGTTTCCCCCCCCCCTTAGTCATGGTTTGATCGTGCAGGCTGAGGCACAGTCTGGAAATATTGAAGAGATAAGATGAATAACAATCTGTGTTGTAGGGTTTTGTTTAGCATCGGTAAGAATCTTAATGTGTCGTTTGGCTGACGGAACGTTTTGTTATGAAAGGAGCAGGAGCATTGCAGCATTCTCTGGAAAAGCGATGCTTGACTGTGATGTCTTTAGTATTCTGCTAGTGGCTCAAGATCAGTGGAAAATACGTCAACAGCAGAAGGGATTTCTACAGTTGAGAGGGACCCTCCTGTGCTAAGGTATCACAGGGACGTTCAGTGTCACAGCACCATCTACTGGACGGACACAGTATATATGTGTGTGTGTGTATGTGTGTGTATTACTGCTATCAGGACACAGCTGGCCAACTTCCATGGATGTGATTAGGAAAGGACACAAACCCACACACACACTGCAGCTGTCAGTAAATAAACAAATACTTAACTAATCAAATATTTCTTTGACTTGAGTAGCAACTTGTTGGTCAATGCCATTAAAGAGCTAAATATTTGCTGTATATTTAGCTCTTTTTGCTGTTGGCAACATCAGCAAGCACCAAACAGATCTGTTCCCGCACTAGGATCTATTTCATGCTCCAGTTTGTTCATTTTCTGCAGCATTTTAAAATAATGAGCTTCTCTCATGTGCACATCTAACATTTTCTTTACACCCATGATGATTTCTTTACAGGACATGAATTATTATTTAGTACGTTAACTTAGTCTTAGCCCTGCAGAATGTATAAAGCTATAGGTTTAGTTAGCTGTTGTATAGTTGATATGTCTCCTTTGACATGACAGGATCTACTTTTGTTTTGTTTATAAACTTACAATAACTGCAAAAAGGGCCGTTTTAAACATAAACCAGGGTGTGAATCATTTTTGACACATAGCCAAGCTGTGAGGAAGTGACGCACTGGGAGGAGAGAGAGAGATGCCTCACTTCGAGCCAGCTTCCCTATTATACCACCTAATGGAGTTGTTGTTTTTTACACCAACCTACACGGCTGACATCATCACCTCTATCCCTTCTCTCTGCCTGTATGTTTCTGCTCCTTCAGCAGAATGTGGTAGAGTTGACTTAACAAAACTTCACTTTTCCGAGTCTGTTATCACAACAGGTGAGCCTCGTGTAGACACACGTAGCATAGCTATTAGCTTATGAGCCGTTGACCCACAATAATTGCAGTGTGGGAGAACTGTGGATGCATCTCTCTCTCTATAAACTCACAGTGCATACAGATGCTACTCGATCAGGGGGGCTTTGGTTTATTGGTAGGGTCTGTTCCATCATGAAAAGATCAGGGGTTCGATTCCCAGCTCCTGCAGCCACGTGTCCTTAACCGTAAGTGGCTCCTGCTGCTTTGTTGTTGGCGTGTGAATGTCTATGAGTGGTTAGTTAATAGTGATAAGACACTTTACATAGCAGCCTCTGTTCCCAGTGTCTGAATGGGGAGGTGTGTCCTACAGTGAAATGTGCTGCGAGTCCTCAGGTATACAAGCTCAAGTCCATTTACAACTCCATTCAAATCATCAAGTCAGAAATGCAGGATAAATCTGACCGATCACATCCCTGGGTTAGGGTTCGGCTGATCTCAAAGTTTTTTTTATCGTCATTCAACACAAACTAAATGCTAACACTGGAGCAAGCCTGTCCACTCCCTCTGTTGAAGACTAAAGGTTAATGGACCAACCTTGCAGCAGGTCCGACAGGAGGGGTCCACAGTCCTCGGGAATAGAGTAGTCACCTTTTCCAATGTTCTCAAATAGCTTATAGATGTTGTCCCCCTCAAATGGATACAGACTAGTTGTAATGTTGTATCTGAATGAATGGAAGCAGAAGTCAATAAATACGGTTAGTGTTTCATAAAGTGTGACACAGTGACAGATCTAAATAAAGACGAGCATACAACTCTGAAAGTAGTCAGTCTAAAAACATGGACTGTTCATCACCAAGCTTTAACTCTTTCATCTTTTGTTTGTTTATTAATTCAGCGCCACATTTAACTCCTGCATCAGTCAACAAAAGAGTCAGGGTTTACCTAATTAGACCAACATTTTAAGACTTTTTCCGTCCTCAGTGATGTGAAAAAAGTCTGAGAAGTAGTCAATGAAATGTTAGTGCAGCGCAGAGCATCTCTGTCTCCCACAGACAGTATAGATAGCAGTATAGGTGGATGTGTTGATGTCTGGTTTAAAAAGCGGTTTAACCAACTTCACTGACGCTCACAACCAGAGAGAGTGGGAGCAGCTGAGAAGGCATCATGCTGCCCTCTGTTTCCATCCCCACACTCCTCTTGACTTGCACAGTATTGATCAACAAAGGGTTAACATTTAAATCGTGCAGTTTTAAAGGAGAAATCCTTCAACTTAAGAGTATTAGAGTTCCCTGCAATCTAAAATCTAACAGCAACATAACATCTAATAACCACAGCTCTGGTGACATCTAACAGTATAACATGTCTATAAAGACCATGACTCGTCAAACCTCCCTGTATCATCTCAGATAACTTGTTCATTCCTTTATATCCTGCACGTCGCATACAAGAGACCAGCATCAGTAAAGACTCAAGTCAATCATTGTGTTCACACAATGCTGCGGTCCGTCTCCGGAACGTGCCACTGCACCTACAATTGATGACTTTTTCATTAGGATGTAGCCTGCAGTCTCTCTCGCGCTGCCTCGATGGACTGTATTTGCGGTGGTAAAATTCTTTGATGTTGTTTCATTCTCAAAAAAACATTCACAATATTTCTTGCGTCGTGATACGCCTCACAGCAGGTCTCAGTTCAAATCACATGTTCAAGGGCCTTAATCGTTTAAGTGTTCCAGTGCACCCAAAGATTATTTTCAGGAATATTGATAAAATCATATTTAAGCTGACTTTGCTCCCCCTTTCCTTCTGGCCCTAAAAGTATGTTCCAGAAAACGTTCGTCCTGTCATCCTCTAGTATTTCACAGTGTGTTCCTCTCTGCTGAGAGGAACACTGAGTTTGTGTTCAGCTTGTGCGTGTTAATCTGAGTTTGATTATTTGTGAGCACCAAGCAGAAAATGAAGCCAATGCAGAAGTGCAAAATCCTGCAGTTTGTTGAGTGTCCTGCTGGCTGCAGAAACACCAGTCACATTCACGCCACATTCAAAAAAGCCCTTTTTTTAACTCTAGAAATTAACATGGTAACAGCCTTGTTCACAAAAAGTCACCTATCACTGTTGAACAGGCTGATAATTGGCCACCGTCTCTCATCAGCTGGTCTACAAGCAGGACAAATCCTCCTCTGAATGCGTCAGGAAACGATACTACTAAATCGGATCTTGCGTCTTTCAAAACACCACGAGTTTTTAATTATTCTCTGACTACTCACAGTGTTACCCCAGCAGACCAAATGTCCACTTTGAACCCTGAAAAGGTGTCCAGTCCGTTGGCGATCTCAGGAGGCTGAAAGGCCGGAGAGCCCTGACTGGTGCGACACGTGTCATCCTCTGCAAATGGGTGAAGGGCCTGAAACAAAGAAAGAGAGTCGAATAAGAATGACTTCAAGCTAAATGGAGATTTGTTAAATGACTGCCACAACCAATTGGTAAGACGTGTAAATAGTAAAAATAATATATAAATGGAAAAAGAGTAGACGTTTGACTGTACTTAAACCCGAGCTTACCTCTGCTACTCCCAGGTCCGAGATCTTAAGTGCTCCGTCTGTGGTCAGCAGCAGATTCCCTGGTTTAATGTCTTTGTGAACTATTCCCTGGCTGTGCAAATATTCAAGGCCATCTAAAAGTTGGCAAAAATACCTGAAATGAAAAACAAAGTGTCAACACAGATGAATAAAAGAGGGGCGTACAGTGATGTTGCTAGTCAGGCGTCCGTCATTCTTGACGCATTAAAAATCATGAAGGACACCGTAAACTCCCCGATCCATGCGTGTCAGGGACACAGCTCATCTTTTCTACAGAGAATGATACATTGTGAACAAGACACCCATGTAAAGTCAGAAAAAAAACCTGTTTTAATTACTGCAGATAAGAGCCCATGTGCACTATCTCACAACATGTCACCATGGATATCATTTCAACAAATCAGGTTGATTTTTCAACCAAAGGTGATTAATAAGCTCACGTTTCCATCACTAATGACATTTATATTTTATTGTAAAACTCTGCTGTAGTAGGAAAAAACAAAAACATACTTCTGTGACTGTGAAAAATACTTTAAAATGGTGCACCCCATAACCAGTGAGATCAGATTTCTGCTCAGTTAGCAGTCAAAAAAAATATGTTTAAATGCAATGAGCAGTTTTTTGTAAGAGTAGATCTTTGGTGGATCTGAACTTAGCATTGCAGAATGAGTCCTACTAAATATAGGGGAGGGAGGGAGGGGGGGGGGGGAAGAGAGAGAGAGAGAGAGAGAGAGAGAGAGACTTACCCGTGAGCTTGAAATACTGGAAACCTTTTTTCTGGGACGCTGTCCAGCATTTCTTGCATCCCACAAACGCAATACTCCATCACCATATACGTGAGGTAGGAGTCAAGGATTCGCCAAAACAAAAGAAATAAAACAGATCCTTTAACCCCTTGATGCCCTGAATTTGTTTCTGCTTTCAAGTAGATGCTAAATTAAGTTGAAAATGTTTAATGGAAAATAGCACATAAATAGATATACGGATGTACGGAATAGAACGGATGTTGATCTGTCTCTGACTGGTCCTATGACAAACTAATGCTTGCAAAAGTTTCCTAGGTATGTATTGAAAGTGCATCAACCGGCAGTGGAGGAATACGGACGCTATTTTGGCTGCATTTGGAGCGGAAGCAGTTTGATGAAAATTTGCGACAATAGGCGTCAGGGGGTTAATAAAGTCAGACTGTTGGCAGAAAGCTGATCACCAATGACTAGATGTACTTTTGCATTCAAAACAATTGTAAAGCACGTCCACATTTATACAACACAAAAAGGATATATTTTCTGCTTCTCTTCATTATAGAGCACATCCACCAATTGAATCACATTCTTGTGTTGGAGTCTTCTTAGCAGCTGAATCTCCCTATAAAATGGACACAAGAGCAAAAATAACAAGTGAGGGATTCATCAAGCAAATAAGTCAGCCTGAGAGCTACTTTATCAAATACTAGCCGAGACTGCACTTAATGCTGGCCATACAAGTGCACGTGTCATACAAGAGCACCACGGCTCTGTGTAAACAAAGCACAAGTGTATAATTGGTTGTGGCATTTTTTTTTTTTTTTATTAGCTTTTGTGTCATATTTTCTCATACATTTGTAATTAAACAAACCCTGAACCCACTGTGTGTCTAACATGAAGAGTCAAGCCCATTAGAGATGCTTTAAAAAGGTGATGACAGGAAACAAGACCTGCAAGAATGATACTTTAGGACTTGATACTGGCTGAGTGCAGCAGCAGTGAATTACAACAGTCCCATAAACGCTGAGATCCTGACACGTTGCTACAGAAGGAGAGGAGATTTAAAACAGCAGCATGACTGATGAATGTTGAGTCTCCTGGCAGTTCAGAGAGCTGCGAGACGGCAACACTGATGAGTTTGGATGTGGATTGTAAAAGCACAGATGAAGGAGCAGACATCGCTGCATGCACACGCTGAGGAAATACCAAGGTTTTTTCATACACAATTGGTCCAGTCAGCTAAACACTGTTTCAAACTGCAGTGTATGATGGTCTTAATGCAGGGCTCAATTAAAAAAAATGCTGACAGACTTGCCAGTGAGGGCCAACAGTTTGATTCAGGTAGAGTTGCATTGTATGTAGGAGATCAAAACATCTTGACGATGGCATTGGTTCAATTCATTTCCTTCCTCCATCGTGTCACAGATATAAATCTTTCTGTTATTGAATATTTTTCCTGCATCTCCCAGAAATAACATACATTTGGTTTATCGTATGAAACAGTCACATTTCAAAGATAAGGGAGTGTGACTGTGCAAAAGAGAAATACGTTTCTAATGGACCTTAAAGAGTTGAGGAATAATCCTTTTTTTTTCTTCCTCACTTTGACACAATCTCATAAAACCCTCTTTGGAGCCTTTCTGTCCCTAATCAGCCAGCAGTTTGGGAGCTGTGTCAGTGCTCTGCCTCATATACAATCATCTTACCCCTGACAAATGGATATTCTGACCGAGTCAGCCTCTTGCCTGCACTCAGACACACACAAGCAGATCCTGCTGCATCACTGTTCTGATAAAAATACAGAGTCACCACATGCACATGTAAGAGCAGAACTGTGATTTACATACATACGGTTAGGCAAAAACGACCTCGCCTTTAACAGCACATCACCCATGGAGCAGCTCTAACATGTATGATGTAACAAACTGAGCTGCAGCTGTATCACTGAATGTTTCCAGAAAACGGATTGCTAAACAGAGGCAGCATGACCGCTGCAGTCCATCTGCAGTATCTGAGTTCAAATTAGTGTTGATGGACCGTATGTCCTTATGTGGTCTGCAGACCGCAAAGTATTCAGGAATCAGTGAGACGGCAGTTTCTCCAGCATGAAGCAGCAGCCTAAAAAACTGATAAAATCATTCCCCAACACTGGGATGTCGGGAGTTTGTTTACAGAAAATGTGTGCATCCTGGTGCCTTTTTGTCATACCAAACAAGGGCTCGGCATTCCTGGACAGTTGTTGTAGAAACAGGGGTGGCATTGCTAGATCAAAGCCAGAATGAGCATGCCCATCCCCATGGCAACCATGTCAAAGTAGGAAGTGTTTGGCAGACAGGAATGCAAAACAGAGGTTGAATGGAGGAGTCAGCAGCCTACTATTTCATTCACACACAGACGGGCCTTTACAGGATTCAGGATCCAGCTTCCTCAGACTGGGACACACGAGGCCTTCACCAAGGGAGGCACAAGCATGTTGTCTAGTGCTGTGGCTTTGGCCTAAAATACCAATAAAGCTAGGAAAAGGAAAAAAAAAAAAAAAGAAAATAAAAAAGACATAGCATGACGTTATCGCATGCTGCCGCCATTGTTGTTGTGTAAATTCTTCTTCTGTTTTAAACTATAGTGTCTTTGGCAACTAGCTCTATGGTGCATTACCGCAAAACACTGGACTGGGTCAATGTAAGTGTTTGGGACTACGATGACAAGTCTTTTTTTATTTATTATTTGAAGGCCAATATTAAATTAAAAATCTTCAGCATTTTATAGACTTCTGAGTAAAGGATGCATCTGTGAAATAATCAGCAGATGAATCAATATGACAATTATACTTAGTTATGATGCTTTCACACATAGAAACCCTTCCTGTTGAACTCCAAAGTCCTCAGGTTAGTTGCATGTGTTGCAAATGGACATTTTTCATTCTGACGTTACCTGGGCCCAAGTAACATCTCTACACTAACGGGGAAATTCACAGATCAATTCTCAGGCGAGAGTAATCTGCATAAGAGAAAACAGCGTCAGTAAATAATACCTCTGCAGCTTTATGATTTACTCCCTGTAGTACCAGACACACTTTTTCTACAAATAGCATCATTGTTTCCATCACTTCACTCCGTTTCATCGTATTGTTCATTTTATTTTCAACCTTCAATTCTGGCAATCACTAACCAAATGGACATTTGGAACTTTTTCAACCCAGGGAGCAGCTGAAGCACTCAATGTCTCCCTCACAGCACTGTTTCCAGGCCTCTTAACGGCCTTCTAACGAGGACTTTTTTAAATTACATTATGAATCTGCAGAAATATCAATGCTTGGAAATGGCAAACTTTCCTCTTGGTTCATTTGAATAACATCAAAGATTTGCCTGAGATTTCATTCATTCACTCACAGCACTATGGCTGAAGGGTCTCAATGTAGAGACTGATAGAAAACTGCGGCTGCTGCTGGAAGACATCTTTCAGTCCCAAACTGAGCACGAGCAAACAAGCTTTTGCAGTATAACCCCAATAAAAAGGAGTCATATTAACCTATCACCACTACTCCTCTTTTCATGGTTCTTGCACTGCCGTCCTGACTGCCACTTCTCTCTGAGTTAACTCATTTTGACAGTTTTCTAAAGCTCCCTCTGTAATTAGTGCAGTCCCACAGTGAGAGGTTGGAGTAATATTTAATAAACGCACTGTGTGATTAAAACTTCTGACACTCATCAGGAAACAAGTGTTTCAACGGATATAGACATGACAGAAAGATGGCATTAAAACTGACTGGAGTGTCGATATTGAAATATACCATCTGATTTTAAAAACTATTAGCCTTCAACTAAGGAAGAAATTGCATCTGTGATGTACACAATATAATGTGAAATGTGCTCCTAAATGTGTGAAGTCATGCAGCAGCTACTTGTCTTCTTGGGACTCTGGCTGAGACTTTGTTGGCCACATAACTTCCATAACTAGCCATTAAGGAACTAACTACACAATTATAGTAATATTATTTAAGAAACAGGGTTTAGACAACCTTTCTCAAACATTCTTATTTAAATGCTGATGTTTCAAAAGCAAATAAATTAGAATCCTAAATAGGCAAACATTTAGGCACAAGCTGAAAGAGCTTTAAACCCTCTCAATGATGAAGTGCCCGTCTTGATGCAGTGAAGCAGAATATGTAGGTTGTGCTTAATGCCCACAGTTGAAAGTCATTCAGAGCACAATTCTGTATATTTAAGTTTATAAATCTAAATTAATTAACATGCGGAAGCATTGGACACAATATTTCTAAGTTTAAAGGTACAGTACAGCATAATATTTGTTTTGGTATTATACTGACACTGATGTATTCTTGCGCTTTGCCCTTAAACACAAAAAAGTTGATACAAAATAAAAAAACATTTTATCCATTTCAGGAAGCGAAATATTTGAGCCATAGGCTAATACAAGTTATGAGTTCAACAGAAGTGATTTTAAATCAAGTGCTTCTGTAGATGAGGATATCTGGCAACTCCTTACTTCAAAGAGTTTTAGCATGTGAAAGACTTAGGTGAGATAAAGGGTCGAACAATGAGAGTGAATAAACCAAAGCACACTCACTTTTTCACATTGGCTTCACCATTGGGAATCCGCCTCAGCTTCTTCTTCTTCAATATTTTGACAGCCCTGCGACAAAGAGTCTCTGAGTCCAACATCTCCTTCACTTTGCCATAAGATCCTTCCCCCAGCAGGTCCCCCATCAAGTACTTTCCAATCAGCTTTGCCCTCTTTCTCCGGGGCTGGTAGATGACCTCTGTAGAGTCAATGCGATGAATGAAAGTATCCATCTCCATTAGTTCATTTTCATTAAGATAGTCAAGATGATGCAGCTCGCCGGTACTCATGACTAGTTCTTCAGCCACAGCTTAGCTTTATTTGAAAAAATGTCCAGCAACAGCTATGATTTCTGCTGTAGGGTAATCCACTGGTAACTTTTCAGCTCTGGACTGAGTATTTGAAATTCTCAAGATAAATTACAGTGGAATTACAAAATACTGAAAATGTGAGAAGGTGGGAATCAAGCCTGAGAGTTAAGAGAGAAGGTGCAGGATCGATCCCAATCTGTAAACATTAGGGTAACTCCATTGGTGGGAACAGAGATGGAGAAGCAGTGGGGTCCAGTGCCAAGTTGGTGCTCAAACTTTGCATTTTGTTTGATGTCTGTTACATGTGCAGTTAGACTTATTGTATTTTTTTTTCTCTCCACAGATAAATGAGGAAAATGACAGATGAAACGGATCTTGGATGTTCTCCTTCTCTGCTTTACTCTAGATCACTTCTACATAAATATACTATTACACAGCCTTAGGTGGGGGGAACCAGTCCTGATTCAAGGCTATGCAGCATGGCATTTCTGTCGAAGGTCCATGCTTCATAGCATATTTTTCTTTCAAGGGACACGTGCGAGTACAGATGGACTGTATTCAAGCAGATCTACAGCCCGCTCTTGTAGAAGGACTGAGCCATCCGATGCGTCTTCCCCTTCCTCAGGTCTCCTCCATCCTCCCACGACTGCCAATGGCCTGTAAACAAGGACATTAAGACTTTATAGAAATATCGTACGGGTATTGCTTTTACAAGTTTCTGAACGAAATAAACCTGACTAGGTCAACAATCTGACCAGACATCAACACTTGACCTTACAGGTTTCACGCGCTGCTTAGGGTTTCATTAAACACGACGAAACTGAGTTTATACAACAACACATTGAGCTACTTAAATTGAAACGACGGGGAGCAGTAGCTTAAGCTACAGATGTTTATATTAAACAAATACATATGTGTCTAAAATATTAGCTAGCTCTTAGGCTAACATAGCATGTTTGCTTGAATGACCCAGCTTGCCAACGTCATCTATGACTATTTGCTTCTTTTAAAGTGCTTACATTCACCCCCACTGCAGATTTAAACCCCAAACGCCTGCTTTGAAACTGTCGCAGCTAAATTAATGTGCAGGAGGACAGAATGTGAGCAGCTGAGGGGTGATGTCCGAAACGTCGTCACACTACTGAAGCTAACGGGGCTGAGCCAGCTAGCTAGCAAACTTCACCTGTCGTTGAGATTAAAACATTTCAAACTTCACTTCGTTTGTCGGTGAAACAGTTTTATAACAGGCGTGGAGCACGCTTGAATGCATTTACATCATAATCCATAGAAAAAACAGTTAAGAAGTGAGCTATTACACAGAATTAGGGTCCCGACACTGAAGAAACAACCATGATTACAGCCAGCTAACGCAAGCTAGCCAGACACTTAACAGGCTAACGAGTTCACTACAGATCTCACCTGGAACAACCGGGTTAAAAAAACAAATGCCCGTGTCGGCCACGTTCTCCTCCCTTTGTGCCGGTTCTTCTTGAAAAAAACAAAGTTTCACGAGGGTCTATCGAGGTGTCAGTTAAATTTTCCGACACTTCGTGTTAGTCTTACCGTTCAGGTTGTCGCCATCTTGTTTACCTCCCCCCTGCTCGCTCGCGCTGACAGTCCGGACGTTACTGCGTCAAATCAAAGTTTGTTTTTATACCTGAGCTGTTTTCACACAGTTTCACTTAGAAACCTGTACACCTTGGCTATTTGTACGTGTAATCCTATTTATGTACATTTTTCTGACAACTGTAAATTTATATTTTTAGGGCGCGACATACCGGGACTATTTAACCCTTTGTGTACTGAGGTGCGTTTTTAATCCTGTTTTTATTTACAACGACTGATGAAGCCCCAACTATTATAAAGAAAAAATGCATACAAACATATTTGAACTGGTCATACTGTCTTGCAGTCGATAAACCACAACTTACTATAAATTGTACTGGCATTAGACCCAGTCATTCAATTGCACAGATTTGTTCCTTGACTTTGATCCAACATCCTTTTTCCTTCATTTGATTCAAGGAATTTGATTACCCAACCTCCAATGTTAATTTTCTTCTGAAGCATAATGGATTTAATGTGAAATGTAAATAAAAGTTAGTTGCAACCCTACTTTCCACAAAAAAATAAATAATCTCCTACTATGGCTAAAACTGCGTTTGACTGATGCTGTGACAAACACTATAGAAGCTCTTGCTTAGCTGGTTTTCAGAGTTATAATTATCCTGTGTAAGCCCCCTGGGGAATGGCAAAGTAAAGGTCTGATTTCACTGAACTGTCACCCTCAACACTGGCTGGCCAGCTTGAGTCAGTGACTCACTGCAGTCTAGAGACAGGATAGGATACTGATGGCAGTGTATAAAATGATTGACTGACGACTGCATTCATTGAATACCTGCACGTTTAAAACAAGTGTCATAAACAAGGCGACTTGATCTTAGCGCCTCCTGATTTCCTTATTAACAGCAAAATAAACACGAGTACAGTAGTTACAAGACATTTACTTTACATTTTTGTGGGATGCCTTTTTTATTTGGAGCATTGTAGCATTTAGTGAAAAGAAGGTAAATATTGATACAACACATTGTGGGATATTATATAATTTGAGAATCATACAGAAGATTATGTAATAATACAGTACTATGGTATTTATTTTAAAAAAGCAATTTGAAGGGGATTAAGATGGTAACAGACAGTGAAATCATTAAGGCTTCAGGCAATGTAGGTGTACATAGAAGTTGTTACAGTATTACATTTCACTTGAAAGACTTGAAAGAAATGCAAAATAATTTGAACAATTATTTAGGGAAAACATCTTTTTTTTCAACCAAATTTAACTTCAAATATAAATGGAGAATATACCTAGTTTTCTACTTATCTCCACACACACACTTTGAATTTTAAAATGGTCTTTTGAGCAGCAGTCTCCAAAGGACAACAGAGCCGAGCTAAGGCAGGTGCAGAAAACAGCCTTTAAATTATGCTACAAAAAAAAGACAGAGATAAAAGTATAAACAGGAAAAATTCTCCATATTAGTAATACGGTCTTCTGGGATTATTCTGCGGAAACAAAGAAGATATATTAGATTAAATACTAATACCTTGCTTTAAAGCCCATAACTGTGTTAAGTACAACTATTAAACAGTTTAACTGTTTCTTTTGGTTTCATACATTATCTTAGATACTCAAAAATACTGCCAATATCATTTGAAGAATATAAAACATGTTACCAGTGGGTTTGGCCTGAAGCGGTACGCCAACATCATCCTCTTTCTGTAAGCATCATATTCATCGTCATTTTTTGTGAGCACAGCTGGACGCTCGACTCCAAAGCCGGCTCCATCGACTGCAGTGGTTCCCCTTAAGTAGGACAGATGGAGAGAGACACAAAATGAAACGTGTTCTTTTTGTATTCTCTGTGGAGCCAACTAAATACTACGGTTCTTCTTGGTCTATCTGAATAAAGACAAACAAATATAAATACAGTGCCTTTTTAAAGAGGACATGTTGACATGTCACAGAAGATATAGCAGAGGTGTCAATAATACAACCTTAATTTTTCCTGCTAATACATGTCACAAAGAAAGAAACGATAACTTGAAATATCTGAGTTGATCTGTTCAAGGATTGCTCGAAGAAAAAGATTTAAAAGCTAAATGAAGATAAGCTACTCTTGAGAAACTGGCTATTGTTGTGTGATAGAAAGATGTTCAATACAGCTGAAAGAAGAATAAAGAGCCTTGTGATTTTACCATGTACCCAAAAAACAGGGGCTTCACCTGGAAGTGCACACCATTCAAACATCCACTATGGCAAACATGCATTCAAAGTAACAGAAAAAGAAACTCTATATTGCACAGGAAGTGATGTGTTGCATGTTAACTACTGAACAGTAAATACATTAAGAACAATATCCCTCAATGTAAATATAAAGCTGGTTATACAAATTAAACCGAGAGAAAGCGTTAACGTACAATATTTAACAGTATGATTAGATGCATTAACATACAGGGACGTCATGATTTATTAACAGCAAGGTAACGCCTAAAGATAAACCAATCTCATGCGAGACAACATTTGATATGACCATGACTAGGTGAAAAACAAATGTACTTCAGAAGACTGCTCACTTGTTCACAGGTGTCGTGATGCCCTGTCCGTCACTGCCCAGACCTTCACCTTCCTTCCAGCCCATCTTCATGAGCATTCGGAAACCAAGATTCTCCACCGTCAACTTAAACTCTTTGTACTCAGAGTAGTCTGGATCCCTGCCCTCCTGCAACACACAGAATGAGAGTGGAGAGATTATTGATGACATAGGTAAAGCAAGACTTTCTTCTTCTTCTTCTTCTTTTAATGAATGTGAAAAGAATAAACACTGCCTGTCACCCGAGTCTGTTTGAACTCATATGGTAGGCTTTATTGTATTCAAAGGTTACATCTTGACTCTAAAGTGAAGTCAACTTCATTTATCTTTTAATTTATAAAGATAATCCCAGTGGTTATGCAACAGAAAAATCCTTCTTTATTAGGCTTCAGAAAATGGAAAGAAAGCTGACCTTGAGTGCCTTAAAGGTCTCCATAAATTTCTCCAGCTCTTCCGGGGGCAGGAAGTCCCCAATAAAGTGTTTCCCTTTCCCCATTTCTGTCAGGGATTCAGCCCACTCTGTAACAGAACAAACACATAGTAGGGTTTCTTTTACAGTAAAAGTGGATCATTTTAACTTTGTAATGACTTCTTATCAAAAACCACGGCTGCCAGCGTTACACAGAGAAGAACAGTTCCTGATGGTCATGGTTACCTCGAGTCTTCTCCATTTCCATCTGTCGGAGACGATGCTCCCAGGTGCCGGCCTGCTGGTCCACCTCTTCATCGCTGTCATATTCATGTTGATGGTCTCTCATGGCCTTATCCCACATTGTCTGCATTTCTGCCATCGCACGCTTATGTTTAATGATAATGTCATACATTTCTTGCATCTAGAGTGTGTGAGAAAGAGAGACAGGAACTTGTTTACTAAGATGGTAATATACAGGGCATAACAACTTGATTTATCAGTGAGTTTTCATTATTATTATTATTATTATTAAAGAGGAGTTAAATAAAAGACAATTGGCAAATTGTAGATTGAATAAACCAGAAATGGTTAATTCCTTAGTTGAACTGAGACTTAATTTTGTTTTTACCTCTTGCTGCTCTTTAAGTTGTTTTTTCTGATCCTCAGAGAGTTCTGTCACTCCTACCAGACCAAGAGGCTTCCCCTTTTTATAACCAAGACTTTTTAGTTCATTGACTGAAAGACACATCAGAAAAAAAGTTTAGTATAAACTTTAGTATAAATACATGATCTACTAGTGACATCAAAATAGCAAAGGAAAATGTGATTTAAAGAGATACTTCACCCATTTACATGAAGCTGTGTATCATTAGAAACATGGTAGTAGTGTTGAATGGTCGTGAATCCAACCCTCATTTTGCCCTGAGACGAGAAAAATGTGTTTTTCTTTGCTTGAAAGTTTTCTTCATGTGATGCAAAAAGCATCATATTTCACGAGGGTCTATCAAGCTTCATGTAAATGATACACAGCTTCATGTAAATGGGTGAAGTATCCCTATAAGCAACAGTGGTTAAATAATAAAACATGTTTTTCCAATTTCTTTTATTCTTAAACTGCTGGCAGTTAGTACCAATATTCTTATAAACTATAATCACTGTATCTTTTGGTACTGTTTCAAATATGCAGATCAGTATGTGTTAGAAAATCCAAGACAATTTTGATCAGTTCCAAAAATATACTCTTGATTGATTTGAGATGGCTTTTACTCAGATTAGGTCGATGCAAAATTCTCAAAAAGGAATAAAGTGCCAATTCACACTGATTTATGTGAGTGTGAAGTGCTAGTTCACATACCAGAGAGGGCGGGTGTGTTAGGGTCTTGAACAATCTCTGGAGGGACAACGATAGGAGGAAGCGGCAGCTCCACTTTGTCATCCTCTGAGCCCCATCTACTCTTTCTTTTCCGTTTCACAGGTGGCGTTACTGTGTCTGAAATCTTAGGCAGGGAGGTGGGGTTCGGTGGTGGAGGGATTCCGAGCGACGAGGGTATAGTCGGTCGCAGAAGGTGTGTCCCCGACACTTCTGCTGGAGGGGAGGAGTTCTGCGAGGCTGCAGCACGATACTCCTGTAATTTCTCTTTGTAGAAGTGGTAGGCCGGACTTTGGTGGTCATACAAGAAACTGAAGGACAACAAATATGTTCTATGAGCTGGAACTTTAAAATAAGATACACAGTTAAACACCGTTTACAATGACTGACCTGCAGGCAGGGTTGGCTCGGTTGTGCTCAGCAGCGATGGCTTCCACCTCAGGACCACCCTCTGACACAAACCTTGCCAGCTTCTCGGCCATCTGCAGGGTTTCCGCGTCCACTGGGGGGGAGACTTTAAGCAGCCTATCAGTACTGGCACTCTATTCACACTCAACTACTGTACCGTACTCAACTGGCCCTCACACACCACCGGTCTAGAGCCAATAGGGGATAAGAAGAGGAAGGAGGAGCAAGTGGGACATGGGTGGTGAATGGGGAACTGCATGGATGTGAGGATTTACTGTAACAAACAAAAGAAACTCTAAAAAGCCCAGAGAGGTTGCAGTGTAATCCTTCACTGAGAAACCCATCAGTATCTGCTTGTGTAAAACGGTGCATATCTAAAGTATTAGCTAAATCTTAATCGTAGCTAAAACCTCAAAAGCGTGCTTTGATTTCATGAGGCCAGTCTAGGGGTTAGCAATACAGACAAAGCAACATAAATCACAATTTGTTGGTGCAAGTGGCGTGCCCTCTTTAAAGTCCAATTTGAAAGAAAAATGCATGATATCTGTCAGCATCTTAGCTTCTCCAAATTAGAGAAACAAAGGGGAGAATTTCATAGGTAAATTATAATTTATGAAACATAAAATAAGGGATTCTTTAAGATATTTAATCAAGTCTAGAGTTAACAGAGAAACATGTCTATTGTACTTAAGTTTGTGTCACTACACTCTGTCTACACAAAGACTAATACAATTCATTACAATGTCATAAACAGGTCCATGTAACCATACAATTAACTGAAAAGGCTTTATTGACAAACTGCCCACACCACTTTCCAAAAGCATTTTTGTATAAAACGAAATGTGCGTTAAATAAAAAAAGACACAAATGTGAGTGTGTGAGAAAAGGTAATCTTACCATTATCGGATGTATTCTCAGGACTGAGTAAATCCCTTCTCAGAACCGCAACTCTATTTTTGAAATAGAGATACTCCAAGCTGCTTTTATTGTATAAAAACCTAAAGGGAAGGGAGAAAGTAAATCAGGTGAGTTTGAAACTGCAGTTTGATTGGATGATTCAGGAAGTGTATTGTCAATCCGGAGCATATTGGAACAGAACCATGAATTCAACACTCAGGTTTAGAGGATACAATTCAATAAAACACAATGACGACAGAAAACACTGTACAATAACAGTAACCGTATGCAATACAAACTATATATGATACAAAATAAATAATTACAAAGACTTTAAAGTCTTTAAAAGAACACTGAACAATGGATATTTTGCATAAAATACATATGTATAATATGGATATAAGAGAGGGGAATACAATAAGCCAAGTGGCAACAATTGAGTAACTAAATCAGGACGACATATATTGTCTTTTTTTACTTACGCGAAAACAGAATTGTCTTTGTAGTCCTCCCTGGCCTTTCTCTCCAGCTCAGGTCCTCCCTCTGCCACGAAGGACGCCATCTTATCGATGATAAGTTTAGTGTCTGAATCCTCTGGGGGAGAAACTTTAAGCAGGCTATGAGTACAATTACTCTAAGGACACCTTTGATAAATGCCAATCAGAAGGCATCTGTGCCACAGGTGTAGACAGATGATGCACTGAAATGTCCAAGCCATGGAGCTGGCCAGATTTATATTGAGAAACACAGGCCTTGAATTACCTTTCATCTCTAAGAATCTGGAGTAATCAGACTCTTCTTCCTCTTCATCATCGTCTGGAGAACAAAACACACTCGGTCTCTGGCTGACAACAGGATTCTTCTTTGTCTGTGAGTAGTTCTTGAACTGACTAAGCATACTACTGACTCCAAGTCCAGGCCTCTTGCCAACAAGAATGCTCTTTTTTTGCAGTGCGTTTCCTCCTGGTGATGGAGCTGAGGTTGAGGGATTTGTGGCATCAGTTGTTGAACCTAGAATGAAAAAATCCAGTGCTGGCCTTTAACTATGCGTAGTTATTATTTCTGTTCATAAGGCAAGTTTGATTCCACTTGGTAGGAGGTAATCAACAAAAGTAATAAGATGAATGCAATATTAATATTTCCACTGTTAATGTGCTTTTCAGTTGCTCTGGTAATTTTTTAATTTTCCTGCTACATGTTATGAACACGTTATAAACACATGACAAAGCAAGTCATCTTTTCTGTAAAGCCTATAGAGGTACAAACCATTTTCTGATTTATCCTTCTGCATCTTTATGAATTGCTGTAAGAAGCTTCCATCATTTGCAAACTTGTTTGAAGAAGGTCCTTGAAGACTGAGAGAAACACTAAGAACAGAGTTGTCTTTATTAATATAATGTCAAGTCAATATTGTTCTCACATTAGCGTCAGGCACTGTAGGACTTTAAAATGTAAACTCTATGTTTATGTAGTTGTGTTGATACCTTGGAGGCAGTGGTTTGTTTACAGGTTTTACATTCAGTTTTGCTTGCTCTGCCATTCTTTCCTCAATCTCTTTCTTCTTCTGAGCTATCAGCTTCTCTTGTCGGAGAATATTCATGTTCATCTTTTTCTTCGCAGGCTGCTCAGATTTAGACTTCCATCCTCCTCGACCTGGAAAAAAAAAAGAAAAAGCTAAATGCAACATATAAAAACAACAAACATGTTATACAGTCATACAACTGACATTTAGGGCTGCAAAATGACCTTTTTATTGACCTGCTTCCGTTCAATTATGTTGAACTGTTCCCCAAATATGTGTTATTTCTGGGTTCGCTAACGTGAAGGTAGATCATGTACACAAATAATATCATTTTTATACGATACAAACAAATAAACAAGAAAGCTAGTCTTAACACATGTTAAGCCTTTGAATGTGATCGGTGACTGCAAAGCGAAATCATTGTCATTAAATATGAAGGCTGTGTTTAAAGATGGTATATAAAAGATAAGGCGATGGTTTCTCTTAGCCAACAACTTGCTAACATCGTCTCCTTAAGCTAACAAGAAAACTGTCGAGCGGCTAGAGAAGCCAACTGTCTTGTTAGCAAGGGAAAGTCTGTTAAATATAGGGCCAACATTTTATTCCAAAGTCAAAGTTATTATCAACCTGAATCGCTGTAATCCATGGTCTTGGCAGGAGGACAATTTATTCGAAAAAAGATCACAAACTCAAGTAAGGCCTACACTGCTACAGTTGCAGCTTACAAATAGCTTAGCCTGCTAGCACAAATAAGATCAAGACTTCCGGTCACAGTTTTAAAAGAATAAAACTCTTTCTGTATATCTCGCTATCTGCGATGCTGATTACGTTTTTAGTTTTTCATTTATTTATTTATTTTTGTATAAAATACAATTCATACCAGCCTGCAGTATGTCTCAGAAATACTGGTTTAAGAACTAAAATCATGTTATCAAATATATAAGAGTATCAGTTATGAATGTCCAAAGTAAAATATTGACGTGCACATCGTACAGTTTTACCCATCGTTACATCTTCACGAATATTTACACAGTAAAATTGAGTCTATTATATTAATATCTATTATATCTATTATAATCCGTCATTTCTACAAAATGCATGATACGGGGTTTTACCGTAAGGTTATTCTTATTTAAGCTATTCTACTTAATGGCATAAAGTGTAAATGCCTATTTAGTGTACTCATTAAGAACGTTAATATGGCTGTTAAATGTTCAATTGCAGTGACTCATATTTAACAGATAAAGACACAATGTGGAGGGGGAAATCACATAAAACTGTAAGTTTAAACCCTAGACTGTGAAGTCTAAACTTAAACTTAAAGAGTGACATTATACTTTAAAATAAATGTATGTTTTTTATGTCAGGACATCATCATTTTAATGTGAATGTGAAGCGGAATTCGCCTGCTTGTCGCTGTCATGGTAACGTTCCTTTGGCGTTCGCATTTTTTACGTCGTCCTCGGGTACTTCCCATTTCCAACAATCGGTTTGTGTTGTCCCTCATTGCTACCCGTATGTACCGTTCGAACTGCTCTCCTACTTAGAAATGGCTGAAGCTCCCCCACGGCCCTGCCGCTTCTTTTGTCACCGGTGTTCAGCAGAGATTAGTCCGCGTTTACCGGTAAGGACTGCGGAGAAATCTTTGCCCACACAGACAATGATAAGCAATATTTGGTCATTATTAGTGTTGTTACTTCTGGCGGACATGCAGTCACGTCTGCTGTTCAGCTACAAGAGTTAGCTACCATCGAAGGCAGCAGCGACTGTAAAGTCTGGCAGTGATGAAATTGAATGTTGCACTCACAGTATGATCTTTTGTTAGAGAACATTTTGTTAATGTTATCCTGCTAGAATTTACATCAGTTAGGTAGTCTGTTTTGGCAATTTGATAAGCCTTATAGTCAGCAAGCTAATAGAAAAAAGCTCAGGTTCACTTTCATTTAGTACGATTGTGTTCAGAAGCTATAATGTTGTTTCGGTTTGATTGAGTGATTTAAAGCCGTTTATTAAAGGTGTTATTTGTTCATCAGAAGGCTTATTGTAAACATGTCGTGTATACCATAGATGGGAGTAAAACTTGACGATTACTCTCAGTAATCAGCTGCTCAGACAACTAACCGCTTGTCTGCTAAAGCAGTCTGTTGTCATTCATGAGAAGCTTCTTGAGTGTTAGAGTCACCTTAACTTTACTAACAGCCAGTCAGCTGCAATGTACTTACAGTCCCATTAAATTACTGTATATAAATTCTGTTAATGGGTTTCTATACATGGAGACTGCAGTTAGCGGTTCTTTCTGTTCAATTATAGGAAGAGACATTAGCACATTTTGAGTCGCTGTATTTTCATCATTTACAATAGAGTTATAATACTAGAAAGATCATTCAGCAAAGTACAATACAAGCCTATAGCTGTACAACTGGAAACATCTAGAATGACCATAAAGTAAAACATCTCTCTCTAATTTGTTACCCCAACAAAAGAAGGAATTTTTTGGCCAAGTTTTGTGCATATTTACAGTCTATGGTTTTAGCCAAGTGTTTCTGACAAACAGACAACTTTGTTGCTGTGTTGACAAACTAAATGCATACGGTATATCTTGACTGTAGGACTACACTTGTCCACGCTGTGATTCTGGTTTCATTGAGGAACTTCTTGAAGAAAGAAGGTATAGATATCGGTTTTGTACCTCATTTTATCAATTTGCTTTTTATCTAGCTTTCTGAGTCTTAGACTTTTACTGTCCTTACCTTACTCTCAATGTGTTCATTCAGTACTGAAAATGGATCCGCATCCACGTCATCCTCCAGTGATCAAAGCCGTCCAGTCTTTGAGGTCAGTTTGACTTTTTAAATCTTCTAGTACAGTAAAACCTACCGTATATCTACTTCTATGACGCTGACATTGCCTCTGTCCTTCCTATCAGAACATTGATCACCAGCACTTATTTACGTTTCCCTCTGGATACGGTCCCTTCTCATTTGGGATTTTTGATGAAAACTTCGACCTTCGAACAAGACTACCCACAGAGGACAACAGGGAGACAGAAAACAGGAGAGAAAGGGAAATGGCATCACGGCAACGATACAGTGCAAGGCAACCCCGGGGTCGACACGTTCCTCGCCGACAGGGTACGCGCCATGAAGGAGTGCCCACATTAGAGGGGTGAGAAATGTTCAGCAGTACAGTGAGTGTGGGAGGTTTATGTGGGACACAAAAGGATACGGGTAATTACTTCTTGAACAATTTTATTGTTATTTTTGTGTTAAGATACTTCTGA
This sequence comes from Symphodus melops, assembly GCF_947650265.1. NCBI lineage: Eukaryota > Metazoa > Chordata > Actinopteri > Labriformes > Labridae > Symphodus > Symphodus melops. The sequence goes on along the minus strand of NC_136697.1, from coordinate 14,794,179 downwards.
ACATGATGTGTAAACATGTTATTTTCTACAACAGCATTATCCAGCAGCTAGTAAATGGAATTATAGCACCTACAGCCATGCCAAATATTGGAATGGGCCCTTGGTAAGTATAAGAACCTCTGCTCCATTTTTTTTATCCCAATATTACTATCGCTGTGTTTTTGTTTACCACGTGGTTGTCTTGCAGGGGAATGCTACATTCCAATCCATTGGACTATGCCTGGGGGGCAAATGGTCTTGATGCTATCATAACACAGGTATAATGTGTTATTATTGCATGACACAGAGGTTATTATTTCTGAGTGATGTTGTGATTTATTTCTTGGAAGAACATGTGACTCATGGATTAGAGGTCATTTCAAAAAGTGTTGACACTTAACACACAGCATTTCTCAAATTACATTTATATATATACTGATAAGAGTTTTCATTTGTAGAAAAAATGCATTCACGTGCAGAAGGGCCACTTTTTGGTACAATTTTCCTTTTTGTTTTTATTGTAGTTATTGAACCAATTTGAAAACACGGGTCCCCCTCCTGCTGACAGGGAAAGCATCAAGTGTTTACCAACCATCTCCATAACAGAGGACCATGTGGGTAAGTCTCATTCACTTTCTTTATTCACCTTTCTCATTTAATGACTCTCCAACCATTCTGTACCCTTAAGTTATGAGTTTTCTTTCAGAATCAAACAGATCGGAAAAGGTCTTCCTTTGAATGACATTGACATACATGTCCCGACAACCCTGTTAACATAACTCATAAAAAAAACCCCCTCAGACTCTTGAACATGTTTTTTTTTTTTTTTGTAGTTTCATGCTATAACAAACATGTGCGCCCTTTACTGACTTGGATTGTTTTTAGTAGTATTACAGTAAAGTGCATCAATGTAACCATAACTCAATCAAACAGAGTCTGTGAGGTCAGAATTTTCCATGCTGCTGACACTTGTGGCCATGGGTGTCTCTCTCACACACACATACATACACACACACACACACGCGCACGCACGCACGCACACACACACACACACACACACACACACACACACTAACAGTGCGTGGCTTTCTGTTTGTGCAGGTGCTGGTTTGGAGTGTCCAGTGTGCAAAGAAGACTACAGTGTTGAGGAGAATGTTAGACAACTGCCATGCAATCATTTATTTCACAATGACTGTATAGTACCATGGCTTCAACAGGTATGTAAATATATCAAACATCCAAAGTATGATATCAGACAGTGATTTAGTAATTAAAAAGGTATCAGCTAAATATATAAATATATTACATTTAAGTCACAGTTGTGTATGATAATTCTTTGATGCTTTTAAACCATGGAAGGTATTGCTTACACTATACAATGTTAATAAATGAAGGGTAAAAAACCACAAACATCAGCAGCCAGAGGTCTTAGTTCAAGGTGAAGAACTTGATGGTTTTTTACTGACAAAAAAAAAGAAGTTTTCTTTGGGTTCAAAAATGAGGTTGAGACATTTTATGAACCTTTAAATACTTGACAGTTTTTTTTTCCCTCAGTGAGTGCAGAACACATTGTATTTAACCCATGAAGCACTTAGATTTGAAAAGAAAGACAATAAAAGGAAAAGGAGGGAAATACAGTCTTGTTCACTTTGACACACAATTAAGAAATCATACAAAGCACTTTCATAAAAAAAGGTTTAACACAATAAAACAACAACACCAACATATACCAAAGCTAAGCTGCACCCGAAATTTCTATTTCACTGTCATCACAATATCAACATGCTCAATAAAGACATTGCAATAGGCTCAATGAAATGCGTTGAATAAGCAAATTATTTTCTCACGGCCATTTGGTTTGGACTACAAAGTTGTTTGGCTTAATGCCTGAGAGAGGAGAAATGTGGTTGACAAACTCATTTTGTTAAATAACAGCAACAGCAATTGGCTTAATGAGAGGTACTAGATAAACATTACAAACAAACATCAAACTGTAAGTTCTAACTGGTGTGCACACTTGAGTATTGTTCATACTGAATATGTTATTGTTTGAACATTGGTGGGACACATCACAGATTTTCTTTAGATCAGCAAATATGTTGAAAATGCTTTGAGTTTTTACTCAAGTCACTGTTCTTCATATTTCCTGCAGCATGATACGTGTCCCGTGTGCAGGAAGAGTCTTAGTGGACAGAACACAGCCACAGACCCGCCAGGGTTATCAGGAATGAACTTCTCCCCCTCCTCCTCATCCTCTTCCTCCCCCAGCTCACCTAGCAATGAAAACGCCGCCAGCAACTCGTAGAATTTTACCGTCAAGGTCACCTCACATAACAAGTAAAAGAGGCCACAACGACTCCTCTCCACAGCTGAGACCAGGAGAGCTGTTTTAATTCAAGAGGACAATATCAAGCTGCACTCTAAATCTGTTGCAGACTGTCATTCTTCCCCCCTCTGTGCTGAACTGAAGCTGGGCACAGCTCCTGCAGCTATACTAGCAGAGTTCTCAGGGGGGTGGGACTGGGAAGTGTTAAATAAGGCTCCAGAGAGAATGTGAATATTAATGATAAAGGTAAGAATGTAGCAAGAACTGGAGTCTCATTTGAGCTAGAGTGGACTTCTTCATGATGAAGATGTTTATTCGCAAGAGGTGGAAAAGCATTTAAAGGACCTGTGGGGAAAAAAAGCTCCTTTTGATGAAAACATTTCCTGTGGTGACAGAGTACATAGGTGTGTAGATAGAGAATTAATTTTGATCTGTTCACTGATGAACAGTGAACAGATCAACTCAAACCTTGCAGAAAGGGAACTAAGTGTATGCATCAGATTTAATTTACCGTAAATGAATTTGCAGCTTTATTTTTTATTTTGCACACAAATTCTGTCTGATATTGAGAATGTGAAATTTTGGAAACTACTGAACAAAAAAGGGACATTTCTTTTACTATTTTGCATTGAATGAGTCTTTTAAGACTTTTTTTACATGATTATTTTTATATTAGAGCTTGATCCAGCGTATTTGGTGTATTTTGACAAGGTAACACGATGCACATAGCTCAAAACCTTTCCTGAGATTGATTGATGTAAAAGGCATGGGATTATCTTACCTCTATGGAACTGACCAAATGTGTTTCACAAAAAAGTGTTTATTATTTTATTTACTGATTTTTCGTACACAATAAAGTGCTAAAACTGTTTTACCTGCTGATTATGTGCTGTGCTGTTTAAAAATGGCTCAATAATATTTAAGGGTTACTCAAACTACTGGGTCCTCACAGCGATATCTGGGTCTCTGGTGTCTGCAAACACCAAGCACTGATCCCAACCATTGTCCAATAAATAAGCCAACTGTGCATACATGTAGAAATTAAGTCAATACAAAACCTGAAATTAGATGTAAACTGAGTGTGAATTAGCAGATCATCCCGGCAATCGGACACATTGTCTTATCACCATCCAATTATCTGTGTCAGAATAATTAAGATAATTAATCACAACTCAGCCTTGTGTTTACTGCAACACTTATTTCCTTTCTAGTCCCAAACACAACCACGCTCCACTGGTGAGTACATTTACCAACGCACAGTAGGACAGGCCTTTGTGATGAAGCACAAACTTAACCTTGATAGAAGTCTTAGAGTTCCTACACTAAGCTAGCATGTCAGGCCTAATACTCAAGGTTTATCAAAGTCATTTTTTGAGACATTCACAGTGAGCCTGGCAAAATGTTAAACTCATGTGATTAATTGACCTTAACAATACAGATGTTTTGGTTCAGGAGTTCAAGCCTAATTGTTCAAACTGTTGGAAACAGACACACGCTAATTTGCCTTTAAAAGTCCAGCAAATGTGTCTCCTAGCTCTACAAAAATAAGGTAATAATGTAATCTTCCATATAGTTTAAAACTCATGCGTGGATCCATTCCAGCTCCTGTGTTTAAAATATGTCTGAGCCTACTATGCCTACTTGTTTCTGACACTTTAAATTTGGTTCAAATCCTTTCACTATATCTGTGTGCCATCTTCATTTCTGAGAGAGCATTGCACTGCCTGCACCAACCTTCCAGGAAATAAAACTGAACTGTGGGTGCAGCTGATGAGCTTGAGGATTGAAGCAAAGTTAGGATTGTAGAGAGTGAATGAAGAGGACGGGTTATAGTGGTGATGTTAATTTCTTGCCTGCACTGTTGTGAAAAATGTAAGAAATTGTAAAAGTAGGAAGATGCTCTGTCTGCATCTGGAAACATTACCATTGTCATTTTGTCTTCCACATACCCAACTTATTGACCCTTATTAGAGGTTATATGTGCAAGCATTACAATACCGTAGCTGACCAGGCACTTCACTTTGGCACCTGCTGAAAGAGGATGTGAAATGTATTGATTTTTCTTGAGTGTTTTTTTGTGTTTCTCATACTTGAAAAATAATGCCCAGGATTACACAATAAACAAACACCATGATTTTTGCTTTAAAACCCATTTGTTGGAAGTTACTAGCACAGTATATGCTTCCACGGGGCGGTGAACTTCAACACCTTAAAGATCTCACACCAACGAGTGAAAGAAGCCTGCGTGTTTTGCGTGTTTCTGTAGACTTTCTTGATGGTGTTTATTTAAACTTTGGCACAGTATTGCAGTGAATACACGACAACCTTTGTATCACCCCTATGACGCCGCTAGGGTGCGCTAAGCACCAACTCTATGGGTGACATCTTTTCAGGAAGGATGTCATTGAAAACACCTTCTAAAATATATGACATCATTTGAGTTTTCAATAACACGTGTTAATTAAACTTTTAGTGTTAGTATGAAGAATTGTTGACAACATTTTAGTCATCAATAAACGTGTATGTCTTTGAAAAAAGGCCACTAAATGGCAATTTAAGCTGTAGGTCATGACTGCGAGGCCTTGACATGGGAAAAAAAAAAGCTTAAGCCGAATTAGCAGCAGCATACGCAAATAGTTTTATGATATCTGACGCAGTCAAATGGCTCAATTAGTTTGATGCCGTGACACAATGACTGGTGAAAGTAAAAGCGCAGTAGTTTGCAAAGAAGTCACGTCCACCCCTCCCTCTGTCCCTCTCTCCTTCCTCTCCACCTCTTCTCTTCTTCTCTTCATCTCTCTCCACCTCTGATTGGTTTTCTGTAGAAATAATTGGTAGCAAAATTTGATATGCCCAATGTCATGGACAGGAATGAGGTTTCACCGGCGACTGCTGCCACCATGAAAAAGAAGGCGGTAGGCGGATGCAGCCACATCAGCGCCCCAAAGGCTGCCGCGTCCAAATGCACAAGAAGTAGCAGCAGCCAGAACTGTCTGGACTCGGGTTCTCCTGGCGCACCGAGCGCTAAGCAGCCTGGTGCGACCAGCAACGTCGTGATGGACGAGACGGAGGACGGGGAAGAGGAGTCCAGGTTTCAGCATCCGCGGTTGCGCCGAGCCGGGGGGAGCGGCAGCGGTGGAGGAGGAGGAGGCGGCGGCGGCGGCAGTATCAGGATGAAGAACTTTACGCCAGGAGGGGGAGCCGCGTCCTCGGGTTCCAGGAGAAACTCAAACAAGGAGCCCTGCCATACGCACACAGAAGACGCTCCCGCCGCTCCACGGCCCACTGCTGCCTCCAGATCTGCCGAGACTCAGACACCCTGTCCAGGCGATGCTGCCCGGCGCGGAGAGACCAGCCGAGCATCTGGGGCGGAGGCGTCGGAATCAGCGGTCGCGTTAGAGGTTTTAAACGCGACAGCAGGTGATGGTTGCAACAGCGTCGTTCCAATTTCCAGAATGAAATGCAACAAAAACGGAGAATGCAGGAGGGACTCGGGTACCGGGAGCCTGCGCTCAATCATCTCCAAGCAGGAGAAGCAGACAGGAGGGTCGGGGAGGGCCGAGGACGGGGGGAGCACGAAGCGGGGAGGCTGTAACTCGGCCACTGCCAGCATGGACGGCTCCATCACCCCAGGCGGGTCTCTGACCGGCGGACAGGGAGGCGAGAGCGCTAACCCTGGCGCTACCCCCGTATCCAGCGGTGTCCCCGAGAAAAAGGACTCCAAGGTGTCCTTCTCCAACGCACCGAGTCGGAAAGCCTCGTCCTCACTGCATGGCCCGGCTCAGACTCAGAACCAGCAGCCCAGGAACTCTGTCACTTTCCTGAAGCCAGAGGAGGATGGACCGCCAATCGTGCCCGCTGAGGACGCGGAGCCTCAGGGCAGCCAAGCCAGCTTTATGCAGCGACAGTTTAGTAGTATGCTGCAGCCTGGAGTTAACAAATTCTCTTTACGCATGTATGGTAGTCAAAAAGCAGTGGAGAGAGAACAGGAAAGGGTAAAATCAGCTGGAAATTGGATTATCCACCCTTACAGTGATTTCAGGTAAGAGCTGCTGGGGCTGCCATTGGTTGCAGGTTGAAAGTCATGAGGGGCCCGTGTGGGTCTTCAGTGTCATCTGCAACTCACTTCAGTGTGTGAAACCACTGTCGCTCAATGGAAACACATTCATGGTTATTGTTTAAGACTATGCGGCTGATTTTTCCTTGCATCTCCTCCGAGTTAACGGAATAATCGATGCATTGCAACGTGCTGCCGTTTATCCCCCAAACAACCTGTTGTCAGGCAAATGTACTTAAGCGGAGAGTGTCCTTTCAAGGTTGTAAACAAATCCTGTCTTCATGTACAGTAGCATGTCTGGGATGCTCAACAAGCCCGGCCTGCTAACATAACCCCACTTTTCGTTGCTGCACGCGCACAGTTAACAAAGAGGACAGCGCCCTGTCGCTAATTTGAATGTCAGATCTCTCAAATACTACTATTACTATTCAAAGATTGGATTATTATTCGTGGTCGTCTAAGCTCTGCGATGAGAGCCGTGCTGACAGGATGTAGGCTGTGTGTGTGTGTGTGTGTGTGTGTGTGTGTGAGAGAGTGAGTGTGTGTGTGTGTGTGTGTGAGTGAGTGTGTGTGTGTGTGTGTGTGTGTGTACGCGATGCACTCAGTAATGGAATGTCACCTTGAGCCAAGTGTGCAAAAACCTCAAGCATGCTCACTGGAGACACATCCGCCTTTTCGACTCCCCGGATCCTGTATTTTAACGAAAGATGCTCTCTGTTTATCCTAGCCTAAACCCCGATGATCCAGCTGGACATGAAGCGGCTTTTCTTTCATGCAAATATTTAGGGACATGAATGGGGGGGGGGGGGGGGGGGGGGGGGGGGGGGGGGGGGGGGCTCCTCGTGACTAAGTTTAAATAATTCGAATGGGTTTTTTTCTCCCATCATATTATCCCGTCGCTGAATTGAAAGTCGGTAGGTTTTAGTTGTCCTATGGGCTGTTTGTTTTCAGCACCACACCGGGTGAACAGCTCCCGGCTAATTTGAATTCGGCTCGCGCTTCTGAGCTTCATAAAAAATACCACCTTCCTGTTTGGCCCATTTGTATCATATGTCTAGTCTGTAGACCACCAAAGCTGAACTTGAGACACGTTTCCAACAGCAAGAGATGTAATTTGACGGCAGGGCCACTTCTGAGACCTTTCTTTACCGTGTAAAATCCCACACCATGCAACAGCTGCCCCCCATAACTCCTATGTTAATTGACGCTAGGTTAAACAGCAACGTTGCCTCCAACATTAGCCTACCTATCATAGTGGCATTTTCTGTTGTTGTCGGGAAGTGGAATAGTCGAGCTTGTTGCATAAGTAGCAGTGTAATGACTCAGCGCTGCACCTGTCCTGCAGAGCCTCCTCTTACGGGCTCAAACCCCACTTCTGTTACTCTGTCCCGTTCACTTTACTGTCACATCGCCAAAGGTAGCAAATAACAAGTCACTTTTGTGCTCGAAATGTCTGTGTTTATTAATGTGATAGTCGGTGTCCTAGAGACCCAGGTTGATCATGAAAAGCTTTAGAAGCATACTTAACATGCTTAATCAGCTTAATGCTCAGTAAGTTCTTCATTATTTTGTGAGTGTGAAAAAAATGTGTTCAATGGTTGGAAACATAGTAAACATAGTTAAAGGGTAGCAACCCTTCTGAAACTCTGAATAGTTATATGTGCCTACTTTTCTTGGATTTTACAAGAATTACTATTATTAATTCCCCCATGAAGAATAACTTGTTTACAATGCAATATTCCAACATATATTGGATAATGCAAACTATTACCTATTATATGTACTTTTTTATCCTTTATCAAATGTGCTTTTTTTAACACTGTTCTACTGAGTTTTAATAAGGTGTATTACACTCCACCATAGGGCGGCCCTACGGGGCTAACAACCAACTACACGTTGACTCAATAAAACACATCATACACCTTACCAAAGTGAAAATGTATTTATCAACAGACAAACTAAATGATTAAACAAAGATCTACTGAAAAAAATAGTTCTAAAAGACATTACACAATCCCTGGCTAAGAGGCATAGCAGTCCCAACTCCAAAAGCTTCCCTTCCTGAACTCAACACTGGGCTTTTAAGCTCTGAGGCCAGGTGCACCTCCTTGTGCAATCAGTAGCTTCACCTGGGCAGAGTAGGAGAAAAAAGAAGGAGAGAAGGGACGAACAGCCCAGGGAACATACAGCCATTGTGCAAATAAAAGGGTACAAACAGTTTAGTAGTATGCTGCAACCATGGAAGCAATTTTGTTTTAAGTCAAGAATTTAGTTGTATGGAAAAATATTTCATGACAGATTGTTAAAAAAGATTAATTATAGAAATTGTGAGATTAGCATAATGTGTCTTTGTTGTCGCTTTATGCATGTTCAGGCAGGCAAAGTGTGGCCCCTGCACTGTGTTGAAGCTTTTCCATCTTTTGTTTAGAAGTCTCTTGTGCCTATCGGCTTTCCTCTGCAACTCCCTTTTCTTATCTGACTCTATTTTTGTCCTTCCCCACCCTTTTTCCCCTCCTGTACACACACACACACACAAACACACACACACACACACACACACACACACACACACACACACACACACACACACACACACACACACACACACACACACACACACACTCACATGCCTGCCAGGTTCTACTGGGATTTCACAATGCTGCTGTTTATGGTGGGCAACCTGATCATCATCCCCGTGGGTATCACCTTCTTCAAGGACGAGACCACAACGCCCTGGATCATCTTTAACGTAGTCTCTGACACCTTCTTCCTCATGGACCTGGTGCTAAACTTTCGCACAGGAATCATCATCGAGGACAACTCGGACATCATTTTGGACCCTGAAACAATTAAAAAGAAGTACTTAAAAACTTGGTTCATTGTGGACTTTGTCTCCTCTATCCCAGTGGATTACATATTCCTAATAGTGGAGAAAGGTATCGACTCGGAGGTGTACAAGACAGCTCGAGCGCTGAGGATTGTCCGTTTTACCAAGATCCTAAGTCTCCTGAGGCTGCTGAGGCTCTCCAGATTAATACGTTACATTCACCAATGGGAAGAGGTAAGGTTAATGACTGTCCTTTTGTAAATATTATATTAACTCTAATCACACAACTCTGAGCAACAGAAGAAGAAGCACCAAACCTAGTCCATGATAAAAGGTCACTGATTTGCCTCAAATATGCTGATGTTGGCTGGAGACCAAACCAACAATCTGCCTCTCTGTCTGCTCTGAGCGTCCTGCTCTCTTCCGCCTGCAGGCTCAGTGTTAATGTTCTCACCTGCCACCTGGTGAGAAATGTATAATGTCAGCAGCTTTAACTTACTTTGCATTCTAATTACTGTTATTGTCACACAATCCCCCCCTGCCGTCTGTCTGACCTGGCAATCCCACAGGTGGCATCAGCTGATCTAATAAGAAGCCTATTAACAGGAGGGAACACAGTTAATCAATTAAGACTCTACAGAAGAGCAACTAACAATGATCATAATAAGCAACAACAGGGGGCTGTTTATTTGCATTACATATTACTGATTATTCAATTAAAATGAGCAGTTTCCAGTGGTATGGACCCTCTTGAAATGTGATTGACCATGCCATGTGTCACCCCATAAACTGTGAATGGCTATCTGCACAGTGGGAGACAGAACATACATTTCAACAAAATGTTCTGCAAAAGGCTGCAAGAGGCTTTTATTTTGGTACTCTTACATTTTTTCAAACCCATGGTGACAAAGATATATGCCTCTCACCTTGATGGGTTAGGGTACAAATACAACTAGCAACTTAAGAGGCAAGAAGGTGGAGTTGAGAGATGACAGCCATGATCCATGATTGTCAGCTGCACTTCCATGCAGATATCTTTTAAAAACATTAATTTAAGTCCCATCAATTGTGAAATAGTTCTACAGCTGATGTGTCCTGCTTCTTCTCAGTCCGAGTTACTATTATATTATTATTATTATACTACAAAAAGAACACAAGTACACCTTTGTACCAAAATGTACAGATTCTGCATTTTTTTAGGTTGTTTTCTTTCTGCGGAATCCGAAGATTGTTTTTTTTATTTTACTGTAATTTTGGTCAACAATTTTTATCTTCAGAGAAATAAGTGATGTTGTAGTCAACACCACTCTAATTGAGATCAAGACATACCCAAGATCAGAGTGCTCCCAGACCAACACAAGAACAAGATATTTAGGGATCAAGACAGACTCAAGACCATTAATACCAATGCAAAATCATCAACTTCTGTGCAGCCGGCGTGTCACTCACTTAGACCATAACACAGTGAAGGTTGTGGCCGTAACCAGGGACCAAGACATTTTGAATACAACACTAGAAATACCATGGAAGATTTAGAAGAAATGTTTTGTTTTTTCAAAAAACTCAACAAAGGAATACAAAAAACTGTTAGATATATTAAAGTTCGTAGTTAAAATAGATAAAATGAGTGGAGACAGAAATGGTAAATAAATGCCACTCAGACACACTACTTCATGCCACCTCTGCATAGATCAGTACTTAATTTGGGCCCTTCCAGTCACAGGATCCTGGACACACCCCTAAATTAAAGGAGTAAGGTAAGTGGTCTTACAGGTAAAGATTGGTACTGTAGCTAGGTAGAGTCCCTTTTTCCTGAACTTAGCCTGAACTCAAAGCCCCCTTCCTGACCTTCCTGGCACACTCTACTTTTATTCACTCTGTGAGGGATGCTCTTTGTCAGGGTCCTTGCTCCAGCCTCTCCTCCTACTTCTTCCCCAAATGAAAGAGAGCAGCCTAGAAGACAAGAGGTCCAACCATGTCATGAGATCACTCGACTTTTTGTGTATGCCGGTATTGGCAGCCTTGTGTTGGCATTTTGCAGTGGCGAGCAGCGCAGTGGGGCCCAGCTTCGAACTTGACCTTTGGATAATTGGATTTCTGAAGATGTGACACACACACACACACACACACACACACACAGAGGAGTGAGATGGGAAGTGATACTTGTCATGCATGGAGAATGAGAGCAGAGACGTGATGGAGAATGAGACACCAAAAATTGAAAAATGTCTAGTTACAATCGTCTTTCTTTTTTAAGATATCTCATAGTTTACTTCGAAAGTCTAGCTCTTTGCACGTCAGACTAATTCCAATTGATTTGAGCCCTTTTTTCTCAATACAGATTCAGACACTTCTATTTAAGTATTGGTATCGCGGAGTAACTTCTGTAAAAAAAAGTACAGGAAAGAAACTGTAATACATTTTTATAGTGCTGACATTAGACAGCTTTGATGATTGCTATCATTGTTATCTTTGTACCAAGAACCATGACAAGCTAATTCTACTGGAAGCTCAGATTACAGCCCCCCTGATGTCCTTTGTTTGTCAGAGGAACCTTAAACTCTAAAATTAATATGCATGTTTTTGGTTATGTTTTAATAACCATTTTTAAAACACTGATTGCTTGCTAGCTTTGACCAGCATGCCTCTCCCTTGTAGCTGGCAGTTGCACCAGTTCTTCTTTGTCATTCTAAAACAGTGTTGGCCATCAGCAGCCATGATATATTATTGCGATGGGGAATTAATTTTTTTTTACAGTATCTTATGCATTTTCCAACCATGGTATTGGAAACAAAACTGTCATTTGGGTTCTTGTATGTCTCTTGGAGCTGACCGTGGTGCTGATAATGTCCATCCGCAAACAACATGGCTGTGCTCTCTCAGCCATCAATTGGGTGAGAGGATATGACAAATGAGTCTTTTTTTGTGTGAGTTTCTGATTCATATAGACTGACCATAAAAACATTCTAAAGGTTAAGCAGCTTTCGAAAGATCAGCACATTTGATTCATGTCCAGTCTCATTCCTCATCACTCCCATCACAGAGTATCACTTCTCCCTCAGCTGCACTGAGTAACAGATGACCCATTTCACATTTCTCCCTTGTGATAGTAAAGTCATCCAACAATTCTACATATTAAGAGCTTTTAAGATTATTTTGGTTTTTAATGTAACAAGTTCAGTCTTAGCCCCCATCCGGAAGTCTGTCAGGTGATTGAGCTAAAGGAACTTCCAGCAACTCAGAATGATTGATGTGTGGGACAACAAAGACTATCACTTGTTAAGGATCATGATGGTCCCCGTCCATCACTCTGTTGGTTTGTGTACATGTTAGCATGTGTGCCTTCAGGCTTTTGTGAGTGTTTTGTGTGTGTGTGTGTGTGTGTGTGTGTGTGTGTGTGTGTGTGTGTGTGTGTGTGTGTCTGTGTGTGCGTGAGCGTGTGTGTGGTGTGAGCCTCTGATTGATGTAATGTATCTCTGTGCAAAAAATATCTTGTTTTCTCCTGCTGGGTTTGATTTTGTACTGATGGGAATCTGTCTTCCCTTCTAATCAATCAAGCTTGGTCCAATCCAAAGGACACTGTAGAGCTGAGTGGGAAGCCTATAATGCCACAAAGAAATACAAAAAGGATATTTAGCAATAAATGTCTTTTTATCTAAATTATATTCCAAATCAAACACATCCCAGCCCAGTGTAAATGTTCCTCCCTCTGTTATTTTCTCTATGTAGATCTTCCATATGACCTATGACCTGGCTAGTGCGGTGATGCGGATCTTTAACCTGATTGGTATGATGCTGCTGTTGTGTCACTGGGACGGCTGCCTACAGTTCCTGGTTCCCATGCTGCAGGACTTCCCCTCAGACTGCTGGGTGTCCCTCAACAAAATGGAGGTTAGTGTCAGAGATTCATGTCTGTGCATACAAATCAGCTTATATGAACTAGATTTACATATTCTGGTCTGAGTTGATTCACAAAAGCCGTAACAATGGTCACAGAACATTGATTGAACTTTCGGACCATCATTAGAAAATATTGTCTGACTGTCAGCCAAAGCTCAAGTATACAGTAGGTTGTAAAAAAAACAAAAGTCAGTCAACAACTTGTCGATGTCAGGATTAATATAAATAGGTACATACATATTGTGAGCATTTTCCAAATGAATACATCAAATATTTGAAGAGTTGTTTGTATTTATCTGTTGGCTGGAGTGAAGGGTGGACATTTCCATGCTGGGAGCTTTGATGATAGCATGGCTAAAATTGAAGGATCCTCGAGGTTAGCTGTGATTATTACATATATACAGCCATTTGCTTCAATGTGATCCACTTTGAAAAGCTTGCACTGCACTATTCAGGGAACCGTTATTATCCTAAGTGTTGCAATTATGCTATTACTGATTCAGGAGGAAAAGTTAGTTTTTATTGACAACAAATCAAGAAATTACTCCTATCACTGCCCTCTGCAGTAGCATTCAGTTGTTGTGCCAGACATAGGAAACAAGCGTAGGAAACCTATGAAGACGCTATGAAAGAGAAGGCAGAGAGGTTTGTGCTTACCTCAGGTTCCCTACATGCGTCCTCTACAGCATGGTGGGCGATGACAGGAAAGATAAAAGGGGAAAACAGAGGGATGGGGGGGATACAGCCGGGCAGCTGGGCTCTTTGTTGCTGTGTTTTTAGCAGAGAGATAAAAGCTGCTTGTTTATAGGTCTGTCTGTCAGCCCAGCCTTTGACTGAGTGAGGGGAGACCACACAAACCCACACACGAGGCACAGGTCCAAATGGTTCTTTAAACAGATTGGGTCCTGCTCCCAGACTGCCAGTGCCTGCTGTGAACACTTCCATAAATTTAAGGCTGGAAGTATTTCCTGGACGACAGCACAACTCTTGTTTTTATTGCTGTACAAAAGTAATTTCCGTTAAAACAACTTAATTTGACAAGGAGAATAAATGTCAATTTTCCCTTGTCGGTGACTGAAAATAAATTCCTTCATCTTTAACTTGTCAGACAGAAAACTACTACAGAGGTAGTGCGATTATTTGGTCAGTACTGACAACGTCTTTTATTAAAATATTGATAAAGGAGCTTGTTATCAACATGTGAAGGTATTTTGATAAATGTTACTTTAAATAAAAATGATCTGCTGGTGATCTCTGTATGAAATAACTACTTATTAAGTGTAATGTCAAGATAGTGATGACAGATGCTCTGCACACCATCAAGTTCAACCACAACAACAAGAATGTATACATTAAGCGACTCAAGCACGAGCAGGTGTGTACTTTGTCCTTGAGGATGACTCAGTCATACCGCTTCCACATCTAGGTTGTTATATAAACTATTACATAGTCTTTCATTAATTTCATTTACACTGCATTATTAAGTGGATAATTTATGTAGAAATACTAATAATCTCAACCATCAATGTTGTTAAAGAAAGTAAACAGATTATAGTATCTGGGGATCGAAACCCTGACCTTCTGTGGGTGCTTTAGTAGACAACTGATTCTACCAACAGAGCCACAGCCGCCCCGGTATATGCAATATGCACAAACAGAAGCAAAGTAGAAGTTAAACAGTATAAAAGGCTGAGAGATTTGTTGATCTGAATTTGACAGATGTACGCGTTATCTTTTTGCACATCAGTTCATCGTTTAAGTCACTTGGATGATGACATATTATCGTAAATATTTGACCTGAATTTTTACACATTTTAAACGTAAACATTGCTAAATAGTCACAAACAGTACATTTATATTCACAAACATACACATGTATTTCATTTTAGTAAATGTTTTTAACACAAAGTGAAGCAACTTTCTACTTCATTTCAGGTAAAAAAACCAACAAAAAACCAACAGAATAAATCCTGTTATATGGATAACATTGGATAATCATACCATACACCATCTTATCCTTCCATGAACAGGGTTTCAGGCTAAACAACCTCCACTACAAGGACCTTGAATATTCCTGTTTTTATTAATTTACCTGACAATTCAGAGGACAACTTGTTCTGTGTATAGAGCCGAGTCTGAGGTTCATGATGATGAAGTTTTGGTCTGACAGGCCACTGACTTCTTCACTGCCCGCTCCCTGTGTATAATCAGAGACAGTCAGTCTCCAGAGAGCCGTCACTCTGAAACCAAAGGGACGCTCTGGCATGGTACAGGCTGACTGCAGCCACCTGAGACCACCCCCCCTATTGAGTGGTTGACAACTTGTAACATTATCCATTATGTTACAGCCAGGCCATCCATCAAGCCTCACCCTACAGAGGCTGTGGTGGCAGTGTGTAGCCCACAGGCTGGACCAATGGAGGGCATTGAGAACGCTCTGCAACTCTGAATGACCTCCAGTCCACAGGAATGGAATTCACTGAACGTCTTAAGACCATAGGAAACATAGGCTGGTTTTGTAGTAGATCTCAATTTCCAACTATTAATTATTTTAAATTTATAATTAGTATAAGCTGTATGCAGCCTTGTATGTCACATTGTTAATTTCCACAGCAAAGAGTGTTTGGGGGCAGAGGATAACTGGTGAATTGACTTGTGACCACAGCGTAAAGTGACACAGGGTGTATAGTTTCCACACTGTTTACAACTATGTGTGAGCCCATCTCTGACAGAATCAACATGACAGAGACGTGTGTCTACTCTTATCCCTCACACCAGCAGCAGGTCCGGTCTCTGCAGAAATAAGACTATCATGAAAGGTGTTAGATCCTTTTATTTACTCTCCTCACCTACTTTGACCAAACAGTAATACCAGTCAGCTGCTGGACTTTGCAAATTTGATTTGAACTACTCCCATGGCTGGTAACAGCATACAAACATGGGAAGTGAAAGCTGCAGTCTTGCCTCCATAAATGGACTGGGGATTGGGTGGTGTTTGCTTCCTGGGAGAGCAGAGGAGAGGATGTGATTATCTCCGTCCCAGAGGAACTCAGGTGTTTTTGTTCTGAAGGATCTCACTGTGCTGAGGACAAGCAGTTCTAAAATGTCCTACTCATGCACCAAGTAATGTTACTGCACTTAAACTTCACACAAGAAGCACTTAGGTAACCTCTGTTGAAATCTACTCATCACAAGTGCAGGCTATGTTGCCATGCTAGTTCAACCTGGACTCTGACAGCAGGGATGGTGAAAGCACAGTGGGTCAGGGTGTGACAGCAGGGATAGAGAGATGTTTTAGAGACGGAACTCATGACCCCCACAGCTAATGCTAGCTGCAACAACGGTACCCCCTCCCATCCATAGTGTTGAAAGTCCAGGACAGACTTTTTCAGACTCTCCTTGTTGCTGTAATATATTATTCGCTGTTGTTCAACGATAAAACTTTTCCAAATCGACAACACTTTCAGTCTCCCTCACACGCTACCATCAATAATAAACTGCCTCACAGAGCGTCTCCACAGGCCTGGAGATGTGTCTGTTACATGCTTAACAACAGAGTGCAAAACTTAAAAAAATAATTCCTTGCATGATTAATAAAGTAATTTTAATGTAGTAATGTAAGTAATGTTCTTCTTCTAAAGGTAGCCAAGCTAGCTGTAATCTTTCTTATTCAGGTTTTTCTAGTTCAATCTTTTTAATTTTTCCAAAAATAAAATAATATACACGTCAACGACCTGAACCAGAGTCAAGGCAGAACACACGCTTTATGATGAAGAGATTACAGGGACTTTGTTCTTTTCTTTTGGCCTTATAATGAACAGTCAGGGAACAATGGATGACTTGCCTTTCACATCCAGAAACAACATATTTCACTGCCCACCAAACAGACTACAAAGAGACCACACAGACTGAGGCAGACGAGAAAAAAGCAAGAGACAGAGAGAGAGAGAGAGAGAGAGGGGAAGCTGACTCTACAATAAACTCAGATAAGCCTTTGTAGACTAAAGTGGTGGGTGTGTGACAGGGCTGGGCCAAAAGCTTTGTTACATTGTTGATTATCTTCTGTTTTTTGTTTGGATTATTGGACGACGAACAAACAAAGTGATCGGTCATTCAGTGTGATTAAACTCAATGTTATGTTATCTGCTTCACCCTGTGATTTTTTCCATCCTTGTACCAATTAGACCAAAAAACACTTCAGTCTTTCAACACTTTGTGCAAAGAGGGGTCAAGTGACAGGACGAGTACTTAAATAAATGTTTGAAAATCCATTTTTCCTGCGTCTTTCGATGAACTTTTCATGACTTTTAGCCAAACTAGCTGTGTTATGCCAGGGACTTAAATGCTGGTGAGCCGTGGATCCACTCTTTTTAACTAGACGGAAGTTTCTCAATAGTTGTCCGACAGATTTCCATAAAATTGTGCACATTATTGGTGTCCAGAGGATGATTTCTTATAACACGGATGATCTCTTGACATTTTTACCTGACAGGTTAAAATACAGTATGTGGTTAGAGTAAGATGTCTACACATGGAAGTACTATTGTTGCATTTTTGAGAAAATGATCCCTCCTGAAAAAAAATACTGTCATTAACCTGAGCTGTACTCTGAACTCTGTACCACTTAGAACATAAAAGCATGAGATATGTGGTCGGATTCAAGGATCACATATCTGATCAGTACAACTAACAGAACTGAGTCAATCTGAAGACTTCCTGTCAAATAATAATCAGTTTCAGTCAGTAAATGGTAAATGAGCCTGACCTTGTAAAGTGCTTTTATATCACTTTTCTAATGTTTTCCTTGCAGTTAAAGTAGGTAACTCATCACCTACATTGTTTCATTTATGATCTTACTCTTCCAAGTGTCCACATTATTGCATCTCATGTTTTGGACCAAAGCAAAATCATGTTTCATTAGTCTGTTCCAAATCAGCATATTTGTCAGGTTCCAATGATATATGGTTGTTGAATTAGAAGCTAATTTTATGGTAAAACATACATGATTAAATTGAGTTTTAAGTCACGTTTACTCACTTACTTAAAGTCAGACCATCCTGACAAGGTTTGCTTACTTGCTAAGGGTTATGATGTGCCCAAATCACAGATACCGTATAAAATACAAAATATTGAGATAGTATAGTATATAGTAAAATATTAAAAAGTGGATAATTTTAAACACAACTTTAGTTTAACTGTGGTCGAAACAAGGACCGTATTTATACATCTCTTCAGCCAACTGAACATGTGATATTACAAACTCTCACCCGTGACTAAATGTGACATTTTTTTTTTTTTTTGCTGACTTCATTGTCACTTTGTCAAACACACACCAATCACAACACAAATGCTCAAAATAGATCCGTTAATGACCTTTCTGGTATTTGTGGCCAAAGACCTTTTTTTTTTAGACAAGCTTTGTTTAAAAAATGCTTTTTCAACTTTTTGGTTCCTTTTTTATTAAGCTTTATGGCCGCAAAATGCTGCTACTGTGACTTTTAACAAACACCCTGAGCCAGATGCTAGAACTCTTTGCCCTTATGAGAGCTATAACTAACCTACATGTTGACTTTCTGCCAGGCAGGTGAAATTTATGTTAGAGTGTATTTATGAGATATATGAGGCTTGTTGCGATACAAGGTCGCAGCAACACTAACAATGAGGTGTTTTAGGACACTGGAGGATAAATTGAAAGCCCCCAGTGTTATCAGCCAGCTTCACACAGACTAATGGAGATGGTGAATACCAACAAAGCTTCAGATAGGGGCCAAACTGAAATTTGGGGGAGGGCTATTAAGACTTATGAGGGTACTGGAATCTCTCTCTCCCTCTCTCCTGCCTGTGCTATTTCAGAATTGAAGTGCTCATCGTTCATCTATTATTCAATCTGTTTCACTCCACTGTTTCTCTTTCTGTTTGCACATACACCATTTATCCTCAGCCCACTTGGTGGAGCTGTATTTATTTTTGGAGTCAGCTCATGACGGAGGAGCCCTTCTATCACTGTGTGGCCCTTTCATGTCTGTAATAGTTTAGTCTACAGAAAACACCTGTGGTATTCCATGTCATTACATTTGATTACTTGGTAAGACAATGTATGAGTCATTTAACTATTGATCAGTCTATATTTAGCACTGTGTTCTGGATTTGTCTATTTTTGTCAAAATAGATACAAGGTCTTTTAACACTTAGAAAATCATCAAAATGAACAATTTCCGCTGTTATAAAACAAAGCATTAGATGATATCATTTGAGAATCTTAAACCATTCAATCTGTACCATATTCGCTGTTTAATTAACCAGAACATTAATTGTAATTTATTATTCAACTATTAATTCTCCGACATACATGATAATAAACAATAGCTTCACTACTTACATTCCTTCTTTCACTCATGTACTTCAATATAGTGACTTTTACTGAAGGATCAAATGTTCCCTTTTGGTAAACTTCAATAAACATATTTAAAATTGTTAGAATTTGCAAAGTTGAAAACATTTTTTTCCTCTTGTATTATGAAAATGTGGCACTTCAGACAACAGTAAATGTACAGGATGGTGATGGGATAATGATTTATGCATAGATCCGGTGTACTGTATACTGTTAGCAGATGCACTAATAGACTGCTAATGCATTTTTATAAGTTATAAACGAGTGTATACTATAAACTCTCTGTGCTCTTGCAAACATTTAGAAAGGATGGTGTGCTAGTCACTATTATGACAGAAAATGTCCTGTAAGAGGTTTTCAGGTTACTGTTTTTAACTTCACAGATGATTTGATTTAATAACACAATTTCATTACTCAGGATTGCTTGTCTGAGGGTGCAGTTTTAATCCAACAAGAATTGTCGTCAGTCCCATGTTTTTTGTTTTTGGCTTTGTTTTGAATTATTTGGCACCAGCAGTGTGTTCAGGCGGGGGTCATAGCGGTTACAACTCAGTGCTAACAAAAGAGAAAAGGGAAACGAAGCAAGCTCCGCCGACAAAAGTATCAGATCAATCAATTTTCTGTGGATTGCCCAGCCACACTCTCTCTCTTCATATGAAGGGTTTAGACATACAATATAAAAAAAGTATTATTTTCTGATCAATGTGTTATATATTCCTAATACTTATTGATTTTTTTGTAAGTTTAGCATTAGATTTGTTCATTAATGAATCTGAACACAAGCAGCTTGGTGACCGCTGCCTGGCTGTCACTGTGTTCCTGTAGCAGATTCCTACTCACACAGCTCTGTAAGGGCACATCTAATGACCTCTCATTATCATTTCTCTCAAAGGAAATAATTTCCAAACTGTCTTCACTTTACTGATTAGGCCTCGAAGGATTCCCCTGATGTCGTTCCTCATTCTCCCTCTTTTTTTTAATGCAACTCTCTCCCTCGAGCTCTCATTTGTGTAAGTGCTATTCCATGACCCTGCTATCCCTGAAGACGTCCTTTTAGTCCCCTCCTCTATGCCTCAAAACAGGCCTTTTTTATGTAACACTGGTGTCTTTAACATTTTATTTGTCTTCTTTTTCTCTTCTCTCCACAGAATGATACCTGGTCAGAGCTGTACTCCTTTGCTGTTTTCAAAGCCATGAGTCACATGCTGTGCATCGGCTATGGTCGACAGGCCCCGGAGAGTCTGTCAGATATCTGGCTCACTATGCTCAGTATGATTGTAGGAGCTACATGCTATGCGGTTTTCATTGGCCATGCAACAGCTCTTATACAATCCCTGGACTCCTCCAGACGCCAGTATCAGGAGAAGGTAAAGAGCGTCATTAAGTCTACTTTGTGCCGTTTTCTCAACACTTTTCTGTTTGCGGTTAACACATTGATATCAGTTTTTAACTTTTATTTTCCCTCTTAAAATAGAAGTTGACATTTTTGAAAAAATACTCAGTGTTTTCTTGCCAACATTTAGAGAAAAGTAGTAACTCTTTTATGCTCTTCACAACTACTACCTACAGTTGGATTACTTAATTTAGTTTGACAACACAAGAGAAACATTAGATTCAGTTTGTCTTATCCTTTAAAGAACCTCCTATCAACAGCTAACAAACTCTCAATGTATTCTCTCATTTCTTTTAATAGTCACTAAACTGAAGTGTTTAACAGATTATTTCAAGTGAAGGGGAAGTTATGTTCTGGACTCTATTCGAGGCAAAGCCAGTAAGTTTTCAATGCTTAATGTTAAGCTTATAGACATAAAGTGTGGTTTCATTAAACTCTAACAAAAAAGGCATCTTTTGGATCTTTGATATCTCCTCTACGATTTATCAAACACTTTTGTGTTTTAGGATTGTGAGTAAATTCATAAACATGAGCCAGATCAGCTTTAAGCTGTTTTGGAGTGTTGTATGTTCATTGATTGTACTTGATATTTTAAAAGCTTGATGAAGGAGAGACATTATTTTGCCTGAGACAGGAAATGTTCGGCGAGAGATTGAGGGATAACATGTCCCAAACAGCATCAGAAGCAGAACCTGCGATCAGTGGGACACATACTGATTGATAGATAGACTTTTTATTGGCATTGTATAAAGAATGCAAAAAAACTTTGTTCGCAGCAATCCTGTACAGCAGCATTTGCAAAAGAGGTTCACAGTGTGCATAGCCTCTACCAACTGAGCAAAACTGTTGTTTACTTGTAGTCTAAAAATGTGGGTGAATGAATCTCTCTTGAAAATGTCATGTATGAAGTCACATCCCCATATGACCTTATGAATGTCAGAATGTAAATATTGATGTGTTTTAGTTATGTGTGGCTGTACAGCACAAGAGGTCTCCCTACTTATCCAGGGTTGAGTCAGTTTGGTTGAAGAAGTTCATTGGTGGTCAAGATTGTGTAATTTTTTTAAACAATGGCTTAGCTCTTGAGTATATCTTTCTCTCTTGTTGTTAATCATTGGCTGCAGTGGATTTTGAATCACTGAATATTTTCTGCTAATATATGGAAATTTGAGTCTCTCGCGTCATCTTTCCATGTTTTGAGAGCACAGGGTTTTGATACAGTGAATATAAATTTAAGAAACTGTGTTTTATTGCGTAACTTTGTGTATATATTGTCCTACAGTGCCGCATCAGATCACACCCAGGCACTCTCCTCTTAACCTTAATCACACATTAGCTTGTTTAACCCCTTATGTTTTTGGTAGTTATAGCTCTTTTTTTCTTCTTTTTTTTTCTGCCTGTCTGACATCTTTTAAAACGTGATGTGGATCAGAGCGGTGCTGAGACGTGCTGCAGCAGTGGCCTGAGGTGGTAACAGCGCAGCCTGTCTGTTTCCAAGCAGAGTCTCGCTCGATGGGGAGCAGGGGGAGTGTTGCTGGCTTTCAGCAGCCAATCAGAGAGTGCGGGTGTGTTTGGCCAGGTAGAGCCACGTTGCCAAGGGCTGGGCGTATACTTGTGTGTGTGTGTGTGTGTGTGTGATGGGGTTGAGAGAGAGAGAGAGAGAGAGACAGACAGACAGACAGAAAGAGAGAGAGAGAGAGAGAGAGAGAGAGAGAGAGAGAGTGAGAGAGACAGAAAGAGAGAGAGAGAGAGAGAGAGTGAGAGAGACAGAAAGAGAGAGAGAGAGAGAGTGTGTGTGTGTGTGTGTGTGATGGGGTTGAGAGAGAGAGAGAGAGACAGACAGAAAGAGAGAGAGAGAGAGAGAGAGAGAGAGAGAGTGTGTGTGTGTGTGTGTGTGTGTGTGTGTGTGTGTGTGTGTGTGTGTGTGTGTGTGTGTGTGTGATATGATGTCCCCTTGGGCAGCAGTAGAATTGATGAGGCAGCAGACCTGTGTGTCCTGCCAATGTCATCCTGAAGGTGACGTAAGCAACCATGGCTGCCTTTCTCTCTCTATCTGATCATTTGCTCACCGGTTCTCACTCTACCTGCATTCTGTATCATCTCTTATACATCTTTTACTGCCCCTCTTCACGTTTTCTCATTCCCTTGTGTCTTCCCCTCACCCTGCTTAATATCTTAACATGACCTGCTGATGCAAATAAGCGTTGAGGTTACTCTGGTACATTGCATCGAATGCCAACGTTTATATTCAATATTGTACATGGTCCCTTCACAAATACAGTTAACATCCTTCAGTCTACATTTCACATCTTTTATTCCTCTATCTCCCTCCTCTTTGGTGCTTGTGTCCTTGAAAGGTACACTGCTACTGCTAACTGTCTGCTATAGGGAGCACAGAGGGGGGGGATGGGAAACCTGTGGGTGACGGAAACGGCCTTGTTGTCGACAAGTCTTGCTGGGGCACTGCAAGATATTTCAACACAGTCGTTTTGGAGTAGAGTGTTTTTGTTGTCTCTTTGTCCATATAGCATCTTTTTGTCCATCTAGCATTGTGTGCAACTCCCTGTAGGCTTATATCAGCCATGAGGCTGGACCCGTGGGTATAAATTATATTCAATAAAAGGTTTAGAAGACAGCAATTCAGCAAGTTAAGTGATTTCTGGTGCTCCTGTCTTTTCTGTGTGTCCTGGATAAAGTTAAAAGGCTAGGGGGGAAATCCATCTTGTTCCATCCTACACGAATGGTTTCTTCCACATTAGGGGTCAACAGAACAAGTAACCTGTCCAAAAGAAAAACAATCATTCTGTCTCCTTTACTGTCTGAGAGTGAAAAGAAAAGTAACACAAGTGTTAAATACCCAGTTAAATTTGCACCATAAGCAGTCTAAACACTGACAAAAACTTAAGTCTTATGTATTTAGGAGCAGAGATGAGTCACACAAATGTGTATAATCCTCAAACAGCCTGTTTGGTTCCGTCTAAGGATAACCTGAGGAGTAGGAAACATGCATGTTGTTAATGTTCCACAAATTGTCTGGTCTTGTGTATTCGCTCATATTTAGATATTTTTTTCGAACCTAGCCTCGCCACAGAATATATAATTTTTTTTTTTTTGCTGAAGGGAGGAAATTGCATTTTCCCAGACCCTTCTTCTGACCAGTTGTCAGATTTTCTTCTTTTTTTTCCTGGCTGCTCTGTGAGGATTAGTATTTCAGCTGAAGATGTGTTTATTAAAAAAAAAATAAAAAAAATGTACGGAGCAAAGAAGTGCCAGCCATGCCAGAGAGGCTGATACTGATGCTGCCGGCTGAATTCGCCACACCTCCAGATAGGACTGAGGGTGACGTTTTTATCATTGGGAGAGTGTAAGCACAACACGTCTGCTGGCAGTCTGGTGCAGCCCTACTGAGGCTGCACCAAGCATTGTGCAGAGTTTCCATTTCAGCTGAGCAGTGATGTCAAACTCACAATCCACGCTGGTTAAATTTAGGCAGATTTCCACTTGGTGGCTTTTGTGCAGGGACCTCTGAGTTATTTATACATGGTGCATGGTGACACACAGCAGCGGGGCAGACAGACCTACATACATGCATAGAGGCAGACCCACTTGTGCCACCTTTAATGTTCCGCCTTTACAGCTGTCTGTGGTGTGTTGAGCTTTGAAAATTTGCACATCAAAATTCATGTTTGCTGATATATGCAGATATGCATGGTTTGCCATAAGTGACGAAATTTTTTGGTCCAACATTATTCCGACATTACCATGTTTTATGTAAAAATTTGCAGCATTTAAATGTCATTCAATGCATGTATGCATCACTAGCAGTATAATGAAGAATACAAATCCAACCTTAAAGTTCAAATTAGCTCAAATAGCCTCGTTGGTTAGCCCCATTGCTCCTTCTGTGGAATTGTGTATTTGGGATGTTTTCTTCATGATCTCTCTTTTAGCCATCCAATTTTATTGTTTGAGTATCTTTATTGGATCCTTTTTGAACAAGTTCCTCTGTGTTTTATTGTCATACAACAGCAAGGATTGGTGTTTTTGCAGCAAGTTAAAGGCATTGTTACTGTCCTTCTGTATATCTACAATGCAGAGTCTGATGAGACTGTTTTATGGTGTAATTAGATTTACTTTTTGAATGGCCATATGAACTGTGTTGACTTGATTTACTATCTATCACCGCCTTGACGTAACACAAAATAAGCTCACAATACCTTGTGTTTTGGTATAATAAGAGAGAACAAGGGAATATTCTGGCATCGTCCCTCGACAATGCGTTCAAAGCCAAATTACTTTATTTCTTCCTTCTTCTAATTACTTCCTTCTGGTAATGTTGAATCTGAAAGATATTTGACATCAAAGATTTAGGACACTCAAATGTCAAGCTGTGATGAAAGAACAGAGAAGAAATATTGTTTGTCTATATTGTTGTTTGAAATATGCATAGTAAAATGTTGCAAGCAGCAGAGGAGACGTTATATTGCCTGGATGCAGTTAGTTCAAGAACAGTTTAAGCATTAATTGACAGAAAAACATTTTCTGGACCAGACTATTATTTCCTATCCTAACTGCTGTTATGTTTCAAAAACATTGTCAGTGTGACTGCAGCTGTTCAGTGTATTATCACATCAGTAAATAGATGACTTGTCTTATTTTATTAACACGATGACTATGTTTAGATCAGAGTTTGCCTTTCTCAAACTCAGCATTCATCAGCTGTTAATAAACATGTGACATCACTTCCTGACACTTTGACTTATCATTGCAGTCCAGGCACAGTTGTTAATAATAATATTAATTAGCCAGAATGCCCAGCACCAGGGAAGTGAAATTGGAGCAGCTTAACAGATGTGAGCCATCATTAATTTAATGTTTGATTTAATGTTCTACCTGTGTCATGTCAACAAGCGTTTCAGAAAAACAAAAAACAAAATACAATTAAGATTTTTTTTTTTTTTTGAAGAATCGGAATCTCTTTCCGATCTTCTGATGTTGGTCCTTGAGACCTGAGTATTATAATAGCAATTTACAAATTAATGTTTGGGTTTTAATCTCGTGCTTTCCTTTGATCACAGACTGTGCCTTTCAGACATGAGACAGACAGTAAATGGATCATATACTGTAAGTCTACACAGAAACACGTTTTGAATAAATAATCAGCTCTCAGGGGCCTCACAGGAGGTTTAACATCGAATCAGCTCTTCTCCCTTGTAGTCGTCGAGAAATATCTCAGTCAGCAAGACTGAGATGGAGAGCAGACAGCAGTCTGAGCTCTCTGACGAGACATTATACAGGACAGGAAATAGTATTGTTTTCTGCCTCACCCCCTCCACCCTCTTCATCTTTACGCCACCATCAGCAACAGTAGTCTGTCTGCTGTCACTGATCGCTCCAATTATCCACTACCAGGCTGACTTTGTAGAGATTGTGGCCAAAGAGATTCCTGCACCAACAGCTACAACAAAAACAACCTGTCTGACGTCGAGCAAAATGATATCCACTACTATTGTAGAGAACGATGCTCTTATCAGCTGGTCCTCTTTGGTCGTCGCTTCTTTTGACTGAAGTGAGAGATTGTCTGTGTTGCTTCAGAAGCCTTGTTTCATTTAATGAGACTTTGTACTATGTGAGACCCTGCAATGTGTTGTTCAGACAAGACAGACAAGCTCAGACTGACCACTGTCAGATTTTTTCTCTCTTTGGTGACTGTGCTTCATAATATAAAGAGGCTGCTTTGCAGCAAATGGAGTGAATAAATCATACATTCACATGGACATTTGGGATGACCCTGAATTAGTATTTAAAATGTGGAGAGGACAGGAGAGGAGACAAGAAGGGACATTTGCACTACCTATTTTATTGATTGATTGGCAGATAACAGATTATTCATATTTTGGGTGAGAAATTGATGGGCTTTCCTAAATGCAAATTAATGATCAAGACAAAGCTCATGCACTTTTTTCACACAGCTGCCTTTGTCACACCCAGGGTGGTTGTGCTGTGAATAAATAAAAATTCTAAGGATTTCACTGTCTTATTTCAACAACAAATAATATAACAATATCTTTTTGGCTAAGGTCAGTGATGTTTACTTTTTTTGTTCATAGCTGCAAGAGTATGTTTTTGAAAACATGATAGACCATAGGGGTCGATTTACCAACTGATACTGTTCATAGTCTTCAAGTGATGACCTATTCAGAACAGGTAACATGATAATGTTCAGTCAGATACATCTTATGACAGATAATTACAGCGTATTACAACTAACAACCTTAAACACTGCAGGACAACAGTAAAAGCACACGTCCTTAAAATCCTTACCCTAACATCAGAAGTTTCTGCTTTGTGCATTTGGACAAAAGAGTCCAAACTGTAACCAGTGGAGCATTTCCACATAGAATCACAACACTGATACAGAATATGAATTATAACGTAATTTTCACTCTCATTTAAGTGTTTGTCATTCCCCTCTGGATGCTCTGACACTTCATTTCTGTCCTCTCCTCTGGGACACCGGAGAGATTTCAGGTCCGCCTGTTGATGATCGATAAAGCACACTGTGACATGACTCTCAAAGTCAAGTCATTAAATGCCACCATCTAAGTCCAATCAGATAGGCTTTTGCTGCCTCATTCATTCACACTCAGCTGAGTCACAATTCTCAGCACGGCATGAGTTTCACGTCATGTTCTTTGTCGCTGCCTCTCTACAGCGAGTGTGAGGTTTTCCCCTGCTGCCAGACTATAACCTCACACCTCCGCTTTGTCCACAATCAGCAATTTTATTGTATGGGCTGCGAGCCAGCTGCAGTGTTAGCTCTGACACGTTGGGTAAAGCACTGTGACACAGGGTCATTTCTGCAGGCCACTCTCCATCTGGAGATGTCAGGAAGCAGAGTCACTCATGCAGGTGAGACTGTGGTGTTGTGTAATTCCATCAGAGGAGCCATATAGCTGCCCCCGAGAGAGAGACTTATATGGATTTCTAAATAATTCAAATGTTGACATGCTTGGTGTATTTATGTTTATGTTAAGTGAGATCAATGCATACAGGGTTTGCATTGTTACAGGGTTTTGGGCTACTGTGAGCTCGACATTGTCGTCAGTATACAAAAAGTGCGAACAACATCAAAACATGTGTGGAGATGTTTAATAGTGTTTTTTTTTCAAGGTGACCTTTAGCAGCATTTACACCCCAGTGGCTCGGGACTTTTGGAGGTTTCTACTGCAGAGACCAGGGTCTGAACTTTTTTTTTTTTTTTTTTTAATGGTCCCTGCTCTGGGAACAGAATTTTTTCATAGTACATGGACTTTGTGGTTGGCCTTTTTATGCTAAATATTTCGGACTGTTGGAGAGTTTTGTTGTTTTTATGATTTTTAAATTCAAATCATGCTAACTCATTCGCATAATCCCCAACAAGAGTTGGCCGCAGAAACTTTAGGTTTTTTTTTTCCCATTGTGAATTTGATTTGGACAAGACCAGTGTTAATTTGGTTATTGGGGAAGGGTCTTAGATCCATTATTGGTGATAATACTAGATTTAAAGCCTATCTAGCTGAGAATGTGCTGAAGACAAGGCATTGCTTGGCCTAAAATAAACATTAACTGTAAATAGCTAAAGTGCAAACCTGGCAGAGAAACACAGGGGAAGGTGCCAACTGTCTGCAGATGTCTGCAGGTCACAGAGTCCAGTCATGAATGGATAGTAAAAGAAATCCACCCAACTAAGAATTATGAAGATTTGTGACGTTTATATTGACTTGTTACTTTGCAAAACACATTTCAGACAATCACATCAACGGGGGTGACTTTATAGGATTCTTCAACATGTTCTTATCTCATGTTGTAATTCACATTGCATTGTCCCACAAGTTTACTCTGGGATACGAACGCACATGGTGATGCTTGTTCTCCTCCAACCTGATTTTTTTTTAACCTGATTATCTGTCAGTGTTTTCAGCGTAGGTTCATGTACAGAACTACAGATACATAGCTATAGTGTAAGTATCATGGTGGTTTAAATCATGACCAAATTACAGATCCCTGAAAGAAGCTCTCCAGGAAGATAGGGGTGTTATTTAGCTCACCCATTTCCCCTTACTACCAACCGCAGACAGACTTTGTCTTTCTTCCATGACCCTTACAGCCTTTTTTCCTGAGCAGCTACTATTGCTGCAGAGAGGTTTTGATTAGACTTATTTAAAAGCCTTGCAGATGCTGAAGGGTTGAATAAGTTTGGAAGATGCTTTACAGCTTGAAATGTGAATCATACCACTGGATTTCATTACCCTGTACTACAGGACTCTCCCTTCAACAAATGTTTATAGTATGCAGTAGTTTCTTTGTTTGTCAAATGTATCGCTCTTTAGCAAACAGAGAGCCATTCTGTCTGTTTCAGAAAACAATTTCCAATCTAGACATATTATCTGGATGCTTTTGTGTACCCAGAGCTTGTAACACCACTCGAGCAGGTGTGCCTCATTGTTGTGCTCCGGGCCCCTGACAGGACCCTATGCACAATATTGTCTGAAACACAAGTGACCTGGGATGCCCCAGCTGTGGGCTGGTCTCGCTACTTCAAAGCATACCTGCTGTACACAGAGTCAGAGGGTGTCACATAATAACAGCTGACAGTTTGTGCGACATTCAGTAGATTGTTTTGGGATACAGATGGTATGGACAATGACTCTGTTGCTCTGTGAAGAGAGTCCATAGTATGTCGGCCTGCTGAGCTGTCACCCTGCCTCTCAAACCTGTTTCAGGGTTGAGCGGTGCATTTTGTATAGCTTTTTATTTAAGGTAGGTCAAAGTACACACAGTCGGACAGGAAAGTACAAACAGAAATCTTTCCTTGACGTTTTCCTGTCCGTTCTGTTAGCCTACCTATCTATCCCTGCTCTCTATTCTGCAGCCAGGCTATGTCTGTTCCTCAGTGCTTATTCTGCATGAATTGTGATGATCATATCTCAACAATAAAAGTTTATTGTTTGTGTTGTTGTTGTGTTGAACTTTTATGTTCCATTGATCAGGTATTGATTAACTTCTTGGCGGCATTGATCAGGGGGAGAGTGTGATCATTGCAGTTGACAGCTGAAGGACGTGTGCTGTGTTTGTTGACCCACTGGAAGGAAATCGGGGGTGTATCACTGTTGATTCATCATCAAATGGACACTACCTATTTTATTGATTGTTGACCTTTTTTGAGCTTTCAGTTTGTGGTGCAAATGAATCATATGTTTCACGAGAAGTTTTTATTGTATTTTACTACTGGAGTTTACATGTTTCATAAATGTCATTGGATGCTACACCGTTCAACAATACCATCAACTATAACTTTGCATCAGAATCCTGTAAACAGTTTTGCTATTAACTGAGTATTATAACCTTCATAAAGTTGGGATTTGCTGCAGGGCTGAATAAGAATAAAACGTTAACTCTATGACAACTGGCTGAATATATATACAAATAAAAGGTGTGTACAGGTAAAAGGCTATGTTGGTGATTCTTGCTGGTTGTTTTGACAAAGGTGTGTAAAGATATGCATGAACACATATGGTCTGATCCTGCATCCCTTAAACGTTTGCTTAGGCATCATCAGGTTGTTTTCAGGGTCTTGTTTTCAAAGCTGTTTTGTTCAAAGTTTGTGGTTTGTGTATTTCGTGGATACAGCTTGCACTATTTGTCTTTGTCCAAAATTGTCAATGAAAGTCAAAAAACACAGAATAGGTTTGTCTGTTCTACAATACGTACTTACACATACACATTTGGTTGTGTCAGAGATGCAGGACCTTTTACATTGAATTAATTTTGAAAAAGTAATATCTGTTGTAATGAAGGAGCATGTTATGAGTTATGTTACAACAGTTGGTCTCACTTATTGTGCTTTTGAAAGTATTACAACAATTGAGCTCAGTGTTCCAGATGAATAAGCGACATCAGGCTTTTCTACATCAGGCCTTTTCTTTTTAATTTTCAGACAATATGAAACAGTCACAAGACTCAACCTTTAAGCAGGACAGCACAATGAAACAGCAATTTAGTTGGGAATGAGGATCCTTTATTATTATGTGCTCTGCATTAACATTATCTCTGCCTGTCCTATTCTTTCTTAGTACAAACAAGTGGAGCAGTATATGTCCTTCCACAAGCTACCTGCTGACTTCCGACAGAAAATCCATGACTATTATGAGCACAGATACCAGGGCAAGATGTTTGATGAGGAGAGCATTCTAGGAGAACTCAGCGAGCCTCTCAGAGAGGTAAGATGTACAAATAACACACAATGCCATGTGTCAACTTTTATGATTTTTATTGTTGTGCTCTATTATTAAAATAATGAAAAAGTTGTTCATTTGAGCTTCTATTTTGTTGTTTGTTCCTCATACATGCGTAAAGTAGACACTTTCTTGTTGTGTCCTACCTCATATGCACATTTTAAAGATTGATCTTTTGTCCCACACTAACACTGTCTTTTCTTAGGAAATTGTAAACTTCAACTGTCGTAAGCTTGTGGCCTCCATGCCTCTGTTCGCCAACGCAGAGCCCAACTTTGTCACCGCCATGTTGACTAAGCTACGTTTTGAGGTTTTCCAGCCGCATGATTACATCATAAGAGAGGGAACCATCGGGAAGAAAATGTACTTCATTCAGCATGGGGTCTGCAGTGTCATCACTAAGGGAACTCTTGCAATGAAACTTTCTGATGGCTCTTATTTTGGAGGTGGGATACCTTTGGCAGCTTACATTTGTTGCTTTCTGCTTATGCTATTTTTAACTTCATTTTAAGCTGTGACACTCTTCCCTCCTTCATTCAGAGATCTGTTTATTGACGAGAGGTCGGCGAACAGCCAGCGTACGAGCAGAGACTTACTGTAGACTCTACTCACTGTCTGTTGACAACTTCAATGAGGTGCTGGAAGAGTATCCCATGATGAGACGAGCCTTTGAGACTGTTGCTATTGACCGTCTGGACCGCATAGGTAATAATCCCTTATCTCATCGAACTTATCAAAACAAACTATATGTTCATGGCAGAACTACATCATCGTTTAGATGGAGTAAGCATGACATCATGTGATGATATTAGTGCATGTATGAGGTCTAACAAACCTCTAACAAGACAGAAATATGTAAAAATGTTTAGGTTTAAATGGAGTTTGAAATTAAGTTTGTGTACAGAAATAGAACTAATTCTCCTCTTTATGAATGTTTCTAAAACACAAATGTTGAAATCTGCAGTAAAATAAGCTAAACTGTTTCCTCAAAATGACACAGGACTATGAAACAGTGGATTGAGAGTACAAGTCCTGCAGGAGGATTTACCTGGTGTGAAGGACATCACATGCTTTATTTACCTCATTTTGTCCTTTTTTTTCAAATTAACTTGTTTCCATTCATGAATTCTACTTTTTGTCCTCTCTGCCATGTCCTTTTACATTTACCTCTCTGATAATTGCTCCATTTCTTTCTGTCTACAGGTAAAAAGAACTCCATCCTGATGCACAAGGTTCAGCATGATCTTAACTCTGGGGTGTTTAACAACCAGGAAAACGAGATGATCCAGGAGATCGTCAAGTATGACCGTGAGATGGTGAAGCTGGTGGACCTCCAGCGGCCGCGAGCCATGTCTATGACCCCCTCCATCGGTGGTATCTTTGCTCCTCCCGGCCAGCCGCAGACAGGCTCTGCTATCGCTACACTTCAGCAGGCAGTGGCGATGAGCTTCTGTCCTCAGATGGCGAGTCCTCTTGTGGGTCCAGGGACCCTGCAGTCTCCTCGAATGGTTCGAAGGTTCCAGGTGATGCAGAACATGTCCAGTCCTGTCTCCATGTCTCCTCTTCAGTCTCACCCCCCTCAGGCATTTGGGGGGGCATTTGGATCTGCGATCTCCAGCCCACCTGTCCAAAGCCCACTCGCTGCTTCTGGACGGACTTTCCAGTACATGGCGAGTGCAGGACCCTCTGGTTCCCAGTTGTCCCTTGTACAGCACCATGCACCCAGCCCCACACAGACCCAGCAGAGGCCGGCCTCACACAAGAGCACCCACTCCCTTCATACAGGCAGCCTGAGCCAGGATACCCGGGCGCTGTCTGCCTCCCAGCCTTCACTCCCCCAGGAGGGAACACCACAAGCTGCCCCTGCAGCCCCCAGCCCTCCACCATCCACCCGCACCTCTAACAACTCCATTGGCCCCCCACAGCCGTCTCATGCCAGCCTGCCGGGGCCGTCCGGGGTTGGGAGATCGGCAGGAGCTCCGCAGAGAGTTGCCTTTGCCTCCACGCCCCCTCCTGGTGAACCCTCTAGGGCGGGGGCAGTAGCAGCAGCTGCTGGATCAGGACCTCCAGACTCTGGAGTTCCCAAGAAAGATTCAATTGTCAGCCTTCCAGAGCTAGACTCTGCCAGATCCCGGCTGTCTTCCAACTTGTGACCCTGGTAGAGTTCAGGAAAGAGGCCTTTTTTGTAGGAGAATCTGTTTGTTTTAGGTCAGTCCAGCTGATCTGTCAGCCTGCTGAATGACCAATCAGCTACCGCCAGCGCCACACATCTTTGGACCTGGATGCACTGTGTGCTGAGTCGGCAGAAGAAAAAGAGCAACTCAAATCTTGAGACACTTTGGCTAGGAGGAGTCTATACAATTAAACTAGTATTACTTAAGGTGGAACTGGTCTCGTCTACTGTGCCAGCACCTTTAGTCTTAGTATCACCCCTTACACTCTGCTTCCAAACACCTACTGTATATCGCTGTCTTTACTGTAAAGATATGAAGAAGAGTACGATTAATGTAACTATTGCATACTGTGTAGAATCCATACAATGCAATCTAGCTGGAGCTGGACTTAAAAAATGAAAATCAGGGACTTGAGGTCAAATGACAATGACATTTTAAGCGTTCAAAGTGTTTTTGAGTGTCATTTCCTTTCCGTATAAGCTGTCGTAGCAAAAGAACACATTGCTCTTCATATTGTTTCAAATAGTAGTGAAATAGTGTTTTAGACCGCTGGTCGATCTTACATCGATGTGTAAATAGCTGATGAAAAGTCAGAGGGATATTATATTCATTGTATCTACCCAAACCAAAGTTGAGCTTGAACACAAAGTCTGGTTGTGTCTGTATCAACTAAAAAAGAAACATAGAAGAAAATGCCATTTATTTAACTGCCTTGATTCAACGTTAGAAGCCATATATTTGGTTTGTGTTTGTGTATACGTGGGCGTAAGTTTGTGTGCGTGAGTTTGTTGGTTACCTTTTGGTTCTATTTTCAGAGAATGGACTCACACACTCTCTGCACTGCTTTGTCAAGCGTAATCGGTTTGACATGCTGACGTCTGCTCTGACCTGTTTTTCATGAAACACCTCGGAGGAGGTCAGATGTTCAGTCGGCGTACTGATTGTAACTCTGAAGGCAAAGGTGGTTAAATAATCTGAGCTTTATCGAAAGGAAACATTTGTGAACAACCCATACTGTATACTTGCTTGTTTTTTTGTCTAGGTTTATTGATTAACACACGCAATATGATTCTGCAATACTCTACCCCGCCTATATATAAATATATGAATATAAATATCTATACATATGCTGTACAGGAAAGTGAACTTGTTTTTTTTCTCCTTTTGTTTTCTTCTCAATGTGAAACCTTAAAGAATCCAGCAGCTATTGTGGCTTCACTTGAGGTATTGTAATCCAGTGACCATGTTGTTACCTTAACCAAAAATGTTGGAGGGAATGAGAGACCGTATCATTTTTGTAGAAAACAGAAGCAAACAGGTTCAAAGTCACAGAAGGAACCAACACTTTGAATTCAGCAAGTCAGATCCTCAAAAATGTCACTTTAAAGCCCATTTAAATTGTAAGCTAAATGGAGGTTTGGGGAAGGGTTATGTGTGCTCAGATCACCTGAACCCCCCCCTCTCCCCATGAATGTCTCAACATTTCGATCCTGGTTCAAATTTTTAGATATGGTTGAGGCTTTGGTTCTAATTGTTCAAAATCTTCTGATCCTGTTGAACCCAAAAGCCTTCTCTTGCTGAATGTATGCCATACGAGAAGGAAGACAGCTAATCAGTTTAAACTGCCATGTAAATAAAGGGATGGAGGTTTAAAGAGGCTTTTATGATGCAAGGGGGTTGTGGGCGTTGTTGTATGTCTTGCTGAGTGTCTGCAATCTTTTTAAGTTCTATGATGCTTCTCTGGGTTAAAAGTTGCTGTATTTAACTTGTATGCTACCCCCCTCCTTTCCTTAAACCACCCCCTACACGAGAGGATACTTTTTTTTTTAATTAAATGAGAAGGAGAGCAAGTCGTAACCGCTTTGAACTTTAAAGCAAGCACTGAGGACATTCAGTTAAGCACCTTCTGTTGCACTTCGACCTCATAATCAAAATGAAAATTGATGCTCTATTCTGCTCATACAGTTGTAGTACTTCTCCTGGAGCTGTTATCTAGTTAAAAAGTAAGGACAAAAAGTGATTCCAATTGGTTGTAGAAAATAGGCAGCTGATTCAATGTGTTAAATAAACACCGCGTCCAACTTTGTTGGCTCTGAGAAATCAATTCGGAGCCAAACTGTTAAATCGATGCGATGGACATTTCACTCAGGTTTGCTACCTTTCGTGAGAGATGTATTGAGTGCTGCAGCGTGGCTTGCCATTGATTTATGTACACTTGTCCATCCTCCCATAATCAACCTGTTGATTTAACCATACTGAAAGACTCCCCTTGCATTTTGATTGGCTATAAAAAAAGAGCATCCTAGATTGTTTGAGCAAAACTGGCCCACACTTGCTTTGATCAAAGAGATCTTTTCGAAATAAGGTATAGGTGATTGTCTTTATCCAAGGGCTTCATTATATGGCTTGTAAACCCTGGTTCGTTGTTTCTGTAGAGCTGCCAAATTTGTACTTACATTTTTTCCTGATCAGTCATATGCACTAAACCGTGTTCTTTGTTTGTCACAATGATACAACCTGCTTCATAAGTATCACTTTGTATTGTTTTTTATTTCCTATGGGAAAGGTACATGCCAAAATGCCAATGCGATTGTGAATGAACCGAGTCCATTCGAGTCAATAGCTGTTGTGTGCTTCAATGATGTTTCAGTGCAATCAATTGGTCCTCTTCCCTGTTCCTTTGTGCTAATACCAGAGTTTGCCCTATTAAGCTGCTATCAGGACTGTGCTGATATTATTTGAATGAGTCCACAGTCAGTGAGAGCGAGATGGACAGAGAGTTAAAGAGCTACAGGAACGTTTCAGGCAATATCAGGCACTGTCTCTATTTCATTGCATCCATCCAGTAAGATAAAGTGTAACTCACTCCAACTCAAAGGATTTGTATCCCAGACTTTGATCAGTACCACTCTGCTCAAACCCTCCGCCATGGGTCTGATACAGCGCTAACATCACACACACTTCTATAAGATATCCATTTTATGTCCGTATCACGTGTTCTGGCTTCCAGCCGGTGTTGACGTGTGTGTGACACAGCGCTATGTTCGCCCAATGACAGGGGGTTCAAAGTGCGATTGTTTAATGGTTCTTCTTCTGGACCTTGCTGTGAAGTGGGATTGAAATCCCTCATACTTGTTTGACACTGACTGACAATTATTGAGAGTTTCTTGTTTCAAACCTCTCATTTTTGCTGTACCAGATATTAAAGGGTACTGGATGCCTTGGTGTTGATATGTTAGCAAATCAGGGTATTATTTTTGTTTGTAAAAGTGTCTTTGATTTATCAGTATATTTTGTTTGGTTCTTGTTTTTGCAATGTGCCCCATGCACATGGACTGTATATACCTTGTGCCTAGTATATCTAGTTTCCACATAGTCTATTTTTGTGGTATGTATGTGCCTGTAAAAATGCAAATGTGTTTTTTTATTTTAAACTTGCAATATATGTAAAAAAAAAAAAATGATGAAGACTAGTATTTCTGAATTAAAATGACAATGTCAGTATATATAATTTTCCCTGATTTGGGAAACACAGAATTGCACATTTTTGTTAGTTTGAGCCTTCCAACACCATGCGCGCTGTACTCTGTACTTTCATGTTCTGTACATATGGTATACACAGAGATGTGGGGCACATTGTCGTGTTTGTCCACAACCTGCTGTATTAAAAACATTTTCTACAGTTGGAGGGTGAGCTCTGACAGGCTTCTGGTGGATATCGGCAGTCTAGACGTTAGCTTAGATGACCTGCTTGCTACACAGAAACAAAAGTGACAAACAAAACGGTGGAGACGCCTGCACAATATAAAAACAATAAAACACACAACATATACATGCTGGAAAATCTTTCTAAAATAGTATTGATGCACAGGTCTTTAAACACTGACGCTGTTTGCACACTAATCTGGGTGTTTGCCATTAAAAAAAAAAAAAAAAAAAAAAAAAAACTCTCCAAGGCTGAACAAGCCTCAGCAGTCACAGGCTCGACCCAGAGTTGAGTTACCTTGACAGCTCCAAGCAGAGTGCATGCTTGTATTTTTCGTCTCTAAGCAAAGTTCTGTATACGATTCTTAGTGGGACCTTCAGATCTAGACACTGTCAAGAACCAACTACTGTACAATGATTTTATTTAGTCTTACAGTTTAACCTTTGTGTCGTAGCTACTGTAGCCTGCTTAGCTTACCTAAGCCTTTTCTCTGCTTCAGGACTCTGTGTATTGTGTGCTTGAGTTTGTTAGTGTGTGTGTACGTGTGTTCCTGTGCCTTTCCTTCTATAATGTTGGTCCCACTTGAGAATACGACGCCATTTAGGGGGTTTAGACCCACATGCAGCTGAGAGAGACACTGGCACAAGCTGGAAAGTGTTACACAGTCACAAATCCACTTGTTCGAAAAAGAAACCCAACACTGTAATGCTCCTAGAAATGACTCTCGACTTAAGTAGCATTCCACAGCATGCACGAGCAGCTCAGTGTGGACATCCAGACACACTTTACCAGCACCATGTAGTCAACAGCACAGATATATCTGACAAAGCGCGTGTCCTCTCTCTTTCTCTCTGGAGGCCAATCTGCAACCATCTCAGGCTGTGCTCCGCTTCTGCTCTTAACTAAAAGTATTTCAGAACTCCAGTGCTGTCTAAGTTGATGTCTACAGTCCAGGAACAAATCAGCTCCAAGCCCAAGCCACAGCATTTCCAAATCGATCTCAAAGGATCACAAGAAGGGAGGGGTTGGGGGATACTTTGGATTCTGGTAATATTTACATCCAGTCCTTTCGGACTGAGTTGCACAGCTGGCAGCAAGGGCAGCAGGGGGTTCTGATTTGATCCTGCGTCTAAAAGGCTGTCTTGTCCACCACCTCTGCTGGCCAAGTACACAGACCCACACCCTGGTCTCTCAATAAGCTGGTCTGTCAGTCAGTGGCAATGTCGTTTAAGCGTTCGTAAAAAGACGATACATTGTTGTGCAATAAAAAGATGAGCGCATTGGCATACTTAATTCTGCGTGTGGACTTTTTATTAATTGCAGTGTGTGTCTGTGAACATTTACTGTAGCTCCTGGGGTTACAATGGTCACTGCAAACAAAACACAAACACCCATGTTAACCTTGTAAATCAGTCAACAACCCCTCCACCCTTGTTCTACCCCACAATAGATGAGATCGCTCTCTCCCTCTCTGCAGACAGGAGCTCTGCTGCATCCCTGATGAGATGTCTGAGCCCAGTCTAAGAGCTTTGCCCGTGTGTAAATTGTGTGTGTGTTGCATACAGACAGCAAAGAACAGCAGCAAGTGTATTTATTCCTGTACCAAAGAGCATGTGTGCAAATGAAAGCCCAACTTTGTGTTGTTCTGATTCAGAGAGAGAGAGAGAGAGTAAATGAACCAGTGGCAGCGATGTGCATGCATGTGTATGTGTGTGTGAAAGGGTGGGTGGGTGTGTACGTCAGAGATGAGGGCAGTCCAAGGACACACTCCTCTGGCAGCCTGGGAGCAGCATCCACCCATTCTCTCTATTTTCTTTCCTCTGTACACACACGCACGCGCGCACACACACACAAACGCGCACTCACACACTGCTGTCTGGATCCTCAGTGATTATCCATGGCACACTGAGATGGAAAGATTTAAATTACATGCAAGGTGAGGTTTACACACATTGTTCATGTTGCCTCCATGCGGCTGGTACAAATGTGGGTGAGGCCATCCGCAGTGCGCGTTCAGGGTTTTACCTTGACGTGACATAATGTCCTCTCTCTCTTTACCTTTACTGACACATACACACACACTAACCATTTCATTGTAATTCAATGAGGAAGCAATGCACTGATAGTGGCTGCAGGCAGATACTACAGCAGGTTGTGAAGCTATATGTACTGTGAGTGTATAGTTTCATTGTCCTCTACCTCCTTTCCTCTGCAGTGCCAGTCCTCTGCTGTGTCCCTGGCTGTCCTACTTCAATTAATCATATCAGCATCTCCTGCACTACCCCCCTAGCTGTTTACCTCCAGAGGGCAATTTGCTTATTTAGCTTCTCTCTGGTATCCTCCACCTGACCCATCCATCTCTTTCCAGCTTTTCCTCGCATAGATCCTAGACTGCAAATTTCCCTTTTTGTCGTTTTTTAAAGCTAAAATGGTGGTGTTCCCGAGGGGTCATTCCAGTAAAGACATGCATTTTTAACTATAATCGGTGCAGTTTGATATTGGTGTAACATTTGCATATGTTCTTGTTGGAGTCGACGCAAAATCATTTTTGTTACTTTGTATTTCGGAAGAGGACACACAGGCACAAACATTCACCTTCCTGCCCTCTGCTCAAGCTGCTTCAACCATGTCTCTTTGCACTGGGGAGCATCTAGAGAACACAGCTCACATATGAATGCCAGGATTAGCATTTGGTCCGAGCTCCATGAATGACTCAGTGGGGGGGGGGGGGGGGGGGGGGGGGGGGGGGGTTACAGTAAATCATTTTTACAGCTGCAGGGAGCTTCAGTCACATCTCAGTCGGTTGCTGGACAGTCAGTTGGCAGAGGAGGAAGTGAGAAGTGCGTCAAGCTGAAATGATCAAGAGAAAAATACACAGTTAGTGACAGGGGGGCAGTTCATATGCTCTAATGCAATCTCTGCCATCTTATTCACAAAGTATAGAGTGTGTAGAGTCTTGTCTGTTCTCTTTTCTTTGTCTTTAAGGTTAATTGGTGACTCAACATTGCCAGTAGGTGTGCTTGAGGTTGTTTGTTTGTCTCTGTACATCAGTCCTGTGAATAGCAGGTGACCAGTCCCTAGTGCACCTTGTCTTTCGACCAATGACAGCTGAGATCAGCTCCAGCCCGGCACCACCCAAAACGAGACAAACGGTACAAATATCTGAATGATCTGCCTCTTGGAAAAGGGCAGCTTCTATCTAAAAATGATATTTTAAACCTTTTAAAGTTTATGCCCCTTACACTTGAATTTCCCTCGGGATCAATAAAGTATCTATCTATCTATCTATCTATCTATCTATCTATCTATCTATCTATCTATCTATCTATCTATCTATCTATCTATCTATCTATCTATCTATCTATCTATCTATCTATCTATCTATCTATCTATCTATCTATCTATCTATCTATCTATCTATCTATCTATCTATCTATCTATCTATCTATCTATCTATCATTTATTACATTTATTTTAGTCCCCTTAGGTAACGAAAAGTGAATTGAAACGGTAACAATAAATACTGTTCTGTAAAATACTGTGTATCTGAGTTCTGCTTTCAGCATCAAATGATATAATTACTACAGTGTCTCTTGGAGGACAGGAGGAAGAGGAGGATGAGGAGGGCAACAGCAGAAACAAGGGCATAGCCTGTATGCAGTATGCACTTTTTCCATGCAATGCTATGTATAAATAATGAACCTTTTACATGTTAGCTCCCTGAGAAAGTCCCTGAATACTTATCCAGTGTAAAATGAAAATGTCGCATCAATTTCTCTCTGAGTTTAACTTTTTAAAGTGTTACATTTTTCTTCCCTACAGGGAGAGGCCAGAGTGGTCGAGAGCATCTGGCCTGAGCAGCACTCCATATATGTACTCTGCTAAACACATTCTATTACAGTCACCCCAGAAACGTCAAGCAGCCCCTGGTCAAAAGAAAAGCAGTGACACATAGAGGGTAAGGTGAATGAAGGGATAATGCAAAGCAGTGATATATTCTTGCAATGTGGGTAAGAGAAGAACTGATTAATGAGGTAAAGGAGAAATAACATTCTGAGCAGACATTACCTTCAGAGGGCTTTATTTTGTTAGTAAAGCATCTAATCTCCCCGGCTCTTTAGGCTCTTTCAGCCGTGATTATTTTGCGACAGGAAACGAAGGCGCCTGTTCAATGATTTTCCTCCAACATCCACTTCCTGCTATAATATTTGCTCTGGGCTGCCAACTAAAGTGATGAGAGACAAGACAATGTTTTGGTTTCTGAACGATCTCATCTGCTCTGCTCTGTCAAGGACTGTGCTCCCAGTGACACTGCCGCTATTCATCAGGCGCGCACGCACACACGCACACGCACACACACACACACACACACACACACACACACACACTGAGAAAGACAAAAGTGTTCCCCAGCCCAATGTTCCTTTCTTTGCAAAGCTGTTGAACTTATCAGAGAAAGCAGAACACATGAAAGTCATCACAGTGCATAAATGTGTGTATTCATATTATAAACATTTAACACAATTTATAGGTGCACTGCCTTCAATCCCTGAGCTCAAGCAGTAACATAAACACCTGCAAACAGCCAAAGGAGAATCCACTTACCCAAATCAAGTCTCTCTTAAAGAGGATGAGAGCTCATTGTTAAGTTTGCTCTCCAAATGACAAGTTTCCATCTTTCTTTGCCGAGTGTGTCCACAAGTGAGTTGTTGTTTTAGATGATGAGTTTAGTGATTCAGTTTGTTTGTGATGCTTTGGCAGACTTGATCTGTTGTTTAATTAATTCATCATCCTGTGTTCAGGGATACATGTGTGCCTGTTTAGAATTATTGAACATTTAGATTGATTTTATTAACAAGACAAATGACTAATTGTCTTACTATATTTCTCCTGAACAAATTAAGGTGAAACCTTTGACAATAAAAAAACAACAACCTTGAAGTGGAATCGTTGTCTCACTGACTTTATTCCCATGCCTCATCGCAACTGTGAATGTCAATGAGCTTCAGCCCTCATCATTTAGGTTTCACCTGAAACACACACTAATAAGATGTTTTGACCACTTTCACTGACCACTATAGAGCCATGTTTTTATGATTGGGTCTGATTGTCTTCTGCTCTTTTAGGAGGATGCTGGTGACACACATTCCTGCCAAATATGTCACGCTATTCCTCTGATCTACAGGTGGCAGTGAAGTGCCAAGAAATGCAGCAACCTGCCAGCAGAAATGGTGGAAAGGAAGATTAAAAGCCAATAATAGTTGCCACTTCTTCTTTTTTGCATT
This sequence comes from Symphodus melops, assembly GCF_947650265.1. Classification (NCBI taxonomy): domain Eukaryota; kingdom Metazoa; phylum Chordata; class Actinopteri; order Labriformes; family Labridae; genus Symphodus; species Symphodus melops. Next base: position 14,751,864 of record NC_136697.1, on the reverse strand, counting down.
TTCTCTCCACTTGATGCAGGATTTCAGCAATGAATGAAGCAAAATCCAGCTTTGGCGATGTGTTATGAGTTGTGATTTAAATCAGTCATGTAATTTTCATAGGCAAAAAGGTATACACAATGTATTTTTCTGAGAATAACTAAAAGTAAACAAAAACTGTTTAATAGAAGAGAATTGCAAACTTCAGTCAAACCCTCTATTTCGACCAACACATAACCAAAAAAGCCTTTTTTCATCTGAGAAACATTGCCCGCCTCTGCCCACCCCTCTCTTTTTTAGCGGCTGAGACCCTCACCCACACATTCATCACTTCCAGACAGCAACAGTCTCATATATGTTTCATCATCCAAACTGCTCAGGACAACTAGAATATAACCAGAACTCTGCTGCTCGTCTTCTCACATATTTCCACACCTGTGACCACATCACCCTTGTCCTTCATAACCTCCACTAGCTCCCATCTTCCAGTGCCGTCCACTTCAAACTCCTCATCACCTACAGTATAAAGCCCTCAATAATCTGACTCCCCCCTACCTGTCTGAGCTCCTCCACCAACACACTCCCACCCGAGCTCTCAGGTTGGTGATTCAAACTCTAATGCATTATTACTTTAACTTAAAAAAGATATAAATGGAATATTAGTTATTGTACTGGTCCATTCTGGGTGTGGGTTTACAAAGACAGAACTAAGCCCCCTAATTCAATTGTAACTAACTGCGTATTGATTTACTCATCGGGAAACTTTGTTTAACCAGTAACCTGAGGCGTTTGAAGGCCCACCACGGCACATGTGCTTAATGTACAGTCAAAGACTTTCAAACTGAAAGGAGCAACCCTTATTTTGACACCTACTGCAAAAGAGTAGAAACTGCAACACAAAATAGTTTTTTTACAAGGGTCATTTTTTTTTCTGTTTCTTAGCTGTTGAAATGTATTTTTTGTGTGTAAACTATTATTGAATAGTTCAGATGAAGTCAGAGAGAAGAACAAAAGAACACAGAAACACTACAAAAAAGAATTGTCTGCTGCTGTTATTTTTTAACCAAGCTCTTAAATTCAGGCTGCTGTCTGGGTCTGTAGTTGTTGTCGAGCATTAACCCATGGGCTGGTCTGTTCTGCTCCGTGTTGGCGATGGGAGCCTAATCGCAAACACACTGCTGTGGGGCCTTAAATTTTACAAGTCACTTTCAGCTGTCTGTGCAAAAACATAATCTGTGGAAGTCCTTTTAAGTGGCCTTAGAAGAGATGGACAATTGAACACGAGGACATCTGAAACAGACGGTTGTTTGTGAACAACAGTGATGATGTTATTATCAGGAGAATAGAGAAACCCCACAGCATCCATCACCTCCACACAGAGCACCCCTGAGTCCTTACAACACCCTGAGCTCTCTCTCTCTCTCTTTTAGCTGGGAACAAACAGCCCTCAGTGAATCCTGCACAGACAAACTGATGCTGCAAAAATTTACCAAATCCTCTGTGCTCAGCTGAGTGTCTAAAGAGCCGACTCTGTATCTGTATCTGTTTGTTTCTCACGGTGATGCGACATATTTATCTCTATTTACTTTATGGAACCTCACTGAGTCTGTTTCAAGAGTGTGTCACACTGGTTTGGATGTGGGAGCTTCGACAGTCCATCACAGTGTTTGGCTAAAGGAACGTGGGTGGGCCCGATGTGCAAACTAACATTTTATGGTTAATAAAGACGGACTCAAAATGGTTTCAGAATTGTTTTTTTTAAAATTGCCAAGTACATTTACATAAAGGGAAATTGTCTTGGTGTACTGGTGCTAAAAACAGCTAACATGCAAAATAAGGCTAAATGAAACTATTAAATTACTTAAATAAAATAAAATATGAGAAGCAATTGTCATATAAAGAATAATAAAAAACACAAAATGTACAAAATTGCTTCTTTGTAATTTAAATGATACCTTACCAAGAAGATTCAAAAGGACAAGTAAGAATTACATACTTTGAACTTTTTATAAATTACTTATATTGTTGCTTCCATTACAGCCTTTGTAAAGCCTTTTTATAGTCTATGAATTTTGAATTGCATTAACTGTCTGTTTTTTAGGAAAAATAATTGTATCCATTTTTATCTAGGCTATTTTCTCTAGTATTTGTTATTTGACTTTATTCGAAGAAAAAAAAGCTACACGAGTCCTAAATACATATAAATAAGCCGTGAGTGATGAGATTGAGGTCTAAGATTTGGGAAAAGTCAAACAAGTCATGATGATACATGCCACATATTAACATTCAATCCAAATTTTACGAGACATCATTCTAGGTTGCTAGCACTGGCTTCTCATTTGGTGACTTGTTCGTCATTTGAATTGTTGTTCCTTTCCGTTGTCTTTGCTTCTTTCGATGGCTGGGCTGTGAAACTGAATTTCCCTTCTGGAATTAACACATAAATGAGTAGTAATTTCATGTATTAATCCAAAATGCTGGATATTTTTCCCTCAGTGTTTTTAAAGACATTCTCACTTCCCATGTTCGTGAACATCGTACAGACTCTCTGATACAGACAACATTAACAATAAGGTGTCTTTTTTCTATGTTAGCATGTTTAGATCAGCATTTTAGGCACAATTTAAAACAGCTATGGCTGAAATTTTCTTCTTGTCTTTGTTGATGATTTTGTCAACGGGTTTGAAATATGTTACTTTTATGCCCTCAAAAAGTGACTCTGCATAGGTGAAAACTGAATTTATAAAAAGATATATCATGGTTAAAATGAACCATCCATGTTTGACTTCATCATGATGACAAAATAAACAGTTATAAGTAATCTGATCAGGCTAGTATACATCCAGATAGACACTGTGCTGATAATGAACTTATATTAGGCAAGCTGGGAAAATGATCAATACTTCCAGTGTTTCCATTATTCTTACAGACTCATCATAATGTAATAGTTATGACATAGAAGCTCATTTCCTCTCCACTTCCTGTCTCTCTTTTATCAGACCATCTAACACATGCACACACACGCACGCATATACACACACACACACACACACACACACACACACACACACACACACACACACACACACACCCACACACACACACACACGAATACCCTCGATGACCCAGTGCACGCTCCTGCTCAGTACCGTCTCTATTTAGTCCTCTGCCCCACTATGCTGCAGAGTTGGTCTTAGGATGGCAGAATAACCAAGGCTTCTTCCCTCTCCTCACATATCCCAGCATGCTCTATTTCTGTCCCTGCTCTCTCTCTCTCTCTCTGCTTTCAGCAAAGCAAAACTGACGTCTCTCTCGCTTTCTCTGCACTAAACAGATGAGTTACGTCAGTGATGGGGTTTCAACTGAAGATCTGAATTTAAATAATGCCTGTTACCTTTTTAAAATACTAACAGATTATGTTTCCCAACACAATCATGTTCTTAGAAATAGAGAAAAAATAAGACAACAGATGTTTGACTTTTCAAATTTGCTGTCCCCCTTTTGTCTAATTGAGAGTAATTACAGTGATGAGATGTTATTTTTATACAACAAAAGCAATTAAGTAATGAGACATAAATGATTATTGGCAGGGACAGAGGGAGGGAAAGAAAGAGGATGGGGGTGGAGTGTGAAAAGGGCAAAGGGGATAACGAATGAAGGGAGCAGAAATGGGAAGAGGGGATTATTTACAAAAAAAAATCATCTGTGAAATTGCTGAGTCACTGGAAGGGTAAAGCTGCAGAACAGCTCCCTCTTTCTCCTTCTGTCTCCTCCTCACCCAGAAGCCCTACACACACCAAGACACACAGCTTGTCCCCACCCCACCAACATCGTCACCATCAAGAAAGACACTTACACACATAAACACACAAAGGGTGCAGGAGGGAGAAGGATGAGGCATATTGCTACTCCAAAGCAATCCTGTGACAGCAACTTCAGCTTTGCATTCGTCATAAAGACTCACAACCACAAACAGCCTTACACCAAAAAGTTAAAAAAACCCCCAACCCAATTATTTTCCACCAGAGTAGCAGATGACAGTCAGATGACGTTTGTACAACATCGGATCTCATGTGTGTATTACAAAAGCAAGTTCAAGATTGTTTTTTTTTTTTTTTGGGGGGGGGGGGGTTGCATAATGTCCAAACTTGATTGACTTTTCCATATGTAGTCACATGCTCCACTTACTGCAGATTCACAGCCCTCCGGAGCAGAAATTAGTGTGTGCAAATCAGTGATTGGCAAAGCTTGATAATCCCATCTATTACACTGCTCAGTGGGCAGAAAGCTTTTATTTGATGGGTCAGGAGGGTTTTTATTTATAGTGGTACAGCCAACAGCAAGTATATAATGACAGCAGTAGAAATTACTTATATTCTCATGGAAACACGAGTGACCATAGCAACTCCTGAATTTCAATTGGATCATAAAAGCTCCTTAAGGGAGAAATGTAACTGTATGTTAATTTAGTTAAGTGCTTAAGTTTATTATATTACTATTTCTATTGTAATACATTTCAGGGGCTATTTTTGCTTCAGTTCAGAGGGAAATGTTTCCCTACTCTTAACTCCATTTATTGACAACTGTAGTTTAGGTTTAAATGCAAATGATCATACATTATTAAAGTATTTGAGAGGTTCAACCTCTAAGGAGTAGATGAAACAGTTAACAGTAGCCTAGTAGCCTAACCTTCATTTACTGCAAAACAAATGATCTGATGTGTAATAATTAGGGCTGTCAAACAATAAAAAAAAAAAAAAATCACGATTAATTTCTACATTTCAATAGTTCATTGCAATTGATCACATTGTTAATTGCATGTTTATTTGAAATTCCATTATTTCACATTTATAAATCAGCTTTTCATTTGTATCTTATAATCTTTCTGGTAGCTCCAAGGTTACAACATTAACTGAAACTTACTGAAGTGAAACGAGGGATTCAAAGATGCAGCAGAGTCCTTCTTCTACATCACTGACTACAGAGAGACGCTCCAGAGTCTTATCAACTGTGTGTGATTCATTACCATAAAAATATGATTGCATTAATTTAAGACCTAATTTAATTGAAATCAATTAGATAATGCTGACAGCCCTAATAATAGCGTAACATTAAGTTAACTTAACATTAATGAACATGGAAAATGTTTACATTTTGTTGCTTTACTTTACTTGTTAATACTTTTAATTAAAGAAAAGCGAACCCTGTTCAAAGCAATATGTCAAACAGACGTCAATACGTTGTCACAACGTTGTTTGCCTGATGTAGGAGTGTTTTAAAAAAGAAAATGCTACTACTGTCTTCAAACTGCAAAACATATTGTTCACCGTGGAAATGTTTTTAGAAACAGGAAACACATGACATCTGCATGCTGTGTCCAACAACATCTTGATTGCAGCGGTTAAAGGCATTTAAAGTTATGGAAATAATTGATCTTTATGTTTGGGGTCAGGTACAAATACTGTTTCAGTCTGTTCCATTACGAGTTAAAAAAACTGTAAGGCAAAAGAACATCAGCTCTTACATTTAAGTATAAGACTTTTAATGAAAAAGATAAAAATAAACAAACAGTTGAGGGAAAAGAAAACGTTTCAGCCACAGGCCTTTGTCTGCATTACAAACTCATGTGATGACAGAAATAGTTTCAAAAATACATTTGTGTAAACAGACATAAACACATGGAGCAATGTTTTGGACTCAGGTAGCATTAGCTATTGATTGAAAGAACAGTGCACCCTGCTGTTGGGGTAAGATTGACAGTAGATCACAGGAGAGGAGAGGAGAGGAGAGGAGAGGAGAGGAGAGGAGAGGAGACACAGTATGACTCAGGACTATGAAGTCAGAGTAGGTTTATGCAGAGATTAAAGGATTGAAGAACAAGGGAGTGAAGGCGTGGGCAGAAAAAGTCCAGTAAGTCCTGCAGAGAGACAACAGCGAATAATCACAACGCTGTTACTCATGAAAATAAACTGTGATCAACTTTAGATCCATATCACCTCTGGAGGGGAATAATCGATACAGCAGCACAATTTATTATCTCAGAAGGAAAATAATACAAAGCTCAAATCACTTCTGCATACGTGTGTCCTCTGGGTGACACATAAATTGATCTTCATATCAATTGCACAAAAAAGCAATATGACGTTCGGGTCATCTTTATACTCATATCCCACTCAGCACTTCAGTAAAAACCAAGTGGCACCCGCAGAGGGGCCTCAGCCAAGGGGGGAGGTATATTTTAATATCAAAGATAGACATATTTATGTGTTCTTTGAGAGTAGCAAACTGTAATAGTTTATTTGTATTTACAAAGGGGATCATGCGACTACTTCTGAGGGAAAGAATAAATGCTCAATGAGAGAGAGCAATTTCACATGATTCTGCGCTTGCATTCAGTGCCACTCAGATATATACAGCAGTGTCATTTTATTTATTTGTCTTAACCAGTTATTGTATTAAACAATAAATGTGTCTCCTGCCTTTTCTGTTGCAGAAAAGTTAAGCCAAAGTATTTAAGAGCTTCAGAGCTGAAGTTCTACCCATTTCCATACCTAAATACAAATTACATTAAACCTTGCAGAACAGTTTTTGTGTTGACCAAAAGCAGACACATCAGTTTATATAAAGTTGAATGAATCTTGTGTTTATATTTGTTATGCTTCCTCTTGATGTTGCTCCTCTACGCTGCTTATTGATTTTCTTTTTTTTTTTTGGAACATTTTGGAATTTTGTATTTTACATTTTGTATTTCAATTTTGACACTTTGCTTTCTGTCAACACTTTATTTTCTTTGTCTTATTTTGGCACACGTTCCTTTGAAGTGTGGGTACACACAATAATTGCAGGAAGCTTACGAGACATTTATTTACATACACTGTTTTAAACTGCACTTCATTAAAACCTCTGTCTCTATAGTGAAGCTTGGTGATTAGGGTCAGGAGATCCCATGTCACACACATACACAAACAAACACACACACACACACGCACGCACACATTTGCATCCCCTCCTGGTTGTGGTGGTGGTGTTAATTAGAGCTGTGCATAAATGAAGGCAGATGTACTCCACCTTATTCTTGGGGTCAATTAGCTGTGACAGTAAGAGCAACACAATCCTAAGACCCAGTTAATGAGAAGATTTACTTATTATCACACCCACTGGATATAATTACATTGAAACATTTAGCGGTATGGCTAAGTGCTGGTTGGCAGATGCTACATCAGCTCTAAGAAAGGACAGTTGTCCATCATGTCATTTTTTCTGTGGTACATAATTATATTATACTCACACTCTATGGCATTCCTTCTTCTGATTTTCTGATTTATGTGCCTTTTAAATATAAGTTATAATAGATAGACTTTATGAACCTCTTACAGCAGGGGTATGTCCAGACTTTTTTGACTGGAAGCACTGAATTATGTATGATTGGCATTAAGTACAGTGGGTACGGAAAGTATTTGGACCCCTTTAAAACTTTCACTCTCTGTTTCATTGAGGCCATGTGCTAAATGTTTTGCAAATATCACATAGTCATAAGTATTCAGACCCTTTGCTGTGACCCTCATATCTAACTCACATGCTGTCCATTTCTTCTGATCCTCCTTGAGATGGTTATGCTCCTTCATTGGAGTCCAGCTGTTTAATTAAACTGATTGGACTCGATTAGGAAAGGCACACACCTGTCTACATAAGACCTTACAGCTCACAGTGCATGTCAGAGCAAATGAGAATCATGAGGTCGAAGGAACTGCCCAAGGAGCTCAGAGACAGAATTGTGGAAAGGCACAGATCTAGCCAAGGTTACAAAAGAATTTCTGCAGCACTCATTGTTCCTCAGAGCACAGTGGCCTCCATAATCCTTAAATGGAAGACGTTTGGGACGACCAGAACTCTTCCTAGACCTGGCCGTCCAGCCAAACTGAGTGATCATGGTAGATGAGCCTTGGTGAGATAAAGAAGAACCCAAAGACCACTGTGGCTGAGCTCCAGAGATGGAGTAGGTAGATGGGAGAAAGTTCCACGAAGTCAACTATCACTGCAGCCCTCCACCAGTCGGGGTGGCAGAGTGATCCGACGGAAGCCTCTCCTCAGTGCAAGACATCCAAGCCTGCATAGAGTTTGTCAAAAAAACACATGAAGGACTCCCAGATTATGACAAACAAGATTCTCTTGTCTGATGAGACCAAGATTGAACTTTTCGGTGTTAATTCTAAGCGGTATGTGTGGGGAAAACCAGGCACTGCTCATCACCTGCCCAATACAATCCTCACAGTAAAACATGGTGGTGGCAGCATCATGCGATGGAGGTGTTTTTCAGCTGCAGGGACAGGATGAGTGCTTGCAATGGAAGGAAAGATGAATGCAGCCAAGTACAGAGATATCCTGGAAGAAAACCTCTTCCAGAGTGCTCAGGACGTCAGACTGGGCCGAAGGTTCACCTTCCAACAAGACAATGACCCTGAGCACACAGCTAAAATAAGAAAGGAGTGGCTTGGGAACAACTCTGTGACCATTCTTGACTGGCCCAGCCAGAGTCCTGACCTAAACCCAACTGAGCATCTCTGGAGAGACCTGAAAAGGACTGTCCACCAACATTCACCATCTAACCTGACAGAAGATCTGTAAGGAAGTATGGCAGAGGATCCCCAAATCCAGGTGAGAAAAATGTGTTGCATCATTCCCAAGAAGACTCAATACTGAGCAAACGGTCTGAATACTTATGACCATGTGATATTTCAATTTTCTTTTTTAATACATTTGCAAAAATGTCTACATTTCTGTTTTTTTCTGTCAAGATGGAGTGCCGAGTGTACATTAATGAGAAATAAAATGAACCTTTTTGATTTTAGGAAATGGCTGTGATGAAACAAAGAGTGAAAAATGTATAGTGGTCTGAATATTTTCAGTCTCTGATAACCATATTTACTTAACAAAGGGAGAGACACCCACCAGCAAGTCTAGGCAGGCAACTCCAGCTGCACTGATTTCACACTTCACGTGTCATTCTCCACACTTACCAGACAGTGCGCTGTCATTGCCTGCCCCTCTAAATTGGGCCTCAGACCCCGGACTCTTCTGACACGCAATTGTACGCCAAGCTGAATGTCAGACCAGAGAAGTTTTTAACAATAAACCAACCTAGAAGAACTATGATTGCAACACCAACCACCAAACCATCTATCAGGTACAAAGCCAAATATTATATTTCTATATACATATTTAGATAACATTATCTTATATAGTCTTGAACATATTAATCTTCAATTACCTGTTAATATTTTGAGTTAATTGTTATTTAATGTTTACATTGTACAGAGAGAGTACAGTCCACCAAAGTTAAATTCCACGTGTGTTAAACATACCTGGCCAATAAAGCTGATTCTGATTTTGAAATACGTCATTTAAGCTTCCAGGTTCATGTCAGCATTTCCACATTTTAAGTATTAAAGAAAACATCTTTGGCTACATCCTGTTTGAAAGCTAATCACAAAAATCCAACATGTAAAACACTGTTAGTAGGAGGGAGGATCATCTTTACTCATAACATGAAACATATACGATAGAAATCATAAAACTCTAGATTGTAATTCTCCATCTTTGGTTTGATTTTGCTTTGATTCAGCTGAGAGGTGAGCTGTGAACCAGAAAGAAAAAGAGCCATGCTAATTAAAGCTGAAAACATTCATCTGCAGCACACCTCTCTTTTAGATCCAACACCCTACTTCACACACACATGCACGCACGCACACACACACACACACACACACACACGCACGCACGCACGCACACACACACACGCACGCACGCACGCACGCACACACACACACGCACACACATGCACGCACACACACACATGCACGCACGCACACACACACACACGCACGCACACAGAGAGAGCCAAGTTTGGGTCAGCTCAAAACATGCTTGATGCAATTTCATATGCCATCGCTTTAAAAATAAGGTTGCATAGGGATGTTGGTAATAATAGTTATCTGATCAATTAACACACACATTAACTCCCACATGAGCTAACCTTGGCTTGACTTATCGATGTAATCCCACTGAGCAGGAGTGTGTATCTGGACTTTTGTCCTTCATACCTACATTCATACCCATAAACATTTGTCAAAAGAATGTAATAAATACTCAAATAAATAAATAAAATAAATTTAAAAAAAATTAAAAGATAGGGAGTTTAAACACAACAGAGTCCATTATTGCAATGAGTCTGGGGGTGAGTTTTAGCCGTGTTTGTGGGATGTCCACTGCTCTGGGGAAGAAGCCTATTTGTGCAAGTGTTTGAGGTTCTCAGTGGTGGTGAAGAGGGTCTTACCGGGGTATGAGGGTTCCTGTAGGATGTTTGTGGTCCATGTGAGGAGACAGCTTGAGTGGATGTCGTTTAGGTTAGAGACACGAGAGCCGACAATTCTCTTGGCCGTCTTGACAACTCGCAAGTTGTGTAGAAAAAGAAAATATCTATAAGGAACCATAAAAGTTCAGATTTCAAGAAAAAACAGTTGTAAAACATTCAGTTTAACCCCAAAACTTCAAGTCGGAGATACCCGTGCAGAGTCTCATTCAACTTCCTCAAATCTCCAGTGACCTCCACTCCAGAACAATATGGGACTAAATGTACCAAATAAAACAATAGCAACAAAAAAAGGCCTGCCAGCCCATTTCTCCAACATCCAGGCCTTTTCTGTTGCTGTGACAACAACAAGGACATGAGGATACAACCTTGGACGGCGGACAGCTTTGTGTCGATACAACACTGGCTTCCTCGTGAAGGCTTTCAGCTTTACAGCACTGACTCACACCTCACAAACAATACCGTCTGTAATGAACTAAACTGAATTATTTTGTTTTCAAACTGTTTTCACCAAGAATCATGAATTGCTGAAGTCACTCAGACCACCAAAGCTGCTAATGGTGGACAAAAAGTTTCTCTCTGGTAAAATGCTCTTATTAAGATGTGGTAATAAGATAATTTTGCGTCTGAAAATCATCATTTAAGTTTAGACCCTGAGTGGCTGGTGAAAAGAAGTTTAAGAACTGTCGGTGAGATTTAAAAAAAAGTATGTGTTTCTCACAGAAAATTATCCAGTTTTTAAGCCAGACATGTGCGTCACAATTTCAGCCTTGGTCACGATTTTACCGTCCAGCAGATGAATTTGGCAATTATGAGGTATCCATTCTTTTAATAAAATGAATTCCTGCTGACTGCTGCAGAAAAACTCTAACAAGACTAAGATTTGTGATGTTGAATCATTCATTTTACATGTTCAAATATTGTATATTTATTGAGCCTATTTTATTAGAATGAGCATTTAAAACACCACCTATGTTCAAGATTTGAACTATAAAATGTAAAGTCTGTAATTTACATTCCAATTAGGGTGTAAAGCGACTCACACATCACCCTTTATTTGGTTATAATATGTGTATTATGTGTGGTCTGGGCATTATCTTGTAAAAACAAAAAAAACCTGGCATTTCACATTTCGATATGAGTCAGTTTAATACAATGTATGAACGAATAATATGATGTGATTAAAATAAAGTTAGTCATCTTTATAAGCAATTGAGCCACAATTATGTACTCATGATTAGGTTGGTAACTTCTGATTGCTATGTGATACCATTAACAAGCCGTTTTTTATTCACAACCACATTTCAGGTGAGTCATACACATACAGGTGGTTTGGCACAAGATAAAACCAAAGCTTTCACCCTGAAAATGCAGTCAGACGTGCACCCAAGGGTACTGCATCATTCACTCTGCACACCGTTCAGTCCATCAGTCTCCAGGAGAGGCCAGAGGCAGAGATATTATGTTAAGTCTGACATCTTGTGGTGATAATAAGCATTTCAGCTACACAAGGAAGTCTCCTCGCCTTTTTGTGTCATACCATGGTGTGGTTTTAAAAAAAATGCACTGGAAATTGACTTTTAAAGAGATAATAAAGGTGTTGTTGTTTCCAAATGATGTAACACAAGTATTCAGTATCTCATACCGCTCTTGAATTACAGAAGTTACTTGAGCAGTTGATTGTTAAAACTTTTTAAACATTCAGTTAAAAACAGTATCAGTAAGACATCTAACTTACAAGATAGGTTCTGTTTAATTACTTTGTTCATGATATTTGGACAGACTGTTATTGAACTAGGCCTAATGAGAGTCAAACAATTAGACGTCATATTTTTCTACATTCATTTGTAATAAAAAAAAGGGGTAATTATCTGCGTAGAATAAATGTAAACTCAAATACCTAGCTTTGTCTGCGGGTTTGACATTACTTACATGACGTAAGGAAGGTGTTGAAATTCCTGAAAACTGTGGACTTAAGCGATGATGAATGGTGGGTAATGTAGTTTTGGGACTTCCTTTATTGGACTATATGTCTGTCTGAAATTGAAAAAAAAAAGCACAAATATTATCACCTTCTGAGTAAGAAAGAAAGTATGCATAACACAACGGTCAATATAAGGTGTATACATTTTTTTAAAGAGTTTTCGACTATTTCAAGCATTCACGTAGAAGAACATTAGAGCGACTCTAAGTCCCAGAATGCTTTGAGTGCTGTGGTAGGTTTTTGGTACTTGTAGTCCATACAGGGGTGACTGTTTCCGTGTGTCTATCTTACGTTAGGTGTCGGAATCTGCTCTTCAAAGACTAACAAATGTGAAATTATTGATCAGGTAAGGCACACAGATTATTCTCCTGGCCCTATTGAATTAAACGGCTACATAAAACATGTCACCTAATGTCTTTCGGTCAGTCTCTGTTTTTTAATGTCAGTTTTAGAAGCTAACGTTAAAACCAGTGTGCAAAATCAGCGCTTACTTGGCGATGCATCTCCTTTTGTTCAGCTAGCTTATGTAAAGAAATACAGAAGCCCAATGCTGATAACTATTACTCATATCACATAAACAGAGACACTGAAAAGGGGTCATTGAGGTTTGTTACAGAGCTGTTCCCAGCTTCAGACCCACTGTAGCTGGACATTAATGACAAAACTCGACACGTCGACATTTATTCGGTTACACTTGCTGGAGTTACAGATAAATGTACCACACTCAAGACTGTATAAATGTTTTTACCTGTATTAGCATTTAGCTGCGTTGGTTAGTTAGCATTAGCATTTAGCTCGTCTCACCTATGTTGTTTACATCCGGTAATGCGAGCCTGCTAGCTAATTTGCATCACTGCAGTTGAGTAAGTTTTGGGAAGCAGACTTGAGGAATATCCTGAGTCAATCTGCCTTTAGCAATATTATTTTTTTATTTTTTTATTTCATAAAAAAAGTGTGCCCTGACCCTGTCGTGTTCACTAACTCACCTGTATTGTGTCTCTCTCAGGGTTTTGTGAATTTATGGAAACATGTCAAAGAAACGGGGCAGGTAAGGAACAAGTCTGGCTTTAACTATTTAACTATGAAAGTTTCTAACAGTTAACAGCATTTTAAACATGAAATACAGCAAACACTGTAATGTGCTCTGTTAACTAATGTCCTTAAAACATTATGACTTACAATAGCAACATGTTTTCCGTTATTTCCCTCAGAGCCATTTGACATTTAACTTGGATGACACATTATCCTTGTGCACTTTGAGATGCTAAATAAATGTTTGTTTCATCAAATCCCTCAGGTTGAATTCAATATACAAAAGCAGAGTACATTGACTGTTTCTTTTAAACTATAATGTGGTTCTTTAAATGATTCAGTCATATTTGGCCTTTATGTTAGGATAATAATAAAGATAAGACATGTATTTTGGCTGGGTTTGTCAGCACAACCTTTGACCTTTGAAAGTCACAGCATAAGCACCACATGTTCTTATGTACTTACTGTAAGCAACATTATTCTGAGCATATTGATGTATATCTTTTAAAAATCAGCTGTCATTAAAATCAGTCTACAAAAAGTATGAAAAGAATAAGCACCGCTGAAAAAATGTCCCTGTACTTCTACAGATGTTGATTTTAGAGAACTACGTATTAATTGTTGTATTAATGTTAAATGGAATTATTATTTGCTAAGGATCTGCTAAATCTAAACAAACAAAAGTTTGGGGCTTAATTGTCTTTATTAAGAGAGGACAGTGAATACTGTCAATCAGCAGCTTTAGAAAACAAACTGAAAAATCTGCTGAAAGATGCTCAATTCTGTAACCACTGATCTTGATTCATACATTTAAGTGTGTGTCTGTGTGTGTGCGCTCAGTGTGTGTGCGTGTAGATAATCTGCTATGTTTGTTACAGACATATTTGTATTTTGTATTATTATGTGATGTTTTAATTGTGACCCGCTGAGGGACTGCAGATGCATCTAACTCTGGTGCAATACATCCAATGGCAACATTTAATATTGTATGGTCCTTTTACAAATAAAAGTTAAAGTTAATAAAGTCAGAAGAGAGAGAGAGTGGCGAATGACATGCAGCAAAGGAGCCACAGGTCAGATTCAAACTCAGACGGCCCACTGAGAGGACTGAATGCTCTGTATGTACATGGGGAGCGCAAACTAACCACTTGGTCACTACCGCCCTTTGAAGGCCCGTTAATATTATACAGTCTTAGACAGGCACACGTGTAGCTTTTCTGTGTAATAGAGTCATTGTTCATTAAGACAGCAGCACCAAAATATATCACTTTATTTCATATCTTTAAGGCCTGAGCAGACAAAACAAATACAGTATTGACTACAAAGCTCATAAACTAACCCAAAAAGGTCATCCTACTTTAGATCTACAAAGAATGAGTAAATAACACTCTCTTCACAATTTTCCTAGGAAGCGAAGCAGTGGAGAGCTGAGCGAGAGCTCAGCGCCAACCCTTAGCCCAGACCCTGACAACCTCTTGAGCCGCAGGATTCAGCACACATGGAGGGAGAAGGGTAACATGACCAAGTGGAAAGGCACCGTGCTGGAAAGGCTCACAGTGAACAGCTCCCTCTACATGGTCAAATATGACGGCTTTGATTGTGTGTATGGCATCGAGCTGTTTAAAGACAACCGTGTGTCCAACCTCCAGGTGTTGTCAGAGAAAGTTGGTGAGTGTGAAACAGTACGACTGAAATTATAGATAAATAAGGCTGTGATTGTTTATCAATATAATTGATACAACTTATAATGTGATCCCTTTAGACTAATCAAATCTTGACTTTATTGGGTAAGAGGAATCAACTTTATCTGATACATCAGTCAATAATTTCAGGTCATGTTAAACATTTCCTTTCCTAAGTTACGTCCCCTGGGACTTTTTCTATATTTAACAGTATTATCCTCTTGAATTGAAATGGACTGTTATTGGCTTATTACCCAAGCTACCCCTTTTAGCCTTCTTATCAAATGTTAGACATCAAGTTCCTGCATGGTGATACTTATGTAAGGCCTGTGATAAAGTAAAACTATAAGTCTGCTAAGGGTTTTTTTTTTCTTTTGCAGATTTAATTGCTGCTATTACAGCAAGATGTGGTGATACAATATTAAATAATGTGAGACTATAGAGGGTATGCAGATTGACAAGGTTAGAGGGAGTCACTGCAATAATAACCAGTGATTGACAGAGACCTCGTACTGGTAGCTGGAATCAGGAGGGAGCAAGCAGTAAATGGCTTTAACTCAGCTGAAAAGTGCAGACTGTTCAGGAATTATTTCTTGATGATCTTCTCTGCAGGTAGTTTATATGCTTAGCTGTAATATGTCCTGGAACGTTTGGATTTGTCACGTTACGTTAATAAAGCCACAGGATAAAGCCATGAAATTATAGAAGCATGTACTGTATGGATCACATCACTACATGCATTCAGTTAGTGATGAATATATTCATATATTCATATTCCCCAGTATGTCCTCCTTCTTTTAATTTTAGATTCTGGTCCAGAATGATCTGTATTTGGTTTGACCTGAGAAGGTAGATATTTATTAGGATTAAATGAAGAGTACACTAACTTGACTTACATTTGGCCAAATGCTGTTGGGCTTTTTACATATTTTTCTTAAAGTATAAATACCCTACCTAAGAGTTCCTGTCTATGCTACTGAAATAACATTTATGCTTATAGCTTTTGTGAAATTGTCACATTAGGAATAAAAGGGAGATGCCAACTGTTTATTGGCTGTTTTAATTAAGCTAGCTTATACTCCAAGAAAGCATAGGTATATTGCACTCACCGTTAATAAGCACTGCTGTTGTGAGATGAAATGTGCAAACAGATTAGTGAAGGCTAAAGTAAAGAGAAACAAGTTCTATATGGTAGTACTCCACACCCTGACTATGAAGTTAATTCAGTTTCACATCTGATGCTGATCGAGCTGTGTGCCTTCATGCTTTGCTTTGTGAACTTCCCTGTCTTTGAAATCCAGTACATATACATATCAGGAAAACAGATTTCTGACCATATATCAATGTCCACTGTGTCTCCAGTAAAATTTAGAGATCTCTGTCGAGTCCAAATATCCTTGATTTTAACATTTAATTATTTGTTTTACTCCCATTTTTGTTCTTGCCATTTACTGAAAACAACTGTATTTCATGTTTTTGACATTTTGTCCAACTGACGAGGGGTGGTCCGGCCGAAGAGTTACGCCAATGCTTTTTCTCTATGCTGTGTCGCATTGGATCTCTAAAGTTTTCCAGTTAAATACTTAACAATGCTTCTTCTTCTGCATAGTAAACAATAAGATCAAGGTACCTCCAGGGGCCGAGGAGCTGGTGGGCCGAGCTGTGGAGCATCTGTTTGAAAAGGAGGACGGGGAGAAAAACGAGTGGCGGGGCATGGTGCTATCCCGAGCCCCCATCATGACCCACTGGTATTACATCACCTACGAGAAAGATCCTGTGCTGTACATGTACCAGCTGTGGGACGACTATAAGGACGGAGATCTACGTGTCCTGCCTGAATCAGGTACAGTATCGAGGGCTTTGTTGTTTTTGCTTAAAACTGTTTGTTTCATATTTCAGTAACTGCTGGAAGGTGGGAGGAAGAGAACGGGAGACATTTACATAGTCAGCATTACGAAACACTTAATTTCTTTGTTGTCTTTTTCCCTGACCATTCAGTACAGAGTCTCAGATGGATTTGAAGACAACACATTTTTAGGGACCCTCTTTTTGTCTCATGAGGAGTCAATATTCATACTATTGAAAAGGTAATGAAGGTTAGGGATAGGGTTGCACAATTATTCGCACTTCATTGTTCGTTGTTACTGGATATGAACATTTGCCGACTGCAAAATTTACACATTTGAAACCTCAAATAAGATTTCTTTATATATGGTAATCAAGTAGTGCTTTCTTGTAGTTTTGATGCAGTCATGTGAAGCTCAAGCTAGCTATGTACTACCCTCAGGTTGATTGGCGTAAAATTAGTAGTGGAAAAAACCTTTTTGGATTTAGGAGAAACATAATGCAAACACAAGCATAAACACAAGTAAACATGAAGAACATCTGATTTTTAAAAACTAAGTTTGGGCTAATAATCAATGTTTCAAAAAATCCTTTACTGTCTGAAGTTTTAGCTTCTTCAAAACAACAATAGAAAAGTGTGTTGTGTATTTTGTCATTTTCCTTCTTATCCTGTTATTGTTTCTGTTTCCCTTTCTTAGAAAACAAACACCTACTTCCAGCAGACAGGAAACCAGGTGAGGAGCCAGAGAGCCTTGTGGGTAAACAGGTGGAGTACGTCACAGATAACGGTATTAAGAGGACGGGCTTGGTCATCTATCAAGTCCCTGCAAAGCCCACCGTATACTACATAAAATATGATGACGACGTCCACATCCATGTCTACGATCTGGTGAAGACCACCTAGCACTAACTGTCTGCTTTCATCCTCAGCCAATGGCTCATTTTTGACCCACCAGTCGTTACCTGTTAAAGTGTTACTGATTTCAGTTCTGCTCCAGTGGGAGGCGACGTGCCGAAGTTTAAAACCGCCGTTTCTTTGGTTTCCTTTTGAATTACACATTGACATAAAGACATGTTGGTTTGGTTGTTTCTCAGTTTTAAGTTGATCTAAATGTTTGACTATGAGTTCCTCCAATGTAAATAAAGCAGGTCTGAGAGCTTGTGTAAAGCCCAGCAGATGAAATGGAGAAGGGTGGTGAAACTTGTATAGTGCAACTTTCAGACTCCAAATTCATACTTTTTGAATGAAAACACATTTCTTACCCACAACTCTGTGTTTAACACACATCTCTTTTCTTTTGATATGCCTGTGCCATTTATTTCATCTGGAATATCCGGCTCTTTTCTTTTTTTTAATGCTAAACATTTTGGTCTGCAGTGCTTCATATGTGTCACTGGGTAGGCCTTTCAGTTTGTTCATTATAGCAGTAATCTTCATCTTATCAGTGTGCTGATTTTACCATCACAGTGAAGTCTGATTTCAATTGTATAGGCATCAATCAGAAGTGACTGTTTCACTTCTGGCATTTAAAACGTCATTCTTATAAAAAAGTGTCTCATGTATCTGTTATGTTTCAACATGCAAATGCAAGTTTTCTACATGATTATATATAAAAAATATTCTGATGTTGTCAAGATGTTTCAACGTGTTTGTAATACACACTATTTATGTAGTTCAGATTGGCCTCCAACATTGTTTAGTATTTTGGACAAAAGTCTTTATTTGCCAAAAATAAGTAATGTGATAAGATATATACAGGCCTGTTATTTGTGACCCTAAATATGTTTTATTTTCTGTAAATATAATCTGAGACATTTTTATGAATGTTCAACAAAGCTGCTTGAAAATAATTCTGTTGTCCTGTATTTGTGAAATGTTGAAGGGATGTTTTGATAATTTGTGTGAATAAATCCATCGTTTTGGGGCAAACGACAACGTATTGAACACATTTCAGCAGGTGAGGCACTACATGTTGAAAACATCAAGACCTATTGTTCTGCTATAGCCAAAAAAAAAAGTTCTTTCCTTGACTAAAAGGGTTTTGGATCTATTCTGATATCTGCTTTTCTGTCACTATGATTGGGCTGTATGTGGTCATCTACCCCTCTGAATGTTGTGGAATGGTCTTTTTATAAAGCTGATGTAGAGACACAAATGGACTATTCAGAATGTGAGTATTTTAAATGATGCGCGTGCATCTCAATTTGAAGTCCTACTCTTTATATAATCATTGCATTGGTAGTCCATCTCTCCTTGACTTCTCTGATCAAAGTGAATACTTTATAACATTGAAGGCTCAGATACTATGTGCTTTAAAAAACATGCATGAATTCAAAGGGGTTTGTTTTCCACCGAACTTGACTTTATGTTTTGAGTGAAATAAGGAACACTTATGAAATTAAATTTGATGCTGCTTCCAAATTTCTTGAACAGTGTCTAGTATACTGGGCCATATTCACAAACACTGAGAATCCTCTCAGAGAGCTAACTTAGCTTAAAAAGTCCTAGCAAGTAGTCTTAGCTTAAGAGTGACTTAGGAACATTTCAAGGAAGGAAGAGAGAAACTTTTATCTTTGTGAGGAGGCGTTGTTGACCTTGTTAGTTGCTGTTACATCAGCAGGCGAAAGGCCTTAATTAGTGATTGAATGCTCCTGTGGAGCTGATCGCATGTAGAGAAACACAACATGCATTTATCACTTAACACTGAAAAAAAGTCAGTGATGGATTGTAACATCTGCACAAATCATTTGTGTCTGTTCTGCCCAACTATGAGTCAAAAATACTATAGTAATGTTTGAAGAATGCGTCTCTATTTTCTCCTCGGCTCAAGAAACTTTTAAGCCTGTTAGAAGTTCTCCTCACTACTTCTAACGGTTTTACACCTTAGAAGCTCTTTTAGGGGATAAGACACTTTGTGATTAACTTTCTTTAAAAGGATCTAGTCTGAACTTAGAGGCTAAATTCTTAGAAAATGTCCTGATTGTGAGACTTTTTGTATAATTGTGTGACTAGGAACAACTTAGCATCTTAGTACTTACACGGCTTTGTAAATACGGCCCCAGATAAGTTATTCACAAAGTGTCTTATCCCTTGAAAGAGCTACTAAGGTATAAAATCATTAGGAGTAGTAAGGAGGACTTCGAACAAGCTTAAAAGTTTCTCAAGCTGAGAAGAAAATTGAGCAATGTGCTCCATGAAAAAAACTCTATGGAGAATATTGCAGACTCGTAGATGGGCACAACAGACACAAATGATTTGTGCAGACATTTAAGTCCATCTATGACGTTTTCAGTTCACAGTGAGACATGGATGTCTGTTTCTCTACATGTGGTCAGCTCCACAGGTGCATCCAATCACTAATTAAGGCCTTTTACCTGCTGATGTAATGATCAGCAGGTGAAGAAGCTGCTGCACATGTGGGCATGTTATTTCAAACATATTGTAGGCTATGTACATATATCCTGTGTCATACCTAGCAATGCGGTCAACCACGCCTCCTGATTAAGATAAAAGTTTGTCTATTCCTTGCTCTGAGAATGTTCCTAAATCACTCCTCGGCAAAGAGTCCTTGCTATCTGAATTGGGGCTATCTGAATTGTAGATATACACAAGACAAGCCAGACAGTGAGCTCCAGTGTCTCAGAGTCACCCACCTCAATGTTAGCCTTCTTCACATGTAGAACTTGTATATCTTACCCAGACCCGTCGGCAGACCTTAGTCTTCGGGTCCAGTATGCATATTTTAATAATCCTATACTTTATTCGTGCAGCACTTAAACATCACGTTAAACATAACCAACAGCAATATGACCCGGTACACTAATAAATGATAAAAAAAATTATTAGCGGTGGGACTTGATTGAAAAAATTTAACTAATTAACTCATGGCTTTCTAATTAATTAATCAAAATGAATCACATTTTAAGTGCATCACAATATTTGCCCTGAAAAGCATCACTTTTCAAACTAAATGGATTTTAGTGGATGAATGAATACAATGCATGCAATTTTACTCTTCAGTTTCATAAAGCTGTTGGATCTTGTTTGAAATTAGTTTTTCTGCACAGCAGTTGGAAAGTTGGATCACATGTTGCTACCTTTAGCACCTTTTCTAACCTCTTATCTTCTACCACTAATAGTGGTCTACATTCCAGGCAACCAATTTAGCGAGTGAATTTCTAAGTTTATCAGACGTTGAAATACAAATTTTGGTCCTGAAGCCAGTCATTTGGTCGACTTTAGGCTGCAAATGCTTCTTGTTTGTACTTGTGGCGGAGCTAGCGCAGGGCGAGTGTGCAGCAATGGCAAACAGTTCTAGGAAATGTATGAGTAGTTATACAAGTGGAAGGTGCCATGTTTGGTAGAAGTGGAGGGATGTTTAGATTGTTGAGATTAAAAGTGTTATTTAAAAGGCAGTTTTAGTATTTTAGTTTCAGTATTTACTTAACTGAAATGTATTTTGACATGCTTTAGCTTTATTGCAGATAGTTTGTATTGTTTGTAGAACCGATAATACTCATCTGAGAGTGAACTGATTTCCACACCCTTGTGGTTGGTTCCAGCTCCAATAAGAGGAGGCTGGGGAGCCTCTGAGTGGATCAGAGCTGTTTCAACTGTCTATCACAGAGCCGAAAGGCCCAGACTGGTATTGTTTAGTTTGTTTGGCACTTTTTGCTTAATGTATTTTTTCTTGCAAGTATTATTTTCATTTTCAAGGAACAAAGGAGAGCCTACAGGCCCAGTGAATACCCAGTAAAGGTAAGTCAGCAGAGGTGTAAGAATGTTCCCTCTAAGCTCGCACATTCTCAGTGCACAAGAAAATATATGCAGCGCATAAAATAAAATTCAACATAAACGTATTAATTAATATCTAACATTAGACCTAGTCTAGTCTAATTAATTAGACCAAAAAAATTGTTTTCTGTACCATTTTACAACGTAACTCAGTGAGTGACAGTTAAAAACAAATGAGCTAAATGTCTTTAAATCTTTCTTTGTATTAAATATTTTGATGCAATGATTGCACTATTACAAAACAATTAAAATATCTTTTAAGCTATATATTTTGAAAAATTTTAAAAAACTGCAATTTTGCATAGTTAAAACCCACAAGTAAAATGTATCTGTGTAAATATTTTAAAAGCAATTTTTTTTATTGTTAAAACAATCTTTCAATCTAGTGTTTATTCAGTGTTTTGTCAACTGTTGCAATCTCACAATGATTCAAGACTCTAAGACAATTTATTTTCTTTTTTTCTTTTGTAATGGTTTAGATATTATACCCAGTTGGAAAAGTGTGTGTTCACAAGCACAAGTGAATACACACTTTTCCAACTGGGCATAATATCTAAACTGTTAAAAAGACACTAGTAAAATAAAAGGACTGAATATGTGTTTTTTTTTTTCTCTAAATTGAAAACTAAAAAGTAAGATGTTTGTCAGTGTTTATACATATTTTAAAAGCTTCTTTTTGCTCTGTTAAAAAAATCTTAAAATATGTTTTAAGCTATGTATTTTTAAATTTAAAATATTTTGCATAGTTAAAACCCACAAGTAGTGTATTTAAATCTTTATTTGTGTTAATATTTTAAAAACAGTTTTTTAACTGTTAACAGACCTCACCCTCCCCCGCCCATATATATCTATGCCCCCGCCCCCCAGGGGCGTGATGCGGGGTCAGGAGAGGTCGCGGAAAAAAAAGAAATCGCATAAAAATATGTTCTTTGTTTTTTTTTTACCAACATGTCTGCATTACTTTGTGGCACAGGAGAACGTATACAAATACACTTTTAAATAATAACAACAATAACAAATACACAATTTAAATTTGAACTCTGTTTCGCCGCGACCTCTCACATCATCCCTCCCTTCTCGGTGGGAGTGGGAGGCAGACGGTACTCGTGCGAAAAATGTTTTTATGTATACATAAAAAGTTGATGTTTATATTCGCCTATATGTTCCGATATTGACAGCGACAAAGCCAGTCCGTCTCTATCGTCTCAGATGTTTTAATGTTTGATAAGGTCAGGTATGCATTACTAACCGTGGCACAGGAGAATGTATAAAAATACACTTAATTTAAAGTTTAACTATGTTTTGCCAGATTGCTGTTGGAGTTTTACAAACGCTCAACAAGTGTCATCCTTGTCCTCTCAAAGTGTAGTTAGACCACTTTGGCTGTTGTATCTGAACTAATATGTCTTGTTGATTTGGTTCAAAGGAGTAACTGTGACAAGCCATACGACAGTCATCTCTCCTCTCCACACAACCAGACTCTAGCAGTTCATACAGGAGCTGAAAACTAAAACAGAGACCTTCCCTTTTTCCTGAAGTCAAACACATGACAATCTGCTCCCAGGACTTTTTTAAAAGATCAAATGAAGCTTAGCTCGCAGTGACAATGCAACTACGACACATTTTCTTACCTAAATGTTTTGATCCATATTTCTGAAGAAAATGTGTTTGTTTTGTTTGCTCAGTCATAAAATCAATAAATTTATGAAGAAGATCCTCTTCCCCATACTACATAGTGCACTTCTAGGACATAAAATGTAATATTAGAATGAAAAAAACCTTTTGAGCTGGAATCTTTGGGTCACCTTACAGTTTGTTTATTTGTTGTTGTTTCAATTTGACAGTCGCAGCATTCATGTTGACATTGCCCTTACAAATAACACTAACTTTATTTCAATCGTTTATAAGTTTGTATTGCCTATTTTGTATATCACATTAAAGCATATTTTAGGCAGCTGTGTGTAGTCTACAGAATAATGAAGTTGTATTCTTAGATGCACTGATATTATAAAAATTTTGTATGCAGAATTCAGTTCTTTAATCTAGTGTGCCTACTATTGTAAACTGTGATAAGTTGAAGTAACATAAAAGTTACTCCATCGTGGGTGTGGGAGGCAGGCGGGTTGGGCGAAGGTCACCCGAAAAAATTATTATTGCCACTATCATCTCTCGACTGCTTGACATCTTTTATCCAAATCAAGACAAATGCTTGGTATATTTGTGGCGTCTCTGCTGCCAGCTCTTTACCGTGACATCTACTTAATATTTTTGTTTAAATTTGGTTAATTTGTTCGTGTGCTTTATTTTAATCTACTCAATTTAAACAGGTTATTCTTAAGCAACTGATTTGAGTTACATTAACTCAACTTTTAACAAGGTTAGATTAATAATAATGTGTGCAATCTGCTGCCTCAATTTTATTGAGTAGTTAATGTGTATCTCTTTTTACAGTGTAGCCTAGCCTACACCATATAAGCAATGTTATGATGAATATCCATAACACACTTCACAATACAGCATATTAGATGTAACACCAGAAGCATCTCTCAAACATTGCCTTTTCAAGCAGTCAACAGAGGGATATGCATTGACATGTGACACACACATACACACACACAGACTTTGAAACTACCGGTACTTGCAGTGCAGCGCTGTCCTCTCGCCAGTCCTCCTGTTTGTCTGGAGGACTGGCGGGACATGCCTGGAACACCTCCCTAGGGAGGAGTCCAGGGGCCATCTGGGACAGATGCCCGAACCACCTCAACTGACTTCTCTCTATGTGAAGGAGTAGTGGCTCTTCTCCAAGCTCCTCCCTGGTGACTGATGACTGACCTATGTCGAAGGGTGCGCCCAGCCACCCTACAGAGGAAGCCCATTTTGGCCGCGTGTATCCGGGATCTCGTTCTTTTGGTCATGACCCAAAGCAGAGATGAGATCCTGTGGTCCCCGAACTGGACCCCCTCCGGCCCTTTGCTGTACCTAGAAATTCTGTCCATAAAAGTAATGAACAGAACCAGTGACAAAGGGCAGCCCTGCTGGAGGCCAACGCGCACCGGGAACAAGTCCGAATCAGACTCCTGCTCCAGTCGTACAAGGACCGGACTGCCCTTAGCAAAGGGCCCCGAACCCCATACTCTCGGAGCACCCCCTGCAGGATGCCACGGGGGACACAGTTGAACGCCTTCTCCAGGTGCACAAAGCACTTGTGGACTGGTTGGGCGAACTACCATGAACCCTCAAGCAACCGCTGGAGAGTGTGTTCTGCGGCCAGGATCCTCATCTCCAGTACACTGGAATAGACTTTCTCAGGGAGGAATAGAGGAGTGTGATTCCCCGGTAGTTGAAACACACCCTCAGATCCCCCTTCTTGAAAAGAGGGACCACCACCCTGGTCTGCCAGTCCAGAGGCACTGTCCCCGACCTCCACGCGATGTTACAGAGACGTGTCAACGATGACAGCCCCTGCACATCCAGAGACTTAAGATACTCAGGGTGAATCTCATCCACCCCCGGTGCCTTGCCACCGAGGAGTTTGTCAACCACCTCAGTGACTTCGGCTTGGGTGATGGACGAGTCTACCTCTGAGAACTCAGCCTCTCCTTCCTCAGTGGAAGATGTGACGGAAGGTTTGAGAAGATCCTTGGAGTATTCCTTCCACCGCCCAACTACATCCCCAGTTGAGGTCAGCAGCTCCCCACCTCCACTGTAAAAAGTGTTGAAGCACTGCTTCCCCCTCCTAAGGCGACGGACTGTTTGCCAGAATTTCCTCGAGGCCGTCTGAAAGTCCTCCTCCATGGCTTCCCCGAACTCCTCCCAGGCCCAAATTTTTGCCTCCACAACAGCCCGGGCTGCAGCACGCCTGGTCTGCCAGTACCCATCAGCTGCCTCAGAAGTCCTTTGCGCTTGCAACGCCCGATAAGAATCCTTCTTCAGCTTGATGGCCTCCCTTACTTTTGGTGTCCACCACCGGGTTCAGGGATTGCCGCCACGACAGGCACCAGAGACCCTGCAACCACAGCTCAGAGCAGCTGCTTTGACAATGGAGGTGGACAACATGGTCCACTCGGATTCAATGTCTCCAGCTTCCCCTGGGATCTGTGAAAAGCTCGTCTGGAGGTGGGAGTTGAGGACCTCGCTAACAGAGGGTTCAGCCAGATGTTCCCAGCAGACCCTCACTACATGTTTGGGCCTGCCGAGTCTGACCGGCTTCCTCCCCTGCCAGCGCATCCAACTCACCACCAGGTGGTGATCAGTTGATAGCTCAGCCCCTCTCTTCACCCGAGTGTCCGAGACACACGGCCATACTCCGCACTGATGTTTGGGCCGTAGGCCGAGACGACAGTGAGAGACCTGTCCCCTACCTGAAGGTGTGCGACCCTCTCGTTCACCGGGGTGAACTCCAACACCTGGCGGCTGAGCTGTGGGGCTATGAGCAAGCCCACATCAGCCCGCCTCTCACCGCGGGCAACTCCAGAGAAGTGAAGAGTCCAGCCCCTCTCGAGGAGCTGGGTTCCAGAGTCCAAGCAGTGTGTGGAGGTGAGCCCAACTATGTCTAGCCGGTACCTCTCAACCTCCCACACAAGCTCAGGCTCCTTCCCCCCCAGTGAGGTGATATTCCATGTCCCAAAAGCCAAAAGCTGCGTCTGGGGATCGGGTCGTCTAGGCCAGTGTTTTTCAACCTTTTCTGAGCCACGGTACACTTTTTTCATTGAAAAAATCTCAAGTTACACCACCAGTCGATAATGTTAAAAAAAATGAAACTATGTAGCCCATATTAACAATATAAAGTAATTCTCGTCAAAGTGTCTTGAATTGGTATCAAATAAACACAAATACAAATATTTCTACTCACTCAGTGTGAAACCTGGGCTTGTTTGGATGAACACAAAGTTGATATCCTGGCAGAAATTGAAGAAAGACACACACGAAGCTCTTCATCAACAGCTCTCAGTCTCTCTCTGCTTTTAGTTTTTATAGCAGTCAGGCTTGAAAAGCTCACCTCACACAGATATGTCGTGGAAAATGGGAGCAAAGTCAAAATTGCTTTGTTTGCCAGAATAGGGAACTCCTTGGCAGTAGCCAACCAAAAACTATCCAAAGGTAGATCTGCAAAGCTTAGCTTTAAACCACGATTTTGTCTCAGTTCAGTTAGGTCCTCCTGCTCCTGTAAAGTCATGTCCTTTCCAACAACTGATGCTGAGCTATAAGGGTCCCTAACCCAGTCAAGGCATTCAGTGAAGGCTGAAGAGAAATAAAATGACATCTTCTCCTCAAAAGTTTTCAAATGTTTAACTATTATCTCACACAATGCAGCAGTGTTAACATCTTGGTGCACCCAACCATAGCTGCCGCTCCATCAGTGCAGACACTCGTGCAGTTTTCCCACTTAAGTCCTCCTTTTTCAAGATATTCTGATGTGACCCGAAAATTTTCCTCTCCTGTTGTTCTTTCTGGCAATGCCTTGCAAAAGAAGAAGTTTTCTCTGATTGCGTCTCCATCCACAAAACGCACATTGGCCAAGAGTTGAGCATGTCCACTAATATCAGTAAACTCATCAAGTTGCAAAGCAAATTTCTTACTGATACAGATCTTTTCCAAAACCACACTTTCGATGTCTGCAGACATGTCATCAATACGTCTGGATATTGTGTTATCTGAGAGAGGAACTTTGGCTATTTCTTTTCAGGTCCGAGCATCTCATTTACAATGGCTTTGCAGGCGGGAAGTATTAATGTCTCTGCCACAGTGTGGGACTTTTTTGATTTAGCTACAAGTTCTGCAACGTGGTAGCTCGCTTTAAGGGCTCTCTCATTTACCTTTGTGGTTTTTCTCATGAAAGTTGCCTGTTTCTCGAACAAAATAGTCCACATTCTTGTTTTGAAGTGAAGGGTGTTTCGTTTGGAGATGGCGTTTAAGCTTACTTGGGACCATAGCACTGTTGGATAGCTTTTCACCACACACCAAGCACAGCGGAGTTTGTGCCGTTGCATCCCCGGTGTAAGTAAATCCAAATGAAAGATAGCTTTCGCTGTATTGCCTCCAAACTTTGCTCGAGCTCACAGTCTTTGCTTTCTTTTGACCTCCACTTATACTAGGGCCTTCATCTGGGTCCGAATTTTGTCCAGGGTCCAGTTCGGAGTGAGCATTTTTCTTTTTCAAAAACTTCTCCATCACTGTTACCGTATATACTCGCTAGCCAAAATGTCGCTGTCACCGCCACCTGTCTGTCACATCAAAGTATCACTAATTCTCTTGTCTCAGAGTACAATGCAATTATCTACCTGCTGCCACCTACTGATATGGAAGAGTATTACATGATAACTGCCAGGCACTTGACAGCACAGACACTCGACTTCTTTTTTAGACCAATTAGGTGAAATTTGACCATTTCCCACGGCACACCTGACAATATCTCGCGGCACACTGGTTGAAAAACACTGGTCTAGGCCCCCGCCGTCAAGCCACAATGCACCCGACCCCTACGGCTTCCTCTGTGGGCGGTGACTCCACAGAAGGACAGGCCTGTGTCATCCTTTCGGGGCCCGGCCACCAGGCGCTCTCCTGTGGGCCCTAACCCCAGGCCTGGCTCCAGGGCGGGGCCCCAGCTCCGCCATGCCGGGCGACGTCACGGTCCTTGATTTTAAAACTTTCATAGGGGTTTATGAACTGCTTTTATTCTGACCTGTCACCTAGGACCTGTTTGCCTTGGGTGACCCGGCTGGGGGCATAAAGCCCCCGACAACATGATCCTTGAACAGGATCATTCGGGTGCTCAAACTCCCCCATCACGATAAGGTAGCAGTTCAGGGGGGAGGTATGTTTAATAGTCGTCATGTATAAAGACCTTGCAACAGACTAATCTCGCAATCTGACAGAATATGCCTCATTGTAGCTATCTTTTAGCACAATGTGTCCCTGCAAATCAAATAGCCCCTATTAGGAATTTAAGACAACCCCTGTACTGCACAACAACTTCCTCTTGTCAACGCACCTCTTCCTTCTACCTATGGGACTGATCCAAAGTATTGGACTGACTGACAGGTACCATGAGCCTCTGAAGAACTGCTCACTGTTTGAGTTAAGCTTTACTTTATTCAGTTTCCTCCTAATAGACTAGTAAATAAACAGTAAATAATTTTGGATAAATGTCCTCTCAGTGATTGTGATAATACAACAGTAGACAGTTATGATTAACTTCTCTGTAATTATTATTTGAGCGTCACAAAGTTGCCAATCAAAAAACAACAGCGTTGATCAGGCAAAAGGCCTTCACATGTCGGTAGGCCTAGTTATCCTTTATCTATCTTTACCTTATATGACAACAGCATTTATTTCTTCTCTTTTAGATTTGAAATATTAACACAATGAAGCAAGAGAACGAAATACTTATATTTAGAAATGTATAATTATTGAATAACAGGCACAGTCTGCCATGAATTTGAGCATATGTCTGATAACAGGTCTGGTCTGTGACAGCTCATCAAATGTCAGCTTTGTGCTGATGGCAAGGAAACATGTTCTCTCCTTATTCCTGTTCTAAACACAAATGTAGCCACTTGCCGGCTTCTGACTAATTCTCCTTTTCCCAGAGACGCTCTACAAGGTGCCAGGGTGCTGGTGACAATGGGTGCCAGTACAGACAGCGGGGGGCAGTTGGCATATCATCACACCAGGCTGGATGCCCAAAGAGTAACAACAACGAGAAGGGAGAAAGAGAGCATGTCACACAAGGTCTGTGCTCCTAAGAAAGTGACTGATGCAAAGTGTCACCTGTTGTGCACTTCCTTTTACACATCCATTACCATTTTCCGCCAGTTTCTTTCTTCATAAAACCATCTGCCTGGACTCATGGTCATGGAAACTGTTTTTATTGTTCATGAATAATAATTATTAACCCAAGTTCCATGAATGTGAATTGCTTGTCTTCAAACAACTGTCTAATTCAAACTAATTATTTCAGATTAAAACTTTACAAAGAACAATGCTTTAGTAGGTAGACGATGCTCTCTTTTTTTTTTTTGCATTACTTAAAATCACAACCTCAGTCAACATCATTTGATCCTGTTGAGCTACACAGAATGATAACAGACATACAAGGTGGTTTTATTCAAACAATAAGGCTTTTACCATGGTTATGAGTGGTGACAGCCATCAATGTATATGAAAGTGACGAGAAGAAGAAAAAGGTTGGTTAAAGGTTAAAGAAGAGGGATTGAGGCTGGGATCTGTGTTCCAGCTCCATGAAGGCTTTTTTCGGTATGTAACACTAATAAGGCATTCACACAAATGTATGAAGGTTGTTCCAGAGAATCCTCGCTTATTTCTTTCAAGAGTGTCATTATGACAGGACCTTTCTCAAAAACCTTGAAACTTTGTCTAGGCTATATTCTTATTGGCCAATAAACAAATGCACTTGACTCTTTTGTGTTGCCTAGCAACGGCAGCCAGTCCCTGATTTTTATATATGAAAACCAGCATGCTGCCAATCTGGAGACTTGCAGGGTGCGGTGTGAATGAGACCATCCACGATGCATTTATAATTAAACCATTGTAGGCTTTGGGGGCTGTTAGCATTGTCTGGGATCGTTACTATACAAATAAAGATTGATTAATTGATTAGGAGATGGATGCATGATTGATTTCCATGTGGAAATTATGATTTGGTGTTCAAATGCAACTTACATGTTGGCTTTATGTATGCTTTAGATTTCACTGATGGTAAATCAAACAATTTTTACCCTATATTGATCAAGTTGCATTTGAAAAAGTGACTACATTAAGAAGTATTTTTTTTCTGTTCAGTGTAGGCTGTTTTGTCATTCGTAACAGTCAATATAGGGATCCTGTCAGGTCACTCATGCAGGTATCCTGGTAACAACAGCAAAAATAGAGCACAAGTGGTGTGTTTTGTAATTATCTATAGCCACAGGATTTAACCACCATTTCCCTCCAATCAATTTAAATTCCTCTCTATATAAATGTTTATCCTAACATCTACTGCTTTTATATATTTAAGTTTTTTAGAATCTGACAAATGAAGAATTTTGATAATTAGAAATCTTTATGTCACTGTTTTTTTTTGTGTTTAAGTGAGATATTCTATTTGAATATGGCATTAGCTATCAGACTGGTTGTGGAGCTAAGAAAAGGACATATTTGACTTATATCTTTTCTTGCACCTCTGCCCTTCAGATGTGTTAGTAACTGAAGACGTATATTTTATTTAAAGATTTGTTTAATGATATCAACGTGAAGAAAATGCCTTGTGTACTACCTTATTCACAGCCAACATTCTGACCTGTGTGTGTGTGTGTGTATATATATATATATATATATATGTATATATATATATATATATATATATATATATATATATATATATACACACATATAAGGGGTGGGGGGTTGCTTTTGTGTTTATGACTCAGTCTTTGATGTTTTTGTGACAAAAAACTACTAGAACTACTAATTAGTTAAAATTAAGAAAAAACGCAGAAACACCACTGAAGTGCTACAGAAGTAATGTCCATAACAGTGAATGGGACAGTCCTTCAAGTCCACAGAATGATCTAACCCTCTCCCAATGATGGATGATGTGCATTTAGTCCACTACGTAATCAGTGTTAAACAGTTATGCTTTAAGGCTTTCTGGCAGCAAGCCATCTCAACTAAAAGGAAGAAATATGTTAGATGACAGTATGGAGTCTAAAAAGAAAAGAATCTAAAGAAGATTTATTTTCTATTCTCCTTTAGGACCCAGTACGTGTTGCTTAGTATTGTGTGGTGGTTTGAGATGAGAAGCTGATAAAATACACACAAGAGGTTTACACCAAGTTTTTATTTATAAAATTGAGTGTTAAGAAAATAGGAAATACAGTTTATTGATGAACAACTGATATTTGGATCAACAATTACATTTTTGAAGCACGAGATGTAAAAACTGTAGTCTAAAAAGGATTGTGATTGTGGATTTTTTTCAGTCTGTTTAATCTGCTGTTAACCTTTTTCTTTTCTTCTTTTCTTTTACTGTAGTCCCCTGAGGTTTTAAATCTGTTTATATTTTTAAATTCTTTTCCATGCATACAAGATGGTTTTGATTGCAAATTTGCTGGTGATTGAAATTACTGAACATGAAAGCTTCCAGTCACATAGACACAAATAGGCAAGTATGAATCAGGGCTTGTTTAAGGGCAGGTTCTGCACTGATGCAACTGAATAAAAAGGAGAAAACTCAATCACAGACATGACTGAAATTTGAACACATGATTTGTGCAGGTTTAAGCAGACGTAGACTGAAGTACACTGCTTGTGCTTAGAGGCAGACTGGGACTTGTTGTTCTCTGATAAGCGTCACAACAAAATCACTAGTCTTCCACTCAGCACCAACAACACTTCCATTCTCAGGAGCGCCACGTCCACAGCTTCATTCTGCAATAAAAAAGAAGATTAACAACCTTGTAACAACACAGAGCCTTGGTAACAATAAAGCTTGACTCTCCCCTGCACTGTTCGAATGTGACAAGTGATTTATCGATTCTGCATCGTCACCTGTACAGACTTCAGAGTTAAAAAAAATAAATTAAAAAAAACATTTCAGGCTGTGTCAGAGCTTTTGCATGGCATCAGAGTATTGTGCTGATAGCTTGTGAACTTTATGTTTGAGAGATGGAAATACTACATGCAATTCCCATCTCTCTCTTTCTCTCAAACCCATTTCTCTCTGAAGCCTGTTGACATTCCATCCGTCCTTTGTTGTTGTAATGCCAACCTTTCAGTTCCCCTCAAAAGAGAGAGACAGGATGGGGGGGGGGGGGGTCACAGAACAGCACTTAGAATAAATACTGTGGAACATATGCAATACAATGTAGATTAGATTGGGAAAAATATAAATGCCCCCCCCCATAAGTTACATTTGGACTGAAAGAGAAAAGAGACAGACAGATTGTCCTGCATCTCCAGTATGTTTCTAAGCTGGTAGCTATGCAACAAGACTGGGAGTCAGTGGAAGTGGGGGGATGGGAAGATGGGGACAGTTTAGTGAGAGGACGAAAGGGAGGGAGGATGGATGGAAGGAAGGAAGCAAGTAAGGAGGGAGGGAAAGGGGGTGTACAAACTAGAGAAAAGACTAAAGCTGAGCAGAGAGGACACACTATTTGGACAAAGAGGAACCCCAGAGGAGATAATATGTCCACTAAAGTCAATACTATAGTATTGGTTAGGAAGAAATTATTTCATCTGTTGCTAATAACGAGAGACCTGTTGATTTAAAAAAAAATCCATTAAGTTTAAAAACAGCAAGGACAACAACAATGAGCTCTAACAAAGCAAGACAATACAAATAAAGATGTTACTCCATCCACACTGTAGCAAAAGGGAAACGAGCAGCACCTCGACGTGGGAGCTGTCCACTGTCTCGGTGCTGAATGACGCCCTACTTTTCCTCCGCGTCCATCTCTTTCCTCCTCAGCATCTTGCCTCGACTCAGGCCCGGGAAAGAAAAAATAACATGCCACCTGTTGCTGCACCAGAGTTTCGCTCTCTTAGGAGGTTATCAAGCTGGATAGATGTCTAATATCTCACACATCTAACCTACAACGGCCCTGGTGTGGATCTAAAGTGAGGTCAACTTTCATGTTTTCGGTTTTCTTTGCTCAAATCACGGCAACACGACGACACGATAAACATTTTTCCTCCAGGCGAGGCAGGAAGAGAAGGAAGGGGCTGCTATTTTAATTTCTCGGCCACGCAGTATGGATTTGAACAGCCACGTTGAAAGATGTACTACAATGCTTTCCGCGTGTATAGCTTTTAAGTATTTGTGTTTTAAATTCTGAAGTGCAAAGAAAGGGATAGGTAACATTTTAAAGCACGTTAAATACATGCTTACTGTGTAAATACATCAACTAACCCTTCGTTAGTTACATAAAACATGCAGGACAAACCCTATAAGTGATATACTCACCGTGTGTCGATGGGAACAACAGGTGAAGCCGACATAATGTTGTTCAGCGTGCTGGATGAGTAGCCGAAGCTGCGGCTCTTTCACTGTTCAGCTTTCTATTGAAATCAGCCACGATCTGAGCGCGTGCGCCCTCCCATTTGAGCTCCACGTAATGCTTATCATGATGTTACTGGGTAGGCTGGAGGAAGATGGATCAGCGTGTTTATATACGCCTGCTGCTGATGGAGAACACAAGCAGGGGGGGCGGGACAATGTGCAGTGGCGACAGGGGGAGGTGGCCAATCAACGTGGCTCTTTTTCAGACCTTGTTAAGGGTGCGGCCCCAAACCCAAGCAACCAAATTACATTATATAAAGGTTAAAGATGCATATGAATTAAGCACATGGAGGCTTGGGATATACGTTGACGCTGAAGAATATTTGTGGTTCTATTAATGGACAGGCTGATAGCTACAGGCAATAAATCAGTGCAGTATGTCGACCTTGTTTCTGCACGTCATTTTAAACTGGAGGAAACACACACATCAAACACACCAGACATAGAATTCACCTGAGCAGCTGACTGTATGACGAGCTCTCATTTAATTGAATTAAATCTGAGCTGTGAGATCAAGATTATGCATCAAATTAATTAGTAAATGGAAAGAACTATGTTATATACCTGAGGGCTGTAGAAATTGCAATTGGTAAAATTAATTGCTTCATACAATCGCGCTGAATACAAATAAATTAATCTACCTGTATATACTCACACTCAGACATTTTTCCTGTCAAGCTGATAAAAAGTACAATAAAACCAACGCCATTTCATTCATTAATGCTATTTAAAAAAATATTCAAAAAGGAAAAATCTGAAACATCACATACAATAAACACATTTGTTGTTTACTGTATGTGATAATCCTACAGTGTGAGCCAGGCTTTAAAGCAAGCATGAAAATGCAAAATCTACAAATGAAACCTAATGCACTAAAGAATGACAAAAAATAAAAAATAAAAAAATGATCCCATGGGGATGCTTTCCTTTTTTCAGAGTGTAATGGTACAAATTTCAGCAAATTACACAATAGTCACATTAAACTGTTACTCATTGTTTTTCGACCTCTTTTGCAGTTTAACACTAGATGTAGGCTGGCAGTGTACAAAAGAGTGATCTAAATGGGCAACTATTGGATATTCAAAACAGTGTTTTTCAAATTTACAGATTTTTGTTCCATTGTAGTACTGACTGTGAAACTGTTCAGCACAGTCAGTCGACGTTTTGTAACTTGTCCTCTCTGAACCAAAGGAAACAAACTGTGACCTCTCCACATGCTCCCTAATAAAAACTAGAAGTTCAATATTTTACATTTCAACTATAATAAGACTATTGTGAGTCATCTGCATTCATCTGTAAAGATAGGCAATGCAGCCAGAGTCATTTCAATGCCAATATACGGGCAGAAAAGTCAACAATAAAATGCCCTATTTTCCATTGTATCTACCAGTACTACCTTTACAGTAATAGCCAAAGCCCCTAGTAAAAAAAAAAAGATGTCAGTTTATTGTGACATGCAGGGAAAATTACTTTTAATATTTGCAAAGCTGCGCTTAACATTAGGATTTCTATTAGTAAGGGACCAAAAGCTCATCATTTCATGGGAACCCATTCATGAAGCAGCCAGGATTTGCAGCACAACTATACATTTTGTCTAAGGAACACGTTAAATAAAAAGAACACCATAATAATAATGTTTGCACTGACAATGTACCACAATCTTTGAAATAACTCATTTTATCTTCTGCAACACTGCCCCTTTGGACAATGTAACTACTATTCACTCTTCATATGTGTAACTGTTCAGAAACATATTTTATGTGCAATATAGGCAATAGGTATCCATTATATTTTTAACATGTAGTATTGTTGTTGTTTTTTTCTTTTAATGTGCAATTACATTGATGGCGACTCCATTACCATCAACAATAACATTACAACATTATTTGTTTTGTGGCTCCTATAATTTACCTGCGGGAATAATGGAATATTTTTATTCTGATTTTGATCGATGTCCGCAATGTGTTTTTGTCATTGCATCTTCTCTAAAGAGCAAAATGACAGCTCATCTTAGTTTAAAGGCTGATGAAAAACACCCCCAGTATAATGAATGCAGAGGGGAAGCTGGGATGAAGGACCATTGTCTTTTCACACACATAGACACACACAAACAAACAAACGCACGCACACAGATGACCCTCTCTGTGCTGTTCCTTGAGGCAAAATGACCAAAAAGAAAGCCCGGTTTGGCTATAGCCATTAGTCATCACAAAAGCCTGGTTCCTTTGATATTCCTGCAGGCCTGGTCTCAGTGCAGCTCAAGAGCCGAGCTTATGGAGGAACCTGGGAGAAGATCCTGCTTGTTATGTTTTGAGGCTTTACTCGTATAATGAAGATTTCACTCTGTGCCTCTTGATAGAAACATCAGGCGGTGGGATTACACATATTAGCTCACCCCCTCTGCTCTCCCCTTCTCTGCTTTCAGGGCTTAATGTTAACATCTGCCCACCCAGAGCCACCCAGATGAGCTGCAAGACTGTTGAATGTATTTATCTGATCACTATAATAGACTATGTAGATGACATTATAATGGAGTCTGAAGGGGAGAGAGGCTTGGGGCTCTTCGGTGTTGGTACAGAAGTTGATTCTTGAATGCCTATATTACCTAATCTTCACAGAAAATCCCCAAATACATTTTTTAATTCTCAAAATTACAGATTGTTTTTGTTTTTTTTTACTGTAAAGTGTATCGTAATTGAAGCCAAAGTTCAGTAAATGATTTAACATTTGCCCTTTTCTGATTTTTGAATCTAAATGATAGCAAAATCCTCAGGTGCAGAACCCTCGAAGTGTTTCTTTTTGTCTACATGTTTTCAGGCCCTTCAGCTGTTGTTTACACTGATAAAAATCCATTAACTGTTTAAATGTGTAAGAGAGCTTGGATGGGCCACAGGGCACAGGCAGAGGTGTTGGAGCTTTGGGAGGCGTTTAGTGAGCGTTCATTATTTTTCATGCTCTAGGTCATAACCATGCATGTGTGGGCTGGACTAGTAATATGATGGAAATGTGCAGACTTCCACAGAGCAATGTGAGACTACATGTGTTTTTAGCTCTGTTTGTCCCCTTTTATAAAAATGTTGTGCAGCGTGACTGAGGGTAAAATTTAAATAAATTTACACTGGGAGGATATTCAACCTTCCTCAGAGCCGAAAATGAATTCAGTGAACTTTACTGCCAGAACACTTTTTCTTCTAAGTGTTACATCCGAGTCTCACCTTCAAGGTAACAGAGTTGAGGTCTAGGTGTGAAAACAGCAGAGTATAGTTTAGTGCTGCTCTCATGTTAACGCCCTCTGGTGTTCACTCTCAGTTTGGAAAAAACTAAAAGCCACCATAGAACTGTTAACAGTTGGGTGACAAACAGAGAAATGAAAATGAAGCAGAGGAAAACTGATGAATACTGGCTTATCATTTTGTTAATTATACACATCTCCCCCATTATCAAAATCCTCCAATGTGAGCTTATCTGCAAGATCTCCATAACTGTCATCAAATGTGGAATTACCGGGGATGCTTATTGATGATAGTTCACAACTTGTCTTGGCATTTAAACGCTGAAGCCGTTATGGAGGCTTATGGAGAGCTGACAAGTTGCAGTGTTTTTCACCCAATATTTTGTCATCACACTGTTTCACACAGGCTATTTTGTAGTTATCTTGAATGAAAACAAACAACAGTCTTGGTGTGTGCCATTCTGTCCCATTGGTACCTACTGAAGATTTAAATCTTAAATACACAGGTGATACATATTAGTTTGACTATTTCCTCAAAATGCAGTTCTTTTTTTAATCAATTATCATTTGAACTGAAATAAAGTGCAACAACTGCACTGATCATACATTTAGTTCTTAAGGTGGCAGAACAGAAATGAAATGATAAGCTACAATGCTAGTTCTTGTTCATGGCAGCTTATGGTTATATCATTTAATGCAGTGTGATAAACCCCCCCAGCTTCATCTTGTGTGATAGAAACAGGAAGACATATGTCAACTTTTAAGTACAAAGACAATGAATTAGCAACAACATAAGGTACAAGATATGTTCATTTAATGGTTGATTATCGCAGTACAGAAATATCTTTTAACATTCTTTCTGTAATTCAAGTTGGCAGCATCGTCTTGATTTCTAAGTAAGCTTAAAAGAAATGTCCACAGAGTGTGGCAGTGAAACTGCCAATCAGGTTCCCTCACATATCAGAAAACAAACATGACATTTCTGTACACCACACAAATAAATAGCAGTCATTTATATGGGGTATGCTAGTTGACTTTAACATTCAAACAAGGAGGGGAAAAAAAGAGAGAAAATGATGCAGATTATACAGTATTTTTTTTCCTTATTAAAAAACAAAGTACACTGGCACTTCTTAACACAGAAAAGCTCTGAACGCTGCAAAATAAAAGTGCCTGGAGCTTGAATATCTTAGCAAACAGCACAAATCAGAAGCTCTGCATTTCACTCCGATTAAATCCCAAATGTTTTTTCTTTTGCCTAAGTCGCTGTTACCAAAACCGAAGTGTTTTTGTTTGAATGCGCTCTGCCTCATTTTCAATGAGAGAAAAAAAACAAATGAAAAGCTTCAACACAGGTCATAATAAAAACTCCTTTTTCTCTGAGCAATTGTTCCAATAGTTATTTTCTTCTTAGATGTCGAGTATGCCAATACAACATTTTCTAGTGAGATTATGAAACATGAACAGACACCGTTTAAAAAAAATTTTTATTAGACTATTATGAATTAGATTTCTTTTTAAAAAAAACCTCTGTCCTGTTTGTCCAATCCTTGATAAAACATCAACACTGCATTATGTGATCTGTAAGTCAGTGTCCACGAAACATAATCATCTCTCAGTGAAATTAAAAGATTAGTAAGGATTTTTCTGCAGACCTGAACAAAGCTAAACACACTCCACAGATACAACTAAAAACCTCAGTCACACAAACAAAAGAAAATCCACCAACCCTTAAAACAAACACACTCGTAAGAATATGTTAAAATTAGACTTAAAAAAGAAACAGAATCAAATAAATAAACAATCAAAAGGACAAACTTATAATTTGGCAGGTGAGGGCAACACCACTCTGTAAACAAACAAAAAAAAAATCACATGGGGGAAGGAAACCCCATCCACAAAAATCTCTATGTCATCAGAGATCTCTGTTTGAGGAACCAGTGACTCCATCATATAGGAATAAGTAGAATACTGTATATTTGCATGTAAAAGCCCCCTCTTTACTCGACACACAGGTTGTGCACCTCCCTCCCTCACACCTCTATCTACAACTCCTAAAAAGCCCTCTGTCGACCACTGAGGTGAATACTTAAAGAAGGGGCCGCTTACAGCTTGCAATAACACGTTACATGCAAAGATTCCCTTCCTGGATTTATTCCCTCGCAGCACAGAGGTGCCCTCACTACCGGATCCTGGTGAAAAGGTTCAGCACTGACACAGATTCCTAAAAGACACACCATGACAGAAAAAGGAGGTCATGAGGAACAAAATAAAATACTAATGAAAATTGAAGGAATCTAAAAAATGGAATTGACTTAGAATCACAGTGAAAAGGTGTTTTAGATTTGAAACAAATGAGAAATGGAGAGACTACCTTAGTGGATCTCATCTTGCTAAAGACGTTCCAGAAGCGAAGGGTTTCATCTCCAGCTCCTGTTACTATGGCCTCTCCATCAGGGGACATGGCCTGTAAAAACATTCATTATTATGTACAGTATTCATAGTATTTTTACAGCACGTCATCAGAGTGATCCACCTGTAAATGTGAGCATGTGGATCACACCTACATTCAACAAAATGGGTCAATTCAAAGCAAAATGCATACAGACGAGGGGTAAGATCAAAGGTTTCCAGCGCTGGATCACAACTGGAATTTAGATGAAGAAAATAAACTTTCTGACCCAGAAATAAAGGTGCTGCAGCTGGAGGGTTACAAACTACTGGAACAATCTGAGAATGACACCATGCTGCTGCGTTCACACAGTCCTAATCGAGTGCCAATTTAGCAGGGCAAACTGCACTGTGACCAACTATGAGGTTATATTGGCCTCATGATCATCTAAGTTAATGTACAAACATTACTCATTTACAGAATAATGATGTGCAGAGTACAAAGAATGTTTGAAACAACCACCAGTGTGTCTCTGTGCGTCTTATAGCTCAGTAATACTTTTTACTCAAACTGGTGGCGTTATGGTTTTTATGAAAACACAGAAATACAGAAAGTAAATACTGACCAGGTAGAGTACTCTGTAGGAATGTCCTGTTAGTTTGGCCACTTGAGTGAGAGAGGGATACTTCCACACCAGTATCTGATTCTGGGAATATCCATGTGTGCTGACCTGTAGAAAACCAAGCAATGCAGTGTTTTGAATAAACCTCACAAATAGAAGGAACATTGTCGCTTTAGCCCCGTTTCCACACAGTCCGGTACGGATCAGTACAGTTTGGTATGGTTTGGCTGGGTAAAGCCTGATCCTGTTTGCGTTTCCACAGACAACCGTGCCCTGTTTAATAAGCGGGGTGTAAGCCAGGTGCTGATAGCAGCGTCAGCTATGTAATAGGGTCACATGACAGCAGCTAAACGCTAACAGACAACCTAAATTCAACAAAAGGAGAAAAACGTGACACAAACAAAACCAACAATGGAAGACATTGGCATGTGACTCTTTATTACAAAACTCAATCAAGCTTTGTTTCAGAGAAGGTTGCGTGCCGCGAGGAGAAATACAGACAAATAAAATCGACTGTGTTTAAACACGGCGGGGTTGCGTTTGCCGCTGTCACACAGGAAGTGAAGATTCTTTCGACCAATCAAAGGACTGCAGGGGTTGGATCGAAATACTTGGCACCCCAACATAAGAATACCAAAAAGTAGGACGGTACGGTCTGTGGAAATGCCACAAAATGCAAGCTGTGCTGAGACGAACCGAACTGAACCGTTTGGTGGAAACGAGGCTTTTGGTAGCAGATTACAGGTAAATAAAATGAGCAACAATAGTCCAGAACTGATTAATTTATTCAGCTTAGCTCAGACGGTGGAAGTAGTGAAAATGTCTTATAGCATTTACTTTAAGTGTGCTATTTACTTATTCCATCTTGTTTATTTACCATGATAACATACAGAGAATGTTGTGCAGTGAGACATAAAAAGAAATGGATGTTTCCAAAACAGAGTTTGTATTACCGAGCTGCATCTTTACTTCAATTGAAAACAATCATACACAGAAAGTTTGTTCTATTTAAAAATAAAACCTCCAGGTTACTCACCAATTCATTGGTGTGCTTGGACCAGGCCAGGTTGCAGACCTGAGAGCCGGTGTCTGTGCACTGCAAGGGCTGCCCTGTCAGGGTGTTCCAGAAACGAATGCAGCGGTCGGCAGTGCCACCTCCAGAGGCGAGCAGGCCGTGCTGGTGAGGAGACCAGGCAATAGCCTTCACTGCAGCCAAGTGCTCTGTGTACTGCTGCACTGGGAGCACACTTGAGTGGTTCCACACCAGCAACTAAACACAGCAGGAAGAGGAATAAAGACCAGGATACTTGCATGCAGCTCACATTCAGCCTGGTGAGTATCTCTGTATGCATACCTTGTTATCATTTCCACCTGAAGCAAGCAGCTGGTGGTCCGTGCTCCACTTAAGGCCGCACACTTCCTGTCTGTGTCCTTGGAGACGTCGCTCCGACTGGAGAGGCGGGGCCCTGATGTCACGCTGCAGAATCACTCGATCGCGGCTACCAGATGAC
Organism: Symphodus melops; assembly: GCF_947650265.1. Classification (NCBI taxonomy): domain Eukaryota; kingdom Metazoa; phylum Chordata; class Actinopteri; order Labriformes; family Labridae; genus Symphodus; species Symphodus melops. The sequence goes on along the minus strand of NC_136697.1, from coordinate 14,710,363 downwards.
AGTTGATCTGCGTTCCAGGCCAAGGCACCTAGCAGCAGGGTTGAATGAGATGTTGTTTATGAACTGCGGTATGAAAAAGAACGATTGTATTGTTACACCTGAATCCCTCAAGCTTGTTGACTCACCCACTCTGGCTGTGTGCCCTTCTAATACAGAAAGCTTCTTCCCTGCTGCTGCATCCCAGATCTGAACAAAGCCTTTATGAGTCCCCACCGCCACCAGGTTACCCTGAAGTTAGAGAACACACCTTAAATATCCCGCGGACTTGAAATAGACTTTCATGACTTCAGACAGAATTTACCAAAAACAAAGAACAGTGAGCATCGAAAATACAAATACATTTTCTCCAGGTAAGACTGAGTATCTGACAATCTCCCCGTGTGATCAGTACTAAAGTGAAACATGACAGGGAGACGAGCTATAAAAGATATGAGACGAAAACTCACCCTCTCTGACCAGCCCACTGACGTTACAGAATCTCCTTCTACAGAAAGGTCACATAAGCGGGTCACCTAAGAAGATGGAGAAGAAAAAATATGAGTAGGTTTTATTTCATGGAACAAATGTCAATAGAAACATTGCAGTTGATCCTCATCGATTCATTTGGAGGGGGGCCCAGCTCTCTACAATCTCGCACCCCACGGAAAGAAAGGCCCCAAATAGTTCAAATGCGTGTGTGCTCGTATTATTACAGATGAGCACGAGCAACTTTCATGCATTTTGCTGTCCTGTCCTGCTTGTGTGTTCCTACAGCGACCTGAGTGCGTCCATTGAACATGCTCATATTTTTAGTGTGTACCAAAGTGCAGCACTTAGAATAAATCTGAAATGGCAGGCATCCATTGTGTTTTTCAAAGTAAAAGCTCGCTCAGTTTTTTTTCTTTCTATGGAGACAACCCTGGTTTCATTAAATGCTTTTATTCTGAATTGTTTTCTCGGGGAGCGTTGTCTCATGAATGAAATCACTTTGTAGAGGTACAGCAAACAGCCTGTTGGGTGAAGACTCATTCATATGCATATTTTACGGATATGTATTGATTATATTTTACGGTTGGACGCACGTTGTTTTACCTTTTCCTATTTGGGACCAATTCTTTCTACATCTATAAAAGCGAGACATTTTAATACATTTTTAGTTCATAGTTTTCATACTTCAATAGTTATGGATTTAATTTAGGTAAAAATTGCATGTAAGTAACTACAAGACGAGATGGTATTTCAGTAGGCTCTGCTGAAGAAAAAAAAAAGTTTAATCATTTTTGGACCGCAAACTTAGTTCAAGATTTAAATCAATAAAGCAAACTAGAACATGTTAATATGACTGAACAGGGGCTTTGTCTTTGGTCTTTTTAATAATTATATAAGTGCAACATCTTCCCTTAAACAAGTTGAATCAAAGGGAAAACACTTTATTGCTATTTGTTATCAGATATGAAACACACCTGGCTGGTGCAGGCACTCCACAGGTAGACACAAGTACCAAGTCCAACACTGAGCACATTCAGAGAGGACCAGTCCACTAGGTTGAGGTAGAAGTCATCCTGCAGCTCCGGAGCGTCCAGAACTTTGAAGGGAATTTTCGATATTTTGCGCGTAGGTTTCCTTGGCGATCGCAACAGTTTCTGGCTGATGTGCAAAACACAGTTTAGTGGAAAAAAAAAAGTATTAAAGTATCATGTAAATTGAGCACATAATATTTGAGAATTGATGAGAAGAATGTTTTACCTGTTGCTACTGACAGGTGACAGAGAGTATGGAGAGACTGTGTTTCCATCCTCTTCAGGCAGGGCTCGCTTAGTACTAACAGAATACTACAAAACACAAAGAGGTTTAGTGACGGAAAAGCTTCCTAAGAAACAAGACTAGTATATACAGAGTAAGGTCCACGTTAAATGTTTTTACACTAAAAAGGCTTCTTTTGGCAGGAGTAGATGGCTGCAGGCGCCGGTCCTCTGACTGAGGGTCCTGGACTTTTTCGATACCGGCTCCTAACAGCTCATTTTTCAGCAGTGCCGAGTATGCAAGACCGTCGGCTAAAGGTAAAGAAAGAGACAGAGGGGAAATCAAACAAGGCTGTGGAGATGATGAAGTTCAAACACTGAGCCCATTTCTTAGCTCTACCTCACACCTCTAAGGACCAGGGAGAATTTTTCACAAGACTTCCCTCTCTTTGACAAGAGAAGGTCAAATATTACAGACCGATCAGAGCACACAGAGACCTCTAGAAATGAGCTGAAAGAGGGAATAAAACTCACAGAAGTGTACCGCTACAGCAGCAATTTCGATTTTAGTATTAGCCCCAAATATCAAGCAGTGGCAACAATGCCAACGTTAGAAGCTCAAACAAACAATGAATTACAAAATAGTGAACACTTGAAATGACTGACTGTGTCAGAACATAATCATTCACTGTTTGTGCAAGGGAATTATTAAATACATCTGCAACAAATAGCCAAATGATGAATGTGTACATTGGGCATAGAGTCGTGAAAACGATCATTTCTCTAAAAGTAAGAACTTCAATTTAGAACAAACAACATTTTGATGTTAATTTACTCATTACAGGATATTGTAACACCATTATTGGGATTACAGTGGGACTTTAAAGGTGGATAAATTACCTTTGTTGTTGTCTGTTGTTCCGTCTTTGGTTTTCCTGTTTTGATTGTGTGACTTTTCAATTTCCTGGAGCAGAAAATGAAACAAACCAATGAATACTGTAAGACAAACATGTATACATGTTGTGTGAAAGTATTGCTCGACAAACAAAAGAACAACAGTGATAACTGATGAGATGTTCCTTCTCAGTCATAACCCACTCCACCATCAGCAGAAGCCTGTTCTTTTGAAAGGACAGTGAAGTCCTGCACTGAGCTGCAGCAGCTATGCAAGGTTCAAATGTAGCAATGTCAGCAGAAGTTCAAACTTGAATCTTACTCCTTCCTCCTGGTAGGTGTAAAGTCTTACATAAAACAGTGGTTGTCATGGTGTATTGTTTTCAGGGGTTGGATGAGAGAGTTTTACTTTATTTTTTTTGCGACCGAAACACATTACCCACAAAATGTGTCTCCTTTTGAAATGAACGAGTTTGATATGTAATCCTGCTTTTGTTTTCCATGAGCGAAGATAATGTCATCAGTGCAATAATACAGTCCCGTTAAATGACTGTATGTTGTAGTTGAAACTTTTCTACAGGACATCACTGTTGTTTTAAACTAGTTGAAGCTCTATTCATACTTCTGTGTCCAACCTACACAGTTGTTTCTTTAATCTGTGCACCTCCACAGAAGCCTGTGTACATAGCCTGATGTGAACCTCCTCAAAAGTGTGCCATGGTTTCCTGTACACAAACAAGCAGAGAATGTGGAAGAACCGGACACTGGCAACATTAAAAGCAGCAGAGGGGAGTATCAAGTATGATAGCTCGTGATGGCATAGATTCATCACAGAAGGAGAAAAGGCTTAAAGGTTCAGTCATCATGTAGTTAAAATGCTGTGTCATATTTATTATACATTTGGGTGTTTTTAGCACGAGAGGCAACACTGGTACAATGGAACACTTTGTACACTTTGGTTACAGCAAAAAAAACATTTTGGAGGTTTTTGGAATGAGCTGCATGTGTGAACGCAAACACACGGACTCTGAAGTATGAATGAGTTCACATTAGAACACAGTTGAAAGTATTCAGGAGCATTATCCTCGAGAGAGTGGGAAGGAGTGCTGATGTTTATTCCCTTCAATCAGTATATGACCAAAGACTGGATGTAAGCAACCAATCTTTGTGCATGTGACTGAACGGCTGCATCATGTGTTCTTGTCCCCTGTTTTGTTGGTATTACGTTTCTGTCAAAGTACACATCGCACTGCTATAAAGGCAAACATTCTCATTATAGCGTCATAAAGCAGACTCAGACATTTCAGCAACAACATTTTGATTAGTTTGGATGTTCCACTCTAGTAGTCCAGAGGAACCTTATGTGCAACTAAACAGTGACCCCACTTGAGTTACAAACTAACTAGTACAATGTAGTAGTGTGTGGACTTTTCAGTCAAACTAAAGACAGAACTTGTACATAGCTGGTGCAAGAGGCCACTGGTGTGCTGCTGCAGACTCACATTGATGCGGTGGAAGTTAACACTCCAGTTGGCTCCGGCCCGGGAGGGAATGAAGCGATCACCATGCTTGCTAGGTGATGATAGAGGGGAGCTTGTGGGTGTCAGAGCTCGCATTGCCCCTACAGCTTTCTACAAAAGAGAAGAGGGAGTCTTTTCTGACTGGAGGCAAACACACAAACAGGCTCTGGAGAGAAATCGGAAACTTTACAACCGAACAAGACCATTAAAAAACCTGTTTCCATTGAGCGGTTCGTCTCGGTACAGCATGCATTTTGTGGCATTTCCATTGATTACACTACAGTAAAGATCCCCAAATTACCGACCCATACTGTCCCACTGTTTGGTACTGTTCTGTGGGGGGGCCAAGAATATCAATCTAACCCTAAAAGGTGGAGCTAAACACTGCAGTCCGTTGATTGGTCCCGTACGACAGCGGCATTAAAATACAAAAACAATCCCTCCATGTTTAAATACACAGTCGATTGTTTATTCGTCTGTATTTCTCCTCGCAGCACACAGCTGTCTCTGAATCAAAGCTTGATTGCCTTTTGTAACAAAGAGCCACATGTCAAAGCACAGTTTCTCACTCAGGTGTGTTCATTGTCCTGCTAGCAAGAGTCCGTAGCACAAAATAATATGAACTTATTTCTCCTCTTTCGTTTCCCGTTCCTCTCTCTTAAATTAAAAAAAATCAGCAGGGGTCACATTTGAGCCCTTAGTGCAAATAAAATAATTTTAGTTTCTAAAGAGACTTTGGGCGGTTGGTTGTGGAAATGCAAACAAGATCAGGCTTTACCGAACCAAACTGGACCGCTTGGTGGAAACGGGGCTTAAGAGACAGATGGTGCTTCTGTTTTAGGTGTTAAGTAACACAGGGCTACGTTCACAAAATCCACCCATTTGGCCATATGAACACTAATGACACAGTCAGATGGTAGAGACTGGTGTTTTAAATAGTATACTCTTACAACAATTCAACACAATGCCCTTTCTACTCATTGTAAAGCCTTTGCCAGTTGACAGTCGTGTTTGGTCGAGGCTATCATCAGGGTATCACCAAGATAATGAATGAATTGTTCAAGACTTAGTGTCAAGGCTGTATGACTTTCTATAGGTTGAAAAAATATGAAGCGCCTTTCTGCACTAAGACAGGGCAATCATTAGAAAAAATACATTATTATATGTTATTTACTTACTATGGGACTGGCGTTCTCATTTTGAATGTTGATCTGTCTGAGTAGCCTGCACTCATAGTCCTGATCCATGATGTCTGAAAACCAGATAAACAAATTAACAGCAATTCAAACTTGTGTTCTCAAACTGTGGCTAAAACAAAAACTTCTGTTAAATAGTGATTACTTTTTGTGTTTTGATGAGACTGTTGCCTGATAAAGTACTTACTTATGGTCTAAAAATGTAACACTACTGCTGCAAAATAAGCAATTCTTTTACACTTTTTATCAAAAACAACAACAACAACACAAGCCTACTGACTAATGGTTGACTCCACCCAAAACTGTGTTAAGTTTTCCATATAAACAATATAAAAAAGAAAGAAGCAACACAAACTAATCAAATGAATTGATTATTAATTCATTGTAAGTATTCTCGGTTCAAGAAATTCATTAATAGACGGTTTCAGGAACAGTGACAAGTTTTTAAACTTCTACACGCTTTCTGAAAAACAACAATTCAATAAAAAAACGACTGAGGCGATCAGTGTTGCATTAAGCACAAGACAAGTATTACATTTGTGTAACTGAGATTTCATTCATATTTAAGAAATAAGAAAGCAATCCACTTCTTTAAGAAAGCTTACTTCTAATGACTCTCATAAACAGGACCACGTGGATACGATACACTATATTAAAGAAGCAAAAGTTAATCTGTTCCTCTGTAAAGATTACATTAGTTACAGTGCAGATGTTCGACAACACAACTTTAAGTGTCTCATCGAAACCAACATTATACTGCCATACTACTCGAACCGCAAGCATTCACTCGCTTCGTCTTCATTACAAAAACAACTGAAGCTTGTTTGTAATTGTGCCAATGAAACTAACTGATTCAATAATCCAATCACCCAATAAATAACAGGTTTGCTAATGCTAACACTAGCAATTCAGTAGGATGCGTTAGCTAACCGGCTAACATATTAGCAACATTGTTTGTTCTCCACCGACACCACTTTAAATACTTACCGTGCCCGGATAAACGCCTTCCGTTAAATGCCGTGACAGTCTTGGGTCAGTGTTGTTGGTTCTAGTTTGAATCGTTTGTTTTAATGACTTATTTTGCAACAAACGGAACACACACAAAATAACAAATGTTTTCTTTCACCGAGCGTTCAATTCGGGCTCGCACAGGATCACGGGAAGGATGTGACGTCACTGATTTTGAATCACACTTCTCTGCGTTGCTAAGGAAACATGGCAGTCACAACACTAACTGTTTTACTGTCCCCAAATCTTCATCATTAACCCAAAGCCGTACTAAATTACTGATGTGTTTTATGCTGATATTAACTGCTTTTGTTGATAACTGCATGTTTTTTTTCAGTCAGCATCTTTTGATAAGCGATTGACTTAATGCATTCTTTGTCAAATGATCAGCTTTACTTGACAGACCGAATAACTTTACATTTTGGTTTTATCATATTTCATTGTAGTTTCTGAATGACAGCCGACAAGAATGTACAACTCATTTTAAATGACTTTATTAGTAAAATAAAAGCGTTGCCAGTGAAACAAACATAACCGAACATGAAGTCAAAACAGAATGAAAATATTTATGTGCAAAAGTTTAAAATGAATACACATTCAATGACATGTTTTCTGGGGAGACTCCTGATTTAAAAATAATGACATACATATTTAAACAATTTCAGGATACAGCAATGCCACATAGTGAAAGGTTGAAAGCAAAATTTCTCCTCAACATTAGCAGCTACTGTGTTGTAGCCACACGGATGAAGAACTTAAAAAAAAGTCATGTTACAAGTCACGAGCAGTTTGGCCCAACAGCTTAGCTAAAGGAGTCTGATACAAAGTGCCACATAAAAGGTACAGTAAGTTCAAGTCAATTACTGAAATTAATGTAAAAAAAAAAAAAACTCCCAGATGTGCAAAAGTAGTTTAAAAAGATATAGCTCTAAATTAGCTGGATTATAAATGAAAATATGGATCACATTAAATTATTTCTCAAAATGAAAAAAGGGTAAATTGTGGCTCAAATCAACATCAAAGGGCCCATGCAGTCAAAAATACAAAATGTTTTAAAGTTTAAGATATCCAATAATCCTATTCTTTTCCATAGGAATTATACATCTTATTTTAGCATCTTTTCCACTCCTCTCCACTGCACTAATGTATTTTGTAGGCTTGTTTATATTAGTTATTATCTGAATATTTTATTTTTTGAATGGTTGTACACAGGGTGCAAAGATAACCAGTCAAAACCTGGTCAATAAAGCTGATCTGGATCCAGTGTGCGTTTACTTCAACACAGTCGTAGCTGGTTTACTTAGTTAATATCAGTTGTCAACAAATATATTCTGGATTCACATCATTTAACACACTTGTGTTTATGATACAGACAGACAGTATTGAAAAAGTCACAGCTAAAGCTTGACAGCACCATTACAACCAGATGCTCTCAGTCACATTGTCTAGAAGTACAGCATGTCCAGTAAAAATATAGTATAAAACATGTTTTATACAGAAACAATAAACCCAGGCAGAACTTGAATGTGAAAAAGTAAGTGGTGTATAAAATCCCACAAACTCAGTTGTTACCTAAATGATTGATATTAAGAAATGTTTCAAGTGATCCATTTGCAGAGCTCAGGTACTTTACCTTAACATCCACTCTGTAAGTCTGGAGCAAGCCTTTAAAACATTCAGAGCAAAACAAAATAAACAAAGCTTGTGTGCTTACATCATAGATTTCAAACCAATGGAGTGAATAAAGACAACTTTGAATGTTGAAGATGCAGGTTGAACTAAAATGAAAAAGTGGAATATCTGAACAAAGGACATTGTTTTACAGGGAAGAGGTATCTCTCATCATCAGTTGCAGGCCATTGCTGACCTGGAAGCGAGCTTCATCTGATATGCCGTACTGCTCCAAGGGGTCCTAAACATAAGGAACATAACAAGTAAATTAGCAGAAGCAGAATAAAGATATTTTACAGATCATTTTAACAGCAACATCACACACTAGACCATTCTTCTGCACTATGCCTTGAACAAGTTTCATTGGAAACTATTTTTCTTTACACTTAATAAAATACAAATCTAAAACCTCTACGTCTTTCTCTAAGACCCATCTATCTTCTGCCAGCATTTGTGATACTGAGTATCAGTTGGTGGAGCCTGGCAGACAAACACTTTACACTTCACTTCTTCCCAGTATGTTGGGTAAAGCACCATCTCTGTTACATTAAGTGTCTGAGTGTGCTACTTTGGGTCTTACCTTGCCAGTGAGCCTGTGGATTTCTGTTCTGTAGAATATCAGGTTCTTCCTCATGAACTCGTAACTACAGAGATAGGATGAAAACATTGGGGTAAGAAAGAAATAGGGTATCAACTTGACATGTAACATGGTGAGGATAATCATCCGTTTCATTTTTAACGTGTTTTAAGTCAGTACTTCCTTTGAGTGAAATTTAAGACTGTTTTATAAAGAACATCTTGAAAAACATGGAAAAAGTCACTCTAGCTGCATAGATACCAACAATCCTCAACACTTTACCTGTTATTATTTGAACTGAGAATGTAATACTATAAGTAATCTACTGTGTTTTAAATGGATATATCAGGTAATGTCAGGTTTTTAAACCCACATGAACTTGATCAAATAAGATTAAAAACACTCTTTCCTACCTGGCTTTGATGATGGAGTCTATCCACTCGCCACACTGCTCCTCTGAGTCACACTCAAACAGGTACTTCCTTTCCGCTTCATCCAGAAATGCTTCAAAGAGAAACACACAGAGTTACACAGATCCAAAGCCAGTACACAAACAGTAACTGCTAGATAAAGAAAGGCCTGGCAAATAGTTTATATCTCTGATATACTGTATGTTGTTGATGTGGATTAATTACAGATAAATCTGTATCAGTGTAAATTGTGATTTTCTTTGTAATGCAATTTTTTGTTTACTGTATATTATTATATCAAGCTAAACAGGGTCTACTTTCCCTGCTGATTCTGCCAAGCCTATTCCTTTGGCACACTAACCATTAGGTTACAAATGCCACATAATGCTAATTATTTTACAGAAAATATCCGAAATAATCATTGAACTACAAATTGTGTGTTTACATTTGCCAATAACACTCTCATCACTCTCTGCATAACATATAGTAATAATAATAATGTAATAATGTATTAAAAAAACCCATTGATAAATGTATTTTGTTTTTTGAAGAATGCAGCCCTTGGTGTCATTTCATAGTCATGCCATGCTAATATTGATGCCTTACCCTATGATATACAGTAGATCTATAATAGTCTGTAAACCCCATATTGGTGGGTCTAAAAAGCCATAAATAATGGACTTTGACACACGTATCTATTGTTCTTCAGTGACTCATTAACTTCATAGTTTGAACTAGAAAGCATTTGACAAAGTGTAGTTTTGACTGTGTCCCTCTTTCAATGCTGTAGTTCACCAAGAATTGGTGTTATGGGCAGGCATAGTTATCATCAGTACTGTTGATTATATTCATTTGGTTGGTATTTAATGCGATAATTATTCTGCTAGTGGTTATATTGATGCTTGTTCAAAATGTTTTTAGTATTCAACTGTCCTGTAACATTAGTGAATGGAATAGGATATGTTTTGGGGGGGATGAATGTCTGATAGACAGGATTTAAGTTTCTAAAAAAATTAAATGTCAAGGACACCCTCTGCTGGCAGTGTGTAACATAAAACCTCTCAAGGGTTCTGAAGGTTTTTATTTTACAAGTCATTGGGGGGCTTCACTGCAGCCAGCACTGAGCTGACTTTGTCTTGATTTCAATGTGTAGATACATACTTTACAAATATGAGTACTTGAATTTCCCTCGGGATCAATAAAGTGTCTATCTATCTATCCATCTATCTATCTATCTATGAGCCACTGCCAGCTGCTTTGTTAGAGACTCCATCAAAATGACTTCTGTAGTTTAATTAGTCCTAGCCTGAGCCACAGCCCCTTACTGTGAGTAGACCGTCATTAAAGTAAATCCTATTTGTGAACATTGTTTTTCTTCCACAGTCATTGTTTGTTGTATCATTTTTGTTATTACTCTTTATGAAACGTTCCAGCCCCAGCTAGATAGTTTAAATATTTGGTCTTATTCAGCGGATGTTTTCCAAAGTCAAGTAACAGACGTGTGAGAGAGTAGAATAATGTCCTTGGAGCAGTCTCTATTGTCAGGGTGGTTTGATGTGTAGTGCTGTCCATGGTGTTGGCCCAACTGTTTCGTCACCACTTCTGACTTTGTCTTTCATTTATAATAGGATACATTACATCTATGTCCCTGTTTGGGATCAATAAAGTACATTTACTGTATCTATCAAAGAAACAGGTGTATCATACTTCTGACATAATAAATACATTTTGACTGGTTTGTGAAAATAAGCATATAAACGTTGTTGTAGCTCTGCTGGTGCTATGTAAAAGAAATCCTTTCAAGTGTTTTGGTGAACTATTTGCTGTGACTCTGTTACTGTATGAAGAGTTTGAAAACGATGACTGTTTTATAGGCTGTTTTTCTTCCTGGTGCCAGGCCTGAGCTTACCAATAGAGAAGATCAAGTTGTCCTCCTTCTCCACCCGACACTGCTCCAGCAACAAAGCACCTATTGGCTGAAAAGATAAACAACGGCTTCAATTTTGGATAAGGCATGGTCGTGTCCCTCGGTGATATGGACACATAAAGAAAATACTGAAACAATACAGGTGTTCAATCATTGACTCAACACACCTCTTCCTCATCTGTCCGGAAATAAAATAGGAAGTTTACGACCAGTTTCACCAGCCTCTTCTTCACCACTGAGAGAGAAAGAAACAAGTCAGTGTTGGCAGAGTTGTCATGACTGTTTGTGGTTGTAGTTTCAGCTGCTGCTGTCCTGACTACATGACACGGAAGTAGCTGTGATAATAAACCGTGTTACCGTCTCCTTTCTTTGGTCCTCTCATCCCCAGCTCAGCTGCCTTCTCTGAGGGCTGGCGGCTCAGAGACATCAGCTCCTTCTCGTTGAAACGCATCACTTTATGCTCACTGGCGCAGTAAAACTTGTATAGAAAGCACACTCACACACCTGCGTCCTTTTCACGACTACAACACGTAAATGATCATGCTAAGATAATAACAATGTGCCAGAAGCGCTTACTTCTTACGTATATGTGTGTCCTTTAAAAGTCGCTGTGTCGCCTTCTGATGTTCTCGAAATGTGAACGAGTATGTTTGTATGACATGTCTACGGTAATTTGTTGGACAAGGAAATCCTGCTGTGAAGTGTTTCGTCTTTCCTCTTCATGCCAGTCATGATCGGACACTCCTCCCGGACAGCAGTGACACTCAAAGCTGGCAATAGTACGGTAGTCGCCGAGGGTCAAATTTAGCAACGAACGGAACGTGATGGAGGATGTGTATCAGTAAGCTCAAGCTGTGTATTAAATCCTGGTCATGATTGCGTTAACAGTGCGCTTATAACTTCATTCAGTCCAACAGATTTATAAAATTGTTGATGGGGCTTTTCAACAAAAAAAACAACATGTAATCGTTTAGAAAATAAAGCACGGTATATAAACAGTCACTTGCTCCAATCCAGTAGGGGGCGGTCTTACACCGGGAAATAATTATAAACCTTGTGTGAGGAAGTCTACTAGGCATGCGCAGTACACATTTACGTTTGCATGATCCTAACGTTGTGGAGTTGGTGAGTGTTTGAGAGACTAAGAACCCAGTTTATCACATTAATTCAATGAATGATAGTCGAGGTTTTTATCCGTTACTAACATATCTACTATCACATATCGGCCTCACGAAGTTTGACTTTTCGTGTTTAAATCTTTACTAAGCCGAAGCATTGTTAGCCTAGCATTAGCATTAACGTTGTGTATTCAGTAACATTTCTCAAACAACATGCATCAAGTTGGGTTCGATTTTTATTTATATTGGACTGATACGACTTATAATTTCACACGTTATTTAATTTGCCAAGAAAAAATGTGTTGGTATTGTCGTGCTGTTTATTTATGTACAATAATAATATCTTATATAAACGTACACACGAGATGAATTTATAATTAAACTGGGTTTTGAGAACCAAAGTGAAGTTTCAATAAGGCAATTACAGAGTTATGGTTTGTCTTTTTAATCTGATGTTGTGGTGTATCTAAAGGTTACTTTGTCACGATGAAGTTGCTTTTAGTATTTTTATAACAGCAACAACAGTCTTTCTCTATTTACAGCCTTGGCAATGTTGTATTCTTTATTTTTCCTCAGATAAATCCAGGACAGGTCCAATAAATACACCAATCCAGTGGTAACTGGGAAAATTCACTCTGTGACTGAGCCCATCAATTGCAAAAATGGATTTCCAGCATCGTGCTGGAGGGAAGACGGGGAGCGGTGGGGTGGCATCTTCCTCTGAGAGTAACCGTGATAGGCGAGAGCGGTTACGCCAGCTGGCTCTTGAGACCATTGACATCAACAAAGACCCCTACTTTATGAAGAATCATTTAGGATCATATGAGTGCAAACTTTGCTTGACTCTTCACAACAATGAGGTGAGGGTGCCCACGATGATTGGAACAAGACTGTTTTATTTTATCTTTTTTGAGTATTTTGTTAATAAGAAAAAAACTGCTATCCTCTTTATTACAGGGAAGTTACTTGGCTCACACACAGGGAAAGAAACATCAGACCAACTTGTAAGTCCACATCTCGTCTATTTTGCGTAACATGGTGCACATTAAAATCTCACTGTTGCATCGTCTCTATTGTCTGGTTAACAACAATTTTTATGTACCAATAATCATTGTGACTATACTGATTTAATTTTACCCTGCATCCCCATGTCTTTTGATAAGCACATGTCCTCTATCTTTGAACTGTGGTGGATCATTAGCTATATAATGGTTTTCAAAACCTTGTTTCTATCAGAGCACGGAGAGCAGCCAAGGAGGCAAAGGAAGCTCCTGCTCAGCCAGCTCCAGCAAAAGTAAAAGTTGAGGTCAAGAAGTTTGTCAAAATTGGTCGTCCAGGATACAAAGGTGGGGTGGCTCAGAGATTATGAATTGGTGTAATCATCCTTTGTTTGGGCTGTTTCTGCTGTCCAAGTACATATGCTGTGTTTTAACTTATAATTTAAATTCTTCTTTGTAGTAACCAAACAGAGGGACCCAGAGACCGGACAGCAGTCCCTACTTTTCCAGGTTTGTGAAATCAATATAATGGATATGCTTGATATCCAGCTGTCTGGTCCACATGCTTAATCTGTAGGTGTTATTTAAATTTGCTCTATACAACATGTGTCAGTCAACATTACTTTTAGCCATAGAGGTCAGACTGTCGAAGAAAAATTAATAAAAAATTCTTTCTGTTCATCAGATTGATTACCCAGAGATTGCTGAAGGAATTGGACCGAGGCATCGTTTCATGTCTGCTTATGAACAGCGCATCGAGCCTCCTGATCGTCGCTGGCAGTACCTGCTCCTTGCTGCCGAACCATATGAGACTATCGCCTTTAAGGTGTGTTAAGAGTTGTATTTTTCTTGTGCTTTTTATCTATTTGTGTTTTTGCTGTGAGTTAACATGAACATTTTTGATCTTTCAGGTCCCCAGTAGAGAAATCGATAAAGCAGAAAACCGCTTCTGGACCCACTGGAACAGAGAAACCAAACAGGTACTGATGAGCTGATTAACATTTATTCATACAAAGCCTGTCTTGGTATTAGGTTTTAGACTTTTGTGTTTTTCTTTTTTCCTCTTACAGTTTTTCCTGCAATTCCACTTCAAAATGGAGAAAGCTGTCACTCAGTCCAGTGGGCCAGCCCCTCCTGCGAGTGTCAAGCGTCCTCCTCCTCTCATGAGTGGGGGTGGACCTCGCCCACCCAGTGACAGTTTACCCCCTCCCCCACCAGGAGGGATGTCCATCCCCCCTCTCCCACCTGGTGCACCAGGTACCCCACATATGCCCCCTCGGATGCCCATGCCCCCCATGCCAATGCGACCACCTCCTCCCGATGGCCTCACAATATCTAATAACTGAGCCCTGACCGGTTTTTCATGTTTTATTTTCTGAGGTGAAGTCAGACTGACCTGCTGGTCTACAATTACAATCTCCTTGTAAACATTGTAGGATCACAAAATTTGATTATTCCCAAAAAGGTTTGAGCCCACATTTTATGATACTTTTTTTTTTTTTAGTTAATGTAAATGTGTAGGTCCAGCCCATGTGATCACACTGTTTTGTACAATACTTTGAATCTGCATTTTAAGCTATGACTCAAAATAGCTTATCTTTTAAGATTCTGTTTTTGTAATAAAATTCTGTGGAGAGGAAAATTCGAGTCATTGTATTTATCAAGGTAATCACATACACACTTTTCAATGTGTCAGTATTTTCATGTGATTGGTTCACAGCAGAAGAGAGAAAAAACAAACAGAAGGTCGGAAAACAACATTTAAGATCGAAATAAGTTTGATGTGCCAGAAATAAAAGCAGAGTCTCTGAAGATATGTATGGAGGGAAATGGGTCAATTAATAACTGCTGAATCTAGATCTGTAGTTTACCAAGTTCAGTGCTTTTTTACTACTTCTATTACTGAAATGTAACCGGTGACACGATTTTAAGCAATTTGATTTTAGATGAAGAACTTTCAAAAAACATGTAATTTATAAAATGACCAAGAAAATGTGAATCTCCAAACTGGAAACTCAAATGTATACAACTCTGTTTCTGTGACAAAACTAGCATAAGAATCTGTTAACAACTTTAACAAACCTTATCTCCTTTAACACATTATTGAATAAATTCATTTGAAAATTATTGAGAAAATGTAATTCTGTCTGTGAAAGAGAAACAAAGAAAACATCCTATCCCTTTAGAATCGTCTTCTTTACCACCATTTTTTTAGTTTTCTTAGGCACTGCCTCTTCCTCTCCTTCCTCTGTTTCTTCATCACCTACTTCCTCATCAAGTTCCTCAGATTTATCTCTTTCTTTCTTCTTTTTGTATTCTTCATCCTTGGCCTTTTTGGCTCTTTTGTCCTTTACTTTTCCCTCTCTTTGCTTCATGAGCTTTTTGTCTAGTTGCTTGTTTCTCAGACCCTTTGATGCTCGTGCTGCTGCTCCTCTCTTTGACTTTCCTCTTTTAACTCCTTCGTCGTCTTCATCTTCTTCATCATCATCTTCATCATCAAGGTCTGGCAACCACCACAACATGACTTCCCATAGTGTTGTTTCAGGCTAAAGGGGTTAGATCACATGAAGTTACTCAGTAAAATCAAGTCAAAAATGAAGTAGTATAAGTCAACCCTTTTACCTCTGCAGGCTGTCCTCTGTGTCGTAATGCACCTGGCCGTCTCACTGTCAGTTCGACTTCCTCTTCCTCCTCTGCTGGCCCATTTCCTCGCATGGTTTCTGTTTGGTAAAAGACACCATTGAGTCACAGAAGATGTATTTTTTTTTATCAATGGTCCCACTTTTTTGTTTACTTGCCATGAAGCCTCTGAAAGCCTGAGGAAAGCACCAGGATAGTTATGGCCACAAACAGACAGCGGTTGAGAGTGACATTTTCCCATGGTGTTTCAATCTGGACCAGGTTTTGACTGGACACCGTTTTAGGCAAGATTGCTAAAGAAAATCACAAAAGGGAGAGGTTTAATTTGAATAGAGAATTGTAAACAATTAATAAAGGCTAGCATGAGTTGGACTGGATTTACTCACTTGTTCTGGGAAGGCTGGGTTCTCGGGGTAAAGTCTTGGGTTCTGCTCTCAGTTGCTGTGGTGCCATTTCCTATTAGAGTTTAATATAGGATTAGAATCAAATAGACTAGTAAACTAGGGTTTCAAACACAATGAACATTTGATTATGTTTTTCTACTTACCTCTCTGACTTTTCTTGTAGTATACATTTCTGAAACAACAGAATAACAAATGAGGATATAATTAACCTTAGAAGAAAAAAACACCATACCCTCGATCTGGAGCTATCAACAATTCATTAATGTATGGCATATTTAGACATCATTTCTGGCTTACATATTCCTCACTATATTACCCTCAAAATAACACAACACAAACATTAGCACTGAGCTCAATTTAAGGATTCAAATTAATTAGTTTTTTTAAAATTACAAATAAGAGCAAAAAAAAAACCAAAAAACAATAATCCAGCTCATAATTTAAGTTAATTAAATAGTGTAGACATTTAGCCTATATACTTTAATGAAATACATTTGATATTTCAAAGTTTGGGAGGATGCTAGCAGTTTTTAAATTAGCATTTAACACAGCGGCATTATCTCGAGCTGAGGCTAATGGGAATTTCATGAGTGTATAGGCGTGTTGTGACTATACAGTAAATAATAATGTTGTGACTTGTGACATACACAAATATGGAAGAAATATGCCATATTCATGTGGCAGGTGTTTTCCACTGAGTTTAAGTTTATGGTGACAACTTTGAATATTGCTTAATGTCCTTGCTGTGCTCCAGGTTTGCAAATAGTATTGATGTCTGTAATCTGACAAAACTTTACCAGTTTCTTTCAGTTGATCAGCTACTAGAAAAATAATGGAAACCAAGAGAAAACCAGGCTAGAAGTAAAACAATGATATTTAACAATAACTCATCAGCTAATTTTAGATGCAAGCTCAAGGACCATTTCTCAGCTAAAATAACCATTTTAAAGTGAAAAAGTAACTAGCTAACTGTATATCTAGCTAGCTAGCTTTTTCCTCTGAATATGGCAGCACTTTCTCACTATTCACTGTCTTTTTGCTAATCAATCTGTAGGCGGTGAGTGATGATGGTTACATATAAGATGGCAGCCGTGTGACTAGAAGAATTTACAAGTGTTGGTTGAATTCAAATGTTGACCTGAATCTGACACAAGATAAAAAAAAAAGTGATCACCAAAGTCAGCATAAGCTACTTATCCTCTGGGGCAGTGCTGTACAAATATAATATCTGGATGTGTACTCCTATATGGTCTTTGAAGACATTTTAATGCTCTGTCTCACAAGGGGGATTTTGTATTTTAAAGGATTGAGGCTGATTACACCCACCATCCAGTCAGCACGACTGAGCTGCATTATCACTGTGCTGCATGTCTATGACCAGGAGTCATATTTCAGCTCCCTGTGCTGCTGCTCCAAGGTATTTATAGAGTAGTACAATATATGTACAATGGATGAAGGCTTTTATTTGTATTCATTACTGTTGTGCTTGAGTGTGTGTCTGTGTTTTGTGTGTGTGTGGCCACCTGGTCTCCGGATCTGTCGAACAGGCTTCTGTGGAGGAGAATCTGCTCTTGGTGGCCCTAACTCCTCCTCAAATGTCTCATAGCTTTCTTCCATCCCTTCCCTGTGAGAAGGAAGGTAATAAGATCAACTAAAACTGAGTTTGCTGAACATGATTCGGCAGATGAAGAATGTATACAACACAAAGCTTTGAACAATGCTGTGTCAGACGCCAGGCAAAGGACTTTTGGTATTATAAGAAATGCTTTGCTTGCCAGCTTTAGCAGTAACAATATTATTTATTTGTTTGAAATAATGTAGTTCTTTTCAGCATTATTCACCTTCACTAAAGAAATAAGTTATCTTGTATCTCACTAGTTTCATTTTGGGGAAACAAAAAAATTCAAGTTCAAGGGCAAATTGTCCAGTTTGTAGAGACTGGAGCAGTTTCTTGACCTTCACATTTACAGATGAAAGCAGTAAGGCCTTGATGTCGTGTATGACATTTCTACACAGGCACAGAGCTAATGTCCTAGCAACCCTATAAATAGACAAAGCAATACCACTGGAGGGATAGATGGGTACACGCTGAATATCAATGCATAAAAAGAAACGGGCTGTTACCATTGTGCCCCTAATTATACCCTAGGTTATAGGCTATCAGATGCTGAAGGCTAAACTTTAAACCTCGCTGAATGAAGGACCTACCTGCCTCAACATTTGGGGTCCCTTGGGTGGCTTCGGAGGAACCTTTGTCACTGAGCCTGTTGTTTCTCTGCAAAGATGACAGCAGTCACACGCTGAACCGTCTGACAGCCGGGCACAGGTGCCAGAGAAAGAAAAAGCAGTCAGAGGCGTTCACTGCACCATACAGCTGTCAAATCCCAAGAGGGACTAAGCAGTAGGAAACTAAAAGGACAGTATACCAAGTTTTGGAAAACCCTTTTTCCATGTTGTAAAAATCTTTTCAGTATTTGAGGAATTAAAATTCACCCATCACACAGCGCAAAATGATTCAACACTTAAAGCATTACCTTTTTTTAAGGAAACTCATGGAACCAAAAAAGAGAAATGTATTTTAAATGTTTTGTTTGGAGATAATAGTTTCCTTTTTACATTACATTAACACTTTTTTTCTATATTATATATATATATATATATAAACACAGATGTATATATATATATATATATTATACTTCTATTCTATTATACCAGCAGAGGGCGCCACTGGACTTTTTTAAAGACTTCTTGCTCAAGAAATGAAATCTGTCAGACAGACTAAATGTCACAGAGATTAGCAGAAGGGCTGACACATTATCTTTTTTAAGCGCTGACAAGGAGTTGCACTCTTTTTATCCAATACGTAACTCACATGATCATATTTCACATATTTCAGTGTTTTTTCTTTGCTATAATGTTGCCCCGATGCATCATTCTTCAAAATGTAACCACCCTGAACGAGACAAGGGAATATTATCTGTGTTGTAAAGATGTCTGAAAAATTCCGCAATACTGTGGCTGATTACAATCAGCAATGTAAACAGATGTAACGGTGATCAAGTTTTATCAGGGTGAGGTGGTTGCAGGCCACCTTTATGAGGGAGGGGGAGGAAGTGTTGGTAAACAGATATGTGTTGATGTTGATGACTCACACCTTTGTTGGGAGTCTGCCCAGCTGAGTCAAACATCTCGACACCTATACCTACTATATCACTTCATATTGTTTATGCTCAGCAGCCTTTTCCTGGGATAGAGTGACTACTAAAAACAGGGCTTTAAAATGCTAACCAGAACTGCAACATGTAATGAACAGACACAACAGCTAGCCAACTCTTTAAAGGTGCACTATGGAGTTTTGGTAGAGAAATGTGGAAGTTGGAGAAATTAACAAATTCTGTGTTATATTTTCATGACTCTATCCACAAACTGTCCTCAGGGGAACATGTGGTCCCTGTAATACTGTTTGAAGATAAAATGCTACGAGAGAAGTTATGATGGGGGCCTGCAACAGTGATCCCTTAACTCTCCTGGTAGCTTTTTAGCTGCAAACAGTTTTCAAGGACCAATTTGTGTCTTTGAGTAAAGTATTTAGTTCCAAATGACCAAATATACATAGTGCACCTTAAAATATAAATATACCTGATAAACATTGTAATGTGAAATTAATAATGTTTTAAAAGCATAATAATGACAAAACATTTCGTTTCTAGTTTATTCTCCATGTTGAATTAAAAAAAGCTCTGTCAGCATAAGGATATGATGCATTTTTCAGAACACAAAAAATATTCAATAAACAAAAAAATGAATACCTTTAACTATTATGAAGTCAGTTTGCATTTGACTTTAACGTAGTGCTGGTCCAACATAAAGTTGTTTTCTTCTCAATGCATTTATTTGCAAAGTCATAGTTGCAGGAAAATACTTCTTTAAAAGGCAGTAACACTGAACAACACTCAACTCATAATTCCTGCTTATTATGAGTTTAGCTGCAGGCTGTATTCACAAGATACATACTCTCCCCTCTTTTTTTCTCAACGTTTATTAATCCAGGACACCACAGTTCATCAACTGTGGATGAAGTTACATTTGATTGCAGTAGATACATTTTCCCAAATTAGGTCTCAATTATCACAATATCAATAAAAAATCTAAACACTTTTCTTATTTATAAGCACATGATGTGGAAATGTGTCTGGATTGAGTCAATGTCCTGAAGTGTTTCAAGGGCGGAACTGGATGGGCAAAGACTGCCTGCAGGTACGAGTTCCAGATTGAGACACTGGTTTAGCTTTCTGCTCCTTGTTGTCCTTACATAATTGGGACTGTGCTCTGAAGGGCACAGTGACTGTCCAGCACCCAGTGGGAGCTGCTCTGCCACTGAGGAGTATGCTGGAGCGTAAAACAACATTTACTTTTTGGTCTGTCTAGAGCTTACAGACTAACACAACTTATTGGTACTTGAGTTATATTTGTACTTAACTTTTGTGTTTAGATTCACAACAAAAATAGATTTCCCAGAAGAGGGACTGTAACATAAAATCCAGGGACAAACACAGAGAAAACATAGTACAAGCTATAACTTAAGAGATGTATTCAACACACAAGGAAAACATAAATTACTTAAATTAACAGCCATAAACAAGCTTAATCTCAGTCAGAAAAGAGAAGCCCATCTCATACAAACAAACACAAAGACACTCAAGTATATGTTAAGACACCCTTGTTCTCAAGAAGTATGCACTTGTTCAATTGATAATTGCTTCTTATAAGTAAAATTTCATTTTACTTAAGCACTTGCTAGCCTTATTTCCCATGTTAACTGTTTTGCACCAATACACCAAGACAAATTCCTTGTATATATAAATGTATTTGGTATATATAAATGTATTTGGCAATAAAAAACAATTCAGCCTCAGAGCTGGGTAGTCTTTATAACATTGATGCTAAAAGTTGATGTGTCCTGAGCTGCAGACCTGAGATTTGTCAATTACTTATGGCTTCAGAATGCTTTAAGTAAAGTGTCTGTTCTATGGTGTCAAAAACAGGGTCATATGTTCCTTCCTTTATACTTTCCAATCTCAGTGTCAGGTTAGCAGTGTTGATTCACTTCTCTTTCCAACACATACATCACCTGTCTGTTGTTTATTGTTTACAAGAGTGCAAATGCAAGTGCAGATTTAGATTCTTTGTCATTCTTTATTGTGCTCTGTCAAGGGAATTTGTCTTTATAGTCTGTACTCCAAGAAACCTCAAAACACGGTACAAACAGTGAAGTAAATTACATTAAAATAAGTCTGTTTCAGTGTGTCAGGCCTTCAGATTAGTTTTCTTTAACTTTCGGGGAAGTAACAACTTTTCTTTATTAGTAGCATACAGAACCCTTCAAGTTACTGAAGGTTAGTTTACTTTTACTTCTTTGATTTGAGACTGGATTTGCTTCAATTTAACGCCTTAAAGATTTTTTGACAAGAAGAATATCTTACATTTTCTGCCCCTGAATTTCCTACCTCTTGCAAGTTATTCATAACTTCCAAGTTATTTTGTAGGATAAAACAATACATATTAAAATATGATCTTGTTACAGCTGTCACCAAAATGTCAGTACTGCAGAAGGAAACAAGACTGTAGGGAACAAGGATGTGACAACTGGGACGAACACTGGGTACCAATGAGGTACGGTGCTGTTAACAGAGCAGAACTGGGATACCTTATAGTGTAATAATAGCACAATATTTTTTCACTGACATTATATGCTACCACAATATATATACTAAAGGACAAAAACAATCAAAACTGATGATTTTTCCTTTTTTTTCTGTCAGTTTTGAAAGCCTGTTTGTTTCAGATGTGGCTTTGGCAGCAAAGCTACACCCACACTCAAGCTATTTATAATGCATGTCCTCTACTTCATTGAATGATTTTTAAAAACAAAAGTTGAGAAAAGGCGCTATTATTCAGTCATTCAGCCCTGTAGGAGATCGTATTTGGCAGGCTAAGAAAGAAAACTATACTTTGTCAAGCATGCAGCTAGTTTCTCCATAAGGGCAAAATATGTCATTATTAAGTCAGATAGTACTTTAACAATCTATAACGTGTTAATAGATAAGAGTGTGTCACCACTAATCTGAGTGTTAAATGAGGTGCAGCAAAACAGATATATTTTCCAAGTTAAAGAAATCCAGGGGATCACAGTGTCTTGGGTCTTTTCCAGCTGCAAAGATGCGAGCACTGAGCAACATAGATCTTTCTTGATAACAATTTTAGCAAAACTATTTCCAATCAAGTTCTATGCAGGAGCATTTTCCAAAAAATACCAGGATAATCACAGGATCATCATCATTCAGCATATTTTTTTATTGTCCTGCAATTGTTTTTTGGGGGGGTTTTTTTACATTCACGCTTTGTCTATGTTATAATTTACTCTACACCTTTCTAACATTAATGTTCCCTCTTGACCTTGTAAACAACAAAAAGGGAACTTTAGTCATAAAATTTGTACTAATATTTTTTACTCTTGAAAGTCCCAGAATGAGCAGGTCATTGAGCTTTGATTAGATATCTGAAAACATTTCTGGATGTTCCACACACATCTGGGGGGGACTTAGTGCAAGACCTGAAGCATTGTTACTGTGTCATGATTAAACAATAAAAGGCCAACCCAGAAGGATCTGGGTTGGCCTGTTTGATGAACGTGAACCTGTAGAGATGAAGAGGAAGCTGTCAAGATACATAACAGAAGAAAATAATAAATCCTCTTTGCTATTTCTGCAATCTCCAGTTTATGTTATTGAAACATCTCCACTCTGTTCTCTTCATTGACTAAACCGGCTTTGAAGCAGCATCAGCGCATTTAATTCTGATTGTTAACATACATGTTAGGTTTTGTTTTAGGTGGACCCCAAAATGCAGAGACAGAGACGAACACAAGTGGTTTAACCAAAAGATATTTAATGTTCCAAACCAAGGAGCAGGCAGTGAAGGCAGGAGGCTGGCTGGCTCAACGATCCAGGAGGCACACCAAAAAACTAGAAAAAAGGAAAAACATACGATCAGTCCAACTGTTCCAAAAAACGAGAGCACAAAAACCACAAGAGGTTATCAAACAATATGCTGGAAGGCAATACGTGACCACTACCGAGTAATACGGAATTATCTGGCACAGGAGTAGGGTGACAGCCAGGTTTATATGGAGGGGTTGATTAGATGGGAGACAGGTGTGCCTCGTCTGCTGCCTGGAGGAGCCAGCCACACCCCCTGCCACTCACATACCTGCAGAGGGAAAAAGGACCAGAGAAGGGAGGGGGAGAAAAGACAACACACACAGAAAAAACAAAACAGAACTGAAACCTCACAATACAAGGGACAAGCATTGGTTACATGTTGAAAAGGATATGGAAAAGATGTCCATCACATTGCAGTGTTTTACATATTAAGTTGAATGTGTTTGACATGATTCAGACTGCTTCCTTGACTTGTGTGGTGTTTAAGGAGACTTAATCATATTCTATGCACACATGTCCAAGTGCTTGCATGATTGATCATTTGCCTAGCCAGCAATACAGCTACCTTTAGAGACTTTAAAGTGTATGCATACACAGAGGTGAACCCATATGTACCTTTTATTTCCTCAGACTTAGAAATTATTATTATTTTTTATTATTATATTTTAATCTGTTTTGCATTTGTATTGCTTCATTAACTTTGATTTTGAGTCGGACTAAACCAGCAGCCATCCTTTATCAGATAGCCTCGCAGGACAATCTGCCTAACTTCCAGCTCCATGTGTTAAACATCTTCCCTCTCAGATGTGCTGATAGTGTAAAGACCTGTGTTTGAAGAGGAGTAACACTGGATTCACAAGGACTGCGTCATCATTTGTGAAAGCTACACGCCTTTCACTTAGAATCTCAAACCAGAGCCATCGTGTTTTTCAGAGTCACACTGGGTCTCTAGTGGTTCTTTGTGTATCTTCAGGCAGCTCGCTAAGGCTTTGATCTTCCGGAGACCACAACATGTTTCTGACTGGGTCATAAGTGCAATATACTGCCGAGGGCTCTGCTGCAGCCGTGCCCTCAGGCAGATAAACGCTCACATGTCCAGTGTGACATGTCCCTCGTTTTCCCACCGAGGGAGGAATAAGGTCCAGAGAGAGGATTGAAAAACAAGCTGGAGTAGACTGGGACTTACTGGTGCATGAGGCTTGCACAAGAAATTCAATGATCAGAGAAAAAGATTCGGCAAAACATTGTTCCTATTTGTTGGCCGGGACCTGTTTCCCTGCATTGATCTTTTTCTCCAGATTTCTTCCAGCCTTGTTTCATCATTTTAAGACTAGTGCACAGAGATCAAGAGAAATATGATAAAAGCAAAGAAGAGAGAAGAGTAGTTGGTTAAAGATTGGATTTCTTAAAAGGCATGGAAAATCCAATTGGACTTGTTTGATCAGGATGATGAAGTTCTACCATCATATCCCTGCTACAAAGTCCTGTGTGTTTTTTGTGGTAATTTTATAACAAGGGGATATGAGAAAGATGATTTCTTTAGTTTAAACATTGTGCACATTATCTTTCCTTTATTCTGGTCCTTCTCTCCCCCCTTAATATTCACCTTTTAAGATATTTTCTGCATATTCCTTTTTATTTCTTGAGAAGGTATTTCTGGATTTTTGAACAGGGTATCCCAACAATAGGACACTGACTCATGCATGGATTGCCTGAAGTATAAGTGGCCACACATGTTTAGCAGCTATTATAGGTAGTTCTATTCCCCTGCAATAACAATGTGAAAAGCTCTTATTTCAAGTGAGATCAAATTTAGCAAATCAGCCTTTAGGGTGGCCTCTGTCACCCCAGGCCACCTCTTTATCACGCCCCTGCCAACTGAGCCACGATTGAGTGATGGACTCATTTTTGAGAAATGAAGTACTCCATTCTCACAGTCAAACACCTGCGACTTACTTTGCCCTAACATGTACAGTTTTCTCCCCCCCCCCCTCTCCTCCTCTTTGTCTCTCATTGTATCTGTAGGCCAAGCTTATTGATAGGGTAATTTGCCCTGAGATTGTACTGCCGTCTCCAGGGTGCTATGTGTATTAATTACCATCTATTCATCTGAAGCCGTTCAGCCTTTCAGCGTGGTTCCAGGCCGGTGCTTCACAGCTTCTGTTACGGTCCTAATGCCCGGGTAGAAGTGTGTGTGCCTGCGTGAGACGAGTAATGAAACCTCCTGCACCGAGGAAGAGTGATTTATTACTGCTCTAAAGTGATAACCATATTATGGGCATCTGAAGTAGTATCAGCCCAAGTGAGTCTGGACATGCAAAATATGTAGGTTTGGTAAGTTAATATCAAAGATTATACTTCTTACTCTTTGTCTTCATTGAACTCTTACACCCCCCTTTTGTTTTCAATACATGTTCGTGCAGGTTCATTGTTCACACTCAGGTCTATAATCAATAACTCATTCCAGTGTCGTAAAGTCATTATGAATTTGTGAACCTGCAAATCAATTTCACCTTTAATTTCGAGACAGCTAGACAGTTCAGGAGGATGGGGAGACAAACAGGAGGAGAAGGTTGTTTTTGTTTGCATAGACTGATAAATAATTGAACATGAAATTGTCTTATATTCATATTTCATGAAAAAGTAATCACCTTCTCTGTTTACGTTCTGCTATCTGAGACATTCAGTAGAGATGAACCTTTTCTTTTTTTCTTTTTGTTTTGTACAGTTCATCCAGCAATAGAGCATTACATCCCCTTCGCAGAATGTAAACCCCGTCTCATCATGTAACAAGAAGTTGCCTCTCCTTTTACGTGTTGGCTGTTAAAAGGAGTGGTTGCTGCATTGCCACCTCCTAAACCCTCCTCTTACTCATCCATCATCCTTCCTCCCTGTCTAATCATGGAGCCTACAAGCACTGAGCTTCTCTGTGTGTGTAAGTCGGAGCCAGCAGTGGCAGTGTCTAACCTGTGCATTAGAAAGATAATCTTCTAAGGCAAGATCATGTAAGTGTTATGTCTGACAAAAATATCCTACTTATGTGACTCTTGACTCAACTTAAATGTATTCCAGCAAAATATGACTTATTTATTTTATTGAAGTAAATTTTAGATGTAGGTTGATTTAAATAGGTATACACAACATGTGTTAAATCTGATTATTTAAATAAGTGTGAACTTCAGGTTCAAAGTGAACCCTATTATTATGTACTCCAATATTAACTCCACGCCCCCAAACATTATACTTTTCGCATGTTGTTCTTGATTGTCAGATGTCAAACCTAAGGGTTACTTAAAAATGATTTTCCAACTACTTAAATTTTCTGGCAACTTGGCAACATGCATTCTCTGATGAAGATCATGCAATAAGGTTGAAAGAACCAGAACTGCTCTAGGAACATCTTCAGCTAAGTCTGTCCTGCTATAATTAAGAAAGCACCTGCAAATCCTGAGAATGTTAAACGAGTGCACACACACATGTTCAGTTGTTGTTATAGTAGCAGTATCTTCCTTTTTAGATGTATCCTCTTTATTATAAATAACTGCATCCAGATCAAAACAATACAGCCTTGGGGGTTTCTTTGATCACTTTATTTGTTATTTAATCCTTTTATATTAACCCAATATTTTGTTCTCTATTTGTCTTTGAGGCACAAAATACGCATACTGTATACGTATAAATGCTATATGTGTTAACTCTTCAAGACAACAATGTGTGTTATACACAGTTTCGGTTTAGAGAAACATTCACGTTTTTAGGAAATACAAGAGAGCTAGGAGTCAATCCTGTTATTTGCTACTCTGATTTATATTCACGTCTGCTACATCTTATTTGAGATTTCACTCACAAAGTGTTTATCACAATGTTCCTTGCTGGTTTTGAATCATACTTCTGTGCCATCTTTCTCTTCTGTTCCTGAGATATTTTACTCTCCACTCCCCATGCCGCTCTCACTCCACAGTGTTTGTATGTGAGCAGCTTTCAGCCGGCCCCTGGTTGTCAACTGATTGTAGATAATTACAGCAATTTGACTGCAGCTTTCACAGCCAGTGATTTTCTGCAGGCACTTACAGAGGGGGAACATGCCAAGCAGAGACCCTCAAACTGCCTCTGTGGATAACTACACATACAATGGATCAGTGACTATGTGAGAATATAAGCATGAATCTAGCAGATGCAGTTACACATACTGTTTACAACTCTAATAGATGTTGAGATTACTGTTGAAACCTCAACATCTCAAGTTTAATCTCATCTGTTGAGGAGAAATATCAAAGATGTAATTATATTGTCTTTATAGCTCAGTTCCAATGGGGAAAAATAGAAAATCCTTTCCTGTGCCTTTAAGAACATTCAATCACTTCTCAAGGACACAAGTTTTTATATGAGATTTAACTAAAACCAAGTTTATTCATTTCATTAAAATGAATAAAATTACATACAACTAGACATATTTTTGTTGCATTTACGTTGGAGCTCTTCCTCGGCTTATTTTGCAGAGAAAGCCCCACTCTCTCATATATTATGAGACTAATCCTTGTTTGAAGGACTGTAATTGTTCTGGAGCTGTCGTACATTAGCTACAGGCCTCTCAGCTCAGTGCTATATCCAGAACAGTAGGAATGAGTCAGACTCTTTATGGTGACAGCTCTCCCCATCTTTCTGTCTCCCTCTGTTTCTTTCACTGCCTGTCTTACACTTTTTTTCTCTTCCACTTCCTCATTGTCTTCTTTTCTCTGCTTATTGTTTTCTCCCCCTCATCCCTCTCTTGCTCCCTTCCTTCACCTGCCCTCCTTCCTCCCTCATCTTCTGCTTACATAAGACGTGATGTGCGCAGTGACAGCCGAGACTTGAGGACTCATCACAACCCTCACTCAACAGGAACCCCCCTTTCTGTCTTTCTGTCTGCTTATTTCATGGGGAGCCATGACAGCTGCACACTTGACCGCAGGCTAAAGCGGATAATAGCAAGAGAGATCAAAGCAGAAAAAGACAACACACATGCACTTTCCCTCTCCATCTCTGTGCATCTCACTCACATACACGCTTTCTGTCTGACTCTCACTTGTCATACATGAGGCATTTTCTGTCATTTAGACCTAAACTTCAAAGCAATGATTTATTTTCTGGATTTTTTTCAGGGAATCACTGGACTCTGTCAGATGTCGCCTCTGTGTGACATGGGTTGGAAGCAAAAGAAGGACAAGTATACGTCTCTACTTAAGAAGCAACTAACAAGATCCTTAAATCCTTGGCGAAGTTTGAACTTCAAGACTAAATTAATGATACAAAACTGTGTGGCATGACTATATATTTGTATCAAACTAATGGACTCAAAACCATTCTTAAAATTGTCAGAACTTAACAGAAATTATTGTGGTTTGAAGACAGCATTATCGTGGATATATTCATGGACATGTTTTCAATTTATAGGAAAAGTGACAAGTGTGGAGTGGATGGTTGTATCACAATGCTCTATACTCAAAACATTCAAACTTGGCCCTCCTTTTGGGCTTATTGCCACCAGACATTTACTTCTTGTACGTACACTGCAAACTATCTCAGAATATAACATTTGTTGTAATGGAAAGTACGATAATTTAGCAAGCTAGCAAAGCTCACCACCAGTGTTTGGCACCTGCCGGTCCACCAGAAAGCAGGCCAACTCTGTGTCCCTGGGTGGAAGCCAACCCAAGATTAAACCCTTGTTTTGGAACAATCTTTATGGCGTTGCATTTCGCCTCACTATAATGACATTTTCTCTTCTTTACCACTACATTTGTATTTGAATGGCATTGAATCTCTAAATTGTATCTAAACACAAACTCATCTGCACACTGTTATTGGCTGGGAGAAACACTTCCACTCCATACCCAGGAATGTCCAGAGCCAACCAAATCATCCAACATCCAGACAGAGGACAAGGTCTCTGCAGACACAGTCACACAGTCACCCCGTCTATGTAAAGAGTTACTAATTTGGGAAAATATGGACTTATTTTTTTTTTTCAAAAGCAAAAATACAGTGACACAAAATAAAAGCTACTTAAGTTATTACACTGAGGCAGCCACAATGTACTTTGTCTATCAGCCTACATAAAACAGCTTTAGTCATTTTAAAAGCTGGCTAATAGCAACCTGTCTGATATTTGTTCGGCAACAGAGCTCCCATTATGACAGGCTAACAAGAACACAGTCTTAATGTGTGCCCTGATAGGATGTTTTCCCTTCTTTCTGTTTCAGCGCTGGTCTCAGTTTGAATTTATGGGCTGTAAAATGAGGTTCGCCGGAGGAAAAGCAGGGGATAGAAAAAGTATACGAAGGAAAGATGGCAGTAAGGAACGGTTATGTACTGAGCTGTGCCCCTGGTCTCCTTCAGGCTTGTGTTTCATACTCAGATTCACACAAACACACACACTGACATCGGCAATTGCTGCTTTTTGTTTATCTCACCACTTCAGGCACTGGGACAAGCCCGTCTGATTTCTCATGTGGGCTCACACATGTGAGTGTTTCCTGGCACCCGACTGATGATTTCTATAGCCTGTTTGTTGACTGTATATGCACATTAAACATGCCTGTGCATAATTGTGTGCTGTAACCTGTCTAAACATAGGAATCAGCTATAGAATATTAAAATTTAGGCAACATGAATGCTTTTGCCCATTTCATTCTGCCACTTTGTTCAGCTGAATTTTATTGCGCGTGTGAATGGTTGCATAAAAGGAGGAACTACTGCTGCTATTTACATGGCTTTAATCCTGTAAATGCCATCTGGAAATTCTGTGATTATTCACATAGCTCTTTAAGATGCTCTTTAGCATCTTTAGTTCTCTAGATATGTGCTTTTTATGTATTTGGCATTAACTGTATTTCAGCAGAGAGTTAGATATACAGCTCAGTTCAACACAGAACTGCTGCAAAAAAAACAACAATCAATACAGAATCAATACAAGAGGAAGATGTGTGACAGGCTGCCTGTAGAGTGTGTGTATAGTGAATCGGCTGTCTGATTGTGCCTATGTGTGTGTTTCTCTTTCTGTGGATCTGCAGCTGGTGATAAGAGCGTGAACAATGTATGCCTCATAATAATATTCCAAGAGTGTTTCCATTTCAGCTGTGCGTAGGAGTTCCTCGCCAGGTGCCAAAGTAAAATAACGTTAATTTTCTCAATGCAGTAAGAGAGAAATATATAGCGCAAACATGAGCCTCATTTATTACTGTTCTTTGTTTGCCTGAATTGACAAAGTGCAAGTTAAATTGTTCTATATCAAAAGATAATGTGTGCCCTTATTGGATGTACACCAATAAAGACTTGACTAAACTTGAGCAATAGTGATTAATTGTTTTGCAGATGTAATGCATAAAAAACAAGCATTTTTAAATGCATTTAGCCAGGCTTCTGCTGAGCCAATTATTTATTGTGCTCTCTGTTAAAATGAGGCCCGTAAAAATCTGTCTGTGTATGCTGCTGTGTCCTCGGTCTCAGGTGTTAGGTAAACATGAAAGGTAAAATGCTGCCCAGCCTGCATCAGCACACATAATCCATCCACCTCAGACTCATTCTGCAGGGAAACACAGTTCTCATCACTCACCTCTCTCTCAGCACTGTTGATTGGCTTATTATGTCCTGCACAGAGGAAGAGTAGGCCATGCATCACTGCACACATCTCTGCTTCCACACTCATAAACACTTCTTTACACAAACACATTGACTACACACAAATACACATCAAGGAAACTAAAAGAATAACACCTTTAGGTGTCTGTCACTTGTAAAACCTGTTGGGACATCAGCATTACACAAACTTGAATGAGATGAACTTGTTAGTGCAAACACACACAAACACTCGGCAGGAGAAGGAGACAAATGCCACTCTCACACTCTCTTGTCATGGAAACACCATGATGGAACAAGAACCAAGTTTTTTACAATTTATATCTTCTGTGGCACCACACACTTTACAAAAAGTGAGGAAGAATGTGAAAGGTGAGGAGAGCACAACAAAATATGTCGTGTAATTGCATCATGGGAAGTGTAGGATACAATGTTTCAGGGACCCGTAAAAGGGACTGACAGTCATGATATTGGATTCTGCGGATAAAATGTTGACTTTTTTTCATCCATTTCTTTTAACAAGTCATCAGACATTATGGAAGTTTGATTCATCATTTTGAAATGGCAACAGTTTTCCTTTTTTTTTTTTTTTTTTTTTTTTTTTAACCAAAAAGGGAAATAACTTAACAGACAGATTTGCAAGAGATGCCATTATAACCTTGTAAGCCCCACAGTCAGAAAACAAAAAAACCTTTAATAAAATAAAAACAACTTATAAAAGGTAAAGAAGTTCAAATAAAACTTAAAACTTTTTCTTTTTTATTTAACTTGTTAATTGTTTTGCACCAATACACTAAGACAGATTCCTATTATGCAAATGTATTTAGCAATAAAAACCGATTCTGATTCAGATCCTGTTTTGAGCTTCCCATATGTTAGAGCGAAAAATGTCTGCCTGTTTTTCTGGAGTGCTTTTAAGGAATTGCAAATCAGCTTATACATGCACTTATGGGAGTCTTACATACCTTTCAGTATACTGCATGGCTGCAGCAGGCTATTTAAAGCCCATAGAAACTATAATGGCGCATTACATCACAGTGACTTCATAGAGCTTAGCCCAGTGTACCAGCTGCTACCCATCTCTGTTTGTGGTAAGATATATTGGTTATGGGCTTACTCTTTCCTTGGCTGAGGGCCTACGACATCTAGGATAAGGTTTCAAATCCAAAATCTTTATATAAAATCATTACCAGAGGGGAAACAACAATGAACAACTGGTGAAGGCCTGTGTGGTTTATTGGCTGAGCTCTTCACTGGATGCATCTGCAGCTGAGCGTAGTTCGTGTATAATAAACTGCAGTGTGCTGGAATAATCACTATGTGTTTTAGGCCTGATTTCCCCTTAGCCACTCAGCGAAGACAAAGAGAAAAGAGACAGAAATAAAGTGTGGTGGCACAGACTCCAAGAGACTCAAGAGGTCCAGGGTTGAGCTTACCATCTCACTGTGTGAAAGTGAGAGAGAGAGAGAGAGAGAGAGAGAGAGAGAGAGAGAGAGAGAGATACATGTGGGTGTGTTGTTTAGCCTATAGCAGAGGATATATTTTTCAGTCTGAGGTGAACAGAGGTAACCGCTCTCCCACCTTCCTTCTCCTTTATCCTCTTTGCACAATCCTTTCATTTTTCTGGCCTCTCAGCCATCCTGTCTCCAAAATGCACTCTAATTCTGCAACCAATTTCATACAGTATTTCTGCCAAAGCCTCCATTTTCCCGTCACTTCTACCCACTCACTTGTCAATCCTCCTCCACTTCAAGCATTAAATATTCTGATTTAGACCTCCCTCTTTCATGCCGCTTAATCTCTCACTCTGCTGCTCCAATCCCCACCTTTACTTTCCTCCTTTTCAGAATCCTATCCTTTATTTCTCCTCCCTGGTTCTGTGACCTTCTCTTTAACCTTTCCAAACCAGGCTCTAAGCCTTCCTTCTCTTAACTCAAGAGATGCCCACAAGTGCTTTAACATCATTGAACCTGTGCTTCTTCTCTAAAAGCTCAAGGGTGTGTGAGGTTCATTATCTCTTATGTTTGTGTGTGTGTGTGTGTGTGTGTGTGTGTGTGTGTGTGTGTGTGTGTGTGTGTGTGTGTGTGTGTGTGTGTGTGTGTGTGTGTGTGTGTGTGTGTGTGTGTGTGTGTGTTTAAGAAACTGCCTGGGGAGTTGTGAGTAGTACCTCTGGTGATTAATGTTCCATCTTTTCTCCTGTCATGCAGATCGGACATCCTGGGAGGCGAAAGTCAGCACAAGGACAGGAAACAGGACATGAGGAGGAAGTCAGTTTGTCCTTGTACATGCGTTATTTTTTGTTTTATTTTTTTCTTTAACAGAAACTTTCTCTCTCAAGGACATCAGTGGGATGAGTTAAAGTTAGAGAATGACAGAGGTTGTAGTTTATTATGGCAGGCCAGGCTGGTTATTGGATTTAAACTTCAGTTTCTACTCTTTAATGAATTCAATCCTGTTGCTCATCCATCCATCAACCAGACCTTCAGTCATAATCATATTATCAATGCCATTTACCTGA
The DNA here is from genome assembly GCF_947650265.1 of Symphodus melops. Classification (NCBI taxonomy): domain Eukaryota; kingdom Metazoa; phylum Chordata; class Actinopteri; order Labriformes; family Labridae; genus Symphodus; species Symphodus melops. The sequence continues at coordinate 14,677,143 of NC_136697.1, read as the reverse complement.
GAAGCATTATGAAGCCCAATACTGCTATGTGTTAAGTCACTTGGCTAAAAATACACAAAACCTTAGTCAACTATCTTTAGGAACCATTATCAAGGACATCGTAGCAAAACTGTTTAAACACCTTATATAACTCAGAGACACACATTTTCCAAATAGTATAAAGATACCATTACTTTACCCAAGTGTGCTTGTTCACTAATCATAAACTTCCTCATAGTTTATTGATACAGACCATCCTTTCACTCACACTTACTTAACCTTTGGTTGCAACTTGCAAGTGGAAATATCTACCAGAAAGAAAGACATTTAAATTAAATCACCAAGGAGTGCTTCTAGGGCCAAACATTGGGGGCCCCTCCAACCAGTGTTCATTATGAATTTCCAGCAATAATGTATGCGACAATTAGCAGGGCATTGAGAGTTAGTTCTGTCAGATAGGGCCCCATTAGGGAGGTTATTGTTGCAAAATGTGCACATTTTGAGGCCTTGCTGTAGTTTAAAGTTTGTCAGCCGTTAGGGGTCCCCTACTGGTCTGGGACCCCTGCCTTTCCTATTGACAAGCAGCGCCTCTAGAATCATTGAACATAATAAAGGTTTGGTCTAAACATCAACTCAAAGCTTTCTGTCTGACAACATTGTTGGTTAAATCCCCAAATGTGGTCACATTCACATATTTCTCAATTTCTGTATTTTGACAGCTTGTAGTCGGCACAGTTACTGTCATGTGTGCACAACTCTGCTAAATCCAATTACTGTATTTACATCCAAGATCTGAAATTAACTTTTCGACTCATCAGCCAAGGTTGTCATGTCTGTTTTAGTTTTGTATTTCTCATTCTTCCCTTGTGTTGCTTCGTTGTTGTTTTCTGTCTTGTTTAGTATTGTCTATCCAAGTGTTGCTTGTTTCCATTGTTGTTAATGTTTCCTAATGTCGATAGTTTACTAGTTTAGTCTTCAGTATACTGTTTTATTTGTTATACTTGTTTCTTGGTGCTAGTGTGTATTATTATTACATTCTTGAGTTATCTGTGTATTCAGTTTTTTGTGATTTGTAGTTCTAGTCCTCAGTGTTTCTTTTCTTGCGTTGTCCTCATGCCTCTGTGTTTCTCTCCAGTGTGATTGCCCTTATTGTCTTCACCTGTGTCGTTAGTCTCACCTGTGTTTAATTATCTCTGTCTATTTAGTCTCAGTGTTCTTGATTGAAATCCTGTCTGTCATACCTTCACTGTGCCTGTGACTTCTGTTCCCTGTGTTTGGAAGTTTTAGTTTTTAAAGAAGCTTTGCTTGCCTGTGGCCTTGTTGTTTAAAAAATAAATAGGTTTCATTTCTGCACATGGTTCCTCCTACTTTGTTTCTTCTGAAATATGATGAAGATGGCAGGGAGATGGAAAAAATCTATCAACCAAGCATATTTTTACCAGCCAAAATAAAAAACATGTACTGTATATTTTTGTGTCACATACACGTTTGTCTCAGTGCTTTTTAAAGAGTAAATACAGTATTATTTTCCCTTGGGTCCATCATCGATATAAATCACAGATTGGATCATCTTTCGGGTCAGGAAATTAAGAAATGGTTACACTTCTTTTTTTTTTTTTTTTTACACTATTTGCTCACCATTTTTGAAGGTGGTAGTGACCGGCATAGTTAAACAGATTGGGAAGAATAAGACAATATATGAAATAAAGCAGTGCCAGTGTTATTGTGACCCATAATTTCAATAAAGGGCAACAATGTATGGTGTGTCTGCAATTCAACATTTTTACAGCTTTTAGATAATCTTATTGGGTTTTAATCCTCAACTACTCCATCCAACAGAGCAGCGCAGCAAAATGAGATTTGTGGCCCACTGGATAACAAAAAGGGGTGACTATATTTACTTGTTAAATTTTAAGCTAAAAAAATGATGGAAAACGTAGCTGTGCTCAGTTTCAGGAAGAAGGGTTTAAAAGAGAAAATATGGGTTGAAATATGTGCTTATGAGGTGTGATAAGGGTGTTGAGAAAATAATTGCAATTCTGAAGGGATGAAGGGAGATACAGACATGAACATTAATTACAATTCTTACTCTCCTCCCTTTGTCTTTTAATGCATATTTAGCAACTCCCTACCCATGACCACAGGGTTAAGATCTGCAAAACTGGAGAGAGGCCAGATACTGAAAGGTTAAAGTCGGAAAGAGCCTGGTCTACAGGCAGCAGGTGAAAGATTAATAACTGCCTGATGCTTACTTTACAGGCCATGTAGCTATATCTGTCATTGTTCTGCAACTGCTGGTAACTGTTAATTACTGTAGTCTTTTCCTACTGTGGAGTTTATTTTATTTTTTGGTAGCTTTTTATTTCTTAGGTCCCTACATTACCAAGCTTCAACTATCAGCAGGTCAACTATCACAAACTTTTGTGAAACCATGATAAGGAGGGTGCCTAAACTGTAGCATAAAACTTGTATTAAATTTGTGTGCGCTAGAAAGTGTCAATTTAACCTTGTGCATTTGAATGCATAAAAATATGCAATTTGAAAGGCTAACTTTTACAAGCCTTAAAAGTGTATATTTTCAAGTGGATCTAGCTATACACTTGAGATAGTGAAATTTCAAGTGAGATTTTTTTAGTGCACTTAGAAGTTTGTACTTCAAAATTAACTTTAAAGTGTAGACTTGAAAGTGTGAATTTAATAGCGTGCACTTTGAAATGACTTTGAGGTTTAAATAGAAGCATGGACTTTAAAGTATGTACTTGGAAGTGTTCTTTTAAGTGTCCATCAGGAAGTGCCCTGAAAAAACTGTTTACTATAAAATGCTCAATATTAGGTGTAAACTTTAAGTGCATATTTTCATCTGCTACTTAAAGCACTCTGTCATATCTCTTTCAGTATGTCTGAGTCTTTATACCACAGACTGAAACATTTGTGAGGATCAAAGGTCATTTTTCAAAACACAAAGAAGTCAGTGCGAATAATATTGAACTACTATAGGGCTCCTGAAAGGGCACTTGATCACATTTTAACTGGAAGCGCATCCCCCTTCCCTTCTCTTTATCACTGCTTGTAAGAGCTTCTGAGATTCCCATGACAATTTCTTGGTCAGAACATGCTAATGTGTGTCCAAGTTACCCTTTATAGGAGAAGATCTTGGTAACAGGTATATCTTTTTTCCTTGCAACACACACAATCATTTTTTTTTAACTTTCTTTCTTTTTCTGCATTTCTCAGTAGATAGATAGATAGATAGATAGATAGATAGATAGATAGATAGATAGATAGATAGATAGATAGATAGATAGATAGATAGATAGATAGATAGATAGATAGATAGATAGATAGATAGATAGATAGATAGATAGATAGATAGATAGATAGATAGACAATAAGTGAACGAACAGAATAAACTTTGAATTTTGAGAGTTGCATTTTGCAGATCAGTGGAAAGAGTGTGTTTAAAGGGTTTTGTGTGTGGTTGTTTGTTTGTGTGGTGTGTGTGTGTGTGTGTGTGTGTGTGTGAGTGCGTGTGTGCGTGCGTGCACGCATGCATGCGTGCTTGTGTGCGCTTTGGCGTGTGTGTGTATCTGAGTGCTTTCATTGGGTTTTTTAATCAGTGCGTCACGCTCTCGGTTCCGATTAGGTACAGCAGGAAGGGCTCTCCAGCCGGCTGCTTCTGAACAACAACAACCTCTAAAAAGCAGATAATGCTTCAACACTCAGACTCAAAGAAAATCAACCTCTCTATTTCTCCTGCCTTCTAACTTGTCCTCCTCCACATCTATGCTGCAAATCAGATCGATGCTGATGGAAAATGAAACTCCACAAAAACAGCAAGGTGAGAGCAGCCCCAGGTGTGAGATGTTTGCTATGTCACGTGACAAAAAGAAAACAAGACAATCTAATATGAGGGAGCAACCAATATGGTTCAGTGCTGTGTCCTCTGGCTTTCAGCATGTCAAAAACTATGTTCAAAGATCATAAAAGGGGAGGCACACACACACACACACACACACACACACACACACACACACACACACACAAACTGCAGAGTAAGCTGCAGAAATAAAGGGCCTCAATAGTTGTGTAATTGCATTGTATGTTTGCTGTAACAATTTGAGGTCCTCACACTCCATTCCACGTGTCAAAAGACATTATTCTTGTTGTTCGCCTTAATGGACTCATCTTGCTTCCATTTCATCTCTAGAGAGCATGGAATCATCTCTGTGCGCCACTTGCTGCTGAAGAGGTTTTGCAGAACATAAAAAGGACAACAATGAAGATGAATATGTGCATAAACAATTGTTCCTTCTGCACTCTTTCTATTGGAATAAAAAATCATTTTAATGAGTGAAAAAAAAGAACATAAACTCTATGTACCAGTAGCTTTTCATTTGGTTAGGTTGTTATGAAAATTCAGAATAGCTCATATAACAGAGGGGAGAGGGCAAATGTTCAGTAATCACTTTATTGTCTCCAAAGCATTATGATACCCATGAATGCAATTCAGCAACCGACACAGTATCACATTGCAAAATCAGAACTATTGTGAAATGAGAACATTCACAAGTGTTTGAAAATAGATTATATCCAATAGACCTGTTAAAATCCACTGATAAATGGTGTTTAAATTACTGCAAAAATAACTGATTGTGTAATTTTAAGTTTTGTTTTTTCCTTTGAATATTATTTTTTGCAATTAGAAATATTGAAATTGGAGACATGTATCGTTGATGTAATATATGATAAGGTTCCCTTTTAAGGATTATCCAAGTTTATTGATTTACAATTTGACTCCCTTATTTTACAATGAGAAACTATAAAAACATCAGCTTTATCTATTTGTTTGGCCATATGTGGATATAGTCTTTACATGGTTTGAACTATATGCACAAAATGCTCATATGGCTTAAGGTGATGGAATTGTGCTTCATCTATTTGTTCATAAACTACAATTTATATATATATATATATACAATATATATACTCTTGAGTCAAACCACCATCCATTTTAAAGTTAAAAATAGAAAACTCTCTAGCGTGTTGTTTATAGCGTAGCACCTTTACATCTCTTACATTCAAGCACAGAACAACAACATGTGGTAATGAAACACTTGGGGAGATACACAGAATATGTCTATAACCCATATGGCTCTGAGTGACTATGTGATGGAATATTACATGAGCGACTGTGACAGATGCCCTGTTATTGGCTCGGAAAGGAACGTGTTGCATCACAGGGTGGATGCCTTCTGGTTATTCTGGCCACATTTTTAATAACAATATTCCATCAGCAGGTGATTTAGAGAGGTAGGCAATCAGCCACATCCCTTCTACAGACAGGCTGAAATGTACTTGATTCTATCCACCAGAGCCTTTGGAGTCAATGAGGTATAACTTCCATCACTGAGATGTAAAGATGAAATAGACAATAAATTCCCTTTAGCTCCATGTGTCCTCCTGCTGAAATCAAAACACATATCAGACTCAAATCTACTGCTCTCCCCTCTACATTCATTGGCCTCATGAGATTTTAGATTTGATAGTAAAGTTTTAATTATCCCATAAAAAGCCTCTCTGGATCTGCCAGCTGACTTCAATTTGAATCAGTTTTTTCCCTCATATGAACGAGAAGGCCCTCTGGTGCACCCAGGAATCCTGACCATTAGAGTCTTCATTAGAATCAAGAAGCGGCCAAGCTTTTCTTTTTTTAGTCTGAAACCTAATAGAGTCATTAAATCTCTCACTGTGATAGCGGCAAACAACCTTATGGGCATGATAACATGGTCAGACAGTAATCCCACACACAGTAAGTCAGTTTATCTTTGGGTATCTCCTCTAAAGGCTGTGCAAGAGAGCAGAAGCAAAGTTCAACATCACAATGTGTTAAACAATAAGGCTTTATATAGGTATGAAGTAGCTAATATTTTTGGGTTGCCTTTTACCTCTCACAAGGACTTTCTGTGAGAGAAATTGGACTGTTGTTGGCCAAAAAATACAAATATTAAACTTTCTAACAACTTAAAGCAAATTGCACCCCTTTCCAACTTAGGGTAAAAAACCCTACACAACTGGACAGGTTTTTTCAGTTGTTTCTGATTGGTCTGTTTTCCATCATAGGCCCGTAGCTTTGTCACAGATCAGGGTCAGCATCCTTTCAGAGGGAGCATTTGAAGAACGATAACATCACATTGAACGTGTTGACCCATTTTGAAGGCTCATTCAAATACTGCCGAAAAATTGATCCTCCTTTCCCCAAGCAGCAAAGGGTGCATCTGGTGCATCCTAAGCTAGTGTACCTTTAACAGCCCAGTAATACCATTTTAAATGAAGTTACTGGTGTCTGCTCAATTGAATTGCTTCAAATACAAATGTTAAAAGCGAATGGGGTGAACTAGTTATGTTCGCTAGTTGAGGTGCAGCTGTTAAGGTTGCTATCCGACACGGGTGGTGCTCAGTAACTAAGGGGTAAGTATATCTGGAGAACCAAAAACAAATTGTCCAGACCAGATCATCTAATTTTCCTTCAGAGCAGAGTGAAGGCAGGCACCTTCGAATATGCTGCGCCTGAATTGAGACACATTACATAGTCACATTGTTGCTTCCCAAGGTCACTGCTGTTATCTACCTCTCCACTCAGATGTTCAAAGACTCTTCCTCCTTTCTCCCACCACATACTTAATATAACCATCTAACTACCATCAGCCTAAATGACCCAGCCCCCCTCATCACCAATCACCAATTCACTAATCATTCTCAGTCTTTCCTTTTCTTAGTTGCCTGTCCATCCTTGTTTCAAGTCTTTTCTCTTTTATTTTTGTTTCTTGCTGCTGCTTAATGTGGACAATAGGCTATGACGTGAGTGAAGTTTGAGGCATCAGTAGTGTGGTTTAGTGGAAGCTGTCGAGGAATCAATGAACGCAAAAATCTTACAACGCTGGCTATTAGATGTTGAGAGAGAGTCTAGCAGGACCGATCAGCTGCCCTGGCACCTCGAAGAAAACATTTACACTGATTACACAATTATTGGCACATACAGTACATCTGACAGGAGTGTCACAGGATGTAGACAGAGAAATATGTAACATCCTACCAACTGAACATTAGCATGTCAGCATTTTCTTTTTGAGCATGCAGGCTGATATTCAGCATAAACCACTACTGTATAATAAGTCTATTTTACCAACTGGTGTTGATTCTAATTCTTTAGTATCTCTTTCAGTGATTGCAGACAAAAAATCCCAATACAAAGTTTTTATCAGAAGTGAAATTATTAGACATGTTCATTTGCATCAAATCGTGATTTCAGTCTCACTGTAACGTCTGCTCAGGTCAAACAATCGTAGATCAGAGTTACTGGTGTATGTTGAGTAAAGACAGGTGGGCTTATTGGTATTCAGGCCATTCCAGGCCCAGTTTAGCTTTTTGTCAGGGTGAAACAGATGTAAATGAGCTTTTAAGCTGCAGCTACAGTGAAACTGCATTCTCCATGGCTACCTCATTCATCCCCCTCATCTTCCCCTAAGCCGGGGATCCAGACAGCCATTGGAGAGGCTCTTGTCTGACTTTCTGGAAGCGAATGAGTCATTTGGGACGGTGACCCAGATGCCCTCATCTTCTGTCCATCATGCCTCTGTTTTAGGCCTGAAATACGCTCAGCTCCCAGAAGCTATGCCCGTCACTGTCTGTGCTCCTGTCAGGAATTTTCAAACTGAAAGCTTTATGATCTGCAGCGGCATGATAACAAAAACATCTCTTCCCAATAGTCTGTGAGCTCTTATTCTTCATGGTAAAAACAAAAACAAAACATAAGGACCAGATTTTCAAAGGATTTTTTTTGTATACATGTCTGAAATGAACATGTAATTGCACAGTGTGTTCTCTTTATGTGTAAGGGCTGTTGAATTACAGTTGCCATGGTTTCTTCGGTTTTGATCATTCTTATATAATGTTATTGGTGGCTGGTTGCTGTGAAAAGTGAGCATACACACATACACACATGCTCACAGTTTGTGTCAGTAAATGTTGCTAACCACCCCCACATCCTTGTCCTTTCTCGAAGAGAGCAGCCTGAAGACAAACAACAGCTCCTCTCACAACATCTTATTCTCTCTTATAGGCTACTGTTCACACCCTTTCCCTCTCCCTCTTAACACCCTTTTCCCCTTTCCACTTCCCCCTTTGTCTTATACCCTATTTTCAGCCTTATTGTCACCATTCTCCTTCCTCCTTTAACCCAATTCTCCCTCCATCCACTTTATCTCTCTCCAGTCATATCGCTATTGATTTTCACAAGGCCTCTCCTGTCAGCTCTCAATATCTCTTAATTCCCACACTCACTTCATCCTTCTCTACCTTGCAGGCGTTTTTCCCATTTTGATACACATACACATTCACGCTATCTTTCATTTTTCTACCAGTCACACCCTATCTGTCCCTCCCTTCCAGATATGATTAATCTCAATCTGTTTTTTCTACTCTGCTATCACTCACCTCTAAAATATACTGTGTATATCAACCCTCTTTTATCTCTGTCCCACTCGCTATGTTAAAAAAAAAAAACAATTTGGATTCTCCTTTTCATTTCTCCTCTGCTCACCTGTCGTTTCAAGTCCCATCTTTTGTTGAGACTTCCTGTCTGACTTCACACACTCGGCTCTGGCTGCCTGCTGTGACTTCTGAGCAAGACGATGTGTGTGTGTGGTGCCTTCAGGGTGCTGCAGACTGTTTGTAGGGCAAAACGTTGATAATACCCTTTTTCTCTCTGATGGTATCACAAAGAGAAACACAGTGCATCTGCGCCATGTTTAAGCTTTATATCCAAGAGAGTTTTCAATTCTTGAGCTGATGTGAAAGTAAAAGGTACATTTTACAGCAGTCGTGTGTGAATCCATAATATGACGGTACTGGTCGTCTGTGTAATTGTGTCATTGTTTCTTCTTCATAACATTTTGAATTCAGAAAGGGGGGGGGGGCGCTTGAGAAAACACATCATATTATTAGAGTGCATCGATTTCCTTTTACTTCCCCTGGCAGTAGACCTAAACAGTTTACAAAAACTGCGTCTGCCCTGGACTTGCATCCATCCATAATGTCATAATATTGGTGTACCAGTCTGATTTCACATTGAATTGTGTTATTGGTGTGGCATGGTGTGGAAACACATAACTAACTATGTTCAGATATGTACAAACACAGTGCTGCTCCACCACGCCGACTCTGACGTTACACATTGCTGAAATCTACCCCCTCTGTTACTACCTCTAATAGCGGATCAGGGGTGGCTTGACTTTGCCCTGCCATTCTACCTCCGTGAGTTACACATTGCAAGGCATAGGGCCGTAAACTGAGATAGGAGAATGAGGATGAAGTTCAGAGACAACTTCAAAGACCAGATTATTAGCTACACTTGTGCAGATTTATATTTATTGAGATTGGAAAAATTAAAAAACAAAAGCATTGTTGGTTGATAGCCACCTGAAAATTTGATAGTGGGGACCTCTGTTTGTCTATGACTTTGTTTAATGCAGTGTTTCTTTTTTGTATATGCAAAATGCATAATGTAACATAACTCAACATAACTCAACAATACAATACAAAACCAACATTGAGTTTTTTATCTACTGCCATGTAACGTTTGGAAACTGCAGACTTACAGTAAGTATTATCAATAGTTCTTGGACTGTTATTGGTGGGACCAGCCACCTTCTACACAAATTGTCCTTAACAGTATTATATTCTTCATTAAACAAAGTACAAATTGATTATGGTAGAAGTGACAGACATTAACCACACTTTTGGACTTTAAGACACTTGTCTGAATGCTGTGCTTATACATCTTCTGACCTGCAGATACATAAACATGTTTCAGCCTTCAGGCTATTTTAACCTGGAATATTTTTTGTCTTTACCAGGACAAAACTTCAACATTTAAAAGTTTGTTTTAGAGCCTGGTTCTTTAAAATAGAGTATTTTCAAACTATCAATATGCATACCTGCTTTGAAGAGTGTGTCTGTATGAAATAACCTTTAGGCCAACCTGAACCAACATGGCAATATCCAATATTGAGATATTAGTGATATCTTCCCATCCTGGAGGCATCTGCACAGAAGAGCAGTCCATCAGAAAGCTCATTTCTGAAGCCCATCTTCCCTCACCTGCTCAGTCATCCTTATCACCTTCAAGGCTTTTCCTCCCTCATCCAACTGGTGTCTTCTCCCTTCCAGTCACTCCCTCTGCTCCCACTTTACAACTGGATCACATCCCATTTGCTGCCCCCAACCCCCTCCCTGCAATTTTTGTCTTTTATCTCACATTCTCCTCGTTGACAACACATTATACCTCTTTGATATCCTTCATGTGTCTATCATCTGTCTCTCCATCTCTTCCTGCTCCCTGTCTACTGTTTCTTTCTTTATCCCTCAATTTTACTGTTGCCCCCCCCCCCCCACCCATCCTACTCCTACTCACCACCCTGCTCACGTCCAGGTCTGTTTCCACTGATAAGACTCACAGTAGTACATGAACACACACACACACACACACACACACACACACACACACACACACACACAAACGTGCAGAGAAACAGATAACAATGTTGCATTGCCAACATAGTTAGCATCAGCGCTAACTGCTTTTACTCCTTCCCTAGTGTCACTGCTAATGAACGTGTCATCAGTGATCTGTCTCTCTGAGCCACAAGGAGAGAAAGAGAGAGATGAAGAGGGGAAGTTAGAGAGTACAAAAACGTTCTTCTTTTTTTCTGTGGCATTTCCACTTTGTTTTGGTCTGTACTGAAAACAAAGTTATTACCTGACAGGTCGAGGCCAGCCCAGGTAGAGGGTGCAGTGAATAAATTGTTCATCCTGAGAAAACTGGCTGAGCTGCAGGGTGGACACTTAATCAAATGTTTCTGTGTGCCCTTTAAAAAGATTTTTTGGGATCAAGCAGCAATAAACACGTCTCAATTTAAACTACATGACTGATTTTATTGGAGGCGATGCACAGATTTGTCTTAATTAAAAGTTAAGCCAATTCTGAATTCCAAGGAAAACCTGACCGTCTGCAGTTTAAATAATAAAAAGAAACTATCTAAGCTTTATACTGATAAAAAAAGGTAGATTGATATGAGGATTGGTTTTCTTTTGTATTTCAAATATACGCAATCCTTCTGGTTTAGAATCAGTTATGATTTCTACATTTAAAATGTATATAAATAAGTATATTCAAAGTAATGATGTTAGAGTTAAGTCAATTTCGAAAATATAACCATAAATCACTCAGCCCAGATTTGCCTCAAAAGACAAAACAATGGGGGCGCCAGTAGTACAGTGGCACGACATGCGTCCCAATGCACGGAGTCACAGTCCTCACGCGGGCAATCCGGGTTCGCGTCTGGCCTGTGGCAGACCCTCCTGCATGTCTCCCCCCATCCCCACTCCCCCTCTGACACAAAAAAAGGCTCAAAAGGCTCATAAAAACACTTCAGTGTCAATAATTCATCAACTCCAAAATGAGACATCCAGCATTTCAACTCAACATAACAACAATATTAATTACTGAGTCAAACTAAAAACTGATGAATCCACCTTCAGTCTCTTCGTGATTATAGACATGTTCTTTGGTTTGGCGTCATCCATTGTTACTAAATTCCACTGTTGTTTTGACTTTCCGCATTTAGTGAAACATAAGGCATTTCATTTGGCGAGAACGTTAATGCTTAAGCTTATTTTTGGAATCCTCACAAAGACTATCACATACGTCGCCGATCATGTGCAGTCATGCTAGAAACGGATATCTTAACATCTAGTACAAACATAAACTCATTTTATTGTCAGGCTTAAAATTCGAGGCTTTGCTTAATTAGAAAACCATTCCACTTTAACAATTTTATGTTGAGGAGTTCCAGAGAGCTACATCTTCAGTATAGAATTACTTGATAGGAAATAGAAGCAGTCATTTGAGAAGTGTGCGGTATTTTGGTGAGTGTGACTGCAGTCAGATGTAATTCCACTTGGCTCTTGACTGTCTGCTGATTCCAACAGAATGACATGCAAAGAAGTTGCCAAACACAACAGCACTGAACAAGGCTGTGATTAGTTTCATGAAACAGCTGCCGACAGGGAGACTATAGGCTGGAATAAAGAAAGACATCAGTATGCATGTCTCGATCAAATTTAGTTTTTCAGCGCTGAGAAGTTACTCTTATTGTGGAATCTATTTGCACACTCTAACACAGGGTGACATGAAAAGGTAAGTGTGAGTCATCATGTTTGGGTTTGATGACAATAAAAATAGACTTTGCAGCTTCAATTATCATTCACATTTCTTGTTTTTGACAGAAATTGGATTCTTGGTGCAACTATTTTGCTTTTTTTTCCCCTAAAAAAAGCAAAATAGTTTGGAATTACTGTATATGATGTGTAGCCTATCTGTTAAATACCTGCTGATATAAATCTCAGCCATCAGATTCATTTATGTCTTGTCCACATCACACACACTTACTAAAATGTCATCCTTTTCTGTCCCAAATGTCATTGCAAATGAAAGTCCCCCCAAAAGAAAATAGACCGTCACTTGGCTGCCATGAGTGAACCTCAATGGCATCCAGTTCTTACATTTGCAGCAATTATCTTTAAGCTCTGCACCAGCTCTGAAAATAGCTTACGTGCGTATGCAGTTACAAGCATATTTTTCAGTTGATCAAATTAAAGTCATGAAAAAAATAACAGAATTGTAAGCAGGAAGGTATCACCACTTTCAAGCAGTAGGTGTGAATGTTTGCTGCCAAGTACTAGCCTTATTTAGAACAATTAGTAAGAATAAACAAACAGTCTGAAGACATTACTGTTTTGATGAATATGGATAATCCCATTGATTTCCAATTAATCATATGTACACTGGAACTGTTGTTCATTAAGTACACAACGGTTGAAAACAACACCTGCTCCTCTTGTTTCTGTCAGATGGTAAAACTGTAATAATATCTGAATCCTGAAAAATGTAAAAATGGCTGGGTTTACAAAAGTTACAGAAAATTTGTTTACCCATTTACTGGTGAAAAAACTCCTGTATTGTACTGTATTCTTTACATCTTGAGCAAGAAAATGTCTTATTGTTATTATGCACCACTCATTTCGAAGCACAGTTGTTTGTTGTTTTTAACTGTCAACAGATAGGAACGATTCTAATCCAACAGGGTCGTGACAGTGACTGCTGAAGTGGATTCATTTAGACGCCAGGTCAAACTTTCTGTAGTTAATGAGTCAAAATATCTAATTTTATCAGCATACACATGATTATTTGTAACTGGGTCAATGCTCTAGGGTAGTATTAAGAGAGTGAGTATTGTAGGGAGTTATAATTTAAAATTCACTTATTATGTTACTAATGCTCCTTGAATTTATATGAAGCTGACCCACTTTTTCATGTTGACTTAATTCTTGTTTTTATAATCCAGAAACATTTGCTTGGTGCAGGAGCTAAAGGTGTTGACAGGCAGCCAACATTTAGCTTAAAACGTACAAACACTTCTTCAGGGCTAGTGCAAAGTTGTCTTCATAACATCTTGCGTCTTGGTTTAGTTTAAAGTTAGAGAGTGAGAGAAAAGACTGTGACAGCGCACCTTCTGTTGTATGATTACTGCTGCTAGCCGAGAGAAGACAAATGATAAAATCTTGTTAGTTTTTTTCAATTTCTGTTATACGACACATGTGAGTGTAGATGTGTTAGATTGACATTATGGGAAAGCTTAACAACTAAATACATAGGTATTAAAAACACAAATATGAAGAATTTATAGTCCTAAATGTGTCATTTTTATCAATATAATCTTATGGACTTACAAGTCTTTTTCATAAAATGCTTTAAAAGTGATTAAAATGCTTTAAAACATTTATAAAAAAAAGTCAGCAGGTGAAAAAAAAAGTCTTTAAAAATGCATTGTGTCCCAGTAGTTAGTCTGTGTTTTCCATGTTGAGCCCTAATAATATGATTCCTGTTATTGATCAGTCATGCCCTGTTAGGGCCGGTAGGGGGCGCTCACGGTCACGATGGATCAGTCTTAAAAACAGCCAAAAAGAAGGTATCCTGTCCGAATCATGTCCGAATATCTATTTGATATCCACTTTTTTTCGAGGTAGGCCTTCAGGAAAACACATTGTAAAGATACATTTCGGATAGCTTTCTGTAAAAAAAAAAAAAAAAGTTAATTTATTTGATAGCATTGTTGACTTTAACTGTTGCTGCTCTGAACGACTTTAGCTCTTTTTTTGTGCTCCACACAAGGTCAGTGCTTTAAATCATGTTTAGATCAGTTGTGTAGCTTAGTAAAACGCATATCCTAAACATTATTTGCATGCACACTCTTTTGTTGTTGTTGTGGGCGTGAGGAATACTATTCACAACAAAATGCATTTGTTGTGATTATTTGAACCAAAACCCGTTTTTTGAATTTTTTTTTTTTTTTTCCATACCTGTATTGCATGAGTTTAATTGCTGCACATACCAAGTGACGCTGGAGTTTTAGGTCATTGAATTTTAACGTAAAGGGCTATCATGAAACAGTATCTGGGCTCGTACCAGCTTATCAATTACCAAACACACTCTTGTCTCAGAAGGTAAAGAAAGGGTTCAATATATATATATATATACATATATATATATATATATATATATATATATATACACACACACACACACACACACACACACACACACACATATATATATATATATATATATATATATATATTACTATATATATAAGTAATACACGCTGGATTATCTGTAGTTCCTCCAAGTTGCTGAAGCAAACAGGTGTTGTGTAAAACATGAACATTGTAATCTGTGTAAATCTACAGTTAAAGGCATGAATAGATATCTAAATCCATTTAAAAAAAATCAGCATTAGAAGCACTAGACATTTATTTTGTAAGCTGGGACACTTAACTGTTGCATTCATGAGTTACGTTGAGGCTTTAACAGATGAAAAACAGGTGTTGTATGTTAATTTGCGTTTGGGTGTTGGACGCGGATTGGCCCTGAGCGTGCAGTGGTAGGTGTTACCAGAACTTGGCCTCCACCAGGCATCATGACATGCCTGACCCCTGGCCCCGGGGTCACAGGCCAGACTTTTCCTTTCCTGTGATGAGCTGTTACCTGACCTCTGGGCAGTCAGTTGGGCTAGAAGAGTGTGTTCCTCTACGTGTATTTCTGTGAGTGTGTTTGTGTTTACGAGTGTGTGAACCTCAGCACCCTGTGATCTGATTTGCCCTGACAAGGCAAGAGGACCAAACAATAAAAATGTCTATTTTCTCTCTCTCATTCGCTCTGTCTCTCCGCAATGCTTCAGGCGAAATGGGGGCGGTGATTAAACAGAACAGATCTACAGCAAGAATGACAATCTCAAAGAGCCATTTTTGGAAATCTAATTCCCCTTTTTGTATATTTTATCTAACCACTGCATCAGTACCATTTGTAATGCCATGTGGCTCGTTATTCTTCAGCATTTTACTGTGCTAGCATGTACTGGAGAGGGAATTTTTATTAATTATCACCTCTGGGATTAGCTTCCATTTTTTTGACAAATCCCCAAATGAGCATAGGTGTAGCACTTCCAAGGCCTTTGACAACCTGTAACAACCTGCTGGAGAAGATCAGAGCTATTTCTTTCCCTTCTTTTGAATTGAGTCTAGAACCAAATTATTGTAGAAATTTCTTGTTTTACCTTTGTAGCTAATTTGTGTCTCACGCGTCTTCATTCAATTCAAGTCACAGAGCAAATCCTCTGTTTCCCTTAAAGCCAAATCCCTCCTGATCTTTGATAAGATGAGAAGGTTTTAAGTCTAACAACACTTACTGCTGTTCGGAGTGTTTGACTTTCTAAGCATCTGGATGAAAAGACACTATGTCTGCTGCATCGATTATGTTTAGAATGTGTTTTACCAAAAAGCCATGTTTATTTTTTTTTATACAAAAAAATATATTAAGATTAAGTTTTAATGTCAATTGTATGCAAAAGAAATACTAAGACAAATACCTCTCATTTATGATTCCTGTGAAACTATTATGTTGGGCTAGAATACATGTCAGTACTGGGGTAACTGTGAGGTTTACTAAGAATCATTTCTGTTGCAGTAGACAGGATGGACAAAAGATTATTTTTGGATTCAACCACTGTCAGAATCAGAAAAAATCAACATATAAGAACGAGATTTTTTGGCAATTGGCATCGTTTTATGTACCTTATTGATTTAAAAGAGCCCTTGATTTATTTATTTTTTTGACGTTCAGATGATTCATTGTAATATACTGTCCTCTCACTGTTTATCTAGAATCAACAGAATTCCGCAAAACACACCTTTCAGTGTCTTCGTAATATGATCATTTAAGAATTATGAACGTCTCAAACCTCTAAGCAAGCAAAATCCCTCTGTAAGGGAGAATTGTGGATACTATTCATTTTACATCTCTTATTTCAAATGGTCAAACCAAATTTATGATGTTTGTTAGTCAACTGTAACTGAACTGGGGGGCTGCCTGATTCCATACTGGAAGCACTTAAACCTTGTTTTTAAATATCTTTTTACTCTCTTCCAGGTTCCAAATCCACATATTTCTCTGTTTCTGCCGTTTCCTCTCCCTCCTAAATCTCTGCCTTCGGTATCTTCAATTTTCTTTCCTGCCTGCCTGTTTAGAGAGACTCTCTGAGCCTTACGCCCTGCAGCACACTGAATTGTGAATCCAAACAGCTGGAGCAGCAGCAGATAGACAGTGACTGAGAAGGGGGGAGGAGGGGGAGTGATACAGAGTGAGTGAGCAGAGAGAGAGAGAGAGAGAGTTGAAAAGCATGCCAAGTGAGAGCGAGGCGCTCACACCGAAGCAGGCAGAGGCAACAGCTACGGCCACAGCATGCTTGTTCTCTGTCCCCCCTCACTTGTCTTCTAATCCTACATCTACGCCGGGGGAGATGGAGGGCACACTGACCCGCTGAGGAGCACCGTCTTTGGGAAAAAAGGGACAGTCTCACCCCTCCCCCACACGTGAATGCCTGGATCATATCTTGCTGGGGACAATAAACAAAAAGGAGTGAAAGTTGGTGTGTACCAGCAAGCCTGTCAGCAGGAGGGAGGAAGGGCGAAGGAGAGAAGAAGAGGGGGATGAGTGGCAGGTTTGGCTCAGCAGCTGATGCCAGGGTCTGAGAGAGAGACGGAGACAGACTGAGGCTGAGCGGAGGAGCGGAGAGCTGGCACGTGTGGAGCGGTGTGTGCAACTTGTTTGCCGAGAGGGAAGGAAAAATGAAATACGCACACAGCTGGACCGATGAAGAGGCATCAGAGAGCACGCTTTAGTCCTGGGTATGTACAATTCCGCACAAAGAGATGTTCTTGTTTCCTCAATGGTTGCTATGGTTTTTAAAAAAAAAAAACAGCTCTGAAATCTTTGAAACGCAACAGTGCTGGTTTATGGTTGATGTCTACCCATCTTGACAAGTCTCTCGACTTGCCCTCGGATACTTGCAGCAATAGAAATAGGACGATAAGGAAAGACCGTTTGGGTGTGTGTGTGTCAATGGTCATGCTTTCATACTATCCACATCCTGTTACAGCGTGATTTTTTTAAACCAGTTGAGGCATTTCATAATGGGTTTCATAAGCTGTCGGCGTGATGCTTGTAAATAAACCTCCACTGCTGGAATGTTCAGCATCACTGGACGAATTAAACAATCCCATCACACTCATATTCACACTTGTTTTTGTGCCTGTTAACATCTCCCATTACATTTACTGTGAGCTATTTGTTCTGCACACAGTGTGCAGCCATAAATTGTGCCATAATAAAACATCAGAAAGGATTGAAACTTTTTGTGGCTGGTGCCAATCAGAAACAGGGACTTGTTTGTACACTGAGAAATGCACAGCTCTGCTCGCCCTTGCTGCACTGCCATGTGGCATGTCATGTGGTAACATGACATGTGTGGCCATGTGTTATGTCACTTAGTGGCAGAGTGCATATGGCTATTGACAGTAGGTCTGTATGAGGTGTATCTGCCAGACGCTCATCTGTCCATCTATGTCACCTGCTCACTCTCTTTTCTTCTCCTGTTTTCCCAACATCATCTTTCTTACTCTCTTTCTTTCTTTTTCCAATTATAGGCTGTCACCTCTCTCCCTCCCTTCCTGATCCTATCTCCTGTTTCATTCTCGTGCTAAGCAATTACCTTTACCTGACTCGGCCCCTCCGGACAGCATGGCTGGTTAGTTTCCTGTCTGCCTTTTTTAACAATCAAAGAATTTGGGGGGGGGGGGGGAGCAAAGAGAGCGACCTCAGTGAAGCCTGAAAACAGCACACTCTTCATATTACTGCTGCTCTCATAGATCCAGAAAAGATATGAAAATAGGAAATGGCTGAGGGGCCTTTTCAGAGCACAGAAGAATTATGTCTCTAATCATGCAATCAGCTCATTATTTCCTGCTTCTCATTAACTTGTTTGGGTTTCTAACTGTATCACAGGCCCAGCGTCTTTTAAAGAAAAAAAACAAAGAGAAGTTTAAAAAAAAAAAAAAGTACCCAGACAGAGCTGGCGGGTAGATCGCTCGCAGCATATGGGCAAACTCTCAGCGTCTGACAAGAGAGCTGAAAGCCCTCACAACCTTTCTCCCTGGTCGACTCCTCTTGCATTAATTAGCGAATCCACCCTGGTTTAGCCTTTTCTCTATGTTCTCTTCTATAACATCTTAGAAAAGTACTGGTCCAAAGGAAACGCACATTTCATATTTACATAAAAGCCACCTCATGCTCCTACCACCTGTAAAACCTTTAAGACTTACAGTGTGACAGCTATCTGTAACGTAGCAACGCTATTCTTGATGCTGCCAGATTATTGTGAAGGGACAAAGAAGAAGTCTGAGAGTGGTAATAAGACATTGTTGGATCACTCAGGAGGAAGATGAAATAAGGAGAACCAAACAGATAGAGAGAGATGGGTAGAGTGACATTAAATAAAGAAATGAAAACACGATTTAGGCGATACTGAGTTAAAAGAATAAGCTGGAGAGAAAGTTAAGGTGTGGGCAGAGAGATGCAAGAATATTGATGAATATGGTTTTCCTGGAAGATTTTGATGTCTGATGTCTTTTTGGAGCTTTGAAAACTGAGCTTTTTTTTCCTTTTAGTCAAACAGAAGGCTAAGAAAAGGACACAAATAGGGAGACATGCAGGTTGTCAGAGGAAGCAGATGATGTTTGATTTATTCATATAAACCTTCTGCTTCATCCCCTTAAAGGAACATTTCAGGTTTTTGTGTGGTCATCATTCCTATTGGTTATTAAAAAGTTTGATACACCAACAGTGAGACGACCAGAAGATCGTGACTTAGGAGGCAGATGTGTCCAAGAAAAGGCTCTAATACCATCACAAAGAAATAAATATTTACAATGACTTGATGAAGATGTGTTTCTGAGAAGACTGTGCTTTAAAGGAGAAAATATTTAACTGGAATTCATCAGTTGAACACAAACAGCCCCCCAAATGATTATTTTTGTGCTCCTTATTGGCATTTTCAGTTTGATCTCCATACAGATAAATATCAGTATATTAACATTTTGCTGCACTGCTTTCAAACCGATACATGATCAAATGAATATAAAGAAACATTCAGTATTCACCCAGCTAAAGGATAATAGAGAAGCAAGCAGCTGTAGCAGATCAAACATCCGCTTTGTCTCTGTCCATTTCTCTTTGCTTGTTTTGTAGCCTATTCATCAAGCAGCATGTTTAATAAAAACGTCCAATTGCACTTTTGTCCTAAAATATATACAGTATAAAAAAAGAAAATAATGCTAATAGTTTCTGTGAGTGTTGTCCATATGGGAAACACAGTATTTTATTTGCTGTGATTTATTTTTTTAATATTGTTTATTTGGCATTTCCAGCTGGATATTTTGGCCGTTGATTATTTTTTTCCGCCAGACACCTGCACTAAATGCTCACTAAGAGCTGCTAAATACAGGCTAACATAAACCCTGACCTCATGCTCTATATGTGAATAATCACAGAATCTCGGTAATGTAATGTTATCAATATCAGGGACCACATGATGCATATTTTATTGTTACTTATCCTGCGATTTACTCCTAATACGAAACAGTTAATAGCTTCAAAGGGTAGCTCTAAACAGTGCAGGATGTTTGCCAGGACAGTCTGGTCAGAGTGTTATAGTTCTCTATCTTGTCTTTTTGAGCTGGTATATTGATCACAGCGTTTCTTAACATAGACTGATATTAAGGGTACAAACATTTCAGTGTGGTTTATTTCAGTGGACTTGATTATTGTCCTTTCTGGCTTCCCAAATGCTCATGTCCAAGCATTGAAATTGGTGAATTCCCTCTTTGGTTATAACAGAAGGGCTATAACCCTTCGGCAGAGTGAGGCGTTCAAGGTCCGTGGGAATACGACAAACAGAAGGTTAAAGTTTGGTCGAGAAAAATGTTAGGGTAAATGTTTCTGTTGAAGCAGTGAGGGGCTGAGTAGTGAGTGGATTTGATAGGGAAAGTGACTGGGGATATGTTGGCGTGTTAAAGGAGCTTTACACCTCAGTGTGTGTGTGTGTGTGTGTGTGTGTGTGTGTGTGTGTGGGTGTGTGTGTTTGCACAATGTTTGACCTTGAGAATTGAATCAAGGGTTTTATGGATGTCCTGTGTGGCAGATAGGTGGGGCCTGTATTCGAAGTGACATCCACATGTTCAGGGTCTCTTTGGGTGGTCTGCCTTCACTAACGCTGACATACAGTAAAAGATCGTGCTTAACAGTCCTACGAAGCTGGTTATCAACCTGAAGTAAACTCAGAGTTGCCAAGAGCATGTTCACGTAAAAGGGCAGTGTTTTTCATTTAACCTATCACAATCATCACCGCGTCTGCTGTCAACATTCATATCTACAGACTCTATATTCACAAAAATGACATACTTTATTAACAATATAAATATGTTTAAAATAAACAGGCTCCCAAAGACTGAAGTCACACAGCTTCAGGAACAAATGCAGGAACCACAAAATGGCATTAAAAGGATAATCTGGGAGTATTAACATGAAAAGTGCGGCTTATTAAATATGTTCCATCGTTAGTTCATTTAGAACTGATTATAATAACTCCTGTTTCTTCTCTGAGCTGGATGCATTGCTCTGACTGTTTACAGTGGCGAGTAGATCTATAACACTTTGAGAAGTTCTATTTCAGCCTGCAGCTCTGACAATCACAAACAGAGCGGCGTGGAGACGTGAAACATTAACATGAAAATACAACTCAAAGCCATAAGAAGATATTTGTAATCTTCAACTAAAACACAGCGCTTTTTCAGTCTCTGTTGAAGGATGAAGGATATCAGCGACGAATAGTTATTAACTTAAGGGACTATAGTCTCATGTAAAATCCTACAGGACACTTTAAGTGTCCTCCCTCGTCTCCATCAGCTCCGGGAGCTCCATGATCTAAAGATCGGATTGGTCAGTGAGCAGAAATGTTTACAGTATATCGCCAATACCATGGCGATATACCAGGTAAGAAGTTAACAACCCTCTTGGGACTGAAAACCAGGGTTAACCTTGAAGTTACCTTGCTAACCTCAAATCCTGCTTCATATTACAGGCTCCTGGTGTTGAATCGCTTGATGGTGATTGAGGTGCATGCATGGACAAGGGCAAAACACCCACAGCTATCTCACACAACCTCAAAGCTATAACAGACACAAACACAAACACACGCACACGCACACACACACACACGCACAAACACAGCAAAACACTAGTCTTCATTAAAGCATAGAATTACAGTACAGAACCTTGATGTTGCATCAGAGGCTGCAACAGAATTTAATGCGTTTGATTTCAGTATCATCCAGCCAAAAAGCATGAGTGAGTGTGTAATGTTACAGCTGAGTGTGTATGTGTGTCAACAGGTTATGAGGCTTTTAAGATGTCAGCTGCTATCGTTTCGACTTACAGTAAAAAAATAAAGGCCAGGATCCCGGTCAGCAATGAACAGGTGGGCCTTGTCCTCAGGGCAAGTAACCAGCATGTGTGAACTTCGACTTCTCTGGAGTCTCAGGCTCACTCTCGACTCCATTAAAACCTTTGACCTTTCTTCCCCACCGCCTCTTTCTCACGATTTCACTCCCTGCCTCACAATAAATTATTCTCTCTCACACTTTCCCTTTCTTCCTCATTCTGCCCTTTCACTTTCCATTTGTTTACTTTAATTTACTCTCCTAGCTGCATTTTCTCAGATGTGACTCCCACGCCTCGAAATTCTGCTGGTTATTGAGCGGCTCCCAGTTTCTGTCGGTCTCTCTGTGTGTCTTCCTCCCTTTCCCTCTCAGTCTCTTTCCATCACATCTGCTTTGGTCTGATAGGACTAACATTCATAATGAATAGCATTTAGCTTCACTTCATTATTCAGTATGAGACAATCATCCCTGGAGTCATTCTCAGTCTCTGTGAAATAAACTTGCACGTTCAGTTTAGTTATGCTTGAGTCTTTAATGTGGAAATACAAAAAAAAATCTAACCTACTGAAATAGAAGTTATTTATAAAAAGAAGTTTGTTTTAATAGATTAATGCCAATGTGACAAGAGGTTGCTCAAATAGGTATTGAATCTTTTTCAAAGTAGTTGTATGAAACAGTTTTACATTTAAACACGAACTTATATTTATTCAAATTTTCAAATCCAAAGAAGGTCATCATCTTTAGTTGTACGCTTAGATCACTACAGTAGTGGTGCAACAGATCAACTAAACAGCTTCATAGAGGGATGTTGTCTGAACTGTATCTACATTGTGTTTACATGGACGGGAGGCTGGCCAGCAGTGTATAAAAGTTGTTTAAAGGGACTTTAGAAAAGAAGAATTACATACTGTTCTCATCTGCTTATATGAATGTCTCGTAAGTGTTTTTAGATCATGATCATTTCATGTAAATTTACATGCCATGTGAAGCTAGGAGCAAACTAAAGAGTGCTATCATTAGCCAGCCAACACAGCAATGCAGCTCGAGATGTTTTGGTTTCATGCTGGTGCTCAAGAGACATCGACTGGATCAAAAAGTCGCACATTCAACCTTTTAAAGGTGTTGCGCATACTGGTGTTGTTTCCTCTTTTTTAGATCCTCGCTTGTGTTGTTCTTACTATCTGATGTACGTCACTTTGGATTAAAGTGTCTGCTAAATGAAATGTAGAACTTAGATCAGCCTAAATAAAGTAACATTAGAAAAAACAGACGGATCATAAAATCATAATCTCTCTCACTCCCTTTCTCTGTCTCATGTTCAGTTAGCGCGCAGGAAGGTGTAAATCAGCCTGTCGTTTAAACTGTCCTGAGCCCAGGAAAAACAAAATAAGATCATATGTTCATTGTTCATTCATGTTTGAATAGTTTGATATTCTTAAAAGTGCATAAACAAAACAAAGTAATGTCACACGTTGGACAAAAAAAAAATCGTTATCAAAAACGTGCAGAAAAGGCACAAGGAAGACAACATCAGCACTTACAGAGGTTAACAACAGTTGTGCTGTATGATGCTTATCAATGTTTCTTTACTCTTTCTTCACTCTGCTACCACAGAGCCGCCACTGACGGAGTTGGCACTTGTCTTCTTCCTCCCTTCAGTCTCCTCCTGTTCTTTGTGGCACTTCCTGTTTTGACGCATGGGTGCAGGGTGGGTGGACTGAGCAGACATCCGACCCTCACTGGTTCAGCTCAGCTCATCCTTTTGGGAAGTGGTGTTCGTTCTGTACCAGCTGAAGCCAGCGTTATAAGATTTAGTCCTTCTGGAAACTGATTTTGGAAAAGCTCCATGTTTGTTTCCGGACTAAGAGCTGAAACAGAGATAACGCTGACATATTTAATATTCTGTTTTTAATTCAATTTGGCTGAACTCTGAGGTAGCTCGACACATTCTTAAAGAAA
Source organism: Symphodus melops (assembly GCF_947650265.1). Taxonomy (NCBI): domain Eukaryota; kingdom Metazoa; phylum Chordata; class Actinopteri; order Labriformes; family Labridae; genus Symphodus; species Symphodus melops. Next base: position 14,653,197 of record NC_136697.1, on the reverse strand, counting down.
TCGACAGACAACTGAAAACCTCTTATTGTAAGTTTGTATTTCTTTTACTACACGTACAGTCGGCCCGCTCAGCCTTTATTGCTGCACCTATGTATGGAGCTTTCATCATGTAATCAAACTAGGTCGTAAAAAGGAGATGAGATCAGAACACCTTTTATAGTCTGAGGATAATCTTGGGGTCAGATGTGAATGTCCTCTTTGGTCAGTGGTTTTGACCATTTCCAAAGCTATGCTGGGATCAGTTTTCTGTCGCATGTTCTCTGGCTGATAAACTCCCAAGTATTTTAAACCTGACAAATCCTACGTCCATCCTGAATGTGTAACTCTAATAAGACCCCTTTTAGATTATGAGAAGGAGCCTTGTGTCTTTTAATTTGATCTATGATCGTTCTTATTGTGTATGATTAAGGGTATTAGCACAGTAAGCTGGAGTTAAAACATGAACAGAACAGGTGACCTCACCTGTTGCAACAGCTACTATCCAATCCACAATCTGTGTGTGCGTCTGTATATGTGTGTGTTACGTTGTCATTACCTGCCCAGCATGAATAGGTCTTTGTGTTTCTCACACTTCATTAAATGTTGAGGTGGGTCATGAAGTGTGTGTCGCTGCTCTCGTGCTTCCTGTCGCTCTGCTGATGTTAAGGCAGGTCAGATTGATTAACCCTCTATTTGTCAATGTGTGTGTGTGAGCAAAAATGCACGGACGCCAATTTATACCGAATGTACTTTAACTTATACTGTTATATATTTATAATTATCTTATGTTAATCAAATGTTATTGCATGTTAAATAGTTTTACCCTACATTTTAGTTATGTAACTGAATTACGGTAATGACCTACCACAGGATGCAGTAGTGCTGCTTTCTTCACTCCACTCTTCTTCTCTCTGTCTCTCTCTTCCTTTAGCGGACGGTCTGTATGTGGGAATCTATGTTGTTTGTCATTTTTTGTAGCTCAAGTGAAATTGCTGCTAGTTTTGCTTGAATTGATATTGAAGAGAAAATGTCTCAATCTGTCCCAATTGATGTATTTTTTGCAGATCTTTTGCTTTTTGTTTCACATTTTGGTCAAAGCAACTCAACAGTGTTTTTTTTTTTTTTTTTTTTATTGAAGTGTAGAAAGATGTTGTAATTACAGTTAATTAGAAATACAAAATATAAATTAAAATTACCCATCATGCTTTACTAAATACAGAGGCTGGGAAATGATGAAATCATTATATGCTGTGTATGCATTCGAATTTACTGTATGTAAGCGATAGATAAAAATAACTGCCCTGATGACCTGTAGTGTGTGTGTGTGTGTGTATTATCTAATTCCATCTGTAGAGCAGACCTTTGGGGCAGGGGGGATGTTATTCATTAACTTTGACTACATGACTCCTAGGAGAGAACAGTGTGTGTGTGTGTGTGTGTGTGTGTGTGTGTGTGTGTGTGTGTGTAGGTGTGTGTGCATTATGATCTACACACACACACACACACACACACACACACACACACACACACACACACACAAGGTCAATCAGGCTCACTCTTCGCCCTCTCTCCTCTGTCCCTCCTTCATCTGTGAGTCTCAGTAGTTGAGCGGCTTTCTGATCTGTAAGGACTCTGCTAATGAATGTTATATTGCTATTGATTTTTCCTCTGATCTCTAAGTTTGTTCAGCCACGATACAAACCGTGTTTTCCTGTGAAGTCGTGAGGCAGGGCTCAGCTGATAGCTGTGATGAAGTGTTGTGCCCCAGCCCAGCAAATTGGATTTTAATGATTCAAGTCTAATTTTTTGAACACTGCTCACTGCTCCATTGCAGAAAGTAAAGTCTGACACCCTCTTTTTGAGAGGCTTCTGAGGCTCTTTAAATTGTGAAGGAATGGAAAAGGAAAATACTGTCACCATAAACTGGCCCATACTGTTGAAACGGTACAGGTTACATTAGATATAGTGATTTTGGTGCCCCAGTTCAAAAATATGTAGGCCTATTATGCACAGCACTGACTGTGTGGGAATTTTAAATGACTCCAAAAATGTCAAATATAATTAAAAGTTTGCTGCAAGTTTCATCTCTTGAAGTTAGCTAGCATAGCTTGCAAGCTCCAATCTTATACAGCTACTGAGAGAGACCATTTGAAACTGCTATCACTGCATAACTGCTGTTTGAGTTTGATGAGAAGGAAAAAATAAACGTTTTATTCAACATTTATAGGCAACCTTAGATGTTACTATCTTGGAACGTGTTGCTATCAGCTACTGTATAGTCTATGGGAGATGGGGCTTTTTTCTTTTTTTTCTGGTCTTTCAGGGTAGCCCAAAAATAATTACATGAGCTATAGGGGACTTCCATGTCAATGCATCCTCTCCTGTGCGTGCATTGCAGCTGGTTACAGTCTGACAGGCAACTTGAGAAGAAAGAATGGATGCTAGGTTAGAAGACGCATACTGAATTGTTATCTGTGCCTGCAATATTGTGCATCAGTCAATGCTGTTCAGACTAAAAACAGAATGTAGAACAAAACAGAGACACCAGAGATGTGTCTTTGTACACATCTCTTTTCATTTGCTGAATCTAGAGATTATGGATGTTAGTGTAGCAGCTTTCAGATGTCTGTAGTGATGTCTGTGATGTCTTTTAGCCCAGCCCAAGATGGCTGGGCTAAAATCTGATTTTGAAATTTTGAAATTAAATGGGGACACAATATACTATGTGTCTATTTTTTCTGAGAAGTCAGAACAAAAACAATGTCAGTTTTCAGTCGAATCCACTGGACCAAACGCCGAACGTCAGGCACGTTATTCACTGCCAGCTGCCTAATGTCACCATGTGCATGAAAAATGACGTAGAAATCAAATACCCCTTTGTAAAAACAAAATGCACACAGCTGTGATTTTTATTGTGAGTGGTTTTTAGTTTTTCTCAGAAGGGGGGGAGGGGGCGGGGGACAATGGGCATTGTTGGGTAAGAATGTTTGAAGCACAAATCTGAGATTCATCAATATATTCATACTTGAATTTGTTCTGCTCTGTGATCACAATTTAGAACCTCCTGAGACCATGCGTACGTACAAATTATAGCTTTCTCAGAAAATGTTACCATAGACGAAATCCAGGACATTTTAAAAATACATTCAGTAAAAAAATCATTTATATATGTAAATGTATTTTTTTTATTTTTGAAAAGGCAAGAATTAAAAAGCTAAGGAAGAACAACATGTTTTTTAATGCAACATCCAATATATCAATAAAATATATCAATACATCTTTAAAATATATTTCATATGGTTATACTGCTAGGATTTAGGATTTATCTTTTGGAAAATGTAAAGTTCTGCACGATAGCTGCAGTGATAGTGCAGAATGTAGAAACAATAATGATGTAGTTAACGGTTGTGCATACACTTTACATTAAATGTCCTCTGTGATGAAGAGGGCATAAATTGTTTGGGTGAATGTAGTTGGACTAATTTTCTGTAATGTCCTTCCGCACTGTCTCTCTATTCTTTCCACACACACAATCATGTTCACACACATACATTTTGCTCAGAGGGAGCACAGATTCAGACATTATTTCTGCCTCACTGCTACACAAACAGGCCTGCAGAAGCCTGGGGACAGTTAGCCATTGGTATGGGTACACTACACACACACACACACACACACACACACACACACACACACACACACAATGACCCGGGCACACATGTGCGTCACCCTCGCTGTAGGGCAGGAGGCATGTGGAAGTCACTTGGGGATGCCAGCACATATGTGTTGCTTTGTCCTTCATTTGTGTTACGTATATTAAAGAGGCCAACAGTTGAGTCCCTTTGAAAATGTGTCCAGTAAAGTTTATGTAAAGATGAAGGTTGGCGACCTCTTTAAAATGAAAGCACTCTTTGCTTGGCATCTTCTTCCATTTACACAACAAAACCCCCTTAATCCCCCTTGAATCCAGTTGATGTTTTCCACCAGTTTTTAAATCAGTCTGAGGCTTGTTGCCTTTTTGAAAATCAGTCACAGAATTATATAGCGTATGAAGACACATTTAAAAGAGAGGCTGCATTATTCAAAAACTGACAGATTGAAATAGGTGGACAAAGAGGTTGTTGTTAATGTGCATGTTAAAGTAAGTGAGTGGGCTTGGACTGACAGAAGTATATTATTTTGCAAAGCTTCAGCCGGGAGAGGATCAGATATTCTTTGCTGTGTATATCTGTCTGTCCTCACTGAGTCATACAAAGTGCTGGACCAATTAGCCTTACATTTCTTGTACACATTTATGCCTCCATGGGGCGAATTCTAATTGCCACTTTTGGCCATCATTTTGAGATTTTGCTTTGTCCAAAATTTTTCAATGTGTATTCATTATGTTTGCACAAAGACTGGTATGTAATGTGGTGAAAGACATCCTCTAGGACTCTGAAAACATTATAGGTATACACCATATAGTGTTTAATGCTTTTACATGATATGTGTTTGATAATAGGTTTATTTAGCTAACCATGTTGTTATATATTCCTAAACTTTCTCTACCACCCCCTCTGTCTAATGTTCAAGCAGCATAGCAGCAGAGTACGATGAGTGGGCTCACTAAATTCATGACAACCCAGACTTCTACAGATACAGATCATGTAGGTCTGTTTGTTCTGTTGTAATCACACCTCATCATGTGACTGTTTGCTATGCTTTTCCATTTCAGACACAAAAGCTCACAGTCATCTAATTCTGTGAAGACCCACCTCCACTCTGTTGATCCCACTTGGTTTTTTATACATTTTTTGCCGCCATCCTGCTTTTTTTTTTGGGGGGGGGGGGTTATCATCCCAAATCCACATGTCTCTGACACGCCTGGCAGGGATCTGAACTCCACTGAAGGCAAGTTAGCCTGTGTTGTTGCATAAGTCTCCCTTTACTCAGTATCTTTCTCCAATTTAACCAAAGTGACATGTTTGTTTGGATAGGACAGCAGCCTGCACTGAGTTTGCTCTTCTTGTCTGTCTTTTTTTTTTTGATTATTTGTTAACTTATTTTCACCAAACTGTTGTGTTCTCCCGATAAAAAAAGAACAACCTTGTTTCTCAGCTGCTTTTGAAAGAAGACTTTCGACAGATAGTCACGTTATTAAAAAGACCTGTTGGGAAAGTTACCCTGGGGCACTTTTAAATCAGAACAAAGTTTAGCTTTGTGCTTCATGCATGAGTTATTTCAGCGTATTTGAGCTCCACATTTAGACCTAATTGACAGTTTTAAGTCCATCATATTTCAACCGGAGACTCAGTCCTGATCAGATTCTGCAGTAAAGACATCTATGCTGTTTAGTTTTTCTCACTCACAGAACTACTGTTCTTTCTTTGTTTTCTCTTCCATTACTATTCCCTGTTCCTCGAGCCCTTTTTCCCTCCCTATGCTACAATCCTTTTCATCCTTATTTCACACTTTCAGGCTCTCACAATTTGACTTGAACCATCAACTGTGCCTAAACGCCCTCCTCCCCTCCTCCCTGTCTATTCCTTCCCCCTTTTAACCATCGAGTCATGAATTTATTATGCGAATCAAAATAGAGCAATGACTCTTTGTCCCCATCCTAGCATGTCATTGGTCTAGAATGAATAATTCAGCTACAGTGGTTGAAGTCAGATCAGTGAGAAAAAGAGAATTATTTTGGAGCCGCCACCATTCAGGCTATTTTGGAAAAGGCGAGCTGTCAGCGTATTTCCTGCCGAGCTCACTCTTTCGTCTTTCTATCTTCTTACTCGCACTCATTCCTCCCACCAGCTCACGTGAAGAAACAACTGATTCTTCTCTGTCCTTGGGAAGGGTGCATATAAAACAGGATTGGCGTTGGATAAAGTATTCCTCGTTTTTTGTGCGTTTTATATTTTTTGCCTCCACAAAGACGTCCATTCATTTCATTATGCAGCGCTGTCTGTCTCAGTCTCTCTTCAGGTTCGGTGTTTGCTGTTTTAGATGTATAATGACAGTTATTGAAGGCCCAACGAACGTGTTACAGAAGTTGTCATTTTGCATTTGTGATATGTGTAAGGAGGACATCACAAACGAGAGGCTAAAGAGAGACTAAAGTACATATTGTTTCACATCAGTTAGCCTTTTTGGCATGTAAAATGATACAGAACCAAACCAACAGATGACGATCTCATAACCCTCAAAAGTCACAGAGCAGGTCCATTGAGCAGTTTATCACCTACACGTCTCTGTATAATGCTTACATGGACAAATGCATTTGGGATGCAAAATGGTGCACCTAATAATCTCACAACCCGGTAGGTTAACAACAGGAAAGCGATGATCGTGGATTTTGGATCTGAGGAATGATGAATTTTGTTTTAATTTCACAGCTTTAGTAAAATCACATAACACTCCTTGGAAAATTAAATGTGGTACTGATTGCCACATTTTAAACAGGAATAAAAAGGTCATCAAATATTCCAGTGCAAAATAATTAAATTAAAAAGTGAGAAAATGGTGCTGCAAACTAAGTTAAACCAATAATCTGATAACTCTACAAGTGAACATCAGTGGGCCATCAAGCAGTTGACTTGATCACGTCCATACGTGGTCTTCACATCGACAATAAAACAGACCCTCAAGGGTCTATGTGGGATGCCAAAGAAAGTGAAGGGTGCAGCTGAGGGCCATTGAGCGGTCAACCACCCACACGTCTATGTATGAGCTTCACATGGACAAAAACATACATACACAAGTTCCATGTGCATACAAGTTCAATCATGCAGTTGGATTCCCACACATAGATGCAGATGCACACTTGGAGGATAATTCTCAGCCTCCTGGGGCATCATTGAATCTTTCCAGCCATGACCTCGCTAAGAGGAAGAGAGGCAGTGAGATTAGCATTAAAGGGAGCGAAATGAGCGATGGAGGGAGTCCTTGAATTTTAACCGGATGCACCCCAGGGAGAACTCCCATCATCCCTATATGTGTCTTCAATGCCAGAGTCCCACAGCTTCCTTTAGGAGCTCAGGGATCCTTACTGCTTAAATATTTTCAGAGGGGAACTCATCTGGCATCCATTGCTTTAGAAAAGCTTATTTTTGGGAAGGAACTCATTTGATGAATCCGAAGCAGAGGGTTTCTCTTATCTGGGTTTTAGTGCTGGATAATGACATTCCTCCAGCTGTAGCCAATTCTTCCAAAGCAGAGAATGTACCAGAGGATAAATGTCACTATCACTTATCTGTAATGTGATCAGGCTTCTGACTACGTCTTCCCTATGGTGGTGTGGGTTTAAATGGAAGTTTCCTGCAATGTGGCAGCTTATTCTTTAACTTGGGCTCACAAGGACGGGAACTAAACTGAATGATACTTTATGAACACAGTCAAATCTGACTGCAGTGCCCAAGACAGTCTTGTTTTAGAATGCAAGTTCATGCTTGACCTCCGAACACCTGAGAAGTTGACACATTTCTTTAGTGGCTTTTGCATCAATTTTGATTGTGTCAAATACACGGTGGACTTTTGAGAGTTTTCTTCCTTTTTTTACTTTGTTTCCAATTTACACAGTTTATGTTGCTTCACTCTCCTCCCACCTTGTTGACATTGACCAAGTACTCAATAGGACAATGGTAAAAGTGCAATCATGACAAAGTGACCAATACATCTTTCCTTTTGCAAATGTTTTCTCTTCGTGAATAAATCAATCATTATATACGAGGAAAAAGATGAGGACATCTACTAGAATTTCTTTTTTACATTGTTTGATATAAATACAACTGTACCACTGAATGTTCTATGAATGTGGATGTTACATCTTAAAATGTCCTAGTACTATATTCAGAACCTGATAAATGACTAAGAACTCTACGAACTGCCAACAGAAAAGTGATTAAGTGAAGAATTTAAACAAATATGAAAACAAATCTTATTTCTGAAGCAAACGTATGCCTTTACAAATCCCACATTGTGAAATGTTTCCAGCCAGGGAGATAAATATTCCATCTCTGAAATTAGCTTGATGAGAAAAATACCGTATTACCTGTAGTACCAGAGATGGCATTGAGGAAGAAAATAAGATTTGGATTGTATGATACTGGAATTACCCTCTGTAGTCAAGGTGTGTGTGATATATGCTGACAGGCTAACAGAAGTATTATCAGCTACGTTTCCACATTGCTGTCAGTCAAAAAGTCTAACCTGAACTCTATCCCCAAAGCTCCTTCAATCCAGTCTTTTTTCATAATTTTACCTTCTTTTTACTTCTCCAACATCCCTTATTTGTTCAACAGCTATCATGACCTTTCCAGGAACTTCCTTCTCTGTCATCCCTCTCCTCCTCCTCCTCCCCCTCCTCCTCCTCCTCCTCCTCCTCCTCTCAATGATCTGTTTCACTTCACCACCTTGCTCTGCAGTTGCTTACAAAGCCTTCACAACCACCTTTGTGTATACGTACACGTGTGTATATGTGCTTGCGAGTATATAGGCGGGGTTGTTTATCCTCCTCTGGGATCTCTGGTGCGAAGAGGATCCAGGAAGTGTGATGAGCACCTCCTAATGTCCTGTGAAGCATCATCTTCTTACACACACACACACACACACACAACCGCACATGTGCTGTGTTTGTGTTGTAACCACAAGCTGAGCGGTTTTTTTTATCAGTGCTGAGGGATTGTCGCCTTTGTTTTCCCAGTACAAAGGATTCGGCTCTCTCCTCCACCATGCTTTTGCTTTTTTTTTTTTTTTCATCTCCATCCTTGTCACTCTCCACTCTTCTCCCCTCCCCACGTCAACCGTTTTTCACCTCCATTTCTCTGCGTTTCTCCCCCCCCCCCCCTTTCTGCCCCTTCATCCCCCCATCTGAAACGGTAGCGACAGCTCCTATTGGTTGTGCTGCCAGAATCAGAGAAACAGGCAGCCAATAGGCTTTTGGGCTAACAGGGTCACTATTATCCATGAAGCAGTGCAATTACTCTGCCGTCTACATCGCTGCCATGTATGCATATGTAATGCCCTGTCCTTGTACCTTTACTGCATAATTTCACTGCACAAAACATACGGTTGATTTCAAACAGCTTGAGATTTTCTATGCTGATGATTTTATGTGAAGTTGTGACATTTCTTAGCGTTCCATTTTGCAACTGTCAAAAATAAAATGACAAACAGTGTGAGTACAACTCAACATACATTTGCAATGGGTTTATGGATTTAGGTAAAAAATATGTATATATATTCATCGTAAATTCTCCCCATGTGACGCATGTGAAGGCCAGGGAAGGAAAGCTGTCACACTCCTCCCCCCCCTCCCTCAGTTCTCTCCCGTACTCATTCCTTTTTCTCCATGTTTATGTGCCTCACAGATGGTTATATATTAGTCCCACATACCAGTCACTCAATCACTCAGGCTGCATTTCTGCTGTGAAAGTGACACAAGCGTTACTCTTTTCTTCTGAGGATGTGGCCTTTTCCCTCTGTAAAAGGCCACTGAAGCCTTTCTGTTAAGAGAATATTTAAAATACTAAGCTACGAATGATCTTGCTATGTGGCATCTACCAGCATCAGGAATCCCAGGCCTCTCTCGTGGCATCTGATTGAGCATCGGCCCTAATTTGCATCATTAATTCCTCTATACTGTGGAGTAGCTTTGACCTTCCTCCATCATTATTGACAGGGAGACAGAGCATACGTCTCACTACTCTTTGCCCTCTTTCATCCATCAAACTCTTTTTTTCCTGTTCTCTGCGTCCATCATCTCTTCCCCTGATACCCAAACCATCCATCCCTTATTGTGGTGATTTTATTCAGCAGAACACTTATCTTCTCTTCTCAGTCTTCTCCATGCAGGTTCTTTTCATCACGTATCCCTCTCCACCCGTCTCATTTGCGGACAGTGTTGGCTGTCACTGGTTTTAAATTCCCTGTTTGGCTTGCACCAATCTAATGACCTGGTGAATAGAATTTATTTATATTCTTCTTGAAACCAATGGGATATAAACACACTCCTACTCCTCGTGCAAACACACACACAAACCACATGCTAAGCTATACTGAAAAAGGGGCCGTTGCTTTTCAGGTCTCTGAAGAAGTGTTTTTCTTTCACAGCAATCGCCTGCCTATCAACACAATCTGTGGCTGCTCTGTTTGGCACTGAAAAGAAGACGTGATTTCACTTCCCAATGACCAACCTTTGGGATTACCCCCACCATTTTGTTTTCTGGAAACTCATTAGCCTTTTGAAAGGAAATGACACCAGAAATGAACTCCCTTCACATCCCGTCTACAGCCTAGTACTCACAGCTGTGATGACACAGACTCCTGTTTGCATGAATGCAACAATATGAGGTCTCATTTATCAACATAACCCACAAAATACTGTACGAGTAAACACAAGACGGATAAATACACTGTGAGTATTCCAGAAATATGAGGAAATGCCATCGAACCAAGCTTATGGCGATGACCAAGCCTTTTAAAGCATGTGTGAGATAATTAATGAGTCATTTCAATCCACGCCAGTAATAAGGCCACATATCCCCAAAGGGTAAAACTATTCAAGGCTGTTCAGTCACTTGTCAGAGTGTGTGTCGCTCAAAGTGATGGATGTCTGCATGTGTGAATCTTTTCTCCGAGACGGGTCAGGTTTGATTAAAAATGTTATCTCCCTGCTGTCTTTAACCCTTTCCCTCTAACTTGCATCTTTCTATAAGTGTAGTAATGGGAGCATTTGCTGGTTCATTACACCTCAGGAATAAACTGCTGCCACACTTAATGCTTTTTCCCGATATACTAAACCATGAAAACACGGGCTTACTGGCACAATTTGTGCCTGTAAGCCCATAATCACAATTGTGCCTATTTTTGCAGCTTCAGCAGTGCACGTAGTAGATTTAATGGCTCGTAAATCTTGTATCTGCCTACCAGCTGGCATGTTGCCAAACCTCTGCTCTTCGCTTGGAAAAAAATCATAGACACACATAGTGGCACATGCATCTCACAGACCAACATTTTTTTCCACAGCTATTTTACTCAGATGTGACAGAAGAAAGGTTGAACTCCTACTGTAAGGAGAAGGACTATGTAGCAGTGTTTGCTAATGTGGAAAGTTCCCATCTTAAACAACAGGTACACTCCTTCTACACTCAACAAAAATATAAACGCAACACTTTTGTTTTTGCTCCCATTTGTCATGAGATGGACTCAAAGATCTAAAATTCATTCCAGATACACAATATTACCATTTCTCTCAAACATTGTTCACAAATCTGTCTAAATGTGTGATAGTGAGCACTTTTGCTTTGCTGAGACAATCCATCCCACCTCACAGGTGTGCCACATCAAGATGCTCATCAGACACCATGATTAGTGCACAGGTGTACCTTATACTGCCCACAATAAAAGGCCACTCTGAAATGTGCAGTTTTGTCTCACAGCAAAATGCCACAGATGGCGCAAGCATTGAGGGAGCGTGCAATTGGCATGCTGACAGCAGGAATGTCAACCAGATCTGTTGCTCGGGCATTGAATGTTCATTTCTCCACCATAAGCCGTCTCCAAAGGCGTTTCAGAGAATATGGCAGTACATCCAACCGGCCTCACAACCGCAGACCACGTGTAACCACACCAGCCCAGGACCTCCACATCCAGCAGGTTCACCTCCAAGATCGTCTGAGACCAGCTACTCAGACAGCTGCTGAAACAATTGGTTTGCATAACCAAAGAATTTCTGCACAAACTGTCAGAAACCGTCTCAGGGAAGCTCAACTGCATGCTCGTCGTCCTCATCGGGGTCTTAACCTGACTCCAGATCGTCGCCGTAACAGACTTGAGTGGGCAAATGCTCACATTCGATGGCGTCTGGCACGTTGGAGAGGTGTTCTCTTCACGGATGAATCTCGGTTTACATTGTTCAGGGCAGATGGCAGACAGCGTGTGTGGCGTCGTGTGGGTGAGCGCTTTGCTGATGTCAATGTTGTGGATCGAGTGGCCCATGGTGGTGGTGGGGTTATGGTATGGGCAGGCATCTGTTATGGACGAAGAACACAGGTGCATTTTATTGATGGCATTTTGAATGCACAGAGATACCGTGATGAGATCCTGAGGCCCATTGTTGTGCCATACATCCATGAACATCACCTCATGTTTCAGCAAGATAATGCACGGCCCCATGTTGCAAGGATCTGTACACAATTCTTGGAAGCTGAAAATGTCCCAGTTCTTGCATGGCCAGCATACTCACCGGACATGTCACCCATTGAGCATGTTTGGGATGTGCTTGACCGGCGTATACGACAGCGCGTACCAGTTCCCACTAATATCCAGCAACTTCGCACAGCCATTGAAGAGGAGTGGACCAACATTCCACAGGCCACAATTGACAATCTGATAAACTCTATGCGAAGAAGATGTGTTGCACTGCATGAGGCAAATGGTGGTCACACCAGATACTGACTGGTTCTGAGTCCCCAGACCCTCAATAAAGCAAAAACTGCACATTTCAGGGTGGCCTTTTATTGTGGACAGTCTAAGGTACACCTATGCACTAATCATGGTGTCTGATGAGCATCTTGATGTGGCACACCTGTGAGGTGGGATGGATTATCTCAGCAAAGCAAAAGTGCTCACTATCACACATTTAGACAGATTTGTGAACAATGTTTGAGAGAAATGGTAATATTGTGTATCTGGAATGAATTTTAGATCTTTGAGTCCATCTCATGACAAATGGGAGCAAAAACAAAAGTGTTGCGTTTATATTTTTGTTGAGTGTATAATGGCTGAGAATGGAGTGTTTCAATAAAATAGCAAGGATCATTTCTCAATCAGGAGGCGCATCAATGACTAATTTTCTTTGGATGGTCAACAAAGTTAGTTTGACTCTCCCTCCTGAATAAAAGCATGCTAGGGCTGAACGATTTGACTATTGTAACTGTGATGTACCCATGTGCAATAGTCACAATACATTTACAATAAAAGTCTGTCTGATATCACCATCAGTAGTCAGAGAAACCTTGTTCATGCAGTCTGTGTGTCCCCTGCATGTTGAAATATATCATGCAGGGGTACAGAGTACAGATAGAGTAAGGGGACATGCCGCTGATTGTTCACTTCAAAGAAAGAAACTGTATTTATCTGTTATCATTTCTAAATGAAAGAAGTAGAAGTTGAAATAAAATCCTGATGTTTTTTTTCACTCAATATCTTTCAGCCCTATTGTGTGAGTTATGTGTGTGTGTGTATACCTTGTAAATCAGCTATATGTTTATATTTAAAAAACCTAACTTTATGTTTAAGTTAATTTCGATGGGGTGTACATACCAATCCCTCCCAGTTTTTCGCCCTGCCCTTGTAAGCAAAAATGACCACAACACTTGAGTTTCCTTAAGATAAGAAATCCCTGACCCTCTGGATCACGTGAATCTGATAGGGATGATGTCACATTTTAGAAAACAGTGTGTTTCTGTTTTCCTGTGACTGAGCCTGAGAGAGACTCGGCTCTACACCTGAAAGGACACCATATGGTTGCAGGCAAGGTTACTGATCTAATAAGCTCGGTGTCTGGGCTGCCCTCTGTTGTTTGCTCACTACACTATACTGTGTGTATTTGCCTTTGTGTGTTTCTGCATGTCTTTTTATGTGTCTCTGCTCTCAGTATGTGAAGCCATGTGCTCAGGTTTGAGCCAAAGAAAAACAGGTCAAAACAGTGCAGGGTGTTAGAATCATCAGAGAAGCTAACACTAATTAAATGTGCCAGACCCTCCAGAGAAACAAAAGATTCATTGTTCTCTAAATGAGAGCACTGACAGAGATTCTCTCTGTTGTCAGAATATTTTATTTCTGACAGGTTAAGATGGTCAACGCAACATCAAGACCGTTCTGACCGACTGTCCCCTGTAAATGGACATCAAATGTATTATTCTGAGAGAATGAGAAGGAAAAACTTTAAGGGAAAACCAACCAAAAATTGGTCTAGCCATAGGAACACAATGACACCAACTACAGAATGGTTTCACAGCCATGATGGTTTGCCAGATCTTCATTCTCCCCAGAGGCTGAACCTCCAGACTTTGAAGAATGTACAACTTTTCTTCCAGTGCCCCCTTGAGGTTATTTTTGTTATTTAAACACTTATTTAACACAACTATTGATCAATTACTTAATACCATTTATATATGTCATAGACCTGCATGGTTATCCCCCTTTTTTTATTATATTACCTTCATCAAGCCAAATCTGCACTTAAATATTTAAATATTTCTTAATATTTAAATATTTCCATTTAGCTGTTAATGAGTTTAACCAAAACAGTTCATGTTTAAATGGATTACATTATACTTTTTTATCGTCATTAACGGCATGCTATCATATCCTGCTGTTGGCGTGTAATTTGAACCTTATTGACCCTGTATAAACCTGCTCTCTCAGAACGCTCCGTTTTGGTGTGTGTGTCTCTTTAAATGCAATGAGCCCCCCTGAGTTTTCCTGGTAGGCATCACTCCTCTGTAGAGAGAATGAAAATTTTGCTCTAGGCTGCAGGTGGAGTCCATGGGAGGAGATATAAGGGGAGATATAAGGGGAGGGGATTTTCCTACCAGAAGGAAAGTTGTGATGTCACAAACTGAGAAATTTGAAACAGAGCACTTTTCTCTGTGTGGTAAGACATCTGCAGACAACAAACAGAGGACTGGATGGATTTATTAATTATTTAAAGGGGAAATATGAACAATCCAGTTTTACAGAGTTTTTGAACATTTGTCAAATGGGGTCAAATACGGAAAGCTCCTCCACAACAGGTATTTACGTCTATAAAACGTTTTGACACAAGGCAGTGCAGCCTGAAGCCAGAGTACTGTCTTCTTGAAAAAGCTTCTCTGATCTTCCAGACGCAGCAGATTGGATTCATGACTCTGTTTGAATCCTGTAATAAAAAGAAAACCAATGTAGAAACACATGAACATTATACACAGTTAGCATAAACAAACCATTATAGCCCAACTTATGACAAATACATGGTTGCAAACTAGTCAAAATATTGCCCAACAAGTCAGTAATATATTTTCTCTGCTAATGGGAGATCAATGGTTAGATGGCAGAATAAACATCACTGCAGATATTATTTAAACAGACTTAGACGTAACGTTAGGCTGCATCATTACCGGTGACATCATTGTCACATTTAGCAGCTTTAGCAGAAAGTCAACACAAGTTATGTCTCCGGTTTGCAAACATATAGATAAATATATCCGTCATACATTGTCTTCAAAAAGTGTGTAACCATTTAACGATCTACAACTAGCAGGTTCACATGTAGCCATGGCTACAGATATCATAATAACAGTCAAAAACACATAAGAAACAACGGACTCCAGACATTTATGTTTGATCAAAATCTGCTTATCTTACTGTGCCTTTTGAGTTGACATGGTGCTTCAACTTCTCACAGTGTATATTTGCAGTCTTCCTCACTCTTTGGTTGTTAACAAATGCTCAGAGGGGAAACGTAACCATTTTACAACAGTGCAGTTTATGTCAGACCTGCTGTTGGCACCAAAACAGAGAAGTTACATATGTTTTAATGGTCACTTTTTGGGCCTTCTTATCTGTCAGAATTGCTTTTACCATATGAGCCTTCGCGGTCCCTGCGCTCCTCCGGCAGAGGTCTTTTAGTCATCCCAAAAGTCAGGACACACACCCACGGCGAGGCGTCTTTCAGTTTTTACGGCCCTCGCCTCTGGAGCAGCCTGCCGGAGGACCTCAGGGCCGCAGAGAACGCTCATATTTTTAAGAGCAGGCTCAAGACCCACCTTTTTAGTCTAGCTTTTAAATAATATTTATTCATTTTATCTTTTATGATTTTAGCATTTTATGTTTACTTATATCTTACCATCATTCTATTGGTTTTAGCTTTATTCAGTTTATTGTTTGGCCTCATTTTAAAAGGTTTTATGTATTTTACGTCTCTTGCAAGTGTTTCCTCCGAGGGAGCCCTCTGTGTCGGGAGCGGTGGAGGGCTGTGGCTGCCTGGGCGCCGTCCTGCGGTGTCTGGGTGGAGGTCAGGGGTCTCGGCCCCGCCTCCCCTGGGCACCCTGTGATGGTGCCCCTGATGGCCGCGGCCGATCTGCCGCTCTCGATGCAGACGGCTCCTCTTTGGCGTTTACTTACCTGGTTCATCCGTACTCAGCCTTCTGTCCATATCATTGATGCTGGTGTGTGTGCATGTGTGTGTATGGGTTTAGGTCTGCGCATGTGTGTTGGAGCGTGGGGTGACTGTGAGTATGAGTGTGATACTGTTTGTATGCGTGGGGGTGGGGGGAGGGTGGGAATGATTTTAATGTGATTTTAATGTGATGTTAACATGTAAAGCACTTTGTGCTACTTTTAAAAAGTATGAAAAGCGCTTTATAAATAAAGTTTGATTTGATTTGATTTGATTTGATTCAGTTCTTCTCTCTGGGTGTCGTACTAATCAATAAAATCAACAATGTTAGAAGTGAATGAAAGGTTGTGTTCAGCAAGACTTTACTGTTGTTGTTTTTTTCATTAAATCACAATAGACAATACAGGGACATCTAAAATTCAGTGTTGAGACTCATTATAACATAATTAGGATGGTTTCTAAAATTAATGAAATGATTTCACCAAAAAAACATATTTTTGCATCATTTTAGTTTTCAAGGCAAGTACAAGGCCACAGAGGCTCATTAGCTGCTTGTGAAACTTCAGATGAGAAGTTCTTTGGCTTGGGGTCAGTTTAACGAGACAGACTTTTAGTTCATTTTCTAATTTTGGGAAATGGGGACATATTTTCTTCAAACACACTTCAAAGATGATGTGTTTTATCCAATGGTCACCTTCTTTCCACCTTTTCTGTGTGTGCATGGGTGCAGGGTCGAATGTATCTACGTTATTCTTGAATAATTTTTTGTGATATTTTTGAAACAATGCATGGTTGTTCTATATTGGTCACAGATGCAAGAAAGTCACAGACAGGAATAAAAATGGGACACAACAGGGCTACATTTATAGATGTTTATTTTGTGAGGGGAACAAACAGTGTTTGAAGTGATTCATTGGTCGCTGCTTTGTTTTTCTCTTTAATCCGTCTCTGTGTATTTTTGATCATGACTGTCAAACACAGGACTCTCCTCAGCTGTCAGTTTACAAAGTAAAAAAGGGAACAGGTGGAGCAGGAGAAATAAGAAAGAGAAAGTGTGTACATATGATTACAGTTTTTCTGGGTCCACAGGAAAATCTTGAAATAGAAAAGGCTGTGAAGAATGAAGCTATATTCTGTTTAGTTTTGTGAACAGGAAAACTTTCCACCAACTTTCATTTTTGATCGTTTTTACTTTCTGCTCTAATTTGACTAATTTGACAGGATCAACTGTGACACAATAGATGTTGTTTTGGTAGGTGGACATCACAGCAAAAAAGCATCAAATTCTGAGAAAATAATAACTGCAAAAAGTACACAATTCATCCCTTCAGAGGATTAAACATGCCTACACACGCTCACTCACACTTCATTGATGTTTTTTCATGGATTTCATGTCCTGGACTGTTGCTCATTATAACAGAGAAAATAACAAAGCTGGCATGGAGTGGGAGCAAAATCAAAGAAGGAACGAAAACACTCAAGACATCAAAGATGTTGAGCCAAACAATGAATATTTCCCCAATATGCAATATAAGTTTTAAGTGACAAATTTGAATCAACATCTTCCCACTGAAGTATGGAGACTCTGTGGATACAAACCAAGTGGACATCCGAGGCTGTTATGTTTGAAGAAAAACAGAGCAGATATATTTAAAACCAAAGAGAAAGTAAACTCCTTTGTTTCATAAACGATACATCTGGATAACGAGGTAACAACTGGAAATGACTGGTTGCCATTGGGAAGCCAAATGAATAATATGTATGGGTGCATTTAGGACTCAGTAAAACATATGCACTATACATTATATGTAAAATAATTCCTAAGCATTTTACTTTACTTTACACCTAAACAACCAGCACTTGTTAACCTGTAGTGGGATAGAGAAGGACAGGACACATACTGATGTATTAAAGGTGTGACATACTCTATTTACTGCAGTGGATATTCATTGATTTATTTACTTCATGTCTTATGGATTGGCTTCCTGAGACTGATCACTTTGAGTAACTTCTGCTGCACTGAGTGAAACTAATACACACCAACAGCTATCCGTGTCAGGAGATTTCAGACTCCCTGCTGAGCGCTGCACCCCTCACTGATGTCTCAATGTGGGGGAAGTTCAAAGTGAAAATCTAAAACACGCACAAACACACACACAGGTGATTTTAACTTTTTGGACTCATCTCCTTTCTAATCCACCAAGCATCATCTACTTCGAGCACATACACCAACCTAGACAGCTCAGGTCTGAGTGTAGTGAAATCAGTAATGTGTACATGTGTCTGTGTGTGTCTTTATCCGACAAACAGGTGCTCCAACATCCAAATCATTTCCAAGTTAAAGAAAGTTTGAGTTCATGTGCTGTTTGTTGTAGAAGTCACTCCAGGACTTGCAGACTTTCTTTCCTCCTTAATGAACAAGCAGTACATGCTCTGTATTTTTAGTCTAGTGGGGTTTTATCTTGGCTTGTTTTTAGTGTTTGTTTGCTTTGCTGTTTCTCCTCTGTGGCTGTCAGATGTTGTTGTTGTTGCACTGTGTATCCTCTGCTGATTTTCAGTTTGAGTTTACTTTTGGCATTCTTTAAAGAACTGAGGCTGAGAAACAGAGGTTTAGGTTCTTTAACTTGTACAACTGTTTTCTAACTAACTCACAGTGTTGGTGGCATCTCACTTGTGCTTCTCAGGGAACGATGCAGACAATCAAACGTCAGCTGTGACAAACGTCTGAGCTGAAATCTGTGAAGTATTTTGGGGATCACCTGGTTAGAGAAGAAACAGTACAGTAGGATACTGCTTGAGTCAGAAAGTGTCTCTTTTAGTGGAAAACAAGGCATCTCTCTACAAGGAGACATCGACAGGATAAGTAAAGGGGTGATGATAATGAAGCCTGCGCAAGTACAGTGTGTGTGTGTGTGTGTGTGTGTGTGTGTGTGTGTGTGTGTGTGTGTGTGTGTGTGCGTGCGTGCGTGCGTGCATGTGTGTGTTCTGCAGACTCAAGTTGACAGGAGTGTATGAAAGGATTGAGACTGACAGTGTAGATATGCCGTCTTGCAATCTCAGTTTATCCACTACAGTACTCGTGAAAGTGTCTGTGTGTGTTACTTGGGCCCATGTTTATGAAATTATTATTATATGAATTATTTTAGGAGTCAGTAGTCTAGGAATCAAAAGAATATATATTTTTAATTATAATCCAAGATGTATCTCACAACTACAGAGAATCCTCAGAGATTGTTGAGGATTAATATCAGGATGGAAATGTGTATGTCTCACTCTTATGCACAGCACCCACCAGAGACGTTAGAGTCCGAAAGTACACTTCTACTTCACTGCAGTAAGGAACAAAGCTTACAAAGCCAAAAGTTACAATGTTCTTATATTTCAAACACAGCCAGACTTGGCCAGAAAAAAGTAGACTGTGCTTCCTTAGTTGTAATAAGGTAAAGAAAATCAAAGGTTTGTTGGTAAGATGCAGAAAGCTCTCCACATTAACGAGGAGTCTTCCTACAACTCTGTGAGACGATCTCAGAGTCCAGGTTGTTAGGGCAACAAGATTTCTTAAACTTCAGCATGTTCTCCAACCATGCATTGATGGTACTCAACGTGGCGTCCATTTTTCAGATCAGTGATGACATCATACAGCTTAAAGCCATCTTCTCCAACTTCAGTCTGATCTTGGATCTAAATGAAGTATTATATATGATTAAGTTCCATAAACTGGTGTGAACCTGAAAATCACAGCATCATTTTCTTGAGTTAGATCAATGGGCAAACGTCGCACTGACACATTGTTTTCACAAGGTTATTGAAAACATTGTTAAAATATATTCAGCCTGTGGAGTAGAGACATAATAAGATCAGTGTCACTTCTGGGAGTTTGAAATACAAGCCTTTGTTTGCATTGGTTTGGAACTAAATACTGCATCAAACATCCATGGTGTTAAAATAAAAACGTGAAATATTACACTTGAAATAATCCTATTACTCCCAACATTAACTTCCCGGAAAGGTGATGTGATCTCACCATGAAGTCAGAAGATGACTTTGAGGTTCAAAAAGTTGTTGCAACAAATGTTTGTTTTTTACTTTGTTAAATTATATTATAAGTCATTGTCTCCATAGCAGAGTTATCACATGTCAGTCCAATGAAACACTACTGTGGCATTCAAGTCAAAGTTTTGTCTTTTTGGTTCTAATCAGCAAAAGGTCAGAGCAGGCAGCCTGTCAGTCTCGATCATTTCACGCTGGCTGCCTCAGTGACTTCGAGCTGTGAGAGGAACAGGATGCAGCTACAGTAGGATAGCATTGCACCAAACCCCGTCACAACTATCATGTCTGTTTGAAGACCCCAAACAACTGCAGTGTCCTTCACATTGTTTGCTGCAGTGCTGTGAATGATGTCAGTTTGATAATATTACATCTTCTCTGGAAATGTCGGCAGCTGTGGTTTGTGGCCGTCTGTCACTGGGTGTCACACTGATGATGAGGTGTCATTTAGACAATTGAGCTTCTTGAACTTTATCAGTGTTTGAAAACTGTTTTTTTTTTCATTCATTTCATTCTGTTTTCTCATTGCCTTTTTTCCCCATCTTTGTGTTCCCACTCCAGGCTGTGTGCGCCCCGTCATTGTGAGGATTGCTTCTTCCATTTTTCTGCCTAATTATGTTGTGATGAACATTTTCCTTGTAATCTTCGAGCTTCTACGTTTGGGAGTTTTTGCACCAACTTGATGACAATGTGATTCCTTATTTAGACTTGTATCACTTTAGATTATCAACTTCATTTGACTTTTCAGTCTTACAAAAAAAAATTTCAGTTACTAATATTTCTGGTAGATAATTATGAATGACCCATCTGAGAATTTATGGGCATTCATTAAAACATAATTCTCAGCTTTGAACAATTGTATCTCAGTTGTCTTCACTCCTGTACCAGAGGGCTGTTAAACTGTTCACAGCCCATGGCACAAGCTTAAAAATGGAGTGACTAAGCACCAGTTTAATATTGGACTTACAGCTTCTATAAACCTGTCAGCTTTATTTTGAAAGGCAAAAATGTGTCAATCGTTTTTTAAAAGCTTCTTTAATAATCTGCTGACTGCTCAACGTTGCTGATGTTACATTGTGCCTATTCAAGACATTGTGTGTGTGTGTGTGTGTGTGTGTGTGTGTGTGTGTGTGCGCGTATGTGTGTGAGAGTGAGAAATCTTAACAAGGCCGAACGCTTGAGTTGAGGAGATCCATGCTCTGTTGGTCAAATATAAAGACATAAAAGCAACCAGTCAACATGCATGACCTATTTAAAGGATGACACCCCGCTACACCAGACAATGTCTACAGCTTTTTTTCAGTAATATTTTGGGGGCATCTTTTGATAGTTTCACAAGTTCTAAATACAGACTATCCTGTATATGTATGTAAATCATGTGCAACAACCTGTGTTTGAAACATCTGCCCCGGGCATTAATGTTGCGCCTCTGAAGGCTGATGATCTATGCCTGATTGGACAAGGATGTTGTTCCCTAACATCTGCTCATTAGGTCAGTGTCTAAAAGTAGGTTATTTTTAGCTCCTGGCTGATATATTTTTTTCTCATTCTCCTCCTTTTTCCTCCCTGGACAGCTGTTGGAGAATCTCCCTTCTCTGCTGTCTGGATAGGTGTCAGTGCTGTTGCCTTAACATCTGGTGACAATCATTTGTAGCTTGTAGTGTGAATTTGGGAATTCCGTGTGTAATTTGGTGTGTTGGATGTCCAGGTGGAGAAACAAGCTGTGCTTCTGACCCTGAGATGTTAAACGTTGACACAAAATAAGGATGTTTCCAGATAGGTGGCTCTTTAAAGTGAGATGCAACAATAGATCCACTTTTAATTAGATGAGAGTTTTCACATGTGCACTCCTGAAAATATCTCAATAAAGTCAGGAGGAATATGTTTGCTTTGTGCACTAGTCACAGGATAGAAATGTCAGCACCCCCTCTCACTTGCTCAAGACAAATTTCCCGGATAATATCCTGCTGCATTTTCACATCAGCTACTCAGACTTCAGCTTCCTCTGGGCTGGCAGGAAAAACTCTGGGTAAAGCCCAAGTGATACATTTGGCTGTTTGAGTTCACATATACAGCTCCTCCTGCAAAGTTTTAGTTTTTTTTTGCAAGTGTGAAAGCACTAAGTCAGAGTAAAGGTGTGTTTTTTCACCTGCTCACTGCTCCTTTGGGTCCTTTGGGTGTTTAATGAAGCGTGTGTTTGAGTGTGTCTGTGTGTGTGTTGTAGACCCTACCTGTCCTTGAATTCAGCAGTGAGGACCTTGTCTAGCTCTATGATGTCAGCTCAATGATTTATACTACGATTCTGCCACTGACCCGTAGGAATAGTCTGGAGGGGGGGAACTGGAGCTGGGAAGATGAGCATAGCCTGAACCACACACACCATACACAGAGAATACAACAGGAGCAAGGGCTTGACTAGTGGCTTCAACACAAACAAAAGTGTATAATTAACTCATTAGAGTGGCATGTTAGCATGCTAGCATTTGCAGAATAGCAGTAAACATCAATGATAACATTGGTTGGTAGGTTATTTATAGTTATTCAACTAATTTTTCCAAAGTCCTTTAATTAAAATAGATGTTGATCTTGGAGCTGGACAAAATGTTCTGATGGTTTCACAAAGCATCGTCTTGGCACCACGAATCTGTGTTCATTATTAAGTGCTAACAGGTCATGTAGATGTCATGGTGTTTAATTTAAATATCTCAACCCAGCCAGCACACTAATACTAGGTCAAAGTGGGTGAAGAAGACGGGGCCCAGCCTCTTGTTTCTTCAGTTGGTGGGGATAGGCCCCACATGGGTGAGCTTTGAGGAGTTGATAATGGGCTGAGGGGTAAACTGTAACCCACTTTGGATCATTCAAGTACCTGTACTGTCTAAATGGTGTGCCCTTTTATAGTGTGTCTCCTTCTTGGTTGCTCATTTGGACTGAAACATCTGGCGACTTTAACACCCACTCTGAGCCAATGTCGTGTTGAAGCCCACTTACAGTAAGCCTCTGGTGGCTGAGGAGAGAAACCAAATCTTTAACTTAATTGCACATTTAAAAAAAAAAACCCCACAAAAGTCCCGAATAATTGCAAACAAAGTTCATGTTGAACAAAAGCAGTCTAAACTGAAAACTTTAGAATTCCCAACATTCTCGGCTGTAGAAAGTTTAAACCATCATCAACAGAAAGAAACATAGCATTTTTAAGCAACTTAACTGAGAGGGAACGAATGACCCTACATGCACAAAAAGCCCACTGATCCTGATGATCCTCTCGCCGACCAGAACATAAAGAATCGATTCTACGGCATCAATGATCCAGTGGCTGACGAGCTGCTGAAAAGGGCTTCAACGATGACCCGACTGGACCCGCCTGATGACAAGTTCTTCAACACACTCTACATTCGAGGTTTGCGAGACACAGTCTCTGATGCAGATCACAAGAGTCATTTTTACCCGTTTGGCGAGATTCGCACAATAAGTTAACCATAGTGCAGCAGACAACACAAAACTCACCTGTTTGTTGAAGGGAAGCAGGTGTTTATTTAGTTTGATGTCACCTGTCTGATAAACAGCTCGTTATGCAGAACATCTGTACGATCATGTTTGTTTTCCACATTTCTGCGTTACTCTCCCGGGCTCTATTCCACAGAGATGCTGAGGTTTGCTGCTGTGTTGTTGTGGTCATGGTGAGCTGTTGCTGGTTGACAGTGCGAGGCTGGGTTGCTGCTGAGAACTGGGTCAGTTTGTGCAGAAGTGTGCACAGCAGCCTCTCAGTGCCTGTATTTTGTCTTCCACTGAAAGAGAAAATTGTGCCAGATTTGAACCAGATCCTTCAGATACGTGATCTGTAAACAGAGTTTTTTTCAGCCTAGTCACAAATGGTGAGACTTATCCACCCATGGAGCTCAATGGATGAGACACACTCTCCAGGGGGTTTTACTGCAGTGTTTGAGTTTGAGAGAGAGTGTGTGTGTGTGTGTGTGTGTGTGTGTGTGTGTGTGTGTGTGTGTGTGTGTGTGTGTGTGTTTGTGTTTGTGTGTGTGTGTGTGTGTGTGAGATCATGTGAGGAAAATATGCCAGTGTCTTGCATGTGTGCAAAGACTTTGTCAGCCATCATTTGAATTTAACTTTAATCCAATTTTATCCATTTTGATTGGATTGATGCCAACAAACTGAAGTGGTCAGATTTCATCGGTGTTCAGAGGGGCTGTTTTCAAAATACAACTTGCTAGAAAGAGACTTGAGTTAAATCTTGGAAGGAGAAGGAGACAGATGACTTTTAGCTCGTCATCGTTTTGATTTGTCATCTAAACACAGCCCAGTAAGCAAAGATATACACATATTATTAATCTTATCTATTTTCAGCTTCAGAATACATTTTCATTTTAGTTTCTCTGGGGTGATAATGTGTAATTCCTTCTCATTTTCACTTCTCCCAAATTACAAAATTAGCAAGTTTAACGTGTTTGGTTGCTGGTAAACATTTCTGGTGTGTTGTTATTCATACTCTTGTGCAGTATTGTATTAGAATTAGAAAGTTTTCATAGTGTTTCCATCTTACTAAATGGACTCTGAGTTGTGTTTCAGATCTAATGCCAGGTGCTCTTTGACCATTCTCCAGTTGAAAACAGTGTGTGGGAGAGATGACAGTTTGCCTGAAGGAATGGTTAAATCACAAGTGATTCATCTCATCTTTGTGCTCCCATAAATGATTTTTAATTAATCTGCAGCAAAATGCCATGTCCTACGCATACATGCATCAACACACACCTGATCAAACATATAATATGACTCTTTGTGCTCACATTTCATAGGCACGACATGCGTGGCTCCCAGGCATAGCGTGATTGTCTGTTTATGTGGGGTGATAATAAATTCATTGTGTTTGTCAAAATGGAGCAGACGGTCTCAGTGCGGCAAGGAGAACTGAGTAGATGCAACATGAATGAATCAGGCTGAAGCAAGAAGCTGCCTCACATGTCTCCCCGTGTCCCAGTTCTCTAGCTGAAACCGTAGATGAAAAAGTGAAAAGACAAATTATCTTTAATATCTTACAAGGAGCCTTGTTCCTGTAATGGGGTCTCGTCAGTTTACATTAATGCCAAGTCATGATATGTCTCAAATCTCCACAGCTCTTAGAGTAATGTTACTTAAACTGCACAAGGCATGGATAATTGAAAATGTTATTAGCTTTGGAGATGAAGCATGATAGGCTCCGTCTTGCTTTATTAAATCCCTTTTTGTATCATGTTCATTTTTTTTTAGTCTCTCTCTCTGCTTCAGTCTTATTCCTGTCTTCCTTCTGTCTTGTCTTGCAGGTACATGGTGCACTGACTCTGCCTGCAACAGGCAAGGAGTCAGAGGACGAGGGCCATGTTTGGCTCTCCTGGCCCTGGTGGGCATGCCTTAGTGCCATGGCTGACGGTGTGGAGATTGGTACAGGCTGCTTCTCTGGTTGCCATAATAACCTTAACTCTGCCGGGAAGTAGCCAGGCTTGTCCCCCACGGTGTGAATGCTCGGCTCAGCTGAGGTCAGTGTCATGCCAGAGGAGGAGGCTCACCAACATACCAGAAGGTATTCCTACCGAGACACAACTTCTGGACCTCAGCAAGAACCGGCTTCGCTGGGTGCAAGCAGGTGACCTGGCACCGTACCCGCGCTTGGAGGAGGTGGATCTCAGCGAGAACTTCATCGACACATTAGAGCCCAATGCCTTCGCCACCCTTCAGAGTCTTAAAGTGCTGAAGTTAAGAGGGAACCAGCTAAAGCTAGTGCCCATGGGGGCTTTTGCAAAGCTTGGCAATCTGACCAGCCTGGACCTCAGCGAAAACAAGATGGTGATTTTATTGGATTACACCTTCCAGGATCTGAAGAGTTTGAAACATTTGGAGGTGGGAGACAACGACTTGGTTTACATATCCCACAAGGTAAGCTCTCCGACATCTGGTCTTTGCTTAGACTCTTTTACTGTTTTAGAAAATCCCAAAGCATCACAGTTTGATTTTGATAGAAGTGGAATAGGTTCAGTGGTTTTGAATAAGCAATGATGCCAAGAAGCTATTTGCCAAACATAGTTTTTGTAGCGATGCCGGACTTGGCCCAGAGGTATGCAGCTCAACATTTTGGGAATAAGAGTAATCATTTTCTTGCTAAATTGGATGAGAGGACTGATAGTGTCATTACTGTATTCATAATATCAATATCTTATATCATTTGTAACTGGAAACAACTAACCTTTCTCTGTCTGCCATCCAGCACCTCTTAATCATTAATCAACACAATCTGATTTAGTTTAATCTGTACAAAGGCTGAAGGGTAAAAAATGACAGATTGAGTTTTATGAGGGGGATTTGTACAGGATTGTTTTTCTGGTCTTTCATCACTAGTTTATGCTAAACTAAACTGTAGACTCATACTGTATTTACAGGCTGAAGATCACCAACAATCTTTTATGTTTAAAGCTCCTGCCACCTGGAATCACTTACCTGCTGAGATCAGATCTATCATGCCACGTTTGTTTAAGAACGCTTTGTCCTCTTTCTCAGTGACGTATTATAGTGTTCTTGTTCCCGCTCATACTGTCTTTGTCGTCATTTGTTTATTTTGGATCCTCCCATATTCTGTCCTCTGTTACTGTAGGCCATTTTGGTAACCGTTTGGTTGTCATGTTTATCATTCGCTACTCTGTTTTGTTTTTCGTTAGTTGTAGTGTTGTTTGTTTGTGTATTGTTAAAAAATGTTATTGTTCATCTTTTTTTTTTATCATCTTGTAAATTGTCTTATGTTAGGATCCCCTTGAAAACGAGATGGTGCATCTCAAGGCGCTTATCCTATACAAATAAATACAAGATTGATGATTTGATAAAAACTGAAAGGGAGCAAGACAGAAACTATATCAAATAATTCCAATTGTCTTGACCTGGTGTAGTGCTGGTAGCTTGATGGTTGTTGCATGCGCCCCATGTGAAGATGACGTGTTCCTCCAGGAGGGTGGCCCGGTTTCAGGTTAAACCTGTTGCTTCTTTCCTTTATGTCATTCCCCTTTTTCATTGAAACAGATTTATGACTCCATCCACTGTCCTGTCTCAAAACTGCAAAATATATATGATATGTATACATATTTTTTGAGGGGTTTGTAAGGGTTTAAAGTACTTTTTGTCCCCCCTCTGGAAAAAGAGCTGTTTTCCTTTTTGCTGATTTATGTATGACATAAAATCTCCTCCTGCTTCCTTCAACAGTCAAATGTTTAATTTATTGTGAATATTTTAGTGTAAATTGTAAATTAGAAAAGGCTGTTTCTTCAGCATTTTGTAAAACTTCTTTTGACACCTACCTGGTTCCAGGAATTTAAAAGGGGAAAAAAATAAAAGAGTATCTTTTGCAGATGTAAATGTGAAGTCATTCGTAATTCATAACCAGCTGAAAACTCCTCAAAGGGGCTTTAAAACACTTTATTTTTTTGACTCCCAGGCATTCTCTGGGCTGCTGGGGCTTGAAGACCTCACAATAGAGCGGTGCAACCTGACATCGATCTCAGGTCAGACCCTGTCTTACCTTCGCAGCCTGGTCACCCTTCGACTCCGTCACCTCAGCATCACTGCATTGGAGGACCAAAACTTCCGCAAACTCTCCAACCTACGAGGTCTGGATATCGATCACTGGCCATACCTTGAGTACGTCTCCCCCCTAAGTTTCCAGGGCCTGGACCTCCACTGGCTCTCCATCACCAACACCAACATCACCTCCGTCCCCTCAGCTTCCTTCAAGAACATGGTGCACCTTACCCATCTCAACCTGTCCTACAATCCCATCACCTCACTAGAGCCTTGGGCCTTCAAGGACCTGCTGAGGCTAAAGGAGCTCATCATGGTGAATACGGGCTTGGTGACTGTGGAGCTCCACGCCCTTGGAGGACTCCGACAGATTCGGGTCCTGAACTTCTCCTCCAACGACTTGCAGACTCTCGAAGAGGGCTCCTTCCACTCTGTCAACAGTCTGGAGACCCTCAGAGTGGACGGGAACCCCCTGATGTGTGACTGCCGTCTGTTGTGGATCCTGCAAAGACGCAAGACCCTCAACTTTGACGGCAGAGTGCCGGTGTGTGCAGGGCCGGTGGAGGTGCAGGGGGTCAGCCTCAGCGCCTTCACCGATTCTGCACTCTTCGATCACTTTACATGCCAGAAACCTAAGATACGCAACCGCAAGATGCAACAGGTAATTCATTAACGTGAACATAAAGGTTTAATTATCAAAAGTAAATACAGTTTTTAATACTAATGGTTTTCTAACTGTTTATCACAAATACAAAAGGTACTGTAAAATGTATGGAGAAAAAAATACATGTTGGGTTTTCCTGACTCTCCTGTATTTATTGGTCCATGCACTGCTTTCCTCCACCGTCTGCAGGTAATCGCTCGTGAGGGCCAGCCAGTGAATTTTCTCTGTCGAGCTGAAGGAGATCCTGCCCCTGCTATTATCTGGATTTCCCCACAGCGCAGGCGGATCACAACTAAGAGTTCAGGGCGCATTATCGTTCTCCCTAGTGGTACCCTGGAGATCCGCTACGCCCAGCTTACTGACAGTGGGACATATATCTGCATCGCCAGTAATGCCGGAGGCAATGACACCTACTTTGCAACGCTCACGGTGCGTGGCCAGCCGCTAGATCCTGCCTCAGCCTTCTTTCTCAACCGCTCGCTGTACAGTGGAGAATTCTTCAACGACACAAATTTGAACAGCACACGCGTTTTCCTCAAGTTTACCTTGGACCTGACCACCATCTTGGTCTCCACGGCGATGGGTTGCATCACCTTCCTGGGGGTTGTCCTCTTCTGTTTCCTGCTGTTGTTCGTGTGGAGCCGGGGACGCGGCCAACGCAAGAACAACTTCACAGTGGAGTACTCTTTCCGGAAATCTGAACCCGTCACTGGCAGTTCCTCTGGAGGGACCAGGAAGTTCAACATGAAGATGATATGAAACAACGCAGCCAGGGGTCCCTCGGGGGAGGCATGAGCACGTCCCAAAAACGTGTTAGACACACAAACACACACAGCCATTGACTCGCAAAGAAGTTTGAAAGCATATTAGGCAGATCTTGTCTTTGGCTCTATTTAAAATTGAGCTGCTACACCAAAAGTGAGGCCATGACACAATTTGGTTTGATTTTTGTAGAAAACAAAATGACCCTGATCCCTCTGCCTCTCAGTGGTTTCATTCAGCTTGTGTTGAAAAGCATGTTTGAAGGTAACTGCAGATTTGAAAGCACTTTTTGTTAACTATGTTTGATAAATTAAAAAGATGAATTTTCAGATATTGGCATTATAAAGTTATTAAATAGTGGAGAGGATTAAAAAAAAGATTTCTCTTTCACTTAAATTTCAATTTAACTGAATTAATTTAGGGATTTAAAAGCGATGTGCTACAGGGAGACCTGTAGTTAAGTTAGAGAAATTGTAGATATGCTCTACACAAGTCTGCCTTGTTAAGAATAATGCATGTAGAACTGCAGTTAAGAGTTAAGTTGTAAATTTAATCCACCGAATAAAACAAATTGCTCTGACAGTTTGAAGGTGTTTTTCTCTCGAGCCGTAACACGTGACTTGATCTTTTCTGATCAAGACTGAACATTAAGCAAGGTTTTAATTTGACTGAAGAGCTAAAGCTGAATGGATGTGATGCAACATCTCAAAAGTAAATACTGATTTGGACAATTCACTTAAGTAAAAAAGACACAAAAGAAACATGATTTGACTTTTTTCTTCTTTGTGAGATTTCAACATTAGCTGTGTGAGTTTGGGACGAGCACACCGGTCAAGAGCTGCTGTGGCTGCCCGTGGTACAGAGGGTTTGGTTAGGAAGTCAAGCCCTCAGTGCATGGGCTGCCACAGTAACCATAGCAACCAACACAAGAGAGAGCAAGGGTAGCGAGGTGGGAGGCAACAGGAGGTTTGCTGGTTAAAAGGGGACGAGAGGGTGGTCAATGTGACCTGTCTGTCCTCTCTACATCAGAAGTCGGTTCTTTCATGAGCTGGACTTGACCGACCTGCCAGCCTCCACCCTTCATCCCTGCCCTTTCATGTGTTGGTGGACTCCTGACCTTCCCAGCGCTGCCAGGGGGGAGCAGCCTGGAGGGTTAGGTCATACGCAGAGGCAGACAGAGGACGTACGTCATCATTTTAGCAGTGGAAAAACACACATAAATACACGTTAAGCACCTTTTCTCAGGAAAAGTGAAAACAACAAACATCCATATTGACTGTAATACACATAAATGTTACAAATCTAACATTCCAGCAATACTTTATGTAGAGCCATAAAGCCAATATTTCTTCTCTGATAGAGAACTGATGTAAATGTCTGACTGAAGAAATGAAGCCATAGTATGTGTTGGTTGTTTTTTATACAGTAGCGTGTGCATGACTCTGCATAATAACAATTATTCCTACTGCCATCTTACAAGCTGTTGTGATGATCAAACGACCATCTGCTGTCACTGTGCTTACATAAAGTTGCAACCAGAATACACACAAAACACATAAAACGCACACGGGTATAACCACATCGTTGTTCTTTGAATTGATAGAAACACCGAACACAGTTACACATGAATGAACATACAAATTGAAGAAAAACACCAACACAATGATGCTCACTCTCTCTCTCTGTCTCTGAGATGGTCGGTGTGCGAATGTCTATGCCCCCCTAGCCCAGTGCATCCCCCCTCCACAGCCCCACTTCCCCCATACACACCTACCCCCCACTGGGTCCTCCTTTGGGAGGGGTCCTTGGCTGGAGATCGAGGAATCAAATGTAAATGAAGTCGTGTTAACCCTACCCACGCCATGTGCATCGTATAGTGGAGAGTAGTACTGTGATTTAAAAAAACAAAATGAAAAAGTAATTTCTTTGAAGTGTTATGTTGACTCTTGTTTGTCCTCCATTTTAATTTCCTTTAGTTGTTGTTGTCTGTGACCTTTTGGCTGTTTACCATTTTAAATGTCTTTGTCCTCCACGTGGGACTGTTCTGTTCTCAGCACCTTATAACATTCCCAAACACCAGACAGCAGGTGAGCACTTTCAATATCACTGTCCATTGTCAACCGAAACCTTTAGTAATTACTGACTGAGAAACAACATTATTATATAAAGCTGTGATTTCAGCTCTTGTACTTTTAAGTCCCAAGTTGGTCAATTAGATTTTGGAACATTTCTTGTGTTACCTTCTTATTAAATGCTTTATAGTTTCACTTGAGACATGTAATCATAGCCTTGTTGGCATAACTTGTTCAGTAAGTAGAGATTTATGCTTCTCTAAATTCAACCTGGCTGAACGACTCAAACTATTTCTTACACAGAGAGATCTTGTAATAAATGGAAAATTTGGCTTGAAAGAGCAAAGTAGTTAAGAAACAGTCCAGTTTGTAAAGGCCTTCTCCCAAGCCTGTGCTGGTGTGTCTGATTATATTGAGATTGTATGGGGATGTGATTAGTGTTCTGTTTTTGTAAAAGGTCACATATAATGCAAAATACACTTCACCATGTTTTAACACATGGTGAAACAGGCCGTTTGGTGATGTTCTGTTTGTGACATTACAAAGGGCAGTAACCTCTCCCCCAGGTAGCTAGGCGGTTGTGCTGCCATCATTGAGTCTGCTTTCTCACCGTGAACAGTTTGGCATGCGGCAAGAATTGCAGAGTCACCTATGTAAGTCCTTACGGAGGGGTATGGTCAGACAGCTCATTTGAATTTAAGCGACACAGAAACAATCTGCTCTGAGCCGGGCAGAAATAGAGGGCTTTATAGGCATAGTAAAATACAGGACCAGAGTGGATTTTTTAGGAGCGCTGAGACTTATTGAAACTTGTTGAAAAGGAGGATAATATTTGACCTTTAATGTGTGTGAACGGTAAAACAAATCAATAAAAATAGCTTTCAAAGTAAGGACTGTACAAAGGCAACAAGAATTGTTAATTAGCCAGCACAGACAACAGTGAACATACTCATGATTACAAAAGTACTTACTTCTGGATATACTAACACCTGGTGCCAATCAAGTTAGTTTGTTAATGTTCTGTTAAATTAGGGAATTGTTCTAAAACACATCTACCTCCCAAAATGTAGAATGACTTTTTTTTGGGGGGGGAAGTAATTTTCCCCAGCTCCCCATCAGGCACTTCTGTAAAGTACATTACATCCTGCAGACTCAATTTTGGCTCCTTCTGGAAGATGAAACCATAGATTTGTGTCAGGATTAATAACTGAACAGTTTTCAAAAATTAATGAGTCTGCATGAGAATAGATGTACAAATTGGCCTGGTTTTCACACCACCATTTACAGCATCAGCGGCCATTTCTGTGTTGAGAACAGAACATTGCCTTCATGGACGTTTCTCTCCCTTAGCCAACCATTTTGTGTTTTCATTGCCCTGTGTGTCTTAGTGAAAACTAGGTTTTAGAAGACAGTGAGAATGTCTGTAGTGATTGTTGATGGTGTTATTGTGTAAACATCATTCACAAATGTAAGCGTAGATGAAGGTGTTTCATTTTATAATCTTCTTCCCCTTCTCCACCTCTTCACCCTGCTCTTCCCCTCTCCCTGTCCCCTATCTTCTGAACATTTCCGACCCCTGTTGTTCCTGTTCACAGTATTAGGCTGGAATATGGTTGTGTGGTAGTAGACACGTGTTCTGTCTGGTCGGTGAGTCTGTGTTGTCGTGTTATGATTTGCTGCTCCTCTTGATTCCAACGTCACGGAGCAGCAGTTGGATCAGTGGAGTCAAAAGATGAAAGGGGTGACCCAGGTTCCCTCAATAAAAAACATTGGTTCCCATTTCACAACCTTCACATTCCCAAAGAACAGTTTGTAGGACTTTCTCTCTCTGCACAGTGCCGCTCTGGTTTTGAAAACTTTTGAACTGTACTGTATGTATTTTCTCACATCATATCTTCGCTCAGAAATGTAGAAAGGGGGTTGGTGTTTTCAATGGTGTAATGCAGGGTATACACAGGTATACAGAGTACATATTTTTCAGTCTCCATGGCAGTATTTAGTCATTTGCTGCAATTTTTTCCAAGTATGATGAAGGGATGACCAGCCCTATCTGTTCCTAATTGACTAGTAGGTACGAACTGAATGTGCATGAGTTGTCTCACATGTCACTGTTTATAACAAAAGCTGTTTTCCCTTTGCTGAATGAGTCACCTTAAAAAAAACATTTGGAAAGTTAAGAGTATACCCACTTCTTCAGCCACTCTTCAGTCACTGGGTGTTCTGCTGTCATACGATGACTGGAAGCCTCACTTCTGCCGACTGTGGTATGCTGATTCTATTTTGACAAGACTTAGCATCAAAGCAGTCCATTTCCTAAAAACTGAAATGTTTATTTTAGTCAGGGTTGAAAATAAGCATTTGTCAATTGAAGCCTTTCATGTCGTTGAGAGCCAGAAGAACTCATTTGGCTTCAGGCTAATTGCTTTAGCTTAAATGTTCTTCCACTAAAGGTTGAGGAATACCTCGAACGTTTCAATACTTCAAACTGTCACTCAGCCAAACAACTATTCAGCGGCTCCCTTTTTTTCATTTTTACAAAAAGTGCCAGTGCACACAGCTTTTCAGCCAAGCCATCGCCTCCGTTTGGCAGACAGACTCTCGCATTAGCAGTGGAGCTGAGCTTGATTCATCTTCTCTGCTGTTGTACTTGAGAAACTAGGCTGAGCGTTCCCCCGCTCCCTCCTCCAGTTTGTCCTTGCCTCGGGTTGGTGTACTGTAGTCTAGACGCCCCATTTACAATAGCAGCAGCAGCAACAACCTCACAATTGGAAATCTTTTTGGGAGCTCTTCAAAGACACAGCCCCAAAACGGACAAACCATAAGAGACAAATAAACATGGTGTCGTAACCAGCCAAGCTTAAATTCTCTCGTCAAGATTTTCTGTTATTGTTTAAATTGAAGTTGGCTTTGCTTGTATTTTTTGCATAGAATTAACAGTATTAATCTAATCCTTTATGGCTTCATTTTGGCAGTCATGTTTTCCTGTCATTTCTGACTACAAGCTCTGAATGAATATGTCTTCTACTCTATATTCTGCAGCTACTGTTGACACTGGATTAGACCTGAGTTGAATTATTACTGTCAAGAGGAGCTGAGATGGGATGACTGTGGAGTGAGCTTGTCTGATTAGGTCTTTGGTTTATTAGTGCCGTTTCCATAGCAGACCTCTCAGAGCAGTCTGCCATTCAAATACTATATTTTTCTTTATTCAATCAGTTTTCATATACATAAGTTTAAAACTGAACCTATGATGGTATCTCTAACTGGACAAAAAGATGTTTCTTCAAACAGTTGTTATTTAGCTGGTATTTTGTAATACATGGACATGTAGCAGAGCATTGCTGAAGGATTGAGTAAAGCATCTTGACCAGACAATATCAAGTGCCCCTCTTCTCTCTGTAACAATACTGACCCCAAGTGGTCAGTGATAGTTACAGCATGTACAGGGAGGGAAAATTAAACAATCAGCAGCTCTGGATGTCACACTGTAAAACCCTGAGGAGAGCATATTGACTGTTAGTATCATAAGTCAGTGCTTCACTGATTTTCTTATAGCCATAGTGTGACCTCCTTTGCACTCTTGTTGTCATGGGGTTATCATGAGACCTGTATCTGATGAAAAGCAACAGTTCTGAGTTTGTTTTCTGGGATTCAGTCTGTAGGTTAGAAAAATACTTTCTGACGCCCTTCGCCATTTTCACCAACATCACATGAAAGAATTAAAAGGACTATAAAATGTCACAGTTTTTTCTGTAATTGACTGAGAGCTAATCAGTTGTTTCCTTTTCTAGAGAAAAAAAAACATGTTTTCTTTTAGACTTAGCAGGTCTAATCTATGCATGCCTTTTGTAAACAGTGATTGGTCTTGCCAAACTCTCACCTACACTTGTACAGAGAGCTATGGGTGCCGATGTTGCTGGCCATGGGACTGGCTGAAAAAAACTCACTAAATGTTCTTGTTATATATATTTATATATATAATCTAAATTCAATAATACCTGCACCTGCATTCCCGGACATTAAAAAGAGCTTGCGTCTTGAAAAAGAAGTATCTGTTTACTTGGGTTGATTGTACTTTTACTCACATCTATTCAAACACACAGAGCTTAGATGTACCGGCAGATAATATCATTAATATTCTAAGCAGGATGGTAGGACTGATCAATGCTGTATAGGGATAGGATTATTAATGGCATACTTCCATTGATCTATTTTATACCTTGTCACTCTCCCACAATCCCCTGGAGTAGGGGGGGCGTACTGAGCTCTTTCAGACCTGGTTGGCACTCATTCCTAGGTTTCTACATCACTTTTTAAAATGATATGCTGTTTTTAGAACGAGATGGTGCCAAATTTTGACAGATATTTTTCCAGGTCTGAAGTAATGTGGCGCTCTTGTACCTTCCCCACTCTTAAGAACAAGCTTTTCTTGGTTTAGTTCTGTATTTGTTGGAGCTCTCTAATGTAAAACACTAAACTAGATGTCTTAAATTTGGCTGGGGTATACTTATGCTCTTCTCTCTTTCTCATTCTCTCTCTTTTCTCTTTCTCTCTTTGTCTCTTCTCTCTTCTCTATTAACCTGGCACCAACCTCGTGAAACATTTTTTTTATTGTGTTTGGACAAATAAATATTCTTTACTTGTTCAGGCTGTCGTGAAATACTTCTGAAACCTAGGAATGGGTGCTGAGTGCTCCATTAAATGCAGAACTACAATGAAGATAGGTTGTACAGCTTGTCTGATTCTAGGGTGTGATCAGATCAATCATGAAAGCATATGACTTGCTCTCAATAGAGACTGTTATACAGTTAGTACCAAATTGATTTATAGCATTTGTATGTGCACCATATGGATCGTTGGATGTGAAGAACAGAAATTGTACATATTAGATCTTTTAGCCATATCATGTCATCTAATCTGTAGACCTCCTTGCCATGTCTGACAGAGGAAAATGACTGTTGAACTGTAAATAGTGTAGGTATAGTAATATAGGATATACAGTAAGTGCTGATTCTTTTCTTCAGGGATCGCCCGTGTTTTGTTCAGTCCCATGGCAGCTTGGTCTCAGAGAGAAAGACAAGACAACATACTTGTCAATAAAACACATATAAGTTCTTTTTTTATTTCTATGTTTGTTTTATAAACTGTCTGTCTTGTAAATGAACTCCTTTTCGTCATAAAAGCATGATGTGACTGTCAAAAGCGTCCCGTGTCTCTTATTGTTTCCTGTATGTGTCAACTGAATTAATATTACAAAAAAAGATTATAGAAAACATTGGACACAAAATGACTTGAAATGTGTGATTGCATTTCTTCAAAACGGAAGTGATGCGTCAATAGGCAAATGTTTATAAGCAAATTCACCATATTTATTGATTGTTGTGATCACATATTTTTCTGTCTTAATGTGGCTTAAACTAAATTCTCATCTTTAACAGGCCTCAAATCCAATTTTGTCTGGCAACTCTTAGTTTCCAAGCTGTTCCACCAATGGACACTAAGTAAAGTGTCTCTGGAAATTACAACTAATTAGAGCAACAAAAGAGTTAAAATGTAGCTGAAATCATGGAACTGGGATCAAATTTTACATGTATCACTTCCTGTCACTATCTAAAGGTTAAAAAAAAGCTCCCCAAGTGTCCTATGATGAATTTACATAATACTGTTTAATTAAGTTGGCTCAAATAGATTTTGGACAAGGTTCTACTTGTCATAACAAGAAAACCACAAGTGCTCTACTTAATTAAAGCTATGACAGTGTGCAAACATGGACAGAACCATGACCTTGAAACTGTACCAGCAAAACGAAATTCAGCCATCATTCAATTATAGTCTCGTTTATACTTGAGCTTTTTCTTCAAGGACGACAACATATGTATTGATAATTTATCAAACACTTTGTGTGTCCAAACATAAGCCCTAAGTCACTCCTGATTAGGCCCAGTAGAAAACTGGGTGGACACGAACAAGAGCAATGTGAACATCCCTACACTGAAGGGTTAACTTTGATCAAATTCCTCTTTTTTGAGCAAGGAAGACTTTTTTTAAAATATTTATTAATTTCAAAGACATTATCGTTAAGACGCGTGAATAAGTTTACCCATTGGGAATAAATATAGGTAAGTGCTTTTAATCTGAAAGGTCAATACCGGTTGGAGAGAAACAGTGGAAATGGTTAATCACAGGTGAGTCGTATGAGACGGAGGAAAACACCTTACTTTCAGCGAGGCTGATAAATGCGCAGGGGGGGGGGGTTATTGTCGGTGGGCTAATTTGTGTGTTTGTTTGTTTTTTTTTTCATTAATATTGATCGACATTTATCGTTTAGTTTGGGTTTGCATGAGGCTGTGTTCGCTCCACACATTAACCCCGCCATGATAACAAACAGCAACATGACCATGTATAGCACGTCTTGTACTGAAGTCATTCTATTATGTTTATCTATGGTGTATGGGGAAACTTATGCGTATTTTAACGTGCATTTTACGTCTATATGGTTAGATAACGTACCTCAAGTTTAGTATTCAGAGAACCTTTAAGTTGTACTAAAAGGTTTTTAACCATTGCAGGAATGGTAGTCCTGGGATACTGGTAGCTATATAAAAATAAATAAATGTAGGACTACAAATATAAGTAGCGAGCACATCACTTAAAAGGGTTATGAACCTTCAGCGTTAAACCACCATTCAGCCAGGCAGGGAAGCTTTAGATATGTTAACAATGACATTAAACAATTTGTATGACAAAATAAATGGTTCACACATAAGAGCATCAGAATTCCTCTTTATGCTTTCAATTCTGGCAGTGTGGAGAAGGACCTGAAACATAAAGAAGTGCTTTGAGGGTAGCTTAGTATTAAGTATTCATAGTTTTCTATTACACCACTAGATGGCAACAGAGCATTACAGTAAGAAAGTGTCAAGGGAAAAAAAGTAAAGCCAGTCAGCCAATTGCTTGTTTTTTTATTTGTTTTTGTCAAACACACAATTTACCCATACTGGTTTCCACTTGATGTAGTATTTGATCCAGTTTTATTACTTGAGTCTCCCTCCACAGGCTGAAGGCAGACCAACATGACTGACAGACCCGCTGTGTTTAACAGGAGATAAAGATCAGAAGAAAGGCTCTATGGGAGATGATTATGTGTGTGCGCACGTACTGTTCACGTGTGCAGGCATTTGATCAACATCTTCGATCGGCTGTCTACTTAACAAGTCAAATCTCCCCCTCACCACCACCACCTCCATTGTAGCCGGGGGAGGGTCCTTGGTGCTTTGGCCCTCAACGAAAAGGTCACATTGCAGAGGTTAAAGGTGACCACACACACATACACTAGTTCTGTAAGAGCCATCCTTCCTCTTCTTCCCCCATCTCTGCTGTCCAGTCAGTTTCTCTGCCCTCCTCCATCACTCTCTTTCTCTCCTTCCTTCTTTTTTGTCTCTGCTCTATTTGAAATTGATTGTCTTCTACCATCACAAAGACACTTGGTTCTGATTGATTGATTGGTTCAAGGAGAGGGAGAGAACATCGACACTGGGGTTTCAAGAGCTCTGAGGTCTGTCTGAAGGAAAAAAGAAAATGACGCCATTTGGATGCACTGGAAGACACCATATTTCCACAACCTGGATGTCTGTTTGTTTATGCTTCAGCCAGCTCATAAAACAGACAAACACCCAGACCGATCGAATTTTGGAATAAATACAGATGAGCTGAAACACAGGAACAAAACAGAGAAACTCATTCATGCTCACACCTGTGGGATGAAACAAAGGAAAGAAACAAATACAAAAAAAGGAAGGGATGTATTAGGAGAAAAAACAGTGATGAAGCAGCTACATAGACACACATTTTATACAAACACACAATCAGTACACAAAAGACAGATCGAAAGAAACTCTGAAACCAAACCCAGTTGTTTTTTCCTGTGTCTCCCCCTCTCCTCCACCTGTAGAGGTACAATTCATCCTGCTGTTTAATATACACTTATATAATATCCATGCATAAAGGAATCACTCATCCCAACCCTAATAAAAGAGGTGCTGTGGTTGGTACTCTTTTTTTTCTTTTCTTTTTTAAATATGGGTATCACTTTAACACACCTATGAGACATTCTTTCAACACAAAATATGCCAGAAAATGATGTAAAGCATAAATAAATGTTGTTGAACTGTCCTAATTTTTCTTGATCTTAAACAATTTTATCATTGCTTTAATCCTGTGTATTCATTCTTTACTACTGTAATTCTCAATACACCATGAAGTTTTTTATTAACTCCAAAAAGGACAACGTGCAAACCTACAAACAATAAATCCACTAACTCAAATGATGTCGAGCCTTAATACAGCTCATACTGCACACACTCCCTTAAAGAAATGAAAACAATGGAACAATCATTTCGCCGTGACTTTAATGTCACTCATTGCTAGACATTTTCGTTATTGTTTACATGAACCTTTACGTTAAAGATTTGAGGTATATCAAGATGAATTGTCTACACTTGCCTGCCTTGTTGTGATGCTACCCTGGACAGAGGTACCAGCAGAGAGGGTTTGTATGGATGGGGGTGACCAGCGGGTTTCATGTGTCTTTTGGAGATGAAAGGACTTCATGTATCAACTGATCATCGATAGGTTGTTAAACAGGTTGAGTTTAGATGTGAGTCAATGATACAGCTGGGTCAGAGGGCTTTGTAAACAGTCAGATACACACACACACACCTACACTCGGATTACAAATTACACAAAAATATCTCTAGTGGGAGTGTGTGTGAATGTGTGTATCACATAAAAACGTGCAACAAAAAAAATGGAGCTGACAAACAATCTTATTCCCTCATTATCTGAAAAAAGTGCTCTTTGAAATCAAACAAAAGTGTCTTGCAATGCAATGAGGTCCCCACTTGTGTTAAACCCCCTTTACACAAAGTATGTGCCCCCTTTGTTTTAGACACCACGTGTATATATATATTTGTGATTATGTATGTTTGCATGCAGAGCAGTCCCACCCCTGGTTGAAGGAAAAAGGCACTCAACTCTTACCACATAACAAACACATCTGTGTTTATTATGCGGCATGACTGCTCTGTGGAAGTGTGTATGTGGACTCAGATGCATACCTTCGCCTTCTTTGTGAGTTTGCATGGGTGTAGTGTCAGTGTGTGCATGTCCCAGATCCAGTGTGAACAGGGCAGGCTTGAAGTATCTTTGGTATTGATGGCTGTGTCACAGTCCACTCTATTCTGTGAGGTAGCGCCACACACACACACACCTGTTTCCATCACTAACTCTCTGCTGTTAATTTTCAAACATCTGTATCTGAAAATATCGGTTTTTCCCTCCTGCCTCTAGAGTCCTAAATGACACCTCTAACAGGGTATCTGTAATAGTGCACTTCAAAACAACCAGAACCCAAACTATAGAGGAATGTTTCCTTCCAGTCTCATGATGGGCCTTAGAAGCTCCCGCCTCCCCTGCTGCACCTTCCTGTCTGCGTCTCCTCTCTAATATGATTATCTCCCGCTAGAAGATGCTACACAACAAGTGGCTTTGCCCACACATAAATCAAAATTTGAAATACACAAACAAAATGAGGCGGCTCTCGTGGTATCCAAAAAAGTCACCATCAGCAGAGGTATGCAGAGGCAGTCAAGTTCAAAGAGTTTAAAGTTCAGAGATCCACAAAGAGGTCCGTTTATCCTATCACACATATTCACAAATATGCACAGTATGTCACTTCACTTCCTGTCTGTGCATAGGATTAGTCAATGACATGTTGATTTTTTTCTTCTTTAAGTTCGTACATTTTGTCCACAAGGTGCTTCTTTACATATAGTTTCAGCACAACATAGCACAATAGTCACATGAGAGAAACCGTGTGTCTATGGTACTATAATTACCCGCATCAATAGTTAAGGAGGGAAAAAAGAAGGAGGACACAGGGGAGTGGCAAGAGATAGATAAATAGAGAATACATTAGACAGAGAAGAAATTAAAGATTATTTACAGTCATTTTCATTGTGTTTCATGTCTATCACATCAATGTGTTTCTGAGGTATGGAATAGGCGAAGTGCCCCCAGTTGTAGTGACACAGGTCAGACGTGGCGGGGCGCATGGTGACTGAGCGGGCTGCACCTGTTCTCTGATTATCATAAAGAGGCAAACATCATTGGCACTCAGGATCCTATATTGTGACATTTGACCTCAAAGTTTGGCCACTAGAACAGAGCAGACCCTCCTCCTTTTTTAATGTTGGGAGTGTAATCCCTGTTTGATTGTTCTCCATTTGTAACCTGAAAATAACCTCTCTCTACGGCCATGTTGCCTTACACAAGACAGTCTTAAGAAACAAACGTTCAAATGTTTATCAAAGAGTTTGTTGTGTTTTATCACGTGTATCTGTTAGGTTTCTGTTTGAAGAGCTACAGTGACGCTCAAACAAGATATTAGTGTGCAAGTCCTGACAGAAATCTACTCTGCATCATGTTCAGATTTGCTTTAAATGGACAGCAGGTGGCGTTGTAGCTCATATCAACCAGATCACTGCAGAGGAATTACAGCTCACACACAGCACGTGAACATTACACACATGCACACGCATGACACACATGCAGTAATGCAGAGCCGCAATGTGGTATGTGGTTAGCAGGTCAACAGACACTTGACACACAAACGCAGCTCTCAATCAGCTTTACTGAAATAAAGACTGTTTGATCACAGCCTAGTTAAATGCACCTGCTGTCTGATTTCTAGCTGATTGGGGGTAACTGATGCATGGCAGGTCAGGGTTTCCTGTCTTACAGTGATGTTTTATTTATTCTTTGGTGCGTTAACATCTTAAAGCTACATCCTCCCTTCACAAGGCTTTAACAGACAGTGTGATTTGGGGCTTCTTTGGTTTTCAGGTGGTTTTAAAAAAGAGCCACATGTGATTGTATGAGTGTGACTCTCTTAAAAGCTACTGGATCTTTGGTTTCAAGAGTCACATTTTGAAATAGATTTAACCTCAAAACAACACACATGCAGCATTGAGAGGCTCTGATTAATCTGCACAAGTGATCAGCACTTTGAGCAGATGAATCAAATGAGTGGTTTGGAGCTACACACCCTGTAGCTTTGCATGACTGGAATTAGAGCCTCCTGCTTTAGTGACAAACACCACCACCCCTCCATCCTCATGTGTTCAACAGTTCGCCCTGTCTCCGTCAGGCTTTAGAGAAAGTGGTAGCAGAGGAGGTACCAGGATGAATCTGCGAGGCGCTGTTGTTGCTGCTGTTTCCGTGGTTAGTAAGCCCATGACCGTGCAGCCCATGACCAAGCTCTTCTGTGTCCCAGCGGTCTGTAGAGCGACGGCGTGAGTTCATGAAGAAGTTGGAGACAGTAGAGAGCTCCAGGCCCAGCTGCTGCGAGATGGTGACCTGCATCTCCTTGGAAGGCCTGCGGTTCTCTCTGAAGATGGCTACCAAGGTACGACGCTGCAGGTCTGTGAAGACCAGTCGCTGCTTCTTTGGCACCTGGTTACGCTCTCGTCCTCTATCCTCCTCCTTCCGTTTACATGCTGGGGAGAGGAAAGGGAGATGGGAAGATAAAAGAATTGGAATTCCCATCAAAACACTTTGCGGTCATGTAAATGTACTGAACACAAAGGATAGAATTTGTTGAAAACTGATCAACGATGTGATAAAAGCATAATTTGTTTTGAATATAATAAGCTAGTTACAATGTGAATGTATACTATGACTAACTCATACAAGTAGAAAGGAAATCATTTGTTGTTAAAACTCAAGGAAGGTTACAAGATGGTTACAAGATGGCATGCAAACTACTACAGGCAGAATGGAAAAGTGCAAAGGAAGAAAGAAAGGCAATGAATCTACAACAGTGAGTAAAAACATCACATTTAGATGATTCGTGTGAAATTGGGATCACAATATAAATGTTCAATTGTGGCTGAAATACTCCTGGAATATTTCAATTACTTTGATTTAAAGTTGTATTAAAAGCCAAATAAAAAATGCTTGTTAAAGACAGTGATTTCATTGTCCAGGCAAAATGTGCATTTTTTACACGGAGGGGATCTAAAATAAGCGATCTGTGTTTTCTTGGCAAATATTGTGTGCAGGTCAGCGAGGTAAATATGCTTAATTTTCTGAAACCTGCATGGTAGCCTTCTCTAAACTGTTTGGAAACATTTAGCTGTTGGTGTGTTTGAGAGCGCTCCAAGGTGTAGGACTTAAATTACTTTTGATGCAAGGAAGAAACAAACTAACATTATGATTTTAAATCAAATAAATGTAAATCTTTGTAGGTCAAGGCAATTTTTTGCAGGGCAACTCGACAAATTTCACTTCTTAGTACTATCTAGTTTAACTGTGATTGAATGCTCCACCCGGGGTAGTATATTTAATGGTATAGAACATGACAATAACATTTAGTAGCCTGGTTGTTCTTCTTTCTGGGATGGATTCTCCATTTAAACCATTTTCAAATCCCTACAAGTTGATTTTCAAAGTGAGATGAAATGAAGTGAAACCAGTGGCCACCAGGAGGATAGGAAATCAATTTGAAAACTTACTGAGGG
Source organism: Symphodus melops (assembly GCF_947650265.1). Lineage (NCBI taxonomy): Eukaryota > Metazoa > Chordata > Actinopteri > Labriformes > Labridae > Symphodus > Symphodus melops. The sequence continues at coordinate 14,609,409 of NC_136697.1, read as the reverse complement.
CTTTAATGCTGTCATCAGAAGGCTAGTAATGCAAAGCGGGCTGTACAGTTGAATGATATGCAACCCCTACAGTGATGTAAATTGATGTAAGCAGATGATTAATATTGTATTGTTATTCATTTAGGCATAATCCTGTTTTGCAGGTCTGATTATAACGTTTTCTTATCTGTTGTTTTGGTGGATGAATAGTTTCCACTGTGTGTCTGGTTAAAACTGGGGGGCGAGATGTGAAATGCTGACAAAGAAGCGCTCGCTCGTGCTTGGCTGCACCGTCAGTAGGCTCTCGGCTCGCGCTGGGAAGACTGGAGGGAGTCTGTTCTGTTCTGCTGCCCTAAAAAGCTGCAATGATCGATTTTCCGCGGTTTTCTCCTGAACACGTGGTCCAGTAATCAGGGCTCCCTTCCCCACCCGATCGATCCCCTTCGATCCGTAAGACCGAGGTGTGTGTGTGTGTGTGTGTGTGTGTGTGTGTGTATGTGTGTGTGTGTGGGTGCGTCAGTGTGTTTGCGCGTTTGTGTACGTTTGTGATCGTGCGTGTGCCGTGAGCGCGTGCACCGTCTCGCATCGGGGAGTTGCATCTCGCGACCGCGCCTTTGTGACAGAAAGATGAAGAAGAAATTGTTTATCTGTGGAAGAACAAAGGAGATGTGGCGGAAAAAAGTGGCAGTCATCCAGTCTGAGAGCTGAGGAGGACACACCCAGGAATGTCAAATGATATGTCAGACAAAAAAGTATATGGCTTGCGTAAAGGTGAAATTAAAAAAAAAAAGTTGGAAAAGGATGAAGGAGGAGGAAACATGAGAAAGTATAGGAGAAAAAGTGGTTGCAGTGTGAAGGGGGAGTATGCAAATGATTGATGACTGTACAGCAGGTTTAGACAACAGCAGTAAACAGATTTGACTGTGAGGGGGATCAATATGAACGTGCACATGTGTATGCATGCCTGTGTGAGTGTGCATGTGTTTGCATTGCCATTGTTCATGCTTTGTTCCTGCAAGCAAAGCATAATTAATAACGCAGATAGTTTACCTCAGCAGCAAACTATATTTCCCTATACATCACGCACCACTCCATGCCTTCTCTATTTCTACTGTTTTCCTCTTGTTGTTTTTCTCAATTGTTTTAATTTGCCCTCAGATTGATTGCCCCTTTATTGATTGATCCGCACTTCAGAACCATTTCATGGAACGTTTATTCAATTGGTTCAGGGCCCAGCCATGCCAGGATCTCCTCGAGGCTCTCTAAGTGCTGTCTCGACCCAAACTCAATACTCCCTAATGTAATGACTGAATGCTAGTGCTAATATAGTGATAATTTAATATGTAATGCCTGTTTTCCAACAACTCGTGCTACCGGCCATTTTACAATGCCAACACCACTCTGGTTCTCCTTCAATCTGCTTCAATGTTGTTCTGAGGCCTATAGCTTTGCAGCTGCACTGACCAAAAGAGGAGTTAGCACACAGTTCTGGTTGGGTCAATACATATTTCAGATAATCAATAGATACATTTCCAATAAGACTTCTCGAGTCCTCTCCCCCAGCAATGAATAGGACCACCGGGAATGTAAAGAGGGAGCTGCTCATTAAAGCGATGTCTCTTGAGATGAGAACCTCATGGTTGTGGGCTATCTTTAGTCGTCTCATTACCAAATGGGCTTTTCTGAAGTGACAAGCGGTAACGCTCAGCAGTCTCAAGTGGCACTTGCCCATGTCCTCTCTTTCATATGTTGCTAAAACGCTTCAAACAATCGCCACTCAGATGTTCTCAAAGCCCCTCTCTGATCCAGAGATTAACTCACCGGCTTTGTTAAATTGTGTATTATGTCTCCTTTATGAGATTCTCTGCTTTACCAATGAAGTGGTTTGTCTCTATAAGAATGTTTACTTATACATGAAGATGAGATCATAAAATGGTTCTTGACTTTGCTATTTGTTATGTCACATTACAGGTATCTATTGAATCAAGTTGTTCACGGTCTTCAAATTGTTCACAGATTTTGAAAGCTATAGCTTCCCATATTTCTACTGAAAAAATCAGCTCATAGTGGCCTAAGTTCCAGACTGCATATGCACAACGAAAGTCAAACTGATGGATAACTTTATTTTTTTTAAATCCAGAATTATGTATAGATGTTGTTTTTTTCTCTATTCAAAAAGTTAAGTGACAAGTCACAACCTATTTCGCTTTAAAATCCATTCCAACACTGGACTGGAGGCTACACTTTCCACATTACTCTTGTGCTGCATTGACCCCTATAATTGAACACCTTTCCTTCTTCACCAGACAAAGGAGCAAAGTTTCAAACTCTACATAGTGGCGCTAAAACAGCAGAAGCAAGAAAGAAAAAGAAAAAAAACATTTTTGAGTGTGATTCAAGATGTGTTCTTGTTTCTTCCGTGTATTACAGTGCAAAAAGCCTGTGATGTGTAAGGCAGAGTAAATGTGACCCAAATCATCAAAAGGCCGAAAAGAACACATCATGTTAACATCAATTAATAGCCTAAATCCAAGAGTGCACTCTAAACTTGTAGTTTGTCTGTGTGTGTGTGTGTGTGTGTGTGTGTGTGTGTGTGTGTGTGTGTGTGTGTGTGTGTGTGTGTGTGTGTGTGTGTGTGTGTGTGTTGAGGATGAGGGGCATGGGGAGTGGGCAGACGGTGAACTAACCGCACCGTGCTGCTGCTAGTCGACGGCTGGACGGACGGATGAGACCGGGCTTTGTGTCCGGTGAGACGGGCCCTCTCCCGCCCTGGACGGACGACTGCAGGCGAGAAACAGTTTGGCGTCAATCACTCTCTGTCACACCTCTTAGATGTATACGCTTATTGATTATATTGATCAGATTATAGGACTATTCATTCCTGGGGAGGACAACAAACGCCCGGGTAGCCGTTTGAATGAACACACAGCAGCGGGGAATCCGTCTTATTCTTCCTAAAAATACTTTTTATCGATCACGATTGGATTATTTGAAAACGTTCGTTTATTAGTCGATGTAAAGCCAGTGTTGTCTTGTTGAGACGAGTGATGCGGGCCTTATAGTCTGTCACAAATCTATCGGCGGCTGTAAAAGGCTACTTTAACTCGTTTTTATTGCCTCTCCTTTATTTCCAAGCAAATAATAATTGACTTTATTAACTCGAAAACAACTCCAAATGAATTGTTTTATTTAAAGTTTGACTTAATAGTAGCCTAAATAATAGGCTGCGAGTCGAAACAGCTGCCGAGGGAAAGTGAAAATATTTCACAAGAATGTTTTCCGAGACGCTTCAAAAAAAATAGCCATGAGAATTTGTTTTCTCATAAATAGACCAGCAATTTCAGCGGTTTATGTTTCGGGTTTTTAACTTTAATATTTATATGGGAGCACAAAAGAAAGTCTCTTTAAATGATTCAATCAACGGAAGGACGGTTTTTGTATTTTTATGTAGTTTTCAGATTGAAATTAAATCGATTTTTTCTTTCTTTTTTTGTTATCAGCGTGAAAAACTCACAATAATCGAAGCCCCAGAGACGAGAAAATATTTAAAACAAATTAGGTTTAAAATCCCAATTCCGAGTTTAAGAAACGAAGTCTTGCTTGGCAGATGCACACAAAGAATGGCTTAGATTAGACACTTTGTTGAGATTCAACTCAAATGAGGTTCTGCTAAAATGCTGCCTTTCTCAAAATTACAAACCTGAAAACACACACACACACACACACACACACACACTTTCTCCACCCCCCACAACCATACAGATGGGGCTTCTACGCAATACTGTACTTTTCTCTCTCAGAAAATATTACCATGACATTACTTTCATTTCAAAATGCTTAATTTAACTTAAATTGGTTGTTTTGTTTTGTTTTCCACCTTTTATTGGCTGCATCGTGCAAGGCCTTTTCTGTCAGACACAAAGCACTTCAAAAATAAAGTCAGACTCTACTCATAAATACTGATTGGATTCAGAGATACATCAAAAAAGCAAAATCTACTGTGTAACATATTTATGGGAAATGTATAATGAGTGAGGCAGTAAGGGAAAGTGGAAGAACTAAATCAAATAGTTGTATGACCTATAGCCATACAGACAAGCACTTTTAAACTCTAACCTTCATCCTATACATATATTTATATTTGTGTGTACTTTGGTATGTTTGAAAACTTTTTTTTTTTTTTGAGGGGGGGGGGAGTGCCACATATATTATATATGTCAAAAGGTAATTTAAAATATTTATTCCAACTAATACACCCTGTTTTATGCTCTGCTGTTCTATCAATCAAGCGTTTTTACAAGTCAGGACACACTCCGTCTCATTCATCAAAATAACATTGTCAAAATATTTCCAACCAGTGTGCCAGCATTACGAAAATGAGCTTTGCCTGATACACACACCCACACAGAGATGACCAAGGAGCAGATATGAAATAGGGGTAGAAAGGCAGTGGATCTGCGTTGCTGATGCTGGTACAGAGCCAGGAGAGAGAGAAGGGGGGAGGATGGAGGGAGGGAGAGCCGAGGAGAGCAGAAGAGAGGAAATCAATACCGATTCAGAGTGAGTCAGATAAGCCTGAACAATGTATAGTGCAGACACACTCTATAACCCAGTCACACACCCACACACATACATGTGCATGTTAAAGCACTTGCACACACGGGCACACACACTGGATGAAATGTGCTTGCATGCCTCTATAAAAGCACATTACAAAACCCCATAAAGCATTGCAACCTTTAAAATCAAATGACATCACAACCTTGGATTGCTTTGAGGATTCGCTGACATGAGCAGAAAGCACTCATTACTATGATTCAATAGAAGTGCTGATGCTCTTTGTCTGACTGTGATGCCTTAAGCTCTTATCTTTTATGTTTGTTTGTAAACACCAGCCTCCCTGCCCTGATTTCACTGACAAATATTCTATTTCTCTGGTAAAAAACGCAAGATTTGCTGCTTTTGTCCCTTTATAAACATGTTCAGAAGTGGGTTTTCACCATACACCATCTCTACACCACATGTGTGATGCTGTTATTTCACAGGATGTTTTTGGGTGCAAACATCATTGTTTAAAACCCACTTACACCCTATCTGCTGTGGTATTAGGTCAGTGTGTGTGTGTGGTCCTCGGCTGTTAACCACAGATTGGACTTTGCTTACCTACAGAAGATGCTGTTACAAGCGCTTACACCACCACCACTCTCTGCCTCTCTCTTTCTTCCCCTCTGTCTCCCATATACTTATCAATTATTAAGGTGCGTATTGATCCTTTCACTACCCTGCCTCTATCTGGCTGTTCACACAAAGCCCAAACCTGCCTGCCCCTCGCTCAATCAATGGCATCTCCTGACTCCTCCAGCTCTTTTTTCACATGCCAATTTTGCTTTTCTTGCCTTTGTACTTAAGCTGGATTTTTGTACGTTCCAATTTGTTCATTTTGGATTCTTTAGAAAATATGAGAAGCAGCAGACTGGTATTAATCTTTCAGTGCTAGGAGCGAGTTTTGATGGGCATTAAAAGATAGATCTGGTACTGTTGGAGAACTGCAAGAGTGGAAAATGGCTGTATGTATTGTTCACATCCACTCTCTCCTCATCGCCCTCCATTCAGTTATTTTGTTTTGTTTTGTTCTACAGCGCCAATCTCCTGAAGCAAAACATCCTGCTTGTCTGTTGCCAGGTTAACAAGTGAAAGATTAGTGATATTATTGCCATATGCTTCAGAGAGCGAGAGAGAGAGAGAGCACCGGGGAGTAGGAGAGAAGGGGGTTGGGAAGGGGAAACGGCCTTATTGATCTCCTATGTGCAAAGCCAGGCAAACACTGAGAGGACAGAGCTACACTATTAATGACACTCACAGCCTCAGACTCTAATCCTTATACCCTCATCTATCTATCTATCTATCTATCTATCTATCTATCTATCTATCTATCTATCTATCTATCTATCTATCTATCTATCTATCTATCTATCTATCTATCTATCTATGTGTGGATGCCTTGTTAAAAGACATGGCATAGAAGTTGATACAGAAACATATATTTGTAGCTTTCATGTAGTGCACGTTATTTTTGTTCTTTATTTCTATCCCCTGTGATTTTCAGTATCAATCAAAACCATATTGTCTATGTTGTTTCTCCTCCTCCTGTATACTGGTCGTTGTCAATTGCAATCAATATTTCATCAGAACAGTACATGCAGCTTATAGGTTGCCTTTAAATTGATCTGGGGATGATATACAGGCCATCTTGGAGGTTCACTTTTTTCAATATCAGCCTGGTTTTTTAATGGGGTTTTTCACATCTGGATTTATCAGATGAGGAGGAGAGGAGGAATTAATTTGATATGTTTTACATTTTGTAACGAATGAAATTCTTAAACAATTGTCGTCATACTTGGCCAAAGCAGCTCTTTTGACTGTTACATCTGTCATAACTTCCAGCAATCACACCTGTGTATGTCTCCACATCTGGACAATGTACTTACAGAGTATTAAATGAAAAGCCTGAGAGAGTGCGGTTATTGCGTCTTTCAGCTCTGATACGAGTATCGATCCGTGTGCCACATTTAAAAGCGAGAGTGGGAACTGGCGTATTGATCAGGCAGCCTGGGGTCACCCCGCTTCCAGCGCGCAACTATTTGGCCCAGTAGCCCCACTACCACCTCCCCCTATACCGATGTAGGTCTCTGGTCGGACACAGACACAGAGAGGGGGGGATATAAGGAACCTATTTCCTAGTTTTATTGTGAATCAATGGAGATTTGCTGTGTGCCGATTAAAAACATAGAACTGCGAATTAAGTCGACGCAGTTAACACAAATAAAGGCGCTTGATGAATCATTACTTTTTTTTCTATAGCAAAATATTCAGTAGGATTTGGCTTTTACTGTCTCTCTCTCTCTCTCTCTCTCTCTCTCTCTCTCTTCCCCTCTCTCTCTGTAAGCCATTTATAAAGTTACTGATTACAGGAAATAAGGATGCGGTTTGTGTTAGTGACTCTCGCGCTTCGTTTATCCGGTTGAACTGTCCGTGGTGCTGAATCTTTTTTTAGACCCGCAAAGTTTAGTGTGCCTATTTGTATGATCACATTAGACATGGTTTGTATTTCATATTGATCAGTGTTAATGTGCAATAATTGTTCTAGATGGGCAGTATCTTACCGGCCAGCCGCAGAGCAGACATCCGCTGAAACTCGGGCTCCTGCAGCCACTTCCACATCCTCCTGAAGGTCTCGCGGCCTGACTTGAGTTTACTCCAGGGTTTAGGATTGCGAAGCAGGTCTGAGAGGGTTCCTTGGGATCGACTCAAGATCCTTTGGGCGAATATGGCCTGAGGGATGGAGTACCGTTTTAACTCGGCCGTTATCCGCTGAGCCACCTCCTTTGTGTTGATTTCCTCCGCCTGGATGCCTGATCCTGTCCCTCCCTGTCCGGCTCCGTGGCCAAGCCTCTCTCGGTCCCCCAGCATCACCGCGCCGTTCGCCTGCGAGTGGAGGTGACTGTGCGGGTGATGGTGCATGCCGTTAAGGTTGGAGATCATACCGTGGCCATGTCCCCCTAAACTCCTAGCCAGGTGCTCTTGGTCACTTCGGGACAGCATGGAGGCGTGGGACTCAAACCCGGACACTGGAGAGAGCATCTTCGCGTCGGTGGAGAGGTGTGCGCTCGGCCCGTATGCTGAGAGCGGCTGCTGGGAGTTGTGCAAAGAACCCAGCCCGCTGGATAGCGGCGAGAGCGAGCCGTGACCCATCCCAGACACTGACATCTCCTTGGGATAGTGGCTGTACAAGTTGCCCATGGAGGCGAGTCCCCGATGGTCATCCCTCATCAGCGTGAAGCTGCCGCTGACGTTCCCAGCAGAAAGGCGCTGATGGGCTGCAGCGTGGTGGTGTGAGTGCGGGTGGTGAAACTTATCTGAGACGGTGGATATGGGAGGTAGATGTTGTAGAGGGGTCAGAGTGGTGTACGTGTTGCTTAGGCTCATCCCGTTCTCGCACATGCTGATGGAAGGGTGCAGGTGTCCGGACAGTGCAGATGGGTCCGTCCGGTAGTCTCCGCCAGAGCCCTCCAGGAGCGATGCCATGCCGGAAACCATGGCTGACCGCGCGCCGGGAGCGTGCGAGACCAGATTCCGAGGAGTCGAGCTAGGAGAAGGGGACGGCCGCGCGTGCGGAGAGCTCATGAGGTCTCCCGCCTGAGAGTGTGAGGAGACGCTGTGCAGGCTCTCCATGGTGAGCTCCATTGTTGAAACGATATGTTTCCCTATCCCACCCTCCCCACCCTCACCCCCTGGCTCTCCCTTTCACTCCTGTCTCTCACACGCGCTCTGTTTAACCCCTATAGTCCTCCTGGAGAGACAAAATGACCAAACCGTTTGAAAGCCAATCCATTGATTAAGATTTTCCGATCAATCCAGAGAGGTTCCGATAAATTCGGATGTTCCGATAAAGCTTCAGAACCGAGAGTCTTTGCGGCGCCTTGGCGCTTTATGCGTTCATGTGGACGGGTGCTCTCCGGGGTGATATCTCATCTCTGGTCCATGAGCGCTCACACTAAGAGCAGACTGAGCCGCGTGCTTGGAGAGAGGCGCGCGCGTATTTAAAATGTGGGGCGGGCTCGATCAGATTGCTCTTAACATATTTTCTCATTGAGAAGAACGCCGATAACGAAAACAAGTCATTCGCAATTTCTGTCATGGTTTTCATTAATCCTGCGTACTTATATATAAGGATGCATTTATTTTATATATTCGGCTAATGGTGTTTTTTACGTTTTGTCTGCACGTGTTGCTCTCGTGCAGCCGCAAACAGGTGACATTTAGGCAGGTGATGGCCTGACATGGACTTATACTACTTATATAGCCTACTGTATGAATACAGTGAGTTGGCTATCAGTTTCTGGATACAGGAGTTCCATACAGATAAACTTTGTTTTCCCACGGACTTTATGTTTTTGCATTTATGCGCTTAGTGATAAACCTGATCGAAGTATTGATTGACAGAGATTAATGACATGGCGCTGGCCAGTGAAGGTGGGTGGATGCGGGGTGGGGGGAGGTAATGCAGGTCTCAAAGTAAGTTAGGATACCAGCGTGGCAGACCAATGACAGAATAGAACGCTGGTTTGATCGGAGGAAGTTCACAAGGCCTGGACATAAAGTCCAATTTGTCCCAACCTTATGCGTTATTTACGTTTTTCTAAGACACACGTATAGTTTGGAGGACAACAAGGTCGGCTTGAGTAGCCATTTAGTTAATATTAATTGAAATGTACAACATTTTTGAGTGTATTTTAAAAAGAAATATGTTTTGACAATAAATTGCAACAGTTCGGCCGAAATCATTAAACTAATGTGACGTAAATCAGATGAAGTCTAAAGTAGCATATGGGCTTAACAACGAAAAGTTTAGTTTCATTGTCGATGTAATTTTTTAATTATAGGCTACTAGTACTTCAACTACTGTAATAATTATAGTATTAGTAGGCTATTGAAAATAGGCTACAGGCGCTCTGTGTGTGTGTGTGTGTGTGTGTGTGTGTGTGTGTGTGTGTGTGTGTGTGTGTGTGTGTGCGTGCGTGTGTGTGTGTGTGTGTGTGTGTGTACAAACCGAGTTTAGGTTATTCATTTGAAAAACGTTGAACGTTTGTTAAAGCCAATAGCCTCTTGTGTCAATTGATGTTCTATATTGTCGACAGGAATTAAGTAAACTGTCTGGAGGCATTAAGTAGTCTTTACGGAAAAGAAAGATATTTCAATTCATCCTCATAAAGCTTGTACATAAACAAATGTTTTAACCTGCGCTTATAAATAGATAGCCAAAGTACTTTGCTAAATTAAATGTAATAATCATTTTACAATATTTTTCAACTCTTTAAATTGAATAAATTATAAGTTTAGAGGAATAAATACAATATAAAATAATGTTTTATATTTATTGGGCGATAGTGGCTTTGGTGGTGGGGTCCATTTTAAACCCCCAAATAAAAATTGCTTACGGGTTATAAAAAATATCTATCAACAGTAGGCTGTATTTAATATTGAAGGATTCTTATTTTAACGAAATAATGAAACTATCTGACCAGACATGGACTGTCTTAGACACATACATAAACCTTCTCTTTGAGAAAAATAATTCTGCAGGCCTCCTGTCCTCAAACAAAAAACAAGCCTCGCGTTTATTAGCTACTCAGATTTGATGATATATCTGAAGTTTTTGTTTTGTATGCTCTACTTTAATCACATATATTTTATTAAGGGTACGGGGTCAACAATAATTCAAAAAGGCCCGTTAATGAAACCGGAAACAATGCATGCAGGCTGTTATTTCTGATTTTCATAAAACTCCGTGGTGAAGCTGTTCCACCCCCAAAGTTCAGAAATGGATCGCAGCGTTCAATATATTGATCATCGATCACTTCAATCTCGATCTGCTCTGTTTGCTAAACATGAGGCATTTGTGTGAGATCCCTTCAATGGTCGAGTTTGACCTGTAGCACATGAAACTCCAGTGTGTTTGAAAAATAAATCTCAGCCGTGTTGTTTTATATCTATTGAGCAGAGCAATTAAAAACGTGAGCTTCCTCCTCCTTTCAATAAGGTTAATAATGATATGAGCGTGGGCCCGTCATTTAGCCACGTGCACTCGAGCGGTTCACAGGAAGAAGCTATTTGTGTCGATTAAAGGGGAAACAAAATTGTTTTTTGATATGATACAATGAAACACAATACGAGGAATTTACTTTAAGCTATAATTGGGTTACTTTTGTTTGAACGCATTTCTTTGAGCTCGTAATTTGTGGGAGTTTTCCATGACGGTTGTCATTAAAAGGCCATCACGAGGCGTCTGAAATGCGCACGTTTAGTTTATTTTACATTTGTAGATTATATCCTCGTTTTGGATTTGTAGTCTGCAGTCAAAGACTACTATAACAGCAAAACAAATCTCATATTTAATTACAATGAAGACGTTTGAAACTCGGGTGCCCCGCATGCTTAATTGTTACACTGCAGCTGGTTTCTGGACGAAGATTGAATGTGTTTGTTTAACCCACTAAAGTCTCATCTGCTGTCCAGGTAACATGCCATGTTGAATTAGTTACATATTCTAAAAGCCTGGGTTCAAATGTTATTGATTAGATTCACACAATGCAGGTAATGTTGTTGTTTTTTCCATTTGATAAAAAAAGAACAAAGTAAGTTTACAGAATTTAAGACAGTCATTATAACTGCCCTGAACATTTTCTTTATTCTAAACTTTCTACAATTATGTATGAAAATAATAATTGAGAAACAATACTTGAAACCATCCACATTATTTCCTTGATTTGTCTTTAATCAGGTCTTTCTCATTTGATGTATCGATATTTGTTAGTGCATTTACCTCGAAATATGCCCTTTGTACTGGCCTGTATCCTCCAGTCAGTATAGGCTTTAACATTATACAATATAAAACACTCTTTAATGTCTTTAATGACTTAAAGCCAAATTCTGCTTTTTGAAGCGGTTTAGGTTAAATACAACAGAGGAATGCTTTGATAAAATTAAAAAAAACCTGGAGTGCAAATCAGAATCAAGATCAAAGATATTTAATCAATCCCTAGAAGAAATTCAGTAAACACCAAATAAATCAGATGTTAAAGGATAAGAAGCACTTTAATGTTATAATGAAACAATTGTCTTATGTTTTCTCAATATAGTCTGTTTCAGAAATCATTAACTGTATTGACCCGTTTTTTTATTTTTTATTTAGAAATAACAGTGACTCTTTTTTCACCATTTTCTCGACTACAGAAAAAGGTCACCTTTATTTAAAATCTACATGAGAGGACATGAACATTGCATAGGGAAAAAAGCTCTTCTGGTATCAACAATTTATTTAGTTATAAAAGGTTAAATAATGCATTTAAATAGTAGTGCACACAATACTGGAGAAAGTTAAATGTCTGTTTATCAGAATGTAAATACACACACACACACACACACACACACACACACACACACACACACACACACACACCATACCCGATGTACCGTATGCAGATATATATAACATGTAAGAACATGTATTGCTTATCTATGTCACTTGTCCAAATGCTGACACTGATTGATAAATCACAACTCATATAGCTGTGCAGTATTAAACATCAAGAACTTGGACTTACTTTTACAGCAATATAACAAAAACGGCATCCAAACTTTTTTTTCCGAATTATAATTCACACAAAAAAGATCACATATTTAAATTGTGACACATTCATTTAACTATTGTTTTATTATAGAAAATGCACAGGAGTACAACTTCTCCAGCATCCATATCCTCTCAGGCACCAGTTGCTAAGTAACAGAAGGAGAGATGTATTGAGACAGAGTAGTCAATCAATTCTCCTGTGAGGTGTTGCGTTGGTGTGTGTTTGTGTTTGTGTGTGTGTGTGTGTGTGTGTGTGTGTGTGTGTGTGTGTGTGTGTGTGTGTATGCGTGTTGTACAGTTGTATTGTTTCTGCTTTTGAGTCTGTAAGTAAAGTAAAGGCTGGAAGATTATATACTATGTGTGTGTGTGTGTGTGTGTGTGTGTGTGTTTTCAAAGCAAATAAGACAATTTAAATATTGGAAATGACCCTTTATCTTAATCACTGACATATTGTCAAAAAGTATAACTTGATATGAAAGGATAACAGATTCTTGGATTGTTTCCCACATCAGTCATGTCAGTTCTATAACAATAAGCACACCATCTTCTAACCATTTAAAGTCCAAAGATCATAAGTCCCCTCACTACTCCTGCCGGGTTTATTTGCTTTTCATCACATCGTTCAGTGCAGTTTGAGGCGTATAAGGGAAACTCTTATCTCCCCCATACAGAGAGTGGAGAATCAGATTATTAGCTTAGTGGACCACTAGAGGACTTTTTACTGCCTGTGCCCAAAAGGGATGCATTGGACATCATTCACATGGCCCAGAATTGATAACAATTTAAAATCAGAAACACAAAACAAACCTCAACTCTGCTGTCTTTCTTGATCTCAAACAGACAGACTCAGGGTTCTTCCCGGATGTTGTACCTGATGATTTGGGAAGCAGTTATTCACTCATGATGAGCATTTATTCAATAGACAAATATGGTTAATTTTTTGGTAAGGTTTGTGTCTGTGAAAATTAAATTTGAGGAATTTACATGTTACATGTGCACATTGTGATGCCCTATAAGAATAAAGGAAGTTTGGTCTTTATTTAAAATTGTTTTGAGAGGATCTGCAAATAGAAAGGAAATGTACCTGGAAGGCATTACAGTCAATCATGGTTTGAAAGGGAAAGACTAAATATCAAGACAGATGTTTTCTTTATTCTATGTGGAAACTTTGAGCTTTAATATTCCAACTGAGCTTACGATCTCTAAAAAATGGCGAGAACTAAAAGGAGGCATTATAAAGACAAGTATATATGTAGAGATTTACTTTAAACCGTCTTTTCTGTTTGTTGCCCTCAGGTCTACTTCAGCAGGAGGCTGAGAAATATGCTGGTTTCATAGACTCCATCGATTTTGCCCTCGAACAAAGACAGACGGAGAGGGATGGAGGCAGGGAGCGGAGAGAGGAGGAGAGAAATGAGAGAAAGATGAAGAGCACTCGCAGAAATGATTCTTTATCTAACTTACAGCCAAAACGATTGTGTTTGGTTAATTTCTGTCAACTGGAAAGAGGAGGTACAAAGGTGAACCTTTTGATTATTTTACAGATAGCAAGTTTGCTTCAGAGAGGAAAACACTCATCAAACTGTCTTCAACACCAAATAGGAATAAAAAGGTGTCCGATTACTCTACATTGACTGCGACAGTAAGCAACGGAGTGAGAGACACAAACAGAGAGCAACAGGGAAGAAGGGGAGTAGGGGAAAGTAAGAGGAAAGGAGAGAGAGTGAGAGTTGGAGGGAGAGTTGGGCTGGTGTTAAGGTGATTAGTCTGGTGGGTTGGCGATAGAGAGAGTTGATCAATAACCTATCGATCTCCCATTGCGAGTGTCAGGGGGGTAGTGGGAAAGAGAGGGAGGGTGAGAGAAAGGATAGGGAGGGAGTCAGTCCTGGCTTGACTTTTAAAAATCCTTTACTCTGCAGATGACAAATAACCCATTAGATTGGGGGGAGAGCTGGAAAATGTGGAAATCCTTCCTGCTGCCCACACACACACACACACACACACACACACACACACACACACACACACACACACACACACACAGATTCACTCCAGTGCGTTTTCTGAATGCTGCAAATATTTCTCTTTCAAATAAGTATAGTAGAGGCGATTTTTCAAACGAAAAAAAATCATTTCTGCAAGTAGTGTGGAGGAACTATTGAGCTCATTGCGGTGAAGTTACTTAGCAGACCATTACTTCAAAGAATTCCTCAAGGCTGAAATATTCAGTGAAGCAGGTCGCACTCGATACTCAGCCTGAAGCAGTTTTAAATGTTCTGCAATAAGTTTATCAGAAACAGGTGACACATTTGCATGCAAACTAAAGCAGGAAGGAAACAAAGGTGTGTTTTTTTAAGTATGCTCAATACAAAACCAGGTGTGTTATCTGTGAGAAATGTCCTTTTGGATGATTAAAAATAAAAGATCTTGTGAAAATACTATGCTTACGAAACTACCTTTTAACAATCTAGTCCACCATGAACTAGGGATTGAAGTCAGAAAAACATTTTATTTTTAAACAACCACTGCATTGGGATTCTATAATCAGAGAAGACACTTTGTACGCATTTGTTTGAAGGTGTATTTGTGCGTGTGCCAACAGCTGGAAAGAGGTCATGGTGTTACGAGGTTTGTTGCTCCCTGGTGTTATCGGGGCCATGCAGGGTTTGTAGGGGTCACAGTTGATGGTTGAAAGGTCACTTCAAAATACCTCAGAGCCCAGAGGACGGATGTGGGCGCAACAGCAGAGAGGGGGTTTATTGAGCAAGCTGTCATTTTTACTGTCGGCTTACATGTGTACCTGATATCTTTTATTGAGGCAGGTTGGGTTCAATCATCACAGGTGGAGTCTTAATGTGTCAGCATAGGGGGTAAATATGGCTGTGGATTTCCTCTTTGCAGAGGTTTGATGGTAGAGGATGATGGAGTATTTAAACGTTGGGTCTCAGCTTTATAACAACCATCATCATTAGAGATACTGCTGACAACAGGCTTCTTTTGGAAAAATGGAGAGTAGTTTTAGTATTTGAATGAAGCTGTGTTTAAGAAGGCTTAATTGACAAAACAAAGCCTCTTTGTCTTACCCTTTCTTTCTCAACTACATACTCGGCTCTCTCATCCTTCATCCTGCTTCTATATTTCTTCTCCTCCTCGGCTTGGTACTCTCCTTCTTCTGTCCTTGTCTCCTGTGTGTACCACAACGCCCCCCCCCCCCCTCTCATTTCCTCTACCTGCTAAGAGAGCCCCTCCCCCAATCCACACTGTCCACGCAGTCTTTCAAATTAATGTAGAGATATTGACAAGTGATGGGGCTGGGATGCATAGAATATCAGGAGGGAGAAGGAGAAGTGGCTGTCCAGAAAGATGTCCACAAGAATGTCAACAGAATGTCATAACTCCCGAATAATTCCTGTCTTTTATGACTCAGAAATATTTTAGGATATATTGGACATTTTCATCAAAGATTCATGACAAAGAACAACCACATACACAAAACATCCCAACACTGGCTCCAGCACTTCACTTTATTCTTTATCCTAAACTGGATAACGTAGTGCTAACAATGTGAAGAAGGCCAGTTGGTCAATATGCCAATTACATAGATGAGGGAAAGGAAAGGGCAAATGATAGCCAATCAGTGAAGTGCTCTTACAGTCCACCAGCAGGATGTGACCCCCTGACCCCCGTTTGATGACCCTCAGACCACAGTCACCTCTCCTGAGGTCAGAGGGCATTGCAATGCAAATGACCAGAGAGGTGTTGCTATAGTAACTGCACTGACCAAAAGAACGGTACGGTGTGGTGTAGAGGAGGAGAAAGGTCATTAAGGACGCACTGAGCGATTGTGTGATGTCACTGCTGTTTAAGCTGAGTTCAGAGGCGGCTGGTTAAAATGTTTCTAAGTGCTGAATGTCACCAGTTACCAACCAGTTACAGAAATGTAACAAATAATGAGGGGCTTCAAACAACATTAACATTGTGATCCATTCATGAAAACTACTTAGTTACAAGTATAACACAAAAAGGACATATTATATATATATATATATATATATATAATACACTTGGGCAGCAGTAGCTCAGTCCGTAGGGACTTGGATTGGGAACCAGTGGGTAGCCGTTTCAAGTCCTGATGTGGACCAAAATATGGAAGACGGTCTAGTAGCTGGACAGAGGTGCCAGACCACTTCTCAAGCACTGCAGAGGTGCCCCTTAGCAAGGCACTGAAGCCCCACCAGCTCAGGTGGCTCCTCCGGTGGGGGCAGCCGCCACACTCTGACATCTCTCCATTAATGCATGTCACCAGGTCCTGCTTGTGCATGTGTGTGATTCAGGTCTGTGTGTGTGAGAGAGAGAAGCATGTCTCTAAGCTAACAGTGTGCCAACCACAATTTACCCCTCAGGGATTAATAAAGTATATCAAATAAAATAAATAAAAAAAAACATTTAAAGTTATATACACAACGTTTTCTTATTATATTGCTGATTTTAAAAAAGAGTTAAAGTTAAGTAAAAACACATTAAACTAGTTATACAATTGTCTGTTATTAGGTTAAATGTATTTGCTTATGAAAGATACTTTTCACAGAGGAACATTAGCTAAAACAGTTGAAAGCTGCTTCTTTATTGATGAATAAGTCTTTAGAGTCTTATGATGTTGTATAAAACAGAAGTAACAAGAGCCAATGTTTTGCAGATCTTTTACTGTTCAATAACTATAGATTTTGCACTTTCAACCCAAATATTATTTTAACTGTTTTTATGTAAAGGAGTTTGCTTGCATTGTCGCAGGTTTATACCTCACTATGTTTTTACTAAGCCACCACATCTGTTATGACAACCTTTACATATAAGACACACTCGACCTTATTCTTGGGAGGACACGCTGTACTGTTTACATTTCCAGAAGGGTACCGTGCTATGTTGCACCATCTTGTGGTTGTTTTTCACCAGGTTCTTTAGTGTTTCCAGTGATATGGGAACGTCCATAGTATTATTATTTCAATGATTCATTCTCAACTTTTAATAACACTATGTGCCATTTTCAGTTTTCTGTGGCAAAGAGGTGGCACATTTAAAATATGTAGTGTAAGGTAACATATTTTAGATAACCATTTGGGTAGTAACAAACTGTAAACTATTACTGACATACGTGTTTACATTAGAAACACTATTACGTGATTCGTAGCATCTTAAACAAATAAGTTACATGTGAGGAAGCCCATAGCCTGTGGTGATACTGCGTTATTACATCAATATTATCCAGTGTGTTATCTATTATCTATTTTGTTTAACATAGATACTTTATTGATCCCGAGGGAAATTCAAGAAGACGTCTTTGCGTTGTCTTTTCATGCATTAATAGAATACACCTCCATAAAAAAAATATTTTGGATATCAGTAGCGTTGGGCCAGAGTTAGACACAGTTCATCGAAGTGACCTGGTTGAATTTCCGTGAACTCTTAGCAACACTGGATTTGATCACTTGTTTCGGTCTCTCTCCTGCTGTAAAGTTCACATTAACCTCTCTTGTGCGTCCCAGAACTTAACCGTTCACATGGCGTGCTTAATTTAATATACCTTGACCATTAACCTCCTCTTTCTAGAGCGGGAAAGTCTGCGAACTCGCTTTTATTTAATGCCCGTTTCTCGGTGCGGTCCGTTTATGGTCCGATCCAAACAGTCACAGGTACAAAGGTTCCTACCTCGTGCTGTGCACCAACATTAAGACAACAGATTGAAGGACGAAGTGGATGACTGTTTCAGGTTATCATCATAGCATTTAAAGTTACTAGAATTGTTTGGGTAAACTGATACTACAACTGGGCTACAACAGGCTGGGGTGGAACCATTTCTTCTCTTGTAGGCAAAACTATGAATTATTTTGCAAAATCTTTGCCAACATATTTGGAGTTTAGTAATATCACACTGTTGTACTTTTCTGATGATCAAATTTGACATGGAAAAAAATACAATTAAATGCAAACCAATATTTACAAACCTGTGTTTAACCTCAGTTTGGTTTTCATAATTTAATAGGCTTAAGTTTTACCTTCTTTTTGATAGCCTAAACTTTGTCCCCATATGAAGAAGAGGTACATTCACACTCTTCAGACTCCTCCATCTGAGTGTTTGTTTGCCATTGATCTGCTCTGTTGTGTCCTGGTTCAATTGTTTTTTCTTTCACAATAATAAAACTGAAAAAACTCACAGAACACAATGCAGACTTCTGTGCGCTGTATGAACTTTTAAGGACAACCTGACAATTTTCTGTCAGTCTGACTCATGATCTCATCTTGCTTTGGTGTGTCTCAAGAGGAACTGTTGTCTACTTCACTGCAGATTTGCTGGAGGCTATACCCTATTTGAGTATGTGTCAAACGCCTTCAGATAAAGTCTTAAACCAGTTTAACAAGTTTGTGTTAAGTGTGCTTTTAGTTTAGTTTTTTTTTTTTTTTTTTTGCAAGCTCCTCATTATAGACATCACAGTTATTTTTCCTCTCAGTAGCCTAATGGCGGCTTTGAAAATCAGAGACTTTGATGAGAGCACGGCTTTTTTGGGAGACTACGGTCTCTTTCAAGTCCTGATCATAGTTCTGCTCAGTTTGAGTGCTATTCCGTGCGGCTACATGGGGATGATCGTTGTTTTCGTCTCGGATACGCCCGAGCACCACTGCAAAGTGTCGATCAACTCCACGCGCAACGGCACCGATGTGGAGAGCACGAGCAGCTGGATCGGACCTGACAGCTGTTCCCGGTACACGGTGACCGAAAACGGGACGGAGACATTGACCAGCAATAACACAGAGCGATGTGTGGACGGATGGGTGTTTAGCACGGAGAGATACAGCGCTACTATTGTATCTGAGGTAGGCTAATGGAGAAGTGAAATCTACTGTGTTTTAATTCATTTGTGATGTCTGATATTTGCTTACCGGTACTTTGGTGCTTTTCTAGACTTTTAGCTTTCATTTAAATTTCATCTGTGTGGTTTTCATGAGACATTTGTTTAATGTACCCACACACATGCTCTTATGTTTTTTTTTATGTGCCTTGTATTTGAACTCATGTGGGTTACCAAAACAAGAACAATAATGTGAGGTATAGCCCCTATTTACATTACTCAATTATTATTATTAAGGTAATCAGCACTATGATAAGCACGGGTGATCTTAAATGTACATGTCTTACACAAATTAACGATCTGTTCAGTTCTTTGTTGTAGATTAGTTTGGATTTCTAATCTTGTCTTTTGTAAATTACAGTGGGATCTGGTGTGTGAAAATGCATGGAAGGTCCCATTTTCCACCTCCCTATTCTTTGTAGGAGTCCTGATTGGATCCTTTGTAACTGGTCATGTATCAGACAGGTGGGA
Source organism: Symphodus melops (assembly GCF_947650265.1). Classification (NCBI taxonomy): domain Eukaryota; kingdom Metazoa; phylum Chordata; class Actinopteri; order Labriformes; family Labridae; genus Symphodus; species Symphodus melops. The sequence continues at coordinate 14,589,864 of NC_136697.1, read as the reverse complement.
CAGCAGTGTAGAGAAAAAAACGATATTGTATTCAAGGAAGTGATCTATAAATAATCTGACAAAAGATGTAAAATAACTGAAAACATTTAGGTCTACATATAGAAACAGAAATGGTAATTACATTGTAGCTGCTCCTGCTCCTTTTTAGGGTGAGATACCAGAAGTATGCTAAATGCTTTCATAGCTTTCCATCCACAAAGCGGGGCATCTTTAACATTCACCCCTGTAAGCAGAGATGGTTTCCTGACAGTCAACATAATTAAGATTTGTAATAGAGTCCAAAGAGCAGCTATGAGAAAAAGAAGTGAAATGTGTTACACAATTCCCTGCAATATGAGATCAAGGAAGAGAATAAGCTCTAAAAGGAACGAAGACACTAAAACAAAGTCTGCATGAAAATCGAAGAAAACAACAAAAGCTTAGTTAACAATCTGTTTATTGATATCCCTTTTCTTTTTTAGTTGTCTCAGGTTTGATTTATTTTATCACAATATAATATATAATGAATATTTCTATACATTTAATGTTAGTAATTGTGATAAGGTGATAGAATTTTTTTTATATCAAGATAGTCTAGTTTATGTTTGTTTGTTACACAAACACATAACTCACTTCAATTAATTTCATGATCAGTTATTGTGATAGTTTTCCAGTTACATGATTACTAAATGTTGCTTTTAGTTGTCAACGCAGAGGACTATTTCACAGTAATAACCACTAAAGACAATTTTATCATTGTTTATTTGAGAAATAGAAGAAAGAGAAGATGTACTTTGTTGTATATTTATACTCAAATATCAGTTTAAATTTTAAATGCCCTATTAATGTGTATTGTCTCACAGGATTGGCAGGAAGCCGGTGTTTTTTTTCACCTTAGTTTTACAAACCATCACAGCGTTGATCCAGGCCACCTCCGTCAGCTGGGTGATGTTCTGTATCTTCAACGGTGTGAGAGGACTCAGCCAGATATCCAATTATGTCACATCACTTGTACTGGGTGAGAGACAGCCGATGCATTTTATTTGTCTTGAAAGAGTCTCTACAGTTCCTTGGACACAGTATGGCTTACTGTCTGCAGTGTGCAGTGGTATGGTTCCCCTCGGGCAAAATCATTGAATTGTGCTGTTGGAGGACGCATGAATTCAGTTTGGCTGCAGTCAGTCTTCTCTGTTTTCTGTGTGTAGTTTTCATCCTCTCGATCCTCTTCATGTTCAGGCTCCGAGACGCTTAGCCAGTCTGCCCGGATCAGCTACACTCTGCTGGGTCACAGTTTAGGATTTGGCCTGGGGTATGCCTTGTTGCCGTTTGTTGCCTACTTCATACGAGGCTGGAGGATGCTGCTGATTGCTAGTGCCATCCCCAGCTTCTTATTTCTTCCATCATGGTGGTGAGTCACTGACTGCTGAATGCTATTATTGATCAGTTGTTGATCCCATGTCTTTTTTTTAAAAATACTTTCCTCTATTTAAATTCATATTTACTGTATTTACTCATATTTATATATATGAGTGATCCCGGCACCAATTGTGACTTTATTGATTTTCCAAGAAATGTATGCATTTAAAAGTTTAAATCTCTGTTTATTTATCGAGTCCCCACCAGGACTTTACTTCATGAAATGCAAAAGAGGATTATTTATGGTTTAGTTATCAGTTTGTGAGCTTGTATCTTCAACATATTGAAACAAGAGGTGCCAAATGTTGTGCCTCAGTTTATTTGAAAGTAAGAGCTGAATTTGACTACATTTTCCAGTCATAATTTAACAGTTATAGCTGTTATTTTATCTTGATATTTTTCTCAAAATTTTAGGGGTTCTTTTGTGCTATGATGAGCGTGTAGGATAGAAGTTGTTGTCATTCATTAAGCTGGGGAAACTGAGTAGAGGCACTAAAAATAACATTAAAAGGGGACCAGGTTTCAGTGATGTCTGCTAAATTTCTGAAATTGTTTGGAAAAGAAGGAAAAGGGATACGTTAAAATTAATTTGGGAAAGTTAACGTATCTGTAAAGAAATCTTACTTCACTAAGATATTTGTCATATAATGGGGATACAGCTGGTGTTACTTGTGTTGTTGTTGCTGTAATGAAGTCTGTGAATGATCTTAAATGGAATAAGGTGGTGTGTAAAGTTTGCAAATTGTTTGTTTATGTTCTCTAGAGCCTTGTCCACCTTGTGCACCATTTCTTGCAAAAACGGTTATTAATTTCAATCTCAGTCAATCAATCAATCTTTATCTGTATAGCGTCAATTCATAACAGGTGTTATCTCGAGACACTTTACAAAAAGCAGGTACGGGACCTTACTCTTTGTCTGTTAACATTAACAAAAGAGCAGGTACAAAGACAATACTCTTCGTTATGTTTACAAAAAGCAGGTAAAAGACCTTACTAAAGAGCCCAGCTTAATCCGGCATATCGCGGCAAGAAAAAAACCTTTGATTTAACAGGCAGACATTTTCAACAGACCCGGGCTCTGTGAACACTGTACAGCTCAGTTATATAAGTTCTACATGAACCACCATTTAAGTGAACTTTGTGATAGATAACTGTAGCTTGTGCTTTCACTCAGCTGTGTGTGGAAATGTGTTGGCTGACAGCAGAAAGCTGAAAACAGGGCTCGATAATAAATCAAAAGAATGAAACGCTGTGCCAGGTTTATGACATAGCAGGCTTAGCTTGTATAGTGTCAGGCTTTATGCAATCAGACACTGACATGTCTACCTCTTCTCTGCTGGTTCTGTTTTCTTCTGCCTTTCTTGAGTTTCTGTATCATTTAGCACAAAACTAGATAGGTGCTTTCAATCCTAACACTATGTGGTTTTTGAGATTTACATGTTCTCATTTGTCGAAGCATTAATTAATTATAATTCGTCCATTATCTATGTAAATGTATGTGCTTCTTATTTTATAATGGATGCATAAGATCAACCATAACTTTGTGCCTCTCTTTATGTTTTCTCTTCAGGGTGATTCCTGAGTCCCCACGCTGGCTTTTGCAGAAAGGTCGGTTAGAGGAGGCTGAGTGTGTCATACGTAATGCTGCCAAAAGGAACGGAGTCCCCGCCCCTGAGGTCATATTCAGAGCTGGGGAGGGCTTGGAGCTGATGGTATTTAATTTCATATTTGCTCATGATGTTGAAGCTGGTTTCTTTTTATTTTCAACAAGCTGAGGCAGCCGTTACACTGTACACAATAGGACTCTTTCTCTTTCTATGTCTAAACAGAAAAACAGTGGTGAAGAGAAGCACACATATACTTATGTGGACCTGATACGCACCCCTAACATGAGGAATATTACAATTCTGGGAGTTTTCATTTGGTAATGTAACTTGTTTTCTGTTTTAAACATTGCTAAATTTGATTAATTTTGTTTCATAAAATACACGTTATATTTTTTGAAAACATTTTTTTAATGTATTTAATATTTTTATATATGCATATTAAACATTTAAAGTTTTAAAATGTCAGGAATAAATCAATTTCATCATTTTAGAAAAGCAAGTTCCACTCACATCCCAGTTTTCTATTTTATGCTGCTGGATAAAAAATGTTACCTTCAAAAAATAACAAAATCTAATTTCTAATGTAGCTTTTCTAAGATTAATTGAACATGTTTTATCAGGATGTGAAAATCTGGCATATGGCTGATCATACACAATGAAATAAAAAAAATCTGTGAACAATGTGTTATTTAAAACACTGCCCTCTATCTTCATTCAGTCTTGATTCTGTATTTCTGCAGGCTCTCTGTCGCTATGGTCTTCTACGGTCTCTCTCTCAATACAAGTAACCTGCATGGAAATGTCTACCTCAACTGCTTCCTCTCAGCAGTCATTGACATTGGGGCGTACTTAGCCCTGTGGGTGCTGCTGAAACGTGTGGCTCGATCCACCCTCCTCTTCACTGCTCTGATGTTCTGTGGCATCCTGCTTCTGCTCCTCCAACTGGTTCCTGAAGGTCTGCAGAGTCAATGTAGAATATTGAGTAATCACGCTGTTTAGTTTTATGTTTCTTACTGGCTACCCTTCCATATGACTACGAATGAAATTTAGCTATTGTGCTAACTCCGGCATATTTACTTACAGTATTGCATGTTGCTGACATGTTAATTGATGTGAACCGTCCTAATTAAATAAATCAGGAAATGAAGTATAATGTGCATTCATAAAATTATACATGACTTGTGTTGTAAAGCTGCTGTTTTTCTCAGACAGGCCTGTCATGGTCCAGGTGTTGGCCTTGGTGGGAAAGATGGGTGTGTCTGGTGCTTACAGTTTAATTTACATAATTTTCACTGAGCTGATCCCAACCGTGGTCAGGAACATGGGCTTAGGGATAGCATCCACAGCAGCACGTATAGGCACCATCATTTGTCCTTTTGTGGTATATGCGGGTAAGTGTTTTATTCATTTTTCGTTTGTTTTGATTCTTTATTTTTTGTATGTGTTTACTGTTGAAAGAAAAATCCTCTGCCACTTCACTACACTTGGAACCGTTTTAAATTCTTCCGAATTTGAATGTAAATCACATACAAAATATTTTGAAAATTCCAATGTTAGTTTGCAGCTCAAGACTTCTTCATAAATTCTTACTGTGGAGTGCCCCTTTAATTTATTAATGCTAAAAACAAAAAAGAGAGATGTAGACAATCTCTATCACATTCATAGCTCCTTTTCACAAACAGACACTACATGGCTGGACAAGTGCAGACTGTGTTAGTTTGAACTTTCACGATAGCTCTGGTAAATTCAAGTTTCCTGCTATAATGACATCAAGCTGTCATGCTCAAAACAAGGAACCTAAAACTGAAACAGCTCAATAGAACTAAAACTTAATTACAGTCATCATTAATTAAAGTCCCTCTCTCTCTCTCTACAAGTCAAGTGATTGCAACCAATGGAAAATATTTATTTTTAATGCACATTATTTTAATTTGTTTTTAGGTATCTACAGCAAGATCTTGCCATACATTATTTTCGGCACAATTAGCATCATGGCTGCAGCTGCTAGCATATTGCTACCAGACACCAGAAACAACAAACTTCCAGACCTTATCAGCCAGGCAAAACCCATCAGAAAGTATGTATTTTCAACTGTGTGTAAATGTGTGAATACTTAATACATGTAAAGCTCCTTAAGTGGTAGATTGCAGTTCTATGAAACTTGAGCAATCAAATGTGCTTCTGACCGACATATGTTCTTACAAACATTATGCTTTTACGGCATTTAACACTTATTTTCAGCTGCATTTCTGTTGAAGATATTGTAAGTATTTTAAACAAATGGTTGTGATTTAATCAGAAACCAGTAAGAAAAAGAAACAAGTGTTTAGAGCCAACTAAATTCATCACTTTTTCTGTTTCTGTATATCTGTCTCTCTTTTTTTTTGTATCTTCAAGCGTCAGCTGTCAAAAGAAAACACCCTCAGCCCAGTCAGATACAAGCATAGGCTGTTAATAGATGAACAAGAGCGCCCTCTGCTGAAAGAAAATTCAACGACAAGAGACGAGCAATCGCCCAGCAGACATTTTAAAGAGACACTTTCTTTGAACAGCATGAAACAGATACGTTTTTTTTCATTGTAAAACCATGCAACCATTTTTAATACAAAAATAACTAGTTTACGTTTTTGTTACATTGTAAAGAACTTGTTTATTCTTTCTTGTTGAAAATCTAAAATGAACATTAATAGCAATACGTGTCAATGTGTCTGTACACATTTGTATAGAACAGTTCAGTTAAGCATAAAAAGTTACAATGTTTACACAATCAATTAAGATAATAACCAGACAAGTCCTGCAGATATTGTGAGGGTGGTAACTGTGCGTGTCTCTGTGTGTGTGCCTGTGTATGAGGGGTGAATCCATTCTAAATGCATGCACTGCAGTCTATCGCGTGCCTGCCTGCTTGCCAGCCTGATTTGCGCTTAACTGACCTCATTAGTCAGGTGTGACGAGACTGAAGCTACTGTGGTCAGACGAGTTTCACTATCTAGCAGCGCCTGCATGACATGTAAACACGGAAAAACAAGTCACGCACTCAGGTGTGCAGGTGTATACGTGCGTGTAAATCAGTTAGCGTGCGTGAGTTAAGTGCGAAGCAGTATGTCGCCACACCTGACACTACACCTGACAGTTTAACTTTCTCTCTGCGCTCTGAGCCACAGGAAACCTCATCACCCTAATATTAACATCTATCTTAAAACTTCTCTTTCATTTACCCTGACTCTTGAGCAGCTGTAAACACATTGCGGATCATTCAGGTTGATCTTATCTTCCAGTTGTATTCTTGAAATACAGTAAAATACAGGTTTTAATCTTGTAGCATCTCTTTCACATTGGGTCCTTATTTATCGGGTGGGGATTTTTCTTTTCTTTTTTTTGCTGTTAAATATTTAGCCAAATAATAAATTCACATAATGATATAAAATAAATAATGTTTCACTTTTACCTGGATAATGGTCTCTGCTCAATAAAATGACATGGTAATCCTTCTGGTTGAAAAAGGAATCAGTGTTTGGATTATGTGGTGATCTAACAATCAAGTGTTATGGATGACTTAACCTCCAACCTCTAGTCATTCACTCACTCAATGTGTGTGTGAGGGATTGTCGTCTCTTTCGCTATGCATTCACATTCGTGTTGGGCATGCAGGGGGTTAAGTGTCTTGCCCAGCGGGGCTCGAACTCACAACCCTTCGGTTGAAAGTCGATAACGTTACCAACTTTGCCATGTCCGCCCCTCCAACAAACAATGATCTAACAGCACATTTAAGGTTACTTATTTTTTATTTAACCCATTGAGATCAAGATCTCTTTTACAAGGGTGACCTGGCCAAGAGGGCAGCAGCACGTCATGATTAAAACAGTTTACAAACAATAAGTAAAAATGAGCACAATTACAATGAGCAGATCAGTTTTCAGATCAAGTGCATAGTCGTGATGATAGGTTACAATCCAGACAGACATTGTCCAATTGCCTCGCGTTTTTTGTCCTTTCAGATCGAGCCAAAAGCTTCAAGTAAAATGAGGTTGGCCATTTTTTACAAGCCATTTTGGAGAAAGTTCTAGGTACAGGGAGCAGCAAAACTAAACGCTCTTTTTTCCGAGCTCAGTGCTGACACGAGGAACAGACGATTCTAAAGGCGTATTGGCTTCTGATTCTTTGAAAGTGTGCACATAAATATGACGGCACCAAACCAAGAAGAGCTTTATAAATATCATTTAGCCTGTGTAAATACATGCGCAACTTTAAGGATGGCCAATGACATTTCATGTACAGGTCACAGTGATGAGTAAGGTGTCTACAACCTGTCACAAATCTCAACGCGCAGTGACACGGTATCCAATGACTGTAGACATTTAGCAGAGGCGCCCATGTACAGCACATTACTATAATCCAACAAAGGAAGAAAGGTAGACGAAACAAGAAGTTTCCTCGCCCTTTTAGATATAAACATCGGCATCATGTTACAGTTGCGTGGAGCAGAGAAGGTACAGCATTTGTTTCGCATACCTTTAATGAAATAAAACAATTCACAGAGATATTGAATAATGTACAATCCATTAGCTGAGGTTTTTTTTCAGTATCCAACCACACCATGTCCATGTTCTCCTGCCGATTCCCTAAAGTAAACAAGCAAAACAACAACAAAACCCTTAAAATTCCAATAATAAAATGTAAATAACAGCTAACAGTGCACACATACACCTGTAATTAATTGTAATTATTTAGCCTGACACTTACTGTATTGTATTGTCTTCAGGACCAGCTGAAACATGTAGACAACAGATTAAAGATGTAAATCTGACGTCAGCTGAGTCAACTTTGTAATGTAACAAGGTGCACCCACGGCAGCCTCTAAGCCAAGTTAGACAGCTAATAAATACAACAACCAGACAGACAGACATCAATGAGGTTGTATAAAAACGTTATTAGTTTCGTATTAGTCTATAAATTAATGTTGATTGTTGTCTCAGCCATGATAACTTGCACAAATAGGCTGGACATAACCATGTTTCACAATGAAGTTGTTTATCGAAAACAAAGGCGGCAATTTCAACCATCATGTGTCGTACCGACGTATAACACGGTTTGTAATAAAGCAAACCGTTTGTAAATCCGTGAATATTTCATGGAGTTAAGAGTATTTTTGTTTTAGCTTATCACTCACCTTCCATCTGCTCCCACAGAGCGCAGCACGTCAGCTGCCTGACCCAAGATGGCCGCCTGTCGCTCCACCGGAGAATCTCGCCTGCGTCATGCTCGTTACTACCCAGCTGACTTTCCACAGAAATATCGCGAGACAAACTCACTGTCATATCATCGTGTGCTGCAGCCCTGACTACACATCACTCCGGTGTAAACCTGCAGGGTGACAGCGAAGGGGCGAGGACACACTGAACGCCCGTTAAGCTGGGCTTTGGACAGCAGAGAAAGCGCTTTGTAAATAGAAACAGTTGTTGCTATCAGAGATAAACTTCCTGTGACTGTCAGTGGATGACAACAACTAGCAGACTGCTAACATGAAATGCTACCAGTGATGGCTCTTGTTTGGAAGATATTTTATTTCCTGTTACCTTGTAGCCAGTAAGTTAATTTAGAGTTCACACATTATGCATTTAGTGTCGTGATCGGTGGTTATCGTGCTGCCTTCGCGTCTCATCCTTTCAAACAACTCCTCCAGCTAGTTAGCAAACTAGCTAAGGTTAGCATAACACTGCCCTCACTCGCAATTTAGCTTCTTTGACTTAGAATCATAAAATAATCATATAAATAGATTGTAAGGCCAAGCCTGAGTAAATTATTTGCATGTTGAGCTGGTCATGCTTAGTCGTGGTAAATATCCTACCTTTGAACTGACAGTTGATAGACAGGAAACGCTGATCAGTGTTTAATGCAAACAGCTTCTACCAGACCTAAGTGTTTGCTATTTATCCTTCAAGTGTTTGCACAAGACGAACTTTATTTCCCAACCAGCAGGCGTAGTAGATTGTAATTTGTAGTCCTTTTTACAAGGCTTGTAGTCAAGTAAACATGGCTCCTAAGAGAAGGCCAGTGCCTCTAAACATTGCTCCTACTGGCGAAGGTTTATCTTCCTCCATCAACACTGAAGTTGCATCTGAGTAAGTTTTTTTTCCATCTAATTAACATCCTCTTATATTCACTTAATATGAAATTCATGTCATCTGAAACAATAATATATTCCTTTTCTTTCTCCCATTTTCCCAGGGCCAATTTAGAGGCACTTAAAAAGGTATTGCAAGAGCTGGACCTGGATGAACAACAGAAGAAAAGGTTAGAAGCTTTCCTTACCCAGAAGGCCAAGGTGGGTGAATTGAGAGATGATGACTTCCAACGTGTTTGTGAGCTTGGTGCCGGCAATGGAGGAGTCGTCAATAAGGAATGCCACAAACCCTCTGGAATAATCATGGCCAGAAAGGTTATTGAGACACCCTTGATTGATATGCATATGAACTTATTGTGTTTCAGCAAAACAAAAGTTTTACTGCTCGCTGGTAACCTTCACAAAGTGATCGCGCTGAAAAAACTGTGATTGTTCTTATTGTTTTTTTTTCTGTTCAGCTCATTCATCTTGAAATCAAACCTGCCATTAGAAACCAAATCATCCGTGAGCTTCAGGTTCTGCATGAGTGCAACTCTCCCTACATTGTGGGCTTCTATGGAGCATTTTACAGCGATGGAGAGATCAGCATCTGCATGGAACACATGGTAAGAGAAACAAAGCAGGGTTACTGCGTTGGTGTGGATAAAAGGGTATGATCATTATTTTGGCATTGAGCAGGTCGACCCGGCATTAGCCAGCATGACCTCAAAGTTCTCTCTTCCCTTTACTGATTACCTTTGAATTTGACAAGTGTTTTTTAAGATCATATTAAAGCCTTAAATAGTCAGACTTCACCCTATATCTATATCTCTTATATGAACATCCATCAGGATCCCACAAGTGGTTCCTGAAACAGCCTCATTTCCCATGTTAACTGTTTTTGCACCAAGACGCATTCCTTGTGTATGTAAATATACTTGTCAATAAAAAAACAATTCTATTGTATAAATTGACTGATCAACCAAGCCTTTTGAGTTATGACTCCACAGCTGCCTGCCTGGTGATGTCAGACAGGCACACTCCGTGTCCTCTTTTCAAACACTTCTCAGTAGTCACCTTTGTCTCTTTTTTAACTATTGGCTTTGTTATGAATGACTCACATTTTTGTTGATATACTGTATATCTTTTATCGATCTTTATTTGATTTTATTTATTTGTGTTACTATTTGCTGATGATGTGTTCATTTTTACTGATTTGTCTTGTTTTAATTGTAAAGCACAATTAAAACCAGGAAACTAGGTTTGTAACCTGTTTTTGAAGTAGCAGTTATTATAACCCCTGCTATCATTATGATTATCCCCAGAACAAAACATTATTCTTTTCTTATCTTATGAGGTCAGGTTCCAAAAGTTTACTTTCCTTTTGTACTTGTTTTATGTATTGTGACATTGAACCAGGGGAAAATCATTACGTAAGTAAAGTTAGTGTTGAACAGCAATCAATTGGTTATGCAAATAAAAATCCATTTGGTGTGATGTAAATGGATCCTTCTTGCCAAAAGCAGCTGTCAGATTATAACAAGCATATCAAACGTGTCTTTGTATGATTGAAAGTAAAACATGTAAAGTCAGTTTCATTGTGGTGATATTGAAACTTGAAACGTTGCAGCACTGTAACAGACATTTTCTTGAAAAAGATGTGCATGTTCGAAGTAATGAACCTGTAAATGTATTATTTGTATGAAGCGATATCACACAGTATGTCATCCTTTTGAAATCTAATTTTATAGAAAATGTACATTCCGCTTTCCCTATTGTGACATATTTTGTTTTTCTTACCTGTTCTGTTTTTATGCAGGATGGTGGATCTCTGGACCAGGTGCTCAAAGAAGCTAAAAGGATCCCTGAAGAGATTCTGGGCAAAGTCAGCATTGCTGTAAGTGTATTCTTATCCTCTATATATGTTTTCATTGTATGTAGTCTAATATCACTGGCACTGACAGCGCAGTGGGTAGTGTGAATTGATTTTCAAAGAAAATATTATTTTATTAGGTTAATCTCTGCCAGTTTAATGTATCAAGCTAAAAGTATTCAATGGACAAAAGACACAAACACACACTTTATCTCATTATGTTTCATACGTACACAGTGAGGAGTATAAACTTGTATAATTTCTCCACTTGACAGGTTTTGAGAGGACTCGCCTACCTGAGAGAAAAACACCAAATCATGCATAGAGGTGGGGTTCTTTTCTCAGATAATTTGTGATTCTTTTATTCCATAATTTAGAGCTTTAACTGTAAGGAAAAGTATATTCTAGCAATGTGTGTAAGGGTTTAGGGCTGGATAATAATAGAAGTATAACCTTCCAGCTATTCTATTAGCATTTGGGTTGCAGTCAATGTAAATTCATAAACCATCCATTATATGCATTTTGTCAGGTAAGAATCTCAGAAAATGTTTCTTTAACCCCCAGATGTGAAACCTTCAAACATTCTGGTGAACTCCCGTGGGGAGCTCAAGTTGTGTGATTTTGGTGTTAGCGGGCAGCTCATAGACTCTATGGCCAATTCTTTTGTTGGGACAAGGTCGTACATGTCGGTATGTTGGTATTTTCTGCATTAAACCGTTTTAATAAATCTTTAGCATTCCTCCACTCTTGTCTTTGTGTCTAGCTTTAATTGTGTGTTATAGTTATTCAAATTATTATTCAATGCTAGAGCAGTGACCAATTTTTGATGTGATGTTAATCCTTGACTCTGCTTTTTCTTGTTACGTTTGCTGTGTAGCCTGAGAGATTACAGGGGACCAACTACTCAGTGCAGTCAGACGTGTGGAGCATGGGACTGTCACTTGTGGAGCTGTCCATCGGACGCTTCCCCATCCCTCCCCCAGATGCTAAAGAACTGGAGGCCATATTTGGTCATTCAATTCTGGATGGTAGTAAGGGGGATATGTTGAGCACTTCACCAAGACCCAGAGCACCTGGTAGACCCGTCAGCGGTGAGAGCTTTTGAAGCTGTTAGACAGTGGAAAGAATACATTAGTTTTTGAGGCAACTTAATGTAAAATCATAAGAAATAATGCATATAAAAAAGTACTAATACTTTATACTGCGGTTCTTCTCTTCCAGGTCATGGTCCTGTAATGGCTATCTTTGAACTACTAGATTACATAGTAAATGAGGTAAGAATCCATGAATCTTTAATCCTTTCTGCGTTGTTGGAAAAATGATCATGTGTCCATTTATGAGTGATTGAGTGGCATAAGCTGCCTTTGGGTAGGTTGAAAACCAGTTGCACTCGTGTGTTCTGGATCATATGCATAAGTTTGAATGTGCATGCAGGTAGACCAGTAACGGTTGAAGTAGCTCATGCATGATATGACAAGAGCCGGTTACTAAGAGCTGTGTTGCATGAGTGAGCAGTTCAGTTGAATCTTAAAGGTTAGCTGGTAATCAATCATGAAACCAAGATCCCAGACATGCTCTGTGGACAAAGTAGGGCTGGTCCAAGCTGAATACTTGTCCTTGTTTGCATAGAGGGACTGGCTGAGTTGACACGGTGCTCACTGTTTGATTGGTTGAGTTGAAGATGACATTCTTTCATTCATTTAGAGATGTGAGAAAGGAATGATGACATCTTTGCTGAGACTGTGTCTTGGCAGGAATGACATAAAGAGCAGGCTATATTTAACATAGACATGGTAAAACATATGCTAAATTGTAGAATCTATCTACAGTGTTTAAGGGACATGTGATAGTGTGGGCAGAAGTGATGCAACAGATCAAAAATCTCATGGTTCCCATCTCATGTCAGATTTTGGTCACAGATCGAAAAGGTTCTTTGGACGGGAACTACAAATGAAAATGCCCCTCAATGCATCTTAATCCTCCACATGTTCTTCACTCATTATACAATAATAATACAAGCAGAAAGATAAACCTGCATTCCCTTTTTATTTAGAAAGTGCTTTAAAAAATCTCAGAATAATGGTGTTTAATGTTAAAAATGCAATATATTTTTACCTCCACTATAAACACTAACTTTACAAATACAAAATAGAAACCTCAGTGAATTACAATTTTGTTTCAATCGACAGAAATCTTTTGTCTGATTTTGTTTGTTTTCTGCTCGTTCTTATTCTTTTAAATTCATTTAATATGCCTCTGTCTTTCAGCCTCCTCCAAAACTACCACATGGAGTCTTCACCTCTGATTTCCAGGACTTTGTGACAAAGTGGTAAGGCAACATTTTAGCCTGAGAGCACTGCCTATTTGTACAAATCCTTAGTATTGAGTGCGTACTGAGTGATCACAAGCTTATCACAAAACATTTGTTCCAGTGTTTAGTGAACAACTTGAGGGATGAAAGCAATACATGGATGTAAAATATCTATCTTTTCTTTATTCTTATTCAGTCTCATCAAAAATCCTGCAGACAGGGCAGACTTGAAAATGTTGATGGTGAGTGTCCTTTGTTAGACTTCAGTTACACAAGCATTTGTTTACACTAAAGATGGATGCAGCAACAGCAAACTTGAAAATGTTTTTAAGAGATTGATTTATCGATGTGTGGTATACTGTAGTAATTGAATGTGATTGTGTTTGTCATGTTGCAGAACCACACGTTCATCAAGCGCTCTGAGGTGGAGGGGGTAGACTTTGCTGGCTGGCTGTGTAAAACTATGGGGCTGAACCAACCTAGTCCCACACGCACTACAGACTAAATGCACACATCTGAACAAACTCATGCATGCCGTATGAGTGTGTGTAAACAACCTTGAGATTGTGCGACACAAAACCTTTAACCAACATACACACTTTGTTTGCAACCACCCTCCCTCAGGTGAGCCTGTGGAGTCTCTATTAGTCAAATGAACTCTGATCACATTTTTTGGAAGGTACTGTACATTTTGTGTCTTTTTTCATTTGTTATTACTGATTGTGTTAAGTTAAGTTCAGCCATTGAATATGTTAAAGATAATTAAACCTAGTTACTAGATACTAAATCCTATGTCAATTTAGCTCAATTTAATTTTGTCCTTGTTATTACAACCATACCATGTGACTTAAAATATGTATTGCCAACTGATATCATTAGGATTTTTAGTTCGATGTCTGCCCAATCTATTGACAACTGTGAAAAAAAGTAAAAGTAACCTGCATAATGTAGCTGTTTCATTTTTCTGCTTCTCAGTTTTCTTCTGAACATTTCTTAGATGTGTTACGAGGCTTAGAACACCCCTGTGTAGATCCCAGTTCTTACTATCATGGTTCAGAATCTGTTTATGTATGCAGGCAGATTTGATTATACACTGTTGGTGCAAACAAGCAAAAAATGTTAGAATGCGTTTATTATATTATGCAGGTTGGATACATGTGTCCTCGTAAACAAGACTGAGTTAAATGTCTGTCTTTGCTACTATTCAAGACGTCTTGAGGTGAACCACAATGTTTAAAAACATTTAAGCATGACCCTCATTTCAAAGCCAAAAATAAATAAAAAAATCAACCTTATATGTATCCTCTGCGCCCTCTTTATTTGGAGGGTGTTTTTTAAAACAGCATCCTCAGCTTGTGTTCGCACCAGAAGCTACCTTAGTGGTGCCAGTACAAGAAACGGTGCCATTTCTAGTTGTTCCAAAGGCAGACTCTGCAACCATTTTATATGATTAAGAGGTTAAAGAGGTGTTTTGTAGTTCCAGAATAAGTTTTTGGAATACTTAAAATGTATTCCAAGACTTCCTCTATGTCTCAGCTTTGAAATGAAATTAAAATGCTCCCTGTATTGTTGCAGGATTAGGCCATTTGCTCCTCCATGTTTTGATCTATATGTGTACTTTCTCCTTAAAGAAATTGTTTACTTGCATAAATGTTCTTTATGATTTAATAGATTGAAAGCTTTTACTTATGAACGCGTTTAAATTAGAAATAAATACTGTTATAAATCAGAAACCAAAGGTTTTGTTGGAGGAGTCTTGTATGTAATGCACTCGTTTCACCATAAGGCGGCAACATACCAGCTGCAATGCACAAGATTATAGATAGATACCAAACGGAGACCATCAAAACGCACTATTTTTTTATAAACTGCTGCCGCCAAGTTAACTCATGCCTATACTAATGTTCAGCCAGAGCATGAGAATGTTTAAAAGCCCTGATGAAATAAGTGAGTGCTTAATTTGAATTAAAAGCCCCACAGTTCACAACTGTTCATTTATTTGGTTCGTCTGAAGTGACAATGACATGTCTTTTACTTATGTCTGTTAACTTAGGACTAAAAGTGTGAAGCTTTGAGTCAGAGAAAATGTTAATGTTGTAGCATGTGGGGAGGGAGACTACTGCAGCAGAAAAACAGTGAAGTCTGCAGTCATTAATATGCAAATATGTAAATTAGGGGGTAATTAAGATTGGGCGTTTGTCGGTAGCTCTTTGATTGCAAATGAATTCAAATCTGCACAAAAAAGGGGGAAGGGATGATGAGATATAAATGAGGCAAAAACAATGGTATTCTCTCCCCCCCACGCACACAACTCTATTAGGGATCTATAGAATATATAGGTCCCATTGTATAGAAGGAACTGAACATTGCTGGTTAGTTTTGTTTCATAAACCAAGGGCAAACTCCCACCCGGAGGATGAAAGAAAAAGAGAATCGTATATTTAAAAATGCACAAATTGGTTGTCTTAACATTATGTTTTAGCACCAACAGAAGCAGCAGCATAATGTGTGGTGGCGGGGAGGGTGCTATACATTTGAGCTGAGACAATTAACCGTGTACACAGTCACCAAGCTTTCAGCATGGCAGACTACAGCCACCGCAGGGAGGTGGAGAGATTTCTGCTCATTAAGAGTGATGTGGCTGACCCCTGTAGAGAGGCTTGCTCAGGTGTCTTGGTGGGGGGGTTTATGTGCGGCAGCAGCATGCTGTGTGTCACAAACAGTGTTATTTTCATATTTCATATGTTTTGTCAAGGGGGGGGGGGGGGGGCTACGCTACAGTTTACACACAAGCTAACGCTACTGTTATTGCTGTTTCAGTAGTCCCTTGACACTTGTACATCTTCCTCCACTGGCATGTGAAATGAGGATGTGTATACAAGGAAAGAAAACAAATTTAACGTTGTGAAAATGGGGGACAACAGCTGCTCTTATCACCTTACAGCCTTCTCACAATGCTGCAGTATTGCATATTTTACTGGCTTTAAACACTGACCGACAACAATGTCACCTTGATGAAACAAACAAAACATTGCAGTTTAACATTAACTTTGTTTGTCAGTAATCTTATTAAAAAAAAAGACAAAATGTAGGCCTTTTGGCTTTAGGTTTGTTGATTACATTTAAGGGGCAGGATGATATTTTTATTCACTCAGACACTTTGGAGCACAAACAGCTGATCTCAGACCTACTCTGTTGTGTGACAAGTGGTGGAGTATACATGTGTTTGAGAAAGAGGGGGCTGTATTTTTCACAGGAAACAGGAAACCAGTAGTCATAACAGGATGCCCCAGGTTTCTGTACTGTACCTGATGCGTGGGTGGCTGCTTTGGGGTAACCCATTTACAAAACGAAGGGGCTTGACTCGAAGAAGAAGAGTGGGTGGAGAGGTACTTGGGGGTTAGGAAAATGGAGTTTGACTCTAAATATAGCTTTTTCACATCTAACCATAAAACCTTGATGTTGTTTTGCCTCTTTTCTGTTTGTCCTACTTTTTAAAGGGGCACAAAGCAAACATTGTTTGATATTTGATTTAGAGCTGCAATATGATGTGATACTTCCATGGCAATAACAGTAGGCTACAAACACAATCTTTCCTTAGGTGTATGCAGTGAATCTGTGACATGATTGCAGTTTTGTCACAATCAGGTTGATTATCTGATATTTACTGAATGATCATTACCCTGTTACAAAAGTTGGGCTGTATGCTTATTGACTTACTTACTAAACAGTCTTTTCAAATTCACATTCAACTATGTAGGCCATGGTCTGTTTTTTTATCAGTGACATGTGCTGTGATTGTATAACCAAGTTGGTTAATGGCATACAGTTTGAGCATGTGTGCAATGCATGCTGAACATGTGTGTGAACCACATAGTGGATGGCTTTCTCGTAAAGGCCAGCACAGATGTTATTTGGGTTGTTTCCCTCAAACCAGTTGAGGTTTTCTTTAGAAAGTCTCAAGACATAACACTCACATTTGCTGCAGTCTTGTTTACATAACCACCAAGGTATACTCGTGAAAAACGGCAGGCCAGGCCCTGTTCGTGAATTGTAAGCTGCGGTTCAAACTGTGATTTTAGCTTTTTAATCTTGCTTTGGTAACAAAAGTATTTTGTGACACATTTTCTTGTGCCACTTAAAGCTTTTTTTTTTTTCCAAAAGTGACCTATCCAAAGTTAGGCCGACCTATACTACATTAAAACTATTTAACACATTTGATATAGTGATTCGGTCTACAAAAGCCTAGGCCAACAGACCACAAGAGACCAAAGACCAAAAAATAGGCTACTAGGGGGCAAAAAGTGAGTGGTGAATGAATTATGGCGTTTTGCAGGCTTCAGCATATTTAAACTGAGGCTATCTTTACATTAGTATTTGATGTTTGTTTGCTGTAACTGTTTAGTGGAATTCTTGACGAGGTCGACAATTTATCGTGTTTGCATTCATTAAGACAACACACCCAATTTGTATCCACTTTATAAGCAGCTTTATGGAGAATCTCGCAGTGTAAGGTTTAGGGTTAGAGAAGCATCCCCCCCCCCCCCCCATCTCTCTGTCTCTCTCACTCACACACACGCACGCACACAAGCGGATTTTTTTGTAGCTCAGAGCAATATGAGCGCACGACGCCCGTCGGCAAAAAAGAGGGGCTGCCCTAAACGTCTATGATGAAACATTGGCCTTTCTACGTGCCCATCAAATTTTTAGTCGGATCCAATTGGCCCTCCCTCTGATATTATCGTCCCATCTATTGCTCTGCTCTGTTAGGCTTTTCGCTGTCTTCATCCGCCAGTTGACATAGATCCCGGAGAATCGGTGATACTTGGCTCATTTTTGAGCTCGTACAAGCCACATAACTGTAGCTTTTTGCGGTATTAAATATGCCAGATGCGTCGAAATAAAGGCTGTTAAAACCCGCTTCAGTCGGTTTCCTTCTTTTTTATTTACGTCGGACACCGCTGATGTTTCAGCGTCCATGTCCTGCCGTTGGCAGTCCCGCGGATTGATACTCCTTTGGAACCGACAATGTTGAGGCTCTAAAATGTCTACTTGGAAAATGAAATGGTTACAATTTCTTTAACAACACTGAAACGGGTTACAAAAGAGTGATGGTTTGTGGTATAGACGCGTTTTTAGTTTCGTGATAGAGACGACAACACGGCGAGGTGGCGGAGGAGTGCTTCATATTGCCTTTCCTCGTTTTCATCAAGCCCTCAGTCCGGACCACACGGGGGGAAGGATCCTATCCCTAACTTTGTTTTTCTCTCTACTCCAGCCCTTCATTCCCCCCCCAGTTGGATGCTACATACTTGAATTCAGGTAAATGGAGATTTTAAATACACATTCATTACAAGCTTATGCATGTGAAACAGGCGAAGACCGCCACATTGTGACCGAACAAATGAGTAAGTTTTAAAGCGTATTGTTCAAGTTGTGACCGAGTGCCGCAGCCAGGAGAAGCGGGCTCTCGGATTTGAGTCCCTTCGGCCTGAGCTGCTCCCAGCTCATCATGTGTGATGGAAAATACTTCTTTGTTCAGTTCCGTTGGCGTTGACGGTACATCACATTAGCATATATATACTGTCTGAGTTGGTTGACCCGGGATCTTGGTACGCTATCTGTGGTCCGAGTAAGTAGGTTTTCAGTAAATAATGGAGACGTCGACTGATCAGACAGTGGTTGTTTTGTTTGAAGCTAACTGTAACGTGTTTAGATTGATGTGTGCTGCTCCACCTGTTAGCCATATTTAACACTTAAATATTGACGACTTGGTTGGTTTGGTCCAAACTATAGCCAACAAATAAAATGCAATGGTACATCAATATTTATTCAAAGTATAACTTTGGGATCTGCCCCCCCCCCCCGACACACACACACACACACACAGACTTGACCCCTCTGCTAACAGCCTACCACTTAATCTAGCCGCAGCTAAAGCGCAATTAACTGCATCAGGAAGTTTCTAAATACACTTTATCATCTTGTAAGATGGATTTTGGGGGGGGGAGATACCCATTCTCGTTGACTTGCGTTTTGGCCTCTCGTATTAAACTTTGGTGGTCCGAAGTCTTTGTGTTCATTGGTGCCCCTGTTCTCCTGCTCGACGTGAGGGGAAGGCAACAGGTTTTTAAGTCATTTAAAACGTCCCGTAGGATTTTAACCCCACAGATAAAAGCATCAAAAGCAACACACTAACTTTTGTTTGACCTCGGGGATGAGCTGTTTCCTGGCATTTTTTTTTTTTTACCTTAAGTTTTCCCAAATGGGCAGGCGGAACGTGGGGGTGCAACTTCCATTTGTTAGGAGGGGCCAAACACTTCTCCCCCATTTTGACCTCAGCCACACGAGAGCCTGGCATTTGTTGAGATGTAGTGTCCAAATATTTAGGGTTTTTTGTTTAGAATAACACTTTTCGTGTTACTCATTAATTGTGTTATTATAACCTGTTGTATCCGACCCTAATGTTTGCATCCTTTCAGCTGTTTGCTCTTCTTTTTTAAGTTAATATTGATTTTATCACTGTTCTGTTAAAGTTATCAAATTACATACAGCACAAGGATAATTCAGGGTTTTAAGAGTCAGTTATATAATAAAAAAACACAAGCATACAAATTGTATACTCTAACGTGTTTGAAATTGTCCAACTGAGCTGTCTCATGGTGTCAGTGAAATAATCCTGGTAAAATGAAAATGACTTGTGGCTTTGGAAAATCACAACTTACTCATCAGATTGTTTATATGAATGGCTGTTTGTGGAACCTCTTTTTGTATTAAATTGTTTTGTCCCTTGTCTTTCCTGTCCTACGACACAAGATTATACGAACGTTAATCAGTTTGTTTATTTTTATTTGATTTACATTTTTCAGCTGCGTAACTTGATCCATTATAGTTTGTTTTGGGAAATTGTCATAATTGGAAAGGACAGCTGTAGAGGGGAAATATTGGACAGATAGAGTGGAAGGGTTATATACAGTAAAGGGGTCTAGGTCAGATTTGAACCCATGGCTGCTGTGATGAGGACTACACCCTCTGTATTTTGGGACAGTGACAAAACCACCAGGCCATCAGTGGTCACTTTTGAATCTAGCAATTTAAAGAACAATGCTGGCATTTCCAAAGCATGATGTACCTTTTATGCCATTTTCTGGGCATTGTTGAAAGATGGTCATGTTTCCACTTAAATAATGTCCACTGCACCAGTTTGTAAATAATGACAATGCATATTATACCTAGAACAAAAACAACATATCCTTTGAGGAACAGAGGTCATAAGTAAACCCTCATCAATGTAATGTCTGCTTGATCACAAACTGAAGCCCCAAAAAGAGATTGAATATAATTACATACATACGATGACTTCAACAAAATCACAACGTGAGGAGTTTCCCTGTGCCTGTATTTTGTGTTTCAGAGCGTGTCTGTTGGTTTTCCAAGCACATGACCCAGCTAATACATGTATGTTTAACACTTAAATGTGCTTTGATACCGACTGGCTGAACCACTCAGTCACTCTTTAAGATCTTGGTAAAATGCTTAATTCCTTTCTTAATTTTTTTCACTCAGAGCGAGTTAGTTTTGAGGAAGCTATCCGAACAAAGGGCCCGAGTAACAACAAGGGTATTGGGCCCCTGGCTGAACCATGGTAGATGTGGACTAGCAGGGAAATTCTTAGAACTGACTGAGAACTTAAAACTGGGTAATACTTTGATGGTCTTGCAAGAGTACAACACTCGACCAATATTTCAAATTAGCAGGTCGGTATCAGCTATTCATGGAAGATTAGTTCTTTCAAAAAAGATGACACAAACGTGCGTGCTGCTCTATGTCCAGCTGACATGGTGGTTTTGTGTTTCATACTTTTCTTTGGGATTGTAGTGACTGCTTTAAAGACGTCTACTTGAATCCATATCTGATTAGTAAATGTGTAAATGAAAAATAGACATAAGTGAAAAGACAGATAATTTAAATGTTGCCCATAGGATTGTATTTACTTTACCTTTAACATGTCAGCTGTGCAGTTACTTTAAGCTTTGTTTAGCCCTTTCAACTTAGTGGCACAAAATTCAAATGCATCAAATCACATTCTTTATGTATCCTATTTTTTACCCCATGTCACCCTCCCTTTGTTTTGTTTAAATTTTCTGTTGGAAGCTCCTCCGTAATACCTGCTGTATTGTCACATCTTTTGTATTTGAAAAAACAGAGATTCCTGACTGGCTGTGTTTAGTCTTTGAACTTATATTGGTATGAGTCGTTCTCCATGTTTGACATATACTCACATTGTCCTCACCTCCACCTGTAGCCAATTGCTGAGACTGAAAGACCCAAGTGAACAGCAGCAGAGAATGGCTGCAGTGGAATCAGACAAGGAGCTCAACGACTTGCTGGATTTTAGCGCGGTAAGAGATCTCTAAAGATTGCTTCAATGTTTGGTATGCATCTTTAGCAATTTATTCTATCATCACAGAGTTACATACAATGGGTTCTGAAAAGCACAACGGCTTCGTAGGTTGAAATATGAATGCATTTCAGGCCGTTCGTTACTGGGTCAGTCGGTCAGGATTTAAAGGATTATAACGCTATGACATCAGTTGAAGTTTTGTGGTCTTCTGTGGTGCAGCATTTAAAATCTAGCTGTCACAGCAGTTACAACTGCTTTGTTTAGGTTTCTTCATTCCCCTTGTAGGTGGTGGGTTTGACAGTATATAGAATTGGACGACTTGAACTGTTAAACCATTGCGAAAGGGGAACAAAAAAGTCAACATCAGTTTGTTTGTCATTTCAGATGTTTGAGCTTCCAGTTTCAAATGGCAAGAACCGACCAACTACTCTTGCCAGCAGTCAGTTTGGAGGTTCAGGTAAGATAAAAAAAAATGAATCCATAGTTTGCTATTTCTTTCATTTGTTTTGATTTTCTTCCTTTTTGGAGTTTTTTGCCCCTTATTGAAATAATTGCACCGTTCATATGGATCTGACCAGAGATGTAACGATTCACTCAAATCACAATACGATTTTTTCACAATTTATTTTACAAAATGAGACTGAAGACAAATTATGACTAAAAAAAAAAGACCTGCACCTCTTCATCTCTTTGGCTCTTACACTCGTTTGGGCAGAACAAGTTCTCTCTTGATTTATCTTTGACAAAATTCAACCCTTCATACGATCAGCATGTTCATTATTAGACGTGTGTGTATCTCTGACTGCTCCTGCTGCACGGGCATTCAGCGTGCACTATACCTGCAGACAGTGTTTATAACTCAGCGCTGTCTCACAGAGTCTGAGCGGAGACGTTCACAGACTGAGACGACAGCAACTGTGAGAGGACGTTGCTATTGTTATGTTAGCTGCCGACACGGATCGAGAGTCTGTGCTGCAATTGATTTTACCTCATTGCACCAGTGGCAAGAGAGACCATTTTGTTTTGGGAGAGAGCGAGAGTGAATGAAAGTAAAATTGATTTATGACAACAAACAATGTAAATTGACTCCCCTGATGTGTGCTCAAATGGTTTGGCTCTTAAGCAAGTGCAGCAGGGATTAGCACCTCCATTACAGCAGATCCACCTGCTGAAGGTGTTTAAACTGATGTCTCGCTGTCTTAAGTCCAAGATAATTAAGAGAAGCTGTGGCTCTGACTTGTGGGCAAATGAGTGGCTGTGAATGCTGTCACTCCCGTGTTATCGAGAGTCACTACTTGTTGCTCCACCAAATCTCAGAGTGATGAACACTTTTGATTCCCGGAAAGTTCCCTTAACAATAAAAAACCCCTATTACCATCTCTTTAAGAAGCATCTCTTTAATTTTGAAGCAGCTGTATCAGCAAATAAAGTGTTTTAGCTGTCGCAACTTAACACATCTCAGATGTCCGAAAAAAACAAAACAAAAAAACAAAACACTTCAAACCACACAGATTCAGTTAGAAGCTTCAACGTAGCGTGCTAAGAGGGGAACACACACACACACACACACACACACACACACACACTCTCTCTCTCTCTCTCAGTGATTTGTAAAACTGCAGTTGTGGAAACATCTGCTTTGGAGACTTATTATTCTTAGTGCTTTAGAAATTGATAGACATTTTTGTTGTATTGGTTTTTAAAGATATGTAGACGAAACACTGATTTAAGAAAGAGCAGCTGTCACTCCGTGTTCCTGGTGTTGTACAGGTTTGTGGAGGTTTAACATGAGGCTATAGGGAGCCTCCCTTTTCGAGCTGTTCGTTATAATATCTTTTGCACTTTCATTTTTTGGTCCCTTGAAACTGAGATTCCAAAAATGTATTTTTTAAGTTTCATGTGGTTTGGTATGCAGGGGGGAAGTTTAAAATTTGCATACAATGATCAATATTTAAAAGCGGCTCTGGAAACAAACAGTTTTGCCTTCTAAAATGTGGACGCTGTTGAAAATCAATCAGAGTCAAAGTTGGGTCCATGAAGTGTAATCTGTATCTGTTAGTGGGTGAGAGCACAGTTGTGTTTGAGAAGTCTTTGGTGAGTCACAGGTTAAAACAGCCAGGCCTGTGCTATTGTACATTGTTCAGTATTTAGTTAACATTGTTCACTCTCTTGAGATTTGCTCTTACATCATGCTTTGTGTCTGTATGACTCACTTGCCAAGGGAAGGAAGAAGGTGTGTAGACAAAGAGGCACACTCAGTTATAGGTGCCTGGGGCAAAGTTCCTGTAAGAACGAAGGCCTGTCTACAAATTTGGTCAATGTATGTGCCAGAGTTTTGCTCATGAAGCTTATGAGTCAGGCCGACTGTCTGTTCCCAGTATCTCTTCCTGTGTAATTATAGACTAGCCATGCTTAAAGGGGCGTTGCATGCTGGGAGGAGAAGTGCATTGGGGTTCACCAGAGAATTTGTCTGATGTTACTCACCCTTTTTCTTCCTTTTGCTCTCTACGGTCCTGCGAGTCTGTCTGAGTTGAGCTCTACTCATTGTTTCCTATTGATGGGACTTATTTTGCTAATGGAAATCCATTTGTAAAAATAACAAGCGTTCTAAAGACGTTTGTGGTTCAAAATGTGATTTGATTTCTAGCCTCTAATGAAATCTAATTAAAGAACTAAAAGGACTATTGTCCCAACAGCCGTGCGATCTGTTGTTCCTGTTGAAGCGCTTCTTTATTTCACCAAATAATAAGATGTGTGCAGAGGTCTACACTATATAAAATGTATTCAATAAAAACAGTAGGACATCATGAGCATTGAAAGAACTCTTACAGGGAGGAAAAGGAAACAACACTTTTCTAAACCAAGTCTTTTAAAATAGGCTGAATGAAAACACTAAAGCAAACGTGTTCCTGACTTTTGTTTTGCTTTCATGTTATATATACAAAGATGGTGATCTTGATGCAGGTTTCTATAGTCCTATTTGAAATGAATTCATTTATCTGCTGTTCCAGGTTCTGCATCAAACAAAGAAGGTATTAGAATCGCCCATTCTGTCATTTGTTTTGTATTTTTTGAAGATGCTGAATGTTAAGTGTATGTGAGCAGGGAGACGTCAGTAGACACACATGAAAGCAATGCTCAAGAAAACAAATACAAGGAAGTCTTATATTCTGCAAGTAAACAATGCTAGTTTCCCTCACATGATCCTTTTTTTATGGCTGCTACCTGTGTCACTATAGCTGTTTGTGGTCACTTCAAAGCTCCCCCTCTCTGCCAATCAACGGATGCAGCTGAGCTTGTGAAATAAAGACATCAAAGTGAAATGGTGTCTCATTAAAACTGAAGTATTGTTCTTTCAAACAGTGTGAGTCAGGCACTCACACAGAACAACAGTGCTGTGGGAGCATGTTACATAGTGACCCACATTTTTACACAGCCATGTATCTTTACCATTAGTAGGTGTTGGTGATCCAGGTCTGTGACGTTTAACATAGACAGTACACACCTGGTCAAATCTTTGTTTTGGGGATTTTACTCTAACCATTAAGCTGACTTTGTCTTCACTTCACAGTCCAAAAAGTGAACTGGAGCATATTCACTGATTCTTTCTTCTTTTTTTAGTCGAGTGTCCTATACTCCCATCTCTTCTTAAAATCATTCTTCACTCACAACTTTTAGCCAAATTTAATATATTTTTAGCAGCGACTTGCAGGTGACTTCATTCACTAACTAACTGTCATGGATAATGATTCAGAATAAAAGCTTTGTGTGAAAACATAAGTAATATCCCCACAGAGAAAAGATGGGGCTTTACTTGGAAAAGCAGAGTAGAACAGTGTCAGATTCTCGCCCAGCGCCGCATATCAGACTTCGGTACGAAGTGCTCGATAACTTTTGGTATCTCAGAAGGTGCCAGTTTACTATGCTCATATTTCTCGTTCATGGGTTGATCTCTTTATTAAACCGTTAACCCAAAAAAGAAGTGCACTTAGGCTTAACACAGGAAACATAGCTGCTGCATTTTTCAGGACAGCAAAAGACACAAAGATATGACCTTGCTCTGCAAACAAAACAAAAAAAGGATGCACAAAAATGAACCATCGTTAATGAAGTATTCTGTGGGAAGGGCGGGCGATGACTGGGGCTACGTTGGTTTACTTTCCCATTTCTTTAAAAGTTGTCCCATTATTCCCAGCTCACAATCCATTGATTCCTATCAATATAAGTCTGGATTCACTTTTCTATAACACCCTGAGTGGGCTGGGAAAGAGTAGTGTCATTCTCCTGGTGTTATACAATCTCCAGTTTTCCTTAAAGGAGAGAAAAAATGCATCCTTTAGCTTTGAATCTTTGTTCTATTCTGATATGAATAAGTGGTTATAATGAAGGTGTGACCACTTTAATACATAAACTTCCTGTCTGTAAACTTAAAATAACAGACTCATTTAATTATATTGTTAGTTGCTGCAACTAATCCACATTTCAGCAGGACTGTAAAGGCAGTCAAAGACCCAAAATGTTGAATTGGAGCTTTTCCTGCTTTGCTGCTGATGGCTTTCAGCGTAAACCAGTGGTTCATGCATTCTGTTTATCGTCTTTGATTGACATGCGGAGTGACAGACAGCCATAGAGAGGGGACAAGACATTGTCTCCTTCATCTCTTATTCTGCTGGTGTCGTGCGTATAGATCACAGTTGTCACGGCAATCTAGCAGCCCTCAGCGCTGTGGACCCATCATTCTGTTCTACTGCTGAGCCTGTCATGATTCAAGCCTGCCTCTACCCCCCTCTCTTTCCCCTTTCTGCTTTTTAATTAGACAACAAAACACAAATATGAATATTCATAGAGCCGGGCTTCATTAATATGCACAATTATGCAAATCAGTACACAATTAAGCCTCAGCTTTCCCCTAGAGATGCTGTGTTGCAGCACGAGAGGAGATTGAGAGAGAAAGGGAACGGGCAGAAATTTCTGCTTCGCCAATCTTTAAAACCACTGAAAGCCATAGCACTCCGCCAATGGATAACATGAATGTAAGCTCGAGCCCTTTTGTCTGCACTTAGGCGAAGGTGTAGGCAAAATGTGAGAAAATCGATGGGCAATGAGAGACTGTTGCATTGAAAAATGTGAAGGCGAGTGGGAGAATGAAGAATGTCTACAATTATTCTGGGAGTCTCATACTGGGTGTTAATTATTCAAACTTCCTACAGCTCATATCTACGCTATGTGACAGCGCTGTCACTGTGCTGTCACTGTTTGAGCTGTGAAGTGAAGCTCTTTAGTGGGGGTTACTTTGAGCAGCTTGAAAAACCTGTATCAAAGCAGGTCAACTTCGAAGTCAGACTTAGTTTTGCAAAGAGTAAATGTGACTGTCTCCAACAAATGTGTCTGCCTCCAATTGGTTCATCTGTCTAACTCAGCTTCCTGTGTTCCAGGTATGGATGAGAGGAGTGGGTCCAGTCCCTGGGTGCAAGGACAACCGAACAGTCAATCTTTCAACCAGGGAAGGGTATGTTTGTTCACATGTAATGCCATGGAGATGTCATGCCATAGAGTTTGAGAGAAATGCAACATAGGTTTGAGTAATGTTTCATTACCTTACTCATGTAAACACTTTTTTAATACCTGGTTTTGTGGCTGAAAATAAATCAGGAGAATAGACCTGTATGGTTTCAGATTAAATTGGTGACATGTGGTCACACTTCTCTTAATAAATTATTAATGATAACAACCTATATAAACAACCTAATTGTACTTCACTCCCTAAAAGTATCTCAACAAGTCCAATCTTTCCTTAACCTGCCAAAAGTATACAAACACTGTCCAATCCGCCTACAAACATTGCGTGTCCTCCAGCCTTAGCAGACTTAGTCTTCTTTATCTGGAAAGACAGAACTATTGTCACAATAGTGGACTTGTATGCTGAAGGGAACCTTTGGTCACTCCAACAATTACAGCCATCCTAAGGCTTACCATCAGCACCTTTTTATCTACATCTCCCGCTTAGGAATTTCATTAGGATGCATATATTCAACTATGAACATATGTCCAAACATAACATACTGGACTGCTTTCTTCATCGTGCCACTGGCACTAACTGGTCAGTGCCTTTTTTTCTGTGACACTTTGGAGGTTTATATTGTGATATCCTGCACTAAACAAAACAAAAAATGACTAGAAACAAAAACTCAATCTTAAATCTCAGAAAGAGTATGAGAGGACATCTTTAATTACATACACCAGGGTTCTAAAATGACATAAATGGATTTATACAGTTAAAGTAGTCCACAGGCATCCTTATTCGAAAGGTAGACTTCATGCTGTATACCCCAACGTATCTGCTTTGTGTGATAAGTGTAAAAAGAGTCTGCAACACTGACTCACTATCTCTTGTTCTGCCTAAAATTAAACACCTTTTGTGCTTTTATATTTCACTACATGGCTATATAAAGGCAGGTTCTGTTAGCAAAAAAAAAGTATTTGCTCCTAACCCACCCTCTCCCCATAGGGCTGCTTCAAACACCACAACCCCCTCACACACACAGACACACGCACACGCACACACTAGTGGTGCAACCGATCACAAATCTCAAGGTTCAGATTGGTCAAAGATTGGATCGGTTTCCCAGACCAGCCAAAAAAGAATACAAAAATAGATATTGGCTACTCAAACATGCACTAATTACATGCTGTCTTTTCACTCAGGCTGCACATGGCTTTAGCAGCAGTGCATGTATTTTATACCATGTTTAGAAATGTTCTATTGATCAGCTGCCCCACTGTGGGGAGTGATCTGAACAGATCAGATGTGATATTGTTGACCACTACACACCTGCCCAAGCACCACTGGATCACAACACAGAGGACCCTAGCACGTTGCTTTCAACTTTATTCAACTACATAACCTCATGTTATTCACAAAGTCACTATCTTAAAGATGTAAACACTGAACAAAATATTCTGAAATAAAAAAAAGTGAATTGATTTAATTAATGTGTTTTCCCCCCCCTCAGGGTTATGGAGAAGAAGGCCTTTATGGTGAGCAAGAGGGCATTGCCTCCGCCCCTATATTTGGATCAGGGATTGTTGGTAAGAAAGTTTAAATTGAACTAAGCTGTTGAAACGCATTGACCACAGCGAATACAGAGAATCTGGGATATTTATGGTTAGTTTTTCTAATTATAGGACCAGATGAAGGACAAATGTGCTTCTTGAAATACACACGTTTATTTCAGAGGCTTATGTGACTGAGCCAGAACAATGGGCTGTTTGTTTGAGAGAGAAGCTGTTCACCGGTTAGACACTAATGTACCACTTTAGGGCAAACCATATTTATGCTTAGGTGGCAGTGGATGAAGGGAGCATGGTAATCAGGGAGGATGTGGAGGATGGGTTTGTTTGTGTGTTCAGTGCAGGAGGGGGTTTCAGAGGGGACGGGGGTGGGTGTAAAGGGTACCCATGCACAAACAAGGCTTTCCCCCCTGGGACTACTGTGGACTATAGCTCTACTCTGTTTAACTGTCAGGGGAGGGAACTGAGGTTGGGCACAATCGCCCCTGAACAATTTATAATGGGCCAATTTATTGTTGTTTTGTTCGCAATCATAAATACCACACATCATCATATAGACTCGCATGGCAGATGGAAGGCACCCACGTGGAGGAGGGTGAATAGACGTACTGTGATTTAAAGCTGACATCGAGGCCCACATTCAAAATCATGACCTGATAAGGCATTTCTTTCTCCAAACAGGAAAAGCTGAGCGAGGACCATACTCGTCATTTCCAGCACAGGTGAATCTTTTATTCTGCTGCTGTATTCTCCCTTTTCTTGTCATGTCCTTATTTTTAAAAAAATGATGCTCCTCTGTTTTCTTTTCCGGTTAAATTCTTCATTTACTCTAATATTTATTTGACTTCAAATTAAAATGTGACACTAAATAAGCTTGTGCTTTATTTTTCCCATTTTTAGCCGGGCTTTATGCCTAGTGAGATACCCATGACGAGTCCCAATGCTCTCTCCCCACCTGGCATGAAGTCTAACTCCCAGTTTTATTCCACTCATGATGGAAGCAACCCTCGCCGGAGACAGTCACAGGAACCTATTGGTAAGATTATAAAGAAAATATTGGACTCCAAGAATAACATTACAGATTTTATTTCAGATAGATTTTTCTATCTTCTGATTTTTAAATGCAGAGTCAGTAGCTTTAAAAAAACATATAATTATTATAATGACATAATGCAACAGATACAGTTTAAACGTCCCTGTCGATGCACGTAGCAGCCATTTTGGATTTGAATCCAGATTACTGAAGATTCTCTGAGTTTCTGAGTCGGACTTCCGACTTCAGGGTGCGTTCTGTATGACGTATCAGACTTCCAAGATCAAATGGAACGTAGCACGAGTGTGGGCTTCTGATGGCAATGAGCCCAGTTTGAATGTTGTGTTTACAAACTATAACAAACATTTCTACTGACATCTGCCTTTGAGTCTGTGTGTTAAGTCCTTTCTGCTGGAGTTTTAGAAAGTGTGTGAGAAATTCACTTCTGCTTAGTTAAAGGGAGAGTCACTTAACCACATCAGAATAAAACATCTTTTGATAAGGCATTAATGAGTAGTCACGAGACAGATGGATGAATTGGTTCAGTAGGACTTCAGAAGAAAGGGGACTGCATTGATGAAATCCCTCATCAGTGGATGTACTTTGTTTGTCCAATAGGTGAACGTCTTTGTGTTTGTTAGCATGCTTATGTGATCTTGGTCTGTCTTCCTCCCCTCAGATTCACAGCCAAAAAAGATCAGGAAGGTGCCCCCTGGCCTGCCTTCCTCGGTGAGTACTAACAGCCACAGACACTGGAGCACTGAGCTGTCCACCTCGGTCCGTCCACGGGAGTTTTCTTGTTTCACGCCTGTTTTCACATTCCATTTGGCATCTTGATCCTCTCCCTGGCTTGCGTAGCGGTTGAATCTCTGCTATACAGGACATCCAGCTCTTACAGCTGTTTATCTGGACTGCAAAGTAAAAAAAGAAAGGGTGGTGGGGGGGAAGCCACTCATTTACCAAGTCACTCATTTGCAGCATGTATTTATAGAATGTCGTATTTGCAGGTCCTTTACTTTATGGCCACATTTCTCGCCCTCTGCCAAGTGTACTCTTCAAACTGCTGAAGGGAATCCATTCTGCGGTTTGATGTTCCTGACTCCACCTCATCTTTTCCCTCATACTCTGGCTCTGTGGACACCCCATTTCCTCCTCTTTTCAGTCCCCCTCCCCCTACTCCTCTTCTATACCCCACAGCCCCCACTCCCTCCGCCTTCTTCTCCTTTCCGCCTCCTCCCTCCCCTTTCTCCTTCTCTCTCTCTCTCTCTCTCTCTCTCTCTCTCTCTCTCTCTCTCCCTCCCCCATCCCTCTATCCCAGCTGCCAGTGGAGTTGGCTGCTGTCCAGGATTCGGCAGATGGTTCAGTAATTAGGAGTGCATCTCTCCATTCCCTCTTCTACTCTCCCCCCATTTCCTTCTCCTTTTTCTCTGTGTTTAATCAAATTACAGAGGAAAACTTCAGTCCATTTGGGTTTGAGTTTTGCAGACACAGTTTGATACTTGCTTTTCGCCTTGAATAGTCTTGATTCAGAAAGCTGTGGTGCTTCAGAACATTGGTTCTTTTATACCCATTATACAATTCTCCAAATCCAACTGCATCTCCTATTGTGTGGCAACATGGCCTCGTGTTAAAGTGTACAAATTATGTATCTGTAGACCATTCACAATGTGTTTGTGTTTATAAGGATACTATGTAAAGGCTGTACAGAGACAGGAGATGGTACTCAATGTAATCACTGACACTGCACATCCAGCACATACTGCTGAGTGCTTCAGTCTGCAGACATGTTACAACAGCCTGTGCACTGAATTAAGTAGTAAAACCAGATAGTAAAAATCGACTCCAGCCTTGGAAGGAGCAAATACTTTCAATAGCTGTTTTTAATCTTAAACTCTTTTGTTGTTTAAAGTCGAGAAGAAGATTGTAAATAATAACTAGTTTGTAGTTCCTATCTTAGCTTATTAGCATTAATGGGACCTTCCATAAAGCTTTCTTCAATGAAGAATAACACAATTGGCATGTACTACACGCATGGCATTCACATTAGATGGGTCATATAAGCGTTTTACATTAGTAATGTGGTTTGTAATGAAGTTTTTAAGCACTAAGCTGTACAGTTTTGCCCATGGCTGTTTGTTTCTCTTCTGTAGGTTTATGCATCGGCTTCAGGAGAGGATTTCAACAGGGACAATGCTGGCTACCCGCCCTCCAAGGCAGGAAACTACCCACCATCAATCTACATGCAAGGTCAGTAAAGGCAAAACTCCTTTAAAACCTCTCGTCCGTTGTGTTGGGTTTAAAGGTTCAGTCTGAGCAGGACACTTGTTGTTAGATTACGTTAAATGTATCACACAACTTCACTTGAAACAGTTGATACCAAACAGGATTTTTCTCTGGAGCAACTGTGGTTGTGAAACTAGTTGCCTATGATACCCTTATGAAGAGCAGATGAACCAGCTTTAGCGGTATGTCAATAAACACCCTGTGGTGCCTGGGTGCTGAATGGTGCATCACAGTTGAATGAAGTCATCACAGTAATGTGACATGTCTCACATGTGGCCTTCATTGTCTCCTCATCTCCTGTTGCTGTTTTTTTTATCCTCACCCCTCACTTCCCCCTACTTCTTCCTCCCTGTATGCTCCCTAACAGAAGGCCACCACCCGCCCTCTGATCCATGGGGTTCTGCCCGGTCGATGGTTCAGCCCAGTTATTCTGCCATGCTGGGCAACCCCCCCCACCTGAGCCCACATGGCCCCTTCACTGCCATTAACCCCCAAGACAGACTGGTGAGTTCTGTCTTCACTCTTTGGACTTCTGTATTTTTTCTCAGAGAGCACAAGTGAGGTCTTAGCCACTTTTTTGACTTATCCATCATTGAGAGTGTCTGTCTGGTCCTGCAATTAAATTAGTGCTTATCTTTACTTCCAAGAAACGACAGCCACTGCCCCTGTCACCCCAAAACTACCCCCTGCACGGCAGTGAGGTAAATGGGGCGCATCCCGCTGGCTTCCACTCCGGCTCCAGCAGCTTCGTAGTCCCCAGCCACACACCCCCTATTGCCAGCACTGACACTTTGGGTAAATCCTTTTAAATGTTCTCTTTCTTTATGCTTTTTGGCTTTTTACACATATGAGTCTTAAAGCACGTTTCTTTTGTCCATGGGATCCAATTAATCAGTATTTTTCTTCTCCGAAAGCCAATCGAGGAGCAGTGCCTGGAAGTTCAGGTGATGAGATCGGAAAAGCCCTGGCATCTGTAAGTAGTATGAGATAAACATAGTTACATCAGGCTTTAAATGTTACATATCATCGTTCTATAGCAAAATAACTATGAAGCCAACAGCTGTATGTAAGTTGATCAAAAACTCGTTTGTTCCAGATCTATCCTTCAGACAGTTCTGCCTTCCCTCCATCTCCATCGACGCCCTCTGGCTCTCCCCAGGCTGTGTCAGGTGAGAGAATAGCTCCAGGTATTGTTGCTGGCCACTGTTGTTTTGTTTGGTCACCATACGGGGCTTTCATGTTGTGAAGAAAGAGATATTATGTTGAATGTGTTTTGTTGTTTTATTCTTACTTGAATGGTTATTTATGACAATGTAGCTCCATCTGTTGGGTTAGAAGTGGTATATAGACCATGTATTTAAAATGAATTCATTTTTGTTTCTGAGGAATCTTAATGCTTTCAGTGATGTGATTAATTACACTCATTACATGGATGAGTGGATACTTACATTTGACAACAGTTGGACTGAGATGTATCTATTTTACCTGTTCAAAGCCCCATATCCTTCATGAATACAATGTTTACATCATATGTAATTGGTAGAAAAAAAGCAGTCCAAAAACTGCATTAGCAAAAGGTTTAATGAAGTAATTTCACAGAATTAAAATAACTCAGATTTTGCCTGTGTCACTGAGTTCAGTCAGACTTTTTTCATGCCTGCTCTGAACAAACATAGAATGACACTCAACACTATACATGACATGGAAGTCATCTGACTCAGCAAAGGCTTCTTCTCAGAATGTCTCATATTTACAATGAATTTGTCTCAGACTTTATGTATGAAGGTGTAATGTCCACATCATCCATTTCAATAAGCCTGTCAGCCATTATGAACTGTTTTCACCCCATATTCAGCTTAACCTTTACTTGATCTTTTACATACACACACACACACACACACACACACACACACCATCCATATATAGCTTACGAGAGAGGAAGGGAAAATATAGTAAAAATAAAAAGAGGTGGGGTCACTTCCCCATTTGTCTCTGGTTATGAGTGAGCTCGTCACAAATGTGTCTTACATTAAATACGGCTGCTGCTTCACAGTAAGGGCAGTAAAAAGAGGCTGGGAATGTTCATCATGAACCCAATATAAACTGAAATATAAAAATATTTTCACACATAGAAACACATTGTTCTTAGTGTTGCTGGAGCTTTTTGACCACTTAAAGCCTTTCACTCTCTATGCACCTTTGGAGGTGGTGATGTTTAGCCAGAAAGTCCTTCTCTGCTTATCCTGTAGTTCTTTAACAAAATATTGTGATTCTCATTTTTTGAGAAACAACAAGAGCTTCCATTGTGTCCAAAAACAGATATATCTTCAGGTTGACTCAAATCCTACTTGTCATAGTGTTTCTGATGAGGCATGCATCATACACTTATGAGTCCAGCACAAAGACATGTGACAAAGACATATGTTATATTTGTTTGGAAATAAATGGAGTAACAAACAATCTGAACACATCGTCCTTTCTTCAGGCTCTGCATCGCAATGGACTCGGCCTTCGGGTCAGGTCACACCTTCACCCAACTTTGAGGACGGAATTCAGTCCATGGTGAGTCAACAGCTCTTTTTAAAAAAAAAAATTCTTTTTTTTTTCGAAATTCCAATTTCAGATTGTTAAAGCAGTTTTTTTATTCCCTTCAGCCGAGTAAAATGGAGGACCGTCTGGACGAAGCTATTCATGTTCTTCAGCGTCATGCCAGTGGACAGGGAGGAACTGGCCTGGCTGAAATGCACAGTCTGCTCTCATCTGGCTTAGGAGGGTTACCTGCAGCCTTCACCAGCGCAGCCCTGGGACTGGCCAGTCGCCTGCCTGGACTGGTGAGAGAAATGAATGGCAGCATAAGAAGTCCACAAATGACTGAATTAAATTGGATGACATTATCAAGGATGTTTTATTGCTCTTACTCTAGCACTAAAACATTTTACAAATATAAATCTAACACATGACATGTTAATTGTTGTCCTGAAGCTCTCCGGTCACAATGAGGACTCTGTCGGTCTGCCCTCTAGTGGAGGTCTTATGCATGGGCACCATGGCTCTGCATCTGTTCAGCAGGGCTCTCAGCCTGATGGTTTTGCTGGTGAGACTTTCCGTTGATCTTTACTGTTTTTATTCATTGAATGACCTATCTATCAGAAAGGATGGCAATACATGAACACTATTTGACAGTTACATAAAGTGTTTGGATCTTGATGAGGATCTTGTTCAGTATGTGTATTCATTGTCTCATCATGCAGGCCTGATCGCAAGCATTCATCGTTCCACTGGTTCTAAGTTGGACCGAGAGGAGAAGGAAGATGACGAAAACTGCTCCATCACTGACAAGTCTGAGGATGAAAGGAAAGACATGAAGGCACACCTCCGAACAAGGTTTCTAAAACTTTCTCTATTTTCACACATAAAATATGTTCCTTTATCGATGCATGATGTTCAAAAGCTTAAAGGTAGAGTCAGTGATTATTGTTTGTTCAAGCATGCAAATACAACATTTAAACTGGAAAGAGAAACATCCTGTGTCACCTAAAACATCAGAATGAAGAAGAGGTCAGGGTCTCTACACACAGTCACACGTGTGAAGGCCCATGAGTGATAATGTAGCAGCATTAGTTTAATACAAGTCTATATAAAGCTCTATAGTGTACTCTGTTATATTTCTATCTTTTAAACCTTCAATCAGAAAAGTCTGAATCCATTTACAGGAAGAGTTTCTATTTCTAAACTTTTCAATGAAGTGTTGACAATGTTGGAAAAATGTACTACATTTTCTTGGGAAGCAATTTTAAGTGAACTGTACCCATACTGTTGTTTCCCTCCCTCCTCATCTGCCATTGGCTCTTCGCCAGTCTGGATGACGAGGAAGACGATGAAGATCTGCCAGTGGAGATTAAGGTTGAGCGGGAGAAAGTACGGAGGTTGCAAAACAACACCCGTGAGCGACTTCGTGTGCGGGACATCAACGAGGCTTTTAAGGAGCTGGGCCGCATGTGTCAGCTCCATATGAGCTATGAGAAACCACAGACCAAATTGCTCGTACTGCAACAGGCCGTTAACGTTATTCTCAACCTGGAGCAGCAAGTCAGAGGTCAGTGGGTGTCCAGGGAGAAAAGAAGAGGAGGGGAAATGCCTATTTTGCTCAATAAAACTCACACACAGCTTCACTTCCAAGCTCCTTCCATGTCCTTCTAGCCTTTCAATACCTCCTTTAAGGCCTCGTTAGTAGTTGATTTTACTCCACTCATGCTGCTAAACAAATTCTACCTCATCATTTCTAAAAAAGGATGAAATGTAAGGACATGGGACGAGGAAATGAATCTGTGTTAGTGTTTTCAATACATGCCCATTCTTCAGTTCATCCTCTGAGGTTTTCATCCCCTGGTAACACATACAGGTCTGCTGTATGTTCTGATGCAATGTACGTGTTGCTTTGTCTTAAACTGGCTGTCTGTTCCCACTGTGTGAATCCTTACATGTGTCTCTGCCTCACCGTTTATTGGATTAACACATCTTTTTTTTTTCCTGCACATTTTTTTTCCCCCACTGTTGCTTCATTGCGCTAAAAGTTACTTTTACTGTCAGAGAAGTTATGTCAGTGTTATGATTAGCTCTACTAATAGTCGGTTTACAGGTAGCCCAGAATAGCATGAAAGCAGCCTCCCGTGTGTCCTAACCTGTCTTCAGCTTTGTAGCTGTGTGTGTGTGTGTGTGTGTGTGTGTGTGTGTGTGTGTGTGTGTGTGTGTGTGTGTGTGTGTGTGTGTGTGTGTGTGTGTGTGTGTGTGTGTGTGTGTGTGTGTGTGTGTGTGTGTGTGTGTGTGTGTGTGTGTGTGTGTGTGTGTGTGTGTGTGCGCGTGCGCTGCATGCCCCTGTCTCTCAGGCACAAACCCTTTTATTTTGCTACCCTTTTTTCAAGAGAGACTTTTCCATCTCTCCATTCTGTATCCCCTTCCTCTATCATTTTCTTTTTACAGATGGCAAAAGCGACCTCTCCCTCACATTCCGATAAATACATCTCGTACTGCGGATGTATTTAACACAGTATCCTCCTCAGTCCTTCTTCTCAGCTTTTTCTCCGTGGCTTTTTCTGTAACAGCAAAGGGTGTTGCCTCCTTTCTCTCCCTCCTCATTACTTCTCTCATTCTGCTGGAAAAAAAACAACAACATATCCCCCTCCACTTCCATCCTGGACCCCAGTGACCAAAAAGTTCATCTTTTGTTCGGTTATACTTCAGAGCAGATTTGCGAACGCCTTATTAATAATTCACTTAGTGATGTTTCAACCCAAAAAACACAATTCAATGATTGATGACCATATGTCAATTTATTTATTTATAGTACATGTTGGGGAAAAAAAGATTTAAAAAAAGAATAACCTCCGCTCACTCTCCTGCAGCCCCGCTCCACTGGGATCTTCTTATGCAGTTCCCCTGGTCTTAACTTAAACTAAGAGATTGAAGTTAGTACTATTCTGAAGTACACAAAAAAAGA
This sequence comes from Symphodus melops, assembly GCF_947650265.1. NCBI lineage: Eukaryota > Metazoa > Chordata > Actinopteri > Labriformes > Labridae > Symphodus > Symphodus melops. The sequence continues at coordinate 14,552,287 of NC_136697.1, read as the reverse complement.
TGATTGATTTTCAGTTTTAGTGACAACATGTAGCCTAGGTTCAGGAAGGGTTGTGATTTGGGTTTGTTAACCAGCCCCTCAAACGCCCCCCTCTCCTCCTGGCTGCAGCATCGTCACGGTGACTGATGAGAACCTCACTTCCGAGGAGAAGGAGCAGAGGGAGCGAGAGCGCCGCCTAGCCAACAACACTAGGGAAAGGGTGCGTGTGCGAGACATTAACGAAGCCTTCAGAGAGCTGGGCAGGATGTGTCAGGTCCACCTGCAGAGCGACAAGGCCCAGACCAAGCTGATCATCTTGCAGCAGGCTGTCCAGGTCATACTGGGCCTGGAGAAGCAGGTGCGAGGTAGGTCAGCCAATAAAGGAAGGTCTGATCCAGAGAGCCAACCAACCATCTCCGGTCATCACCGGACAACCGTCCACCCTTCAGAATAAACACTCTTCCTTAATATTAACCTCACTTGCTGTGTAGCATCGATTTTGGGTATCCCTTTGCTTTACTAAAAAGAAGAAGAAAAGGGAGAATCTTAGAGGACGAAAAATCCCTGCTTTCTGCCAAACACCTCACTTCTCATCCTACTTTCATTTTCCTGTCTTACTGTCCCTTTTTTTGTTTCCCATCCATCTTGTATTTTGCTTTTGTGTGTTCAAAACTTTATCTAATGACTTAAAAGGTTAGGACAAAGCTTTATGGCATTGGCTTCCTTTCTTTTGGACTGTTTTGAATTTGGTGTGTCCTTTTCCAGAGCGTAATTTGAACCCAAAGGCAGCCTGCCTCAAGAGGAGAGAGGAGGAAAAGGTTTCAGGTGTGGACCCCCAGATGCAGCTTGGTGGGGGTCATCCTGGTCTTGGAGATGGACATATGTAATTCTCAGGTCAGTCTGCAGAACAGTGACTCGCAAGATGAGATCATGAATAAGTTTGTTTAACGATCTGTATTTTGGAAAGACACTGAGTTCATTTCCTCTCCTTTTGTCTTTCAGTTCCTGTTGATTGTACAGCCCCAAGAACACGTGGCCTTAATCTTGAATTGTCATACATCTCAGTGTGTGTTAATCAACTTTTGGAAAGCACACACGCCCACACACCTCATTACACACAAGGCAGTTGGCCACATTCCTAACGATGACACAAAAGAAACAAGCACACTCTTCTTGAAAGAGGTAAACATTTACTGATCTTGACAAAACTATGAATTGAGGACATTGGTTTGGAGAACATGAAAATTGGACATAAGGACTTTCTTCTGACTGTGTTTTTTTTTTTAAGACATTTTGAAGAATTGCTTTACCTGTTGGGAGCAAAACGTGTGTTTGGATCAAATGAAACTTTTGGATCAATTGCTCACATGAGCAGAGTTAGGATTTTTTATCATAGGATAATTATTGGCATTCCCATCTGAAAAGGAGGTCTTACATTCTTTACAAGCAAGGAGGGACACATGGGTTTATATCTAATGATAGAACAAAACCAATAGTGTTTGGTTATAAATAGCCAACTTTATTATCGTCTCATTTGATGACTGAGTTAAAATGGAGACATCCAGCCACTGAAGGCCCATCAGAGAGCTATCTTCTCTTTTTGATATGATATGGTCACTCTGGCTGTGTTTGGAAAATGTCTTGCTTTGGCTGTAAAGGTGCCACAGTGACACTCACATTTCACAGGGTTTTTTTTGGTTTTTTGGTTCCCTGAGTCTTATCTCTGAGTCCTGTACATCTGTTCATTTTTTGTGACCATGCAAGTGGAATGATAGGCTGGTAGAGAGAGACCAACCACCGATGCAAAGACTCAATACCTTCCCTCTGTGAGGCTGCTGTTGGACTTGTGCGGAAACAGATGGCATCCTAACTGTTCAGCCAGTTTGAACCCTGCGACCCAGTACTGCTAGTGTCACATCAACCTGTGCCTGTTGAATCACACCCAAAGACACTCTTACCTAGTTGTGAACTCACTCGACTCGCCACGACCTTTGTAGTGGTGGATGACATTTTGCTAAGACAGAAATAATTAAGTATTGAAAGGGATCATGAGTGTTTCTGCTACCTGGTGAAGAATTTACTCAATCGCCTTTGACTGACTCGTGGTTGTTGCTCTATGTTTGGCAGTGCTTTGTGTGTGTGTGTGTTTTTTCCCCTTTTGAACAACTGCAAACCCTGTTATAAGAATTTGACTTTGTAGAATTGATTTATCTTTATTTTGTGTGTTTTTTTACTTTGTAAGATAGTTGAATGAGTTTTGTTTTTCTCATTTTGAATGCTTTTTGTGTTTATGTTTTATTGTAACAAGTCTCAAATTAGATTCCAGGAACAAAGTTAGTTTTTTTTCTTCTTTTGTGCCAGGTGCTTAGAAATGTTAGCAATGACAAAAAAAAACATCTGGCTGTAACATCATATGTTTTGATATTGCTCATTTGTTGTTTTTAAATGCCTGTTTCAACACAAAACTGTCAGGCCAGTTGTAATTAGATTCTTCTTCTGTTGGAGAAAGTTTCTCCTAAAGTTAATGTTTTTCTAAAGCACGCCCCAGCTCCTCTCCCTGATGTTGAGCTTACTGATAAGTTTTTTGATTAGTTTGAGGACAGGGAAAAAGGGGACGTGTTCAACCTGCAACAGAAATCACTGAAGCATAAGATGAATCAAAAAGGGCGACCATGGTCATTTTACTGACTTTGGGAGTTTTGATAATGGTTACTCACCAGTGCCTGAATAGTTCTCTGATATGTGTTGGATAATGTTGCATTCAAGGACTTTTGGGTTGTACCTTTTTTTTTTTTTCAATACAGATGTATAAAACCATATATACTAAAGTGACATCCGACTAAGAACATCGAAATGAAGGGTGACACGCTGTGCGGCTGGTTTTTCGGAGTCTGTGTCATTAAATGTAAGGTGACTTATAACCTGATGTACAATTTTTGAGAAGCGAACTCACTTAAAATTTCTCATCTTTGATGAACTCATTTGTTAAATATGTTTTTGTCCTTGACTGGTATGTGCATTAAAGAAGTATGCACAGCTGTAAAATGAGTCTTCATCAGCTTTGTCTTTGTAAGCTGGTGTTGATATGTATTAGTGTTTGGTTTACCTCTACCTTTCATTTTGTCACAAATGTTGCCCGATGGACTTGCCCTTCACATTATTTCAGTCAGTTTTTCAGCGAGGAATAATGTGGCATGATATAAAGTGGGCACTAAAAACTTGTATTTTTATTTGTTTTATTGAAAGAAGTGTCTGCAGTATCAAAGTGTCAGAACATGCACTTGATGATCTTTGTTAACAGACTCTTCCTGTCCTCAACAACAGATGACCTGCTTCAAAACTTTGTCTTCACTCATGTTTGAGGACAGCGTCTATGTAGGCTGTGTCCTCAAAGTGCCTCCAGTTTCCTATTTTTTATATATAAAGTAGATATTGAAAACTGTTGTGTATATAACAGTAATGTAGCAATAAATGTGCCATTTTTAATAACAAAAGAACGTTTATCCAATGAATTATTTGAGCCCAGACGTGAAAAAGCACAAAATTACAGATCCTCTACATAATGTCTAATTTATTTAATGGTCTATTTTTGTGAGATTTATATAGTGAGTGGATTTGAGATGGGCTGACCAGAAACATGGGCTAAGTGAGTTACTATACCTCGATGTGTCCACCAGAGGGCAGAAACGAGCTATGCTGTTTCCTCTCATACTCTAGAAAGGAAACTGCACCGGGATATTATGCTTTGCAACGTCATTATTTTTAGTCAGATTAAAAGGGGAGAAGTACTTAAGTGCTGGATTAGTACTGTGATCTGTTTGTTTTATTAGTTTGAAGCAATTTGAATAAGCACATCCATAAACGACGTAATCCCCAGCTGTAAACTCAAGTTAAGCCAAATAAATAAACTAATGCTACTAATATTATGACATTTGAGAAAGGACTGTCCCATCCAGCAATGATGCTCGTTGTTGCTGTGAGCTTAATTCATGTTTTGACAGCTTTTTGTTGACCGGGACCGGTTTATTAGTTAACGGAAGTACTCTGCGCGCATGCGCATAAAGAATACTGAAGTCGGAAGTCCTTCGCTTCAAGCGGCACGTCGTGTTGTTGAGAAGGCGAATTTCAGCCAAAATGATCAGTAAAATTATTGGACAGAAGTATGTGGCGATTGCCAAATCATGGTAAGATGTTTTCATATCCTCCTGGTGGTTCATTCAGAGTAGCAGTCGGTCTTGACGCAGAGCTGTGTCCTTAGCTAACTTTAGCTGTTAGCTTAGCTGAGGTCATGGCTGTGGGGGACAAGATTACTTTAACTACTCAATAGTACTTAATTTACACTTTAAATACATAATAATTAACACGTGGATGACCAAAGAAAGCCATGCCTTATCCTCAATAGCGTTTGATTAACCATGCCGAAAGTAAGCATTGTATACCTGTTTTGTACAGGTATATAAAATGTTTCATATAACCAAATAACTCTTTATAATGTAAACAAATCTCCTTTGAGGAATGAAGATATGTTTTGATAATAATGAATAATTATTCATTATTATAATTTGATCGGAATGAGACTGTTGATCAGTTAGTATAGTTTGTAAAATTAACAGGTGAAATGTTTGATTGTTGTCTCCAAATGAAGACACTGTTTTCATTAAATATATATGTATATATATATATGTGTGTGTGTGTGTATATATATATATAGATATATGTCTGTCTTTATTTAAAATCAGATATTTCCTGACATTGCTTTCTGTTTCACAGGATCCCGACCCTGGCTGTGTGGGGCACAGCCGGAGGTGTAGCTTTGGTCCACTTCACAGACTGGCGGCTGTTTCTGGATTTTGTCCCCTACATCAGTGGCAAATTTAAGAAAGACGAGTAGAGTCGTTCAGGTTAGTCCCATGAATGTCAAAGTGTGAAGAACTGACATTTAGTTAGCACAGTTGAAGCATTTAAACATTTAGCCTCTGTCTTTGGCACAGTCAAATCTCTTATCTTTTAAATGTAGGAACAAGATTCAGTCACTGCCTTCTGATATACTAAATAATGATTAATCAGATTTAGTGTTGACTTAATAAAACATTTAGCAACATCAACAAAACGTTTAGCCTCCAATCTCAAAATGCCATGTACCTACTAATTTTAAATGATCTACATACAAATCTGAAACATACAAGAAAAAAACATTTTACCATCATATGACATATTTAAATAAGAAGACCCCCCCTCCCCATTACTGTTATGGCAGAACTGCTAGTGAACAGTTAAACATGTATTTTTAAGATCCTGCATTTACATAGCCTGCTTGAGCTTCATGCAAGCTTTGTCAATAATGATCAGACATGCATTCATTGACATGAGGCAATGGATGTAATCCCCTGTTTAGCCACAGCATAATCTTTGCTGATGTTGATTTAAATACATTGTTGTTTTTAGTTTGTGTCCAGCTCTGTAAATTTGTTATGATCTTACACCTGGTTGCTAAGTAACGGATGTTTAGTGTTATGTAAGTTATCGAAGACAAGACCTGATGTGATATATGATAAAAAGAATCTCTCCCACATCCTGCATGGTATTATTGGTTTAAGGATCATACATCTTCTCATTGTGTTTTTTTTAATCTAGTTGATGTGGATTTACAAAATTGCACAATTAGGGGGGCGCCGATAGCGCAGCGGCAGCGTGCGCGCGAGTACCATGTTGCGAGGCTTTGCTCCTCGCGCGGGCGGCCCGGGTTCGCGTCCGGCCTGTGGCCTCTTTCCCGCATGTCTCTCCCCCCTTCCGACTCTATCCACTGTCCTCTGACTCTATCAATAAAGGCAAAAAGGCCAAAAATAAATCTTTAAAAAAAAAAAAAAAAATTGCACAATTAAATTGTCTCTGGTTCGACACAAAAGTTTAAGAAAATGCTGCTTAAGATGGGTTCATGTCAAGTGTGTAATGTATATAACGCCATTGGTTTGGGTATTCCCTGATGATGATGATGATGGTGGTGGAAACATGGCAGGGCTTGGGAGACAATCAGGATTTAGGAACAGAGTAATATTTGAAGACGGTATCGTATACAGGATAGTTCAGAGGAGAACTTAGGGCCTCATCTATTTTATTTATATTGTTTACAATTGAAGGAGAGTTCAAGTGCAGTGTTGGGTTTTGCTTAAGTGACACATTTCAGTTTCAGAAATAAAAAAGCCTCTAACTTATAAGAAAGGTTGTTCATGTGTGAGCTTTCATTTCATAACTGAACTTATTGATCCTCCATCCAGCCTAATGACCCTCTTTTTCCCCCCGTCAGGTCAGTGCTGTTTTTAACACGAAGACTTAAGTGTTGAACACAAGCTGCTGCAGCCAGCACCGTGCACTCTGCTCCATCTGCATGTCAGTGCCACTGGAAACGGTCATCTTCATCCTGCAGCTTAACCTACATTCAACAGTTAAACATCAACGTCCTGTTTACTGCACTGGTGTGTGGTATTCAAACTTTCCTCAACAAGTTAGAACCAAGTGGAAGGACAATAAAAACAGGATGAAAAATGAACTTTTGTTTTCTTATCCCTCTGTTTGTGTTCAGATATTTATTTTGAATCATCACCTCCTGTGTACTGTTGGTCAAACTCAATTCACTCATGGAAAAGTCTGCCTTTCATGTCATGCTGTAATTGTTTTGATGAGAAGTAAAGTATTTGAAATGTATCTTGCTTTTTGTTGAGTTCAATTATTTCACTTTGAGAATCCCTGCTCTACATATGACCTGAGTTTATAGTTGTACTCTGGATGCATTGTAATCAAAGATGTTTTACTTTGCAGTAAATTCAAAAGATTCTGTGATTAAAGACTATGTATGACAATCACTGTCCTTTAAATCCACAATGGATTATATATAAAAATATCTACAGTCTTGTTTCAATGTTGACCAAACTCTTTATTGCAAACAAATGAAAGTGTTGTAATTAGACCCTTTAAACTAAAGCATCAACAGTCTGTTGATGAAGAGAAGCTGTATGAGAGAGAGAATATTGACAGCTCCTAAGTTTTGACTCAATATTTTTAAGTCTGTGTATTATAAAATATAAGTCTTCTACTGGTCCAGTGTAACTAAAGTTTGTCAGTAAATTTTAAAATTCAAATAAGAGTGCTACATCTCACACTTGGTTCAGTTTTAAAAGGATAAATGTAAATGTTAAATGATTGTCTAAACAGCATTAGTCCTGTAATAAAATTAATTAGAAATATATTTAGAAGCAATACTTAAAGGAATGAAAAGTAAATTAACAATGCAAAATGAAAGGCCATTTTTATAAATCGTTGTCTAACTTCCAAGCAGCACTAATGTAGTTTGTACTCAACTTCAGCATTCAGTATCAACTCGATCCTAGTACTGACTGACTAGCAAGTATAAATCTGCATAAAGTAGAACTTAATTAAATTAATATAAAGTATCTCTTAATTAAGTCAGTGTGATATTTTTAAAATATACGTAAGAATACCTTCTTTCCTGTTGCGGCAAAGAGGCTATGGGACTATTTTGCGTCAGTGTGTCGGATGTGTTCCGCTCACAGTACCTGATACGGCCCCGGCGGAGTGATCTAGAGTTGTATAGATCCTGAGTGGAGACAGACAGCAGCGGGGGTCGATAACAAACCAGATTCTGTGAATTATTATGTCTGTAGTAATATGCAGCTAGCTCTCTTGTAATCCTTTAAAAAGCCACACTCACTGAGCAAGAAAGTAAAAGACAACGAAGACCATGGAAAGGAAAAGGTGGGACTTTGAAATGTTTTGTTTTCGGAGTTGTATTAAACGAAAGTTTCTCTGCAGGAAATGCACGCATGCAGAGCAGCGTTTAGCAGTAAACTATTACACTTAGCAAAGGACCTGTATCTTTCATCTGTTACACCTTTATGGCTCCAGTTAAACACTGTCTTTACCGCATTTAAAATTCACCACGTCCGGACAACTTTGAACAACAAGAGTTGATTTGTTTGTTTCGGTTACGTTGACGTCTCCGACGCTGCTAGCTTGATTAGCTAGCTAAGTTTCATTGTTTACACACGCTTGACTTGCGGTGCGTCGGTCCCGCAGCACGGTCACGTCAGGAGCTATAAAAATGTCAGCTGCAACACATTGATCCTGTTAAAACTTGAAGATGAAAAATGTACTGCCTCGTGTAGCTCACTGCTCATTTACTCCTTTACAAATCCATAAAATGAGAAGCTACTAACATTTCAGCACATTGACAACAAGTACAAAGCTGCACCTCGTACACACCCAAGCATACATTCAAACATATACATAGAGGCAGGTGTTTCGACTTACACTTCTATGATCCTGAACAGATTGAACTCCTGTACCTATCCTTCCCCATCCTTAAAAACGGATGTACCATTTAACTGGAGACCTGCTCCATCGAGGCTGTGTGAACTTATTGACAGATCCTCCAGATGTGATGATGAGTGCCTCTCTGTTTTATTTTCTTGCAGTGTACCTGTTCAGCGCATTTTCAACAAGCCACAAATAGTGCGCAGTCTTGGCAGCAACCTTCACTCAAATGTGAACACAGGCTCCTCCATGTCTGGACGATCACTCCTGACCAAAGTGCAACGCAGCAGACACAAGCACCTCTATGACACCAACCATCAGATCAGGGTGAGACCTGCTTCACAATATTGTTCATGAGGTTTTTTTTACTCTGTTCAGTAACTTAAGAAAATAAAACCGTGTACATGTAGCTCTTTCTGTGATGGCTGGACCCTAATAAGGCGTGTATTCAGTCCTCTTGGTTTTGCATCCTTGAATCTTTAAATCAGGGTTTTTTTTCTGAATTGCCTGATGAAGCAAAGTTTCAAAAAATAATTAACTAATTTGACCCTTGAAAGCACATTTGCAAATAATTACAGTCATATATTTTATTAAGTTTCTGTATTCTTTAAGGTCTGCTACTGACAATGAATTGTCCAATAATCTGTTGACCAGTTCAAAAACTATTGCTGTAGCTGTATGTCTGTTTGCAGCCTTACTGTCGTGGCATAGTTTATTGAATATCACAATCGGGGCTCTCCATGGAGAGTTGATCACATTGTCGTTCTGTCCTAAAAACAACAATATTTGATACTTAATACTTCCATGTGCCCACAGGCAAACACTAGTGAATACATCACAGACTAATATATAAGTAGCAATGTTAGTCAGTATTATTTGGATATTTATTCCAGTAAAGTTTTTACTTAAATAAAGGATGCAGCTGAAAACCCTGATCTGTATTTACTATGCTGATGAGGATTAACTCAGCAGTGCAACCTTGAAGTAAACTCTCAGTGACGAGTATTTTAAAATGTCTTTTTTAAATTTTCTTTGAAGACAAAACCTGATTTAAACACGACACTACCAGTCCGTCAGACGGCATCCATCTTCAAACAACCTGTCACCAAGGTGACAAATCATCCCAACAACAAGGTGAAGACAGACCCACAGAAGGCTGTGGACCAGCCCAAACAAGTGAGTGAGACAGAGGGAAACTTGTACTTTTCAATATTTTTGATTCACACTTACAATTTAAGTCTTTTCTGGGAAAGAGTGATTTTTAAAAACCATTACAACGGAAAGCATAAAAACAATATGAACCAGAGAAAATAAATATACTTTAACATTGGACTTTTTTTTATTATTTAATGTGTCTATATTTGTAATTGTGTCCTTTTTTTGCTGAACTACTTACGTTCATATTCGATTAAGGACGCTCAAAACTGAACAGTAATATACGTTTTTGTTTAATTTTGATCTTCAGCTGTTCTGGGAGAGGAAGTTGAGCGGATTAAATGCGTTTGACATTGCAGAGGAGCTGGTCAAAACCATGGATCTCCCCAAAGGCTTACAAGGTGAGGGTAACCAAATAATATATGACAACCCTGTGTTATTACGAGCTGGATTGTTGTATGGTTGAGGCTTGACTCGTCTCCCTGTCATCGCCCGGCCAGGTGTTGGCCCTGCTTGTCCAGATAAAACACTCCTCTCTGCCATCGCGAGCGCCCTGCACACCAGTCCTGCGCCTGTCACTGGACAGCTCACTGCAGCTGTGGAGAAAAACCCCGGAGTCTGGCTCAACACAGGACAGCCTCTCTGCAAGGCCTTCGTGGTGACTGATGATGACATCAGGTAGGATGATCAGTATCATTTTTTAAAACTATCTTCAGTTTTAATTGGGATGGATACCTTATTTTTAATTAACTTTCTCTGTTGGGTTTTACTTTGAACACTGAATCTTATTCAGTCTGTACTGTGGATGTTACTCCTGCTCAAACAAGCTCAAGAGTCCTTGGTTGACTGTGTTACTTTTGTACTGGGATAAGAATGACTCCTCCTGCTCTGTACTGAGAACTTTAATCTCCTAAAACACATATGCAGCTGGATTCAAGAGATGAAGCAGGACCACTTTGGAATCAGTATTGTGAAATCTACAGATTTACATAGATGTTCCTTAGCCTGGTCAAATTCTCAACTCAACTCAACTTTATTTATAAAGCACTTTAAACAGCCGTAGCTGTGACAAAGTGCTGTACATACATGAAGAGCACAAACGTAAAACATAAGTAAAACACTAAAACAAGAACAGAGTCTCATGCTGGGTTAAAAGCCAAAGAATAAAAATGTGTTTTAAGATGAGTTTTAAAGACAGTCTAATCACCCAACTTAAGGAGAGCATCTCCTTACTCTTAAAACTCAAAATGTACAGCCTTAAATTGCACGACATGGTGTTTTTGCATACCATTACATATTAAATAGGTGTACAAGTTCCAATATTTCTGTAAGTTTAATGTATTTTTTTTCTCATCATCATTGCATCTTGAAACCATGAAAGGCTTGGATTCATTACTGCCCACATCTTATTTGTTTCTTGTTTGTGTCAATCAGGAAACAGGAGGACCTGGTGCAGAGTGTGAGGAGGCGGCTGGAGGAAGCCCTTACAGCGGACATGTTGGCTCATATAGAGGACACGGCTACAGAAGAAGCTGCCAACAAAGTAGAGGAAAAGGATGAGCAGGTCAACAAGGAGAAATTATAGCAAATGTACACTCGACAGTAGCACTGGTTTTTAAGTGTTGCTGAGGCCTTTTCTGTTACTTTGATCTACTGTAATGACCTGTGGTACACACTAACATGTAACCCTCTGTCATCTTTCCAACAGGCTAGTTTGACCTAAAGTCTGATCGTTAACTCTATCTTCTTTTTGTCTTTTTTTTTTTTTTTTATCAATAACCGACTCTTTTCAGATTTGTATACACTTTTGATTACATACACCCTAAATGCAGATGTTATGTTTTTTTTTTTTAACTAAACAAAAATTCAATTCTTTATTTTTGTGAAGGCGATCTCCTGAAAGGTGCTTTGAGTTTCAGTTCTTGTTTACCTCTTCTTGTGAATGGCAGTTGTGGATGGTGCTTTATACAATCCAGTGTTAATTTACTTCAAAGCTGTTCACATACAAACCTGTTGTATGTGTGATTGTGTCTGAATGTATCTGTTCATGTTGAAGTGTTTTAAACTGTTCTACCAGAACATATTGCTCTTTTATATTTTCCTCTGGCACTGTAGACGGTGTTTTTCAGGTTTGGAAGCATTGAAATTGTGCAGTATGTTTACATTCACACACAACTCTTGTGGCTGTGAATATCGAAAATGTTCACTTGTTTTGTTTTTTAGTTTAACAGTTCAAAAAAGTGTTATTGCCCACAATAACCTCAGTTTACATACGTAGTTTCAAAGTTGAGTCATGGTATTTGTATTCAGAAAAGAATCATCAGTGTTGTTTTACAAACTGCATTCGAGTTTGGACTGTAGCAGAAGATACAAAAACATTTACAATGCTGATGTACCTCATAACAAAATGTACTGTACCTCATAACAAAAATCCATTTTTGTCACTGTCAAAATAAATGCAGCTTGTAAATCCCTTGTATTGTCATTTATATAATCAAACATTTTGGCAGTTGAGGACGTGGTTTCAGATGTATTAAGTTTGTGATCCTTTTCTTCATGAAGGACAATTTTGCATTTTTCAAGTCATTCTACAAGCAGCACTTACAAACCAATTGAAAGAGCTATTGATCACTGGAGGGATTCCTTCTTTCAACAAACCCGTACTCCTAGAGCCAACACTGATATCTGTTATGAAGCTACTGCAGCCTGAGCTGCTCAAAAAAAGAGGGCATTTTGCAGTTTGAAATCTATGGAATATTTTGGGATAAAAATATGCCAAATGTTCTGCCTCCACTTGATCACTTCTCTGCAATGAACGAACAAGAGGGAAATGGTGTGTGTGTGTGTGTGTGTGTGTGTGTGGGGGGGGTGCAACCCCACATTGAATTTGAAAACGTTAACCATATCTTTGTGTAATAATCAAGCAGAAGAGCAAGACTATGGAAACAAAAGGCAAATAAAGACAAATAAAAAAACAAACAAGAATCACGGACACAGCAGACAACAAATCAATGTAATTAAAAAAATAAAGTGAATAAATATCGAGTCTTAAGACATACAGAAGTGAATCTCAACAATATTAAGGACCAACAGCTAACCAAAAAAAAGGACAAAGAAAGAGCGACACGTGTTTAGAGAAGAACAAATACAATCATAAAGAAGGCTTTATAACAGTATTTAAATGTTAGATAAGGATTTTTGTCTGCCCTTATTAATTGTTTCTTTTCTTTGAGAAGAAGCTCGGACATACCATGAGCACCAGGCAATGCTGTAGTAAAACATTTCATTGGTAGCCATGATGAACACACCCAGACTTATTTTTTTAATACATAGAAATGGCTTTAACAGTATTTAAAAAACAAAAAACAAAAACAAAAACCTTTCATAATGGATGATACATAAAGAAGTAGACGGGCAGACACAATAGCAGTGACAGCAGCAGCAGCAGTGTCGATGCGCTCCCCCCTTGCTGCATGTGGCCTTTGAACCCTTTGTTGTGTCGCGGGTGACGTCAGTGCCGTGTGCGGGAGACGGAGCGGCGTGCGCTCGGCGAGACAAAGGCGGCGGACCGACCGGGGTCAGGCAGCAGAGAGAGAGAGAGCGGAGAACCACTGTTTTTATACTAAAAAAAAATACATCTACTCATCTTTGATTTCAGGTGCGGTTTCCCCCGTCTGTACGCGGAGTGAAGACCATCTGACCCGCCCAGGATTATGTTTTGACTCCACACGGTGAAGAAAAGAAAAACAAACAACAGAGCCCTGTTTTCAGGTTTTAACGTTTTTCTTGTACGCCCCCATTTAGCCTGCTAGTTAGCTTACCTCGCTAGCTGCACAGCACAGGTCTCCTCCTCCTTCTCCTCCTCCTCCTGTCTCTCATCTCTCCCTCAAGAAGAAGTGGGCGACCAGTGAAGAGAGAGGAGCTCGTCGACCAAGTCAACATAAAGTAAGTTTGACTTATTTAAAAAAATACAAGGCTTGACTGTCTGTGAGAGTGAGCACAAGTTGGACTGTCAGAGCAGCTAACAGCTAGCTGAGCTGCTCCCAAACAAAGGGGGTCGGCAACGTGACTGAGAGCCGACTGTGTGAAGACTAGCCTGTTAGCTTGGCTCCTGAAGCTAAAACCAGCTTTTATGCTATTGTTTTTTTTTTATCAATTTGTACACACTCAAGTGTCTTCATTGAGTGCCTCTATTGTCTTTTTTTGTGTCTTAATGGGGAAAATAATCCCATGTTTTCCGGTGTTGAAGTGTGATTTATCCTGACATAACAAGCAGCCTCCCAGATGGATTCAGATGTCAGACAAAAAGCAACAACAGACAAAGCAAGGCGCCCAAATCAACACTGTGAATGCATGCTGCTGCACCGGGCTCGTTGTTTGGTTTGTTTAAAGGTAAACACAACTCTTTATTTTTATTTTTCTTACAGGAGAAGGTGAGCTCACTCCCAACATAAACAGACATCCGTGATCTAATGTGAGATCTACGGAGAGACTATGCCGAGCCCTTTATTCCACCCCGAGATTATTGACCACGACGTGGTGATCAGCAGCCAGCACAGCGGGGTCAGCCTGCCCCGAGAGACGGACCAGGAGCCCCGGGAAGAGGACCACCAAGAGGCGCTCCGTTTCGCCCTGGACCAGCTGTCACTCATGGCCCTGGAAAAAGTGGACTGTGGGGGCGGTGTTAGTAGCGGAGGCGGCGGGCTGGTAGACCCTCTGGATGGGACCCCGGGCTCTGAGGGCTGCAACGGCGTGGGCGGCGGCGGTGGTGGGGGGTACGTCGATCTACAGATGCTGGAGCATCCCAATGGTTCCCGGGACTCGCCGACGTCCTGCTCTCCGTCCCCGGAGTACTACGGCTCGGGAGGATACCACATGGCCGGCTCGCACTCGATGCTGCACGGGGAACAAAGCTCCGTCCTCTGCAGTCGAAAAAGAAGTGTCAACATGACTGAGTGTGTGCCTGTGCCCAGCTCTGAACATGTGGCAGAAATAGTGGGAAGACAAGGTAAGAGCATGACTCTTAATAATGCAATCAAAGAGGAATTAGTGTGATTGTTTGGATGTTAGCGGACAGCTTGTTCAGGCAGCATGCAGCCTGCTGGTTCTTTGTTTGGGTGGCTGTCTAGTGAGAGGAGGGTCTTAACTTTTATAGCCCGAGTGTTTTGGCCGGGCTGCACTCACTTGTTTGTTTTTCTTACACATCAGTATAATGCGGATACCCTTTAAATGCTTAATTTTCTACATTTTAAAGGTCTTTTTTAAGAAGTATTTAGACAATGCCTTGACAGAGGGAGAGAGAGAGGGTGGTAGATGAGGAGGGGGGAGGGGTGGGAGAGGGTCAGACAAAGCGGCAGATTGTCGGGAGTCTGGACATGTCTAGCAGCATGCACCAAACAAAGGAAACACACCTCATGTTGCCGTTTTTTCAAAACACAAACCACCAGTGTCTGTTTTGAACCTCTTACTTGCTACACTAAGTCGCGTACATGTTCTTGGTCTATTAAATGGTGCTTTCGGGGCGGATTTTAGAGCTGAAACAGAGCAGCAGGCGCACAAACACGGGACTGGGCGGTGTTACGCCCTGCACCCAACCCTGTCTGTCGAGGCTGCTGCTCAGTGCAGTCTCCTCGTTTCCCTCGGTCATCCCAGTTGTGTTATTTTCCTCCACGTACACTCTCCATCTTATCACTACTGCCGTGGTGGGTTCGCGTTAGCCGCCGCAGCCGCGGTGTCGTTACGGCATTGTTCTCTTTGTTTGAAAAAGCCATGCTTTCTGCTTCCCAGGATGACATCACACTCCGCGCGTCCTATTGGTCGCTGAGATCGAAGCGTCCATATTTAAAGAAACAGCGCACGGAAGACGCTGGAGGAGCATGAGTTGACACAAGCAGATCTACTGACTCAATGTTTTGCAGCTGCTTCTGCTCATATGTAATCAGAATATAAACATGGTTTGTTACAAAGCCAACAGACAATAACAAAGCATCAAACAGTAGTTGTAACAGTAACATTTAAAAGCTGTTATTTTTATGAAAATAACTTTCCTAGTAATCTCCCTATCAATCTCAATATTAAGAGATGTATTAGGTACTCTCCTCGAAGGTCATCTCAAACTTCTGTTGTATGACAGTGCTCAACTTCACGATCATTTGGAAGGCACTTTGTGGTGCTGCCTTATTGTTTTCAATTTACATTATTATAAACTTTTCCCTCCTCATTAATCTGAATGTTATCCGCCAAACTCAGCATCATTACCCAGAATAGCCCTTAATACCCTGTTAAGTCAGATGGCCAATTCCGGCTGACACTGAAAAAGCAATGAAGGTGGGATTCAATGCTGGACACTGGTTTGAGATTTCTTCTTTAAAGCTACTGATTTGTGTATTTATCAATAAAAAAATCCTATTTTCTCCCTCATTAAAAAAATATTTAGCTATTTTCCTGAAATGTATGATAAATGATTGATGTTTATGTCCCTTTGCATCTTCCAGGTTGTAAGATCAAGGCTCTGCGTGCCAAAACAAACACGTACATAAAGACTCCCGTCAGAGGCGAGGACCCGGTGTTCATCGTGACGGGACGCAGGGAGGACGTGGAGATGGCCAAACGTGAAATAGTGTCTGCGGCTGAGCACTTCTCTATGATACGGGCTTCCCGCTGCAAAGCTGGAGCACCTGGAGGTGGAGGCTCTCTTCCTGGACCCCCACACCTACCCGGGCAGACCACCATACAGGTACAGAACCTCTTTAGTGTACTTGTATTGGAATATTTTTACCCCAGAACAAAGGAACAAGACGATGTTATCACACACAAACACCTTTAGTTTATTTCAGAGATTAAACTATTCTGTCCTCCCAAATCAAGGTGAGGGTGCCATACAGAGTGGTGGGTTTAGTTGTTGGACCAAAAGGAGCAACGATTAAACGCATCCAGCAGCAGACTCATACCTACATCGTGACACCCAGTCGAGAGAAGGACCCCGTTTTTGAGGTGACCGGCATGCCGGAGAACGTGGACCGAGCACGGGAGGAGATTGAGACCCACATCACCCTGAGAACTGGAACCTTTGTGGACCTGCAGGGAGACAACGACTTCCACACCAACGGCACCGACGTCAGTCTCGAAGGCCTAGGAGCCCTGAGTGGAGGTTTGGGAGCGTCCCTGTGGTCAAGAGCCTCTGGCCATCACTCTGCCCCCCCTCCTCCTCCACCCTCCCCACCTCCTGCCCTTTCCATGCCCATGCATCACTCCTCCAACAGGAAGATGTCCTCATCAGTTGGCTACCACACGCACAACGGCGGGATGAGCTCAGAGAGCTATAGCACCACCCGCAAGTCGAACGAGGGAGGCAGCCCCACTAGCCCATTCAGCACAGGCTCCAGCAGCGCTGGAGGGGGGTTCACTTTTGGAGGCGACTCCACCCCAGGACTGCCCTCTTCAGATGAACTTGGCTTTGAGTTCACCGCCTCCAACATCTGGGCGCCTTTCGTCAATGGTGGAACAGGCAGTAAGGCGACTAGCTCATCCCAGCAGCAGCAACAGCAGCAGCCTCTACGTCGCAACAGCAGCGGTCTCAGCGGCGGTGCCATCACTCCCCGATTGTCTCCAACTCTGCCTCAGGATGTGGCCGTTGGGCCCATGGATCACCCGTTAGCCCGCCGTGCCCAGAGCGACCCCCTTAGCACACTGTCCTGGCTTCAGTCCAACAGCGCAGGGAGTGGCTCCTTCTCTGGAGCGTCCAGCTCGAGCTCCGGCGGCTCGTCCACAGGTTACTCTTCCTGCTCTGCGTCCTCTCTGCCCGGAGGCTCACCGACCGACTCCGAGGGGGGCGGCAGCGGCGTGGGCCCTAGCTCAGGGATGCTAAGTCGGCTCAAAAGTGGCTCCGGAGGTCTCGGGGTGGCCGGTCTGGTGGGCATCAGCCCCGGGATCAACAGGGACTGCTTTGTGTGTTTTGAGAGTGAGGTGACGGCGGCCCTGGTGCCCTGCGGCCACAACCTGTTCTGCATGGAGTGCGCCGGGCAAATCTGCCAGTCGGCTGAGCCCGAGTGCCCCGTCTGCCACACCCCTACCACACAGTGCATCCGCATCTTCTCCTAATGCCGAACCAGGAGGGGAGCGGGTAAATGTGAGGGAAGAGAGTGGCAGGAAGAAGACTGAAAGGAGGGACGTGTTGTGGCAGAGGCTATAGAAGGATTCACACTAATAACTTTCACACATGCACACATATGACGGATCATAATAAATGCATTAATAGAGTTGATGATACTATACAGATGTTGATTTATTACTGATAACTGTCAAAGTTAATAATAATAATAATAATAAGTACAATGACTTATTTCCAGAAGTAATAGAAAGCGTCTGCACACAGTTGTGCCTCAGACGCTCTCGGTGTTGGAAGGAAACTAGTGTCTTATCTCTTTTCAGGCCTTCATTTAGACCAGCAGCAGCCCTCGCTGCTGACCAGTCTGTCTCTACATTTCTTCATTCTGGCTTCTTCAGATCTTTGCCTGCTTTTTCTCTCTCACAGCCTTTCCTTTTGACACTTTTGTACTTAACAGATATTTTTTGATGAAGCTGTCAGTGAGGCCTGCACTTTTCTACTCCCTTATTTTAATGTTACGAACTGGACTCAAAACTGTTCCGACAAATCCTTCGCTCTCTCTCCCCTCCTCCCGCCTCTCACATGAAGCAGCAGGGGGCGGCGGGGGGGGGGCTATCTTTTCTGTAATAGTGGAACTTTTTCTGAAAAGTTGGGCACCTGGCAGAACAATACACACAGGGGACCTCCTTTAAGATCAACTCCTGTTTCTCTTTGCCACACAAGAAAATTTGCCATCAGTAATGCCAAATGAATGCTAGTAATAGGCATGTATTAATTCTTGATTGAATCCAATAACATGTTGAGGAGTCTGCTCCACATTTTAAATGTGGCTGCTGCATTGATTCACATGATTTCTCCTTTAATAAGTGAGAAATGTGAGGAGTGATACTGTAGGAATGTGTCTGAGGGCAGTTCTCTGTACTTCTGGGCTGCCTGACAATCCCTTAACATCCTCTCTCTCTCTCTCTACCCCTCTTGTGTATGACGTGTGTGTGTGAATTGTGCCCACTCATGCTGTGTGTTACATCAGCATCATAAATGTCTGGTTTCCTCTCCTTCACTTTACTCTCACAGACTTACAGGAAGTCGATGCTCTGATCTATCTAACAGATATTCACCTTAAACATGCGCCGTCTTTTACACTCAGATCGGCTTGTTTAGAGTTTTCTATTCTTTTTTTTTTTTTTTTTTTTCCCTCCTACTTTTCAGCTGTCCTTGCATGGCAGGAAGACCCATTTTGAAATCTAGGCTAAGATAGGGCTTTTCTGATGTCACATGAATGTTTTTGTCTATTAAGGTTAAAGGCGGGGGCGGCTTCTCCACACAACAATAAGCAAGGGGCTCCTTTCAATTTGACCTTTCATTTTCATGCACTATAACTCCAAGCCCCTCTAAAAAAGAAAAAGTAAAAAAAAAAGTAAAGAAACAGCTCTTACTGTTCTTGTTTTGGTCTTCCACCCTGCTCTCACAGCAAAGCTGTTTGGCACTCTCTCAGATGACACACACACTGCTGCACTCCTGGCTAAATGTAGTTCACTATATGGTTAGTTGTTTGAGATTCGTTCTATAATTCCTAGAATTACTGAGTTACTCTAAGTGAGGCGGCTCCACCCCGTTTTGTGTTAGTGTTTTTAAAGTCATTGTGAGTTTGCAGTAACTGCCTCCAGTAGTGTTTGGACTGTACGTATGATGCAGGCAGTGTCGTGGGGGTGGTGCACAGACGCCGTTAGCGGCCCTTTCTGAACGTGGAAACATGAACATGGAAATAAGCTCATAGAATGAGACAAGCCATGAAGACAGAATTCAAACAAACACATGTCATTCTCAAAGGGCTTCCTCTGACTGCACAAACACAAGATCACATTTTTCAGGCTCACACATGTAGGTAGAATCAAACATGTCCTTTATGGCAGCTAGTAGCTAGGTCATCCAGGGCTTCCAGACACACTTTGTGTTCAAATCCCAGCAGCTGCAGAATGTTTTTGCTTGTTGTTTTTAGTGTTTGTTTTTTCTTATTGTTCCTACAGTCATCCCTCAGATCCTGTCGGTTGTTTTGCAGTGTGTCAGGACTGGTTGTAGGGTTTTGATATCATGGAAAAAAGGGTAAGTCTACTTGAGTAAATAGTTGAAAATGGGCAGTTGCTGCTGTGCTTTGGTGCTCCAGCCAGTTTTACGTTTATTTGCTGTCTGACTGTCGGTTTGCTTCTTATGCGACAGCAGTGCCACAGAGGAATCTGATAAGCCACTGTCCTGGTTGAGCGCAGCAGTGTAATCGTTCATGTGTCCAAACGTGTAGGGAAAAAGAATCTGCCCGGGAACTGAACTGGTAGTCTTTGTGAAGACCATCCTGTGGTGCTTTGGTGCAACTCCCTGCTGAAACACGGTTGAGGAACAAACCCAGTGGGCAGTGTGGAGGGGGCTTTTTGTTAGTTCTCACACTACAGACCTGACGAGTCTTTTCTCATGCTGGTCCAAACATGGCCGCCATCCCCTCATCGGTCTGTTCAATGTTGCATTTTGCATCTCGTACTCGTGCACTCCCAGGAACAGATGCAGGGCTGCGAATGTGTCAGAATGAACAGATCAGTGGTGACTGTTGTGCGAGTCTGTCGAGGCCGATCTTTAAAAAAAAGCCTTCTTTGAACTGTCCAAGTGTTAGAGTTATAATTTGTGTTGTATTTTCCAGATTGGGTCTTAAGTTGACCCCCGTGTTGCACTGGGACATTTCTGGCCAATGAGAGAATGTTAGGGTTTATTGTACAGTAGTTTAAATGTTAAAAAGGTACAATTTTTTTCAGATTGACTGCTGAATTTGTCATGTTTTTTTTTTTTTTTTTTTTTGGCCAAACTTCTCCCCTCCCCCAGTTCCTTCCTAAAGGTTTGAAAACAGGGTTTCTTGAGGCATGCTAGCCAGTGACCTCTGACCTTTTTTTGTGATTTAAGGGAGGGGGGGATGCAAAGAGAGCCTCGCCAGTAAGGGGTTTACCGACACCCCTCAAGTCTCTGCTCTCATATTTTTTTGCTTTAATTTTTTTGTATGCAGAACCAAAATGTAAAATGTCATCAAAGTAGGTTTCAGGCCTGAGCTGTGTGTAAATACCCTGAATACAATCATTGGAATCTTGTTTTCAAAGCAAAATGACTTAATTGAAGATAAGTGTAGTTTCTAAAAAACATGTATCATTATTTGTAAGTTAACCATCTGCATGTCTTCAAGCCATCTGGCATTAGATAATAATTTTAAGATAAAAAAAAAAAAAAACTTTTTACACATTTTATTTTTTACAATTCATTTGCTTATCTAAATATCCCAGACAATAATGTGACCCTTTTTATTACTTCAAATTTATTTTTATTTTCCATTTTTTATTTTCCTTATTTCCTGTGTACTACATATAGGCAATTTATAACAAAATGAGAAAATTATTGAAGAAATTTTAAAATTGAAATATATTTTATTTGAAAGTTTATGGACCTTTTAACCGTGAGCCAGGAAAATTGTATAATCATATAATTTCAGCTGACTTGACGGTTATGAGAAATGTATCAAGAGTTTTATTTTTTATGCTTCTTTAATAAAGTCTTGTTTTTGGTTTCATTTTTTACTGTAAAATGAGAACAAGTGTGTTGTGTCTTTATTGAAAAGTACAGCAGCCGTCTGCCACACGATGGCAGTGCAGATGGCTGCAGCAGGGAATCTGCAGTTCAGACATGTTTGTATAACTGAGAGCAGACATTCATTAATGGTGCAGAACATTCAGACAGCACTGCAAGGGGCCTGAATCTGACATTTTCAAAGATTTGGTTTGTTTCACAAGAAATGCAGGGTTTTGTAACCGTCAACAAGCATTGACTGCACTTTCAAACAAAAGCTGCTGCGATGTGACAATTTGCTGCTTTCTTATTTATAAATGTGTTTATAAAGCTGCTCTAGCAAAATAAGAAAATTAATCCATTTCTTGATAAATGTGGAGTTATGTTCGAGAAACAAGCAGCCAGTATGAAAGTGTCAGTTTGATGCAAAGTGATTGTAAATAATTCTAATAATTGGCAAAAGGAAAGTCTCATTTCCAAATAGAAAGTCTGAAGTTCTCAAGATTTGCTCATTTTGTCTGAGTAAAGTGTTCATTTTGTAGGGGAAAAAAGGAGTGAAAAGTTGGGATCTTTTCATTTTTTCACTTTTTTTTGTTAAATCCCACCTATTGTATCTTTGAAATAAAAACTGTATCCTGAATCATCAGTATGGCAAAAAAGTTGAGAGCCACATCAAAAAGGCTTATTAGGTCTATGCAGGTTCGAACACTTTAGGAGGAATAAAAGGTATGTGAGCGTTTTGTTTTTATGTTCTGGGTATGCTGATGTCAAAAAGAGAAGTTCTACGGACTATTTTTAACTGAATCAGCCTTTTGTTTCCACTGGGGTGTGGACAAGGAGCAAAAACATCTGGTTCAACTTGTGTAAAGTGGTGGCGTGTGATCCACCCCTCCCCCCTCCACAGAGGGGTCAAAGCTCACTGCATGAGCAGCGTGAGCGCTCAGTGAAGCTGAAGCCCATTGTTACAGCCTAAGATGCAAGACAATAAAAAAAACTATCTTTCTTTAAGAGGGAACAGCATCTGGTGAATCACTTGACTGATTTAGACTTTTTTTTAGAATTAAAGTTGTTCCCTGAAGACTCATTCTAGAGACCACAGAAGGAATAATAAAGCAGAAATCCAGATTGTGACACAAATGTCCCTTTAATAGGAAGCAGATCACAATCAGGCTGCATTCCAGTCCCTCTTCATCCTCATTTTAAGAACAATCAATAATGATAAGAAACAAATTAGAAACATCCCCTGTAGAAAATAATTCTCTCATGCGAGTTCTGTGTTCACATTACATTCATATTGGTTACAGATGACGTATTCACAAGCCTTAAAAAAACATTGATGACTCATCACATTGCTTTGGAAGTAAAGAACAAGTAAAATAAAAAGATAAACATCAAAGAGACACGTGCTGGCACAATTAAGTTTCCCTTCATGCAATTGTAAGTTGATTCTATTCACAGAGGTGTGCGCCATTGGTCTCCACAGAGTTGTGTCGGCGTGCATGCATGCATGTGTCTCCTTACATGTGCCCTTTTGTGCTTGAGCAGAGATCTGTGTGTAGGTGTGTGTGGGTGTGAATGTGTGTGAGTACAAATGCAAAGCTGGCAAACCAAAGAGCCCCTTACTACATTCTCCATTCTGCATTATGTGATGTTTTTTTATTTTGTTGCTCTTTGAGCTACAACCTGACAGGTCATGTTTCACCTAAGACCGCAAATACAGACAACGAAACGAGCTCCTTTTAAAGGGCGAGTTAAAAAAAACAACAAGTCATGGTTATGGTTTGTATTTTACAATCCCTTTGAGGAAAGAAGGCTCTTGCAGGGGATGAGTGACATTCAAAGCTTTGTTTTTGGCAGGATTCAACAGTGTTTAGTAAAGACAACATGTGACAGGCCAGCAGGGACGTCTAGTGTAGCTCCACACAGTGAGAGAGAAAAAACCTACTGCAGCTTTAACTCCTTGTCACTGATGTCGAGTTGCACCAACAAACTTCAAGACTACGATTACAAAAGGATTCTTTCCACACACATGACAAACATAAAAGCTTGGCGGTGACTCTGATGGCTTCTCTCTTGAAGAAAGCAAAAAACTTGAATTCTGGTCCGTGCAAATTTGGTCCTACTAAAAAAGGTGTATAGGATTTTAATGAACACATTTCTCTCTTATCCACAGCATATGAAACAAGCTCACACACTTCATGCAGGAATTAGGATTTTATGAGTCCATAAATAAATATATTCATTTTTCATACACTCAAAAAAATAACATGTGACCATTCTTGGATCTGCATGTTGCAGTTGCTGCTGCTGTTGTGGTTAAATTGAAAGAAAATAGTGATTTAGGTATGTAGGTACAATATATTGCTCTCTAACTCAGAGCCCATTGTGCAGGTGTGACATTCAGCCCACACACGCACACACTCTCACATGCACCCTCACATACATGTACGCACACCATAACAAAAGACACACCAGTGTTTACAGAGATGTTTGTTCATCATATAAACCAGGAGGTTCAGTGAACACGCACACAAACCACTATTGCCTTTAAGAGATGTGTTGTTCAGCGTTGTGTATTTCATGTGGTTTCAGTTCAAGTTCCTCCACAGTGTCCCTCGTGCAGCGTGATGGGGCACATGGTGGAATCCTTGTGACCATTATGCCAACAGAAGCGAGGACAGTGTGTATATGAGTGCGTAAACTAACGTCCCAGTCCATCGATCCTTTAGCCCTTTTTGGAGTTGTGTGCACTCTAGGGGTGGGGATGTGTAACACTGGGATATTGCTCTGTTTGATTCGATGTACAGGGGGGGAAAAACGCCTCAACTTTTGCCTTTATTGACGCATTTCAACATCATCGGGGTTTTCTTCAGGATGATGAAGTTTGGTTAGGAAGAAATTATAAAATCGTGTTGTGCCAGTGTTACATATGCACCATGCTCACACAGGTAAAATAACAGAGGCATCCATCTTTTCAGTGGGGGAGGAGGGACAGTGGAGTTTTTCACAGTGTTCCTGGGGGTCAACATGCAGGATGTTTGTACATTATAGGACATGTTAGCAGTGATGTTGCCCCTGGACACTGATCTAAGGTCAGTTTTGTTGTGTGTGTGTTTTTTTTATGGAATTTTGGGCTAAAAGCTGATCTTAGATCGTTGCCTGAATTCCAACTTACACAACACTTCACACCTCAGGAAGACCAGGCAGAGCAAACAAAAGCGGAGAGAGAAGAGGAGAAAGGCTGACAAAGAATGACGATCAGGCAGGCAAGCGGACAAACGGACAGACGACGAACGGAGAATAGCTAGGCGAGGGCTGCTCTCCAGAAGACACTGAGAAGCCAAAGTGCAAAGTGGTCGTTCTCAATCTATTCACATGGTTTGATTTTCAACACTGAATTCTATCATACCTACATGTACAGCGTATAAAAGGTGTGATGTGTTTATAGGAAAGGTAAAGTGAGGGACTGAGAAGTGCTGCTAACGTGACGCTAACCCTTTACTGAGTGTGGCTATCTAAAATGAAATGTGAGATTTTATAAACATGTTCCTCCATGTTTGCATTGACAACATTTGAATGTAAATATTGCATAATGTATGCAGAAATATGTACAATAGAGCATGTCATGTGTGTGCTTGTGTATTGCACATCTATGTAGGTGTGTGTGTGTTTTATGTGTGCATAATACTATCGCTATTGGGGTTTTGTGCACAAGTGTGTCCTTTCTCTCTCTCTCTCTCTCTCTCTGTCTCTGTGCCACTCCCCCCCCTCCACCCCGCCTCAGCTTCGGCCCTCCTCAGCTGAGCGCTGGTCTGACTTGAGCTTGACAAACTCTTTGGCAACGTCGTCGTTGTTGCGCTGGGAGAGGATGCGCAGCACCGTCAGGCCTGTTTCGTCCATGTGGACGCGACTGCCCAGCGGCATCCAGCAGGTGACACTGCTCTTGCTGGCGATGTCCTTAACCTGCAGTAAGGCGATGCCCACGGTGCGATCCTCTCTGGCGAAGCAGTAGTCTTTCACGCACACCTGCAGCTCATAGCTCTCCGGACCAACCTCAGTGCCCAACGAGCTGGAACACGACACAGAATCATATTGGTGTTTTACTTCAAATCATGGAGCCTTTTTCATCAGATGTTTTTTTTAAATTCAAAAACGTCAAATTCTTTGAAAGCGTTAAATAAACCAGTATAGGAATCAACTTTCTACTCATGATTACCCATCGTAGGATCTGGGTCGAGGCAATACAAATGAAGATCATTGCCTTAAGCGACCCATCACGAAGGTTTACAATAAGACTCATCACAAAGGGCATTTTTAAAACTAACTAGCAGAAAGTTCTATTATAAACCAGAAGAAACATGTATCTTTAGAGGTTTAAGGGGTTGCCTCCTTAGAAGGATCCCCATCAGGTCCACAACAACCACTGTAATGGTTGTTGTGGACGTTAGGTGTAACAAGCACTAACCACCAGGCTCCAGGCGCCCCAGTCTTTCTCAATGATAGAAACTGTGTTGGTAATGTATTTCATATGACACTGGAAAATAAAATACCTTGTGAAGTTAACTGCTATGTAATGATATCATTGTTAGTTTTGTTAGTATGCTGCACTGCTTGCACTGAGGTCAAATAAGACAATCAGATCCCAGATAATAGCAGATACTCACTACTGGAAGCTCTCGTTAAATTTCGGAGACCAGCTGTTGTTTTTGGACTTAGTGGCAAATTTCCTCTTTTTGTCACTGAGGTGGGGGCCGATGATGTAGACCTCAACAAAGGGCCTGAAGCCCTGAGCCTTCCACTTCAGGTCATTAGCAGCCACCACTGGAGGGAGGAAGAAAGAGGAGTTAAAAACCGAATGAAGGAGATAACAATTAAACTTCATCGTAATAAGGAGAGATTTGACTCTGATACCTTTCACACTGATCTTATGTTCTCCATTAGGCTGAGGCAAAATGTCCACGCACATAATCACCTCGCCGACTGCATCGACTCCAGACGCTGTAAAGACACAGTAAAGAATCAATTATGTGTGTGTGTGTTTTGTAGTTATGTTCTGCATCAGCAGATTGTGACAACATTTAAATATGGACACAAGCACACATTTTCTGATGATCAGATGAGCAGGACTTGGCTGGGTAAAGCATCTGCTGTGCCAACCCTTATTTTAAGAAAATGGCAAAACTGTAACGCAGCAATAGCTTGTAATTCGTTGTTAAATCTCTACTGACACTAAAGGAACAAACAAGTGAACACATTCAAACAGCAACAAAGGTTTCTGGAGAAAATCCAGATCCAGATCTGGTGCAAACAAAAAACTGTGCTTAGCTTTATTCAACGTGTCTCACACATCCCATGTCTGCTGTTTGTACATTTATACTCTCTCTTGATCAGATGTCAGCTGTCTTTCTGTGTGCAATCTACATGTACAACGCACTTCTTCTTCTGGTCTCATGCATAAGTCATATTTCCTGCTATACATCCAATAAAACAAGGGTTACAGTGAAGTAAGATGGAAAGGCAAAGTTAAGAGAGTCAAGGCTGCCGAGGGCTTGCACTGCTTACTGTCTTGGGTTATCTTTGGTTCGTAACAGATCATTTGGTCTATGTCCATTTCTTCATAACAGATCACACAGCTGTCTGAAGTGCACAGACGAACGTGCAGGTTGAAGTAACCCACCTTTCTCTGGAGGCGTGTCTTCATTGGCAGAATACCTGATCCCTTTCCCTCCGTGGACTGTAAGAGACAGAAGACAGAGACAGGAGAGAGCATGTTAGTAAAACAGAAAGGAAAAGAGGGTGCTTTGAAATGATGGCATGAAAGAGCTCTTTTTAATTGTACTCTGACTAAAACTGCAATGCAAATAATAGTTTTGCATTTGCTAGCATTGCAACTGTAACTCACTGAAGCGATGAATTAAACATTTTCTTCCTACACTGTGAGCAAGTTATTCTTTTTAATCCTATAATCCCATTTAATTCCATAAGCTTCAGTCACAGTAAGAATAAGCAGGAGAGCTTGTTTGATAGAAAATGAAAGCCTTTTTAGGGGGAACTGTTTGAACCTGCTGTGAAACAATGTGTGTAAGAGTGTGTGACAGAACGTGTATGTGTGCTAATGCAGTTTGAAGCTGTACCCTGGGAGCTCTGCGAGAGGACAAACTTCCTGATCAACTTGTCCGTCGCCTGCGTGTACAGGGACAAGGCGTAGCGTAGAGACTGCAGGTCTGGACTCTTTTCCAAAAAGGTTTTCTTCAGGCCCACACCACCAGCGTGGAAATATTGCTGTGAAACAGATGAGACATGACAGACTTATTGTAGGTGTGATAAAGAAACACAGACAGACACAGAGTGTTCAAATGTATGTGTGACAGAATGGTTTAATATCCTTGTCAGACATAAAGATACTTTGGTAATGCTTATAGTCATATACATGCAACAGTCTAGTCTCAACATAACTTTAACATTTACTTCCTATTAATGGTAACAATGGATAAACTGAGAAGAATATTCAAATGACTACAGATAGTTTGTTGCTTTATTAAGTGTGATTCCATCTCTGAGGTAAGTGGACTGTGAATAAACAGCCACACTAAAAGCTAAGGGCAGTGTCTGATGAATGTGATGTGTCCGTCAATGCTTTTAATTCAGGAAATAAAAGGAAAGTGCAAACAAAAGTTAAATATTGTTAGAGTGAGAAACAAGAGCACACATTTCTATTCAGCCGAGTCATACTTTACCTTAATTGTATCCAGTGCTAGCTCTATGACTGCACATTGTTTAGGAGACAGAGCTTTGGCCTCCTCTCGCCCCATGTGCTCCTGCACGATAAATACAAACAAATGTGTCAGTCTTCAACACAGATACTGATACAGTTTAGTCTTTTTTTGAAGACACGTTTTGTTCTGCCAGGCTGTTTTTTTTGTTTTGTTTTTTGTGTGTCTATTTTGATCACCTTGAGCTTTGACAGCTGGCCCAACTCCTTCGCAGCGTTAAAGATCATCTGAGTGCCCTGTCAAGGAGACAGACAGACAGACAGACAAGTGAGTGTAGTTAGGAGAGACAGGAAGAAAGGAGTGGTTTGTGAGAGAAAGATGCAGTTGAGGAAGAATTGCGGAGTGAGAGGTGAGTTCAGAAGTTTTAGTGGGGACAGATGACTGAAGATGCTAGAAATCAGTTTGAAGAGTGAGGGGAAAGGAGTCAAACTACAGATTTTCTTACTATTAGAACTAAAGATTCAGAAGAGACATTTGGAGCAAAAGCTTCTTCTTGTGAGAGGTAGAACGTTTTAATGCCTTTGGTGTACAGTCAGGGAGAGTTTAATTTGTATCTGATGCACTGTGCTACCATTAAAGCCCAAAAAGAAATAAACAGGTGACAAATGCTACAGAAGGTGTCGTCAATTCTCCTGTTAAAAAAAGTGTTTCTTCATGCTTACAAAGACTTTACCCGAACACACACACACATACTTACAATAACCTGAGAAGAAAAAAAGAAAAAAAGAAAGGAAGAGAACGGGGTACTGGTAAAATAGATGGCTTAATTTCCAAAAACAGTGGAACTGATGACTAAACTTTGGAAGCACAGATGAGAGAGGAATCTGAAAGGAGTGCTAATCTTTATTTATCACATACCGTCTGATCAGTGAGTGTTGGAAGCACGATCGTTTTTTCCATCGTGTTCATGACAAGTTTCCACAGCTCCTTCAGCACTCTCTTCAGGACAGTCTTCTCACAGATCTTAGCAAACAGCGACAGGCTGAAAGATGACGTTTCATTGGTCAAGTTAATTTCTTTTTCACGAATAAAAGCTCAACATTTACAGGTCAAGTAGGTACTTTTACATGGTTTTCAACATGTTAAAAAATTATATCTAATAAAGTTTTCCTCTTTTGCAATATTATTTGCAGTTTTTTAGCAGTAAAAAAAAAGCTGAAATGCCAAAAGTGTTTCTAAAATAAAGACCAAAAATTCTGACGATAAATATTCTGTTTAAGCAAAAGCAGACACAAAAGCTTTAAAAAGTTCCCTGATGCGTTTAGTTAGTTAGTTTGATATCAAAGTGCACTGACTTGCTATCAAGGAAGTCCATGATGGGCTGCAGGACGTTGTCAGCCTCCTGAACCACACTACCATTTGCCGGGACAGTTTGACCTTTAACCTGTGCCAGGATGTCTCCCATTTGCCTCACGTTGTCCTCAATCTGCGGCTGGAAACTACATCACCACACAACAGAAACAACATTACAGCACACCGAACTGTTTGACTCCAAGAGGTAAATCTCATAGACACACCCACCTGACGGCAAAAATACGGCTGAGGTCATCCATGACGCTGTTGAGTTTGTTCTGCAGCTCTTTGAGGAAGTCGCTTGCCTCCACGTTGAGCTGGATAAAGAAGAAGAAGAAGAAGAATGTGATGAATTAAAAAGCTGTGTCATAGAAGCTCAGGGTCAAGAATAATGACTTTATTTATGGAACTCACATCTTTTCCTCCCATGGCCTCAAACATCTTCTCCAACTGAACTCTGAGCTGCTGGATGTTGTTGATGATGATACATGGCTGAGGGGAGAACGAGACGAGTCATTAAACGCACACGTTTTCTCTGTCTCTTTCCTCTGTCTGCTCCAACCTTTTCATTGCAATCAATCAAGGTTAGTCCCTTGAACATTTTTTATTGCCTCTCTTGTGAAAACCCTCTGGGTGATGCAGGGCAGGAGAAGCAGGACTTTTTGTAATTACTGCTCCTCTGGGGACTCCGGGTCTCTCTGCGAGTGCAGCCCACTTACACCACATTCAGCTAATTACACAGGCCTAATTCACTTTGAGACACTGTGGCCTGAGCGACAGCGATTCCACTGAAGAGTGGTTTATTGTGGTAAAATCAGCTTGATCAAGTACATTATACATCAAAACCAAGTATTGATGAGTTAAAAATGTGTTAAAAACAAGGGTCACAGTTTCTCAAATTTCCATCCGGTGCTGTGCCCACCACCTCATACACCTACCACTTTCTCCTTCTTCACATGATTCGGAAACTCTTTTGCAATAATGTCAGCGTAAGACAGCAGGACGTTGCCGATTGTCTGCAAGATAAAAAAAGAGCATACAGTAACAAACACATTTGAGTAAGTATTTAGGTGGGGACATTCTGTGAGAGCGTTAAAGGGTAAGTCACCTTGGCGAATCTCTTCATGTAGTTTCCAACGATCTGAGGATCTGGACACTCAAGTTTGCGGATGATTTCGAAGCTCTGATTGAGCTGAGAGAACACGTCCACCACGGAGCAGGAGAACAAAGCGTGCTCTGACGTGACCTGGAACTGTAGAACAGAAGAAGAAACAACAAAGAATGGGACCGGGGGGGAAAGTATAAGAAGCAGCACAGAGATCTGAGCACGATTAACATTGACAGGGAGAAGTCAGATTCCCTCCTGAGAGACACCCATGGGAGAAGTTCACGGTGCTGTTACACATTGTGACCGACAAAACTGCCCCATCTTGAGCTGCATCAGAGAAAAGATATGGGAGTAATTCTCCTGGACAGGAGCGATGGAGGCGAACAGAGGGTTATGAATGGGAGCATGTCCCTCATTAACAGCCCGGCCATTAGAGAACAGTGTTATGTGACTTGGAGTGGAGACTGCTGTTTCGCTGACACAGGGATGCAGGAGCTGCCTCTGGTCACGATAATTGGACCCAAAGGACTCCTGACGTATGAGCTGAGAGAATTTTCAGCTGCTTTATATCAAGCTTCTGTGTGTAGGTGTGAGAGAGAGAAAGTGTGGGTCTGTGTGTGTGTATTTATTATCTACTCTTCTCTGCAGTGAAGTTTTTTTCCCCCCCATTTGCCTTTGGTATGGAGTCCGTATTGATTGCCTTGAAGCTTTCAACCTGGTCTCCTCAGCCTGGAATATGCTGAGTCGGGAGTGATAACACCTGAATTTACATGAGTAATGCATAAATATATTTTAGAGGGAAGAAATGCTGCAGGTAGAAGGTAAAATGTAAGCTTTCTACTGGTATTTTCTTACTGTGTCATCAGAATATGATTCTTAAAGTTCAGTACAAACCTTAGTTTAACATGAGTCCCTCTTGCTTTGTTTTTTAGGACTCCTTTCACAAGATTTTCCTGATTTAAAAAAAGCTATACTAGCTTTTACTAGCTTTTTTTAAAGGAATCAATTAAACCTTGATTGAAAAAAAGTTGATTTCTTTAATACAACATTTAGATAGTTTTAACTTTCATATATGTAAATACATTTAACACTACCGCTGTTGGTCTGGTAGCTTAGCTTAGCAAAAGGAATTGACAGCGACTTCAGGAGGTCACTGCACAGTAAGTCTGCCACATAGTCCCTTGTACAAGAACAAAATGTCATCCCTATACTCCTGTTTTAGTTTTAATGAGTGAGCTTTTGAGGGGCAGGGAGATGGATTGTGTAACCTTAGAGACAGATGAGCTGTTCCCTTTTCGATGTCTTTACGCTTAACTAATCCTGATCCTGCTGTTTGCTGTAGCTCCATATTTACAGAACAGACTTATCTTCCATCAGGGACCTGTGATCAAAGATTTGGAGGTGTTGGGTTTTATGTTGTTTTATAGCCCTCTTAGATGCAACAAACAAAGTAGGGGTTCTGTTAGTTTGCTAGTAAAACATTTTACATCGGAAGAATAAAGATGAAAGCAGTTACCCCGTCTTTTTTATCCCTCTCCAAGGCTCCATGTAGAAAATCTCTCGACACTTCTTCGTTTTCATCCAACCACATGACGACAAATGGTTCAAACCAGCTGCAAAAAAAGAAACAGGCATAGACTTAGTATCTCTACCACCATGGTAATTGGGGGAGGAAAGGTGTAGATGCTGTGATGTGTTACTCACGCGGGATAGTCAGGTACGTGCTTCTGGAAAGTGGAAAGCTCCTTGCAGTACTCGTTATAGAGCCACTTCACCTTGAAGTGTAAATTCATATAATCTGCACTTTTACACAGGCGGTTCTTCTCATGCTCTGAATATGAATGAGAGGGAAAGAATGAGGAAAGTCCCACTTCACCTTTCTTTATCAATCATTTAGAAGTACAAATATCTCAGACAAACTAAAAGACAAACCACCACTTTCTTTTTCTGGCCTGTGACCTTAATAATCACAACAACACAAACGGACACCTACCCTCCATGGCGTACTTCATGTCTTGTGCAAACATATTCCACATGACCTCTGCACTGATCTTGCCAACATTCAGTTCCTGGGGAAACCTGTAAGATGCATTTTTGAAGCTTAAAT
This sequence comes from Symphodus melops, assembly GCF_947650265.1. Lineage (NCBI taxonomy): Eukaryota > Metazoa > Chordata > Actinopteri > Labriformes > Labridae > Symphodus > Symphodus melops. The sequence goes on along the minus strand of NC_136697.1, from coordinate 14,519,843 downwards.
GCAGCTCGCTCCTCAGTAATGGCTCTCTATGGTTCTCACTCCATCTGTGTTTTCTGTGTTATTTTAAACTGCCACGGACACAGAAAGGCAACCAGTAGAGATAAGAAAATAAAATACACTAATGTTTTCATTGTCTCCCAAAACAATGACAACACATCCCCACAAAATATGAGTTACTAGTATAAAACTAACAGCTATGAAAGTGTCCCATTAGGATCTTAGTGCTAACTACACCCAGCACCAAACAGCTGTTGTACTGGAATGACAGGTCTGTGTACACACAGGCTAAAGGTTTACTGTCAGCACACAGTCCAAGTAGAAAAATATACACAATTAGGACAGAAAGAAGTTTTTCTGAAACTAGTTTGGTGTTCTTAGATCTTGTGTGTACACATCTAGCTTCTCTGTCAGAACAAATCGTGTGGCTTCCTATACATTTTTCTGAAAAAAACCCCCAAAAAAACCCAGCACTACTTTCTCTTTAAGTAATCTTGCAATCCAAATGTGTAACGTTATATCAGATGTAATGCTAAATAAGAACAAATGACCAGATGTAATGAGCAGAGACTCACTGATTGAGACAAGGAGTGTAGGAGTTTTTGTCCTCCTCTATGATAGAGACGATAAGTGTGATGAGTTTGGACCAGAAGTCTAGGTTTTTGATGCTGGGACCCTGTTCATCTGGAGGGACAGCCTTTGACTGGAGACAAAAAGATAACAAAAAAAGGTTAAAATAATATACCCATCAAGATTTATTTTTTTTAAAGGGAAAGTAGAAATACTGTGTTGGTATCAATGGTGTCATCTGCAAACACACAAAGACTTACAGGGTCTGTCTGATATTCCCTGTTATAGAGGTCGTGGCAATTGTTGAAAATGTACTCGTAGGTGGAGTTGAGACAGGCTTTCACGCAGTCTTTCACCACCTGGCTCGCCCTGGGGGGACTCTGCAGCTCCTGGACCTGAACACAAACATTGCACAGCATATGGTTATATTCATTTCACCTCAAAGAACTGTCTGACACACACAGTCTGAGTCACCGTCTAAGCAGGAAGTTATCTCAGTGGGAATTCAACAATAAACTCACTGAGCTGTATAAATAGCATCAACATACATTAACACCCTGATGCGCGGACACACACAAACACACTGTTTTCAGATAATAGGTTCAGTTTGGAGAGGGTAATGATATGCTGATTCTTTCCTCAGGCTAACTTCCAGAAAGTACAGGAAGTTTTCACAGTGTTTATTTCAGAGTTATGTGCTAATGTGCAACGAAAACAAAAGAACAAAAAGAAAACACAATATTCTTTTTTTCCATCTTTACCTTCATCCTGAAGAAAGTGATGCTGGTCAAGAGATCAACTGTAGACTTGAGGTCTTGTAGTCTTTCAGGACTGCTGGCAGGGAAGTTGTTCTGAATTGTGGACAGACACAAAGGCAAAAAGGGACAAGTATAAGGTAAAGGAATAAATATAAGCCATAACCATATCCAGAAATCATTTTAATTTACAAAAAAAAAACAAACAGGAAAAAGCATACCAACCGAAATAGACAGATAGTAATAAAGTGACTGTCAGTTACTAACTTCAATTATCATAACAATTTGACTTGAATTGAATAGATTTAAGGAGTCAGTACCCGGTACATGGATAGGTCGATCCTCAGAGAGTTGTGCAGCTGATCCAGCAGTTTGACAAACCTCTCCTTCTAAACAGAAAAATGACAAGAAAACAACAAACCTCTCCAAATTAGAACAACATCCCACAGATCAGTATCATTTGACTACGCAAACCTTAGTCCGATCTGACACCTACAGCTGATTGGATGTTGAGAAAAGTAGGCAGGGTCACATTCAACTGAATTTCATCCACAACCACAGAGGGGCCAAGAACAAGTTGATTTTAAAAACTTTTTATAAAGCGGAATTCTTTTACAATATGAACATGAGACACATTGTTGTATATATTTACATATGCAAAGACATGACATGTTTTTTTGGGTTTTTTTCTGAGAGACTCACGCCAAAGTTGGATGCAGCAAATCTGTCAGATGCAGAAACATTGTTGGAGGACTGGGTGGTGTGAGCATAGTACGCGTTGATGTTGGCAAGCAGGGTACTCATCACAGCTGGCACTCCTGGGCACATGTATTTAGAGGACAAGCAGGCAAAGTGCCTTTGGGAGGGAAGAGGCAAACAGATTATTAAGTGCTCCTGATAATCATGTGTGAGAGCAATTCTTGGTACACTGTTAGCGGGAACATATACAATGAAAAAGAAAACTTTAGGTTCTAAGTGGATTCATCCAAGACTTACATTTCAGGATTTGTTGTTTCCTATTTAACTTGCACATCCACACATTAAAAGTGACGGTTGAGGGACTTACGTCATGGCCTGGTAGATTGATTCTACTCCATATCTCATGGCAAACTCGTCAACTATCTCCTGGGCTGTCTCCTCAAAATAAACCTTCCAGGCATCATCCCCTTTGGCATCCGGGATCTTTACAACGCCGCTGTTCTGCTCCTCAGTGGTGTACTGGAACAAATGCTGAACAATGACAGGAGACAGGTATGAGATTTCTGTGTCTGATGAAACTATTATCACCCGTGTATTGACCTGAAGCTGTTAAGTGTTTTGCAGGTTATGCAACAAATCACACAAACATCTAATCAATCAGTCACCAAGACAAGGCCCCATCAATCAAAGGCCTAAGATGTACTGTTGGTAAGCCACAAACCTTAAATGACATGTCAGAGAGACCTTGGGGTCACAAAAAGCGACATTCAATGTTTTTGACGGCATTAATTAATAAAAAGAGAAAGATGAGAGAAAAGTCTCTTTTATCTAATACAAACTGCTCATCAAGCTGGTTTTCGAAGACAAGAATGTAGCAGATGTCAATTCTTGTCTCCTAATAGTGGACATCTGTCTTAAATGTAAAGCCTATTGAATATGAACACTTTGTAAAAAGAAACCTGCACACATTCACTACCCGTGTCTACAGTTTCAAACTAAACACGCGCTTTAAAACAGCTCAACATGGAGCTCAAAGTTCTAAGTCGACTAAGCTATTGCCCAGTGCTTTTATTTTTACAGGAGGGAGACTCAGCTTCTCTTTACAGTCCTGTAATTTAAATCAATTATGTAAGAAACTTTGAAAAAGCCTTTAGGAGTCTTTGTCGGCACCATTTCCAGAAAGTCTATATCCAACCATATCGATGAAATGGGCGCAATAATTACTGACACTAACGAATGATGTCAACTACTAAACTGTTACAAGATACCTAATGTTGGTTATTTCACCTCTTATACGAAAGAGAGCAAATTCCCAGTGTGCAGATGCAGAAACATAATTTGCAAGGTGATTGATTTTGTGAATGTGAAACCCAGAATGAAATTGCCTGTAACTAATTAACTCAGGATAGAAGGCAGCTCTTGCATTTTTGATGTTTTATTTCAAGTTCAAATAATCCCAGCAGCATTCATTCTCAGACTGACCTCATGTAGACAGGTGTACTGAACATGGTATGGGGCAACTGTCTCCTCTCCTTTGATCTCCACACTAATGTGCATCCGGATGGCTCCTGACACAGCAGACTTATCGGTTCTCTTGTCTGTCAAATACAAGGAAGATAAACATGCCTCCTTAGTTGGCTAATCTTGTTCAATCTACAAGAGACGAGCAGTTCAATTATCTGTTTCTTGTTCTGTTATCTCTGTGGGACTTTCTGCTCTGCTCATCCATCTCTAATTCTTCATTCCCTTTCTGTTTTAAAAAAACATACCAAGGTTGTACCAAACGTCCATCTCCCCGCTCAGAGTCCGGACCTCGATGATGGTTTGACCCAGGAAGTCATCGCTTTCACGTTTAAACCTTTGTTTCACACGGGACTTGATGTCGTCATCCTCGTCCCACACACGAACCTTTATGCGGTCAGATGAGTTGTGGCATTCGCTGGGTGAGGCAAAGACAGAGGGGAGTCATTCCTATAGCACAAAATAAAATGTCTGCATTATGGAGATTTCTTTCATGGTACTCACAAATGGAAGTTTTCTTCCCAGACAGGATTGAGGTTACCGTAGATGGTCTTGGTTCTCTTTTTGGTCTTTCCAACTTGAACAGTAACATAAGGGTCACTGGAACCCGTTTTGTCTTTAGCCTGCAGACCCTGAGCACATACAACTGAAGAAGAAGGAAAAGAAGTGTATCCATTTAAACAAAGCAGCTGAAATATGGACAATCTTGAAGCCTCAAACCTTTCACCCCACAGTCAGGATAAAATAACATCACTTACCTGTGATGCTGATCTTGGCTGACCACTTAGAGGTCCCATCAAGCACGCTTTGCTTGATTTGTTTCATTTGAGTGCCGTGCGTTGTTTTGTCGAGGGCGAACACTTCCAGAATGAGCTCGAAGATTTCAGGCTTGTTCCTCTCTCTGATCTTCATGCGGTCCTTCAGAACCATGATGATGTTCTGGGTTCTGTCCTCTGCACCATGCTTGGAGCTCTTTTCTGCTGCTCCTAAAGAGGTAGATGCATGAAGACAGAGACAAAGGACAAATAGTTAGAAATGTAATGTAATCGGATTCAAGGCAATATGGTCTGTAGAGAAGAGGCTTCTCCTTCTTTTTAAAGCTGACAGTTAAGTATAGAAAGCATTAGATCAGTTTTATTGTCTTTGACATTTCCTGGCCTGAAATCAAACCCCAAACCTTCCACTATATAAAGGGAAACTTTCTCCATGTTACCACAGATCTGGTCAGTAAAAAAGAGCTGGTAAGAGAGTAAAAGACTAACAGATGCCTTTGGCAACAAGATCTTATGAGACTCTTTGGAAACAGCAGAGCAATGAATTATACATTGTGTAGATTGACTCTAAAAACAGTATGGGAATTGGGTAAGTCACCCTGGTGGAGCTGAATTACACAGAGCAGTATGGATGGAAAGGCTATGAGTGGAATAGAGAGAGAAGTGAGGCAGGGGTATGACAGCACATTACTCAGGAGATAAATTGGCAAGGAAGAGGGAGGAGAAAGTAAGAGAGGATAGAGGACAAGAATAATGGGATGTCAATTTGGCAGAAGGATACAGAGGAGGAGCTGAAACAAGTATGGAGTTTGTATGCAAAGCCTATGTGTGCATGTAGGTGTGTGTGTGTGTGTGTGTGTGTGTGTGTGTGTGTGTGTGTGTGTGTGTGTGTGTGTGTGTGTGTGTGTGTGTGTGTGCAAGTAGGTGTGTGTGTGTGCATGTGACGTGTAACAAAGGAAAAATAAATGAATATGTTGAAAGACTGCTTTTGTGCAAAAGCTCTTACTTTGCAGACAGTCAGCATTCAGCAGATCCTGGCACTTGTCATGGCATTTGACGCCACACTCAGAGCAGCGCATGCCTTGTCGGGCGATACCCCACAGCAGCCCCTCACATTCGTAACAGTAGGTGGGGGTGGTGGCTGTCCATACCTCAAAGTTATGTGGTGTGGTGGAGGAGATGGGGTAGATGAGAGCCTGCAGGGTCTTCTTATAAACGTGACTTTTCTGAAAAAGGATGTTGAGAGGAGAAGTTTGATACCATTGTATAATTAAAGTTGGTTGTGAAAAAGGGGCCGGGACTGAGGGAAACCCACCAGCTCTTCATTGCCCAGAGTGGTGGAAGCCATGGCCGAGGTGATTCCAGCCTTACGAGAGTTCTGCACTAGAGACTTGGAAAGAGAGCAGAGAAAAAAGTTTACACCTAAATCTTGCCGGCAATTTTTAAAAAACATTGTACGTTTGATTTCTGTAAACAGGTACTCACCATAGCCTGAAGAGACCAGGCAGTGATGAAAAGAAGAACGTGAGAGAAATAATTAAGAAATGAATATAAAAATATTACAAGCTATAGAAGTGTTATGATGCAATATCAGGATGTGTCAGCCTCTAATATCTGATATATGTATCACTCAGTATGCCCTCACCTCTATCGGAGAACAGTGGTTACACTGGTTAATGACTGCAATTAAATTAACACCACAGATACAATGCAAGCATATAATTCATCAGCAGTAGGAATGTATGACACAGATGTGGAATTGAGCTTCAATCTGAAATCCACATGAGTAGCCTTAAAACACGTTGCTCCCAGAGGAGGAAGATCTATATACAGTATTTATTTTAAACAAAGTTTAGCATCAGAGAAACCAATCATCTCCAAGTCACCCAGGGCAAGACTCGTGTATGTCCACGTTTGTTTCTCACCAGATCTCTGACTAGAGGAATGGCTTTCCTCTTGCGAAGGTCAGGCATGCTGTCAATACTGTAGAGTGCACCTCCCATCATTCTTCAGAGGAAAAAGGGTATGAGTCATAATAAATTCTTTGACATGAATGGCAGATTAAAAATGTGTATCATCAATATTTCTGACAGTGACATTGTGTTTTGTTACAATAGGGAAGATGAAATGTCATTATTTCTAATGCTACTGCAGAGTTTGATTATACAGACTGCCTTGTCTCTAACACTGACATGACACTCCACACACCTGGCTATAAATCGCTGGGTTTCTATTTGGCAAACTTTGCACTTCTTTAGTATGCAGCCTCAGTTCCACTCTGAGGTTTTCCTCATCTACTAAATGACCTGCCAGCTAAGTCAGGGCAGCCCATCGCCGTTCAATACTGCCTGGCCAAATGCCATGAGCTGGATGAGCTTGCGGATCAGAATGAAATAGAATGGAGGATTCCCGGACAAGAGAAGGGCATTTTTAATCTGAGGCAGGGTGGGGGGTGGCAGGTTTCCATGATGATCTGAGGATATTCTTACCTGATTTATTGGATTATCTTGACTAGTTCATTGTGTGATGTATAATTTTGTGATGTATAGTTTTGGTCAATGTAAGAGGAAGTATATCCAGGCAATCAAACGTGCATACTCACCCTCCTTTACCAAACCACAGAGAGTTGGAAGTCTCTCCTCGGGCCTGAGACAAACAAAAAAAGAATAATATGTTCATCCCTGCAGTCTTTTCTGGTGTTTCTTCATGAGGCTGCATCACTAGACGTCCATTGAATGCTTTGAGCAACTTATACAACTGGTAATAAAGCTAAGGAAATCTACATAGACACGTGATCCCTGTTCAACCATAACAACAATTTAAAAAAATGTTAGCATTATTGTTTTCATCATAGCAAAGTAAACATGAATACAGTAAGAACATTTTCACAAACCACTTTGCCTTAATTGTCCTAACATGTCTTATTATGTTTGGCTTAAGTCAGATTGAGTGACATCTGCTGAAGAAAAGACAATATCAAGCTGTTATGAAGATGAATGATTGTGTGAAGATGCCTGTTTTACAGACAGTCAAAGGTTCCACAAGGCAACTGTTCACGCATAATTATTCCTCTCAAGCAACCAATTGGGGTACCTACCTGTCGGCATGCTCCAATGATGGCCGAGCAAAGTGCATGCGAGTGTCACTATGGCAATGACATGAAACTGGAAAGAAAACAAAGTGGGTCGGCACAAACAAAGAAACAAACAGAAAAAAGGACAAACGAAAAGGAAGCAAAATGTAAAATAACACAACGCGACATACATCAACATAAACATCAAAGCAAGTGATTAATTCTTTGTTCAACTGAATTCCAACATAATGAACAGCAACATAATATGTGAATAAAATATGCAAGTGAAAACTGATCAAGCAAAAACTTAAAGTGCAATGAAATCAAGCAACTTTGGTGGTTTGGTGCTTTTACCCAAGCCAAAAGAAAAAGGTTGTCGTCATTCAAGGCAAAACCAAATAGAAGCAATTCTTCAATGTGAAAACCTTAAGCCTTATCTCGCATCTCGCAAAAATTACAATCTAAAAATACTCAAGAGCTTACTGTGTGCACCCGGTCTTTGCAAATAAATAATGCACAACACATCCATATTTCAATGACTTGGTGGACACTTTCAGAGTCTGTTGAACTGAAGCATGTCATTAATATCACAGGATAGAGCTGAATCGGATCTGCAGCTCTAGGATGGACTGGACTAGAATTTGGACTGAGGGTGGGACCTTACCTCCCGAAGCTGTCCTAAGACTTTGTTGTATATTCTGAGCCAGTTCTCTTTGGCTCTGACGGCTGGATCCACTGGCTCCTCTATGACTGGAGGACTACAAATATAAAAACAGTTTCTAATTCTTCTAATATCTTAATTTTATACATTTATGGAATTTGTACTTAGAATGTGTTTTTGTCTCTTGTTGTCTATTATAGTTAATTCATTGATCTGATTCCATTTCATCGTGCTCTCCTACCTCTCAGGAGGCATCTCTTTTTCTTCTACCGGTGTCGTCGGCCTGCTTTCTTTGAAACGCTCATCTGTATCCCCCTCTGGTAGCTCCTCTTCTATTTGAGCAGGAGGTGTTGGGGCCGCTTTCTCCAGCTCCATTTCCTCCTCCAACCATGGCTCCTCCTCTAGGTAGAGATCCTGTTCCTCGGGTAGTTCTGACTGGGTGGTAGCAGGACCATTTGGTTGGGATTGAGGCTGCCCAGAGGATGGGGTCTGTTGGGAGGGAGGGCCCAGAGAAGCACTGGAGGGCTGGGAAGCTGAGTTAGCCATGGTGGCTGGGTGGGATGTAGGCACAGAGCTAGCTGCAGGAGGCTGCTGTTGCTGAGAAATGGCTGAGGCTGGAGGGTGAGACTGGGCAGGCTGAGCTGCGGGAACAGAAGACAAGAAAGTAGAGGCCAAACCGGTGACTGCAGCTGTTAATGGTTTGGCCATTGAGAAGAAGGAAGTGGCAGAGGGGGCTGCCTGAGGCTGAGGCTGTGTTTGGGGCAGGGGCTGTTTAGGAGGTTGGGCTGTCAGCTGAGCAGAAGAGGGCTGTGCTGATGGGGCCATGCCAGGAGGATTAGACTGGTTGGGTGTTTGGTTAGGGGGTTGAGGAGTGGGCTGCTGTTGATGTAAAGAGGGTTGTTTTTCGAGAGGAGGTCTGGAGCCAGGTACATCCAAAGTTGTGGGAGCTGTTGATGTTGGGGTGGGGGTGAAAGGAGGCTCCAAGTCCTCACTGAGTGTCCCATCCAAATTGTACAAATCCTCATCATCATACATGATCTCCTCATCCTCATAGAGGCCTCCATCTTCTCCCTCATACAATCCTCCGTCTTCCTCCTCATAGAGAGCTGCCTCCTCTCCTCCGTCTTTGCTGTAGCCGCCCTCATCACTATACTGCCCCTGGGTCTCATCGGGATCCCAGTCTGGAGAGCCTTTGCTGTAGCTCACAGACGAGTGGCAGGAGTGGTAGGAGTCATTCTCGTCGTAAGGGTCCCTTTCTCCATACTCGCCTGTGTAGTCCTCCTCGCTCAGTTGACTGCTGCAACGACTTAGCTCTGCAGATGAGGCGTAGCTCCCTGAGGGGCTGAAGGGAGGAGAAGAGAGGAGAAAAGTAACAGGAGAGTGATTACTAGAGTTTCTAAGAGGGAAGCAGCTTTGCTATGAACACAGAGTCAATTTTATTCAGGTTAGTGCTGAATATAGTTTTTCTTGTACATATATAAAATTATGACCCGTAATCTCAAAAAATGTCTACATACTGCTTTGTTAATGCAGCTTACAGTCTGTACACACTACACTCTATTGGGAAGCCCTTCTAAAAAAGTCTTCTATATGTCTTGGGGTGGCCAGGAACCATGCTGATGGCTAATCGATGAAAAGCACCAGGGATACAAGAGTACCAGACAAGCAGAGAGAAATAGAGCAGAACAGAAAGGTGAGAGGCCTCCAAAAAGCTGACAAAAGAAAAAAAGCATCAGCATCCAGAAATGTAGCAAACAGAGAAAACGTATTTATACTCCTTGATGAATGGGGCTATTTAGAAAAAAAAAAAAGAGGCACAGAGTGGAAGGAGGATGGATGGTAGGAGAGGAAGATAGTGAAGACAGGAAGGAAGGGAGTGGTAAGTGCAGAGACAAATAGAAGAGAGCAGGGATGACGAGAGTCTCGAGAGCTGAGAGGAGGAGCTGAAGAAGAATGGGAAGGGATGTGTGTGTGTGTGTGTGTGTGTGTGTGTGTGTGTGTGTGTGTGTGTTTGTGTTTGTGTGTGTGTGTGGGGGGGGGGGCTGTCCAATACACTCAGAAAAGCAGCTAATCTTATGTGCAGTATTGACCATTAGATTGCCTGTTGAATTATTCATAAAGCGAGAGGTAAGGGATGTATAGTTGCATTCCCCCTCTGTGAGAGATATGTCAATAACAGCTGAGAAATGTAGCTGCATTGTAAACAACTTTGAAAGAGAAATAATGTTTGGTCTGAGCAACCCATGAAGGACGCAAAGCATGAGAGAATTTCACTGACTGCTCACATTCACTCATAGGCTTTTCTCCACTCGTGACATTTTTTGACATATCACCGTAGGAAGAGCACATGTGCTCAATAAAACACTGTCAGCTCAATTCCATTGAGGATCTTGGTCTTGCCAAACTTTTACATCAACATGTCCTCTATTTGAACAATAGAGAGAAAATGTTTATTGAATTGGTAACATTTTAGAGTTTCTCACTATGGCAAGAGAAAATACCATGATGAATGTATTAGTCAATTAAGAGAAAATGAAATGACTTCCAAAATGATATCGACACAATCAGTTCATGTAATGAATAACAACAGCCACTGGGGCTAAAAGTGGCAATGCAGCCAGATGGCAAATCATTGCCAGTGCCACACAACCGTATCACAAGTAGACTCAAAACTGACACACTCACATTAGGGACCATAATCTGGATCAGTGGGCCGGGACCCACCAGTCACGGAGTAAGGTGGTGGGTTCTGAGGCGAGATGAGTTGAGAACCACTGATCGAGATCATTCCATAAGCTTGCTGCCATACAAGACTATGCTGGTATATGGTGCATTTATGTGCTAATGAATTTGAATTAGTTTTAGTTGTAAATGGTACATGAGCTAATCTCTCTTTTATTAGGTACACAGACCCTCTCTAAGTAATGTCTTAACTTTAACTTCTCCCAGCAGAAATGTAAAGAACTTCTGTTAGAAATCTTTATGCAGAATAGTAATTTAAATGGTAAATGGACTTGAGCTTGTATAGCGCTTTTCTAATCTTCCGACTACTCAAAGCGCTTTTACACCTACCCATCACACCTACCCATTCACACCCATTCACACTGATGGGCTGGATATGTAGCCCATCCAGTATCTATACATTCACGCCACATTCATACGCCCCAGACGCAGCAGGGGGAGCAATTTGGGGTTAAGTGTCTTGCCCAAGGACACATCGGACATGTTGCTCGCAGGAGCTGGGGATCGAACCCTCAACCTTACGATTGAGGGGCGACGACTCTACCAACTGAGCCACAGCTCAGTGTTGGTTGAGAAAAAAAAGAAATCTGAATTCCCCTTGTACATTGCAATTGTAATACCAAACAATTAATCCATATATTAGAAAAGAGAATCGATGATGAAAACAATGATAACTTCAGTCCTGATTACATTTAGCCAGCACACACCTGACAGTCCTCTGTGGGGGGTAATCAAGGTCCTGGCTGTTACCAGTGCGTGGGTAAGAGTAACTTCTGGAGTTGCGATGCTGGTGGCTGATTGGATACTGATGGACAGAGGCGTTGGGCTGAGATGTGCTGTAGAAGGGAGGGGGGTTGCTGTTACTGGTTTCGCTTCGGTAGTCGCTGTCTCTGTCATCCACTGCACTGTCAGGATCTTCATCTGCAAAGAGGCAAGAGAAGGAATGCGTCGGTTGAAGGAGAAAGGAAAAAGTTCAACATTTTTATAAAAAATAAAGGCCAGAAAAAGAGCATGATGAAAGTATTCGTCCCAAGAGGAAACTTGTCATGTTGCACAGAGATGTGAGGCTTAATCAGTTCTGAGTCAATCTCTCAGTATCAGGGTAATTGTAGATGATATAAGAGAGGGGGCAGTATTTAACTTCTGAACCCCATCATCGCCCTACAGGTCATTTAGAGTGCATTCATACATGAAGCACATTGCGAACATTATCAACAGCTTCTTCATCTGTCTTATCATTATCACCGAGCATAAATTTGTTCCTGCTCATTAAAGCTGATGCTTAATTTTTTTGTGGTGTCCATAGATCAGAGATTAACATCCAAGAGGGAAATGAAGAGAGACTTCAACACTGCGAAATCAGTCAAACGTGAAACCAGCATGTATTAATCATTTATCTCCATCTATCGTCGTCTCTCGCACTCTGACGAAGGCGGCGACTGCACCGCTTACACCTCCATCTTCATCGGTCTAGGCGTGAAAACACTAATTAAAGGTCTCAAACTTTGTTTCTCACTTCAACCATCCAGTCTCGCTCTCTCCCCCTCTCCCACTTCATTGGCTTAACATCTATCTATCCCCCCTAACGCTTTCCTTCTCTCTGAGTGAACAGAGATGAGATGAATTGCTGCAGTTGTGTGGGTGAGTCTGACAGACACTTATATAAGACCATCTGCTAATCACAGCAGGAGAGAAAGAGAGACTAAGAGGGAGAGAGACAGAAAGAGAACATTCTTTTAGTTACTCTTTCCTGTACATATATATTATAAGTAAGTATACATAAAGTATTAAAGTGAAATCTTGAATTATTTTTGACATATTTATTTCTTCTTATTTGGACATTATTGTTTTACTGTCATCCAGTAAGCACCACAAATGGAATAAAGTAAATTAAAAACGTTTAACAGTAAGACCAAAACTAGCTGCTAGAAGAAAGGGAAACATTTGAACTGGGCCTTTAAACTTTTTTTCATTCCCACTAAATTTCTTGTCTTTATTCTGATAATTGTTCTGCACTAAAACACCAAGTCAAACTTGTTGTAGGTGTACATTTACTTGGCAATAACAAATGATTTTGATTCTGATTTAAGGGTGCTTAAAGGACAAAATGAAGACTCTCATATTCTCAATTAATAAAGAACACGGCATTACAATGAACAAGGATGTCTGTGAAACTATGCTGTTCATGTAATATGCATTTTAGCAGTGCAGCTGAAAGTCAGCACTTCCCTCCAGACTTTTTTTTGTGGTGGACTGCAGACTGCTAAAAAGAATTTAACCACCCAGACACTTCTGTACAGTGTGCACTGTATATACACTTACTTTGTTGGTCTCCCCAAAGACTCCAGTTACCTGCAATAAAACAGAAATGTGTCAGTATTAATAACTAATCATATTGGTGTCCAAACATAAACATGTATTTGCGCCTTCAAGGCTACAAAGTTCCCACATGGAGCTAATAGAAAGAGAGGATAGAGAGTGGTGAGACTCAAAGTCCTTCAAGCGGCCTCAGAGAGCTGGCTCAGCAGGCTCGGCAGACTGGACCAATAGTTGAAGAGCAACAACATCCTGGAGGAGCTAAACCTCCCGACATCTAATACCTCTATTGATCCTTTACAGTGGAGTGATTCAGATCCCTTTACCTCGCCGACACACAACAACTCATGTGTGGTTACACACATTATGCACATGCTGAGCTTCAGCAATCTAATTACGTTTCAACAGCATTATAATTCTCTAGTTCAGCAAAATCAAATGTACAAACAGCTCGGTCACTTACAGCACTGGGTTCCTGGTGCACGGAGAGGGCGTTCTTGCTCCTCCTGGTATGAATACTGGAATCAAACAAATAAATACACTTTAATTACACTTACAAATCTCAACTTGTATGCAGGAAGCAGAGAAAATGTAAAGCGTGATTTTAACTTTAAAGCGTACATAGTCTCCAACAATCAATCATGTTGGCATGTTCTTAAAATGTGAAAATGTGATGGGGTATAAATCAAACGTGGTGATAACTTACATCTTGGTCCCTCATGGCGTTGAGCTGCTCCAGTTTTTTGGCCCAGTACCGTGCCTCATCCTCAGGGATATCTGATACATGAGGTAGACAAACACAGGTGAAAAATACCATCCTAAAGGAGCATCTCCTACAACGTACGTAGTCTGTTCAAATATTTGATTTCAAACTCTTCAAAGGAGGATGAAGTAAGCTCCAATTTTCCTATATTTAATCTAGATTGTGCACAGACTTGCAGCTACTTTTTGACCTGATCAAAGACATTGACTTTGAAAACCTGTATTTTCACTGAGAGCCTCAAAGCTAAAAAAGACAAAAAAAACCTATAAATAGGTCTACTCCACCAACCGAGGAATCAGGTGACAGTATCGACTAGAGGAAGGGGAAACTATGGAATTAACACCCAATCAATGCTAAGAAAAATCTTGATCACTGAGAAGGAAAGGATGCAACGTTCCTCCTGGCACACATTGAGCCTGGAGTACATATCACAGAAACTAGGTCAGGTTGACTGATCAGTAGGAGAGATTATTGGTGTTCATATATCACTGTTTGCTGTGAAAACACACAGACAGACATTATTTGTTTAAGTCATCTGTGCCGTCCCTTGAGGGTTGATGATGTCCTATCTTCAATTTGTTTTCATCGGAAAATCTGTCTCATCTTTTGACAGTTCCTGATTCCACTGTGAATATTGATTTCTCACCAAGAGGCAGTTCGAAGCGCGTGTCGAGCAGCACCAGGTGGAGAGTGGGGTCTTTGGTGCCACAGATCTCATTATCAGTCATGATGACCTGAGAGTCCAGTGTGAGCCACTCGCCTGGACCTTCCTATGTTAAAAAAAAAACAAAAAAAAACAAACAAACACATCAACCAAAAGAGAACAAGGTCAACTCGGAGAGAGTTAGTCCCTTGAACTGAGTACAGCATGTTCTGCCACAGTATCTGTCTCAAGTGGCAGTGGTGGTTAGTGGCCAACCTCATTAGACTGGCGAATGCTCCGGAGGGGGATCCACACTGTGCCGACCATGGTGTCCCAGATTAACCCTTTGTTCCACACCTCTACTGTCAGACCCAGGTCCAAGCGGTTAATTTCACTGGATAGAGAGAGACAAAGAGAAACATTGGTTACAAATGAGGACACAGATTAGGTGACTTAAAAGTGACAAATACATTCAAACACTGCTGTGGACACTGACATAACTATTATACAGTGTAAATAATTAAGGAATATTACTTTCTCACCTATTTCCCTTTATTCTTTCCTGCTTTACTAGAGCTTGCCTGATATATCCATCAACTGATATTATCAGACAAACACGATCACAGATAACTCTGTTTTAGCATATATGTTTCAGGATATGCACTCATATAAACACTTAATGCAACATATAATGCAATACAAAATGTTATTAAGAATCAGAGTCAACATGTATATCAACAAGAAGACTCTATAGTACCATAGATTTCAGCACTGTCAGCAGCACATGTAAGAGCTGAGCGGACTGGGCTGTACAAGAGCAGACATTTAATGAGTTCTTCATTGCCTTGTCAGATGTCTGACAGTCACACCACGAAGAAGAGGCCTTCACAATGATAGTTTGTTTGGATGATAAAATTTAAAAAAAACAACAACAGTTTAATCATCCAATATTTTCTCTAATTCAAATGTATCTTGTGAACCTTTGGATGGCTTGCTATGTTCAGGAATAATGGACTCAATGTATAAAGTAGTTGAAAGTGCGTCTACTTCTGTCAGCCACAACAGTTAAATGACACTTCAATAATTATCTTTCATTCACAAGAGCCGTGTTTGTTCGTTTTAGTTAAGTTGATTTGTTGAAGTCAAGTGAGGCATCTGAGTACTTCTCCTGTTTAAAGATTGATGCTAAACACACACTGACACTCGAACACACACAGGATGCACAGTAACTACTGGTGGGCTTCACCATGACAAATATAAAACACCTCTTTGTGGGAGTGAGCCTGAGAGAATGTCCCATAAAACATTTACAGGGAGCAGGACAGGGAGGAAAGAGAGAGAGGGAGGGAGGGAGTGGGAGGTAGAGCGAGGTGAAGAGTGTGATGAAGGCAGTGGAGGAGGTGATTGTATCGCATGCCTGGAGGGACAAAGTGGGAACTTTAATTAAGAAATAGGGGGACTGGATTTCCCGTCTCAGTGGTGACTCCTTTTAGGAAACGTGATGTTTGATTCATGACTGAGGGGCGCAGTCATTTAAAGACCATTTGAAAGAGGGGGTGAGGCTCTCACTGCAGCCCAAACATTACATAACAGGGCTTCAGTGATGCAACCCCGGTACAATGCTCAACGCCTCCGAACATCATACAGATGCAGAAGACTCCGCAGTCAGCTCGCCTGCTGCATCCCACATGCAAAACGATTCCCAGCATTAATCGGCCAAATGCTGCCACACAGTCAATACCACGCTGGATCTCACTGCATGAGAAATACCCAGCGTTGTGTAATATTTCAATGAATGTTCTATCGAAACACCAGCTTAAACAAACTCATTTAAAAAACGAGAAATGCTGCTGAATATGCCTATACAGTAGAAATGGGAGAAAAGGAATGTATATGGGGTACGTTGGGGAAAAGTAAGAGATAGGATGAGAGGAGAAGGGAGGGTGGAGCAGATGAAGATCAAGGATCTGCGTTTAGAGGAAGAGAGGGAGGAGAGGGAAGAGGGGCTGAGCGAGTGCTGAGGTTGAAGGGGAGGATGACAAGTGTTGGAACATCAGGGGAGGGCAGATGAAAAAGAGCATTAACTGGAGCTGGAGGTGTGGATGCGGATGTGGAAAGGAAGAGCTCTGTGAAACAACGCAAGGATGAAGGGTACTTTGAGATGGAGGAGTGTAAAAGAAATGAAGCAAAAAAAAAAAGAAAGGCTGATAGAAAAGCAAGAGGAGAACAAAGAGGTACTCAGCTGAAGCCAAGAGACGATAGGAAAGGAGCAAGGGAGCAGGAGACACAGAAAGTAGCAGAGACAGAGAGAGTTTTGTGTGAGGATGATGAAGGACTCACAACATGAAGTCTTGCTCCCAGCTGGGCAAGTTGCCCCTGACAGCAATGGTTGTGCTCTTCACATTTTGTACCTTTAGGGTCACATAAGTGTTGAACTTCTCTGTTAAAAAAAAGGGGGGAGACAAGTGTTACAATAAAAAAAAGAACATCTGCAGAGAAATGAAATGCAGTCGCTATGACACATGGTGATATTCTGCAGAACGACAAACTTCAGATCCAATCATCTCTATTTGTGGCTGCAGCATGTTATGTGTCCGCACAGACTGCTTATACATTTTTGTCACATAACAGCAAGTCTCTCCTCCCCGTGTGATCGACCTCTTTATATTTCCAGGATTCACGGTCTTACCTTGGGGTCCATCCAGCTTGGCTTTCTTCACTGTGGAAACACAGAGGGACAAAGTCACACACGGGAACACCATCTGTTTGCTTTTCCAAAAGCTTAAGCATTCAAAACAGTATGCGTGTGTGTTACATTAAAACAGTGTGTGAAATTTGAATATAATTAAGAGAATACCTGAAAAAAAACAAGACTGACTCAGAATTGATTACATCTGAGATGTGTTTCTTTTAACTACTATCGGGCACGTTATAAACAATGCACATCTAACATACTAAATGACAGTTTGCACAAATCACTGAGTTTGCACTTATAAAGCTGATTTGTAGTTATTGCTCGGCATATTTGGCCATAAGGTTCAGACATGTTGGCACTGAGTGGAGCGGCAAAATACAGAAACACACAGCGCTGTAAACGACAGCTCTCCCATTGTGCTTCATCAGTGTGGGACACAAAAACAGAAAGATGACAACTAAAAAAAAAAAGACAAAGTGAGCACATATTTTTAAAAAAGAAAACCTATTTCTTTTCATTCTTATGTTCTAATGTTTTTATAAAAACAAATGATTTTTCATTTTTTTAAGACTTTTGTCAAAAAGCACATCAACATGCAACATCCGAGTCATGTGTTAACTTTGTCTTGATTCTGCAGGCATGCAGAGGGAAGTGATGTTGGACTTCTCAGTTAGCAGAGCTCTCTCTCTCTCTGCAGCACTTTCGTACCAGCTTTGACGTAACTCACACATGCATTTTTTAAACTCTACTACCCGCTGCTCTCACATGCTCTCGCATAACCACAGCTCACTGCAGGTTTTTCCACACCATACAGCACTAACATGTGTTTTAATAAAGAGCAGGCTCAATGCATTGCTCTGTAAACAACCTGGCAGCTTTATAAGCCTCGGGTGAAAAGGAAAAGACCACAGATTATCGTCTTACCTCATAATAATCTCTAAAAAACATTCACTTGAAGAAAAGTGGATTTAAAATGTCCCTGAGTTGATAAGACACTACGCTCAGTGGATTTCTTCTTATTTTTGCTAAATATTTCTTTGATGCAACACATATAAACTGAGGCTAAAGAAGCGAGTAGTGCAAGCACACACACACACAACACGAGTCTCACATGTACCAATAAGAACACACTTCAGCAGCCTTTATGTCGCACAAAAACACACAAACTTCTGCCCCAGCATGGCATCTATTCTGACATCCTGTAGACTCCCCAAAATAGCTGTAGCTTTAAAAAGACATTCAAAAAAAATCAAAAAACATTTCAACACACTGCAGAAGAAACAGCATTTTATTTTCAGGGGGACTTCAAATAGTTTAGACAGACCACATCAGAGGCTGCTTTTTGCTGTGTTTTAGTGCCAACATTAAAAACAGCCCTGGAACTATATCAGCACAGGAGGAGGATCAATAAAAAATGAATTGGATTTTTCGACAGTGGAAAGCTGAAGCTTAATAATAGCACACAATCATAGATCTCTCTGACAGAGTGAGTTACAGTCCACATGTCCTTCAAACACTATTTTTTGTCACAATTGTATGGATCTTAGCAGACAGGACAACACACATACAAATGTGGTTCATGTAAGTGCCATAACTCACATATGTTACGCCTGTGAGGGGCTGCAACATTATCAACCAGCTGGAATGTAGGTTATAGGTGACGATAAGCCTGGATTCAGAAAACAAGGTCGACGATATAAATATCTACTGCAATCTTATTTTAAAGGACGTAAAAATCAAAGGGTTTTTTTTCCCATTCCTTAATTAGGGGATGCACAGTCTTGTAAGGGCCAAGAGTAAATTCTGTGCAACTTTTTTTTTTTTTTTTTTGCAAAGACTACTGACACAGCAGACTCTGACTTATGGGAATTAATCGGATTGCCAAGAAAACAGAAACTCGACAGGGAGTCAAGCAAACCCCTCAACTTGAACTGTCAGGGAATGCAAAAGAGGCAGTGAGGGAGCTGAGCTCTGCCATCAAGTGACAAAATTGTGGGCTGACACAATTGAGACAGACAGTGTCTTATCCTGAAGGATCCACGTGCAGATCCGCAGTAAAGTCCTCACAACTGCTGACGGAGACTTCACACTTCCAGATTAATGTCCCAATTAAGATGGCGAAAACTGGTCTTAAAAGTATGAGGTGGAGCATCTGCAGGAAAAGAAGCCAGGTTTTTTAAAGCTGTGTCTGGATTCTGCTTTGTCTGCAGATGCTCCAAAGAAATGCTGCCTATTCAAGAGAGCACAAAGTACTGTGGAGGCCAGAAATAGCCCCAGTCAGGTAAGCATGAATGATGTAACAGGAACAGAAAGAGGGCTCTCTGCCAAGTCTCGTAGTCTACGACACTGACAGACGCAGCCAATGTTTATGAATGAATGACACACAGGGTCTTAATGACACCAGGGAGTGACTCAATGCAGAGGGACGGTCAGGTGATGGACCTGAAGGGACCAGTCAAGGTTAGGCAGCATCCTTAATGGGCCAAACGTATGAAAGGTGACTTTGACTTTACGGTCCCTTTAAACTGCACATCATTTAACCTACTATAGTACATACATCTAAAGCTTGGACAAACTTTGATGTACTCGTTTACTGACTATTCTTTGATCACTTCGCTATTCGATTGATTTATTTATTGACAGAAAATCATCTGTTAATGTTATAGACTGTTCATTTCCAAAAAGAATAGCCAGATTAAGATATTTTCCACTCTAATACTTTGTCTACTAGTTCTGATTTGTCTTTGGTTGTGGACCCTACAAGCAATGTATGAACTCAACCTATCTGCCAGTTATTTTCCTATGAATCAATCACTGAGAAAAACACACAAATCTCAAGAGACCAATGATGTAACTGCAGATGTGTCAAGTGAACAGTTCGGAACACAAAGATGTTCAATATGGTCAGAAAAAGAGGGGCAGCTAAATCACAAAACTGAAAAACACAACAATGCGTCAGAAATGACTCACTGAATATGAAACAGGTATAGGCCTTCTTTTTTTTCTTTTCTTGGTTATTTCGATTAATTAACTCTGTTTCAGTTCCAAAGATGATGTTTCACTTTACCATTCTCTGAGAGTTTATAGACAATCATCAATAAATTGTACAGTAAACACCATTCGCAGCTCCAACTAGATTACTGATGCCTCCCTTTGAGTCAAGTGAGTACAAATTAAATCCTTGCAGTAGCCCTGCTGCCAATTTAAATATCTGTCTTTTCACCTAAAGCCAAAAAATGTAGGTCTATACTCGAAAACCATTATTGCGTGTGAAAGGGATCCCCTCGTCTTGGATGTGACGCTGGAAGTGGTGTGACTGTATGAGAAATCACAGCATGATGCTTATTCATCGCATTGATAGGCAACAGTGTCGGCAGCATCAGGTGCTTTCTGGGAGCCTGGGAGGAGGAGGAGGAGGAGGAGGTGACGCATCGCTTCAGGGAAAACGACGATGAGTGACGAGCTGCACCTCGAGTATTCCCTCACGACTACAGCAACGCGGCAGAGAGGAGGCGTCGGGCGGCAAGGCAGCGTCAGCGGCAGGGCTTTTCCTCCTCCTCTGACTGCCCACGCATGAATGAACAGAGTGGAGGATGACACACACACACACACACACACACACACACACACATGCACACACACACTCACGCGAGCGCGCGCACACACACACAAACGCAACAGCATTCACCAAGAAAGGAAACACTGGATCTCCTCCTCCATGTGAACATTTATAGAAAGCTTAAAAGTTACTTTAAAAAACGTGTCATTCAGCAACCCTTCCGTTTAAAATATCCCCACTTTGAAGTTGTTGTGTGTCCTTTCAGATAAGCAGAGGGGTCGCTGTGTGATTTAATGACTGATCAGCACAAACACACTTTTTCCACCGCGCTGATAGCCCGCAGCCTCTGTCACACACACAACTGGTGCAGTTTACACATGAGCAAGTCATACTTTACAAACATCAAACACAGAGGCTTTCATTGCCCTTTTAATCTCTTACCTCCCACACACAGCAGGGACATCTCTGGTAGCGGCGACTGTCCTCTACTGAGTGCTCCGTGATTTGTTTGGTCAGTCTCTCAGTGTCTTGGTAACAAAAAAAAACCTGAAGTCAAACGGTTACCCTAAATGTCCCCGGAAACACACACACCATCTTGTCAGCGCCCGTTTGTTTCTTTGCTGAGCTGTTGCTCCTCAGACTGGACACACAGGAGTGAATTCCTCGTCCTCCAGTTCTCCGTCCGTCCTCCTCTGCATTGACTCAGCTCTCCTCCGCCGCTGCTCCTCCTGCGCGCACAGCCATCTTGTTTCAGCAGCAGCACCCTCCGCGCGAGGACAGCTCCCCTCGCGCCGCGCCGCCCTGACGTCACAACTGATGAGAAGCAGACTGAGGAGGGCTGGACACGGGATGGAGCTAGTCCCTACATTACACCTGTCATTGCCGGTGAAATGCACTCAATGATGGCGAAGAGGAATCCTATTCACTGTTTCGAAAGTTACAAAGCGAAAAAAAACCCTTAATTTTCAACTGGACATTTATATTGTGCATCATAGACTACATTATGCTATGTATGTTTAGATTGGACTTGACATGTTTGTATCTGTTCTTAACGTATTTTATGTAGGCTATGTTCTTTCTCTGTCCCTTATATGAACAAACAAACAAACAAACAAACAAAAACATGGATTTAGCGAACAGTCTTAGTAAAGGTTGATTTGTTTCTCTAATTTCTATAAGGCTCCTGGTGTAATCGATAAACTCAAAGAAGCCTAGTTCTATTGTTGCTACACAATTATTGTTCATTATTGTTCTCAGGCCATGTATGGCCATGATAATAATAATTTAATAAAAAACCGTGCAAACCAAAAGCCTAAAACATTTGAGACCCATTCTTTATACATTGACTTATACATTTAAAATAATCTTTGATAAAGGACTAATGCAGAAGTGGTTTTATTTTTTTCATTTATTGTTTTAATCCTTTTCCTTTGACTCTTGAACTAACATACTGGGAAGCCTCATGTAAAATTGTTTTCTGTTCAGTTTTACTGACTTGTTCACAGGAAAGTTTCCAGTGAAGTTAACACACCTGATAGTACTACCACAGTTTTGTCAAGTTAAATATGATAAAAAAGTAATAAATAATTTTTAAAAAGTGTTGTTCAAGCTTTGTTTCCTTAATGTCAGTCATTGAGAAAAGTAGGTTATGTTAAATATAATTTATGTTGCTTGTTGTATTTATGTATGTTTGTTGTTGTTTGATTGAGAGCACCTTGTAGTGAGCTACCATTGATAAACGCCAGAGGGCAGCAAAGGCAGCTATGACTGTGACACTACCAGAAATACACTAAGCAATGAAATTCCTTGTTTACGCCTACGATAAGTTCAAGATGGCTGCTGGGGACAACAGCGGCAGGCCTCCCTGCCTTAACTTCTCCGGTCCGGGTCCTTTGGGAAACAGCCAGCCCAGCAACAGCGTTTTCTCCATTCCGGCAACTAACGGCGGAGCGGTCGGGGCGGCCGGGGGAGCACAGGGAGCTGCGAGGCGCCCCAACCCGCAGCTCGGGCCTGGCGGAGGAGACAGCAACGGCGTCGCTGCCGGAGCTCAGCCGACTGCGCAGAACTCCCTGCAGCAGTCCGCTGCGGCAGGTGTTGCGGCAGCCGGAGCCATGGCCACCCCGGCGTCCAACATGGCAAGTACCGCAGCGTCAAACGCGCCCCAGGGGGCAGCACCCACCGCCACTCCGGCAGCTGCGTCCGTGCTCGTGTACCGAGAGCCGGTGTACAACTGGCAGGCGACGAAGAGTACAGTGAAGGAGAGATTCGCTTTCCTGTTTAACAACGAGGTGCTCAGTGACGTTCATTTTTTAGTGGGCAAAGGAATGGGGGTTCAGAGGATACCTGCACACAGGTAAGAGGATGAACTATAACAGCCTTCAAAACTTTAACTCGCTCACTCAGACTCTGCAAAGCAAACACGGTAACCTCCCGCTTGTTGTCGACATTGTCAGGTTTGTTCTGGCTGTGGGGAGCGCTGTGTTTGATGCCATGTTTAACGGAGGTATGGCGACGACCTCGACAGAAATTGAGCTTCCTGATGTGGAACCAGCTGCGTTTCTGGCCCTCCTGAAGTGAGTTTTGTTTGACATCCTGACACAACGCGTGTCAATTATACTCTGAAATTGAGTTTGTATTCTTCTTCTTTCAGCCTGTTATGCACATTATGCACAGTTTTTTGTTGTTGTCATGCACAACCTCATGAATTGTGAGCCACTGTTAAAAGGTAATGTGTTACATTAACTTGTGGTCCTCTTGCAGGTTTCTCTACTCTGATGAGGTCCAGATTGGTCCCGAGACAGTGATGACTACACTATACACAGCCAAAAAGTATGCAGTGCCAGCCCTGGAGGCTCACTGTGTGGAGTTTCTAAAGAAGAACCTGAGAGCAGACAATGCCTTTATGCTGCTCACACAGGTCAGTCTTCCAACAACTATGAGTTCCTGTTTGCCGTTCAAGTCTGATTTTTAATGATTCCATCCATATGGTCAAAAACTGCAGCACTAATTTTTTTGCCCAAATACTCAAAATGCTTATTGTCCCAATAAACATGTCGGTTTACAAAAGAGTTTATGACACTGGTGCAGCTACAATAGCAGATAATTGGTTTCGATTACCAAAGCAATATTTATAGGATAGCTGATTTGAGATATCGTAAAACATATTTTTAATCTCATCAAAATAAGGTCAATGTTATTTAATGCTACTTGCCTTCGAAACTCAAGCAGCCAAATAAGACTTTACTAAATAAACATGTCTAAAATGGTAAAACAAAACAAAAAAAAGAAGTTATTTCTTTAGATACTGTTCAATTATCTAATACAGACGTATCATGTTTCGGTGTGCTTAAAAAAAAGTAGTGAGAGCTTTAAGGTTAGTGCGGACATAGAAGAAGTGTGTTTCTGTACAATAGTACTGTTTCATCTTCTCAAACAGAGCTGTGTAGTAAAGATGTGTTCTGTAAACTGTGGTGTGTTTTTGTTTCAGGCCCGTTTGTTTGATGAGCCTCAGCTTGCCAGCCTCTGCCTAGAAAACATTGATAAGAACACCGGAGATGCTCTCGCTGCTGAAGGCTTTACAGACATAGATCCAGGTAATGTTGCTCCGTGAATGTTGATATATTGCTTCATGCTGTTATTTAGGATACTGGTATAACTGAACATTGCTTTCTCCTCTCCCTTGTCTCTCTTAGATACGCTGGTTGCTGTGTTGGAGAGAGATACTCTTGGGGTGAGGGAGGTGCGTTTGTTTGGTGCTGCGGTGCGTTGGGCAGAGGCAGAGGCCCACAGACAGCAGCTGCAGCCCACGCCTGAAAACAAGCGCAAAGTCCTGGGCAAAGCTCTAACGCTTATCCGCTTCCCTCTCATGACCATAGAGGAGTTTGCTGCAGGTCACAAGAATCCTAATGAAACAATCACTGTAGTTTACTTACGCAGCATATTTTTGAAGGCATTCCATGTTTCAGATCCTTGTCGCTGACTCAGTCTCTTGTCCTTGTCCCCTCAGGTCCGGCCCAGTCCAGTATTCTGACTGACAGAGAGGTGGTGAGTCTCTTCCTCCACTTCACAGTAAACCCAAAGCCTCGTGTAGAATTCATTGACCGGCCCCGCTGCTGCCTCCGCGGGAAGGAGTGCAGTATCACCCGTTTTGGTCAGGTAGAGAGCCGCTGGGGTTACAGCGGGACAAGTGACCGCATACGGTGAGTGACGAGCAGACGTTTTAAAGATCTATTTGCCACTTCTTTCTCTTTCTTCTCTTTTTTTAAAGATACATTTTACTGTTAATGAAATGTCCTGGCATGCACACTCATTTTTAATCTGTGTGGAATAAACTAAAAAACATAAAGTCCACTTCCAGAGTCTCAGCTTGGTATGAAAAAGTAAATCAAGAGCAATTATTTTAATATTTACACATTTCTCTTCTTGTCTCTCATTTAAACTGAGACACATGTATTACGCCCGTCTGTAAGAACGGATAACGAAGCATTGAGTTTGACCATATCAGTGTTGTCATCTTTAATATGAGCCAGTGGCTTGTTTTTTGTTAGAACACACATTTAAGAGGCCCATAAAATAATCCGTTGCCCTTCATCAAAGACCAACACACTGATCATCAAAGATGTGGTTGGCTACAATATGTTAAAAGCCTACATGGATTATGTAGTCATAGAGTGCTTCTATTTGTAGTCCTGAAACAAAGCATATTCTGAACAAAAAGCTGATCTGACTTTTACAGTGGATTTGGATTAATGTAGAAATTAGACTCTGTGGCATGCAAACCTTTGTGATACTCTACATTATTTTGGCAACAGAATCCCCAGAAATCAACACCGCTTTAATGATTTTGGAAGTTTGAACTCAATCCCCACAAAATAAAGAAATCTACATCACGCTAGAGAAACAACTCTACGGTCATGTGACCTTCATATTATCGACACAAAGCTTCTTTTGCTCCTTCTTTGCCCTACAACCATGTTAGTCTCTCTTAGCCAACTAACAAAAATCAGTATTAAGACACATGATCACAAGTTGGGATTTACTGTTGTAGAACAAAAGTGGAACTCTCTAAAGTCTGTGGTGACTGCAGACCTCAGATCAGGATCTAACTAATAAAAAAAAAACATACTGACTTACTGAAGAATGAAATGTAAATAATGCTAATCAAGTTAAAGCCCCTTCTTGCTGTGAACTATTAATAAATCATTTTCAGGACCAGTTAGAACTAACCCTCTAGCATAACATAGATAAAACAATAAGCAAATAAAAAGAATGAATTCATTCTTTTTTCTGTTTTTTGTGACAAGTGAAAAAGTTTGTTGTGAAAAGAGTTCTGTTTGGTCAGTGGAGCACTACTGAAGAAAACCTGAAACTTGATGCAGTTTACCCTCATAACTTCTCTGTTGTTGATGAATTCCTGTCCTTTCTTTCCACTCAGGTTCTCAGTGAACAGAAGGATATTTGTGGTGGGCTTCGGTCTCTATGGCTCTATACACGGACCCACAGATTACCAAGTTAACATACAGGTGTGGACCCAGTCTGCTAAGAAGTTTTGTGTTTCACTGTTTTGGAATTGTTGCAAAATGTTTTTTTAAGAATGTAATTATTTTGGATATGTCAAGAATCACTGAAATTCTGACCTGAAACATGATCCCACAAGGTAGGCCGCCCAGGTGTACAGCCACTTAAATCTGTCTGCCAACTTTTTTTGATTTTGATCTTTGTTATTACTTGACTGAATATGGCAGAAATCCCTTACTCTCCACCCCTCAAGTTCATGTTGCAAGAAGCATTAGTTTTCTCTGCAGGTGATCCGAAAAACAATCCGATATCAGCACAAATCATCCATACTTTTATGACTTATGTTGTAGTGTGGAGTGTTAGAAAAGGCTCGATCAAGTGATGTTACTTAAACAGAGAACAACAGTAGGTATGACAAAAACCTTCAACATAATATCTACAGTATTCAACAATTGAATGAAATAAAAAAATAAATAAAAAAAATAAATGAGAAGACCCTAAAAAATAACCTAAATAAATCCAATAAAAACAAATTATACTTTTAAAGTCAGTTGAATGGTCTGCTTATCGGAGCGCTTATATCGGAGATTTAAGATGTAATCTATTAAAATCCGATATTTGTATCGGACCGATATTTGGTATCAATATTAGATCAGGTACTCCTATTGCTGGTGTACTTCTGCACATTAAATTTAACACGTGTTCGATAACAAGCATCCCTACACGAGGCTCATCTGATCTAAATAATAAATCCTGAGTGGAACTTTTTTAAACTTTACAAAACACGTTTTGTCCCCACCCTTCCATTAATCAAAGTAAAACTAAATCAAAGTCACCTTCACGTTTGAATGTTTTTTTTTTCCATTTTATTCAGTGCATTTGTGTTTATAAGCAAAACTGAAGTAAATCCAGTTCTCTCACACAGAGCAGCATTGACTATTTGTATACAGCTTTAGAAATTCTGCAGGACTCACACAGAGCAGGAACTCCATGTTTGTAAATTATATTTCTCCTGCCTTTTTTTGTAATTTGCCAATCACATTCTTGTATTTTGCCTTTGTGTGTCTCTCTCCGCAGATCATTCACACAGACAGTAACACAGTGCTGGGTCAGAATGATACAGGCTTCAGCTGTGACGGGTCGGCCAACACCTTCAGAGTCATGTTCAAAGAACCAGTGGAGATATTACCCAACGTTAACTACACTGCCTGCGCTACACTGAAGGTATGGGACTCCTGAGTTTACATCTTATGATCATTTGTTGG
This sequence comes from Symphodus melops, assembly GCF_947650265.1. Lineage (NCBI taxonomy): Eukaryota > Metazoa > Chordata > Actinopteri > Labriformes > Labridae > Symphodus > Symphodus melops. The sequence continues at coordinate 14,492,294 of NC_136697.1, read as the reverse complement.
TGATGAACCTACAGGTAGGTTTTGAATGTTTTGTCTAAAACTGTAAATTAACAGTGTTACACTTCATCATCTGACAGTCAACGTGTTTGTCACTTTCTTTCATTTTGCTGCCATTAAGTATGATTTAAAGACGTGATTCAATTCTGGAATCAGCTGGATTAACTTTTATAAATATGTTAAAACTGAAATAATTCTTGTAATGAGATACAAAACTACTTTTTCACTATATTTTCAAAAGCTACAGATTTTCATTATAAGTGTTACTGTGCTCAAACAGTGGATTTTAAATATATGAAGTTGAATTAACCTATCCATGGCTCATCGTCATATATTTGTGCAGTTAAAATTTTGATACGAGACCCATGCTACTCTGAGCTGTGTATATTTTCCTGCCTTTTTGCCCTGTGCCATTAACATGCCTATTTATGATCACAGGAGCCACGGCTACAGCAGTAGCAGTCAAAAAAATCTAAATGTATTTATGATTGAAGATAAATAACACAAACAGTCACAGTTAAGAATATTGAATTGCTGCTGAACAACTTGTCTGAAACGTCACTCTGTTACAAGCTCTTGCAGTTAATCAAGCGTCTCTGTCTGTCCTTCAGGGTCCAGACTCTCATTATGGGACGAAGGGGATGCGTAAGGTAACGCACGAGTCATCATCCACTGGCACAAAGACGTGTTTCACTTTCTGTTACGCAGCGGGCAACAACAACGGCACTTCAGTAGAGGACGGACAGATTCCTGAGGTGATCTTCTACACATAGTCGCCCCTCACATACCAGCTATCTTCCATCAAATGTGACGAGAACGTGACACCAGCTCGGGGCCACTCCTCAGCAGCCGTACTGGGGACTTAAACTCTCAGACATTATACTGCTCCCTCCATGTAGTGACCACACTGGAGGTCAGGCAGCCATTAAGCGATGTAGGTCACTACATGGGGTGGAGCTCGTCATTTGAGATGCTCCCTCTCTCTCTTTCTACTGGCTTCCTTTATCCCTTTGTGTCGTATAATGCAAGTCTCTGAATCAGACATGACTGTAAGTGACTCCACAAGGGAAGGAGAGAAGGAGGGAGGAGCTTCTCAGATAATTCCCAGCATCAGTATCGATGCAGTGGATAGCAGCATAAGACTTGACACTGAATTCTAATTAAGCTGTACAATTCCCCTGTTTCTGTACGCCACAGCATCAATGCAAAAGAGAGCTGCATATGTATGAATGTACAGATTATCAGATTTGCCAAGCGAAGCTCCTCATTCCCAGTGAGTAGAGACCAGCATTTCACTCGATTCTTCGTCAGCTGTAAGTCCCATAGACTCAGCACAGCGACTTTACGAACTCTTGCTGAGTTTGAACCATTCTTCATTTTAAGCGTAACAACTTGATAATGGTAAGACATTTCTTCGGGTTTCTACATACAGTACAATCTGTGATATTTTGTGTCCTTGCTTGGTAGTTGCCTATACTCAAGATACCTTGCACTTCTCAGCCTTGCATATGTTCTTTCGCTGTTCTATGGATGCACACTAACTCTTCAGATATGTTTCCTTCTAGCGTTGTTTTAAAGAGTGTGGGCAGAGGGGCTCTCCCTCTTGGTCAGAGGGTTGTATATTAAAGTGGCATTTATTAACATTATATGTAACTTGAAATAACTATTGATTAAAGAGTGAGGAAAAAGTACATGGTGCTTGTTTTTTGGAGAGAAAAAAAACCCAGGAATAAGGTAAATTTAGTTTATTAAGACTAAAAACAGGTCAATGGACAGGGTTGGAATGATTGATGTACAAGGCTATGAAAAAATGCAGATGATGGGGAAATAAATGAAATGGGTGATTAAAAAGTTAGAATTGTAATTTATTATTATCAGGCTTGAAGTATCAAAGCTTCCAGTGCTGCTTTTTTTATAATAAGAAATCTGTTTTTTTGTATGACATTTTGATTATTTTATATCCAACTACAAATAAATTAGTTTTCCCCGTCTAAAGAACTGAAACTAAACATTTTATTCAGGAATATTTGGTTTCTAATTGTTCTGCCTTCCTTCCTAGTATTTAAAAAAAAAAATCCCTGTAAAACTGATTTAGGGCTTATGCATGTGTGCAGAGTAAAGCACCTGAATATTACCGTTATGTTTTAGAGCTGTGGGCAGATAGATGTCGATATCCTTGATGAAAAAGGTATTGTTTTCCCTATCCTGTGTAAAGCTAAGCTAATGAGCTCCTGGCTGTAGCGGTAGTCTGTTCTACTCTAACTCACAAGTGAATAGTGAAAGAGGTGTCATGGTAAGCTGAATGCCTTTATTAATTATATTCATATTAATTTATTCATTGACAAAAAAAGGACCAGTCCAGGGAGTTTGACCTCTGTAACACTTTTATTGTGATTTCCATGGTTTAACCTGTCCATGATCCCTTTACATGTGCATTATTGCAGCAGTATCACAGTGCAATGTACAGGCCCATCCTTGCAGATGAGTGGGAGGAGAGGGGGATTATGTGGAGGAATAGAAGAAACAAGGAAAACTTTGATTTAATTGCTCCCCAAAACCCTCACCCTAGGCACTTGGTGTTCTGTAGCTGTGAAATGAAAAAGCATTGTTGCTTCCACTAGCTAACAACAAAGGGTTCAGCTTTGTTTCTGCTCCTGACTCAAAGTCAAAACAATTTGTGCAATGTAACTTTATTAAAGTGCCCACGGGGAAGGGTTTGGAGATTCATTTGGTATTTAATAATCCGGGTCAGTTTTTTTTTTACAATTTGTCCAAATAGTTGTCAAGGGCAGGAATGCCCTCTTTCAGACCTTTACGTTTCCGAATTTCAGCGACGATGGTGAAGGGTCTGCTGGTGGGGTCGTTGGGGTCTCCCGGGAGGATCTGCCAATGATCAAACACACACTGGGGGAAGGCCTGGCCTCCAGTGTTACTACGCAGGTCAGCTGTGAACCCTAGAGGCAAGGAAAGATTTAAAAAAAAAAATTTGAAGATCTATCCCTCTTTGACTCTGATCCATTTTCTTCATCAGAAGAAATGTAAAGAACTCAAACTCACCAAAGGACTCGTTGACGGGGAGGAAGGCTTTCACCACAAACATGGGAGTGCCTATCACTTGGTGCTCCTCAAACACGTGACCCCGCTTCCTGTTCAGCACACCATAGATCCCACCGACTACCTGCTCTGGGCACTGCACCGACAAGAAGCACAACAGACATATAATGAACTGGTATCGGACATTTCATACGAAACATAGATCTGGAATAGCTTCACTTTCGTTTTGACACTTTGTTTTGGAGGTAAAAGGCCTCCTTACGCACCTGTATTTCCACCAGGTAAACGGGCTCCATGAGTCGAGGTTGAGCGGTGAGCTGGCAGGCGTACAAGACTCTACGGGCTGTTGGGATAATCTGTCCTCCACCACGATGGATGGCGTCAGTGTGCAGGGTAACATCATGAATATCGAAGCGAACAGCACGCATATTCTCCTCACATAGAGCCCCCTGCAGGATGAAGATTGGAACTGATGAGAATATTCCCAGGAGAGTACAAGTACCATTTATTTAAAAAAAAAAAAACTCAGTTAAACTCAATTAAAACTCAGCACTTTCTGTCAACTTTAACTGCCACCCACCTCCTTGGTCGCCCACTGGAAACCAGCAACCACACTGTCCTTGATCTCATTGAGGTACTGAACCCCCTTCGTCACATCAATCAGCAAGTTCGGCCCTGTCCCATCTGGACCGAAGCACCAGATCTTTCTGGCTTCTGTGACCTCCCACTCATATTTGTCGGCGAGGTAACGAGCGCGTGCCTTTAGCTCCTGCCGAGCGGTGACCTCCCCCTTCTCCATGTCTTCAGCCAGGCCGTCGGGGAAAGGGCGGGACTTCATGAAGAGACGATTGTGCTTGTTGGGGGACTTGGACAGACACATCTGGTCTGATTCTTCCATCACTGTCTCTCTGTAAGACACGACTGGGTCTGATTTCTGGAAAGCAGTGAAGGTCAGGGTGGTCAGAATAAAATGTAATAAGCTGATGAAACACGATGCGTCACCTAAGATGGGAAATCTCTGTTTTGCGTGGCTCACCTTCAGTGGAATGCAGGCGTGGTCCTCTTCCAGGTCTTTGAGGCAGATCTCTAGGTGGAGCTCTCCCGCTCCAGCAACGATGTGCTCCCCAGACTCCTCGATGATGCACTGCACCATGGGGTCAGACTTGGCCAGACGCTTCAGACCCTCAACCAGCTTGGGCAGGTCAGCAGGGTTCTTGGCCTCTACAGCGACTCGGACCACAGGACTTACACTGAACTTCATCACCCTCATGTTGTGGGCCTGTGGACACAGACGGCAAGCTAAAGGACTTGTTTTTTGTGTGTTTTTGCTTCTACTAATCAAAAGGCATTTGATCAAAAACCATACACAAGTAAAAAAAATCAAATACACTACTTGTTCATAAGTAGTGATGGTTCCTGTCTTAATCAGGTACTGGTCTACTCCAACAAGACCCACAATGTTTCCACATGGGACATCTTCAATAGGCTCCACATAGCGGCCCATCATCAGAATGGTCCTGGATGGAGGAAAAGAAGGACATGTATATGAGGAAGTTACTAACATTTTTATTTTAACAAAAGGATCACAAGAAATGCATGAAATGCCAACTACTTTTCCTTTCTCTGTTAGGGGGGGGGGGTTCATACAGAAACCTGCTCACCTCTGGATGGGTTTAACGTAAAGATCCTCCTTTTTTCCGGGGGTGTAGTTTGGCCCCATGATGCGCACCTTCAGGCCGGTGGACACACAGCCGGAGAATACTCGGCCAAAAGCATAGAAACGTCCCTTGTCAGTGGTTGGGACCATCTTCGAAATGTACATCATCAAAGGAGCTTTGGGATCGCAGTTTTTAATTCCTGAGAAAAAAACGCAGACACAGTAAGTCATGAGTACAAAATGTACAAATTAAATCTCACAAGTTTTGTGATTTAATTAAAAAACAATTTTCTATCTATCAGAGGGAGAAGTTGATGATGTGAAAATATTCCACTCACCCATGGCTGCCTCGTCGTCTCCCGGCCCTTCATAAAGCAGCTCACAGCGGTATTTCTGTGCAGTGACGGGGGAAGGCAGGTGGATGGTGATCATCTGGAGCAGAGCCTCTCCGGCAGGCAGCCAGCGACGCATTACGGCTTTCAGCAGGGGCTTCCCCTCTTTCTCCTTGTCCTCCGTGTCGAGTTTGACATCCAGCTTCTCAATTAGTTTTGCCGTCTCGTCCTTCTTGAAATTCATGATGGCATCAAACACCTAAGAGGGCAATACGAAAACGCCAAGGTGAAAAGAATTTCATTTCTTTCTTTCTTTATGAACAAATCTGTGTGATCTTTCAAATGTTCTGATGCCATATTTTTTGTTTGTAGAGAAGTTCAACAACACTGGCAGAAGTCAAATCTTAGTATCTAATTGTTATTAAGTTGCATTTTTATTGAGTTATGTGCCAAGTAATTAGAAATAATAAGTCCAGACTCAGTTAACATGTACTTTGGGTTTATGTCTTTTTATAAATTTTTCTTCCTCCATTTACCTTAAAGATGGGATCCAGAACGAGCTGGCAGAAGGTGCGGGGGAATTTCTGTCCATCAGGACCGTTAGCAGACTTGCTGAATTTGCCAGCACTTGGGTCAAAGTATCTGAGTATGAATATAACACAAGATCATGACTATTAATTTGTCGACACTGAGCTCGAAGTCCTGAGTTGATTATGTAAAAGATTAAAATGAAACAGATGTGCAAACTTCTAGATGTTTGTGAGAAAATCGAAAAAGGTGAACATCTTGTTTTTTTTCTATTATCTTCTGGTTTACAGGGATATAGAAGTGTACATCTGCAATGTTTACCTATCTCCCCACAGTTTCTTCATCATGTCCTCCACCTTCTTACATCTCTCCGTTGAACTCAGCTTTGTTTCCGCTTTTATGAACTTTGCCACATACATCTCAGCAAACTGCTTCAAGGTGAAAGCCCAGCCATGGAGGCCAGAGCCAAACCCAACTGTACCAATGACAGGCTCAATCTAAGAGGAAAACGTGAAGATATGCTTTACGTAAGTTTGATTAGTTCTGCTTTGAAACAAACGTACAGCAACATTGTTTTGTTTCTCTTGAGTCGTGTTTAAGCATCTGCCTCACCATGATGTTCCCCATGGGTCCTCCTTCATCCTCTCCATAGGTGGAGATAATGACGTTCACATTCTCCACAATTCGCTGAAAGGTCAGGAAGAGCTCGTCTGGCTCTAGCTGCAGCTCAAGAAGCGCCCGATCCATTTTATTCATCATCAGAACCGGCTTGATGCGCTCAGCGATGGCCTGCCGCAGTACTGTCTCAGTCTGCACACACACACCTGCCAGAGGACACAAACAGGTGAGTGACTGTGAAAAGTAAAGGATGGGGTGTGTGGGTCATTAAATAGTTACCTGAGACACAGTCCACTACCACCAAGGCTCCATCAGTCACCCTGAGGGCAGCAGTGACTTCAGAGGAGAAGTCGACATGACCTGGAGAATCAATCAGGTTGATCAGGAAGCCATTCCCGTCTTTGGTCTGCTTGATAAACGCCAAATCATTTTCTGCAAGCTCATAGTACAGAGAGATGGCCCTGAATGAGAGAGAGGGGACAGGAAGGGGAATGCATTTTAAATTAAAAGAACATATAAAAAATGTGTAATATAAAGTTCAACCAAATGAGTTTATAAATTGAGTCATGGTGAAACTGGTCTCAGATAAGTTAGACGCTTCTTTATTGGAGCAAAATTGCTGAGAGGTGTCCCTGTTCAAATGCTGGTTTATCCGGAGCCACTTCCACACTGAAGGAACCCGACGAAGAAGGAACAAATACCAGCAGACTGTGCGCACCTACTGAACAGATGGATACTTAAAGTATGTATGGGATAGTAAGACTGTTTACTGACAGCTTGAATAGGCACTTTGCAGTTCGGATTCACCCCGGGCTTGTTTTTAGGCTTCTGTGTGCAACTTTATTTGACCAGAGCGAAGTGAAATACTAGAGAATGATAGTTATGATAATGACAGAGCAACCAGACATGAATCACTTTAAAACTGAACCATTTGACAACACAATTCTTACATGTTACATGAGCTCAACAAGATGTCACAAGTTTACTTTGTTACACACAAATGAGTGGATGGAAATTATAAAGTACATATTTAAGTTCTGGAAACCTTTTAAGAAGCCCTCTTATACTTACACTACTACTCTCATAACTTTGACTACATTTCCTGTTAGTGACAAAAAAATAGTTCTGTTTGTTTGCTCATTACTTCTCAGATTTAGACTTGTAATGCAAAATAGGTGAATTCCCTATTTGTCAAAATATTTGTATTCTATGAGCTGTGATTTCACACGTCATCCAGCTGTAAATAAATAAATCAAAAGGATTTCTTGTACCAAAGTGGGATTAGCTGTAGCTGTAGCAGTGACAGCAAAACAAGCGACACAATAATGCATTAAAAAAGATAAGCCCCCAGACCCCACTAACTTTTACTTTAACTTTTGTAACTTGTCATACTTTATAACTTTAGAGTTTGCTAAGGAGCAACTGCAGTGACTGTTAATTATGAATATAATATATAGCCATACAATGCACTTGACTGTTGGCCACATTTGTCAAAAACAAGCTAGGTCGACCTATGATATGATCATTTCTGCCAGCCTCGATAGATTTTATTTTTTCAGTTTTATTCTTTAGATTTAAAACACCAATTAAAATGGGTTATTTGTTTCTTGTTTTAAAATTAATATTTTTTTCGTTTAAATATTTTACTTGTATTAATCCCTGAAAATAGAACTGAGCTTGTATAGAACTTTTCAGGTTTTCTAAATACTCAAAGTGCTTTTACATTGCATGTCACGCCTACCTATTCACACGCTGATGGGGATGAGAGATGGTCATCTTGTGTCATTGATCAATATGATCAAATAACACTCACACAGGGCCAATGAGGCAGATCTTTTGGGGGGATACGATGTGTCTTCATCCAGATTATTATTTCTTGGTTTATTTTACTCTTGAATATTATCTTTATTACAGAAATGCTTCAGCTTTCTAATCGCTTAATCAGGTTGCTCCTTTCAAAGTTTCAAACCGACTTCTCTGCACCACGTACGTTGATTTGATGGTGATGCAGCGCTCTTGCTCGTCTTTGCGCGTGTCTGTGAAACGCGTCTCTCCAGCCCTGGATGAAGCAATGATCCCTGCCTTGGACACCAGCGAGTCCGTCAGTGTGGACTTCCCATGATCCACGTGGGCAATCACAGACATGTTCCTGATATTGGACTTTTTGTCCATGATGGCACGGATCTGATCCACAGTGAAGTTCACCTGAGGTGAGAGGTCACATAAATGCATTCACAATCAGCAGACATTTTATTCATCATTAGTGGACATGTATTTATGTCCACTACAAGATCTTATTCCAAGCAGCGTTATAAAAAGAAACACTTGTGGGTAACTGAATCTGTTGAGTGAGGGCAACACATTGAGACTTTACCTTCTGGTGTCTAAGTAAGCAACTGATCTGGTCGAACTGAGTCATTACTCGTGCTGCAGCACAAAAAGTTATTTCACAATAGTATGTGAACAAACATGCCCTAATATTACACCCTTATATTACACCTTAAATTAATCTCCAACTATTGATATAAAGGTAAAAAGTACATGGATAAAGTGAGACACTCCTCCAAAATCAGATACACAAGTCTATATGAATGTGTTGAAAAGCATATTTAAGCAAAAATACATCCTTTGGCATCTTTTAGAGATGTTTGTGCTATTGTCTGAGTGTAATTTTTTAGCTTGAGACAAATGTGGGCTTTTGTAAAATAAATAAAGTTGTTCATATAAAAAGGAAATGTTCTTCTTTAACAAAGTGTGTCGAATTAATGCGGCTCACAAAAAAACAACACATGAAGGAAGTGGAGGAACAATAGTCAGAAGTAGGAATGAACTAAAAGTCATCATCCTAATCATTAAGTTAAAGTGCATTACAAGTTTATGTCGATGACACATTGATTGACTTATATCTGGTCGTATATATTTTTTATCGACAGTAAAATACGATTATTACGCAATAGTCTGTGTATTCTGCTGCGTCACTTCACGTGTATAAAACATGTCAGGCTCAAATGGCCTCTTTAACACAGCAGAATAACTTGATATTGCTGTTATCATGCCAAAGCAGTAGCTTCATATCAGAGGCTTTGCTATGAACGTCACAGCGCAGTAAGGCCTCAGCCCTTCAGCTTTATGCTGCTGCGTATGATCAAGCTGATGACACACCGACTTATTATCTGATCATACTCCGTCTTGCATCGCCAAGAAGCCTGTCTCGCTCACCTGTCAGGCTCCATGGCAGCTTGTTGCACACACGTCGTTACAGATTTACATAAAGGTTATTAGGTAGAGATGTTGAAAGCTCGCTTTGTATCTGCTCTAAATGGATAAAATACAAAATCCTCCGGACTTGTATATCCATACTCACCATCTTGTCAGCAGGCCGTCGCTCTCAGTTTATTGCTGTAAACGCTGCCTTGAAAGACAGGCAGTCCCGGACACGGTGGTACCTAGACAGACGCTGCTGCGGCTGCTGCTGCTGCTGCGGCTGTAGTGAAGCGGTGCAGTACAGAGGCGGAGCCAGCAGAGGGCGCTGTCCCTCTAAAACCAGGCGTCAGGTCACGCCACATTTTTGTGGACTTGAGCCAATACAGTAAAAACACAGATAACTTAACAGTGCATTAACTGCTGAGTGTTGAGAGAAAACAAATATTTCTGTTTTAAAAAGCTCATATGTGGCATTGCATAAGTTTTAGGTCGATGCTCTTTAATTACTTTTGCTGATGTTTAGGTATACAAGTGCGTGTGCTATGTTATGTGGCCCTCCAGGGACGGTGGGAGGTCCAATCTTCCTGTTTCTGACCCCCTGGGTCTGGGAGACAGAGATTGGAGTGTTGTTTTTTTCACAATACGTTTAGATGCAATTACATTCTGTTTAAAATTGTATTTTCTGAGTTTAGCATAACATGAAGCAAGCGATGTTACAATATAAGTCATTTTGGAGCTTCAGCTTTTTGTGTTGACTCTGTTTATAGGATTGCTCCTGTTTAAAGAGAACAACTCTTGTGTGCATAAAAATTGTACCAGCAACTCTTGAGTGTTTATATTGTGGGAGAAATGTTGAGCTATGGAAGTTGGGTGTTGTTGCAAAACAAGTTCTTCTGTTTTTGCTGGCACAATATGTTGTTGAGTCAGTGTTACAATGTGTTAACATGATGTGGAACAGTGATCTGAGGCTACTATTTTACCCCTTTTGATGGATTGACTACACTTGGACATCAGTCCTCACCCTGTCTCCAAACGTGCAAGACACCCATATGATTGTACTCCTCAGGTTCCCTGAACCAGCCTCTCTCGTTCCCTGGCTCCTGACTGCCCTATAACTCTATTTCCACCCTCACAGCCTTTCTTCTGCCCACCCCCCTTTCTGCCCTTCCAACCCTAGGCTCTTCTCTCATGTCTCATCCTCTTTTAATTCCTCTCTTTTCCCCTCTCATCTCCTCCATCCAACCTCAGGCATCCAAGGATCCTCTTGAATCTGGCCTTTCCAAATCCACTGTTAGGGCTTTATACAATCACTGAAGTGTTTCAACCAAAAGCCTGTGTAGTGCACAGGGAGTCTGTTGAATCAGGTCCTCTTCAACCACCTGTTGCACCCAAAGAGCCTTCTAAACCTCGTCTCTGCAGGGTCTCTGTATATGCAAGTAAGTAGGCAGAAAGTGAAAGTAGCTCCTTGAAAAAGCCAATAATTGGAGTGAGAGATGGATGGGAGTGTATGGTATTAGACAGAAAATATTATTGCAGGAGGGTGGGAGAACCTTCAGAAATAAGAAAACATTAAATTATGAATTCTCTAATTGAGAGATATGTTATTGAGTTATCTTATATTCTGCAGGGATTTGGTAAATATGTTTATTTGATTCAAAATTGTTTGAACTAAATCCTCTTTTTTCAGGGCTTTCTCAGAGCAGAGGAGTGCATACTGTATATAATCAATATAATCTTAGCTATAAAGATTTGAACATATGTGAACATTACTGACATCTAAATTATGAGTTAAGACCTATAACACTCCACATTGAATTAATTAAAGCAAATAGAGAAATCTTTTAATGCAGAGATTTTTAAATAAATTGCACTTGTATGAATTAGATGGAAATGTAAATTGTAAATGCACACACTTTTGATGTTAATTGGTTGTATTTTTCAATATATATTTCCTGTGATAACGGCCTACCAATGAATGTGCTATTACAGCTGGGTTTGTTCTGTCAGCTTTGGTCCCTGAGAGAACAAAGCAGACAATAAACATTTATAGCAGTTCTCCACCAGCAGAGTGCAGAGTAGCACAAAACACTTCGTCAGAGAATCTGAACTGAGTAGAAGCGGAGTAGTGTATTTCTGGTGGTACAGTCTGTGCCTTTATGAATGTGTTCATATGAACAGGAACACGTATGTATGGTGAGGGTAATGGGATGTTTCATGTTTCCACCGTTGTCTCAATTCAACACGCAGAGGAGAAATACACTGAAAAATATATTAGTCATACATTCTTCATGGATGTATTACAAAGGCCTTGAACAATGAGAATTGATGTCTGCTTCCAACCAGTTTGAATTGCCCCCCCCCCCCCCCCCCCCCGAGACAAATCAAGTTTTTTGAATGGACTTGAACTGAATAATGGGCCCTCTGGAGTCATAACATGTGATGATGATGGACAGTTCTTTTCATTTACAAGAATAAACATTAAGTAGGGGGAGGATATTGTGAATAATATAAAAATGAATATTTTCTAACAATGAGAAAAATAAAAATGAAAAGGCTGTCAAAGGTTTGTCTTCAATCTTTATGGACACAAAGGAGGAAAGATATTTAAGTTGGTGGCAAGTGTAAAAAAAACCTCAAAAGGCTGAAGAAATAATGCAATGTAATGTTGGCAGACATTAATTCCTATATTATTTGTACAGCTGGTGTTTTCTGTAAAGCTTCCAAGATGACTGTGGCAATCTATCCAAACTGAAAACAACAAGGCGAGGGGAGGAGAGAAAAGTTTAACTCTGAAACACAGAACTGATATGATACAGTATATTTCTTTAACTAGAAATACTGGACTGAACAAACTGGACTGAACAAACCTTGAATGTTGGTGTCTTTCCTGACAAGGAGATGAAATATTCAGCACCTCTGACCTGCATGGAAAACCATGCTGAAACCGACCTGAATTTTAAACTTAAGATCAGAAGGAGGGTGGGGAAAAGGTCAAGCTCTTTCAGAAAATATTAGAGCTGACCATAAACCCAGGGACTGAAATGCTCACAGATGTATTTCAACTTTCTGTTTAAGTTCCACACTCTAGAAACTGCTGATGTGACCCTTGTAGTTGTTATGATAAAGACTTCTGTACTAGGAGGCTGTTATCTCGTGTTTATGAAGATACAGAATGATGTGAAATGAAAACATAGGATGTTAATTCCCCTAAAACTAAGAATGCTGCAAACCAAGGCAACAAACTCCTCTAACATTTGGATTCATTTCTCCTGTTTGTGAAACTATGGGAATTTCCCATTGGCTGTAGGTATTGAATCATTTGATGCAATTTGGTGTTATCACTGAGCTATAGATAAGAGGCAACATGTCAAAGCAGGTGAAGTGATAAGACTGCATGCTGACGGCACGCTCTCTGCTCCTCACCTGTCCTATGGATTTGAAAAACAGGTGTAACTAGGTTCACTCCAGTAGCTTTAACCCCTTCTTGACTCATCATGTCTAATATGAGAGCAGCTCAACCTGCTTCCTTCCTTTTAACACTTGTCTTTTCAATTTCACACCTCCTCTTCAACTATAAAATACTGTGAGAGGAGTGCGATCATTTCTTCTTGGACTTGCTCTTAAACGATGATGTTCAGCTGTGATAAAGTCACTAAAAGAGCAGTGGCTGTGATGCTACAATGTCTGATGAATCCTCTACAGGAAATTGGAATGTATGTGAACGTGTCTCTTCACTTGATCCTACATGTACACTATTAGAGATGTGACTCCAGTGTACTTTGAAATTGAAAATGTATTTACAAGTACCGTATGCTATCATACAGAATAACACAGCATTTATCTGTACTGAGCTGAGAGCTATTCAGCTATTCTTGGTATCCGGAGAGATGTGCCTAAAATGTCCTGGTTAGATAACATGTACCTTTACACTTTTTAATCTGAAGAAAGAGCAATAAAGATAACAGAGCTGTGCTTCCATGTATTAAGGCTTATTACTGCACCGATAAAACTAGGTTCTCTGTCTTAGGTAAAGTGCATTTTAATGCCACAAATGGACCTAAAACAATAGTTAGAAAAACTGAGGGATGGCGATCAAACGTAGATGTGAAAGGACCAGTCCATGTAAATTATTTGTCTTTTATAAAATAGAAATGAATCCATGTAGGTCTGTTCCATCATAAATCAGTAAAGCCATGAATGCATTAATAAGCTTTGACCCTTTTCCTGACATACTCATATTGTTGAAGGTACTCGGCTCTGGTGTATTTTCATTTCGCCAATAGACTCTGAAAAGCTGCATATAGATAGTGTTAAATTCTTCATTAAGGTCTGAATCTGACCTGAAACCTTTATGGAAGGCAAAGCCACCTTTTGTTTCTTTCTACAGTTTTATGCCCAACATTTTATATGATTTTAATACATGGTTAACAGCAACACATTCCTTTGAAAGAAAATAAATCATGTCTCTGTCTGTTGAAAGTAAAAAAATGTCAAAGTAATTCATTTGTAGAGAACAGAACATTCTTTTTAAATAGTTGATCCTGAATATCCACATGAAGTTCTTTCCTCATTGATATAAAATATTTGAAGTTGAGGCAGTGATGGAAGTATTATTAGATCTGGAAACATTATGACAGACCTTTACTTTTCTGAAGAGGAATATACAGTAATTACTCTGCAACCAAAACAATCTGTTCCTCATACTGATATAAATAAGACACACCTTTGCAAGTGTGCATGTTCTTCCTGTGTAATTGCTTAGAGGACATCTTATGTAATGTCTTAGTTTTATTATTCTTTGAAATAGCACGTAATTATGATGCTCCTAATTATGGCAATAAAGATAAGATATCGCAAGTTGCAGTTATTTCCTCTTAAAGCACAGCTTGTTGTTTTTGGACATACTATGGATTAACACTAAGAATAACTTTTTTTTGAAAACATCGCCAACAATGCTGACCCTTATTATTTATAGTTTTGATCATGTTTACCTCCTTAGTTTAGCAGTAAATCATGTCACCAAATTCAACCTTTTCAGGTTCTCCTTTTTAAACATCAGCCCCAAAACAGCTGCAACTGGGAGGTGGAGATTGGATTTTAATGGATCAAAACGTTTTTAACCAAGTAATGAAAGAAGATGGATCTCCAGTTTAGTCTGAGGGAGACATACATTCAAGTTAAAAAAACACATAATTTGGGTTACAATACATTTGGGTTCGTGCAGTGAGTCTGTTCACCCTGGAGTGATTAATCGGTCAAAATGTAACTCAAATAAAGAAAATTTGTCTTCTGACAGTGACTCATGAAGTCACAAGCATTGCTCTCTCATACTTCTGTCTTGGAGAGCAACACAGAAGAGTTTCTGGATTAACTAACTAAAAATGAATGTGAAACCACACAAGAATCAATCTTTACTGGTCATGATGACATCAATGGTTAATTGTGAGCCACTCTGAGTAATTCATCAGTCAATAAGTCAGCCTTTGATGTTGATTGGCTCTCTCATCTGCCTGCTTAACATTGGATTGGACAGCGATCAGCTGGGTTTGGGAATGTGTGATATGAGATTTCAACTTTGTCCCTTGTAGAGACAGACAACAGACATACCTAGAAGTCAAAGAAGAACGTAGCGAGTGTTTTTTTTTTCCTGCTGGAGAGCTTCACAGTCATTTCATCAGCAGCTTTAATGTTGGAATTATGACACTGACTACAGACAAGGTGAGACACATTTGTAGTCCGATCACTGGTAGCAAACTTTGGCTTGCATGCAGAGAAATGATTTAAAATGATAGATAACAGTGGTATAGAAGTTTATAGTGGATTTGTTTTTATTTAAGATGAGACTTTGGGATCATATCCTTCCATACAAGCAGTTAGAGCGCACAAGCTTTACCAAACAGACCGACAGGGCTTATCTCTGAGAAACCAGGACTGGAAACCTGTCACTCAGAGCAGTTCTTCATTTCAGGTGCACGCTCCGATGGAGCTCACTGACCTCCTGCTCAGGAATACGGATGAAGCTGCTAGTTGCCACAGCAACGATTCGTGGAGCATCACCATTGATGATGTGAGTATGATGGTCATTTTTTCACAGATTATCCCATGAGGAGTTACTCAGGGTGAAACCTTGACCACCAATTATTGATTCTTCGTACAAACAACGGACTGTTGAGTGTGAGCTGTATCCTTGGTAGGGGGTCATGTGTTATTGAGCTGAAACCTAATTGGAGGTCATTTACACTTTCATTGTGTTCTTTCATATGATTATGACTATGATTGACAGCCACAAGGCCACAGGCAGATGAGCTGAAGGAACTGAATGGTCGATGTGTTTATGTTCTTGTATATGCTCATGAATCAAATTAAATCGGTCATTGTGGTAGGAGTAATGTCGCTATCATGGGATAAGGCATACATGACCTTCCTCCTCCTTTTCTTCAGACACTGAGCCCTGAGGTGTCCACTGCAGATGACTTCCTGGATGCCCTATTGGGTGGTAGCGAGTGCTCCTCGGCTGCAGCGTCCCCCCTGTGGTCACCTTGCACCACCGACAGCGGCATCAACGAGGAGCCCCCAACAGATTCCGTTGAGAGTCTTCAGCAGCCCCCCTGCGTCGCTTTTCCAGGCTTTGACACATCGTCTTTCCCTCACCCTCCAGCTCTCGAGAATCAACCAACTGAAAATAAAATGAAGCCTCATGTTTCCATAGATTTTGGTAAGAAAAAAAAGATGAGATTTTACTTAAATTAGATTGTAATGGTGAGAAGTAATGTCACGTTGTAGAGGAAAAAGGTGAACCAGGGCATTGATAAATGTAATGAAGTCCCTGAAGTAATTTAACACGTTTGCATTTTCTGTTCAAGTACAATGAATGCTACAGACTGAGCCTTTTGACGGTCAGGGGCTTTTCAATGAGCAAATAAATTGGTGTTCCCATTTCTGAGCATATGTAAAGGACAAACAGTTGGATTTCAATTGTCATTAAGCATGTGAGTCTTTTTAGGGCAGCTTTTGTTGAAAGGTTTATTTCCATGTTGTTGACAACTGATGCCCTGAGTGCTAAAAAAACTACTTTCAAATGATAAATCTGATATTTAACCACCCAGAGATATGAAAAACGGTCACAGTTTTTTAAAATCAGTATTTCACAAAGAAATGCATGATAAAGCAAGGGAATGATTATCAAGACAAAGGAAGAAACCAATACATTTGCATTTGAGCTTGAATGGCACATTGAGGCATTTTAATGCATTATCACTTGTTGTTTCTCTGGTACAATCTGCAGGCTGGGAGTCGGGTGACCTCCAAGAGCAGTTTGGCATTGCTTACTACCTCACTGCAAACCAAATGGCTCCTCTGTCGTCGACTCAGACTCTCACAGTGAAGGACCTGCTGCTCTCCAACCTGACACAGAAAGTAAGGCAAGAGGATATATAAAGAAGGCAATTTTGTGCAGTATTGTATTCAATAATAGATGTCGAGAGTGGTGTCTATTATTGTGTATTTGTGATGAAGTAGAGGCCAGGAGGACAGTTACTTTCTTGTAGTTACTTCCTTTCTGATTATGGACACCTTGAATGGCACTACCACTCTTGTACCGTGATCATTTTAAATTACAAGACCATTGCTTTATGTGTGTGTGCATCATGTAATCAAAATCTGGGAGTTCATTTATGTTCAGTAAGAAATGTCTTTTCAGTTGCTCATTATCATGATTTGTTGGGTGCCCTACATTTTTACATCTTACTACAAGGAACCCATCTTACAATAACAACTCTGAGGCCCCCCACCCTAAAAGTGACTTCAGAAAAAAATGGTGACCAAGAGAATGTGCTGATTGCTTTGACTCAGATATTTTCCAGAAAGCTAATAGTATGAATAGAATAACTGAAAGCCAGTCACATGACTGACTCTGATGTAAAGCAAGTAAAACGCAGCAGTGGTTTTTTGAACAACCAAACTAACAAGCCGTTTTATGTTCATTCAGTCATCAATGATCAGAGGACAGTGTGCGATGGTTGCTTTAGTCATTTGTCTCAGAGACAGACTGATGGCTGTCACGTTAACGTACAGTAGGTACAGTTGTTCTCCAATTGTCAAGATTCAATTGACAAGCTGGTCAGATCAGAATCTAGCATTTCCTATCCTGGACAGTAGTATGCAGGAAAATATTTTATTCTCATTGATCTGAATACGTTTGATTTGAGAGCGTTTGATGGAGCAATCTGTTGGGGGGCCCAAGCAACCTCTGGAGCGAATAGACAGAATGTTATGTATGAATTGCTTCTTTGGCTGAACTGCCCAGATTGTTACATCAAGGGAAATATTCTGTCCATCTGGTTCACAGTCGCAGCCGATCTCTCAGAATTCCCTGCAGGAGCTTGTACTTAACGAGGATGAGAAGAGACTTCTGGCTAAAGAAGGGGTGAACTTATCAAGCAAACTGCCCCTATCCAAGGTACATGAGCAGTTCAGTTGCATGTATGTGGGGCAAATGAATTTCCTTAAACACGGTACATATATACACATTCAGCCAGGGCCTCCTCTTCCTCTGTCTCACACACACATGCATCTAAATCTGTATCCCCAGTCACCCAACATCTGCTAGTCCATTCCCCCCACCCCAAAACCTAGTTTCCTCTCACTAACTCTTTTTTTTCTCCTTTCTTTTTCATCCTTTTACTGCCACATTTCATCTCCCTGACAAGTTTGAAGACAGAGTTTTAAAGAAGATCCGGCGGAAAATCCGAAACAAGCACTCGGCTCAAGAGAGTCGGAAGAAGAAGAGGGAATATGTTGACTGTCTGGAGGAAAGGTAGGAGTAGGCTGTACTCAGCATCCTCCCTCAGCATGACTTTATCTCTGCATGAAGTGAGAAAATAACACTTTTTTTTTAAATCAGAGAAATACTGATTCTTACAGAAACTACAAACTTTTTCAATCAAAACATATTTACAGAGATGAATTCATTTTTGGGGAATTGAAAAACAAATTCAGCAGTGATGAGGCAATATGATTCAGGAAGATTTAGAATAAACTTTGTCAAAAGACATTTCAATGCAAGAACATATTGATTACAGGCTGTAACAACTTGTAACAAACCCAAACTTTTCTCCTCTTATGTCAGCAACAACAAAAACAAATCTAATCTAATCTAATCTAAAATGGCAATAAATTAAAGTGCTCTGAAAGCAAATGAGTTAAAATACGTTCATGTCATGGATCTCTTATCATTGTGTCCACAGAATGCAACACAAGCAATCTGACAATTGGAGCTGAATGCTATCTTTTTTTTCTTAGATGTTTCTGTGTTGGCATTTCTTAAATATGTTGCTCTAATTAAGCAGCACTCTTAGATACCTCGCCTGGCTTCCTCCCACAGTGCAAAAACATTGTAGTTAGCTTAATAAAGTTTAATAAAAATACTTGTCAATCAATTAGAAGTAAAATGGCAGCGTGCCCTGTTTTTGAGTTTTCCGCTCTGTTGCCTGTTAACAACGAAAGTTTCCTGATGGGGTAATTAAATTAGGTATGTCAGAGCATATTTGCAGGGCATCATTATCATTCATGGTTTGGCTTTGTCATAGAGCGATAATGAAGGACATGATTAACAAAACAGTGAGACAGAAGAAGAAAGTGGGGAAGAGGCACTGGATGACAGAGTGGGTTGCAAGATAACACTCATCAAGATAGCGATGACTGAGAGAGGACCAAGATTTGAGTTGGACACAATGCAACCTCATTACATTGTTATTTAAAATCCAAGTTTTTTTGATCTTATCTTTCTCCCCTCTGTCCCTGTAGGATGTTTGCTTGCAACGCCAACAACCTAGAGCTACAGAGAAAGATCCAGAAGCTGGAGGAGACCAACAAGTGAGTCTTGAAATGGTCCAAGTAGTAGAACATTTCTGTTACTAGGTAACCACTATTTATTTAAAACTACTGATTACTCTATAAACAATTCAGACCATCAGAGAAAAGATCGGTTGTTTCTTTTTAGTAGGTTTTAATGCCACTGCCCTGGGGTATGGTGCCTGGCAGAAACAGACTTTGTTTCCATTTTACACACTTAAAGGGATACTTCACCTATTTACATGAAGCTGTGTATCATTAGAAACATGGTAGTAGTGTTGAATGGTCGTGAATCCAGCCCTCATTTTGCCCTGAGACGAGGAAAAATATGTTTTTCTTTGCCTGGAAGTTTTCTTCATGTGATGCAATATGACGCTTTTAGCATCACATGAAGAAAACTTCGTCTCAGGGCAAAATGAGGGCTGGATTCATGACCCTTCAACACTACTACCATGTTTCTAATGATACACAGCTTCATGTAAATGGGTGAAGTATCCCTTTAACATTTGCAGTGAGTGATATGCTTGACTGTAACAAGACAACAGGATGAGGTTTTTGGATTAAGAAAATTTGAAGATACATGTTTGTGTCATGTCATAACTTTTGCTGGAATTTGGCTCCATATACGTTAAATTGACGACACCAGTAAAAATCAGACAGGTTGATGTTGTGTCGGCCCTTTTCTATTCAACTACACCAATGTTTGTGGAGTTGCCCTATCTTAATCCAAACCGTTACAGCCATCTCTAGGAATGGTGGCTGAGCCATGATTGGAGATTAAGCGTTAGAGGGGAGAGGCTTTGCTAACGGTCACTTAACCTCTTGACCCAAAGACTACACCTCAGCATCATCTCTTTTAAGCATTTTTTGGGAGAAGGTTTTAGACTAGACGTATTGAAATGGAGGTTGAGTCTCACGCTATAACATCGCTTTATTCCATTATATCAATGCTACATGTAATTGTACATATACAAGAGACTGGAGAAGAACAAACTGGCGAGCAGAAAACATAATGAAGCAGGTTCATTGCATGATCGCACCAGTTTCAAAGTGGTTGCAAGAAGTAAACAATAATACACCCTCGTGAATTTTCCCTGAATATAACCTGCTGTATTCACAAATCATCATCATGCTGGAATGTTCTACCCTTAAAACCTGATGCAATGTCAGCTGCTATTTTTGCTGTTGTTAATCGATGATTTAAAAAAATCAATCTGCTTTAGTGCAGAGGCAGTGATTTAAAGTTAAAGCCAGGGGTTTAAGCTTCCAAAAGTTTTAATCTTATGTCTTTATCTGCCACAGAGGCTGAGAAAAATAAAGATTCTAGCACAAGTAGAAAGTATGTGCAGTTTTTCTGAAAACCTTTTAGAGGGGGATTTTTTTAATGCCGTAGGTATAACAAGCATGATGAGTTCCAGTGCCTTGAACACTAAAAAACAAAAAGCCCATTTAAATTTTAAACCTCACACTGCATCCTCTGATTTTCCTCACAAGCTATTCGCTCATCTCATTATGATGTTCTTTTCCTGACTGAGTGCTGCGGTGAATTGTAATAATAATGTAGTTAAAAGCCACACACATACGGTCCAGCTGCATGCTGCTCTTATTTTGTTAATTTACCTCCCACTGAGCAAACACACTCAAAGAGTGAAGTGGCAGTTCGTCATGTGAAAATGTAGCACAATCTCTTTCGTCATCGTCTGTATTATGTTGCAGCGCTCTGTTGGAGCAGCTGAACCGGCTTCAGGCTCTCCTCCCCAACAGCTCCAGCAAAGCAACACACAGAGGGACCTGCATCCTGGTGAGAAACATAACACATTAAATTAATTTACACCACAGAGAATTAGCTCAGACAGCATCATCTGCCATGGCCATGAATAACATATGTACTCATCTTTTGCACAGAAGGTTATGTAGGTTATTTCTAATAACTTTCCCTTTTTTCTCCCTTGTGTTTTCTGTTCTGTTTTTGTCCTGCTGTCTGCATATACATCTAGGTTTTGCTCCTCTCGTTCTCGCTCATCATTTCCTCAAATCTGCAGCCAGAGCCCTACAGCCAACTTGGCCATGAGGAGTACACACTGACCCAGGGTTTGTAGACGTACACAGACTTACTCTCCCCTCCTCTATTAAAATAAAATTTCACACACACACTCACTAACTCTTCTGTGCTCAAATCAGTGCCATCGCGTTCCCTGCAGTCGATGAATGAAGCACCAGACGTCTCTCTGTTGACTGATGGTGAAGCTCTGAGCTTCGACAGGTCTCACTACAGTCAACTTCCCACTCTGTCACCTCCAAGATGACAGAAGGGGAAAATCACTAATCTCCTCGGAGCCCACCAGGAGGAAAGAGGCTGCAAGGGAATGCAGCCCTGCCTGTAAACAGGATTGAAAACGCTGATTGTTATGCAGTGACTGTTTCACACTCCAGGAAACAATTCAGGTGTTAGTGTGTTTTTTCCATAAACTCTAACACACACACACACAGCTACTTAAATAGATTTTTAACACTGGACGTCACTCACTCAGTTGGAGGTTAGAGATGAGGACATCCAAACAGATGAACCCTTAAACTTGTTTATGGAAAAGGACTTGGTGGAATGTGTATTATATTGCTGTCCTATCACTGCAAGACGTATTATCTGTAAAACGTCATTTGTCTTTTCATTACTCTATTTGTTTTTTGTTCATTTTTAATGTATATGTTTGATGTAAAACTTCATTAAAAAGCATGTTCTATTTTGCAACAGCTCAGTAAAATACTGACAAAAGAATCTTTATTTGTATGTTCAGAGAACAAATGTGATTTCAAGACACTACAAAAAAGAGCAGGTAAAATAGCTTACCCATAGTTATTTTATTACAAAAAACTTAACATTAATCTATCACCCTTATTAGTAGGGCATAGGGCGTTATTTGGATTAGGGGTCTCTTTACTGAGCGCTTTCAATAAGGCACAAGTACTGTATGTGCTTTTTTTAAATGAGGCTGAAAAGCTTCTGATGTAATCCTCAATTCCATTTAAACCTGTCATGAGCTTCACTCAAAATGCTCTCTGTAAATACAGAACATTTGGCCTGAATTTGGGGAAAAAATGTACACCTTTGCTGATTTTACAGTTAAAGCATATTTTAGACATGGAAAAGTAAATTGTTATTATAAGTCAAAATGTATTTTTTTTCTCTTTACTTTTGCAAAGGAAAATGTCCGATGTCCATTTCAGTAATCATGGGATAATGACTGGAACTGCCTTCTGTTACAGGGAGTCCAACCTTTAACTAAAGGTTTGCTCAAAGTTTTTTTATGCAGCACACAATTTACTGAACTGAGGAATAAAATCCATTCATACATTCAGCTGTAAATCTGAAACACACAATGTACATAAAAAAGAAGAAGAAGAGCTTTAATGTGCTGGCCTCTCTGTTAGTACTAAAAAACATACGGAGAACATGAATGGTATAATATGTAATTCAATGGATACTTTCCTCACAAGGGAATCTGTCTTTATTTTCAATCTTTATCTGTATAGCATCAATTCATAACAAGTGTTATCTCAAGACACTTTACAAAAATCCTTACACTTTGTTAACATTACAAAAGAGCAGGTTAAAAGACCATGCTCAATGTTGTGTTTACAAAAAGCAGGTAAAAGACCTTAACCTACTTATTTCTATATTACAAGGGCCCTGCTTAATCAGTAAAGAAAAAACTTCCCTTTAACAGGCACAAATCTTCAACAGAGCTCATGACGGAACAGCTGTCTGCTAAAGCTGCACTGGGCTTGAAAATGGGATGGGGGAGATGGGACAAGATGTAAAAAGAAGGAAAGGATAGGGGAAAAAAAGGGGGGGGGGGATATTGGTTGTTTGGGCAGGCCATCCTAACTTCTGCTGTATCCGAATTATAGGAGGAACCTTCACCAGATAAAGGTAGTGGGTTACTAATTGTGTTTCTAATGTTCAGACTTTTATCATTAAAAAAGCTCATGAAATCATTGCTGTTTAGGGCTAAATACATGGATCAATGGAGCAATGACTCTCTGTCAGCCTGTCTACCGTGCTGAAAAGGTATCTAGGATTGTTTTTATTTTATTTAATAAGAGATGAGTAATATGCAGCCCTCAGAATGAGGGCAACATTATGTGTGGATGTGTTTTTAAACCACTGATATCTGGGGCCTGTACATGGGGCCTTACACAGTTGGGACTGTCCAACAAACTGCTTACACACTGTATTTCATAGTTCACTGGGTTACAGTGAACACTCAGGCTAATGGTTAATACAGAGGTCAATATGACATGAATAAGAGTCTATATTCATGTGTACATGTGTGTAGATTTGGATTTGACAGGCAGAAACAAAACTGTGCTGAGGCACACTTAAAATGCTAACAATTGTTAGTGATGTTAGATAGATAGATAGATAGATAGATAGATACTTTATTGATCCCGAGGGAAATTCAAGCTAATAATGTATAACTCTCAACATCTAAGTCAGGAAGTGTAGTTTTGAATGCATACAAAGTGGGATAATTTGCACTCAGTAGGAACGAACAGATGAGGATGCTGAAATGTTATAAAATAGGGTCTAAGCTTAACTGACGTTTGGATTTGATAAGGGTTTCAGACATTAACTCCTCTCTAAATATACTGTGTTGAGTTTGAGATTTTCAAACCATGTGAAAAGTCAAATTCATCCAACAGACACACAGGCCACAGGGAATTATTTTATCAATTAACAACATAAGAAATTACATCATTGTTACTTCATTCCACTAGAAATCAAGATGTTTTGAAAGTGTAAATAGTGATTTTTTTTTTGGTTATGTGGGTGTGTGTAAAATAAGCTCTGTTATCAATTCAGTATTTCAACAAAACAAAAAAACAGGCTGTGGCTGTGTTTGCTTTTTACACATCTCTCAGTACTGTTTGTTCAAATTCTTTAAAGACCGAAGAAGTTAGACGTTAACTGCAGTTTTAAAACTGATTCACTTTAACAAACGTGAGCCAAAGTCGCCCCCAGTCAGATGGAGCCTGACATGAAGTGTTGATCAGACCTCCTAAAAAGTGTGTGCTGCTTATTTGAGAAAGAAATATATGTATGTAAAAACTCTGAATATTGATCCTGATTGATTTCTGTATGGTAAAATTTTTAAATATTCTGGTCAGCCTTTCATTGTAAGCAAATCAATTATTTTATTTAGACTCTCTTGCCATGCATCCCCCATTCCTTTGTTTAGTAAGTACCATAAAAAAAAGGTTAAACTGAAGTATCTAAGTGACACCACAGACAGCTTCAAAAATGCACTCCAGACATATCGGCACGTCCGTCCATCTCATGATAGTTAAAAAAAAAAAAAAAAAAAAAGGAAACTGTAAAAATGTGTGTACCTGTTAGGTGAAGGTCTTCTTGACTGTTTCTGAAGTCAAAGAAACAGACATCAATTTGCTTCACATTGTCTTGACTAAACGTAAAACATATCCTGATATGACAGCTGTCCAAACTAGTGCTGTATTGCTCATGTACAAATTCTAAAGACATTGAAAGCAGGTGAAAGGTTTGTCAAAATTGTTTGATAGGTTTCAGGCTGTCCAAGTGAAACCAGTCTAGAATATTGAAGTGTGCTTGAGAAAATGACTCTCTTTTTGTCCTCCCCTCTGTCCAATGCACACACAGTTGGTCATGGAGCTGCATTTTAAAAATACCAACACAGTGACCTAAAAGAAATGCAAATCCAAAAGACGCATACTCATCTCTCTCTTTTCACATCTCACTCTTCCTAGCTCCCTCATAAAGACTGCAAGCAGTTTGGAATCTTTATCAATTCTCTGATGTGCATTATTTCACAGGCATGCTAGCAGACCATATTAACCTTTTTGAAAATAATTTCATGTATAATTTACCTTCAGATTATGCAGGAGTGTTAAAGGTGATATTTGGACACAACATCAGAGAAATCAGATTAGCCGGCTCCATCAAAGGTGAGAAAATGGAAACAGCAGGCAAATACGGAATAAATGAATGAATGAATGAATGAATGAATGAATGCAAACACAACTACATGATCCACAGCACGGTTATAATTTCAACTTGAGTATGCTTTAAGACAAGAATTAATCAACTAAACACAGAAACCTCTGAAATACTCTTACCGAGTGTACACAACTATTTCTTTTTATCCGTGAATCATTAAGTTACAAAACAAACAAGTTGAGAATGGACGGAAAATTAGACATTTTACACACAATACACATTCCAGAGATTTTTTTACTGCACCCTATCTGCTGCTATTGTCAGAGTAGTTTTACTGTAATGGAATTGTGTGGGCTTAAGTCTATTTGGTAGTACGCCCTCTAGCGGTGGAGGAGAGCCACGCGAGTATAAAAGCCTCCGTTTCAAGACGCTGTCGGCATCACTGAAGGCAGGGAGGTGGCTGCATCACTTCAACCTGACTGCGAGTCAGGTTGTGTCAGATTTTCGCTTGTTAAAGTAGTCAAACGTGTTCATATAAATACATTTAAAAAAATCTTAACAATTATACAGCTCTAGTTTTTGCGCAGACTTTGAAGATTAAATCAAGCACGAGGACTATGGGGATTTTCGTATCCACTCGTGCGCATCCATACTTTTAATGTATGCTCGTACGAAAGTGAGGACAAGTTTTTTTCCAAATTAAAACTCGTCTTTTCCTCTGCAGAATCATGCAGAGTAACAACAGCGCATCAGCTCTGACCGCGCTGAGTGTGTGCGGAGAAGATGATGATGCACGAGACATCTTCAAACTTGCAAGTACAACAGAAGCAGCTTCCAACCTCGCAGCTTTCAATCTATCGCTCAAATGCTGGCTGCACCTCCTCTCTAAGGAGTCCTCGGTGGACCTGCACGGAGACAGTGCAAACCTGGCAGTAAGTTCTTTTTTTTCCCATATTGTACAGACAATGTTTTTTTTTTTTGGCAGGATTCAAACTAAAATATGCTAAGAAATTGTATAGAGCGCTAAAAAGTATCCCAAACAATGCTTTTGCTGTTGCCTATGTCACTAAACAGGTGCGCATCATCATTGCCCTGGTCTACCTGGTGGTCTGCGTGCTGGGGCTTGTGGGTAATCTCCTGGCCCTCTTCCTGCTTCACTCTCGTCGTCGGGGCCACCACCAGCACTCATCCATTGACTGCTTTGTCATGAGCCTGGCACTAACTGACCTCCAGTTTGTTCTCACTCTTCCCTTCTGGGCTGTGGACACAGTGCTAGACTTCCGCTGGCCCTTTGGTCAAGTCATGTGCAAAATTGTGAGCTCGGTCACTACTATGAACATGTACGCCAGCGTCTTCTTCCTTACCGCCATGAGTGTGACCCGATATCGCTCCCTGGTTACCTCTCTTAAGATGGACAGTCCAAAGATCGCCCACACTCAAGCCAGATGGGCCAGTTTAGGGATTTGGGTGGTCTCGCTTGTGGCTACACTGCCTCATGCTTTCTACTCCACTACAGTCCAGGTTTGTTCAACTAACACTTTTATCTTCTTAAAGTTATACTTTACGTTTTTTTGATTGAAACCATTCACCTCATGTTGTGTTTGCAGGTATCGACAGATGACGAGCTGTGCCTAGTGCGGTTTTCTGACTCAGATTCAAACCATTGGGATCCTCAGGTCCTGCTTGGACTCTATCAAACACAGAAAGTGCTCCTGGGATTTGTAGTTCCTTTGATCATCATCTCGGTGTGCTACCTCCTTCTCTTGAGGTTCATTCTGAGCCGGCGGGTTGTAGGGAGCATTATCAGCGAGAGCGTCACAGAAAGGTCAGAGTGTGAGAAAGGACGCAACCTTCGCCGCTCCAAAGTCACCCGCTCTGTCACCATCGTAGTCTTGTCCTTTTTTATCTGCTGGCTGCCCAACCAAGCACTAACCCTGTGGGGGGTGCTCATCAAATTTGACCTGATGCCCTTCAGTAAAGCCTTCTACAATGCCCAGGCTTATGCTTTCCCTCTAACTGTTTGTCTGGCTCATGCTAACAGCTGTCTCAACCCAGTGCTGTACTGCCTGGTCCGCAGAGAGCACAGAGCTGGACTTAAGGAGCTCCTGCTGAGGGTGTCGCAATCCATCCAAAATGTCTGCACTCTGGCTCTGAGGGGAAGAAGGGTGGAAGAGGTACCGCCCAGCCTAGTCATGGTAGACTAAGACATCAATGACACTGCATATTGACATTGCCCTAATGTTCGTACTGTAAATATAGACCTACAGCCATCAGCAGGTTAGCTTAGCATGGCATAATGACTGGTAATGGGGGGGGGGGGCTAGCTAGCTTGGCTTTTGCCCAAAATGTTGCTACAATCACCTTTAAAGCTCAGTAACCAACATCATTTGATTCAATATCAATGGTTTGAACATAGTACAAAGGTAAGAAATTTCACATTAGACTATGTGCAAGACTGATTTTGAGATAATGTTTTTTTTAAGAGTCATTTTTTTTTGTAATTTTTATTAAGAGTCTTTTTTAACAGGCCACCATTTGTTTTCTACATCTATTAAACATTAAGATAGAACATGTTGATTAGACAATATTAGGCAAATGTTTCCCCATGTTTAGGTAAGTTAGCTTGCATACTTGTTTAGAGTTCAAATCATACACTGTAAATATTAAAGGACAAAGCCTGAGTGACCTAACACTTGTGTTACAGCAGGGGGCTTTGGAGTCCCATCAATGGCAGTCACCATGCTGGAAATTATTTCTAGCTCTAATTTTCAGTCAGCCTTTTTTTTTGAAACTCTATTTATCCCCGTGGGGCAATTAGCGCACCAAGCGTTCGACCACAGGAGCAGTGAACTGCATACACCCTGACAGAGCAGGGGGAGCAATTCAGGGTTAAGTGTGTTGCCCAAGGACACGTCGGACATGTTGCTCGCAGGAGCTGGGGATCGAACCCTCAACCTTCCGGTTGATAGACGGTGACTCTTGACAAATGTCTCAAAATCATGGCCTTTAAGACATTTGGCAACATAAATTTTAAACAGTCATCTATTTTGTTGCTTATCTTAACAGCAGAATATTTTTAAATCATTATGTATCATAAATTATCACTAATTTGATAGTTCAGGGGGAAAAAACGGGACTCACATGCACCTTGCCGAAATCAACAACTTACTCAATTATTTCCCATTTTTTACATGGACCCCTAAATATCTGGAAAAAATACAAACTCACAACTGCTAAACAAAAGATTTTAGGTTAAAAAGTCAGGGCCTTCGGTTTTATATAACCATGTTCCCTTGAAATGGTTTAAACAGAAGATTTCTCCACCACTTTAAAAACATGCTTTTGAAGGATTTTACATTCAAACAGAAATAATGCCTGTAGATATTTAACATCCACTTTAGCAAAAATATAATAAAGCTATTTGGCTGTTGGAGAATGTGTTACTTATGTTACATAAACAGCTTCTTCCTCATTCTGTCCTCTGGTATTTTGATGTTAGATAGTTCATCCTGTAAAGAAATTCTTTAAATCTTAAATACCTATAAATGCATACTTTCAAGACTGTACGATTTATTTAGACTGTATACATTTATTCTGGACATTTAAATCTCCCACACTATAACCTTTGTAGAAAAACTGAATTCAGCCTAAGTGGTGATGCTGCTGTGATGCTCACCATTATATTTTTCTAGGTATCAGCTGTGAAATGTTGCGTAACTATGTCTTGTATGTAATGGGACATTAAATTAAAAACAAGAAGACAAAAGAGATCAATGACATATCTAGAAATTTGATCTCGTCTGTAGCCACAAAATGGTGAAGTTGAGGAAAATGAATCTGTGACTCAAAAGCTAATCCACAATTTTGCCCTTTTGCAACCTTTTAAGTCTTAACATGGATTACCATCTGCAGCTGTAAATGCAAATATCACCCTCACACACATACACGGCTCCACGACAGCCACTCCCTTGAACTGTGTGCTACACTGGCAGTATTTGCCTTTACCAATCAGACATTGTCTCTGCTCTCTATGTGTGAGGCTCTGACGTTGCTAAAAAAACCTGCATGTTTCAAGTTTGATTCCAAATGTTATTTTTTCATGTCATTCTTCACAATGGTTTGGGCCTGGTTTAGGTTCAGAATGTCTGAATACATGAGTGCCTACGAACCATCCAGATCGCTCAGGTCGTCTGGTACAGGTCAGCTGTCTGTCTCCAGAGTCAGAATCAAAGATGGAGAAGCAGCCGTCAGTTTCTATGCTCCTGAAATCTGGAACAAACTCCAAGAAAATTGCAGGTCTGCTAAAACTATCAGCTCTTTTAAATCCAGGTTAAAGACACCTGTTTACAGCTGCCTTCATCTAAACAGATTTTAATCTTTTACTCTGCACTGTAACTTTTAAAAAAAAATTCTTTATTGTATTTGAATTATTTTTACTTGAATATATTTTAAGTTTTAATTATTTCAATGATTTTTAAATGTTCTATTTAAATGTTTCTCTTCTTTCCTCTGTCATGATGCTTCTGATGTCTTGTCTGAAGCACTTTGCCTTGTTGTTCAAATGTGCTAGATAAATAAACTTGCCTTGCATTGTCTGTTTTCGCAGTCATATTTTTGCTAAATCTTTTTTTTCCTTTAAAGAAGATCTTCTGTTAAAGACATCCAATACTTGAAACTTTTTAGCTACCATACATCAACTTGCATCATCATTTTTCAGCTATGCACAGAACAGTTGGCTCTTTTCTATTTCTCAGAGTCCCGGTGATTGAAACTTCATGAAATTAATGTCTGAGTATCATCCCTATATATAAAGGTGTGGTGTGACAAAATCCAATCTAATGGTTATACTACCAATCTCAAATTATCCGAATAAAAGCTATACATTTGTATAAAAACACTTAAGCACCATGGTGAGATTTCTACCCTGAATATTTGAATAAAGCATCCCTAAGTCATGTTAGATAGTAATAACTATTTTATATACACCAAAATGACACAATAGATACCATATTTTTGAAGTGTGTGGTGGTGCTTTTTGGAAAGATTTTAAACTTTGGTCATCCTCTAAATTGCCAATCAACCCTAGATGTTTGGAATTTTTACAAAACAATTAATTTGTCCACCAACTCAATGGTTTCACTCATTAACAACCATCAACTGCACATCAAAAGCAGACTAAAAATCAATGAATCAGCATCTCTGGAGCTTTCCCCTGTATGTTGTTTATAACGTGGTTGGACATGCATCTGTTCTCATATTTAAGAGAGTTAATTCATCTTTTTTTGAGAGGACCATGGATGGTAAATAAAACATGAAATAGAAATGCAGAAAGATATTGACCAATGACGTAGCTCTGAGGCAAAGGCAAAGGAAACATAAGACAAGACCAGAAAATGCTTAAGACAAAAAAGGCATGACAAGGGAGTGAGTGAGTGTGCAATAATGATTGAAATAACTTAAGAGGAGAAAGATATGAGTATGTGCACATTATGCCAATGACCGTATGCATGCATGTTAAACATAAATTTTGATTAATTTGGGGAAGAAAATAAAGAAAGATAAACTATAAAATACAATACAGTAACCTTTTCTGTCTTGGGGGGGCACTGGTGGTATGAAGGCAGGACACATTATTATTACATTTTTCAATGTATTTTATTGTCTATATATATAAATATGATTATTTGTTTTTTCAATAAAAACAGGAACAATTAAATTACCCTGGACAGAACCTTGAAGTTGGAACATTTAACATTTTCCTCTCGTTGGTGGAGGTGAATGTTTAGAGTCTACGCTGCTCTGTATGCAGATTGTGTTGTAGTACACGCAGAAAGAACAAAAAACATGCCCCTCTTTTGAAAGAATATCAATAAAGCTCCATGGTGATGAATATGAATGCCTTTGTTAGGCCTATCACTGACTATTACTACAATTAGCATTAACATGTGTCCAGGGACTATTTATCATGACGTGTGCTGCTGTCCTCTTGGCCAGGTCACCCTTGAGATGTTGATCTCAATAAGTTCATTATCTGGTCAAATAAAAAAAAAAGAGGGATCCTCCATTTTAGTGGGCTGATTACATTTGAATGGTCTACTGCTAGTTGTAATTACATCATTAATCAGGACAAAGAGCACGCTTATGAAAACAATATTCTCTGTAGCCCAACATAGAGTTTCTGAACAATGTATGGCACATTTACAGATAAAAATGAATGTAAAGCTCCTGTTAAGGCTGACGCTCCATAATTATCTACAAAAGCAAACCAGACCATCAGCAACGAGATTAATTTTTTCAATAAAGTCTATCCTCATAGACATGTCAAGACTGACACAATATTGAATTTCACCATAGGAGCTTAAAACCAAATTAGTGACCAACCTCACTGTATTTTTAGATTTCCTTTTGTTAAGTTGTGGTCGTCAGTTGATGCGTTTGGTGGCTTTGTTCTGTTTTTTAGAGGCTGTTTGTGTAACACAACTTGCAGACAGTGTTCAGCTTTTACAGATACAGCTGTACTCAAAGTGTTCCAGCAATTTATTGCTTGATAAGTGTCATAATGATAGTGGAAAACATGGCAGAACAAAGAGAAAGTGTCTAAACAAAAATAGGACTACAGCATCTTATCATGAAAGTTTATAAAGGCTTTAGTGCAGGCAACTACAAAACTCTTTAAAGAGACTGGATAAGTAGTATCCAAAGCACGTTCAAGTTGACTACAGGTGACCACACTTTAAGCAGATCAAAACATAAAGTTGTCAGGGAGATAGAGAAGCCACTTCATTACAGTAACAGAATTTGTTAAATGAATAACTCTGGACTTCAATCAGCAAAAGTGCTGCCCCAAGACTCTGTCTTATAGAGATCTCACAGGACGAGTGCAATCTCATATTTACTTTCAAGGCATTTAAAAAAAGGTCAAATAATTAGACGGGGATACCAACATTTTACATTCTGCACACCGTAAAATACCAACAGTAGTGTGAAATGCAGGGCTGTTTCATCAACCTGTGAGTTTTGGACTAAAATCTGACAGAAGTGCTATGCTGCCTTTGAAATGCTCTGCCCTCTTCTTTGCAACTTTAAGGAGAAATCAATAACAACCCTAAACACATCTCTGAGGACTAAAGAGGACAACCATCTGACTGTCACTGATCTGACCAAGACCTCATTAAACATCATCAGGTAAACCTGAAGGCTCAGAAATCAAATCTTCATATTATGTCATATACATAATATAATAATATATAATAGATTCATTTTCTTTTGAGACATACTCAGGCTCCCTTCTGCTGCATTGGAGTCCTTTTAAACGCAAGTATCATGCCATTCAACATATTTCTTTAAGATACAAGAGTGCCACACTGAGGTCCATGACTCACTCATGTTGAATTCTATTTTCATCTCAGGCGATAAAGTCATTGACTCAGTGTGGGATACAAGGTCAGCTCTATTCATTGTTCTCATTGCTCTAAAATAATCCTGACTGCTATATATCTGTCCATCACTTTCAAAGATCTTTTAACCTCCAGGGAAGCGGTCACAAACCTCTTATGGCCCCTCTGACATGTAGCTCAGACTTTTGATGTTTTTCCAGAGAGCTCCGTCTTTACAGCCTGCAGGACTCTGTACATAATGTGAGGTGAAGAGTATGTCGGGTGCTATATACAGTTGACTATTTCTGAAGGCAAAGCCTGTGAACATAAATACATGTTTTTTTCTATTAAAGCTCTGATAATGGGGCCTGCGTTCCTTGGCATGAATTAAAAAAGGTACTGGATGTATTCCTCTGATGTTTTAGCCCGGGTTGACAAAATTGCATCACACAGCTGCTGCAGATGTGCGAGCTATGCACGAAATGTCGAGTTCCAACACACCAAAATGTGCTCTATTTAAATGAATCTGCATTCATGCCCTCCTGGCATGGCAATATTTCAAAAGACTGGAGGCTGTTCTTCCAGCTTCAGTAAGATCAAGAGCTTTAGGTCTTCATCTGGAAACAGCATGAATGCTCCCGAAAGGTGAGTTGCATTTCATTGCTTTGAACTTAATTATGTCCGTCAAAATAGAGCAAATCACGTCTATGATGTTTTTTTAAAATATTATTTAACCATCAATCATATATTTAACACTGCCTGCCAAATTTCTGCCTAATTTGAGCCACACTCTTCTCTGAAGTTTCCCCCACTCCAGCGTTTTTTTAATCTTTTATTCCAACACAGCATGAACAAAGGGCCAGACTGCTCTCTGTAGTGGGCATGCAGTCATCGTTGTTTTGTCTCAAACAGCTTGAGATGAAGTCAGCCGTGCAACAGTCCTTCATGCTGCAGCGCCGCACAGACTGTTGGGACACTGTGGCCAAAACAACAAGACAAAAACCTATAAAAAGTGCAGATCCTTTGTGCACAAAGAAAACATTGAGTTCAATAGCTCTATAGTGCAGCCATAATGAAAAACAAGACAATGTATTGACAGAGATGTTAAAGCATAAAGGAAGATTGGGTAAGGACCTGTTCAATGGAGCAGCAGAAACAAATGAATACTGTATGTTTGAGGTTGCAGCTGTTCCCTGCTCGTTCTTCAGCGGTTTTTAATACTGCTAAACCTTCGGTCAGTTAAGTGTCTTAAATGACTACGGCATATTCCTCGTCACACACGCAGCAACATGTTCGCTACAGAAATCCTTTTGAAACACCTGTAGCCCATTTACAGCCATAGCATGTATAATAAATATCCATTATCTCAGAAGA
This sequence comes from Symphodus melops, assembly GCF_947650265.1. Lineage (NCBI taxonomy): Eukaryota > Metazoa > Chordata > Actinopteri > Labriformes > Labridae > Symphodus > Symphodus melops. The sequence goes on along the minus strand of NC_136697.1, from coordinate 14,458,328 downwards.
AATGATGCTTTAGACAGATATCAGCATGAAGTGCAAACTGTCAGTAGGCTTTTACGAGGACATGTTTATTGTAAAAACAGATGTATATATAAAAAAACAATACGGTCAACTTTTCTACTCAAAGTACAGTGTGTCTTTTCCTGAGATTAAAAGGAATATATCATAGAGATGTACAGTATGATTGTGGTCCTTTACTAGCCAATCAGTTGCAGGTGCAGGAAAATGTGTCTCAGTGAGGAAAGAGAAATCTTGCACTCAAAGACTTTGATGCTTGAAGAAGATCATTTCTTGTTTAGTTTTTAGAGTAGAAAACAAAACAAAAACCCAACGGGAATCAAAAATCATCTTAAACCTCAAGTCAGGCTTTGAGAATCTCTCTTTTAATCTCTATGATTTCTCTGGAAGAACTGAACCTACTGTAGGTGTCTTCAAAGATGAGAAAAGTAGGGATGAAATCTGCTGCACTCAGTTGTAAATTCTTCTTTTCAAAATGTGTAAATCTCACATATTGTGAAGGATTTATTCTAAAAAGTTGTCCAACCCTGGCCTCCCCCCCTTTACCACAACTGTGATACTGTTTTCTCTTTTTGAGGTTTTCTGCGTTGTTCAGACGGCTTTTGCAAAACAAAAACAAGGGAGTAGTGAACGTGTCATAAATCTATCATTTGATTGGACTCAACAGCTACGCTCATGTAGTTTAATAAAGAGGTCGACTTTCGAGCCCTTTTGCCTCAAGCCAAATTAAACAAAAATATGATGTCTGTTGTTGTTGTTATTGTGATCTTGAATCAACAAACTACAACAGTACAAGAAGAGTCTATTCTGAGGGGGTCAGATCAGAAGACTCTGGGTCCTCAATCAACTGCTCCCCCTCCGTAATGAAGTTTATTTCTGGATGTGTTTGTGTAGTAATAATGATAAAAAACTAAATCTGAGGCTATTTCTCTTCATGTATCTCTGCAGGGGAGTCTGCTCTCTCCCTCTTTACAGGAATGGTCTCCTCTTTGACTCTCCCAGCGTTCGTTGGGGAGGTGGCCTCTCTTTTCCTTTCTTCTTTCATCAGCTCCTTTTTCACTTTCCCCTTTGCATTATGTGCACGTGGCGGTTTGATATCTGTCGTGTCCTCAGAGGTGACTGTGGCGCTCTCGCATATGGTTGGACCCTCCCACTTTGGAATTTCCAATCCGAGCTTCTCCATCACCTGCTTCATGACCTCGTCCACGTAACCATTGACACGCAGGTAGGCATGCTTATCCTGCAAGACAGAAAGTTGCAGAACTTCTTTTATCTGTTCACAAGCTGGGTTTCCAAACATATACAGAATCAGAATCGGGTTTTATTGGTGCAAAACCAAGGCAATAGAACAGAATTAGCAAGACCCAGAGGGAAACTTGAGTAATAATATATATATATTTTTTTAAATAATAAAATATAAGAAGCAATTACAAATTACAAGGAGGAACAAATACTGTACGTGTTTGACAAAGACTCACATGTTTTGTGGGCTGCAGGTTGACAATGGCTACTTTCCCTCCTTTGCGTTTGGTGAGGAGTGGAAGGTCACCGCTGGGTTTGATCTGCAGGGATGTGCCAAGCGTCAGTGCCAGGTCAGCTCGTCTGGGTTCAGACAATAGAGAAATATGTCAGAGATGAAGGTCACACGTGTTGTTGGCCACTTTCTCCTACCATAACATCTGAGCCACAGTGCGAAGCATCCTTTGTTCTAAAAACTAATTACACAGAAGATTTTTGATATGACCTGCAGCTGTTTAGTTTTTCTCAGAACCCCCTGAAGCCAATTTCACATATACACTCCTGGAGTTATAGTTCACACTTGTCCTTCACAGCTTGTAGTTTTCCCTGTCGGTCAGTAGGCCTATGTTGATTTCCACTATATGTAGCATTGATATAAAAGGTAAAAATCCTTAACAATTTCTTTTTGCATGTAAGTAAAAAAGACACAGAATGCCAGAGCTAGTAGATCCAAAAGCTGTGTGCATGCACTCCAGTTACATAGATGTTGAGTTAGAAAAGACAAACAGCCACTTATACAATGTGAAAAAAACAAAAAACAAAAAACCCATCAGCTTGAAGTGCAGAGATTTATCTCGTCTCACCTGCTCGCATCTTCAGCTTTGTTCAGGTCTCTGTCAGGAAGAGCATCCTCCCAGTCCAATATTGTGCTTATCAGCTTTCCTCTGTTTTAGTAAGGAACCCACGCTCATATTAGAAGTGGTATTTGGTTAAATCAGGGGTTATTTTATAATGTGGTGAAAGTACGCGTTACCTGCATGCCCTGAGTCCTCTGGATCGTACTACGTCACAATACCGTCCTGTCGGCTTTAGTCCCATCACACCGATCACTTTTTCTCTCACATACTGCCTAAAACATCAATCAGAGCACGCCTCTCTTTAATCAGATCTGCTTCGGATCAAAAGCATCTTAAGAGAACAACAAGTTATTTTACATACATTGATACAAAGAAACATGTCATAGTGTATATTCAATGGACACTTAAGTATATAAACCAGACACCTGGGCCTGGAGGCAGCCCTAAGTGCTCTTTTAAGGAGATCACTGAATAATGTTACTTCTGCAGCATTACATACAGCTGCGTTTTTACCTTATCTCTCTTTATCCTTAAAGATAATCTGTGAAATCTGAAGAATGAGCGTTAACTGGATGTAAATGAAGTCACTGTAAATGTTACTAGAATGAACGGATGCATTATCCTACTGGAAGCCTTCTTTGAAATAATAAAAGAAAAGGTTGACTGAGCTGTTGTTGATCTCAAAAACAAATGTTCTCTGCCGTCTGTATGGTGGTGTCAGGTGACTCATGTGCAGAGAAAAATACTCAACGTATAATTAAGAAAATCCGCTTTCAACCTCCACACAAGACTGAGTGCATCCCACCTCAGACCTACTCAGCTCAAATACTTTTTGAATTCCGGTGTTTGTTGTTGTTGCGTGTTTCTGTGATAAATACCTGCCACACTTCTCACACTCCTCCACAAACATGTTTCCATGAAGCTCTGATAACAAGTCCCTGAAAAAGCAAGACAAGAAAAAACGACTTTGTTTGCATACATATTACAAAAATGAGATTCCCTTGGCCCGTTGTCTGAGTCGACGTCAGTGCTGCAGGAAGCGTACTGTGTCGTTTACCTACCTGGTGACTTGACCAGTTCACCTGCTGTTTCTGGGATTATCTCACAGTTCTTACATTTAGTGACTTCTAAAAACGGGACGTCTTCTTATAAATTAGATTTTTTTACTCACTGAATGAAAATAGTGATTCTTAGCCTGTGATTAGTCAGGTTAGGGTTACAGAGAGCAGTCTTCTCTACAATTCTCTCACACTTAAGAGCAGGGTCATACATATTTAAGCACACAGAGCGCATTTGATCTATATCTGGATGTTTTGGGTTTTTTTTCAAGTTACACATGAAGTAACTTTTAGGATGACACATCTTAAAATCTGTTTCAAAAAAGAAAAAGGTCAAGTCATCAACTGACTACATCAAATACACCTGTGGTCACTCTCAGTGACAAAATCCCTCCACTCAGCGGAGAGTTGAGCATCTTTAGGCTAACTTTGGTTAAACAGCTTAGATGGTCTTGATTTGACCCTCTTTAAGCCATCTATTCCTCTTCCTTTACAGCAACTCTCCACAGCTCAGCTCCATTAAATCATACCTCTCCGGCCCCAAACAACAGAAAGTTACTGACTAAACAGTCGAGCTGTTACAGGCTTAAAGACATTGAGGGCTTTCCCTGAGGAGTTGTTAAAGACTGAAAAACAGCGATAAAGGAGATTGACTTATCAGACTTAAATTCATCACATGGACATAAAACATGACCCTCAATCAAAGCTATTGTTGCTCTGCTGGATAGACCCTTTACATGGTCACAAAACCTTTTGTGTGATAATGTGCCAGTCAGTGTTGACAAATCCACTCACTAATTAGCCCATTACCTTGGCAAGTGTAAAGGGCAGTTAAGCTTTTAGCAGGAACTTGTGTAAACCAAATGATTGTCAAAATAATCAGCTATGTGATAAATAGTGAAAATACTTGATGTGATGTTTTTGGAACTTATTCAGCTGACAAAGGAACAAAAACATTACTGATGGTGTCTGTGTTTACACATTACTAACGTGCCGAACAACCACAATGACACCCGTTAGCCACTTGGAGTGTAAAAAGCTGGATACATGTATAACATGCTGAAGGACAAGAGGCAGGTTTAAGTTACCTGGGAAAGCCTGATCGGACATGCAGGCCGTCCACATTCTGGCTGATGAGATACTTGAGGTACCCGGCCCGCTGCAGTCCCAGGAGGGCCATGTGAGTCAGGCTTGGTCGAGCATCCTCAAATGTGGTGTTGAAGTGAGGAGACTCACCCTTTTGTTCTAGCGTCCAAACACCCTTCGGACCCCTAAGTGAGAGCAGGGTGAGGAATAGATTGTTACATAGGACTGGGAAGGTTGTGACGTAGTGGGTGCTCTGCAGGCTTTTCATGTTGTCTAATCTTCACGTTGGTTTCTCTTCATCTTCATCTCTTGAGTGTTTACACATGATGGAAACACTTCTGCAAAGTAACAACATGCTATGAAATGCTAAAAGTCAGAGCCCACTGAAAACATGGAAGATCACGTACACAAATTATATCCAAACCAAAGTAGTCTACAGACTTTGTAGTCCTCAAGGGTTCAAGTCCGACCCTCGAAATCTTGTGCTCGTCACCCCTCACTCTCTTCTCCGTCTTATCGAATAACGGCACAAACAAATATCTTAAACGAATATCAGAAACATCAATAGCCCCATCATAAAGACAGTTCTTTTTACAACTTACCCTGAAAGGTTTTCTGACCAAATGCACAAAATCTGAAATGACTCTGTTCAGGCTTCTGTGATTAAAAAGTCACTTGTGGTTGTGTGAATGAGAGATAAATGCAGTTATACCGTCAGCACTGTTGAGCACCCTGTCAGCTGCCGAGTGACTTCAAGGACACGCAGCTTATTTTTATTCATCGAGGTAACCCATCCTGGGAATCAAACACAAGCACAGCAGTCTCATCTCCTTCTGTTCTATTTAAACTTAAACAGCCCCATTTCCCATGAATCATCGGCTCATCAGACAAGACGAGCTCAGAGATGTACTTCCACTGATTAGGTTCGTACGTCAGAAAGATGCTGCTTGGCATGAAAGCATGAAAGTGTTTATGCTCACATTTTGGTGTTAACATCCTGCAGAGACAATCATCCTGTGCATCTGTGTGTTAGTCTTATGTGTAAATCCAACCTTGGCTTTAATGATAGTGCCGTCCAAGGTTGACTCTGCATGACTGACAGGCAAAACAATCCAATATTAATTAGTCAGGCTGGAATAGCGCACGTCTCCAGGATCCTACGTACATTTACACAAAGGATGATATCTAATCTAGCTTTCATCACACAGAATAATTTCATTTATTAATGAACACATCGCCACTGTGTGTCGGGTTAGCTCCATATACAGCATGGGTGCTGCTTCAGATACAACAAATATAGGTAGATATAAGCATCACTTTGGAGGAATTGGCTGATACGACGTTTTCAGATTAAAATACACAGACAATCTCTAAAAGCTTGACACTGAGGAAAAAAACACTTTACTTCAGTCCTCTTGAGTCAAAAAAAATATTTAAAAACTATCTGGCTCTCTGCAATTACGACAAAGACGTGCTTGTGCATTATCATGTATCATTGTTGCTCTCAGAGAGAAAAATCAAAACAAAAGAGCTGGGAACTATGTCAGAGTCATTGTTTATAAAGAAGTGGATTGAGAAGAATGATCACGTACTACCCTCACCTGCCCAGCCAGTGGTACTGCAACAGAAAGCAGGATGATAAGCTAATGACATAACTACCTGTGATAGGCTCATAAAGTTAGTCAAACCCAACTTAGCCACATTAAAACAAACTGCTAACTTTGTACAACAAATGTTTTTTTTTTCTGTCTAGCTTGTTTCCCTGGCCATGAAAGCTATTATTATACAAACAATCAATTACAATTATATAATGGTTTAAACATTACAGTTAGGTGACAAAATCTGTCGGCTTGTCGTCCCCTTAACCAATCCAGCCACTGACCAGTATTTGGGATGTTGGAGTTTTTAAATATCAGACACATAATATCACCAGCTGTGTTTTTGAATGTATTAACATACCATCCACAGAGTCTGTGCTTTATTGTTGTTTTTTAGTTTAACTGTGGTACCAATGGTGGCGTTTCTGTCAATAACTTATTTAATGTTTTCATCAATAACTGGTTGCAGACCTGCTGATTGTGTAATCAGAGAACCACTGAATCATAATAAAAACAAGGTTTTTTTTTACGTTTCATTATGGCAAAAATAATTTATAGAGAGTAGGTTTGAATATTCCTAAATATTGAATGCCATGATGAGTTTAAATTAGTTCAGATTTACTGGTTTTGTCAATCAGTATACTGTTAAGATTTCAGTCTTCATTTTCACTTCTAACATGATCATGTGGATGAAACACGCCTGAAAGAGAACAGCTCTGTGTGCTGCTGACAGAAGATACGAGCTGTAGAGACGTTGGTAGCTTACCTGAAGTCAGGAATGCCTGCTGAGGTGCTGATTCCTGCTCCAGAGTGGACAACCAGGTACTCAGATTCTTTAATCAGCTCTGCGAGGGTCTCCGCCTTTGTCTTTAGCTCCTCAGGACCATCGAACGTCTGGCACAGAACAGAAGACACAAAAATAAGAAAAGTTGGCTAAATCCCCCCCCCTCAATGTTTTAATAATTGACATGTGAATCAATATTTCATCTTATGCTGCACTGCTTGATTTTAAAGTGCTGCTAAAATGACTAATCTTACAGAAATGAAAAAAAAAGTACTACGATAATACAGTATATATAAATTACGAAAGGAAATTGTCTGTTTAAGAGATTTCCATTTACTTTTTTGAGCAACTTCTGTGTCTTTAAAGTATTTTACAGGCCTTTAAACTTTCTTGACTATCTTTTATATGTCCTCTGCACATGGTGTTCTTGAGTTAGAAGTAGTGAAGAGCTTGTGTTGAGCATAATACTGCTTTCGACCTAATAATAACAAAGCTTTAGCTGTTATAACGACATTTTAACAGATGTAGAAATGTGAGGCTTTTTTTATACGTGTAGTACATTATAATGTTATAAGTATTGTAATTAATGACCATTGACTTCTCTCTTTTCTGCTGCCTGAAGTCCTCGTTTATATAGCCTTCCTATTATACTTAAATAAATTCAAGTCTAACAAGATTTCCCAAATGAAATATAGGCTAAGCAAAGGTTTTTAAAAGCAGGCTTCAACATAAAAAAAACCCAAATAATTGTTCATAAAACAATGAAAAGCCTCTTTATTTAATGACGATTAAATAAAGAGGTTAATTACGTGAACACATTTGACTTAGTACTCTCTGTAGCAGCCTGAAGATTTCCCTACAGTTTCTTAATTACAGTTTTGAAATAAAGATAATGTTTTAGTGAAAACGCACGCATTAAGGGACAACAAGTCAAAGAGAGCTTCATATTTGTTCCTCCATAACATCCTGAAGACTGGGAGTCTTCAGCTAACCTGCTAACTCTGTGAAGAAGAAGCTGACACACTCGTGTTTACCTCTGGAAGACCGCAGACACCTTTATCCGCATATGGAGAGAGTCCAGCTGCGTAGTTCACAGACATGACTGCTGCAGGTCTACTTATTATTCTTGCTTGAAATGATATTCCTTCTTTTCAAAAAAGAAGCTTACTTCTTCTTCTTGTATGTTTAATGGAGATGTGCAAACCAATTTTAAAATGCGTTACCGCCACCAGCTGGACTGGAGTGAGGAGCAGGAGATGTATTACTGTAGGCAGAAAAAACAATAATGATCTCTCATGTTTTGTTCCCTAAAATACAGTAATACATGTTCTGTTTGTTGTTAGTAATAGTGTAAGCATTTCCAATGTGGGTGCTTGTCTATTTTATGCAGTGTGTGGTTTAAACCTTTGGGACCACTAATACAGCTAATGATGTTTTTGTCCCCTTTGTTTCTATCGTCCATCCTTCAACAGTTTGTGTTCTCCTCCTGAGACCCAGCAATTCATTTTTGATCACTGTAGTTGACTAAGTATGTTGATGTCTTCCTGTTCTCTTTGCTGTCTGTGTTCCTGTTGTTGCAGATTTGTGGGTGGAGTCAGGGAGGATTCACCTGAGCAGGCTGATTTCAGCAGAGCATCTCAATCATCTTGCTCTCTCTTCTCTAACCTGAAGACTGCTATCAGCACTTGTTTGTTTGTGTTTTGTGTTGGAGTTTGAAACCCACACTCCTCACTGCATACGCACCGACCTCCTCCGTATAATGTGGTGGTCTCCCTCATTTGTCATGTACTGTTAAGCCAGGTTATGACATCTTTAAAGAGGACAGCTGGAGCTTTAAAATGACATCACATCTGGGGGGGATGTGACCTTGCAAGGTACATATAAAATATCTTTAAAAAATGCTTGCATTTAAATTCGCACATTTTATGTAAAAATAAAAGGTAGGCATAACGTATTTGTTAAAGTTAGCTTTAGATTGTTTAAAGTAAGTTAGAATCTTTGGAACACTTGAGGGAAAGTCTCTATTTTAATACTAAAACTATTTCTAAATGTACTGGACGTCAGGACTTCTTACTTTGTGTCACATTTTATGGCTCTAGGACAGACTTGGCAGAAAGGATTCTTTACAGAATCATTGAGGGAGATAGAGACATGAGTCTGTCAGATAAACATAGACATGAAGTTCCAGTAAAGGGAAGACAAAAAAACAGCTCTTTTCAGAATGGCCCTAGCTGGGATTTATATCATTTCACAGCTCATGATTAGGCATCAATACTAACCACAACACCAACAAGCCTACTCTCTGTGCCTGCTAGTTTGGGTTTTTTAACTTTGAATTACTTTGTGGAAGTACAGATCGATGATCCACTCCCCAATGGAGGATGTCTGAGGCAAGGCTTAGCTTCCTAATCTGGGCCAAATACGAGACCCCTCTAAGTTTCCAGAACCAGCACCCCTGGAATGGTATAAGTCGTGTCATGATCAACTCCTCTGCAAGCCTGCTAAAAACCTAGAGGCAAATAGGCTGGAGGCCAACTAGACAAGACCATTAACATCTCAGCATGTTGGTCAGGCAGAGGGACAAGGCCCAGGCCAGCAGCACCAAGTCACCCGGAAGTGAGTGGATCATGACATCTCAACCCTCCTGTCAAAATTCCTACAGATTCCACAACCTCCATTCAGCCTGATACAGGGCTGTGGGCTGTCCCACATTTTTTTTAATCTATGCACAAATGGGAAACAAAGCTAAAGAAGCTGGAATTAATTCCCATTTGATATCTATTTAGATAAACAAATACACATGCTGTGCTGTTTATTGGAATCAAAACTCATCGATAAAGCATAGGATAAGACTTCTTCATGAAAAATGTAAGGAATAATAACAAAGTGAAAATTTAATTCAAGTTTCCTGTGTTACCTGTTTTACATTTGCATTCAGCAGGAGAGCTGAACACAAATGGAAAAAAGACCTTCTTAAGAGATTCTGAAAAAAAGTTGGTGTAAATATCAGAAAGTTGTCAATGCTCAAAAGACTGAACACTTTTCTGATGCTGTTGTGAATATCTGTCAAAAACCCAATGTAATTTTTAGTACTATTAACAGTATTCTAAATTCCCCACAATCCTCCTGTCTTGAAGCTTCCTCTGAAACCTGTGAATGATTACTTCAACAAGATTTCTACTGCACCAAGTCACCTGGTGTGAAAATTAACAGTGATTTTAAAATGGACTGATTTTTTAATTCTGTTGTAAAATATAGCTTCTTTCAGCTTTTCTTTCTTTTAGCTCTTCATGTTGGTGTTAGCCAGGCCTCCTTGTCTCACCTGAAGCAAGTTCAAAATGCTGCTGCTCGGCTCCTAACAGGAACACACAAGCTGGAGCACATCACTCCTATCCTGGCCTCCCGTCATTGGCTCCCTGTCAATTTTAGGATCCATTTTAAGATCTTGCTTTTTGCTTACAAAGCACTGAACAGGCTGGCTCCTTCCTGCCTCTCTGACCTTTGACAGCCGTATGTCCCATCAGGGTCATTACAGTCTGCTCATCAGTCCCCCAGTTAGGTTGGCACCATTGCCTGTGTTTACCTCGTCTTAAAGCTAATCTGTAAGCTTTGGAACCCATGAGTTTTTTTGTTTCCATGGTTTTATTCTTTGTTTTGTCCATTTTGTCCGTTTTCTTTTCATGCTAAATCTATTGAATGTAAAGAACTTTGGTCAACACTATTGTTTATAAATGTGCTATATAAATAAAGTTGAATTGGAATAATTTTGTTCAGTCAAATACCACTCTGTCTTCTCCCCAATAAATCTTTATTTTTTTCCATTTAAATAGCCACAAATTAAAAAGACAAGTGAATAGAACAATACAGTGATCATTCATACAGCTACATGTGCATATCAGTAATGGGTCCTGTTAAAGCTGTCCACCAACTCTGAAGACCACTGACAGGAGGGAAATGGTTGTTGAACGTTATTGTTTTGTCATATGTAATTCATTATCCTGAGAAATTCAGCATGAAGTCCCAATTTCTGTGAGTCAAACAATCAAAGTTGCTGATGCATACACATAAGAAGACACACATGCTCTCTACAAATTCCACTGAAACCATTCCAAACCTCACTGACAAAAATGTTGAGAGTCCTGTCTGATACTTCTGTGGAACAGCTTTTGCAAACCTAATCATCTGATCACGTAATAATCATTCTCAAGCAAAGAACGCGAGGCTTAATGTAACCAAAGAAACAAGACTAAAATAATAGAGCTGCAAGAGAGCCATCAAAGACTAAGTCATTACATTTTGGGCTTTCTTTTACATAACTTTAGCTCTTTGGCTCCGTCAGGCTTCTCGGAGAGACAACTTGAGGAGAAACTGATCTGTAATTAGTTTTGCCTCCACCCCATCCCCCTTAAAAAAAACTTAGTCATCCTACACAACTGTTAAATCTGAGCTACTTCAAATAACACAACCCCACACTCAATTACAGAGAAACACATCCAACAGTTAACATAAAAAAAACACACACACACACACACAGCAAAGATCCATTTCATGTTACCTAAAAATGTCCACACAAGGCTGTGACTCACTGACTCAGCTTGTCAGAAGATCCTCCAGGTTTTAAAAGTTCTCCGAGATCTCCAATGACTCTAGTCTGTCTTAACCAGATCAAACAGAAGGTAAGAAGTCCACCAGTAAAAGAGATGAAAAGCTTCCAATGATGTTCTGGCATGCACAAGAACACTGAAAACATCGTCCTGACTTCCGGTCCGACGGGAGCAACGCAGGAAATGTCTGTTTTAGCCTATTTGCAGTGCAGCACAAACAGGCTGCATAAAGTCCTCAAACTTCTGTTCGTCACAGAGACTGACTACTGTGAGCAACGCACAGTTACAATTAGGGGGGGAAAGGATATGAAAAAGATGCTAAGCTAAGGTTGGAAGTGTTTGCACCAGTGCAAATGTTGTTATTGTTAACAGTGGTATTAACCTCACAACACCAGATAGAATACAGGGGACCGAACTTAAATTTGAAGATAGTTTTTTAAAGTAAGGTTTTAGGTGATAAACAACTTGTTGGGAAGTTAAAGAAACTAAATGACGTTTGTGCTGGTGGAAATAAACCAGGTCTGACCCTTCTGCAACAGTGCATTAATTTTCCCCTTGAGGGGCTCAGGAAAAAAAAAACACCCCTTTTTTACGAGTTTAGAAGGCTTAACTTGTTCTCGGTTGTTAACCTTGATTTTTTTGGAAACCCAGACAGAAAGGAGGGTATCAATACGTCAGCTAGATTCGAGGGGATGCCGTCAAAAAGCATGTCACGACTCCTCATTGCCAGAGTCGTCCTCGTCGTAGCAGCAGTCTCCATCCCCGTCCTCCACGTCGTCGTCGTCATAGTAATAGTCGTAGAAGAGGTCAGAGCCTTCATCGGGGGCCGGGGCACGTGTGCGGACACAGTACTCGGCCAGTGTGGTGGGCACCTTCACACCATCGCGCTCAGCTTCTGCTTTAGTAGCTAATACTTGTTTCCTGATGTTAGAGAGTGAAAAAGATGAGGGAAGACCCACAATCAAGAATACGGCCATTCAAACCTTGGTCTACTATTCTTGGCAATGTTTTGTTTACCTGATGATTTCTACGTATTCCCGGTCCTTGCCCTTGCTGTCCCTCCATTTGCGGTACATGACCGAGGCATCCACATTGGCAGGAGAGAAGGTGTTGGGTTCATTCAGCAGTGAGATCACACTCAACAAAATGGTGCTGAAGCAAATAAAAAAAAGCAGTTGGAAAAAAATGATATACATCTGCTCATATATCTATATCATAAAGGATAAAAAAAACCCAGAGATATGAAAGAGGGTGATTACCGGACATTCTGGGTAGGATTCCATCTTTCTGAAGGCAGCTCTCCACTCTGCGGGTCGTCCACTGGAGGATGCAATATGGAGATACACACATCTCCGTTCTAATAAAAGACGAAAAGAACTTGTTTTTATGTGAACACCAAAACACCGAAAAATGAATAAAACACAGTAGTAAGGGCATTATTAGGTGTCACATGTTTCATACTTTAAAAAGAGACAGGATGTGTTACTTCACCTCGTAGATGTTTGGGTGCCACATCTTGGTGAGGAACCGGAATGCAGGTGGGGAGTATGGGTAATCTATAGGGAACTTGATCCGAGCCTGGGAGATAAAACTTATATTAACATGTGGCTCACATACACCAAATATTTTAATGACAGGTGCTCATGTTATTGATTTGTTATCTGCAGTCTAGGGATGCATAATAATCAACTAATATGAGCTTTCTGATTGATGTTTGCACATTCTTAGATACCTATATGTGCACACATTTTGCAGAGGCAGATATAAAATACATCACTTTTCAAAATCAAGCAGGTAAAAGAAAAATCTGTTTTCACAAAAAAATACAAAAAATCATGTTATATTGAAATTTTTATTACATTTTCATGGGTGCCTACTTCAATCTCCCAAAGCACAGTGTTTACTGAATAGCACTGGATAACTTTAAGATTCAATTCAAAAGGAAATTAGTTAAATGTTTTAGCATAGTTGCACTGTCGTTCATTTGCTGCTCTGTGTGCCCTTGAATTGCCCCCCAGTGACAAATAAAGTTTTATGAATTGAATTGATAAAACAGTAATTTTAAAGGCTTAATTGTTTATTTTCTAGCTGATGCATAAATGTATTGCTCTCAATAATTTAAATCACATGGTGTTTTTTTTAGAAACATATGCAATGTTTTTGTCAGTAGTAGCGTTTGTAACATTACTACACACTTACTCCTCTTCAATATGATGTCATACATTGTATTGCTATATGGTATGAAAGTCTGAACAAAGACATGCATGTATTTGCAGGCTGACAACTTGGTTTTCGCAATGTTGCAATCACACTATTGATTGGTAACATAAAGGGTGATTTCTAAATTGTGCCTCCTATTTTTCTTGTTATTTTCAAGAATTTGCATCCATTTGATGGTCTAAAACTCGGCCTGTTATTTCGTGAGTCGTGTGTACGTTTTAATAAACTGCACAAGACAAAGAAAAACAATTGTGTGCTACTTCCTTCTTGACTCTTACCTTAAAATAACCCCCTTCATAGTGAGTGTTTGGGGGTCCGAAAATGGCCACTTCCCAGTTGTACATGTCAGCCTCGTCCACCAGTGTTATCTTGAATCCCTCGACAGGCTGCTCCTGAAGGCTCTTCATCTCCAACATGAGTGCTTTCTGTGAGCTGGCAACATGAGAGGAGTCATGTTGCGCCATTGTGCAGCACGAAGCCTTTCACTTGATCCGGGGTCGAGTTTACCTGGACTTGACTTAAATTAACCTCACTGAACAACCCAGAGAAAATCAGCTTCAATGTACGGAGACAATGAAACAGGCCAAACCAGCCGGGCTGCGCATGAACCAAACAAAGGTTGTGTTGATGTGTCACCAAATCCGAAAACTTATTTACAAATGTCAGAACTTAGAAATGGATTAACTGTCAGAAACATGGTGACTGAAGAGCTTTAGTTGATTTACCTGACAGGACAAGCTCGGATATAAGCCGTAAATCTATTGGTAGCTGCTGGCTAATGTAAACTAGCTAACAAGCTCTACCTTAACCGACCAACTAAAGCCGATTTTACCGTGGCTTCAATAATTTCTAAACCCCGCGAGAGCCAGATCAAAACAGAAGACGCATCAAAAAAAATTTCTACAAAGCTAGAAAATAAAAAAAACCCTCATCAGGTAATGCATGTAAGTGCAGCTGTTATCGCCCTAACATAGAGAAGATTGTTACTGAAAGCAGCCCCCCTCTCCCCTCAATGTCGGCAATGGCGCCCTATGTCGTCTGGGATTTGTAGTCAACTCTTCATCTCTGGTCATTGCTCCTAAACTTTAAAACAACACGTTTGCCATACAGTGACATACATTTTCACATGCTTTTATAATTGAATTTCAACATGTGAAATTGGTTGAGTTTGACATCATTTTTTTTAAAGCATTTGCTTAAAAGCGATTTTTGACAACTACATTTTCCTGCGCTTGATGTGACGTCACAAAAACATGAATGTTGTTTGTGTTTTTGAGATTCCGCCCTGACCTATTTCCACTCGCTATTTATTTACAGACAACAGTAATTCTTTATAGTGTGGTTCTGTTAAGGTTGTTTTGTGCCTAACAGTAAATACATATAAATAGTGGATATTTATTTGCGGTTTATTTTCTAATTGTACACTTGTGACGTCTAAGTGTGCGCCATCTTTTTTTAAAAAGTCCATTTGGGGTGGCTTCTGTTGCCTGATGGATTAATTATGAAACCAGAATAAAAACGGCTTTGTTTGGATTTTAATTATTATTTAATGGTGCGATGTATATATTTATTTAGCAAAGAAAATACTTTATTAACACATAGGTTTATTTTTCTGTTTCTGTCGACAACTACCTGTTTTCTCAGTTACCTCTTATTTACGCGACAACAGGCACTCCGGACCCTGCGTTGGAAGAAAGTACGTGATGAGTTCGAAAACACGACGCCGGTCTCGCTCCAAGTCCAGAAACCGGAGCCGTGAGCGGCGGAACAAGTCCAGAGTGAGTGGGTCTAGATCTCCAGAGACCAGAAGACCTCGCAGCCGGTCTGTGGAGGCGAAAAGTACGGCACGTGGACATGGACGGTCGAGCAGCAGGGACTCAGGCGATGGATCTCCGGGTCGACGTCGGCCTCAACGCAGGGACCGTCCTGGGTCCAGGAGCAGCTCAGACAGTGACAGGATGCGAGCTACACACCGGGTCAGGAGCCAGTCGAGGGGTCGATCTTCAAGGTAAATGTCTTCCGTGTCCAGCTAGCTGCTCGGTTTTGTAAGTCCTCGGTTTGACTTGTTTAAGGAGTGATGGAGGAGCCGATCTGCAGTAAAAAACAATGGTGTCTGTATGTTTCATTTATTTATGTGTAATCCACCTGTGCTCGTGTGCTTTTTGTTATCGTTACTGAAAGATAATTTGCAGCTGACTAATCTAATCATACATCATCGAAACATCATCATTAGCATTTTATTTAAAGTAACTGTATTTCATTTACAGCCACATTTATAAATAGGCACTATCGGAATCATGTGAACATGTACCTAAACAGTTAATTAGATGTATAACATTCAAAACAATAACAATACATCCATTGAGATCACTTTAATGCGAAACTCTAGACCTGAATTTAGACTGGTCACAAAATACCATAGTGAGTTTCATTCTTTTCTGCATGGTTGCCTTGGTGATTTGGTCTACATGTTGTACAATATGGTGACTTTTTAAATCTCGAATAAGGTTGCTAGTTAACATAAACTTTTTCTCTATGTTTTAAAGATTGTAGTGACCAGAAGTCGGATCTAAAAAATAATCATTCCCATTGTAAACTGATTTTTATGTTAGTCTCACCGACATGGTTGGCCACCTTTGACAGAAAAAAGTGCTGAAATATGTCACTTTTCTTTTCAGCTCTGATTCAGATGATCCAACAGTTAGGAAGAAGAGACAGGACATGAAGAATCGCAGAGAAACATCACGAGAGAGGAGAAGAGGAAGATCTAACTCCAGTGACAGGAGCAGTGACAGAGAAAGGAGCAGGCGGATCAGTCCATCTAGAGACAGATCAAAGAGGGTCAAAGACAGAGAAAGGAGGAGGAGCAACAGCAGAGACAGGGAAAGAAAAGGAGAGAAAGAGAAATACCGAGAGTGTAGGATGAGGAGTGAAGACAGGGAGCGAGGGAGGAGCGTGAAAAGTAGAGAGAGGACTGAAAAAGGCAATTCTTCAGATTCGTCTGATAGCTCTGGATCCGACCGCGGGGGCCGTGCGGTTAAAGAAAAAGAGGACAAGAAAAAACAGAAGGAGATGATGAAAGCTCTGGAAACACCAGAGGAGAAGAGGGCTAGGAGGTTAGCAAAGAAGGAAGCAAAGGAGAAGAAAAGGAGAGAAAAGATGGGCTGGAGTGAGGAGTACATGGGATACACCAATGCTGACAATCCCTTTGGTGATAACAACTTGTTAGGCACATTCAAATGGCAGAAGGTGAGTTTGAGCAGCGTTCAATAAATTTTTTTTTACCTTTTCAAAATAGCCCTCTCGAGTACTTATCATTTAAACTTCTAACTCATCTGGGTTTTCTCTTGATTCTTGCTTTTGTTGTAGGCACTGGATAAGAAAGGAATCGGCCATCTTGGTGAAAAGGAGCTCAAAGAAAGGAACAAATGTATTCAGGAGGAGAACCGTAGAGAACTGCAGAAGGTACGAGCACAGGATTTTTTTTTCTTGCAGTAATATTAGATTTATGTGTTCCAGCTATTTAAATAAAAATGTGATCACTTTGCGTAAAGGTGAAACAGCTGCGTCTTGAGAGGGAGCGGGAAAAGGCCATGAGAGAGACGGAGCTTGAGATGCTGCAGAGAGAGAAGGAGGCGGAGCACTTCAAAACCTGGGCTGAACAGGAGGACAACTTCCATCTGCATCAGGCCAAACTACGGTGAGTGTGCATCGACAATCCCAGCCTTTCCCCGTTTTCACTTCATCTCTTCATGTCAAAGAGTGCAGTTGAAGGCTCCAATAGCTGTCCCCAGAACACATATTTGAACTGTCAACCATACGACGTGTGATATGTGTCCAGGTCTAAGATCAGAATCCGGGATGGTCGCGCCAAGCCTATTGACCTTTTGGCAAAGTACATCAGTGCAGAAGATGACGACCTCGCTGTGGAGATGCATGAGCCATACACCTTTCTCAACGGACTCACCGTCACGGACATGGACGACCTGCTGGAGGACATAAAGGTGCGCGTTTATGTTCCATTTAAGTGTAAAGTTTGAATGACCAACTTTAAGTAGCATTAATCACACGGCACTGCTTTTAAAAAGAAGCAGTAGTCATTTAGTGAAAAGTGCAGCTGTCTTTTATTGGACCACCTGCTAATATTGCAACTTTGTTTAACTCCTAACTGTAAGTGAGTCATCATGTGTATCAATATGTATCTTACCCTAGGCTTGAAACTGATCAGAATTTAATCCAGATTTCATCTCATGCAGATCCAAACTAACCATGGCAGAGGCCATGTGTTAACAGCTACATCATTTTCTTGTCCTTCGAAAGAAATGTTAACTGCACGAGTGTTGTTCTGCCGGCAGGTTTACATGGAGCTGGAGCAAGGGAAGAACGTGGACTTCTGGAGAGACATGACAACCATCACCGAGGACGAGATCAGCAAACTGAGAAAGCTGGAGGCCTCTGGGAAAGGACCAGGTACATCACAACGCATATACACAACACAGTACATCCTATGCAGAATCAAACTGTGTGTGCAAGCTGCGCTCAGCTGTTTCTTGTCTTTTCTTTCAATGCAACATTTTCATTCTCAGGTGATCGCCGCGAGGGCATCAACACAGCTGTGAGCACCGATGTTCAGACGGTGTTCAAAGGAAAGACGTACAGCCAGCTGCAGGCGCTGCACCTGAACATTGAGTCAAAGATTCAGGCTGGAGGATCAAATCTGGATATCGGTTACTGGGAAAGTCTGCTCCAGCAGGTCAGAGTCTACATGGCCAGAGCAAGGTATATATGTGGGAACCCTAATTATTGCTTTTTTTAATATATATATATATATATATATATATATATATATATATATATATATATATTATTTATTTTTTATGGAACGTGAGTTGAAGTCTAAGATTGAGTTACTCTATGATGTTACAGGTTGAGAGAGCGACACCAGGATGTGCTCCGTCAGAAGCTGTTCAAGCTGAAACAGGAACAAGGAGTAGAGAGTGAACCTTTGTTCCCCATCATCAAAGAGGAGCAGAGGAGCGATGAAGAGGAGTAAGTTCCTTTAAAGCTTTACACACAAGCTACAACCTGAGCTTCAAGTTTCACTTCACGCTATGTTCCTGCTCTATTTTGAGTTGTTTTTCAGCATGTGCTGGAACTTAAAAACTGCATTTTGAATAATTATGATGCATCCTCTCCTCGCCGACATTTTCATCAAATTGTGTGTGCAACTTCAGGGAAAGAGGAGAGCAATCGAGGGGGGCAGTAGCAGAAGAGGCCGACCAGTCTTCATCGTCCTCCACAAAATACAGGAAAAGAGGACTTGAAGATGACGAAGAGGAGGCAGGACCGTCAACATCCACAGCAGGGAACCAAGACAAGGACGAGGGAGAAAAGGATGACAAAGACGAGGAGAAGGGAGAGGTGGTGGAGGCTGTGCTGACAGAGGAGGACCTGATTCAGCAGAGCCAGGCAGAGTACGACTCCGGCCGCTACAGTCCCACGCTGCTCACGCAGTCCGAGCTGCCACTGGACACACACTCGATCACGCCCGAAGAGGACACACACAGGCTGGAGTTGGCACGCAGACAGCTACAAGTCACAGGTATGAGGCGCACACATAGGCGCTTAAATATCAGGCCTTACAAAAACAGACTGTAATATGAATTAACTCTATCAGCAAAATGTACAAGAAAAAGCAACACCTACCTTTTGGAGGACTTTTTACATTTTATCAAATGTATTTTGTTCCTAAATGTTTCTCCTTTGACTATTGTACCAGGTGATGCCAACGAGAGCGCAGAGGACGCCTTCGTACGACGTGCAAGAGAGGGCATGGGCAACGACGAGGCTCAGTTCAGCGTGGAGTTCCCCGTCACGGGTAAAATGTACCTCTGGGCCGACAAATACCGTCCCAGGAAACCCCGCTTTTTCAACAGGGTCCACACTGGCTTCGAGTGGAACAAATACAACCAGACGCATTACGACTTCGACAACCCTCCCCCAAAGATCGTCCAGGGTTACAAGTTCAACATCTTCTACCCGGACCTTATCGATAAGCGTTCCACGCCGCAGTACTTCCTCGAGCCCAGTCCCGACAACAAGGACTTTGGGATTCTAAGGTTCCATGCAGGCCCTCCGTACGAGGACATCGCCTTTAAGATCGTGAACAGGGAGTGGGAGTACTCGCACAGACACGGTTTCCGCTGTCAGTTTGCTAATGGGATCTTCCAGCTGTGGTTCCACTTTAAGAGGTATCGCTACAGGAGATAGGGGCCACATACCGAACGGACCAAGAGCTTCGTCACGGTATACTTTAAGAGCTGTACAGTCGATGTGCTTTGTTTTTTTTTTCCTATATTAGCTGCTCTCACATTGGGCAACATTTTCTTAAAGATATAAATTCATCTGTACTGTTGTCAAGAAAGTCAACTGTAATGTAGATCCAAATTAAAGATGTTTTTACACCACGCAAGCCGTCCCTGGTTGATTATTTTTGGTTGTAAATTCTTCTGTAAACGGTTTAATCATGGAGTCAGTCTGGAAAAATAAGGCAGTATACAGAAGTATAGGAACTATTCATGTCTGCAGGTTTCTTTGTCTGTTTTTAGCTTTCATGGCAAGTCCAGTCTTGCTGAAATGTTGTAAATCCTGTTCACTACTTCTGGATAAAGTTATACAACAGGGACCAGGTACAAAGTGTTCAGTGAAGTCAATTTAAGTTTTCTCAGCTTGTGGTTAGAAATAAAATGGCTTAATTTCATTTATTGAACATTCCTGTTGAAAATAATACATTTCAATCTAAAAACAGATTTACAAAATTTTGTAAGGATCTTAAACAGTACATTTAAAAAAAGAAGCGACAAAATTCAAGTACGTATCATTTGTACAAAAAAATATAGAATCTCTTGGTGTGTTTAAATCTGCTCATCAGTTCATTGTCTCTGAAACAAAGATTCAAAAAAGTTGAACAGTCCAACCTGTTGAAAATGTCCCATGCATTCAGGTTGTTTTTACAACTGAACGGATGAATCTGGTGTTCTGCATGGAAAGAAATGTTCATTTTGAACATGTCAAGGAAACGAAGAGTTTGTTTTTTGTAATTCAAATTTCAGACTCGTCATCAATAAATTTCAGAGTTGGAAGATTAACGGTTTGATCACCGAGCTCTTCGTCTGCATTAAATGCTGCCTCCACACTGTTGTGGTTGTTGTTACTGCGGCCGTTGTCCGTTTCCAACACCAGAGGCTTCTCCTCTGCCAGCGCAGGCCTTGGTGTGTATTGGTTAAGACCGTCCTGCTCATGGGTCCCCTGGGATTGCTCGACCTTCTTTCCACAGTTCCAGGGCAGTGGAATGTGGCCTTTGTAAAAGTTCCAGGCCAAAAGGGCAAGAAGACAAACTACAAGCAATGCAACCACTACCTGAAGTCCAGCCACAGAGGGGCCGTCAACCTGAGCCCTGGGAAAAATCGGAGTCCCACCACGTGTGCCTGCTGGAACTATGCTGACCTGGTACTCGGCCACAGCCACTGAGTATTTGGCAGCTTTCGAGTGCTCGAAAAAGAGGCAGCGGTATCGACCGGCATCTGAGTCTGAGGCGTTGAGGATGAGCAGTCCGTCTTTCAGAAATTGTAAGCGCGCTGCAGGGGTCAGACGGCTGCTGTCCCGCTCCCAGGCTGGTTCTGCCAGGTTTGAAGGTGCAGTGCAATGCAGCTTCAGGTTCCCTCCAGGCCAGATGGACTGATTCACAGGTTTAACAGGATCTGAAAACCAAACAGAGCGTCTTCAGATATGTATAATCTTTTTGAGCTTAGGTGCTTAAATATTCACCACCTCACCAGCATCTGGACAGGCAGACGCATCGCCATTTTCCACACTTTGGATCAGCTTTCTGAACAAGAAGATAAAATAGGATTAAACTGAGTGTGGATACAATAACTACAACTGCTAATCTACATTTTTGACAAGCTGCCTACCTTTGTGAAGTAGAAAGGAAAACACAATTTCTGTCAACCTCGTCCCAGCCACAGTACGGGTCTCTGGACAGCACACAGTCCATACAGGATAAGGATCTATTACATGTGGCCAGGGGAATCTGTGCTGCTCCGTAGTCTGAGCCTGCATAGATATAACCCTGTACACAATGGATCACACACAAACACACAACAATGACAATTTTAGACTGCCAGCTGAGCTCTGAGAATACAGCGTATATCTTCACAAAATGCTCACAGCGACCTTTTCTCATCAGAAAACTGCATAGTCTTGGTGTCAGTCAGCACATTTTAAAGCTGGCGTATACTATAAATCTATTGTTGAGTGACTTAACTTTCCATCTCCCTGCCTGGTACAGTCACTTAAACTGTAGATTAAAGAATAAACTGTCAAGGGTCGTGTCAACAGCAGGCAAAATAGTGGGCAAACCACAAAAAATGGTCCTCGTCCTGTCTCAATTTTTTACTGACAGGACGAGGAAGAAAACTCCCAACGTCTTTTCCACCAATGTGAGCCACTGAGCTCTGGGAGGCGCTAAAGAGTCCCTCTGGCTACCAAAAATATATTTACGAAGTCATTTATTATAAGTGTAGTAAACATCCTGAATCATGCAACATGACTGATACGATCTGAACCATGTCATAAACCTATTTTTACTGTGTAAATGTAACTGCTATGATGACTGAATGTTCTTATGCTCTTTTATGAATATGGGGAGCTCAAGGCAAATTTCCACCTCTGCTGGACAATAGAGATTCATTCTATTCTAATGTGTGTGCTTTACAGAAACGTAACTTGTATATGGCACAATAATTAACAAACTAATATGGAACGCTGACATGCAAGCTCAACAGCACCACCATTTTTTATAAGGAGACTTTTACTGCACATTTTAATGTTGACATTACTATGTTGAAATTATTTTACAAAAGTTTCATTGAAAATGTGTTGACCTTTTGTATTTAGCATTGTCCATGTAAAATAAGAACAAAGTACACAAGGCTATTTATGAGTTTAAATTACCGTGACTTCAGAGAATTTCAGGCTCTTGATTGGCTCTAGACCCTGGAAGAGTTGTACTTCCTCTATGATGAACACCTCTTGATCGTAGCTCACGGCTTTCAGCAGTGTGCCTTCCTCTTATCATACATTAAAAAAAAAAAAGGAGACACATGAAAAATGTACGTGCTGATAAATATATCCTAATGCTAATCACTGAAACTGTCACCGTTGACAAAAGTGGCAAAGAAAAAAAAAAAGTGGCACACAAAGTGGCCGAGTCATGAACATACTTTACATACCTGTGCCAACAAATATCACGTGGTACTTGCTGCCGTCTGCTGTCTGTGCTTGGGTAACTATGATGCGTGTGAATGTAGCTCCACTTCGCACCACTAAAGGCTTCACCTCTATTGGCTGGATAGCTTGGTCCATGAGGGGTTTATCTTTGATAAATTGAAGGGTCCGGTCTGGGAGGTCCAGAGTCTGATTTATGCCCTTTTCACGAGCAGCATTGTTAATACACTGGCAAGGGAGAAAAGGGGAAGGTAAGAGAAAAAAGAGCGAACGACACAGTCAGACCACGAAAAGAATCAGCTTCCTGCTGGGCCACTTGTTGTAAAAAAGTGTTGCCCTGTCTTTGTTTCTTGCACACGCACGTGCGCACACACACACACACGCACGCACATGCACACATTGAATAGTGGGCAGACTCACAGCTCCAGGCCGAGGGAAGGGGACATCTCCGCTATACATCACCCACTTAACAAAAGAGGTTTCTACGGGGACCGAGGTCTTGTACTTCCCCTCCTCAAACACTTTGCTGATTTCAGACACCCGGTACGCACACACTGCAGAAACGTCTGATGTGTCCCTGGAACACAGAGGAACAGAAAATGTGAACTGAGAGGTGCACCAAACACCATTAAAGAGAAATAAACGTTCTTTTTTAATTCAAGCTTACGATTGTGGAGTAAAGATGGCAAAGAACAAACAGTCCCTCCACTCTTTCTGTGGGTCACACCAGAGGTACATGTCCTGGATAATGTAAGGCAATTGAGACTCAAGCACTGGACAGTCCAACCTGGCTTTCAGGAAGGATGTCCATTTCTTCTGCAATGTCCTCTGACCTCCAAGATCCCCCTGTGAACAAAGACGGACAACCACAATGCCACATTTACAAGAGGAAAAACATGCAGACGAACAGGATGCACAATCAAGCAGCGGAATGAGCACAACCAAGGACGTTCTTTTTTAATTCTCTCCTTGTGTGACAGGATGCAGTGGCTTTTCAGTTCATAAATAAATAATAATAAGTTCATAATAAACTCTCTCACCTTGCAGACGCGGGCTACACGGGAAACCACCAGTTTGTTGTAGCAGTCAGACTCTACTGCTGTCTCACTGAAGAACACGTACACCTTGTCATCATCTCCAGCCTCACTCGACACACTCTCTGGCATCTGGGTCATGGAGACAAAGTTGGGCTCTGGAATAGAAACAAGAGAAGGGAATTTTGACTTTGAAAACATGAAACAATTAAACAAAACAAACCGTTCATCTCAGTCTAGAGACAGTGATGCGTTAGCATGAATAAAGCATGAAGCAAAAAAACAAATCTCACCATTGAGCCAGGAGCTCTTGAACTCAGTGCGTATGGAGGCAGGAGAGCTCCGCATTAGGACAGGTTCAGAGCCCAGGAAATTCATAGATGTGGCTGAGTACAGGCTGTTTTCTAAAGAGACAGTGATACATAAAGAAAATAACTCGACTGTGTTTTTCTTAGGCTCTTTTTCTTCTTTTTTTTTTAATGCTACTCACCGAACATGACAGAGGCGTATCTTTGGAAAGGGTCAAACGGACACTTCCCTTTGCCATCCTCTCCTTTCTTCTCAAGAGTCAGTTTTCCATCTGCATAGGACTGCACAAACACATAGGGTCATACTAGAAATCACAGACGTTTATCTTCAAATCATACAGCTTTTTATAGACACTGTGACTATGCCGCATCAGTGCATACAGTGTGGACTGCGTCTAAAAAGAGAAGTGAGGACTGCAGCTCTTAATGTCTCACCATGTAATCACACTCAGGATCAAAAGCGTTGGTTCCACACACATACATCCTGTTATCCTCCATCGTGTGCAGGACCCTGATGTAGTTCTTGCACTCAGTCTATAAAATCATTTTAAAATGCAATTGTCACACCTGTTTAATATCAGGAAGTTCAAAATTGAAGATGCTTAAAACACACACACACACACACACACACACACACACACACACTCACCTCAGGATTTTTTCCTTTGTTTTTACACTCATCTCCTTGCTTCGTTGTCACTTCCCATTTAACCTTTAATAAAACAAACCAAACAATTCTCACATTTTTGTGGATGAAGAGATGTGATATAAACCAGGTAAATTATGTGATATTTAGGATAGCAAAAAAATAACCCATATGAAAATTGTTAAGCCTTACTTAAGCCATTGTTATAAATAAAGAATGTCCTTGCAAATGGAACCAAGAGTTGCAATAAGTGAATGATTTTCTGCAAGCCGTTCTCATTGTGTGTTCGGAAAACTTGCAGTGATTAGTATCTAAAATGTAAACTGCATATTTAACTGATTAATACTGACATAAAACAAACTTTCCTAAAACATGGTGTTTCTCATGCAAAACAAGTAGTAGTCATAGTAGTTGTTAAGTATTGTAAAAAAAACTAACAAACATTATGGTATTTATATTTCTATCAAAAGCAACAATAACCAACCTGGTCACAACAAGTAATCCAAACTGCTATCTCACATTATTTTGCAAACTTTCAGACCTCTGTAGTGGCGCCGGGTAGACTAGCAGTCATATTGCACAACAATGTTAAACAGCACTTTGCAGTGTGTCATTTCCTACCCTTACACCCATTCTGCTACTCTTTCCACTTTACTATCCTCTTCAATAAAGGCAAATCATACTGGGATATTGTGTGAAGAAAAGTGTTACATGTTTTGCAAATGCGAGGAGGATGTGATGTTCAAAGCCCTACTCAAAAGAACTTATTTGCAGTTATTGTAAATTTGTAAACAACAAATGTTGCACACTTTAGTGAAAAAAGTGTTAAAGTCAAGTGTTGTGGACAGCTATGTGTACAGACAGGCCTGCACAGAAACAGGGCTCTTAGTGTGAATGCTTCACAGCATGTTAGATATACTTCAGGGCAGAGAGCTTGGCATGACACACGAGTTTGCTCTGAGAAGTGTTAAGCCCCAGGACAAGAAAGCTCCAATCAAACACATCAATAATAAAGTAATGCAAGCAGTTATTGGATGTTGCTCCAAGCTTCTACTAGCATGTATTGCATCATTAACCATGGCGCTCTCACCGAAGCATGTTTCTTTGAGATGTCTTTGAGATCAAGGGCAAACACTGCCTCCCGGGCACCCAGTATCAGCAGGTTCAGATCTTCTCTCAACAGCATGGTGGAGTAGTTGAACACTCCCTCTTCACGAAACAGGTGTGCATTGTCACCTACAGATAGAATAAGAGAGATTTACTTAGAAACCCCCAGTGATTAAACCCTGTTTCCCAATAAGTCTGTCAAAACTCAGGTTATAAAAGCTAACATGAGATGACTGGATGCAGAACAAGATTACACAACACTTACTATGGTAAGGCACAGATCTGCGGGGGACACTGAATAATGGTGAGTCTTCTTCCAGCGTCAAGGCCAGGGGCAGCAGCCAAAAGACACAGAGGGACAGCAGCGGATGCATGGCTCTTTTGTTCAAGTTAACAGGAATTTAAGCTTTATTGTTTCGCCACCATCAGTCATACAGGGGTAAAAACAGCAAGCAGCATCTATGACGTGATGAGGTCTGTTCCGACTGAAGGGCACTGGCCCCTTTACTGGCCCCGCTCAGCAGGCTGTCCATGGTGAGATGGATGGCACAGGCCAAAGAAACAAAGCTGAGGAGGGCTGAAAGAGACAAGGTTGTATGCACATCAAAGTCCATTCAATAGACGTCTTTCCTGACAGACAAGAAAAGCTTAAAATCTGTATTACAGAAACATAAACAATCAATTAAAATGACAACGCAAAAGAACGAGATGCATTTCAACCAAAGTGAGAGAAACAAAGCAAAAAAAGCAGAGAAATGGCTCAAAAGGGCGGAGTGAGCTAAAGTCAGCGCGGCAGTAAATCTGTCAGTGCCATAGTGATGTTAATGTAGGGCCATGAAAAGCCTTCAGCAGGGTGCAGGGATGTCGACTTCAGCTCTCCTGCAGCACCAAACACAAGCAAACAATGAGAGATTCACAGAGAGTGCCAGAGGCTGCTACAGACCAGAGACGTTGTAGGCAAAAAAAAAACTTTGTTGCAAACTGAGTTGCACAAGCTTTTGCACAATCAAAACCATCAACAGAAAGGTCAAAATAACCTGAGATAGTTGTTCCTCTTTTATTTGCGTCCACAAACAGTTTTCCCAATATGTTCCTCTACAACCTGCAGGGTGGGTGTGTACTGTTGCTGTGGGTGCCTCAGTCTTACCCAACAGAGGTGTGCTGCAGTGTTGTCCTGATGAGCTGTGGCATGTCAGAGAATGCAGCCCTGATAAGATGTTTCACATATTTGGCACTGGGGCTCAAGCCAGCTTTACTATACACCCATTTGCACACACACATCCGCTCACCATAACGACATAAAAGCATTATGTTATTGACCAAGCGTCCCAAAGCAAGAACAAGTGTGTGTACAGTGTGAAATCAGTTAAATCAACTATAAACAGCGTGTGGTAGTATGCTTACAATATAACTGAAATAACTGAAAATGTAGGCCTGCTCACGCTTTAATAACAAAAAGTCCTTAAGTTGAACAAACAGCTTTAACTCAAGCAGGCGAACCGTCAACAACAAACACCTATTAAAAGTTAATCACTCACCTGCGCACCGACACGCCCAAGATTGCGGATACGTCCATTGAAACTACTCCCAACACCTGTTTAAGCGTTACTTTTAACCCGCACTTCTTCATTACCAACTGGTTTTTGTTAGTTAAATGTATTTAAAGTACCAAAGCAGTATACAAGAAAAGCCTCACACAAACGTCGGTAGTCATGACCGCGATGTAACGTCACCGCAGGGCTGTTTAACTTCGACTCGCACGAGGCTCCTTCAAGACTACACATCGAAAACACAAACAGGTTCACTTCTTAAAATCGCACATCGCAAGCAAAAAAAAAAAGTTTTTTCAGCTTCTCTAATTCAGTTCCGCACCTCACAACCACATCGCTCATCAGCAGGCTGTCTGACAGGAGGACGGCTGCTGGCTGCTTCTGCCGCGCTGTCTTATTTGAAGCCACCTTCGGAGAGCCGTTGAGTCTGCGGGCACTGATCTCTGATCTGATTTAGTTTTCATTGTTCTCATTTACAAAGGTCTGTGAGGGGAGGGCGCTACTGATTCAGGATGGGTGAAGTTGAATTGACAAAATCCTTTGGGCTAGTTACAGTCGGTTAACTGTCAGTGTTTTTTTTAAAAAAACAATGTGAAAGACGGACTAACTTAAACAAGTGCGTGGGGGGAATTTTTTTGGTCTTTGCTAGTTTTCAGTCCTGCTTCAGGGAAGCTGTCACTAGGGAATTAACAGCTTCTTTCTTCTGCTCCTGTGTGGATTTTGGTGCCCCTGTGGACAAAGTGGTAGCCTATTTCTTATCTCTTTACCTTATTTTTTTTTATTGTAGGCCTACATTGTGCAAGTTGTTTCCTGTCCGAAACACTGCATTAGTGTTACAGTTAAGCACGAATTGTAAATCTTTGCCATGAGAATATAGCAAGGCTGTATCTGTCTAACACCTACCCCAAATTATAGAAATAATCAATCCATTTGCTGATGGTCGGAATTTTAATAGCTCATAAAGTCATTGGGGTTTTTTTTTTTTTTTTAAATAGGCCTAACATGTTTAAAACTCCTCACAGGAGCTTTAACATAAACAGTAAGTCTTGATAACATGTTAGGCTATCCTACAAAAAAGGAAGGATTGTCCAGTTTTCTCTTCAGTCATTCACTCAGTATTGATTTGATTCCAACATATATCAGTTTAATCATTTGCACAAGCCTGACACTAAAGACAAATGAATGACATTTAATAAAAGGAAAAGGACACATCACACTCATGCAAAACAATTTAATAGCCCTGATATCTAAAAAAAACTGTTTTGTGTTAGCAATCAAGTACACATGACACACCATGAACAAACATACAAGTAAACATTTCATTGCAAGAAGAGACTTGATCACAGTTTGCCACAAGTACTCAGATGTTTCACATATTCAAGGACTGGCCAATTGTCATAGTGCTAAAAAAACAGAGAAGTTCTGGTTGATAATTAGATCTGTGATGAATCCTTTTTTGTTTATAAAAGGTTGAGAGGTAGGATTTGATGTTAAACTATCATGAAGCCAAAAATGTGTGTGGGGTTCAGTTTATAGTATAAACGACATATTTTAAGTATTATGCAGAGTGTTGTTAAGGTTTCTGCATTTTGAGTTGACAGATGGGCCAATAGAGGGCGCTCTTCAAGACTGAGGAGATACTTGAAGAGGAACAACAATCACCTGCAGTTTCCAGGCAGGTCTGAGCAGGGGTGAGTCATAGCACCGAACAATAGCATATACACAGTTGCAGAGAATAAGGACACACTTTAAAGTAAGCACCAACAGTACAGTTAAACAGTACAGTGTCATTGAAACAACAATACAGTATATTAATGGTTGCTTATTAATTACCAACAGCAGCAGGAACAGATTGTGCATTTTTTCCCCAAGTTTTTGGACAGCTTGATGATTTTCACAAACATTTCTTTTTTTTTTTTTAATCTCCCAGTCATAATACATGTCACAATGTAAATGAAGAAGTCAACTGAGTCTAAACCTAATGGGGCTCATTCAGGTTCTGAGGAGATAAAGTTTCTCAGGTGTCAAATGTTGATCTTGGCATCTTGATCAGCAGTTGCTCAGTCATCAGCTATCAGGCTCAGGTTGTGAAGCACGTTTCAATACTTTTCAGCTGCCAGTCAAATCTACTCAGTATTTGTTGTTGATTTTGATCTGGATGAAAATCATTCCTTGTGGAATTTTTTTTGCTCAAGAGACAGTTTGTAAACAGCTTTATGTAAGTGGACAAAAGACAAGTGTATTGTTACTCCAAGGAGAGCAGCATTTTATGATTCAGTCCAGTGTTTAACAGCCAGGCTTGATCTTAACGACCTCATTAGAGTCCATTTAATCAACAAATCCAAAACTGCCATTGCACGAAACTCAGAACCATTGGCATGTCCTTTTGAGAAAGTGGTATTTGTATTCCCTTGTCTTCCACTTTAAAGGCACAGGATGATTACATAGCTGCGGCGAGAAGTGGTTTGGCACCAAAGAGTGAAAATGCTGTGATCCTTATGATTAAAGGTCACTCCTGGCTGGCTCGTCTCTTCTCCAGCTTCATTTTAAGTTCCTCATTGAGTGCTGTGCAAAAACACAAGAAACATGTTAAGAAAAACTTGGAATCTTGACCCACTGAACTTAAACGTAAGCGGTAATAAAATCAGGTTGGAGTGCATAAGGTGATATCTGATTGTCTACTCACTCTGTGCAAGAGGTGACGGGGAAAGGATGAGGCGTCTCATTGGGTTGGTGGGCGAGGCTGGCACCGATGACGTCAGGATGCGACGGTCAGGGGCAGGGGATCTGGACAGCGGGCTGCTGCACCAACGATCTGAAGCAGAATGGAGGCACTGAAACGATCGTTGTTGTCTGAGCAGGAGTGTCTGCATGTCACTAAATGTAGCTGAGATAAACCTTGTTTTGGAGGCAGGGCAGGAGCCTTTGGCAGAGGGCTGGTCGGGGCAGTGTGGAGGATCCTTTCTCCGTTCTCATCATTAGCCGAAACGTATGCTGATGTCACAAGCAGTACAAGTTTATATTGTAATTGTTACTCGTTTCTTAAAGAAAAAAAATCACAGTAAGACAAAATCTTATGTGCGTGTACTGCATGGTGGGACTCACTGATATTCTCTTCATATGGCTCCTCAAGTAGGAACGGTAGAAGAGTTCCTGCTGTTTTTTCGACAAGGGCATCAATGACTTCATGAAGTGAAGCACATGGGATCTAGAAAGGTGAATGAATAAGCTGTAGGTTAATCCCATACAGACTATGATGTTGATGTCTAGGGCTGTTAGACATAGGAATTTAAGAACTCTGTGATTTACAATATAATAAATGATGACAGACTATTGAACACAATAGCCAGGTAATATTAAGCACAGGCCATGATATCACTGATCAACACTGAAGATGTTTCTTTAGATTAAAAAAAATGACCTGTAGAATCTGTACATGTCACAGTTTAACTCAACATTTGCATCTGTATCAGGAGAGAAACGTTGGGTTGATGCAACTGTAACCTGAGCTTTTTACTGTAAACATAATTACAATAATATCACACTACCATATCTACATCAAATCACTTATTGTAAGAATGTGAAACTATAAACCACTTACAGGATTTTCTACATCAATCACGTAACCGCCCTGATCCCTCTGAGTCACTCTATAATGTCTGAACACTGACCTGGAGTAAAAGGAGAGAAACAGAGTGTATGTGTGTAGAATTAACAGTGTGACTACAATTTTTGCAGCCGTGGCGTGCACACGTTTAGTCTTTTTTTTTTTTTTACCCATTCAGGTCCTGTCGAGTCGTGACAGCCAGTGAGCAGCCATCTCTGCCTGGACGGAGCAGCATGTTACCACAATCTGGGTGTCTCTCTAAGAGGACTTCGGCTTCTGTTCGAGAAACCGGCCGGAAACACCTGCATTCACACAAACACACCGTCTAAAAGGCAATAAAGTAATTCACACAAACAGACTGATGTTCCTACACAGCTAAAGAACTCACGGTGGGATCTCTCCTACTAAAGGCACAGAGAGGGGCGAGGGAGGAGCACGTGTTGGGGTGCGAGTTCTCCGCCTGGACCGTTCTTTGTCCACCACCTCCTTAAGCATCTGAAGCTGGCCAGGCAGCAAGGTAAGACAGGACGGGACGTTAAGCTGTGATTGGACAAGAGAGATAATATTTGAGTTACCCCAAAACTGGGAGGATTAGAATAACAGAGATTTATTTATACAGAAGATGAATACTTGCATCTATGACGGAGTAGAGGAAACCTTTCCATAGCTCCCTAGATTCCAAGTTGGGTGCCTGGGGAAAACAACACACTGAAACACCTTTCAAAAAGTATGGATTTAATGCACATGTATGTGTTAGGCATATGTAGAGTAGAATTATACGGTGAGTTTGGTCTCTCCATCCTTCATGCGCAGGATGAGTCTGGCTGCCTCCAGGTTCCTGTCTCGACTATAATCATCCTTCAGTGACACAAACCCACCAAGGTCCAGCTTCTCCACATACTGTAGTAGCACACATAACACACATTAAGGTACTATTCAGATGTACCTAAAAAAATGCATTTATATAGTCCAAAACTTACATGAGCATCCTTGGCATTGTTGAAAAAGTATAGGGAATTGCCGCACAGACATGTCCACAGACGCCTGGATGCCTGTCACACACGCAGGAAAGGAATATGTACATTTGGCTGAAACACTGCTGCCGGTTTGCCCACATGTATAATGGATGTTTCCTGTTTTATCACTCCCACATGCCATGTCCCAAGAGATGGAGACACAGCTGCTGACAATCTGTCGCCATGGATCACAGCAAAAGCCTGCACCTGAGCCAGGCTCACATTACATGTCAATATTACATTAAAATGCGCCTAATGAGAGAGGGTGGGTCCAAATGTAAGGGGAATGCCATTCCTTATCACTGAGCATAAATCAGCTCATTCCAAGAACATTCAATAGAAATATTAATGGGTAGGACCAGATGCAATTCTATCTTTAATATAGGCTGTTTGAAATGCAATAAAAGGATCAGAAATATAGCAACAAAGGAGTACTTATCTGTAAGCTATGCATTTCCAAGCCAGTGCATTGTTATTGACATAAGAAATCAAATCACAATGGTAGGTGAATTGGCATGCGATACTGACAATCGGATTTCATTCGGGGTTTTTTTTTTTTTTTTTTTTTTTGAATGCGCTCCCTGTCAGAGTAATAACATGACAAATCTGTGAATCATTAAATTGGAAAATCCCTGGCAGTACCAGGCTCGCCTCGCCCTATGTGCACAATAAAGAAGTTGACAGTTCACTAGGAATAGGGAGGATAAGCCGGTGTGCTGCATACACATCTACACACTGACCACCGCTATCCACAGGACACACAGGAAACAACATGGCACTTGATCTGCACCGGCAGAACCTACCTTTTCTTTGGGTCCTCGCTTCTCCAGATAGCCTTCATAGTAGCAGGGCGGGAGCTGCGCCCTGGGTCCCCCCGGCCCGGAGCGCTGCCTGACGGGTGCAGCCGCCATGAGTGTCACTGGCTGGGCACCGACCGAGGACAAAGGGGGCGCTGAGTAATTCGGGGAGTGACACGCCTTCCCCGATGAGATAGTGCTGTGGCAATAATCCAACAGCTGGCTGCTGTAGCCTGCTGTGCTTGGGGATCAGACAGATGGGTGATATAGTGCACATTTAAAAATGTGATTATATATATATACGTAAAAAAAAGACACGAAAAATGATTAGGTGTATTTAAACAAGGATCAGATGGATCTAATGTCAGAGAAATAGTCCTACACCAGCTCAGTGTACTTTATCAATGAATATTGTGTCAATTATTCAGTTTTGAGGGGAACAAATAATTTAAAAAACATGAGCGAAATTACTAAATATTTATTTGAAGAACAACTTCCACTCCCCTTTACATAGTAATACAATAACAGTAAATGTACAATACTTAAAACATAAGATTACATTTAGTATAGAGGTAAATCATATCCTTAAAATAATCCAGGATAATCCCACTTTTGTCACAGTTCAAAAATTAATCATTGCAATAAGACACAAGAGGCTGTAATAAAGACACATGCAAAGCAGTTACATTTTAACTCGTACAATTCCATTAACTTAAGTTATAATAAAATAAGCTTTTTAGTCTGATAATACTTCATCAATATTTGGAAGTGGAGACACAAATGCGTATGGAGGCAACTGAGCCATCGAATGTAGTGTTGCAATCAATATCAGCCTTATCGTTCAGACACATTTCAGCTGTGAAAGCAGCAAACAAAAATTGATCTTGGTTCTTTGTTCCACAACATCATTCATCGTCAAAATTATACAAGCTACATAATAGCTCAACTGGAATCCCTCCTTCATATTCTCCTTCCCAGGGCTTTTGTTTGGTGTAATGAGGCATGTAAACGCACACCTGAACCACACACTTATTACTCAGCATAGCCCCTGGCCCTCCACATAACATGAATAACATAGCAGGAATGAAAATATATCATTTAAGAGGCACATACTATGACAACAATGAGAAGATTATTCCAGGGATGGACCAGGAGACTGAGCTGCAGAGGCACCATGGGATTGGGATGGAGCAGATAATGAGAAAGGGGACAGGGGTAAGGGGGCAGGTGGTGAATAAAGACCAGTGGGGGGAGGGAGGGTATAATCCATTGCTGTGTGCCCTCTCCATCTCAAAAGACCTGTCTGTTCCACTCCCAGTTAAACCAGAGATGGGAGAAATGAGTAGGGCGGGGGGCGGTCTGACAAGGGGATCATTACAAGAGGAGAAAGTTGGAGTTTTAGTGAACAAAACAAACATTTACAGTTCACACTCAGTTCGTAATAGGCTTAATTGAAACTGAAACCAGCTATTGTGTGCAGGCCTTCCTCATTATAAGTAAATTCTGCACTCAATAGTTTGGAGAGAGCATTTTCTGTCATGTGTGGTGCACAGATTCAGCCTGAAAACTGAGGCAGGTACAAAAACACACTCGAAACACATCAGATTAATTTCCATGCTCCAAATTGGAGGTCAGAGTGGAAAAGCAAAAACTTACCACAGCACTATTTGAAGAAAACAACTCCCGGACTAAAAATGTGTCGACAGTTTAGTAAAAGCTCACTAAACAATGTGAGTGACACTGCCTGCAGTATCAATAAGCCAGAGAAAATAAGGAACTGAAGTACGTGTGCTTTTGGCTTCCAAGTGATACTGAAATGCTTTGTGTCACGTTGTTGGAGCTTGAACTATGATGGGAACAACGGTTGCTTCTCTTTCTGAAAATATGTGGTAATGAAAGAGAAAAAGGTGTTTGCAAACATTTAAATTAAGTTCCGAGCACTGACCGCGCAAACAATGTTCACTCTAATGTCAAAAGCAGCCTCAGGAAACATTTCTTTGGCATCAGCTCTATAAGAAGGGAATTGAGTGCAGTAAGAAACAATGGAGCATTGGAATAAAGAAACCCCAGATATACTTTAGTGTGATGAAGGAAATAAAACTGACAAGATTTATGGACACCCAGGGAAAGCAATTATAAAACAAGTTTTCTGTTATTAATAAACGGAGTTAATGTTTGAAAAGCTGTTTCAGTTTTTTTGAAAGTAGTGTAGAAATAGAAAAATATTTAACACAGCTGACCGTTAACGATAGATGCCGACTTGTTTCAGTTATTTGTTTTAAAGTTTGAAATAAATGAGGGAAAATATTTTAACATA
This sequence comes from Symphodus melops, assembly GCF_947650265.1. NCBI lineage: Eukaryota > Metazoa > Chordata > Actinopteri > Labriformes > Labridae > Symphodus > Symphodus melops. Next base: position 14,423,197 of record NC_136697.1, on the reverse strand, counting down.
AAACAAGCAACCCTGTATGGATTTAGGAAGGGATAATAGAGCCTCTATAACAAATGGTGAAGAGTGATCACCAGTACCACCAGGGGGCAGTGGTGCATAGTGTAAATCATTGAAAAGAGGCAACCAGTCCTCCATGTTGAATATATAAACCAACAATAACAACTTAAGTAAGTCTGAAGACAGAAATCAAAACTGGTTGGAAAAAAAAAAACACTGCATAGAAATGCATGTGTGAAGTACCAATATGCTCAATGAGATTTACTTTAGTTCAAACTATGGAATATTATGAATATATAATAGGCTTATTTGTATGCTATGTATGCAAGAGTGTGTGCATGTGTGCTCCTGCACCTCTAAGGGCCTGATCACACAGAAACATCTTTGGAAAAGCGTCCCCAGTTAAACCCTCCTTTTCCTATGGTACTGTGTGCTTTTACTAATATCATTTTCTCTTGATCTTTCTTCATAAGTCCAGGTGGTGAAGTGTTGTGTACAAAGTACACAGGTGCGTAGAGTTTGAATGAAAGGATTTAGATTTTTGTAAAAGCACCTAAACATCTGTTTAGCTGATTAAACTGTCCGTAATGTTTTTAAAGAAGCCATTAAATCTTGATGGAATGTAAAAAAAAAACCCAAAAACATTTTTTACTTAAGACACAAATAAAGTCCCTGTATGAAGATGTTTACCCTTTCAGAAAAATAAAGAAAATCTACTGTATCTTTCGCATATTAGTGATGCCCTCTCTTCCCCTTTCTTCCTGTTGTCCCTTTCTTGCCGTGCTGTTTTCATTATGGCAGAGGGACTACAACTTCAACATAGTTGTTAGGGAAGAATCCGGATTTGCCGCGAATGCTTCCCTCGAACCAGTTCTCATCGATCTGATTGACCAAGGTGATGATGTCGCCCTCATGGAAGCCCAGCTCTCCGTCGTTCTCTGGCTCAAAGTCATACAGGGCTTTGCAGCACGGCTCAGCTGCACAAAAAAAGGGAAGAGAACGATTTTAAGAAACTTTATGTGTGAAAACCTTCCAGTAAATACATAGACTCCCTTAAAAATAGTATTTATAAGAAGTGCCACCAATGTGTTTTCTAACAGAACTCTGGATTAGATCATAAAACAAACACCAGTGAAACAGGACACGTTTACAAGTTAGTTATCAGTGTGGTAAGAACTTCTGAACCTCAAGATCAAAATCTTCTGACATATAACATAGCCAAAGTATTAATATTACAGTCATGGCAATTTTCAAATTTAGTTTTACAAACATTTACTTCCTTTCATTTGTGAATCAAGAAGTGTAATGTTTATAAGCCATGAAGTGATTTTTCTTGAGCTTCAGAAGCGTCACAGGTCAGTGAACCGAGAGAAACAGAATTCAGCAAACAGTATTGACCATATGTAGTTGTAATTAACACAAGCACAGTCAATGTTCTCTTCAGTCTCAAATGCAATAAGATTTGCCGATGACTTTATTCATCTGCAGCCCAGGTCAGATGGACTCCCTTACACTCTGACGAGCTCCGCCTTGTTTTGAGATCTGACAGAGGGGACTGAGTGGACCCAACAAACACCGTTCAGTAATGTTAGGTGAATACTTCACTATCACAGAGACATGCATACACCTCTCCCAACACAGGAAGTGAAGGCAGTGATGTGCCCTTTTGCTGTAGTAAGACATGTTCCCTTCTTCCGTCTAACTCACAGGTTTTGGTCTTGATGGAGGTTCTGTTGAAGGATTGGCCGCGATATTGTGCCGAGGCTGCTTTATGTCGCAGAGGGGAAAACACATCAGTCTGAAGAATGAGACCTGCACCTTCTTCAGAGTACACAGACATACACTCACTCACATCATATACGTATATACACAAACACAAATGGAAGTTTACCAGGAGTGTAAGCTGGAGGGCTTGTGGCAGCTGGAGAGTAACTTCCGTTAGATTGCTCCACATCTCCATAGTCAAAGGCGGGTCTGGGTTTGGGTGTGTATTCACGCCTTGGCCGAGACTGAGCATCATTCACTCTGCATTTCAGAGAATAAAATAAAACAGTGATTACCACAGCTAATACCCGAGGAACACTCTTCTTCCACCATAACTATTTTTTTTATTTTTTTTTGGAAAAAATAAAATAAATAACAACAAACAAATTTAAATCCTCCTATCCTCTATGTGAGACCATTGACACCAATGATTTGGCTATACGTGAGAAGCTGAAATGCAAATGTTTTCTGTTTCGCTGCATACTATGGTCATGTAGAATAAGGTACTAATAAACACTAAATGTCTTTTACTGCTGCAAACCTTGAATTTCCCCACTGGGGATTAATAAAGGATTATCTGATAATGACTAATAAGCTTCTCATTAGCATGCTAATAAGAAACTAGTTAAGTGTTTTTAATTGGTCTCATCTTCTTGACGACTATAATCCAGTTACTCCGACTACAGGTAAGATGCCCGAATAAAGGCCTGAGACCTCTCCATTAATGCAGAGTGAAAAACCGAATTTCCCCTCGCGGGATTAATAAAGTATATTAAAAAAAAAAAAAAACACTCTTTTTCCAAACTAAAAATATTTATTTTTACGCCTGTGTTGTTCAGTTAAAAAAAAAAAGTGATTAGCGCTCAGCATTATACTCTCCTTCACATTTATTACTTTCAGCCAGATAGACGTGATGATCCTGCTGAATCATTGCTCGTCACGAATCAGAGGACACACACAAAGGAATGCTGTCTTCCACAAACAGTCATTGCACTGACCTTTCTCTCAGTCTGTCAGAAAGCTCCTCGAGTACCTGCGAGGCCTGCCTGTGGTACTGCAGCAGAGACTCCACCAAAGAAGACAGCTGACTCACCTGCTCCACCTACGAGTGCACACACAGTCAAATTATTTAACAAAGACACCAGATACAATGACAGCACCCAAAGCATTCTTTACTGGTTTATGTTTGAATTCCAGTCTGTCACTGTCCCATAAGTTGTTAATCAGGTCAGTTTAAGTCATCATTACAGGAACTTCAGCTCTGAAACGTTGCATGCCAGCAGGTATGAAAATGGTAAACACCAAACAGGACAGGTCTGACAGGCTCCTACTTATGCTAGTCACTGTGGAAAAACACAAGACTCGCTAACGCTGTCCTTCAAAGATGCTACACGTTTCATTCCACTTGTAAAGCTTTCAGCAGTGAGCAACAATGGAAACAGAAAAATCCGACAGCAAGAATGTATGTTAGTACATGCAATACAGGCACACTGACAAAACTGTAGGCCTTACTTTTGAGCCATGAAGGTTGCAGCTTGTACTCTCCACTCTCTGAGGTTACCTGATCTCAAATCTTCTGTTCTGCTTTATAGCAGTGACACTTCAACCCACTGATATTGATGTGAACTTTCCAACATTTATATCTATGTTTCCATGTGTACCATCACAGTTTAACTCTTACTGTTACTTAAAAACATCTTTAAAATAAATATAAGTGACGGGGCAGGGTGGCCCCCGAGCTTTTGCAGTTTGTTGGCTTTAACCTTACAGAGAACAAAAACATTTGTCTAAAAAAGGTATTTGAACAACTAAACAGGTCCAGTAGGTTCCGTCTGCAATGTAAAGTGAATCAAGTTTAGTCTACAGCCTACTCACATCTGTTTCCAGCAGGTTGTACATGGAGTTTTCAGCCATTTGTCTTGACTCGTGGAACTTCTCCAGGGCCTGCCTAATTTCTTCATCTGGGATTTTACCTTGACGTTTCTTTTTGTAATCATAGTCCAGACGGCGGCCCTCCAGCTTCTTAAGATGGTGCTGAGAGATGAGATTGAAACGGGAGGTTTTAACAAAAGGCAACCCCCCCCCCCTGATTACAATTTTTAATTGTAATAAATGTGCACATTTTAAACATTTGTGTCTAGGTCTACTCTGACCCTTAAATTCCACCAGATGTGTGTTCAGTCTGTCTCTGCTCTGTTAGGGTGTTGACGGACGAGGGTGCACAGAGCCGTAATGGAGTGAAGCGAACACGCAAATGTACACATATGTGGTGAACGTTCTGGGTGAGACTTGATTTCATGCTTTTATAGCTGATATGCTGAGGGACTGTGGCTCTAATTAGCAAAGGCCTGGTGTGGACATGCAGAGACATATTACATCTTTAATTTTACCTGAATGTCTTTGACGTCTTTATCAGCAACTGCCTGCAGAGGGTCAATAAAGTTCTGCTTCACATCAATATCCAGAGAGTCCTTGACCTCTGACAACCTTTTCATTGAATCTCCAATGTCTATCAGAGCCCCACCTGCAGAACACACATGCAAGATACCAGCTTTAAAGGCGTGTGGAACATCTCTGGGCATATTAACAACAATCAGGGGTTCCAATATAAGGAGAATAAACAATGAACAAAACAAACGAATGCAGTCTGAACTAATTTACACAAATTGTTTAGTTTCAAAATAAAAACACACGTCTCTCTCTTTATTTCATCCAGAAACTGTGGACACATTCTCACCAAAGTTAGTGTCCTCGCCCATATCCCGTCCATACTTCGTCATGCACTCCCCCAGGAGGCCCTCAGACTGGGGGTAGCCCGGACTCTTAACCTGCCCACGAATTTTGGACACTGTGTTAAGCATGGAAAGCTTAGCTCTTGTTGCTGGGTTGGGCTGGAGGTACTCGGATGTTTTATTAATGACTTCCACCACTGCTCGGCTGGTCACATCTGCTCTCTGTTGGTAAGGGGAGGAGAATGGCAATAGTTAACACCTTTTAACTTGAGTTTAGTTGAAGTATTTTTGTGTTTGTAAGTTACCTTCTCAAGTTCCTTAAAGTCTTCATCCAGTCTGGTTCCCTCTGCACCACCAACCTTCTCGCTCACCAACTGTGAACACAAAGCAATAAGAACATAAACACTTGTTGATGTCAACTTATATCCTTTCTACACTTTTACTAATTTTCCTTTATTCCCTTGTATGCCAGATTTATACCTCCATCTATTGGTATTGGTAACTTTGACTTATTGACCGACATGTCTTTTTGTTTAACTGTTCCTGTAACAGCTACATTTCCCTGTGGGAATCAATAAATGATAATCTTATCCTAAATGTTTCCCGAACAACTACCTAATGATCATCACATGGGTCATCATACAAAAAAAGATGGATTGGGTTCTTTATATTAAAGAAATGATAGTTGATCTTTTTCACCTTTATTTGAGGATTGTATATTTATGTACACACTCCAAAATTAAGCCCTCACGCTTAGCTCCGTCTACTTGTGATCCCATCACTCAAAGGGATTTTAATAGCAGGTGTAAACGGCCCAATACTTTCTGAAAGTGACACGAGATCAGAAGCTAAAAGACAAACCCTGTTTAGCAAAATTGTCAAACTCAAGAAATGCTCATGTTTTCCCCAATCTCCGAACAATCCTTCACAAGGCCGAGAAGCCTGGTACCTCAGCTTGACTCTTTTCCTGTGCTGAGAGCCTCTTTTCCAGAAGGAATTATACTGAAGGTTTTTTGTGTTTCCATCAGGTCAGCACATACACTGCCGTTTCCTACTCGACAGCCAAGTAACTGGATACTTTTACAAAACACGCATGCTAACTTTATCCTACCAACCCTCCCTAATTCAATTTCTCACTGACAAATGGCACATACGTTCTCCACTCCTTATCCAGAGCAACAAACTCGAAAGTCCTGGGCAGTTAGCTGGCAGGCCGAACAGAGACTCACTGTGTGCAGCTGCCATAACCACTTGACTGAAGAACCAAATGGATCAATCAATCACCAGCGTACGCAGCACACAGGCATAGCAAAGTAATGTAGTTAAAACACCAGCATCTTTGGTTCATGGGACACTTTCAGCAGGACATGTTTAATAATGAACGATAAAAGACAACAATCTATTTAAACAAATGTACCTCTTGCTCCCAGATGTTAAAGTTGTAGCTAACTGTATGAAATCCAAACACACACATTTTCAATACTCCATCTGCCTTAAGGGAAGAATGTGAGACTAAAAATCAAGTATATCCTCTGCAAATGTCTCTCTGAGTCATGACTGTCTACAATGAGTGAGAAGCACGAGTCCCGCCAGCTGTACTGTTCTCAGAGCAGTGTTTACATCACGTTTACATGGACAGGACAGACTTGTGTATAACGCTGTTTTAGACAAAGATGAGAGAAAAGAATAACACTGGATGTCACGTAAGTGTCTTTACATTACAGTCATCATTCTGTGTCAATATGAGGCGAAGAGTTAAACAAAGTGTGCTTACATTAGACTGCTAACAACAATGCAGGCCACCAGCAATTACAGCTTGAGCAAAGGAACATTTTGTCCATCGTTTGCACTTCATGAGGATTAATTATGGTGCGTCCTAATTCACAACTCTTTTGTGCCGACGGAGAGGGATTGGAGGTGTGCCGCTGGAGGAGAGCGGAGGCTTCAGACAGTTTGTTTTGGTTTAACGTTGGTGCTCAAGGGGGTGACATCTACTGGTTCAAAATGTTACACATTCTTTCTTTAATAATTGAAAAAACAAGACATTTGTCCTCCATGACTAGTAAGCCCGATTACTTTTTCATCAAAGTTATAACGTTAAGCTTTAAATGCCCATTCTTTTCTTCTTATGAAACCTAAAGAATATAATATGGAGGGTTTAAAAAGGGACGTTTATTAACAAGAACATTTAACTCAGTATTCAGTGGAGGTGGACTTGGGGTTGTTAGTACAGTCAAGTCAATGTTATTCAAATAGGTACCAATTCCTCCAAAACTCATGACACCTCTTACGGAGCAGGTTTTGACCTATATTCTTTTGAAACTATTTTTAACAAAGACCAAATAATACCAACAATAAACGAAAACACAACATAACATAATCCAGATAGAGTGAATTACACTGAAACAGTGAGTCAACTAAACACAATGCTCACAGTGTCAACTGAATACTAACATTCAAAGTACTCTGTTCAATCATTAAGTGGATCTAGAATATTTTATTACATGACTACTTGGACCTTGTTAGGCAACTTAAACAACTGATTACCTGACTCCTCCCTTTCTTTTGAAAGCCTGAATGGAAACACATAACACTTGTTGGCCAGGTATGTTCTGACACAGAGCAGGATGTTCAGTATTTGACCTATTGGTAAACATAATGGATGTGCCATTAATTACAGTGGGAGTTTGCCGGTGGCATTATTTGAAGTTTGTTTCAACAACTAACTAAATCGGCCTCCTTTACTGCATCACTTATAAAAGTGGAAGCTGGTTTGGGCAGAGTATTCACATGTTTCAGATTCCAGGGCACACCCACTGAACATTGAGTTGTCATTTTGCTAAGACATTGTGTAAGGCCAAAATATGAATTTGTTGAAATGCAGGTGACCCCTAAACACAGTGTTTTACCACGTCTTTTTGTGCTTCAATCTTTGGTGGTTAACTAAACTGCCTCAAAAATATTTTTATTATTGTCCTCAAAATGAGTGTTTTTTCACTTTACAAAAGGACAAGAGAATACTGGCTAAAATTTCAATCAACAGGGATGTGATGTTAATGCACAGATGACTTTTTTTTATGAACATTTGACTGAAACACGACACTCAATTTGTTTCCATATTTGCTTTGTTAAATTGGATTTGCTTCCTTAAGCTCCATCTGGTTTCACTCTGTAATTTAGGTCATGTCTGTCACACTGAGAGCATGAGGAAGTTGGTGAATTAAAAAATTCTCTCAGTACACAAATCATTAAAACATGTGTTGAACTGTATCACCAACACTGAAAATGTGTATGTTACAAGGGTGAACAACACTAAATCACAAATGAGAAACAAACAAGAGCATGTGATTGATGTCTCTTTTGTGTACATGCCATCAAAACATGGCGACACAAAATACCAACAATATCTGAAGAATCTCCATCAACACTTTAGAAAAAGCCTCACATGCGGGTCATTTTGACTTTACTTTATTTCAGACCCAGCTCATAAAAAAACAGCAACATAAATATAGTTGGTTTTTTAAATGTTTTAACAAAGCAGCGTTGATGTTATAAACTAGTGACAGGTTAGAAACTCCAAGCAAGATGGACAAAACTTGACAGAAACATATCACAATTAATATTAACCTACCACTGAGAAACGCATTAACAGCGAGGAAAAGTAAATATTTATAGGATGTGAGCATATCTAAATAAAACAGGGGCAAACAATCAAGTACACGTTAACTTGCTTACCTGGAAGATTAGCGTAAGCTAATTTAACAACACAATTGTGCCACATTTAACATTTGATAAGAAAGTGTTTTAACTACTGAGCAAGGCAGTCTTAAGCTTTAAACAAGTCGAATATAATAATGAATCTTGTTGCGTATTTTAACCGCCGCACATAGGTTTTTTATACTCTGGTTTCAAGTCAGCACAAACTCTCAGTAAAAGTGACGAAGACGGAGCTAGCCGAGGAGGCTAGCTAAGCTAACTGCTAACGTTGAAAAGTGGCTCGTTTACCTGACTCGCTTTGTAGAATTGCTTCTTTAGTCCGGCGACCGACATGTTGATCCGTCAATGTTGCCGCTTGGACCTCGACGGGGAAAATGTGTTTTAGTGTCGTTTCTGTGAGTTTGAAGTTTAAAAGCACAGACAAGCAGCAGACCAACACGTCGTCTTCAAACTTCGCACAGTAGATGTAAAAACTTAATAGGCAACCACAATGTGCTGTCTGCAGGAGGGAGGAGGAGGCTCAATGCTGCAGGAGAAAGTCGGTCAGAAACACTCAAATATACACCAGCACACTCAATTCATGCATGCAAACATCCTTCTGTCTTGACCAATTATCTAAATGAATTAAAAGCTAAATTAATCATCTTTTTTTTCAGCTATATTATTATGTGTTGCGCCTGCCTTCTGTCAGCTTTTTTTGCTGTTTTTTTAAACAGAAATAAATGAATTGGGATGCCTGTACACGAGCAATAACAACCCAAAGATTGATTAATTGTAGTAGTTTTTAATGCTTTTAATCGATGCAGATTGGGTAGGTGTCCAGCAGGTGTTTATTTAAATCCTACACTGCAAAGCGAGTGTTATTGTGTCGTTACAAGACAGCATGATGAGATTTTTGGTTAGATAATAATACTTACACATGTACATGACACAAACAGAAAGGGGTTTAGGGCATAGACTAAAAATTAAACGAAGAGTTGTTAATTTTCAAAAACTTAGCATGATTTTGAAAGTAGCACCCTCAGTGCTCAGACTCCACCCATCCCTCTGAAGCCACGCCCCCTCATTTACATACAGTATAAACGACCTCAGCTCATCCTTTACATTGACAAGAAGCTTTAAACTGCTGGTGAAGCTGCAAGTAAACTCGCAGTATAAACCAGGGGTCTCCAACCTTTCTTCATCTGAGAGCTACAAAATAAAAGTGGCGAAGAGATACTTGCTTGCTATTATATAGCTTGCATTTATTTACAAAGCAAACATCAGCTGAATTAAGCTACTGTTTGTACATGTGTGAAAATACAATAATCTGAAATTCACATCAATATCCACGAAAACATTACTACTTGTTTTTTTATAGGCCAAATAAGTGAATAGTGGAAAAAGGTGTATTTAATGTTGTTGAATTTATTTATTTAGTTTTTGTAGGTTTGGTCAACCTACAGGGGAGCTACTGGAAACCTGTCCGCAAGCTACCTGTTGAAGACTCTTCGTATAAACCCTGTCTGTGACCCACTTTAAAAGTGAGCTCGTACAAAGAGTACAGGCAGGGAGACAGGGAGGCATGATTGGTTCATCAAATAGGTACCTCTTGGCAGACTCTTTTTACAGGCTTACAGCTGCTACAGATGACAGATTTCCTTTGCTCCTTTTTCAGAGCACATAGATTTTTAATTTCTGTTAATACCTGAATTTCAACCAAAATATTAAAAAGATCATCTGGAGAAAATTAACCACCCTGCCTTGAAGGTTTAGAGGTATTGCCACAGGGGGTGGCAAAATCAACACAAACTGATTGTTCCTCACACCATTATCACATTAATGTAGCTAACCCAATTTTGTACTCCCTTTCTGTCACAATTAATAGAATATTTACTGATTTGTTAAATAGTTAAGTGAAGATGGGTCTTCAAATGGTACTAGAGTTTATAATGATTATGTTTTCTATCACATGAACCATTTACCTGTTGTTTTCTCAAAATTATTTAACTAAAGACACATAGCACTGAAAACAAATCTTATGTCAAAAAAAGTTGCAACCAGAAAGTTTTTTTGATGTATAAAAGACTGTTATAATCAACCTGTCATCGCATTTCTGACTGGTTGTTTCCTAATTTCCCCTATATGTGCAAGAATTGCTTGCAGATAGCACACAATGATTAAAGGATTAGAGCAGTCAATATCATCTTTTACATTTCCAGTAAAATATACATATTGGTGAAATTAGAGACTCATTGGAAACCAAGAGACAAAATATAAGGGAATTGTGATGGATGAACTTCAACATTTAGGTTAAATGAGACTCATTGAAACATTTTAAAAGAAAAGGAAACCATTTATTACATTCTTAAAACCACATATAATGCATCCCATTGGACAACAATATATATTGCGCTGTGTGACTCGGACTAGTAATATACCTCTTGTACATTTTGTCATACAGGGAAAGAGAAGGGAAAAAGTCTATTCTTTCTTGATTTGACTTGTCCTAATCTTTCTTCAATAAAAAAAACAAAAAACAGATCACTGACTTTACAAGACAAAAGTGGAGCCACTTAAAGAAAAGGTAAATAAAAGACTGACAAATAAATGTAAATCACAGCAAAAGAAACATTTTAGCCCAATAATAAAATCCATCTGTAACTCTTAACTGATTTAGTCGGGGTTTTTTTAAATTTTATGAACTCCTATGTCTTGAAAAAAAGGTCAAGTTACAATATTAGGACACACGAGAAGGGCTTTGACACTTTGTGAGTAACATTCACAAAAATAGAACACAGTGATAATGGTTATGGGTCTCATCTTAGGTGCAAAGGTGTGAGGAGCACAAGGCTTAAAGATGACACAGGTTATAAAGGAACAAGAAGAGATCACAGCTAGCTCCCTGAGCCGCAGGCAGCAGGTCCGCAGACTCTGCTCAAGAACATCACAGCACCCAAGTAAGACATTATGACCATTATCTTCATTTTAGACCGGCCTGCAGGAAGTGTGGTTTTTATGTACATGATTCACATAAACAGATGTGGATGATTTTGAATAACAGATGTGGAATATAAACAAAAATAATGAACTAACTGACTGAAAACCAAGTCTTACTGGCTTTGAGGCCCAACTCAGGGGGCAGCTGGTAGCTCTTTCTGGCCTTAGACTAGTATCCAGTGAGAAAGAGAAAAGTATAAGTGCTTGGTGTTTGGGACTAAAAGAGAGAGGGACAGCAAATGTACAAAATAATACAGATGCCCCAATCAGTAAGGAGGGTTTATGATACATATTATGAACCATGAGCATCCCAGCCTTTAACCAAAATGAAACATTATGAGTGACAGACAAATATTCTACACCTATGGTACTGATTAATGATTAGAAAAGAACAGGTGAGGAAACCCTGTGTATCCCCATTCATCTTACAGTTCATGAAGTCGTCTTTTGCCTTGCTTTCTGTTTTCTTTAGTGTCCTGTTTGTCCTGCTGTCTCTTTAGACAGGGGGGGGGGGGGGGGGGGGCAGGCAGCAACAGCGTTCACTGAAACCTCTCTGATTAATACAATGGAGAAAGGCAATGTCATTTTCACCTTTGTTTTGGGTAATGCTGCCCCCCCGCCGCGTTGCATCTACAACAAGTGTCCACCCCATTGCTTTAGCGCGCCTTACCCAGTTGGGCTTCGCCGTCATGTTCAAGAAGGGATTGTTGCCCAGGAAACCTGAGAGTTCTGTCGAAAAAAGGGAATAGTCCAGAAAAACAGTTGAGTCCAAAAAAATCTGCCTTCATGAAATATCCATCCTTTTTTTCCCCTTCTGCCTTTACAACGTCTTACTTCCACTTTTCTCTCTGGACTGAACTCTCGCGCTCCAACACTCCCCATATACTTATATAGTCATCTATTTACATTCTTATTTAAAATATTTGTTTATAAATGTGTATATAAATTAAAGATAATTTCATCTTTTCCTGTCTCTAAGTGGCATTTACAAGGAAAGGGGTGTGTGGGACTGAGGTTTCTCATTGCATTACAAAAGCCTACAAAGAGGCAGCACCGAACACTGTCTAAATGTGTGCGTGACTGGTTCTATTCTGATTATGGAAGTCAGCCTGAGCTGTGAGTCATGTCATATCTGTGTGTCCTTTATTTATGGGGATATGACTCATGATCTTGGTCCATAAGTAATGGTCGGTAAAAGGATATTCTCTGTATGAATACGCAATGATACCATACTGAGATGTATTAATACAGAGATACTTATTGACTGAAAGTTGTATCAAATGAGCTGTTGATCAAACATGTCTTCTTTTACTATGTGTAAAACTCTGTCTCAGAGTGGCAGGGTTGTACATTCACTATAGATAGGTTCTTAATGGTGCACTGGTGCTGATCGATGAGGTACATTCATAAATGGTTTGGTGATCCTCCGTGGATCTGATGTTCAAAAATGGTTCGAGCTTAGATCTTTCACATGCTAAGTGGGCTGCTGTGTTATTACTACTATGCCCATCCTGCTTGTATTTAATGCTACAATACGCAGAGGACCATAAGCATGTGTGGTCTGTAGTGTAAGGTGCATTTTGCCTGCTGGGAAAATGGAGGACTACTTTGGGATCATGGGAGACGGAGTATTTAAAGTACTGGATTGTCTCGTTACTGCTGGTAGTTATTGAGCTTCAACTTCTCTATTGTACTCTGTCTCTCCTTTTTCTTCCCTACCTCTTAATAAACTCTTTCCGTCTCTCTGGTTAGTCTGTCTAGCTGTTGGTGGAGTCAGGCAGAGACAACTCGCTGCCAAACACTTCCCGGTACAGTGGTGGGAAACTGTAAGCAGTCTCCGGATGGACCAAACGGAAAAACTCCAGTTTGTCAATGTGGAGGTTACAGATAGACTTCATTATTGGCAGCTTGGACACCATCTGTTGGAACAGAAGACATACAAAGGCGACTTTGTAAATACATACATTCATGTAAATACATGCTTGTTTATAAAGAGTGTTTGTATTTACCTTGTCTAGTTTCTCATCAGAAGCTCCGCTGTTGTGCAGACTGTGCTGAAGAGCCAAGTAGACTTTCTCCTGTAGTTTCTGAACCTTTTGGCCTTCTGTTAGCCAGGGTCGATCTACAGGAACGACAATGTTAAGCCATTAATATCAACCCTTTAGTGTAAACAGTTAAATAGTCAAATCTAAGGCTGCAATGTTGTAACTGCTGTATTAAATCAAATTAGCCTAATATATCAGATGTCTCGCACATCTTATTCTTTTCAGATTTCCAAAAGAATCAGCCTTAAATATTTAGTATATAAGGAAACTTAAAGACCTTTATTGAGATTTACGTTTACATTAATAACATTTGTATCCCATTGTCCATTCCACGCAATGTCAAAACTGGATATTAAGTATTGGAATTTGATTTGAACAAGTTTATTTGTGACACATTAATGAATAAATAATAATTGAAAATCTATTTAAAAACTTACATAGTTGAGTATGTTGTTTTATACCAAGAACAAAACAGCAATGAATAAGCTACTGCAGGTCAAATTGTCTTCTCCTTGAGCATGATTGTGTTTTTTGTCTGTCTGTGTGAGCAGGAAAGATGAAAAAAAAAATCACCAGGAGACAGAAGGACTGCGGCACTAAACAGAGCCATTTCTTCATCCGACAGCTGCAGGCGGCAGAGTCCTTTCCCGAGGTCAAACACTGCACTGACCAGGTCATCACAACCTGCAGAAACACACAACAGAAATATTATATTTGAAAACCAATAACTGGAAGTCTTTAGTCGGTAACTAGGTAAGTTTGACCACTGGTCTTAGATATGATTGGGTCAGTTGTCAAACTTACCAGGATTAATATGATTCTGGCCTTATTAAACATTATGGGAAGCTCTGGTACTTCTTAATTTAAGTAAAATCACTGTTGCCTGATTTCTCACTATTAAAAGCGCCCATGTGTTATTAAAAATGTACACAGAAAATCAGTTATGTTAACTAGCATTATATTTATACCAAACAACTTGGTTGACATTCCCTAAATTAGTTCATAGTAATGTTTTTTTGGAATTTGTAGTCACATTTTTCCATCGTTCTTTAGGGTGCTTAAGCAGCATCATGAGATAAAAAACCTGGTCGGAATTTTAGCCAGTTCTCGCTTTTAAGAACAGCTAACTTGAATCCGAAACAACAAGGTCATTTCAAATAAGGAATTGTGTTCGTTTTAGCTCAGTTCCTGCATATTATATTCCAACAAATGAAAAAAAACACAAAAGAAGCTTTCACATGTGATAGTAACATTGCCACCGGAGACTCACCAAGTGCTTTGAAGAAGTGAGCCGGGGCAAACTTCCCGTTAAAGAAAATGGTGTTGTTGTTGACGTTGAAAGCTCGGCACATGCGTATCAGCAGGACTTCCAGACAGCCTGAAATGGTAGCCACAGATAGACCCAAAGATATGGAGGGAGATGGAGAAGGAAGAGGAAGAGGGAGGGAAGGATAGGGAGGGGCCAAGATACTCCAACATTCACAAAACAACACAACATAATTTAAATGTTTGACCCAGATTGGAGCACAGCATATATAAGACATTTTTGAACCATTTCAAAAACAGATGGATACCCATATTTTAAGAGTTCAAAAGATTTACATAATGTAAATGCATTGTCAAATATATGCAATGTATGTCACAAATGTAAAGTTAAATATGTGTTGAACAGATACAGAAAAGTAATTGAAGAATTTATTTCCAGAATGGTGTTTTTAAGCCCCAGTAATTGAACCAAGTGTGTGTCATTCATTGAAACAAAATTATGGATAATAAATAAGGTGAAGGTAGAAGGTTGGAGACAAAAAAAACAGGAAGGAACTAAAGTTAGCAAGTTTCAGACTTTGTTGACTTTGAAAGGATTCACTTGAACATTCAATATTTAGATTGTGAATAATTTATAGGCTGTACACTGACCTGCTTTCAGCAAAATAATCTGATCGTTCTGGCACAGGTCCATGAAACCAGTGATGCGTTTGGCAAACTCCACCACATACTGAATGGCATTGGTGATATGGTGAGCACACTGCTGCCACATCCACTCAGCAGACTGAACAAGTAATACAAAGAAGGAGATGTGAGTTTTCAAGTACATCACAGTGACAGTGAGCAGTTATTAAGATTTTGTCATACTTCAAATTTGACTACAAACACTTTTTGAATACACTAGAAGTTTCATATCGTACCTTGTTTTGAAAAGCCCGCGTTTCCTCAGGTGTGTATTGTGCCCAGGTGAATCTCTTCATGTCTTCAGCGCTGTACTGACATGTCTCCAAGTGAGACTTAACAATACTCTGAGTGATGCGCTCTGTGGAAGGACAAAAAACAACCTAAACATCAGTGTTTTCTCAGTAGGTAGTTTGGGATTGTAGCAGTTTCAGGCTTTCAAGAGAGGGGAGTGGAGCTAAGTGTAAAAGTGGTATTGTTTACATGCACACATCTTGCGTGCATGTAAAGGCAGTGTGACCTTCGATAACTGAAGCTTTGCACCACTCGGCTTGTGTGTTACACGAGCCTCAAGGAAGAAGCTAACAGCTCATCTAATCATCTTATCTCTGAGGATGATAGTATCTTCTCCACCCCAAGAACAAATAATTCACGTTGCATTACGGTACAATGAGAGGCACCAGGACTGAATGCACAACAGGTTCTTTTTAATCATAGTCAGGACTCACCAAGGTCTGTTGTTGAGCAGTCATCAGGCAGGTGGTCCAGCAGTGCATGTGTATGTCCCAGCAGATGTGCGTGAGAGTGTGTATGCAGAAGCTGGAGTCCGTTGCTGTCCCCTCCGTCCATCATGGTCTGCTGTGGGGAATTCTGATTGGACAAGGATGAGGATGAAGAAGAAGCGGACGATGAGTTGGAGGTGTTGCCAGTGCTGGCTCCTCCTCCCAGCAGCTCCAGGCTGCAGTATTCGCTGGCCTCCTCGGGGGTCAGCGGCAGGTCAAACAGGTCGGGCAGCGCCGCAATGTCATCAAGGTCACTGAGGGTGGAGCTAGAGCCCCCAGTGCTGTAGGAACGGCTCAGACCCTCTTCAGCGTCCTCCCGGCTTCCACCACAGACACTATCTTCCTTGGTCAAGGACAGAGTGGTAGGTCCTCCCCCTCCAGAGCCCACACACTCCAGGGACTTCTGGTGTTTTTGCACCTCAGCATAGAGGCTGTCACGCTGTTTCTTAGACATACGACCAAATTTGACAGCTGCAGGGAAAAAAACATTTTATTACATTAGAACACATCCAACACCTTGTACAACTAACTGAAACAAGTCACATCCCATTTTGAAGAGCCATAGACCTATATGCATAACTTAGATTACATAACAACCCGATGTTCAAGTCCCCAAATGAAGTTCACATGAAACGTTTAATCTGTTTATTACATCTCTTTTTCTCTGCAACCAACACAAGAAGAAGATCCTCCTTAACTCAGCTGATGTGAAACATATGCTGTTGTACATTACTACTCTTTTAACGCTGCATGCTGTATTGTCAGAGGGTACTACAGAGTGTGTGTGTTTACCGTCTCTGCTCATGCCCAAAGCCAGACACTTCTGTAGGCGGCAGTGCTGGCAGCGGTTGCGGTTCGTTCGGTCGATTAGACAGTTCCTCTGACGGGAACAAGAGTACATGGCATTGTTCTGTTGGCTGCGGCGGAAGAAACCCTGTAACACACGACACACACATTCAAACACTGTTAATGGCAGGCATACATCTTGAACAGACTTTTAGATTTGTTTTTTGTTTTTTTTTAACTTTGACAACCAGAGTCACTCTCCGTGTGTTTTCTCCTCACCTTGCAGCCTTCGCAGGTGATGACTCCATAGTGGATTCCTGAGGACTTGTCCCCACAGATCTTGCAGGGTATGACCTCGATTTGAGCTGCAAGAACAGAAACAACAGAGGTCAGACCACTGAAACCTTATGTGACCTTGAGATCTGCAACACATACAGCTTTTGCCTTATTTGACTCCATTGAGTCATACTGTGGAGGGCTGCCAAACACAGTTAATATCTAAGCGATAACACAACATTAAGTAACAGGATACCAATTCAATCAGACATAACACACACTTTCTCAGATGCACATGTGTGGCCTATAACCACTGTCAGTGGGGAAAATGTCCTTTTTTTCCCTCTTACAAAAAAGTGAGCCAAGATTTTATTGAAGATCCTCTTTCTTACCTAATTCCCCAAACACAAGTGCAATCAATAACTGTCCTTATATTAAATGATTAACTTATCAACGCTCAGGATTGTTTTTCGTGGTAAAGTTGTTTTTTAGGGCTTCCTTTTTCCTCTTTGCCGTGCTACCCAGTTATCAATTGTGCACTGTTAGCAATATTTAACTGTCGCCCTTTTGGCTCAATATCAGTGACATATTAGTCATTTCCAACTGTGCTAATGATGCACAGCTGTAAAAAAATTATAATACATCCACTTGGAGTTGACAAGGATGCAAAATGATGCTGTTTTGCATAATTCCTCTTTTGAATTGAAAAATTGGACTGTGATTGTTCCCATTTAGTGTCATTAAATAGGAAATTATTACATTTCAATCTTGGCAGCATCTTCATCCCTTCTTTAAAGACTGTCTGTTCTGCAGGTGCTACTTTTGTCCCCCCCCCCCTCTTGAACCCTCTTTACTTGTCTTGTATGTGGTGCAATCATGACTTTAGCCCCTGCCATTACCTTGTCACAGTTGGGCTGATGTAGCGATGTGTACTCAGAGCTCTAATGCTATCTCCTGCCTCAGGCTGATACAAAACACAGCAACAAAGCTTTAAACAACTTTCATTCAGGTGCAACATTGAATTTTTCTTTGCATCCCTTTGTTGGCAGACCTTTTCTTTTAAATGCAAATAGATTCTATAGGTAATGTTTCTAGGTTGACACCCATTGTAATATTTCTTGGAAGTCCCTCTTGGTGTCTGATGCAGTCTGATCCTGAGGTCAGAACCTGAAACTCCTCATCTGTACATGTGTTCTAGTAAGAAACACTACTTTTATCATTTTTATATCCTATTTTGTGTGTGTGTTTTGTCTCTTTTGTTGTGCTTTATGACACCTGAACTGTTGCTTTATTATGGTCCTCCAACAGAACACATAATGAACTGAACTGAAGTTTTATTATGAGGAAATGATAAACCCATTTAGGAACAAATCTTCTTCTGCACCAGACAAAAGTGATCATAGTTAAAAGCACACATTGAGGGTCAGAGCAATGAGCCACCTGAAATCCTGTGTTACTTGTTTATTCATTATTTTGTTGATTAGAACAACCCTGAAGACACATTTTCCTATAATAAGTCAGAGGACAGATAACTAGCCATTAAGTGTGTGTCTCTGAACCCAGCATGTGAGAACAGAGACACAAACAGATAGCGAATCACGTGACTTCTGCTGATATGACATATGCACAAAGAGTCCTTTCTTCATGAAGAACATAAACAACAGCAGCCATATCAGTAAACAACCGTTGCTAAGCCTTGGTATTTGTTTAATCTTCAACTAATTTATCAAAAAAAAATCCCATTTGTCCCACTTTTTGTGGAAAAACCTGCGTTTGTGTAATTGAGGAGGGATTCTTGCACTCTTAGGTACTGGAAAACACCAACTTTCCCTTCTTTCCACCCTTTAATGACACGGTCGTCTGTCTCTTCTCTAAAACTGTTGACTAAAATACTCCAACTGATCACGGCAGCTGCAGGCATGCAATGGAAAAATATCTCCCTCCTCCCTTTCTCTCAGGTTCCCCCTCCACCCCTCCCTGATCGCTCAGTTATATAACTCTCGTCTGTGTGCATACCTCACAACACTCATTCAGCCGGCTCACTCTAGCATTACTGAAACCCCACCCTCCGCAGACGATCTCTTTACGACTGGCTGAGAGCTGCTCGCGGCGTCCTCTGTATTGGCTGAGTCATCTGTCAGTCGGGCACTGTAGCCTGTCAGCCCATGTGGACACTCTGTCCTACTGACACACTTTCCCACTGCAGGGGGAGAGGGAGGAGGGAGGCAGGCGCGCGCCTGGCTCTATACACACCAGTTTTAAGGTGGAACTGTAGATTGCTCAGACTTCCTGATTAAAACAAATGTTTCCCTGTATGCTTACAGCTTGCATCATAAAAGTGGCAGTTACATAACAGCAACATTATTGAAAATAAATAGACATAAAACGACTTGAAAACTGCAATTGGCTGGATTGGTTATTGCCCACAACTGATCTACACGGATTACTCTTGAGTTTATTTCTCTTTAACTTTTTTTCAGATACTTGTTACCATAACAGCTTCTGGACAACACAAATAAAAGAACATTAAGGGGGCATATCACTGAGTCTGGGTTGTGGCTGCATTTCTGCAGAGAGTCAGAGAAGAGAGACAGTGTGCATGTGTGGTTGTAGCAGCGAGGGTGGGTGGCTGGGCAACTGTGTAATTCTGGCTCTCAGCGCAGACAAGAATAGAACGGGTTGAAGCAGAGGCTCAATGTCAAAAAGGGGAGGGGGCTGAATAGCTGACATTCAACTTGAGAGTTTCTCTGCCCAGGTTGGACCACAGCCAGGTACAGTATACACTTTCACAGTTTAATCAAATGTAGTTTCCTGACAATAAAAATGATCTGAAACCAATAATCTAAATACATATCATTTCTTTTAACATAAACTTCACAAGAAGCCGTTGGTTACTTGAAGAACTGAGCCAATGCTTAAAAAAAAACAAAAAAACCCACTAAAGATTGTTATCATTTTAACTTTACTTTTAAAAATCCTCAGCCAGTTCTTTAAATAATGAAATATGTTGACACTTCAATAAAAAAAATAAGATTACGATGCCAAAGTGTCACAGATCAAACATTTTAAGTTTGGATTAAACCCCAATAAAAATCTGTCCATTGCCTGTTTACTCTCAAATCAGACTTAGAAAACCACCAGCTATGCACATTTAAGAAGCAGAAGCCAATATTTGTTCTGTTTTTTTTTTTTTCTTTTCTGCTTGAAAAGCAACTTTAACAATATATTACCAAATGACCTTTGGCCTATCTATTTATTTATTTAACCAACATATCATTTAATCTCTTCAAAACGTCCCTGTTAAGAGATATACTGTACACTCTGTTGAAATCAACTTACAAAAAGATATGTCAAATTCAACTGTCTCAAGAATGACAATAGAGACTCACATCGTACCAGTAGCTAAGCCAACGTTAAAGACACATTTGTCTTTCACCCTAAACATCAATGGTGACCTTTGCTTCAGGACCAGTCTCTAGCCTTTGACCTTAAGCTCTCTAGAGAGAGTCTCCATTCCTAGAAGATCCATACCAATCCTGCTACTTGCTCACATGATGAATGAATCCTGCTACCTTTATCTCTTTACATTTCTCAACCACTGACACAATAACCAAGTCTACAAAGAAAACTTTGAGTTGGCATCTGTTTGATCAGCACATCATCAAGTTTGTGTGGCACACCCAAGCCTCTGCTAAAAACAAACTGGCAACAGACACTTTGTACAGTTCTGCTTCAAACAACACTGACCCCCAAGGAGTGTTTATCAGCCAGCTAAATGTGTAGCCGTGTTATCTGTACTTAAGGCTAATTCAGAAGGGTGGGGTTGTGTGAGGAGGAGGGCAATCACTGACTTTGTGTTTCCAACACTTCTTGGTATCTAATATGGAGAAAAAAAACCCCAGCCTGTAATTGTCCAACATGAGCCTGCTGGACTAGAGTCTGGCAGTCACTGTGTCAGTGTGTCAGCGTGACAGAGGAGAGAAGATGAATTTTGACCCTCAACGTGTTTACTAACATATTTGTGCTGAAGCAAACAAGACCTAATCACACATCTGTTTTCCAATCTGAAGACTCAGTACAGGTCGTTCATGTTTACTTGTTATGCAAGTCACAATAATGTGCTTACTGCCAAATGTCCCCAAGCAACAGATTGACACAAGGTGCAGTAAACTGGCAATCTGTGTGTTTTCTTTCATTTCCCTGCTGTACGAATGACTGGCAGGAGGAGAAAACAAGCCCAGTACGAGGTGAGGGGCCTTGTGCTTGAGCTCTATACAAATTAGCAATGCTGAGGCACTTGTTCTGTCATGCCTCTCTGTGGAGTGTAGGCTTACAGTGCAGCGCATAGCAGCATCACAGCAATCAAATATGGTTGTCCTCTTCGCTTTCTTCCTCTTTTAAAATCATTTCCATGTAGGGGAATGTTTTAGTGTTATCTTGTGTCCGTAAGACGGGTAGCTTGCAAAATCTCAAGCGATCGAATATTGTCAGATATGAAACCAAACCCGGTTTCTTTTCACACCTTCTGCTTCTATCTTTGAAAATGCCATCCTCGTACGCGCATCTGACATTCTTCCCCTCGCAAGGTTGATGCATGAAAAACAGAACAGATGAGACATACAAACTATCCTGTATGAGCAGCCTCTGCATTCAAATCAAGGGGCTCTATTTTAAAAGATGCAAATACCAGAGGAGGCCAAGCTGAGGCCCACTGAGGGGGGATTACAACACTGCTGAGAATTTCATGGCTTTCCTCTGCTGGTTGTTGATGTGGGAATGAGTCTCATGATCTTTCTCTATGGCTTGAAGAAACTTAAAGTGCACACCTCTATCCAGAACAGTAAAACAGATATCCAGGCATCTACTAAAGGCCTTTCTATGTCTGTCAGCATGGTAAAGCTCCTGGAAAGACTTAACAATTCAGACTTACATAAGATTACAGATCTGAGTGTATAGAGGGCTAAAAATGCTGACATGCTCTTCTTTCAAGGGAACAACAGGTTGAGCGACTAACCTACATTTTCAGTGCAGTGAGAGAGAACAGAAAGGGCTGAGGATTATTTACTTTTGGATATCCTGCCAGAATTGGAACCTCCCTACCCGAGAGGCCCCCTCAGCTTTTCATGACTCCCTCCCTCTCTTCTTTTAAGTTAAAAAATTCATCTCTTCCCCCCCCCAAAAAAAAAAAAAAAAAAACCCAACCTCCTCAAAGATTGTCTCCGGCCCTGCATAACAAAAGATTGTAGCGTTTTGCAAAGCTCAGAAAAGCAACAAAAATGAAACAACATGGAAACAAATCTTTAAAAACAAGGATGATTTAAAGTATCATCTGAGTTGTTTTTTTTGTTATCAACCAAAGAGTGCCGCAATAACTTGCATTTTAGATTCAGATGACATTATGTAATGTGTGCACAACACCAAATGCACAAAAAATCTCCATGTCGAAAACATGACGCGCGGGGGCCTAGTTTACTATAGTTAGTGAACTTGTTTGACATTTTTACGTAGGCTGTAATCAAACAACCATTTTTGTTAATAATTATCCGCCGTGCCCATTTCCAAGTTCAAGTTCAGTCTGCACCAGTGAGCGCGCATGGCACCGCACATGGAGGTGCACGTCCCGCGGCAAGGCGCTTCCCTGAGCTGCTCCTCCTCCCTCCGCTGCGTTTGCTGCTGTATAATGTTTGGTGACATAACTAGGTCAGTGGAACAGCCGATTCCCTCTCCCCCCCCACACACAGTCACATTGTCGGCCATGCTGGCACAGCCATCGCATCACAACAACGTCACAACTACACACTCAATGCTTAGATTTTGCTTTTGTAAAGAAAATGATACAACATTGTTTAGTTTACATCAACATATTTAAAAAAGGTCGTTAAACAGAAAAAGTGTTGAATATCGCAACATTGGTTGTTTACATTCAAATATATTGTAGATAATAACTTAATATTATATTATGTTAGGCTCTTTTTGTAAATGTTCACTATTAAAGTGTTGACTTTACTTGATTAAAAACCGGATGGACTCGAATAACATCTTGATTACATAATTCTAGTTTCTCTCTCTCATGCCCCTCCCTCTTCCCTATTGCATAACGCCTAACATGGATCCCCAGACAATCTTTTACAGAAGGACTACCAGGTGAGATGTAAATCATATTTCATTAAAATTAAGACGCATTTTGCAACGCCGTGAATCAGATGACAAAGTCACGCATGTGTGCCACAGAAATCTTGGGCTGATTGAACCATAAACAGACCAAATAGCATGTCTAAGAAAACATTTTTCATTTTCTATTTCTATTTGTTCAAACAAGCTCTGGTTTGACTAAATGCTGACATTCAGTAGAGCATGCAGCCTCGGGCTCTGTGCAACCATAATCCAGTCATGAAGGATTAATGCACACAGGAAGGAAAACAGGCGCACTCAAACCCTTGTCCGCGCACATGTGGCCGCTGAAGTCTGTTCAAAACTGAACTCTGATCATTACCAAGTTGCATCCAAACATGCACACATGTATTGTGACACAAACATCCACTTACCTCTCATGTTTGACGTGTTCTTGTTGAGTCGTGGACGTTGGAAACTCGGCTACATGTGGATCATGTAGATGACAGGAAAGATCAGGATAAAACGCAGTGCCAGAGTGACCTGGCTGTGTAAATATTAACTTCTGTCCGGCTGCAGACAACTCTCGTAATACACGATGAAAAAAAAAAATACCGAAACTCCTCTATCCTTCCGCCAAGTCCGAGTAAAATAAAATAGTGCAGAATGTTGACTTGGATAGCATCGTTTACAGCCTCGGTTAATAGATTTGGCTAAAGTGTTCTGACAGAATAGTCCCACACGGTTTGACGAGTGGTGTTCAACACCCCCCCACTGCTCTCTGACTCTTTGCTTGCTTTCCTCTCAGTCTACCCTGCTAACCTACTTTCTTCAAGCGTGGACTCTCCTATGATCTCACTGCCGACAGCTCCTCTCGCGGGGGCGCGCAGACGGGAGCGAGTTTAAGGTGGATAAGCAAATGATTGACTAGTGTTCAGCTCTTACTCTCTCTGGTTAAAAATAAAGATGATCACTGCAAAGAGATAAGTCAGTTAATCAAACCCAAATCACTTTTGCGTTCACAAATTTCAATGTTTGCGTTTCCCCCTCTGCCTTTGAAATGTAATGCCATTTGCACTAGTTAGCGTAACTGCAGACTGTAGTCTTAATAACCATATCATAGATTCATATCAGTCATATCAGGTGATGAGGAAGTTGAAAAACGGGTTCTTTCTTGTGCATGCTGAGGCATTATTCTGAATGTATTTACTGTATGTGCTGTAATGGTGTTGACCTGGATAGTTTTATGTAACCATTTGGCCTCAGCCAGCTTCCTAAAATAACAAGCTGTAATGCTTGTTAAGTCTTTTTTTGGACTGTTTGTCTGAACAGCACATTTAGATTTATCAGTTGTGGCTTGGGATGAGCAGTTTTCCCATATAGTTACACTTCATAGTCCAAATGAACTGAGATAGATGAATCTATTAGAAGAGATATTTAAGCAAGTTGCTGGCAGATTTGAATCCCCAACACTTCCAAACATTGCACTTAGTGGTGCAGTCATCTTTAAAGTGGTACATGAATATATGACAATGACACGCTCATTCCAACAATTATTTTAAAAAAAATGTGGGGAAAAGCTTTTTTAGTTTTTGAAAATTGTTGGACAATCTCTCTGCAGTGACTTAAGACACCCAGTATATGGACTTGTAACATATTTAATCAAGCTATTCAAATGAACCTTGTCCCTCGGTGGTGTTCTTTGTAAAGGATTATAATAAAATGTCTCTTGTCTCACTCCCATTGATGGCTCACTAAAATTCAAACCAGCTTAGAGTGGTGTCACAGACTTGGATCACAGTCGTCTGGTTCCTGATTCATCTTCACATTTCTCAACTGGACATGCAAGGACATATCACACACCTACTACTGAATCAATTGCGTCTCATTTATGTAAGCCTCGTCTTTTATTGCAGCAACATTTGTGATTTTCCGCTTGCATGAATCATCTCTTGTCTGTGTGCAGTCCTTTCCTTTTTTAAAAACTTGTAAATGTGTGTGACATGTGCCCATGAGGAGGTGTGTGGGTACTATGGAGGGTGAGGGGTGGCAGTGGTGTTGCTGTAATGGGTGGCTTTATGATGCAATGTTCTGGCAGCAGTGTTATGAAACAGCATGAAGGCAGAGATTACTCAAACTAGGTTAGTGGAGCAGCCGAGCACAGAGCGCCTACAGTCACGGATTCTTTTTGCTGATTCTCTTGCACACATCGAACACATGCATTCACTCAAACAGGGAAACACAAGGATTCACATTCTTTTCTATTTTTCCTCTTTTAACCTTTCTCGGGTTTTGTTCCTTCATATAAAAATGCGGATCATAATTTATTTATACAGTTCCTCTTCTCATTTCCCAGAGTCAAAATAAAATATTGTCTTACATTTAAACGAATGTAGCCTTGCAAACATGTTCAAACCTTAATTAATGTTGCCTTCCCTGCACATTTTTCCTCTTAGCTTATTATGTGCTGTTTCTCTCCCCCCCTGCATGTCTGCTTCAAAGCCCCCTCTGTTCTATGTCTCCCTTGACAACGGCAGTGACACTTTGACCTTAGCTCTTATGTAACCGCTGCAGCTCAGTTAGACAGCAGAGGAGGGAGAGAGCGAGAAAGAGTGGGAGGAGGAGCAAGGCCTTGGTGTAGCTGGAATAAGGCAGACATTTTGTTACCTTATAATAAAGTAAGACATGAAAGAAGAGAATGGGTGAGAGAGAAGAAGATGATTTGGCAGGACTTAGTTGAGAATGCCATTGAAAGCATAACAGGATGAAGAAGTAAAAGGGGAAGTCATGCAGGCAGAGCAGCTGCAATAATAGACAGATATTTAAAATGTTAACGTGTGGCAAGCAAAGCTGCAGCACAACAACTCACAGGTAAAATAGCCTATTTACCTTTGATCTGTTCATTCAAAGAAAACCGAGTCCTTAGTAACATAGCCATTAAAGACATATTATTCCCATTTTTCCCATTTTCTAACAGTCCACTGTGGTCTAAATGAAACATCTACACTGTGCTTTGGTCAAAATATAACATGAATCAAACACCAGAGGAGGTTTGTGACCCTGTAGAAACCTGCTCTCTCAAAATATAAATACAATGAGGCCTCGCCTGAGTTTTTTCCAGTAGACATTACTCCTCTGTAGAGAAAATAAAAATGGTGGACCTGTGCAGAAGTTTTGCTCTAGGCTGGAGGTGGACACCATGGGCAGAGATACCAGAGGAGGGGATTTTCCTACTAGTATCCTACTTGGGATGTCACAAACCGAGAACATTTTAAACTGAGCATTTTTCTGTGTGGTAAGACTTATGCAGACCACAAACAAATGACTGGATGGATTTATTTTGATAGCGGTCGACACTCAGGTTACCCAAATAAATGTTCAAAAACACTGTAAAAGTGGATTTTTCACAATATGTCTCCTTTTGGTAGCTCTGTTGAGCCAGTAATAAACAGAAATGATCTCCCTGCAGAGAAGCATTAAAACACATTTTAAAAACCCACTCAAACATGGCCTATAAATAAATTGCGTGTCATAAGGAGCCCCTTTTTGTCCCTTTGGTGAAATGAAGACATTTTCCTGCAGTTCCAGGATGTTTTTTCTTGCCACTGTAACTTTGCAAAGTGTTACTTAATGCGGAGCTCATGGTGGATGAACATTAGCTCTTTTGTAACATGAGTAAGGTTTTTTCCGGTTGTTTTGTAAACTGTCTCCAGATAACATTTGTTATTGATGGGCGCTATCCAAACAAAGATTGATCGATTATTTTTTGTTTGTTAGTGATGTAATATAACAAAGCAGTGATATTTAAGTCAAACTGAAAAAACAAATAAACACACATCTACAGGGTACAGACAGACAGTTACAGTTGTGAGAGTAGAAACAAAAGGTTTTCAGTGATGAATGAAAGTTGAAGATGAGTCTGCTTTTACAGCTAATATATGAGGGCCCGGGCCGCCCCCGTGAGGACTAGAGCCTCGATACATGGTGATGTGTGCGCTGCCACTCTGCAGCGCCCCCTCAAGTAAGTTTTTTAAGCAGTTTTATTTTGTTTCTTTGTAAAACATCGTTTTTGGACGGTTTTTCTTTACTTCACCCACTTGTCTGAGTATAACTTCTTATTGATATTTTATTTCAGTTCACTAAGTTAATACTTTGTTGTTGTCTTCCTGTGCTGTACGAGATTTGCATTTTATATACTTCCTTATGTTTACAAGGGCTATTGTTGTATAACGCTAGTAACGTTGCATTTGTATTTCTCCCCTTCCAGGATATGTTTAAAGTCTGTATGCAATAACGCACTGAAGAAAACTCTCCTTTTTATAAATATCATTAAAGGAGGACCTCCCTAATCATCAGAAAATGTAAGGAAAAGCTTCAGTAGTTTGTTGCTGCTCTTGCTGGGACTTGTCAGATGTCACCAACACATGAATATCATCTACACGGAGAAAACCTATCCGAACATTATGTGTTTATTAACCGGATTTTCAAATGTTCAACCCATCGATGAAAGCCTCTCCATCTCTCTGAATGCCAGGCAGGCATTTTGTTGTTGTCATGAACAGAAGGCAGAAGGTTTCTCCTGACTTAGATCAAAGTCGATGCAGCCTTGGGTTGAATTTAAAGGCCTCGCTCACATCAAGAGTCTTTGTAGGGATGAGGGACTAACTGTAACAGATTGGCTGCACATGGTTACAGTGGGGCCCCATGCCCGAGCTCTTTGCCTGAGCTGCATTGAATACTCACATTCCTATCTTTTGCATGCCTTCATTGAGAAATTGTGGGAATTTTACATGCATCCCTCATAAGAAAATTCACTACAGCTATTTCCTAATGTGTCCTTGTGTATCAATCACAGCCACATGCACAGGCTTTCTACACTGTGCTAGTCCGTTAGCTCAGATTATTTCAGGCTCCTTCCTGCCATCCTACAGAGCTGTAATCCCTGTTCCCTCATTCGCTTAATCTCCCTGTTTTCTCCTCTCTGCTTGCAGCATTAATCCCTCTCTTCCCTCCCTGCAGCTCTGTAATCTGGAGCTGTGAGCTTTGCTGCGTCACTAGGTCACTGTGTCAGATGAAGTTCTAACTTCTCATTTCTTTTCTTTTTTTCTTCTTTTTTCTTTGGATGTATTTTGTAGGCCTTTTTGCTTCTGTTAGATAGGACATCTGAAGAGGAATCGAAAATGTTGGGAGGAGAGCGTGGAGGATGACATACAGCAAAAGGCTGAGGTCGGATTCCCACGTCAGCTGCTATGAGATCTATAGCCTCTGTACATGGGGTTTGCAACATAACCGTTAAGCTACCTGGGACCCCTACATCTGATCTCTTTTTTGCCCTCCCAGCTCCTGTTTCCACTCCACACTAAAGCACATCTGCCTCTTTATTTCCCTCTTTGGCTCCTCTTATCTTTTTCATACTGCCCACACTGTAGCGTTAGATAAAGCCTGCAGTCAAACTAATGTGAGTTCAGTTAAAAGTCATATAGGTACAGATTCATCTCACTGAGTACTCGCACTCCCCCAGCTCTCAGACATTACAGAACAAGTACACACCTATTGACCAAAAATCTGGAAAATGGTGAGGTAGCTGGAGATGGGCAGGTCGACACCAATGACTTTTTTTCTGCAGTCCTTATTGTCTGTTGCAGTCTATGTCTGTCCAGACAGTGATGAAGGTGCAGAGAACAGACTGGATTTTCATTTTGATTTAATAAAAAGAACTCTGAAAGACAACTGAAATAGGATTCTCTTCTTCTTTAAGGCTTTAAACAGCTAATTTTCCTAATCTGATTCCAACAAAGGAACTTGATCCAAAAAAACACAACTGCCAATATGCAAACGAAACACCACTCTGGAATATTTTATTGCAGATACTACGTATCAGTTTTTCTCTCTGCTGTAGGCGGGATTTGCACTGACCAATCAAGTTTCTGCAAAATTTGAATCAGTAGGCCTATATGAAAACTGGACAAACCGCACCTGCACAGACATGACAAAGGAGATAAACTCAGATTCAAGATATTTTTCAGAAAATGTTAAGAAGAAATATATTCTTTAAGCATGATCATTCAATGTTAAATAGAAATACTTCAAACCAAACTGTTGTAAATAGAAATAAAACCACGTCCACAGGAGCTGCTTTAACTGAGACAGAGTAAAAACAAAGTGCAGACGCAAAGTGTTTCACCATATTGTATTTGATTTTTATTTCAGCATGTGCTGCTTTCTGCAAACACAATCATCTGACCCCATTGTACAGTGGGACAGCAACAATTTACCTCCAGTGCACCTGAACAGTGAATGCCTTTTCACGAGCTCTCTACAGTGAGAGCTGAATAGGAGAAGATTGGTCCTTTCTTATTTTACACAAGCTGTCACATGAATAAAAAAAACAAACCTCAAGTCATAAGCCCACTGCCCAAAACCTCAAAATCACATGAATGTGACTTTTAAACATGAAAGATCCTTATGACATGTGGCTAAACCTCGGCTGCATGCATGCACACAGACTGCAAGCTCTGTTTAGATTCCTACAGTAGGTCTCGACTTGTCTTGAAAAACAAAATCAGCAGCGAATCATTAGTTCTGTCATTCACTGTCTCCTTTTCAGTCGCCCCTCCAAGCCTCAGTTTCTCTCTGCCTTTGTTCCTGATAAAGCAGGTTCCACATCCACACCCACAGACATTTGAATAGAGGGAGGACTTGGTTATGTTGACACAGTCACAATACAGAGCCTTTAATTTAGCTAATGCATTGTGAAAACAGTGGAGATTTATGTAACATGCAGCCATTACAACAGATTATAACACTTGGCTTAAACGCATAAGTGGAAATGCTGTGCAGCTTTTGTCTGTGTGGACATTATCGCGTCAATCTGATGCAAATACAAATATGGATGTGGTAACAGGACAAGGTGGTTTCTATGGCAACTGCCCAGTGTTTATCTCGAGTGTGACTCAACGTGCTCTGCCATGTGAGCATGACCCAGTTACACCAGGCGAGTGTGATTGCACCCACACATGGAAGCATACAGGCACCACATGCGACCACATATGTGATCCCACATGGACCCCCGACAAGTCTGTCTACAGTAAACAAGGCCAGCAAACACAGCCCGGTGGAGAATAATAATAAAAAAATCCAATTTCCTGCGCATTTGCCTCAACTGTGACTATTCTCGCTTCCGCCTGGTATCTTCCTGCTTCCCTCATGTTTATCCCAATGACCTACATCATGTGTGCCATGCCCTGGGCACTGCTGGAGACTCACACAATTTCTAAATACTTCAGATGAGCTTTACTCAGAAAACAGAAAAAAAATGAATAAACCTCTGGAAACGATGCTAAAGTCCTTCTTATAACATTACTGGATACCTATTCATTTTCTTTTATGCTTATCTTCTATTTAGATTTATTTCTTACTATGTTTATTCTCTTTAACCTTAAGACCATCTGGTCAAAACGTGGTATGCTGTGCATCCACATACATCTCGCCTCAGCTGGTATCTTTAGTGAGATAAACACTACCATTTTTAAATCAGGTAGTTGAGTTCATGCACTGTAAAACCGCCCAGATGACTCATCCATAAGCAGCCAACAGCAGCAGAGACATCTAGCGGTGGGATTGCAGTACAACATGTTGGGCTTATGTAATACTTGGAGTTTGCTCTTTAGCGTGCATGTTTCATGATTTTCAATCCACATTGTCAACAGACCGTGCGGACACATGTTACAGTTAGTCACCAGTTGGGTATTGTATCAGGTTCAAAAACAGCAGATGAATGCACAGATTGTTATCGATCATCTCTGACACAAACTAATAAAGAAGAGATTTGAAATTTATTTATGTGATCCCAAAGCAAATGTGTATCAGTGACACACTTTCTGAGGTGCTTGATCACAAATATAAGACCCCCACAAACATTATGCAATCATGCAGCCTTGCGTAATCCGTCATCACAAACAAAATGTAGGGCCAAATCTTCGAGACTCGGGCGTGTTATAAGGCCCACATGGTGTGGCCGATTCGTTGAACTGTTTTTTCAAGATGCAAGTTGTCTTTGTTTGCAGCTGATGTGTTTCCTGGATGCTGATTTTGAGGTTTTCTTATGTAATGGATAAAGTGGAAGCGGGTGCTGTATGGTGTAACAAGAGAGAAACAGGCAGACAGTGCAAAAAGTCTGCATTGCGTCACAGCAGGGAGCAGAAGGAAAAGAAGGGAGACAGGAGGGAGGGGCACAGCCAGGGGAGAGAGGGGTGTGTCTTCACTGACCTAGTTAGAGCAATGGACACCCCCCCCCTCCACACACACCACACACACACACCACCACCACCACCATCCGCCACAAGACTGACGTGTAAAGGGCACTTTCAAACAGTACCAGACAGATAGGAATGAAGTCAGGGAAGCACTAAAGTGCTAGCAAGTCAAACAGTGAGAGAGAAACAGGCATATGTTGGACACAAATAAAGAAACCAAGACACAGAGACATAATATAGCGAGGGTTTTATACCAGATCATGGGCAATCTGGGAAATATCTTTGTGAAAACAGGATAAGCCCAAAGGGTTTCAGAACAAATTAATGTTAACAACAGAGCCCGTCCCAAATATGGAGCCCCTTCATATCCTGTGCAATATTAGATTCCTGCCTTTATTTTCAGAGAATAATATCTTTGAAGCAGCTTTTAATAAAATTGGAGTGGCGTTAAAAATGTAATAACCGCTGAAACTAAAAGCTGTAATTCCTAATAAACAGGATGTAGTGTAACATTTCCTGTACTTTAAGGCTTCTCGTTGTCTATTGGAGATTTCAAGAACCTTTCACATCCTGAAGCCACTGAGTCTCCAAGCTCCTTTGACAATGCTGGTCTATTCCCCTTTACAGTCACCATACACTTAACCTTGAGTCGTTTCTCTAAAAGGATGAATATTTCCCCCACTGGCTTTAAATGGTCCCTATTTCAGTTTGGAGGACGCAGTCTACGTTTTCAGCTTGAAAGGTGGTCACCTCTCCTAAAACCATACTCAACTAAAAATACATTTAAAAACATGAAACACCAAGTTAAAGGGCAACTTTGTTCTCAGAACTTTTCTGCTCTGTCATCTGTTTTTGTGTCTTGTGTTCTCATCTGTTCCGTTAAGCCCTTCCAAAACTTTTTCCAGATCGCATTTTCAGATTTCCATTCTCGACTCTTGTTTTTCAGGCCCTCAGTCAATCACTCTTGGTTTCCTTCTCTCAACCTTTTATTTTGCTTGCGGAATAAACTTTCAGCTCTGTATTATTAGTTTCGGTGTGTGTCGGTGTGTTTTTAAGTCTGAAGACAGGAAACGTGGGGAGGAAGTGGGGGATGACTCACACCAAACAACTGACGGAGTCTAACCTGCATCCAATGTGACAAGGACTGTTTTAAGCTGATTACTATAACTCAGAAACAATCTGAAGTCATTTTATCTCTGCACTTTGCTGACCATGCCAAACTCTTAAATAATGTTAAAAAAAAACTATTGTGATGAAGTTAAGGAACCATATCCTGGGATAGTTTTGTTCAGTTGTGTCTTGTACTTGATGCTTGGCCAGTTTGCTTTGATTCATGTTTAAACCTTAATTTCGAGAGAAAGAGAGTACAAAGTTTAAACTGTAATACCTTAAACAGAGCAGTTGTCCTTTTATTATATACAAGCGTTTAAAAGTTTTCAATTATTTTTATTTTTTCAGCTACAACTTGACTTTTTCTTATACAGCCTGAAGGCCAAATCATCTTTCATTTACTTGTCATTGAAATATCAGAATTCAACCTCGGGTCAAAAGGTCACAATGGAGATGATTCATCCAGTCCAATAACAACGACATTTTATGATGACTGGGGAAAAGCATTTTTAGTAAACGTTTAACTTCCTGTATTTATATCAGAAACTCCAATGAGTACAAAAAACAATGTTTCTGTTTATCATAAAAATGTAATATTAAGTTCTAATGTTTGCATTATGTTACATCAATGTATGTTGAGTCATTATGTTAATTCGTGATTTGCGTCACGAAACACTCACTCTCTTAGTCACCCGACACACCCTCTACCACAAACAAGCAGACCAGAGGCCACAAGACAAACAAACAGTTGATGTTCAACATGGTTACTGTATGCAAAAACAAAACAAAACAAAAGCAAAGCACATGCTCCGTTTCTGCAAAGCTTTGCAAAGCTCAGTCTCGAAACAAGCACCCATTAAGCAGGCCATGTGTGCACATTTTATAGAACATAATAAGATAACTAAAAGCAGGTTGGTGAGAGCTCCTATAGTGAGAAAATGTAGCTCTAAGATTCACAGTTTTTGCCATTATCTGTGGGTAATACAATATGTTCAATTCAGAGGCCAGTTTCCAAAATCTCCATCATACAAGGAGGATTCACCCCATGAGGATTGAGACTGTCAGTTGTTGTCAAGCTCAGGAGGATTTTCAGGCTGTCTTTGTTGCTCAGTTGATGTTTGACAATAGAAAAACAATAACACATGGCGTGAGACAATAATTTCTCCATAAACTCATGAACACACTTTTTCCTAGGCAAAGTGCCCAAAATCTAAAAATGTCGTGTTTTTCTTTTGTTTTTGTTGAAGTGTGTCGCATCCTCTTGTCTGACAACAGAACAACACACTGACCCATTTTTCTCTTCAGCCAAGCAGTTGAAGAGTGGAGAGGTTGTGCTCAAAGTTGTGCCTCTTGCTCATGGACACAATTTATTCAGCAATTTCCTTTTCCAGTGGGCATAGTGCAGATCTTGACCTTTAATCTAACCTGCACTGCGGTTTGGAACTTTATTTTTTCCTCTTCTGGGTTGTTTCTGGATAATCAAAACATTAACATGGTTGATTTTTTATTAATTCAAAATTAAACGACCAATCCACTGTTTTCCCCTCAGCACACTTTGTGTCAGTTTGTTTGCAACCATAAAATTATAAACAATTTATGAAAATAAGGACATGCACACTTCCCCTTGAAGCTACGTGATAAAACTGTGCATGTGGTCTACCATTTGGTAAGCAGGTCCTGTTACTTCTTCTGGCTTCTACGTTTCACTTTTAGCAGCAGAGACTTGCACGTGTACAAAAAAGGGGGGAAACTGAATGTAAAGTTCAAACAGTGATCTCTAACTGAAAGACAAAGTTGTGCCGATGCCTTCACAACCATTCAGGAAAGTTTAAGACGAGAAGAAGATCTAATTTGGTAAGTTTAGTTTGTATTCATCATCATTTGATCAACAAACCGTAACAACCAGTATGTTACTGAAAAAATGGATGAGTTAAAATGCTGTTTGTCGTTGTCCTGGGGTCATTTCTGACCCCAAGGTCAATCTTTTGCTGTCAAATATGTTTTTTATTCATCAAATAGTCTGAAAGTAATGGTGGTTGTTCGACAATGCTCTTCATGATTCAACTAAATTTGAAGTATTTAAAGTAAGGGTGTTTTATGGATTTTTAAAACTGTTGTCTTCAAATATACCCCGCAGCACAAAGTGAGGTAATGGAGCCAATTGTCGCACCGTGCTGCTCTCCAAAACATCTTTGATGTTGGATGTTTGATGTGTGGGGTCAAGCAATATTTATGACAACAACAAAAAACAACTAACAGACATGTAAATGAGGTCTTAATGGCCTTACATTTTAAATAACACTTTAACCGGATGACTCCAGAGGACAGCAGGTGTGAATATGTGCTTCCTCTAAAAATATTCAAATGATTAAAAAAAAAGCATAACACTAAACTTATACCTATAGACATACACATATACCACTCGGTGACAGGTCAAATACTCAAAATGATATAAAGTCAAAATATTTCCTTGTTTCATTTTATTTCCACTCAAATCCAGGGGATACTTTTACGTAGAGGTCTATAAGCCCTGAATTCCAAAACGAAAGGACAAATGTGTGTTAAAGGGTTGAACTGAAGTACAACTAGTGGTCTTACGACACATTACCACAAATTTACCACACATAGTAAGATAAGGACGAGCCAACAAGACACCTGCTAGCTCAACTAATGAACATCGCTGCACTTATTTGTTTGCTTATAAACCGTATGGAGCTTTACTCGTAAACTAGTAAGGAAAAAATGTTCTCATTTGCTGCTGACATTTTAGCTATAGTTAACTAGTAAACATTTTCCGAGCCTCACTAGTTAACTAGTAGATATTTTTGCACCTAACAACTTAAGATGTAGGAATTTTTACAGTCTACTAGTTTACTCTTAAATTTTTTCAACGTTGCTGCACTTGTTTACTCGTTTACAAGTTACAGCTAATGACCTCAGTAGTGCAGGTGACTGAGCCAACATCAGAGATATGTTGGAGAGCAGCATGGTGGGACAATGTGCTCCAATACCTCACTTAGTGCTGTGGGGTCTGTTTGACAGGAGTTATAAAATTCCATAAAACACACACACATTCATCAAATTACTTCAGATTTAGTTTAATCATAAAGAGCATAGTATCGAACAACCACTATTACTTTCAGACCATTTGATGAATAAAAAACATATTTGACGGCAAAAGATTGACTCCAGGACAATGGAAGGATTGACTGGATTGCTGTAGTGATTATCAAGTAAGATGGAGATCACTTCCTTAAAGTATTCCAATCTAAAAGACAGAAGACAAAGCTCTCCCTTTAGCTAATTGTATTCTTAGTTTCATCTAATGGCCCCAAACTTTCTTTTTCAAGAAAGTAAAACAAAAGAGAAGTTCTCTTTAAAAAGTCTGCAATTTTGATCCAAACATTAATCTTGACTTTGTAATGTTCATTTGACATAAGGGACGTAACCTTATGTGTGTCTTTTGTGAGATCAGCAATGTTACAGAGGTATCATTCGAAATGGGTTTACTCTCTAAAGAGGGCAAACAATTTCAGCAAGTAAACACTTTTCTGTTTTAAGACAGACCTTGAAAGAATTCAAGCCATTTAAACTAATATTCCAAGCTGTATTGAACAATGTTTAGTAATATGTTTGTGTGTGATTCTTTTGCAAACCTCATCAACTTCCTTTTCTAAACTAAGATACTTTTATTATTTTAACATGGCTACTTCCTGCAGAAACTATGTCCACCAACCTCACCTGCAAAGTGGAACTTATTCAGGGTCTGGCTTACTGTCCAGTGTTTCTTCTGGGTCTCCTTGTCAATGCTGCGGCCCTGCGGGCCTCCATTTCCCAGCGAGCCTACTGGACAGACACCCACATCTACATATTGAACCTGGTTGCAGCCGATTCTGCCCTCCTCCTCTTCCTTCCCTTCAGGATCTATGATGCCTTCTTCTGCCTGCCCAAGACATACTTTTGTACTTTCCTTCTTAATACACATTACATCAACATCTATGCCAGCATTTTCACATCGACTGCCATCAGCGTCCATCGGTACCTGACTGTGCAGTTCCCGCTGCAGGCGAGATCATGGAGGAGAAGGAAAGAGGCAGCTTTAGCTGTATGTTTGACCATTTGGGTGTTTGTGGTGTCAGTATGTTTTACATTCAGTGAGGACAACCACCCCCCAAAACTATGGACTTGTTTTGAACGAAATAAAGATCAGAAGCTGAAACTACAGTTTTTTGTCATGCTGGAATTTGCAGGCTTCCTCGCTCCACTCTTGATTGTCGTTTTTTGCTCCAGTCGGATCATCTTTATTCTGTTAAATAAAGACGCAAAGTCAAAGGAGAGCAAAAGCACCATCAGCATAGTAACAGCAAACATGATTGTGTTCATTGTCTGCTACACACCAATCCACATCAGCTTTGTTGTTGACTACTTTAGCATACTGCCTCCCAACTGGCATTTAGAACAAACCATTATACCCCAACGCATATATAAACTTTTGTCTGAATGGATTGCTTCTACCAACTGCTGCTTTGATTCGATCAGCTACTATTTTTTACTGAAAAAGTTTTATTTATAATTTTGCAGAACAATAAAGTCCACTGTCATCAACAACCTTTTTGACAATGCAAAAACTATTTATGAAAACTGGACAAAGCCTCTTGGTTATAAAAGTTGTTAAACCTGCATCCTTCAGCTGGAAAGGTGCGGGTGACTCCGCAGGCTGCTTAGTAGTTTCCAACTGAATTGAACAGGGACAAAAAATAACACAACTCTCACGTTAATATATTACCTCCTAAAACACGTTTTTTTTGACTTTATCGTTTTTAATAGTCACTAAACAAATGGGATGTGGTCTCTGGTACTGCCTTATACTGGTTCCTGTTCCTTGCCCTACAGATCCTTTAATGTCTCCATTGGTAACTTGTTGTCTTCCTTTGCTCCCCTGGTGTTCCCCAAGGTTTCATACTTGGTCCAGTCCTCTTATCCACATTTTTATCCACTTGCATTGATAACTGTAATCTTCAATGCAGCCACAGTTTAAACAATCAAAAAGAAGAGAGCAGATTACTCCAGTTATTGCCTCCCTATACTTGCTATCAGATTAGTAAAGAATGAAATTATAGTCTGCAAGGTGTTAAAAAGCCTTTTTCTATTGCCTTTCAGAGTTCATGCTCCTATACCAGCCAGTCAGAGAATTTAGATCATCTAGCCAAAGCCTTTTGTCCATGCCAAAATCCAGGACAAGGTGTTATAGGGATAAGTCTTTCTCTATTGCTGGTCCATGACTGTGAAGCGATCTACCTTCCAACATCAATTTCTCGCCTATTGACATTTTGAAGACTCTTAAAACATACTTCTACCCACTAGTCTTCTAGCACCTCTCCATGATGCATCAAGCTCGGGGCTTAGAGATCTGTACGTTTTGTTACAGTCTACATCATTGTTACCTATTCTTTTTTCATTTTAACTGTCGTTCCATTCATTGATATTGTTCCTATGATTGCTGCAGTTGAGGTGCTGCCATGGCAACTACATAAAGTGTTGATGGTACTGCTGTTTTGTTGTTTTCTTGCAGCTAAAAAAATCATGATGGCAATGTTTTTAATGTCTTTGTTTGTCCTTTGTCTGTGACCTTCTAATGATTTTTGCCTATCTTGACATGTCCTGTTTAGCACTTCAACAGTGTTGTTTATAAAATGCTATATAAATAAAGTGGAGTTGAGTTTCATGTATTTTCTAATACTTCATGATGTTAAATTGATAATTTCTTAGGCTGCTAGTCACTATCACAGCCACAACTTAACAATGATAGAGATTTTGGTGAGTAATATGTCCCTTCAGTATCCAAATAATAAGATGGCAACGACCAATCTAGGACTAGTAGATGGCTTCCTCCACCTCTTTGTATTCTATTTGACAATGTAATATAAACACAAGTTAGTTTAACTTAACACAGCAAGTTTAGTCAACCATTCTTAAGGCCTACTAATGAATAATGAAAAATGAAAGAGCCTGTTAAATACCTGGATCAAGTATAATGAGACTCTGGAGAGAGAACAGAGAGAGAAAAAATACTAAAATGCTATTTTCAGGCTACATTTGGGCGCTAAACAATCCACAGATATTTTACAGGCATCACATTTTTTCGCTCACTACCATTTTGAAGCCAAAAGTTTCACAACTTATGACAGTCAAATAAGACCACCTCATTTTGGAATTGATTGCTGTGTAAATTGAGCGAGAATTGCTATGAGGAAAACAATCAGATAAAACCTACTTGTGAATTGACTTCACTTTTCAAGAGTGAATACTAAATCCACCTTTTTAAACAGCGGTGCTCACATTTTTATTGACGCATACCTGCAGTACAAAGTGGAGAAGAGGGTTGAAAACAAAGTGGGCTTTATAGAAGCAAGGGGGATTGAATGAAAAATGATATCAAGTTGAATTATAGGACTTGTAGGCACAGCGTATCTTCTACCTTTGCTCCCATTTGTCTTTTTTGAGTTACTGTACTTTATGGTGGACAATACATAAATGGTTTATCACTTGTTTTATCTGCAGGGCAGTAGCCAGCTGACTGATTGCAAAGAATATGATTGTTTAGAACTTGTTTGAGATTTATTGTCATGAAATGTTGCATACTTATAATTTGAATCTAAAAATAGGCCT
Source organism: Symphodus melops (assembly GCF_947650265.1). Taxonomy (NCBI): domain Eukaryota; kingdom Metazoa; phylum Chordata; class Actinopteri; order Labriformes; family Labridae; genus Symphodus; species Symphodus melops. The sequence continues at coordinate 14,384,027 of NC_136697.1, read as the reverse complement.
ACTATTAAACTGGTTCAAAGGGATTTACCAGCATCCATGTAGTAAACTGAACTTTTAATTTGTTTCTATGTTAATTCTATTTACAGTGTTGCTGATTATGTCATCATTTACAGAAGCTATAAAAAAGTTGTTTGATCAGTTACATCTGGCTTAAATTACCAGATTATTTTATTTATTCCATAGATATGTTGTGTGTACATTTTGTGTTTAAATATCAGTCAACTATGTTGACCCTGCTGTATGAGTCGTGTTCAAAGCCTTATATCAAAGTAGAGAGAAGAAGAGGTATTCTAATCTCTGCCAAGGACTTCTAAACAAATCTACAGCCTGTATTGTGCTCAGCAGTTTTTGCTCAGCAGAGAAAGTTTCAGGCACCCATGGGAGACTCTCAAGTCTCTCACAGCCTTGCTGAATGAAGGCCAGTGTCCAGCTCCATCTAGTGGCCAGAAATGTCAATGCTTCTTAGATTTTCCACCTCTTCTGCTTACTGCTTCTGCTTCACTGGAGTGAAGTTGTGAAATCTCAAACTACTGTAAGGATGACAAGTGTGTCTCATTTACAGAAAATAAGCTGCACTAATGATACACACATTATTCGTTGGGAAATGGAGGTGTAAATGTGTGTATTTGTGTGAATGTTTGCACAAGCATATAATGATATGCATTATTTCAATGAGTGCATTTAGAGGCAAATGCGACAACGTGAGAAGTCAGTCATATAATGCTGTTTAATAGCAGTACTCAAAAGATTGATGGTTATTATAACAGCAGTATCTTAGCAACTGCAAAATCTCGGCAGGCATCAGTCAAATGAGAAGGCTCAGTTCCGCCTGCGACTCTACTCTAATAACAGGGAAACAGCTGAACCCAGCAGTCAGCCAAAATCACGTACTGTGACTGTACATACATCTTATTCACAGCATCATCACCAAGAGAAAAAAATAAATCACACTTCAAACAGCCCTGTCTCTCCCGGACAACCAAACGTATACACTACCTTCAGCATGGTTATTTACACTATTCACAAATGATACAGAAAAACAGTCCATTTTCAAAATGCAAAGAAGAGAAATCAAGTTCTTGTGCTTTTTCTTATTACTGCACAGAAAAATGACGACAAAAAGAAAAACAAGTACATTCATTCTCCCAGGATGCTGACGAGTGTTTTCAAGGTCTTCCAGTATGGCAGTTGGTTGGCAACGTCAGACAAACAACAGACGAGCACTTAACAACAGATCTGCAACAAATGGTTATTCCTGTAATAGGTTAGTTTGCTGACTATATTTTACAATTTAATTATTAATCATCAAGTCTATAAATATGAGAAAATAGTGAAAATGCTAAATACAATCTCCCAAAACTCAAAGTTCGAATACAAGACTTTTCATGACAAAATGACCAAAAGCAAATCCTGACATAACAGTAGCTGTAACCAGCACAGAGCAAAGGCTTGATCAAGTTCTTGGGATTAAATCTAAAAAAAACACAACTCTTTGATATCATAACACAATTGGTGATTGGTTTCTTTCTAATTGATTTTTTAGACAAATTGTTGCAGCTCTGTAGCAGAAGAACACAAAAAGTCAAGAATGAGGACACGAAATGAGACAGACAACGCTCCCTGTGAGCGTTTTTGTTCATTTGAAGTTTTGCTTTTGAACTTCTTCTTATTGTTCTCCTTACAGATCAGCTGTCCTGAAACTAACACACTTAACGTCACAGCATCAGTGAAAATACTTCAGTGTAATCATAATGGGGATGACAAGGTTTTTGTCTTTACAGTATTTACAGTATACACGCGTGGTATTGTGAAGTGTCCGAGTAACTCTTACACAGACCTTAAAACACTGTTGGAAACTTTCAGCAGAGAGAGATGGAAAACGTATTCAACCACACACACTTACATTACAGTCAAATAAAAAAATACATTCAGCAGGTATGTTTAAAAAGGCAAACATCAACAAATATACTGCAATAAACAGATCTCCTACTCTGTGGATGAAAACAATCCTCATGGCACTTATAAACAAGTTTCTCTTTGTGTTTTTGCTTCAGTAATCAGGCATCAGTTGATCATTCGTAACCTGCCTTTGGCACTCAGATGTATTAAAAAAAAAAAAAAAAAAAAAAAATTGGGCTCTGTATATATACAAGGGTTCTGCCAATTTGAATATCAGAGCCATCTAATATGAAACCTAAATGAAAACAGATTTTCATTCATTTCAAGTAAAAATGGCATGATAAATGTTCTGTCTTGTTTGCAAGCCAGCCCCTGGTGTCACTTTTGGAGTTTCTGTTTCTCGAACATTATAATTGTATCTGAATGAAAGGTCACTATGTACAAATCAACTATATAATGCTGCAAAGTCAGCACTTCATTCACTTGTCATGTTGTGACTGGCACAGAAAGTGAAAATCGGGTTGAATATATCAAATTGTTACTTGTTGAAGTGCACCTAATTTCAGCGACTCATACTTGCTTTTTCACATCTTTGTCTTGTCTCTCTTTCATGACCTTGATTTCCTTGCTTATACACTCATACCATGTTGTATTGATCTATATGTGTTCGGTGCCACTTTCATTGGCTAAATATATGGTCCCATTTGCCTGCTGGGAACATTTCCATTAACCCTGTTGGCTCTGAGTTAAGCCCAGGGTTTTAGCCATCACTACAGTAACTGTCACTTTGTTCTGTATCACATCTGTAGGACCTTGACCCACTTTGGGCTTCGGGGGAAATTTTGTCAAATAAAACCAGACTGTCTTCTATAACGGAGAATTAATGGCTGTGTGTGTGTACGTGAGGAAAAAACCCTCAGTTGTCAGTGTTTATATATTGCAGTCTGCATACTTTTATATTTCCCAAAACACCTCCCTCTCCCTTTTTCCTTTCTTTTAGTCATGCTCTTATTTTGTAGTAGGCTCAGTTTTCTGGTGCAATCTCCTCAGACGTCCACTTGGAATTATTGGTCATTAAAAAATACATGGCATGTAAGAAGGCAAACGAACAGAGAGCATGCGGTTGGCAGAAATAGTGCTGACATTTCAGTCCTGCACTCTGCTCCAGAAAGACGTGAGTTATGGTCCCATATCCTTATGAGACAAGGTTAGAGGCATTTTAGCACACACACACGTCCCGCTTCTGGTATGCACAGAATACTAAATACTCTGTCACTTGTACAAAAACACATTAGCATCTGCTGTTTGTGTCTCAAAGAGGAAGAGATGGCAAAAGATAAAGAGAGAGGGATTTTGTGTTTTCCTGTCATCCATCAAAGTTGTTTTTACAGTCGGTTTATTGGGCTTATGAGTCACCTCCCGCTTCAGGTACTTTCATAATGTTAGGGTTTTATAATTTCATTCAAAGAACCTTGTTGGCAACCAGACCAACAGGTAATATAGAGTAGAACAGATGGGTGGCGGTCGTGTTAATGTCATCGAGGGAGAAAACGTCCAACTCCTCCATCCTTAAATAATCTGCACGAAGCCAGCTTTTAAGTGCTATGTTCACCTTTATCACTGTCCACATCCTGTGAGCCCCTGCTCTGCTGTCTTCCTTTTCTGTTTTATGTCTTTTGTTATTTCCTCTCTTCTGCCTCTTCTTGCCTCAGTAGCAGGAGAGAGAGGTAACTCTGCAATGCAGACACAGCAACAACCTCAGTCCACCTAACCAATTAGCATGAGTCAGGATATGAATGGCAGACCCAGCAGCCAGTCATAAAGAGAGCCTCATCATGGGTGGCAAAAAAAAAGGAAACGAAAAAAAAAGTGTGTGTGTGTGTGTGTGTGTGGGGGGGGCAGACTGAATGGCAAATAAAGATGTCAGGAAAAGAGAGGGAGAGAGGGAGATGGAGAGGAGTATGGACAGAGTGAGGAAGAAAAGAGAGATCTATGTAAACAAAAACAGAGTTCTGGATGCTTTATTCATTTCCTCAACAGTCACTGGCCAGTCTGAGTCCTGTCATTGCAGTTCTTCTTGCTCAACAACTGGCTAAGATCCATCAGCTCCCCAAGCTCCCCTCGCTCCAGAGCCCCCCTCAGCAGAGCTCGGCTCAGCCCAGGGGTGTGCTGCTGAGACATGTAGACCTGGCTACTTGGAGGGGGCATGGAGGGTGGAGGCAGAGACACGGGGACCATACCATGGCTGCTCAGGATGTATCCCTCAGGAGCCGGCCAGCGCAAGGGAAGTGGCTCGCCATACTCCATGGGGGCGCTTGGTGCTGAAACCACCCTCCGCCGCTCGGGCGAGTCCTGGGGGGTCATGGGGTACACATACTCTCCTGCAGACTTCCTGAGAGGGGCTTTGGGGGTTCCCCTCCCTCCTTTTTCCTGCTTGCTCAGGCAGACGTAGTGCTGGCGTGGCGTGTCATTCCCTCGTCCCTCGCCGCCGTGTCTCCCGCCTCCCCCCTGCTGGAAGAGTCTGGTGGTCAGATAGACAGAGGGAGGGATACGACAGGGGGAACCCAGACCTACAGACCCTCCCCCCAGGTACGTCTGGCTGGTGTCCCAACCTCCTGAGTTGGAGTCCGACAAACGTAGGCCTCTGCGTTTCTGCTGGGGTGTGTGCTCCGGGGTTGGCAGGAAACCCGGGTCCAGCTCCCCAGACTTCACCCATCCATTGGGCATGACAAACAGGGTTTCCCCACCCTGGGTGCATGGACGCTCCCCACCTCCCTGCCTTGTCACACTAAGCACGGAGCCTCCCATCCCGCCACCACTACTCAGAAGGCCTCTTTCACGTCGCTGTATGGCAGACTGGGAGCTGTTGCCATGGCGGCGGTTGCTTGGTTTGTGGGCCATGATCCAGCAGACGGCAAGGCCAGAGAGCGCCGCCCCAATGGTGAACGCTGAGACTGCAGAGGCCACAAGCAGGTTAAGGGAGACCAAGCTCTCTGGTTCTATCAGCAAACTCTGCTGCAGGACTCCTAAGGATTAAAAGACACAATAATGAAGATGACATTTAAAGGAACAGCAGAATGGACTGCCTCTTTAAATATCTGTCCACAGGGTGCACTCTAAAATGATGATCATTGTTATTTGGGCTGTCTCGCTCTTAATGTTTCATAATAAATCAATAACTAAAATAACACTCATAATTGGTGATCATTGTGTTCAGCTCGTCTCCAGTCTGGCCTTGAGGCTCCAAAGGCTCCAGGTTCAGAGGCCTGCAGTTGTCATCAGCACAGCTCAGACCACAGCAGCTGTCTCTCTTTTTCTCCCCACACTTTCCGTCCTGCAGTCTTGCAGGAGAGTCTCTCCTCTCAGCACATACCATTACCTCAGTGTTTCCACCCAGCTCTAATCTATCCCATCTGCAGACACAGCACCAAACGTCGGCCCCTGGCTCAGGCTCTGCTGCGCTTTTCAACGCTCAGAGTCTGTCAGGTCTGCAGTCTGGTAGCGCTGACTTCTACCGATATCAGTTTCTGAGAGTTGGAGCAAAACTAGAAGCCTGTGTTTCAGTTAAAAATAAACAATCTCGGAAGAGACATTTTAAACAACTTTGAAACTGGCCTAAAACTGTCCAGAAAGACTCAGCCAGACTGGAAATGTCTTTTTTAAGATTTTGCTGACTTTGTAAATCCAGATCAAAATTCAAAGAGCCCTCCCTCAAGCGATACTGCAGCGACATCTGAGCCCCGCGAAAATAAAGTGACATCCATATTTTATGCTATTTCAAGCTTGCTCATCGGCTACCCTTGGTCATCCTACTCAGATGTGGTTTCAGCCTTGAGAGAACAAAGCCTTGTAACCAGGAGGATATATCATTTTCCCATTGTGCGGTATAGCTGTATTGTCTACATCTCACATCCTCTCTAATTAAACTGTCTCACACTAGAAGCACGTCTGACCTATGGTAAGTAAAGTTGAAACCAGAATCCCAGTTCCACTCCTACCTGATTCAACAAAGAGACAAATACCCTCAACAATCTCAGATGCTAGAATAAAGTTTGGATGGATTCTGCTGCGCTGTGCGGAAGGAAATCTCAATCTTAATGCTTAATTCAAATTAGCTTAAATGGGGAAAAGTCATCAATGTTCTCTCTTGGATTTTATTTTTCCAGAACAAAATGTTCAGTGACAAAAAGACAGTGTAATGAAAGATTCAGCCACAAGGGGGAGCCTGCTCTCAGTCTACCACCCTCAGACTGAAGCGTCCATGTCACAGTGCTGCAACCTACCATCACAGTCGCCTAGATGGGAGGAGGTGTTTCCATATTCCACATCTTGTTGAAAAGGCAGCCTGCAGTCAAACAGATCAGATCACAGATCATTCATTTCTCTTCATAAAGAGACCGAGCAGGGAACATTTCATTAAGTCTTCTTTATTCACTTTATAAAGTCCTGGGATCTCTCTCATATCTGTTGACAGTCTAACATTCAAACTGAGTGAAAATAACTATTAACAAAAGTGGAAATGCTGCCATTACAAACTAAGTAAACAATACTTGAAAGGAAACATTTGCTAATAGAAATCACTCATTCATATGACATTTATTGATATGTCTTTTCAGTGTAATGGGATACACTATTGATCCCATTATTGATTTTCTCTTTTTTTTCAACACTTGGCAAAGAGGGTCAAAGATCAGGGTCAGTCGACAGGTGGTGATGATACAGTGACTAACCCTCATAAACAGAACTGATAATATTGTTACATGCTGTGAACTGGAATATAACTGAATGAAGGACAGTTTTTAATACTATGATTCAGTGATTAAGGTTTTTATTAGGTACCCCCAAAACATTAAACACCATACAGCCACATATGACAATTGGCTTATAATAATATTTAACAATGATAATAAAATATAATGTTAAAAACACAAAAAATAGAAAATACAAATACTTTTAAAATAATGGTGATCTTTTAATCTACTTAATGTATTTTTTTTTTAAAACCCCAAACACTTATTTTAGAGATTAATGAAAACTCTTCAACTGCAATAAATATAAAAAAAAGAGAGGAAAGAGAAACTTTTTTTTTTTGCATCATCAGATTTTCAAAAGGACAAACATTGATTATTTAAGTGTAGATTGAACATTAAAAAAACACATATTAAAGAGAAAAGGGATAGCTTTTAAATAAAGCGTTTAATAGATGTGGACCGAGGATCCATTGTACTTCACATAGTCAAATAATGAATATTTTATACTTAGAGATTTTAACCACTTAGCCATGCTGAGTTTGTTCAAATAATAATGGCCTCTTTTAAGTAACAACATAATATAAACCAGTATGTGCATGTTAAGTTATTTATGAATCACTATATTATCTACTGTATTTTATTTATTTCTCCTTCAGTTATGTTTCTCTTGTTTGTTTATTTTTTTACATTTGAAGTTATTACACAAAAGAACTCCTTGGTGGGCATTAGGGAAAAAAAGTCCAAGGTCCCCATTTAATGGAGGGGAATAAAATCTGCATATTTGGAACAACTTAAACTACACCACCCTTTCATAATTTTAAAGCATTTATTCTCAAATGCACACTCGACACAACAACACAAAGGATTGCTGTAACTACAGCAATAAAACTCCCTCAGCCCACAGAAACTAATGCAGTGTTTGCAGACAGCAAGTCTGCAGAGGTATGATACTATTATAAGGAAGGCTGGCGTGTGTGTAAATTAGTGTACATTGTCCTCACCGTGTGCCTGGTCTCAGGAAGGAGCAGGTGCTGCCTCTGGTCCAACCACAGTAAGGGTCCCTGGAGGCTAAACAACTCCTGCAAACACACACACACACACACACACACACACACACACACACACACACACACACACACACACACACACACACACAAACACAACATATGAAACAGTAAGTTTTAGTGTTCCATGTTCCAATATATTTATTTGTGAATTGATTTAAACATCTTTCCACACAGCAGTCACACAAACTGTAAGTTGCTCCTTGTCCTCAGTTTCTTGTGATTTATGCCTGCTGTGGGATTAAGGTTCACATCATTCAAAAATCTTCCCCATATGTACAGTAATACACTCCTTGTTAGTATTCATCATTCATAAATCATCTATTCTATTTTACAAGCTCAAGACTTTCTAGAGTCAAGCTAAATGCAACATGTATATCCAAGGAAAACAAATGCTTCCATAATTATTAATAGTCACAAATCTGGAATAAGAACACCAGAAGGAAACAAAAGTTGGCCAGTGAGCAGTTCCTTGGCTAATAGCCACAGCTACATTCAAACTGACCTCATTATCAGCCAAAGAAATATCGAGGGAAAGAAAAAACTCTCTCTCTCACAGTTTGTTTCTTACTTCATGCAGCGTGAGTGCAGGTGGCATCGAGACGTAGGTACTCGCACCAGGCAGGAGGAGAAGGCCAGTAGCAGAGTGTGACTGGTCCGGTCCAACGACAGAGACAAAAGCTGACGGGCCTGAGGAGAATCCTCACCACATCTGCACACACACAGACACACACAGACAGGAGGCAGAGTGTAAGGAGGTGGTCAGTGCACCCTGTTTGTCCTTAAATCAATCTGTGATGGGTTCAAAGGTCTCATCTGTTGGTATTTGAAGACAGACAGACCCAGTGCTCCCTGAGAAAAATGGTAACACCAATTTTATTGAGACCTGCACAGGCACATAAACCAAAGCTGTTTGGTTTGAAAAAATAAACACACTGAAGACAAGACTTACTTTTCCTCTACCATTTTAAAATGGTCAGGGTCAAAAGCTAATCCATCAATCTAAGTAACATAGGTTTCCGGTGCTACAAAACACTGTTTGATTTTATGATCGATTAAACAACCAACCAACATTCTGATTGTCACTGCTAATTCACAAGAAGCTGAAACTTTGGTAAATCAATAAATCAATTGAGCGTTTTTCAAGCAGATGCTGAATATTCTCTATTTCCAGCCTCTGTATTTGCAGATTTTATGCACAAATAAAAGTTTTTGTTCAGATGAAAGAAACATTTTTACTTTGACACTTTTTATACATATTTTACATATTACATATATACATATTAAGTTTTGACATTTTTTGTAAGCTGTAATCAGACATATGAAGGTAAATGACTGTTATAACATTGTCAGTCGCTGGAACCTTAAAATCCATTCTTATTATTATATATTTGAATATACTTACATTTAGAAACCAAAACTTAAAAATCCCAGGCAGAGCCAATTTAGAACAACCAAACTCATACCAATAAAGATCTGAACCTGGGTGTCATGATTTATGACCAGCTAACATTTGAGATGCAAGTGGCCTTGATTGCCTGGTCACATCCATTAACAGTATCAGGAAGATCAGACCTTATCCGTCAGAACATGACACACAGCTCCTGCTACAAGCATTGACTATTACAACTCTTAAAATGGCAGGTCTTCCTGCATGTACTATCAAAAGCCTGCAGATTAAATGCAGCAGCACGATTGATCTTCAACCTACCCAGAAGAGCATGTCACTCCACCATTTATCTCCTTACACTGACTACCAGTTACTGCTCATATCAAATTTAAAAGTCTGCTGCTCGTTTACAAAACAGCAACAAAAACGGCTTTTCCTTACCTTTTCCCAACATTAACTAAGACATTAACAAGACTCTTCTTCTCTGTGGTGGAACAAACTTTATAACTCCATTCAATCTGCAGAGTCCCTGTGCATCTTTTGGGAAAAACTAAAGATCCAGCTCTTTCATGAATACCAAAGACCTTAAGGATGATGATAATGATGACGGTAATGGCGATGCTTTTGTTTGATAACGATAAATTCAAGATGCTAATATATTGATTAGAGTTGTCAAGAACAGCCGATAATGTTGTGCATTGCCTCTGTGCATTTCTTGTCAGCACTTACTGACAATGATTCCTCTTTTTTAGATCCTCGCTTGTGTTGTACTTGCTCTCTGTCTGATGTATGTCGCTTTGGATAAAAGCATCTGCTAAATGAATTGTAGAATTGTAGTGTAGAAAAAAATCGGATTAGTTTTTTTACACTAAAATGCCTTAAAACATGTTTAAATCAAACTCAAAGTAGAGCTGAGAACAAACTCACAGCTTCTCAGTTCTTAAAAGCAGGTCGATAACATGAGTCCTGATCTACCTGCAGCAACGTGCTGGGATGGATAATTTATTGGAGATCAAGCACAAATGTGGCTCAACTCCTACTCACTTCTCTGGGTTGAATCCTTCCACCTCCTCCAGAAACACACTGCTGTGGGAGACAGAATCTCCACTGGGAACCATCAGAAACTTCAGGATTGTTCCTCTGGTGGAGCCCAAGAATAAAACTGTACGGTTTTTATGTGGACCAGCTTCTGTGTCCACCACCATGGCTGTCAGCTGGTACCTAGAGACAGATATGTACATTAGATAACCCCTTTTTTTCAACTAGATCAATAAAAGCCTTTCTTACAGACAGGCTATGATTCATATGTTCAGATCTAAGCTTCTCATTTTCATGCCATAAAATGTTCTGTATGGGTGCTATAAAAAACAATTGAGTCCGTATGTGTACCGTCCCATAGTCTTGACCACCCAGGGTCTATGCCCCAGCAGTGGAACGGTCTCATCCATTAACGGGTGGGTCTTCACAAAGTTCAGCACCTCATCTGGCAGCGTGTTAGAGGAGCTAAATCTGGATCCCTGAACTGCACATCCTCCTGGTCTGCAGATGGAGAGAGGAAGATAAAAACAAGAACGAGGATAATAAATACAAAGAGAAACGACAAAGAGAAAAAGAAAGAAGCTGCTGGAGGTTGTTTTAGAATATTTAATGAATGGTTGTGAAGTTGCAATGTGACTGAAATGGAGCTTACAGCAAAGGAGAAAGTAGACTATTTATGAGACAGCTGCTCAGGACAGCAGCACTGCAGTATCCTGCTAACATCATTTTTTAATAACAGTACCTGGGTTTAGGCACTGCTTCGTCCGGCACAGGAGTCCAAATAGACTCGGGGGATTTCTGCTCTTTAAACCTGCCCTCAAACACATGAGCGAGCTGCTGCATGTCAAACACACACACTGCAGAGCCAGGGATGCTGCCAAAGATGAAGAACAACATAGAATTCATGAGGAAAAAATATTTATTTGCTTTTCGTGTTCTTTTTTTTTGTGCCGCTCAATACCTGTTTGGTGGCGTTGAGAAGAGACCGAGGATGACATCGCGTCCTTGCATGTGAATGATCCCGCTCGTGGCGTGTAACAGGTTGAAGTAAAAGTGTGAATCTCCGGGGACAGAGCAGTTAAGTCGCGCCTTCAGGAATGTAGTCCACTGTTTCTCCAGGACGCGCTGAGAGCCACCAAGGTCTGCCTTACACACGCGAGCCACACGAGAAACCATCACCTAGAATAAAACAAGCAATGTCAAGTCAAATGGAGGGATTAAATTAAAAAATAGGAACAAAGAGATAAAGATAATCTATTCATTATAATGTTCTAATTTATTCCAATAATTATCTTGACATAAAGTTGACAGAACAAACAATTTAGTTTAATTTTTAATAGGAGTCAATACCACCTTTTAGCCTCATTCATACATTTTAATGCTCTAATGCATTTTAATTTTTTGGTCAATTGTTTTGTTAAGTCAAAATTGTGCAGATTTCTTTTTTTTTAAATGCACAAGAAATGTGCAAATGCTCATTAAATTTGAATTGCATAAAATTGCATGTGAGAGAACCTTCTCTAGATGATGAAACTCCATGGCCATCTCTCTGAAGAAGAAATATATATGAGGCCCCCACTCCATGGAGCTCACAAAGTATGGCTCTGAGGAAAAGTCGAATGAGAGAAAACACGATTAGTCACACACAATCTGAACAACAGTGTTGCAGCGACTGAGGCCAAAGAACCTCCAAAGTTTCTGACATGGTGCTGTAATAACACCAACATAAAGTGCTGGTGTCCACCAGCATTGCTCATGAAATATTGATGTCTTGTTTAATTTATCATCATGGACAAGAGGATACACATTATCTAACATTTATTCATCCGGAGCTGTTCCAGCTTTGACCTCAGTCTGCTTGTTATTTTCTCCATGTAAACAGATTCAACTTTTGAATTGGAGACTTGTGAACACCTGAAACTGCAGAGTCTGACTAACCTCTATACATTGCTCTGTGTGAACGTGTTCCACGTACAATAAACCTAAATATAGACCACCTCAGGGTTAGCTTCCTTTTAATGTAGTTTATTTCATTTAGCTTGCACGGTCTTATTATTCACAAATTAGCCAAAAGTCAAAACACACAAAAAAACAATTAAGTTGTCCGGCTCTTCAGGTTCATTTATGCATCGTTTTGGAACTGAAAAGCACCTCTGAACCATTTGGAGTCGTGTTTGACCGTGCGGAGGGCGGGGCTGTCACCAAGGCTGCGATAGATCACAGCATCGATGGCCAGGAAGTCTGTCACAGTGCCCGTGAAGAGACTTCCATCTGAGAGAAGTGTAGGGAGAGGAAAGGAGGAGATTAAGAGGAAGGGGAAGGTACAGATGGGGAGATAGCACAAGGTCAGGAAGATTAAAACCAAACAAGCAATGCGTCGAGAGGTCTGACTATAAATCATTTGCAAACGTAAACACAAGGGCATAAACGCTTCAATGTCTAGAGCTGAAAACTGAGTCTGATGTCTGCTAGATACAGTGAATTCTTCATCTTTAGATCACAAACACATTTATTTGCTACCTGCAAATAAAGCCACGTTGGCATGTCGTGGATCATATGGGCACCTGGCCATGCCACTCACAGGCTCTCCCACTAATTCAAGGGTGTCTCTCTGCAACAGGAAACAATTATTAAGACAAACAAACTGGCAGCTCCACAGAGAAAGATGGCTGACAGATACTGTAGATGGATACTAACAGTGTAGTTGGCACACAGTGGGTTGAATGCGTTTGTTCCACATACAAACAGGCCATCGTGCTGCCTGAGAAGAACCTTGATGAAATTACGGCACTCTCCCTGTTGTAAAAAAAAAAAAAAAAAAGACAAAAGGAAAAGATTTTAGAGGAGAGGAAATTACACAATACAGGACAACTTGAAAGAGACCGTTCTAAAGCAAAGCCAAACACCACGAGTCAGGCCGATAAGACTCCCGGTGTGTGGTATGAGAAAAGCAGCTAGTAACAATTGTTAGAGGAAATAACACTCTCAAACACACTTCATCTGGAGAAACAACAGGACAGGATTTTTTGAGCATGCCCTCAAACTGGTGGCTGCTGGTTGAGTTATAATTTAAAGCTGTTTCCTACCACTTCATCTAAAACATGACAGCACTTGTCACCCCCTTGGTTGCTCCTAAAAAATGTCTCTGATTACAAAAACTTGCAAAGATGGAAAACAATAATTGCCAGCACTTGTATAAGCCTGAGGAAGTTCACCAGGAGCTAATATAAATGGGCCTTCTTCAGGGAGACTGCAGTTTAATTTTATAACTGCAGAGGCTAATAAAAGCAATTATTCCAGTCAATAACTTTTTAAAAAATGTTTCTCTAGTGATAATATTATGCAGTAGCGCTAGTTAATTTGTAAACCTTTTATACCTTCATTTCTCCATGTCAATCAGAGGTAGAAGAAAGAATAACATTCCTTGAGAAGTAAACTCACATGCTAACAGCTAGAGTTCAGGGGCATCTAATCTTTGTAATGTACTTTCAAAATGTTCTTGAAGGTAAATACTTGAGAAATGTCACAAAAAAGTCATAAAGTCTTAAAATGATCACCTCTAAAGCTTATTCATTAAAAAAAAAGTTATAAAAGCTTATTCATCTTCTCCTGTTGCCAAGCAAAGAGCAACCTCCAGAAAACATTGCAAAAATGAATCTGGAATGACCAGCATTGTATTATTTCTTTCTAAATTTATTAAACAGACAATTCAAACCTTCTAACTGTTAATGGCTTGTTTTAAAGTTGCTGGTATGTGAAGCCTGGCTAGCAGTTATCAGTCTCTATGCTAAGCTAGGCTAAATGGCAGCTACATCTAAATTTACCACAGATTGGAGACTTGTGCTAAACTTCCTGTTTCTTCCAAACTCTTAACCATAGACTGTATTTCCCGTGATGTGCTCATTCCTAAAATCTTCAATCATGTATGCAGTCCATTCAGCTGCATCAGTTCAGTTAAGAGATTTATAAAAAACCTTGCCTACGTGACAAGGTGTATTCTTGACTGCTACCTATTTTAATGATTGGGTGATACTTCACGCAATGAAGCTTAAGACATGATCATCAAGAGCTTTAACTAATATTTCCCACCGTCTGTCACTTTCCATCTTCTGTTTCTCTTTCTTGTCTCATAAATCTTCCACACAGGTCATCCTCTCTACTCCTGCCATTGTTTCTCTTGTAACACAGCTTTAATGACTTTTTTTTAATTTGTTCTTATTTCTGTCTCTCACCTGTCTTCTTTAAAAGGAAAATCTATTTTTCATTAGTTGTTTTGTTAGCCCTTTCTTTCTACCTGATGGCTTCCCTGTTCTAAAACGGTTTAATTTTTCTTCTACCCACGCACATCCTATACATACAGTATCCACACGACTCTCATCCTCAGCTAATTCTTATTGCTGTCTTCATCCTGAGGCTGTGTTGATCTTTCTGAAAAGTTTGCTCAGTAATATTTCCTGTTGCCCCGTTTCTTTTTCCTGATCTACATCAAGGTGTTGCTGGTGATCATTCACCAAAATAATTTCTTTTTTTTTTTGTAGCTCAAGAAATAGTGACATCGTAAGTATATAATAGACTATCTACTGTACTGGATATTATTAATAACATGGAACACAGCTGTGAACATTATGTAAGGAGAAGCTGCTTGATGATGATGAATGATAGCTTATTCATCATAAGGTAAACGTGTTATCTACAGAAAACATCCTGACGAGCAAACTTCCCATAATATTTTTCTTTTGTCTATCACTTTCCCTATACACTATGCAACTTCCCTCTTTTTAGCACATGATTTCTCTATTTTCTTGTCTCCCCTGCATGCTATGAATGAACTTCAAAAGGAAGGACGCAGGTGTGCAGAAAAGTGGCTTTCAAGCTTCATAGACATCTTTCGGGCTGGGTAACGTTTCACTGCTCGGGCGTGATTAAGTGATGTGCTGATTCTGTATCAACAAGATCAAATTTGTGTAAATACCGCATGCAGGTGCACCTCGAGGAAATAAGGTTCCTGTAACAGCTGTTGTGTCTGTCCATGCGTGTGACCGTGTAGATTGTGTTGATGCATGAGAGAGTGGCTCTCAAAGTCAGAATGTTGTGTACGAGCGCAGTACCTCATGTTTTCCCTTCATCCGACACACTCGAATATCATTCTTATTGGATTCCCACGTCCGTTTCTGCAAAAAAGAATGAAACACAGTCCCAAAGCTTTTCATATTAGTGTGTATGTGTGTGGACTTTATCAGTTATTAGTGCAAGCTTGGTTTTGTGTGTGAACAAGGGAATGAGTGTTACCTTACTGAAGAACATCTCTTCACCTGCCATGTTATCCAGCTCCACTCTGTACAAATCATCTCTACAAAAGAGGCAAAAAATAAGTCCAATATATAATACACATTAAACGATGAAACCACTCATATCCAATATGATTATTTATTTATTTTTTACAGATTTTTACATTTACAGGCAGATATATATTACAAGTGGGGTAAATTCATCATAGAATAAATCAGATTCACAAAAAAAATCTTGTTTCAGGATTTATCAGACATCAGATGTAGTTTAGTAAATGAGGGCTTACAGAGTCACAGCAGCTTATGTTAATACTCATTTGGCCAAAAAACGATCTGAATTAACTATAGTCGTGGTGAACAAAACTGCAGCCTGCCTCGTTTGTGAAAGAAAATTAAATGCAAGTACTGTTGTTTTGTTGTTGCTGTCGACAAACCATTTGTGTATGATGGCCACCTGTTTGTATTTTTTAAGACTGAAATCGGTTGAGGTCAGAAAGGCTGAAGCCAGGATCAAATATGTATAAAATGTGAAATGTTTTGTTCAAAAGAAGTGGATTAAAATATAATTTGTTTTATTGATTTGCTACATTTATAAGCCTTTTCATCCCGAAGCACAGCCTGCCTCTTTCTGCATGTGGGTGCAGTTTTAGAAACTATTGGGTCATATTTATTTGAATTTATATAAGCTTTTTGTTGTCGGCACCTCAGCTTTCATCAGCACTAGATTTGGCTCGAGGACCACTGCTTGCAGGTGTAATATAATCTTTTATTTCTTGTGTAAGACTGATGTGAACAAAGAGCTTTAGCTTGACATTTAACAACAAGATTGAATTCCTCCTCCCTGGAACAAACTGAAAATGTCCTCTGCAGAGTGACAGCAGATGGAAGCTGTGGCATCAAATGAAAGCAAAAGGAAATTAATGCACAAGCGTCAGTAAGACACAGTTGGAGGCGGTTGCTGTTGGTTACCTGGCTCCTATGTAGAGTGTGCGATTGACTTGGAGGACTGTCTGTATGTGCAGCTCCTGTCTCTGAGCTGAACGATGAGCTCTGCCCAGGAACACTGGATACCTCCGCACAACTAACACAAATAAAAAAACATACATTTGTTTTGTGCATATTTCAGCATAAGCAGGATATAAAACAGCTTCTTTTACCTTCCCTCTAATAGTTTCGTCTCTTAATATTGATGTTTTTGTTTTGAAAAAGAAGGACAAAAATGAACACCAGTGAAGTTACAACCCACAGAAAGATTTTTTGATGCATGCAGCTTCCTAATGAGAAAACCTGTGTGCAGTCATTGCTATTATTTCCTTCACCCCTTCCAACATTTTCACAGTTCAGCTAAATGAGAGAGTACAGATGAGGTGGGGAGAGGAAGTGTCAGCATCAGACTCAGAAAGTTTTAAAAGAGGGAGACATCAACCTCCACAGGAAGCCCTCAGCATCAGGAGACAGATTGGGAAAAGATCTTATTGTCCTTGACTGCAGGGGAGGACGAGAGAGGACATAGCAATTCATCTTCACCTGTCTCCTCCCCTTCTCTCCTCAATCCCTTAGCCCTCTTTCTCGTCATCTGGATCAACCCTTCCGATCCAATGGTCTCCTTCTTTTTCATCTTCCTCAGCCTCTCAACACCCATAAAAATCATCTCTTTCTGTATATCTTTCTGGTATTTATGAAATCTGCCACTGAGAGATTGAGTGAAGTTTCTTTATTTTCCTGCATGCCTGGGTGGCTTCAAAGCAACTCCACACCAAGGCTCTGACCCCTGACCACTGATTTCCACATTCACCTTGGAGCCATTCATCAATTCTTCGTCTACAGTCCCATGAACAACACACACACACCCACGCATGCATGCACACACACACGCACACACACACACAGCGGGAGGGAGAAACATACCCTCTATGGGGACGTAGCTGAGAGGACTAGGTTCCTCTGGGAAAGAGCCATCAGCTAGTTGAAGCAGCAGGAGAAGAAATGCGAGGGGAGGAGCCACGGTCGCCATGGCAGCAACACACATGCACTGTTAACAGAGAGAGAGAAAGGAGAGCAAGGTAAAAATGTTATTGATATGAACTCAATATTTTCTGAGTGTGTGAGCGTGCATGTTCTGACATTTGATCGTTTTTTTCAACAGGTCTGTGCGTTTGCGTGCTTGTGTGTTTTCGTGTATGTGTGTCTGATAGCAAAGGGTCAGAAGTGCAGCAGGGTGACTGCCGCCACCAACCTGACTCCAGCAGCGAGCTAATGTGCGTCTTTTGTCTGCTTCGTGATGTAAGGGGCTTCTATTGTCAGAAATGTCACTTCATTGTCAAGCAGTGTGAATGGAAGAAGACGCTCACAGACATAAAACACACCAAGACACTCCCAGGATTACAAAGCCACTTTGAGACGTTGATGTTTCTTTCTCTAGGAGTCTTTCTTTGTGGACATATGGAGGTTATACTGCTGCTAATGAGAAACAAACAGCAGATAGCCCTTCTTAATAGATCAGAGAGCGACAATAAAAAAGGAAGGGATGATGACTAACTTGGGAAAGCTGGACTCAGGTCAAAGGTCATGAGTGCCCTATATCATTAAAAGGGAAAAGGAACAAATCTGTCTCTTCAACAAGGAATTGGGCCACTAAAGGGTCATGCAGTGTAAGATACGAGCATGCACATTTAAATAACTGAATAAGGCTGTTCTCAGAAAGCAGTGTTACACTTCTAATAAAAAATCTGGTTGCATCACATACAAATGGTGTAACTTCACAGATATTGTTCTCTAATCTCCAACATCCACATGATACAAGATAAAAAAAATAAACGTGTATCACTCGCTACAGGATATTAGTAAAGCCCCTTTCACTCAAGCATTGTACTCCTGAATATTCCCAACAATTCCCAGAAAGGGTGCATGTGTAAACACAAATATTCTTTAAACTGGGTTATGATGATATCTTGTCCAGTCCCCTAGGACTATCCTAAACTGTTCTTGTTCTGGCTCTGCCTTTCCTTGTCTCTAACATCTCTCTGCAGACTTTCGTTACTGTCTTTCCTTTGAGATGGGGGATTTCATTACTGGTCCTTTGATTGGGCACAGATATTGTTATTTGTTTGTATTTCAGATACCTGTTGATTTGCTTCATTATTATTTTTTACCTGTCAATTTGTGTTTAAGCTATTGCTTGGTTTAATTGCTTCACCTACAGTGGTAATGTTGCAATTGCACTACACCACTATGCTTCTTCAAATAGCCATTCTGAGGGGGTTAGAGAAATGGCCCCGCCCCCTCACAGACAATTTTCTTCGACTTCGTGGTGGTAGGGCTAATGGTTAAAGAAAAAGGGGTTCACACACACTTACAAACGTGAAACTTATCTGAACATCTGGATGACACAAACAAAGTGAAAAAAGTCGTCCCTTGAGTGTGAACACAAAGGAAGTTTGTTTTTGCTATTTTTTTAGAAGGTCATTACTCCACAATATATTCACATAGAACATTTTTTAGAATACAGATTGATTAACAGATTAATTTCCCTTCAAAGATTTTGGTGTAATTGTTCATTAAACTTTCATGTCAGATAATCACTTCGAGCCATTTTTACATCCTCAATGTTTCCCCTGTTGCTCTCATGTACTAGTACTCAGTTATTTGGATGTGCCTACTGTTTTAAAATGTTACATCTTCAACTTGTCACAGAACACAATTTTGCTTTGTAATGTTCATAAATTGTTCATTTTAGTGTTGATGCGTTGAAAAAAACATGGTGATTGTAGTTTTTTGCTGACAATTGAAATTAACACAGCTTTGATTTTAACATATTTTTTTAATAGATAAATCTTACATTCAGTTCTCTTTGGGCTGTTTTATATCAACTAGAAGCTTCAGAGACATCCTGAAGGAATAACAGTTATATACAACCTTTGCAGCACATATCGCCATGTTACGAGCTCAGTTGAAAACCCACAAAAGGGTTCAAACAGTCAAAAACAGGCCATCAACATCTCCCTCACCTTTTAAACAGAGACAGTGCTTCCCATAAGTTACTACCAGTCATAAATTATGTCAGCCGCACCGTCAAGCATACATTTAAATGTAGAAGCTTGTCTGTGCATTTACTCCAAACGCCTGTGGCTCAGCTGCACAGCTTGTTTCTTTGATGTGAGAATACTTTGAAAGGAGAAACAAAGAAAGAGGAAGAAGAGACACGACAAATGAGAGGAACAGAAAGGGCGGAGTACTCCAGTTTTGTATTGGGTTGCTGAGGGCTCTGCTAAACCTCTGGAAAAGATGGATTTTGATGAAATGCAAAAAGAAAGGCTGTAGAGGAAAAAAAAACAACAACATTATGAAATCTTATCCCATCAAATCAGCCTGAAAAACATGTTTCCTCTAACTCACGCCTTTTTCCTTTCATCCTCCATCTCTCCCCCTCCATCACCAACATCTCCTCTCTTCATTTCTCTCTCTCTAGATCCTTCTGTTGTCTGTACCAGGATGAAAAAAACACATGACTGATATAACGGCAGGTAGGGAGGTAGATGTGTTTGTTGCTAAGGTGATGACAACTGCTATTTGAAGCACACAAATGCATCCATATGTAAAATGTATTTTGTACACATGAGCACACTCAGCTGTGTTGTTAACACTTCAGACTGTGCATACATTTGAGTGACAGGCTGTTTGAAGACATCACTGAGGATGTGGGGGCTGCAGACTATACTCAGGGGCCACTTCAAATGAAATTCTAGCCTAAAGATTGCAGTTTTGACATCGCTAAGCCTCCTCCTCATCAGAAGCTTTGGAGGAGCCCTGAGGGGGGAGGAGGGTTTGCTCCATCCGACTCTCCATTGGGATTCCCTGAACTAGAACTGATTAAGGTTCAGGGTCAGCCTCATTTCATTACTGCCCTTTCAGGAGAGGGGTCCAAATTTGATGCTTAAATGAAATTACTTCAACTTAAAGGATAGATGGAGGGAATAAAATAAAGCATATTGTAGTGAGAACAACTTAACCCCCCCCCCCAAAAAAAAAACAAGGACAAAACAATCATGTTGCTGAGGGTCTTTTTTTGTATGTCATATGGAGGGTTAGGGTCAGGTTGTTCATCCTGAGTTTTCTTTCTACTCCTCTCTCTTTGCAAGATCCTCCTACCTTCTATTGCAGAGGTAAAGACATGAGTGAAGGAGTCAAGGCAACATGAACTTGAAGCCATTAGACATCCATGTAAAAACGGTAAGGTCTACAGATATGTCAAACAAAGCTACATCACTATTTTGGAAGGAAACATGAAAACAAAACACATTTTTTTCTGTTTCTGTCACTGAATACGATAACTTTTATTTTTGGAAATACTTAAAGTGTTGTGTATTGCAGGTGCATGTTGTGCCTCGTTTGTTGAATACACTGCTGCATCCTTTGTAACACTCTGTAGGTACCCCCATTCCACTAGTGATCTAACTGATCAATGCCTACATTATACTTCCTATCTGAATACCCAAAGCACGTATCTGAGTTGTAGTTCTGAAGTACAAAGAAACCCAATAATATGTGACAAAGGATTTGGGTTAACATTAGTTCATTTTGCAGGGCTGAGATCTGGATGTCCATATGCGTTCTAAAAAAAAAAAAAAAAAAAGCCAAAAAAAGCTGAGGTTACAGGAAGCCCACTTGTTTGTTCCTCACGCTGTGTTTCTCTCACACAAATTCTCTCCACATGCTACATACCTGCAGCCAATCATTGATGCAGCCTCCTCATTACAGTGTGTATTGATTAAGGTTATTGATCTAAAAGGTAAACCATCAGATCTCGGCCAAGTCTAATATGTTAGAGCTCTACTGCTGCGAGTCAGTCTCAAGACACAGGCAGTATTTTTAAAGGTCTCGGCTAAATAAAGGGGTTTGGGGGCAGTGCTTTGGCGTTTGATTATCAGCTTCTGAGTTTTCCCTGTAGATAAATGAAGGATAAAAGACACGCAAAAAAGAGATACCAGCCTTCAGACTTGGAGCTCATCAAGCTCTAAAAATCATCCTGCTGACGCCAGAATGAGTATGAACAAATCAAAGGAAAAGAGAGAGGAGAGGAGAGGGCTGTTAGGCTCTTTGTGTCACATTGTGTTGGCTTGATAGGATCAAATGGTATGACACTGACACGGCTATCATGGGATGCATGTAATGAAGGGGACATACACGCTGTTATCTAGCGGCCCATTAGCAAATCACCTGCAAACACTCACATCATTAACAAATCAGCAGGTCATCTGATGGAGCAGAATCACCTGCTTACACCTCTTATCAGTCCATCCATGTGTTCTTTACTCATAAGCAGCAAGTGACTGAGATCCATTTCATCTTTCCTAAAGATGTTCAGATACAATTGTCCTCCCAAATATCAATTGGGGTTTTAGCAGATAAAGATAATTACTTTGATATCAGTGTCATAAAAAGTACACAAATTCGCAAGGAAAAACACTAATATTGAAATGTTGCTAGATTTGACCATGGACTACGACAAACATGGATGACATGACTGCTCCTTAAAAGGAAAGCAAAACATTTGGAGCTCTCCCAGACTGACTGCTTTAAAGGTCATAGAATCTACCTCCTCCATGTTAACAGATAGAACATGGGTCAATCTATAAAATGATTCAAATGCACTTTCATAAAACCATGGTCTTATCATGCTGATTCATTATAGTGTGTTTATGTCTTGCTCTGTTGAAGAATGCGGCTTCTGTTACTGTGTTCACGAAGAGACGTGTCTGCTTCAGACCCCCACATTAATCTGTTCTGTGCTGTAGACTTCATCACTCTGAAAAGCCTATGCCATTTTAACAGTTACATCTGTATTTTGGTTGGCAGAAGGGGGCTTCTTCACAGTCTACCTCAGGCCTCTCATATTGACTCGCTCAGTGCCTGTCAAGAGGGTACATTGGCTTTTGTACAACAGGAGGAGTTGATAGCATGTTGCCAATCTTTTTACAGTCAATAGTTTTGACTAACAATAATCTTCAACATTTCAGCCCCTGAATCTCTTTCCATATGGATACAAGGACAGGACAGTCACAGAATGGTAGCATGTTGAATGACAACTGTAACGACAACATCATAGATCATCTAGATCTTTCATGTACACTGTAAAGACCTAACGAGGGACAAAAGCTGAAAACAAGGCAAAGCTAAACTTTGTGTCTTACACATCAGTTTCATACTTTGTATTGGAACTCTGTTTAATATCATGATACATATGAACTTCAATTGATTACATTTCATTTTCTGCCAACACAGCAATTTATTTTCGTTACATGAATAGTTACCCAAAACCAGTTCATTGTTTTAGGGTTGATAAACTTTGGTATGAGATCAGTGCATTGACTGGCATATGTGGTAAAACCTAGTTTTTATCAAAGGTCAGACTGAAACATGTGTAAGAATCTCAACAACCCCACTTTCTGTTTTTATCCTCCTAAAACTAATATGCATATGAATCAGCAAGCTAAAGTCTATGACGGAGATCTCATCATTATCTATGTAATATTTACCCATGATCCTGTCCTCAGTAGCCTCAGTGTTCATATTTGCAGGAGGCATGCAAACTAGGAAAGCCGCTGAGGAAGATCAATACACTTTCCTCCTGCTAAACACAGACAGAATAAAGATCTCCTCCCTGTGCACAGAGGGGCATTAACTGAACATGAGGAAACACTGATGAAATAAATACCAAAGGCCTTAGCAGTTAAACCAGACCCAACGCCATGAATGCTGCTCGCACTGTTGTGGACCTGTGCAGCAAAAGGCTACAGCTAGACAATAAGTAATCCTGCGAAATACAGTATGTGCCTGTGCATGGGTGACTAAAATTGGACAAATAAATCTGAATAGATCTTTCTGTCATGTTGGCACTTTGCCCCTTGCTCTGTCTCATCTGTGTTTTTGGATGCACTGTTAAATGTTGTGTTGTGATTACTGTAGGCCAAGAGTAAAACATCTCTCTCTTTCTCTGTGTTATTTCTCTCTCTCTCTGTCTCTCGCTCGCTCTCGAGCTGCTGCAGCCACTCCACTCTATGCCTTTGTTACCGTGGCAACCAATAGCAAAGCGAGGCAGAGATGTTGTATTGCAGTGGCTGTATAAGAGGGGAGGGTGGGTTCGCCCTCTGAAACATAGAATTCATGCGCACACATGTGTAAGCATTCACACATACACACAGTGATGCATACAATTAAACACGGACACAAATGTATGTGCATTCACACGGACATGGAGAAGATAGACAGGGGGGTGGGGGTCCCCTCTGGCCCAGCATTGAGGGGGATGGGGGAACTGCAAAGATTTTGTCTTCAAATATTATCAACACACTGGCAAGGCATTATAGCTCATTTCAAATCAATAGGTCAAAAATTGTGGATAATATTTATTCAACCCCAACAGTGCATTTATAACACATTTTTTCAGTGGTGTAATATTTAAGCCTGATTGAGCTGGCTGAGGGATCATCTTTTATCCATTTGGAGTCAATTATAGTTAAACCAGATTCATAAGGTCAGCATTGATTGCACGGACTAAATTATTGACAAAAATAAAAAGTACCCGTATCAAGATAACACCCTTTTTACTGTTGTGTCTCCAAGGCAAGCTCTGAGATTGTGTTTCATGGATTATAAGGCAGGTTGGTTAAACAAAAAGTTTTAAAAACACACACATAAACATAAAGACCAACAGAATCCTTTGCACCCTCTTCTCATTATAATCACACTCGGTCCTTGAGAACAGTATGCTGGTTAAAGCCCGGAATAAAGCAGGAGGCCTGAGGGTAGAAACACAGACAAGGGCTAAACTTGGAGAAGTGGGTCACCTTCATACTTCAGTCCTCCACCCTACATCACTACAGCTTCATTAATAGACCTAAAACACATTTATACTGTGAATGGAAAGGGTTGAACAAAATGTAGCAGAGAGATGCTTTCAGGGTATTTTTCTTACAGTGTAATGATTAAAGCTAACATCACAGTAAAAGTTCAGGAAAAAGTTATCTGAATCCAAAATAAATCTCACAGTTTGTCCATCAACAAGTCCAGGGTGTGTATATTATAAATAAAGAAATGTATGATTATTATTTAGAAATATACTTTCAGACAAAGTTGTTAAAGGGCGGAGTTAAAGGGCGATACGAGTCCCACAAATGCTCTGATTCTTTCAACACTACCAACAGAGTACATCCAGCAACAACTTTTTCTTTATGCTGACTTTGTATTTCAATTTCAAGCTGGTAAGTCTCCAACTCACTTTAGTGAAGAGATTCTAGACACTCCATTCCATACAGCGCTACTGTATGGAGAAATGTTCTTACTTGGTTGCATTCAGAAGAAGAGGTAGAACAATTAAAGGGCGACCATTTCTCCCTGCTCCAAAACACCAGGAGTTTCCTCTTGGATGCTCTCTGTTTTTATGCTGTCTCATCCTCGTGACCTGCTTGTATAGTGGCGCCGAGGCTTTTGGCGTTTGCTGCCTATAAGTTTACACTAACAAACATTTAAAACAAAGGCAAATAATTCTCACTATGCCACTGATACTCCTTGTTCAAGAAACAAATCAACTCTTGTGAAATGCAGTTTTTTGTTGTTGTTGCTATCTGCTAGAGAAGAAGTCTCGATCAAATATAAGTAGCTACAAAAGCAACGTGACTTTTTAGATTATCATAGCACAAACAAAAAGGAAGAAGCCACTTTCATATAGCTCTGCCTTAATAAAGAAACACCCAACATCTCTTCAGGAAAGTGAAGAGAACAACTACTGAGTTGAGTTGTATTGGACTGTCTGCAGTCTCTGCCACTTTTCTGGATACAGCCGCCTGCAACAAAACCTTGCACAAAATTGCTTATTGATGTTTTTACATGTCATGTTTCTATCAAGATTAAACACATACAATTGAATATGCAAAGAATTTTATATGTCCCAGCTAGCGGATATTTAGCTGTTTTCCTTTGTTTGTGTTAAGCTAAGCTAACTGTGATCCGTTGGGCACATTAACATGCAGAAAACAGGGTGGTAACAATCTGCTTTTCTCTTATAATTTTTTTCACATAATTAGTATTGCAAGTCTGCATACAAACAAATGCATAGCCGATAGACACATAACAAGCAAAACATACTAACATCAAGCTAACACACACACACACACACACACACCAAGGTCAAAGACAGTCTTTTTACAAATATCTAGAAACATGCTCCTTAGCAACCCCAGCGCACTAATCTGCCGTACATGTACTCCCTTTAAGAGCATTCTGTATTACACTGCTATTATTATGCACACACACACACACACACACACACATTTACACGCAGGGATCATAAGGGCACAAAAGAAGATAATGAGGCACATATGTTTTATTTACAGGTCCATTTGGACGTACACATAATTACAAGGCAAAAGTACAGTTGCCACCTACAACTTAGGCCACAGATACGTATTTGTGCGTGTGTATGTGTGTGTAACAGTACAACCACAGGCAGTGCAGGCATAGCAGACAAGGATCCCACCACTGGTCATTTTTTATTTGTTTATTTTTTGGAATTCATGAGGAGATCTATTGTCTTTAGATCTATACCTAGACCCAGAGGAGGGTGCCGACCCTGACACCAGCTTTTATCTCAATCTTTACCAGATAACAAACAATAACATTTACATGGAGTCAGTATTTCCCCACCCCCAACCCAAGTAATTGTATATTTTAATAGATTAGATCTGTCTGTAAATATCATATACTGTACATTGCTTAAGACTTAATGGTAATAATCTTAATAATAATGTGCTGAAACTGCTGGCTTTAGTGTTTTAATGTGAGTTCAAAATGGTTCCTGGAGAGAATTATTAGTTTTATAAGAAATCTCTTATAACAGGTGTCAGTACCGGTATAACCACATAAT
This sequence comes from Symphodus melops, assembly GCF_947650265.1. Taxonomy (NCBI): domain Eukaryota; kingdom Metazoa; phylum Chordata; class Actinopteri; order Labriformes; family Labridae; genus Symphodus; species Symphodus melops. The sequence continues at coordinate 14,357,676 of NC_136697.1, read as the reverse complement.
AAGAAAGTGAAGAGAGATGTACACTCAGATATTTATTCGGTTAAAATGACATGCACGCCTACACAAACAAAGGCAGGAGCAAATGTGTTTTTGAACATCCACACCTATTAAACACACTCTCTAGCACACACACTTACACACACACACACGCACGCACACACACACACTCATGTCCTCCTCAGCAGTGGAATCACTGTGTCAAGTCTTTATCTTATCGAGGTGGAGGCGATATTCCCTCAAGTGGCTGCCTGTCTCCTCTGAAACAGGTCTAATCAGAGTTGAGGTAATCTGTCTTTTGCTGTTAAATATCCTAAAATACTATTCAATCTACAGGGTCATTTATATGCTAATTCAAAGGTTACCTCTGCATAGGCCCTTGACGCAGCAGTGCTGCCTTTTAGGTTATGTGACAAGGTGGGAAAAAAGGTGGAAAGAAGAAGGAGATAGTGAGACTGAATGAAAGACAAAATGAAATGAAAAGAGAGGACAGTGGCAAAGAGAGAGAGGCGGGAGACAAAGGAAGAGAGGAGAGGAGATGAAGGAAGAGAGGAGATACAGAGGCGAGAGAGGATGGGAGATATTCCCCTGGGTGTGTGCCATAGGTAATTAAAATAGGATGGACAGAACTGGAGTCTAGCCAGAGAGAGCTCCATCTCCTCTCAGACTTCTTCCCCAATCATGCATTCTGCCTAAAACCAAATTGCAGATAGTGACAGACACAAAGAAGCGCAAGCATGCAGTGAATTATCGGCTTATAGATAATGGACATGTACCCCAAATCAATCAACCATAAATTCAGGTGACAAAACAGTTGATGTATGTACAGTACTTTTGGTGTTGCAAAGAAATGCACATGACAAAAAAACACATCCAACACACGCACACACACACACACGCACACACACACACACACACACACACGATCACACACGTTTAGTGCTGTACAAAAGCTGCAGCAAGGGCAAACGTTCCTAACCAGAGTTTGACTGCAGTAAGCACATATACATTCACTGCACAGCTCCAAGCTGGGGGCGAGCACATGAGTATTCTGTGCACGCACTCAGACACACACTATGAGCACAGAGTCGAACACACACGCACACACTCGTAGTGTCTATGACAGTAATGAAGATGTGGTCTAATTGCACAGCAGTGACAGGGGTTTGACAGGAATTTAACCTGCTTTAACGTACTGTTAGTCTGTTCGTCATGCAGTGGTAATGGTGCATTTTGCACTGTTCAAGGTAGCCTCGTCTCTGGGGAGCTTTGTGATATTTCTTATGTACAGAACAAAGACCGATGATTTTATTGCTGGAAAATTGGTGTTCTTGTCATTTTTATACCTGTAGAGAATCCTATTTGTTTTCTTTATTCTGGTTGGGTTTCGTCCAGATTTGGGAAAAAACCACAGCGCTGCCTTTTTTCCCCCAAATATGCTAAATAGGTTTTGTCTCAAAGTGACAGCCATTACCATACATCTCACATGCTGTTAGTGCTTCTCCTCTGCTGTTATAGAAGGAGACATGGGGCTGAAGGGTAGCCCATACTCTCATCATGTTTGTACTGTGATCACCAGTAACATAAATACAGCTTTTTTTGGCAGAAGCCTGCTAAGAGGATCATAGCTCACAATAGGTGGTCCACACACAACAGACATCAAAATGTCAACAAAAATTAACCTGTGAGTGGACTGAAATGTGTGCACACGCACACACACACACACACACACACACACACACACACACACACACACACACACAGGCCAGTGATATATGCACACACAGACACACCCCAACACACACAAGACAACATCTCCCCGGAGAGCTCTCTCTCCTCATCGTAGGTATAATTGTGTTGCTGCTGCTCTCCTCTCAGTTGTGACTGGTCCCAGATGAAAAGCCGTAATTAAAAGGGAGAAAAGTTGTGTTTGTTGCAAAAAAGAGGGGATGGGTGTGGGAGAGGACAGGATGAAGCAGAGAGAAAGATTAGCCACAACAAAGCTTCATTGGCTGCAAAACCATCTCGAGTAGCTGGGAGACAAAGGACTCGGATGTGCCTTTATCTCCAAATAAAAAAGTCTTCCAAATCCCTGTGGCTAAGCTGCCATAACTAAAGCTGCTGTTGGCTTAGGTCCTCGCTGAATTTGTTGGACAACAAAAGTAGGAGAAGATAGACCAAACAGGCAAGAAATATATATATATATATATATATATATATATATATATATATATATATATATAAATAAACCTCCCTGTATTTTCCACAAAGAAATAAAAGTCAAGAGCCTCAGTGCTGGCATTAGAGAAAAGGTTATTCTGTTATTGTTTTACTTGCTTGTGTGTGTGAATGAAAATGTCTGTAAGAGACTTGCTGAAAGCATGAAGTGGATGTTCATTTTCTCCCTTTGCAATTTGGTGATGTAAATGAGACCACAAAAGGTGAAAGATTACACTACCTCCATCGTTGTGAGTTGAAACAGCTGCGATATCACTCAACACCAAATTGCATGGCAGTTTCGACGGGAGGAGCAGCTGCATGCAAAGAGCCCGGCTCGTTTTAGAGACAAACTAACTCAAAGTACTTCTAATCTTGCTCACATACACTGAAACAAATACACACACATAATATGCATACACACCTGCATGTATACCATGTATGTGCTGTTAACTGCTTTGTGTTTGTTAGATGAGGGCGTGTCTGAGCTGACGTTAAAGTGATACAATAATAGAAGTAATACTCTGTAAGATGAACACACATGTTAGCACGTTATAGCCCACACAATGTGCACAGGGATGCATAAAGGAGTAGCTGCACCTCAGGGGAGGAATAAGGGAAGACAGAGTAATAAAAGTGAAGATGCATTGCCGTTCTAAAGTATATGAGGGGTTTCTACATTGAAAACAACTGCAAGGCATTATTACAAAGGCTGGTGCAGCCACCAAATACACATCACACATCCACATGACCATCATTCATCTCAACATTACAGCACCATGGATGAGTTACAGCAGTTTGCCATAGGTGACGCTGCTCTGCTACTTTTCACCTTTTAACATCTGGAAGAACTTGTCTGAAAAGCTCCCACATCAGCACAGAGAAGGAAAAATGTTTTGCATGAGTTAGTTTATTTGAAATGTACCTTTCTGCAGGACCCTCCGCCCTCTTTAATCCTGCACAATGACTCCCTAAGGTGCTTGCTTTGAGGAGGACCCTGCTAGAATAGGTCACTCAGCAGATGCCTGGCCAGTGAGGTTGCCTTTGATCTTACTGCCCTGAGGTCTACAGGCTTCAACACCCTTTTTAAATGTGGATTTTGTACTTAAGAAATCCTACCAGATAAACACTGCACCCCATGTGAGACTGAGACTCCTGTTACTGCCGACTTTTTAGAAAAATAAGCATTCCTTCAAATCTCTTGTTGCTAGCCATACCTTTGCTTTATTTTAGCACTAGTTGATAGTGCTAGTTTAAAAAGTTACTTACATTTTATTTGAACATTACGAAAACACAGTTTGGAATTCAATCTACAGCAGGGGAGGTATCAAATCTGAGAGAAAAACATCTTCTTTTTTTAAACTCTTTAAGATGATGTCGTACATGTTTTGGTGAAAAAGAAACAAATCAATCCCATTGTCGAAAAAAGTAAAAAAACAACAACAACAGATTCAGTGGCTGTTTAAAGACAAACAGTCAATGTTCCTCCCTGAACAGAAGAGGTAAAGAAGACAAATTTGTCACTGATTGCTTGATGTATTCTTTTGGCAAAGGGAACAGAGAAGCTGTTAGGTAACGACTCTCTCCTTCCAACATCTTCTGTCTGATCCATCTCACAATATTTTACACACACACACACACACACACAAACACACACACCAAGATCAAAGACAGTCTTCTTACACATTTCTAGAAACATGCTCCTTAGCAACCCCAGCACACTAATCTGCCATACATGTACTCCCTTTAAGAGCATTCTGTATATGCTGCAATCCAATCTTGTTTTTTTCTTCTCCGTGCTTGAGACGGCATGTTTGCGGCTTAGCATGTGTGATTGAATAGGGTCCTGTATGATCAATAGAGCTCATTAAATGTCCCTGTGGGCAGTTGTCTCACCCTGAAGCTCTATTAGATTGCCTTTTACCTGCAGCCTGTTCAGCCTTATTGCTTCAAGTGCTTCCAACTTTGTTTGCAGCGTAATTCATTTTCTAATTGAATTATCCAAGCCTGTCCTTTGTGTGCTATTTTCCTAAATGTAGATTGAAGGATCCATTTGGTTCCTCTCAGATCAGGCAGGGAGTGTTTTTAGGATGTTTTGGGATGGGCGGGTGGAGGCTGGAGGAAACAGTGGCTGCACCTGTTGTTCCCTGCTGTGGCTGTGTGGTGGGGTTAGCACCTGCTCGCACGGCTGCTGTGTGGCTGTCTGTGTGGGCAAGCGAGGCTAACAGGGAGACCATTCACACCCGCTCAGACTGCTGTCTGCAAGCCCTTCTCTCCTCAGCACTCGTTCACTTGCAGCTCTCCGCTCCATCATTTGCTTCTCTGTTGTTTACATCCTCGCTGTAGTCTGTATGCCAGATTGCTATCTGCCACACTTTATCCTTTGTATCCCCCAGTCTGTCTTTCTACTGTATATCTACGTCTCTCCCTCTCCTCTTCTTTTTTCTATCTTTATTTTTTATCTCCAACCATCTCTTTTTGCCTTTCACCTCACAAACACAAACATAAACAGCAGCAGCTGGGAGCTGTTAAAGTCCTTCAGTAAGAGCTGGGTAGCTTTTAGTGTGAAGGATGACGCTGTAAACACTAACTTACATAAAACTACCAAATCACTTCAGAAAGAGCTGGGACGGCAGTGAATGAGCATTTCACTTGGGCCAAGGAGGTTGTGGAGGGTAAAAAAAGGAGAGTCACTAGGTGATAAGTTTTTGTGAGTGTGAAAGACTCAATTTGGAGAAGAATATGTCTTCAAAAATATCACTAATATAACAGCTATGCCTGGAAGTGTTGATGACAGGAAATGAATATGGGGTATTTGAGTTTAAATCATTAATAACAAGGCTTTAATTTGTAAAATGTATTATGCTCAGTGCCACTCCTGTTTTCCCACTGTGACTGGGTAATGACATAATCAATTGGCTTTATGGGCCGCCAAATCATCACGTGACCTTTCACAAGAGACCTTAAGCAAATATTTAATGCAACATTGTCACATGGGGGAAATTAATATAACACCTGAACGCAACAAGCCTAGTTTTACGATCCGGGTCGTGATCCATATACGAATTTCCTCAGGCTTTGTACTCGTCTTTGCATTGCATCTCCACAATGTGCAATAATTACGAGCTCTTATTGTGCTGAGACATCACTAACCTACATGATGGCTTAGCACTGTGAAGACCATGTTGCAAGTGCAACACGTGAGAGACCAATGATTATTTGCAACAAAGATGATGCAGATACAACATGAAACTTGCAGCAGAAACAAAGAGCAGTTCATGTCCACACATGTCCTGACGATGCCAAACACACACCCGGTGTAGAAATAATGCACCATCGCGTTTGGTGGCAGTAATAAAAATGCGCACACGCTCGATATACCTGTTCATCCAATCCAACCCCCCCAGTCTCTTTCGACACTTAAATCATCTCCCAGTCCCACCATTTGGCTCACTCACCGCACCAGATGGCCAGGTAGGAAGGCGGAGGCAGGTGCCAGTCGCCTGCTCGCTCTCTCCGGTCGCTCTTGTCCCTCACAGTGGAGAAAACGGGGTCTGATGGATAGGACGGCTCTCGGTATCCAAAGCCTCAGAGAAATAACAGCAGCTCCTTAGCCGCACCTCACCTGGCTCTTCCCTCTACGGTCCCTGCGCGCCGCCGTAGCATCACCGTTAGGCGAGCGCGTCCAAAATGCCCATTCAAGTACAAAACGTTGTTGTCTTTCCCATTTAGAAATAGAGGACTAATGCAAATCAAACCGTAAATTATGATCCAAAATGCGGTTTCTTATAGCCTAAAAATCCCAAATGTTGTAATTGCGCACTAAGTCTTCTGTCGGAGGGGACCAGTCAGCTGTCTGTCTGCTTTTGGTCAAACTATGGACCTGAGATTAGTGGTCAGCAAAAAATGTGAAATCCTCCCCTTCAAAATTTACAATGTCGAGGTGAAATGTCCAAACGCAGAGCAGTCACTGTGACAGCAGGGGCCCATAATTCACAGATCCTGAAACCCAGTCCTGCAGTGGATCAATGATGAATGGAGGAGCGCTCTCTCTCTCTCTCTCTCTCTCTCACTCTCTCTCTCTCTCACTCACTCTCTCTCTCTCTCTCTCACACACACACACACACACACACACACACACACACACACACGTTCAGTGTAATCAGTATGGAAATTAGTGTGAGAGAAAGGATATGAAACGTATAACATAAAGTCTATCGAAACAATTAAAAGCATTATAACTAATCAGTCTTTTTTTTTGCAGGGTTGCAAAGACGGTGACAACAGCGTTACTCTGTTAGAAACTACCAACAGAAATTGGTTTTATTTAAATTCGGTGCTGGACTTGCTTGGAAACAAATGATGATAACAAATTCACAGATAGCGTTTACAAATGCCACTTATTTATTTCAGACATATTTCGTGATGCAAATGATACAGTTCCTTTTGATTTACCAGGTACTAACAGTATTCTGATTTAACTTGATATTTGATACTCTTATACTTCTAAATTGCAATAGGCCTATTTGTGCCGAACATTAGATTATTTCACAGTCAGAATACAATGAAATAAAAATATCAAAACCCTCCGAAATGAGATTTATTTTTCAGAATGCTGTAAAAACTACCAAGCTGTATAAGGACTACTAAACTAGGTTAAACATATAGTTGTTAACAACTCTAAAAAATGTGAATATTATATTGCCCATATTATCTTATAAGTGTTTTATATAATTCATTTTTTTGTGGGATTTTCTTTTAGGTTGTAGACATGTTTTATGGGGAAAACAGCAAAGATGAATACAAAGTATACACAATGTAAAGAAATTGTGTTGAGTGATTACCAGAAAAAAAAGAAAAAATGAGAAAGTGAACTTTAAAGAAGGCAATCTGTTGTTGTTGCAAAAAAACTATATTTTTGGGGGGTATTTTAAATAAAAGTCTGTCTTCGTTATTTTTATTTATTTATTTATTTTTTTTACAAAGATCCAAACATTTTGTTATGGCTTTAAAGATAAACTGAAGTGAGTTAAAATTAAACTGTGAATTTATATTGCCGTACGCTGTTTTTCTTTTTGCTCTAATTGCGATAACATGTTTATATTTTTTGTATTATTTTGTATGGCATATTCAATCAAACAATTTTAAAATGAAGTCATAGTAAAATATCGTTGTCAAAAAATTAGATTACGAACAGTCCTTTCGTCTTGACTGAGAACACTGCACTTTGAGTGAACAAAAGTGTGAAATCTTAGTCGTAATAGTTAAAATTATTTCATATACATCCATATAAACGTTTTGGGCGCATTTGATCAAACAATACATTAGATTTGGATAAATAATATTACTGTAATAACAAAGTTTTTAGAAACGAACAATCTCCTACGTCACTTCCGGTTTTAGACGGGCTGTAGTAGAAAAAAAATCTGATTGCCATGAATTTGAGCTAGCTAGCCAACGACAAATGTCAGTACATATGAGTAAAAACATCAATGTCAAGACGGAAGAAGGTTGTTGGAAGTGTTGTGCTGCAGCTTTGTACTTGTATGGACACACCAGCCTGTCTGCAGACATACTGTGAATCGGTAAGTAGCTAGCTTAGAAGCTAGCGAGCTAGCGGATTGCTGCGCTAACGACCAGTGATTTATATTTTTTCACTGCCAGCTTCCATTTGGCTTTCCATTGAGTTTTGAATTGTTTCATGGGCACAATCAATTCTCTCTTCTCTCTATTTGCTTTAATGCATGGTTAACAAACGGCACCTGTTATGTGCCCACATCACCGGCTAACGTTAGAGGTGAACACCATCTTTAAACATGTAGCATCTATTAGCATCTCAGCGCGTCCGGGAGTGGATGTGTTTTAATTAGTCACCAATGATCACACCAGGACATCACTGCATCCCGCTGTGAGGTTAAGCGTTCTTGTTATGAATACATACAACTTTATACTTAATACACTGTGTTTAAAAGTATGACAATAACATAATACTTGAATCCTTATTTTGGGTCCCGGATGTTTATCTTGAGAGTCCACTACCTCAAATAGTTTTTATTTCGGATTATTTTATAACTTGTGTCCAATGTATATCTGTGTTTAATATATTATGTTTTAATTATCTGGGTCTGTATATTACCTCTCCTGTCATGTACAAACAGCTGCACAAAGACACCAAGCCTTCATTCATAGCTATGGCCATGTCAATATGTTATCATTTCTTGTATTAAGATCCAGCTGGCTCAGTGACCACAACGAGAAACCTTGGCTCCTTTGTGTGCCAATTCATTTCCAGAGCCAGGATTTCTAAATCCAGGTACGTCTTTGGAGTAGGGTTTCCCCCCAGAAGTTAACACAGGTTTCAGCACCATCTATGTCTCTTCCAACCTCTATCACATACTTTGTTTAAATGTAATAATTTCTTCTGATGACAGTGGACATGTTTTTTTAGGCATGGTTATGAACTGCATATAAAAGACTGAGGGAAACCCTGCTGTTAATAAAAACGGAGAGACTAAGATTCTTGCATACTGTGCTCATACTGTTTTTCTAACTAAGTGCTTGGTCTCCCATGTTATTTTTGACCAGAAGATGAACGGCCTGTCTATACGAGAGCTATGCTGCCTATTCTGCTGCCCTCCTTGCCCCAGCCGCATTGCAGCCAAGCTGGCTTTCCTCCCTCCAGAGCCAACCTACGCCCTTCTCCCTGACCCAGATCCAAGCTCTGGAGCTGGGGCTGCCCCTGGGTCCAGCTCCGGGCCTGCCCAGCCCTCTCTCGGAGCCCCAGGACTTCGCTCCCGGCTAAGCACTAGTAGTGGAGGTGATCGGGGAGGTGGAGGGGGTGGTGTTGGGGGAGGTGGTGGAGGAGGTGGCAGTGGAGGGGGTGGCAGTGCCAGCGGCAGCGGTGGTAGCGGTGGAAGTGAGGGCAGATGGAAGCTTCACCTCACGGAGAGAGCAGAGTTCCAGTATTCACAGAGAGAGCTGGATGTAACGGACGTGTTCCTAACTAGATCCAGCCGAGGGAACAGGGTTGGGTGCATGTACATTCGCTGTGCCCCTAATGCAAGGTGAGACACACATCACCACCAACTTATTCTGCCTGTGCAATCAACCCTCTAAATCTAGGTTGTGATTGTTCTTTAAACAGTGCAGCTCTTTCTTTTGTTTGAACCGAATGCTTAAATGTTTTTAGTTTAATATCTTTTGTTAGTCATTCAAGTCTGTCACGTTATTTTATAAGATTTGAAATTCTAAATTCAGAATTGTTCCTGCTAGTCTCAGACGGCTTTTAAACTCCTCCTCTTCCTCCTCCTTCTGTCTTCTAGGTTTACAGTGTTGTTTTCCCATGGCAATGCAGTAGACCTTGGCCAAATGAGTAGCTTCTATATCGGCTTAGGCACTCGCATCAACTGCAACATTTTTTCCTACGATTACTCAGGCTATGGTGTTAGCACTGGCAAGCCCTCTGAGAAAAATCTGTATGCTGACATTGATGCTGCCTGGCACGCCCTTCGCTCTCGGTAAGCAGGTAGAAACTGTCTGCTCCCATCACACACGGTCCAGAAATAAACAAAAACCAAATGCCACTTTGAGCCTCTTTGCTTGTAAATAAGTGACAGTCACTTACATCGTGGTCCAGTTACTTTTAGTGAAAATAACATTTGGTTGGTTAAAATTATAGATAACCCGTCTCTGCTGACCACATTATCCTCCTTTTGACCATCAACCAGTCAAAGCACAACAATGGCTCTGTATCAAATAGGCTGATGATTGGCTGTTACACTGTGCTCTGCAAGAAGACCAACCCTCTCTCTTGTATGCTGCCAGTGTGTGTAGTGAACCTAATGTTGGCAGAAACTTAGTCTCCCAGGTGGTGTTGGGAATTTTTGAGAGCATCTAAAACATGTACAATTTATATAAAAAAAACAGTGATGTTGTAAATAATCTGAATGCATTTGCATAATCTAGATTTTTTTGTTATTGCGTGAATCATAAATCATGATTTTTGCTGAGCTTCTTCGAAACTTCTGTTTTTAATAAATGAACAACTGTATTATTAACATAAAAACTCAGGGAAGTTGGACTGTACAGCGTACCATTCATTGTTAATGTAAGGACAATATTCACACTTGTATGTTGCATCAGTACTTGAGCACATCTTTTCTTGCAAATTGACAATGTACTGTGATTGTCTGTTCTGAAATCTGTGTGTGTGGTCTCAGGTACGGCATCAGCCCAGAGAATATCATCCTGTACGGACAGAGCATTGGCACAGTGCCCACAGTCGACTTGGCGTCTCGGTTTGAGTGCGCCGCTGTGGTCCTCCACTCTCCTCTCACCTCTGGAATGAGAGTGGCCTTCCCTGACACTAAGAAAACATACTGCTTTGATGCCTTCCCCAAGTAAGTTTTTTTTATCAATAGAGATTGTTATTTTAAACTTTAAAACTGCTGTGAAAGGAAGAAAACTGCTGCTGTGTTTCCTTGACTGTAGTCAATAAGATCACATTTGAACAGGGACAAAGGAAAGTGTTGTTTAAAGGAAGTACTGGTATGGAAATAATCATTCAACATGTCCACCCATTCTTGACGTATAATCAGGTTCTCTGCTGTTATCTGATGTTCCAAGCTCAACTAAGAATACGTTTGTTGCTACACTGAACCATTATGACACATCTATATCTGATCCTGTGGAGCTTGTGTACACTTACTGTAATTCGCTTTGCACTGAAGTCTGCTTAATGAATAACACTTTACAATTTAAGACAGTAATAGTAACATTTCTTTTTTTACTGTTAGGGTTTATTTTATAGATATACTATTATCTATTTACATTACAATCTGTGGTTAAACAATAACATGGTGGATCAATATAGCATCTCATTTAGCATGCCTTAATTATTGGATTAATGGCGTTGCAAAATATTATTGTATTGTTTCCATTACTTGTTACTTTACCAACAACTACATTCATATTTTTTTCCACATGAGATAATGTCCTTTAATTTTTCAGGTAAATAAAACTCATCAATAGAAAGTTTAATTAAATATCTCAGACCTGAGTCTGTTCATTTGTTTAGTTCATCCATTTTCTTAATGAACTTTCAGACGATGTACAATGTACATCTTCTTCCTGTAATTTTGTTTTTATAGTTTGATCATAAAGTTTGAATGGACAGCAAATAAAACTTGTGCCTTCTAGAATCCACATGAATGGACGACTGACTGTATGTGGTGCTGTTTCTTAATCAAATAAGAAACCACAAAGCTTCCATGACCTCTCAGAGTGTCACTGTTTATGACAAATATTCAGTGATCCTCGAAGGCAGATTTTATGTTTGAATCCAACTTCATGATTCAAAATAATTTTGAACTCCCTGTATGTGTTCGTAATCATGACTGATCCATGCTGATTAAAAGATGAACCTGTTCCCTGGATTTTCTTCAGTACACTTAAACCCCTCTTCATTGTTCTTCCAGTATTGAGAAAGTGTCCAAGATCCCTTCACCGGTGCTCATCATCCACGGTACAGAGGACGAGGTGATCGACTTCTCGCACGGCCTCGCCCTCTTTGAGCGCTGCCCCAAGGCCGTGGAGCCCCTCTGGGTCGAGGGAGCGGGTCACAACGACATTGAGCTTTACAGTCAGTACCTGGAGAGGCTACGGCGCTTCATTAACCAGGACCTGGCTGCACAGCACGCCTGAGAAACAAACAACAGCCTCTCTGTTTGTACGAATGACAGTGTGACTGAGTGAGTGAGTGTGACGTGAGGGGGAGAAATCTACCTGAACAAACGTGTGATTTATTATTAATTTTTGGTCACATCTGTTTGTCTTTGAAATGGAACACCTTAAGATAACTTTTTAACACCACATATGTTCAAATAATTAACGGTTAAAGGTGAGACCACTTTTTAATGAGTAACCCGCTGCGTCCATCTGTGCAGCGGTTTGTTGTAAAACACTAAAACAAAAACTGAGATTTACATTTTTAACAGGGGAAAGTTCCGAATCACAGCTTTACAATGTGACACAATAGGCATCAACAATACTCCGTCTGTTCAAGGCACACAGATGTAATTTCAAAGTATGACATGTTGGTGAATGTATGAGCCATAGATGTAATAGTTAAATGTGTACTCATATCTCCATGGACACCTGAATAATGTGCGAGAGTGCATGTCTGTGAACTAGGCTGTGCTGAAAGAAATGAAGGACATCCTGAAGACTTGGACGGATGAAAGTGAAGGAGGCTTATGAAGACTTCTCAACCCCCCCCCCCCCCCCCCCCCCCATTGCGCGTGTTTAAATGAAGAATACCTCCACAGCTCGACCAGTTGTCTCTCTGCTGGACTAACACTGGTCAAGCAGGTGCACCCCCCCCCCCAAAAAAAAGAAAAACTACCAGTGCATTTCCCTGACTGTCGTCCAGCTAACACTACCCTACTTCACGTGTGGTTTGGGGGGGGCGGGGCGGGGTCCATCTCCTTCCCTTTACAGTCAGTTATCGTGGGAACACAAGGACTGGTCTGAATATGTCAGACATCTTCTACTGTCCCTCAGTTTTGACTCTACAGTGGTCAGCTTGCACTTCATTATCTGGCCGTGCTGCAAGTGTAGTCTTTTGTAATCCACAGTATTACAGTTGCAACTTACAGGGAATAACTATAATGTAGTTGGGATTGTTGGGAGCTTGGGGGGGGGGGCCCACACTGTTTGTGGATGACGACTCTTTAGCTTTAATAGAACAGCTGTTGAAATATAGGTTTTAACTTCATTATTGTCAGGTCAAATTAGATCCGCCCACTCCGGTGTGACGCTGATGTGTGATGTTCATTGAATGGGAATAAGTCGGATTTAAAGGAGTAGTTCCACATTTGGTGAAGTGCTCGTGAGGTGAGTGTAAGCGGAGAAGATTTATACCACTCTTCACCTGTACAGAGGCCAGAAGTAGGAACAAGCCCACAGCAAACAATGTGGCACTTTTACAAATCCATTTTTCTACACATTGAACAAAAACGATTCCAAACGTCAAGGTGCTGGTAGTTTGATTTGTTACCTTTGTACAGACAGGTGTGCTTTTCTTCCCAGTGTTTCCAGCCTTTATACAACGCCAAGCTAGTCTGTGCAGCTTGTATTATTCAGCACATTAACACAAGAGTGGTATCATTCTTCTTCTGTTACCTTCAGCAAGAGAGCCCACTAAGCGTTTCCTATACTTGGAACTAGTCCTTTAAGTTCCCGGAGTGAGGCTGTTGAGATGCTGTATGAATAATTTGTAGGCTTTACTGGCAATTTTCCCCTCTCAGTGATATTCCTTGGCTCAATTGGGAGGCTCTAAAGGTTAAAGGGTGACAAATAAGCAGTTCAGTTAAACAAACTAAGTAGGAAATCTATTCAGAATAATCCCTCACTTCCAACTCTTTATGAAATTGGTTAACCTGTGGTCTTACAGCACTGTTTTTTTAAATTTGTTTATCAAGTGTTGTTTCAGTAGCGCTTATTACCCAACTTAGCCCATCATCTCCCCCCCCCCCTCTTATTGTGATTAGTCTGAACTTGTTTGTTGTCGTGTTGGGCCATGGATTGTGTGTTTCAGAACCTGGCGTGTTGACGTTATGACTAGCAAAGTGTGATTCAGATCTGGTGCCAGGATGAGACATCATGCCTCCTCGCTCTGTTTAACCTCAGTGGCCCTAAATGTACAGGAAGCTCTCTTATGGGTGGCAGCACGCTCAATGTCTGACACAAGCCATACTTGAGCCTCTCACTGTTGGTGTGGTGCAGGTTCCACCACACACACCTTTGCACATCATCTAACACACACACACACATACACACACACACACACACACATTACAAGTACTGTAGTTTACAGTGCATTTACACATTTGATATATATATCAGATCAAGCATGACAAAAGCAGGTCTTAAGTTCAGCACTATTGTACAAAGCATCCAAAGTGTAATAAGGGTATAAAATGTAAGTTTGTGTGTCTTCATTACTTTTGACTTGTCTTCTACAGGCCAGCATCAAGGACACTAACATCATGATTGAACATGTAACAAGCACTCTGTGTAGACCTGAAAAGTACAGGACCAAGAAAGCGAACCCGTTTCCTGCTCCAGGAGAGCCATCAGTTTCAGTGACAGTGGCTGCACTTTTTTAAGGGAACATGTACTGAACTCTCACTGATGCGATTACTCCATTTTGGGAGTACAGACTGGTCTTAGGCATGGAATAGTCACTGAACACCACTCGCTCTCTTTTGTCCTTTGAGCAGGGAATTTCTCAGTTGTCATTCTGTACTTCGTATCTCTGATATTTAAATAATGGATATCTGTTACCATCTTGAACCAGAGATCTGAGCCGTTAGAAGAATCATTGAGTTCAATGCTGCCTTCTGACAGTAGGCCTCAGCTTCTCTCTGAAAAGTTGGGTTTTCAGGGAAACCACAGGATCCAACTTTTCATTCATGGAGTTCCAAGAAAGGCGGTGGATACTAGCCGTTTTTAATGATGCACCACTGAAGTTAACGTTTGTCATGTCCTCTGGCCCTGAATGTTTATTGATGGGGGTGGGGGGTGGGGGGGAGTCGAACAGTGAAAACTGTATGCATGTCTATCGTGTTTTTGCAGAGCAGCAAGTGATGGGGTGGGATGTTATATCTATTATGTATTCTATGTGAGGGTAAAGCTGAAATCATGGCATCGGAAGATTGAAGCGCTTTTTAAAAAAATACAAAAAAAACAGGACGTTTATTCACATTTTTAAAATTGCTGATACTAACTGATGTAATGTTGAGTTTTGTGCTAGAGTTTGAGTGGGGCAGTGTTCAGTGGGTGGGTGGGCAGGGATGAGCTAGATAATATTAGTGGGCTGTTTATATGGTTACTGTACTTACCTATTCTATTCTTTGTATTATGATTTTTAATTTTATGTTGCTTTTTTTGAACTGAGAAGATGATGTAATGAAATTAATTCATGAGACTGAATCTTGACCTTTTTATTGACAACAAAATAATAAAAAGATCACTTATGTACAAACTTGTTTTTTTTTTCAATGCGGTGCATGAGTTAATAAACTTATGATTTCTGGTAGTAAAACAAGTTGATATATTTTTGTTCATAGTTTTATTATATTCTGATTGCTAAATACACAGTGGGAAGAAATCATGGGTAATTTATACAAACAAGTGTCTTCTCAGTTTGGCTGGAGTTGATATTTTTATTGGTCTAGGTAAAAACAATCCTTCAGATATGGTAAATGTGTGGAAACAAGTGTCTCTAATGGCTTGATACAGTTTAAAGAAAACATTTAAAAATATTTGAATATGTCCATCACAATGTAACGCAACAATCGCTCATGCGTTCACGTTTTTTGACAAATTCAAAGATCATTTTCAGGCACATAGATTCCAGAAACTATACAACCATACACAAATCCCAGCCATAGAAATCAGTTGGTAAATGTCTATAAACGCAGGTTTACAGTTTCACAAAAAAAAAAAAACAGCATTTTTCTACTTAACATTTGAATTTAAAGTGTTGGGACAGAAGGTGAAATTCTGCCTGTCACAGTTATGTTAATGGACTGACTGCCCCCTGCTGGCTGAGTGTTGTCAATAAGAGTTAAAGACAGTATCATAATGAGCAAGTGGTTCACTCATATAGTTTGAACCTTATTTTAAAACGTACATTTGATTCATAATCGAGAGAGACAGAAAAAAGGTCCTTTTTCACCTCCTTGTTAAAATTAACTTTGTGATGCTCTCACATTTTGCAGGTCAGGTTGAACTAACTCCCCAGAAACGTCTGCAAGCTGAGCTCAGCTGTTCACTCGGCCAGGAAACAAACCTGGCTTCAGCACGCTGCCTCCATATGGCTCTTTGCTGGAGAAATTTCTTCATATTTTTGACCTGTCAGCAGAAAATGACTGCACACCGAACAGAAATACTGCCCTGGTGCTTCTCTGCAAAAAAGCAGTCACTCATCCATGTAGTTCACCACGTGTGTCCGTGTTCAGACATCCAAAAAGCATCTTAATGCTGATCTACATCCACTGTAGACATGATGCTAATAAAAGATTGGAGATCCAATTTGTACACTCAACTGCACAACATTTTACCGAAAGACGAACAGTAAGTCAAATAGTCAGTCTCTTTCCACTGAGTTGATTTTGGGAGTTATCTCGACAGGAATCAATGTAAGGTACATTTCTTGAGTTCCTTAGGGGATTTGTTTATCTCTGCCTCTGCTGGCTAGTGTTCCTGGTACCTGTAGAAGTAAAGCACAGGGTAGAGGTGGACGAAAAGTTGTACAAATGATACATTTGTTTAATAGGTGTACTAAAAAATAAAAGTCCTTCCACAAAATATAAATTAAGTCAAAGTACAAAAGCATTCTCTGAATAATGTACTTAAAGATTAGAGACAATACTTCTAACCCAAAGTGATGATTATTGTATTATTTGCAAGCACAGTTTAAGGGTACCTTCAAATAGCTCAAAGAATAGATTTTCACAATGCACAAGTTACTTCTTCTGTGGAGGTTTATGGCTGTTAGCATTTATAATTGTTTCATTCCCGACACCTCCTGCGTCATAACAGTTAACCATGACATGAATTAACAAGTAATCCTAAACCTTTTAATATCACTGTTTATTCTAAAACTCAGACACATCTTTCTGTGTTTTAGCTAGTCCTTCCCTTGGTGTTATAGCCAACTCCTTTGCCTTAATGTCCACAACATCCAGCAACATCTGGCTGCACCCAGCTCCATTTTAATTGTGCTCTGACTTTCCTTTATGTCCCCTGATCAACCTATGACCGTGGCAATAAAAAAAAAAACGCTTACAGATACTTCAATCCGTTCTAGTCTTTTCTCCCTTTGAACAGTGGTTTCTACGCATCATATTTGATCTGTTAATCAGATTATTATGAAATCTGATGTCAACAATGTACAGCTCTTTCATATAGAGCGTGAAGTAAAATGAGTAAAAGTTGCATGAAAGGGAATTTCTTATGTTCCAAATGTTAATTTATTCTAATAAAAACTTTAAGTAAATCTATTTTAGTCAACCAAGAAAGGAACAACATATATACAGTAGCTAAGTCCACTCTACATTCATTGTCATTGATGAAAAATGATCATCTTTAATGGCTTGTTCCTATTGTACAAGTTGTTTTTCCATTTCTAGTTCATAGCATCATCTCTACATAAATGAAACACGTGGGTGTGACGGGTGGAATGTTATCGCTTATCTTTTGTCCACGTTGTGTTCATAAACCTGCAGAACGACTCTTTTCTTTTCTTCATTTCTTCATGTCTAATCTCATCTGCTGGTTTTAAAAAAATCACCAAAACCGGTTTCAGGCATTTTTTTTTCTCAACACTTCCTCCTCTTTCATCTGCTCACAGGCTCCCTTTTTCATTTTCTTCATGTTCTTGGATCTACTCACTGTCTCTTGTGTAGAGCCAACTCTGTCAGGACTCCCAAGGTGTTCAGCTGCTCCTCCAGAGCAATGATCCTCATCCCGATGTATCCCGATGCCACCAGCAGCAATGTCATGCTGAAAAAACACACACAAACGAAAGCATGAATCCCTTTGGTTTCCTGTCATACACACACATCACTCCTCTCTAGAGTGGAAGTACATTTCTACAGAATGGATCAAAGACTGAGCTGAGACAAGAACATACCGTTCAGCCAAAACCAAAAGATATCAGTTAATTGCATCGGTGTGGAGCCTGAGAGAACATTGTGTGCTGACATTTCTAAAACCACATGTCAAGGTTTTATTTTTTCTCAAGCCAAAAACTCATCTTGACAAAACATGTGCCACTAGGTGCAGGATTTATTGAAAAAATAAAATCAGGAATACTGTTTTTAATGGCTTATAAGTTCCCTCTGAAAATCCAAACTTTACCAATAAAGACATCCTTGTGCAATCTAACGTTTCAAGGGCATCAATTTACAAAGTCTTCCATATTGCAGTTCTTACAGCATTAAACTGAAATACAGTCCCTGGGTTAATCTAATCCACGGGAGGAAAATCGTGACACTTACAGCATAAAGTAGATGCAGAAGAGAATCCTGAGGCTTCTCATTTCACTGACGAAGAGGAACGGTGCAACTCTCTCCATGATCCTCCAAAACCATGGACCAGCTGGTTAGATACAAAGCTCTGTCAGTTTTTTTTTTGCAAAGAATTTAAGCCTGTTTCTATTGTATGGTAGTAAAGGTTAAAGAATAAAAAAGGAAGTAATGCTATCTAAGAAGAAGTTTAATGCTGATGTTAGCTGGTAGCTAACAGTAGCAGTGAAGGTGTTGAAATATGGAGCGCTATCGCTTTAAATTCTTTTGTATTTCAAGTTGTTGATCAATCAGGGAGGAGTAAATAGAACAGATTGGTTAGATTGTGCTGGGTTTTACAACTTGCAACTCAAAAACACACACCTCTGTCGTCTGCGTCCGTTAAGCTGCTTTGATGTGTGAAGTTAGAACTGGTTGGACCTAGAAAATCACAGATACACATTTTACACCGTGCAAATAACGGTGTTGTTAAAATACTCACATAAGCAAATAAACGTCAGTGCTCTCAATACTAGTAGTAATAGTGTAATTCCTTTCAGTAAACCCGACTCTTCCATCTTTTTCTCACCTTCGCTGGACATTTGCGGCACGCTCTTCTTAAAATGAATGCTGTTCTGTCTGCTCAGATCATGGTCAGTGCTTTCCTCCAAGCTGGAATAACTGGGGGCCTATAAACAAGGACAGTGACACTGAAGGTTAGAGTCACCACATCTTATGCACCCATTTTAGCTCCTTGCATGAGCTGCAGCAAACCTACAACGTCAGGCTCAGCTTCATTCTCTGCAGAGGATTGATGAGGGCTGCTGTTTGCACTCCCCTCCTGTGTAAGAAAAACACAAATTCACAGGTTTAAACAGGGAAGGGATTTCTTTCTTTCTTTCTTTCTTTCTTTCTTTCTTTCTTTCTGTGCACCCACCTTAGCATATGCGCAGACATTGTGAAGGAGTTTGTAACACAGCTCGCGGTTCCTCAAAGACACAAAAGAGAACTGAGGGAGACATAAAGAGGAAAGAAAGGGTTAATACTGGAACAACAAAATGCACATGTCTACAAACTGTGATTCCAATTCCTGCAGCTACACTGACTCATGGACTTCATCTTTCATCTTGTCTTGACTAAAAAGAAACTAAAATCAAATGTTCAACAGTGATATGCAATGTCATACAATACAAACATTCATTTACGCTAAGCTAAACTAAGCTAGCTTTCACGTCCAGTCATGGAAAGCATAAATGTATAAAAACTCAGACGATGCCTATAAAAAATACATCTTAAAGAGAATGGGCCTACATACATGTCCCATCCCTCTGTCTCATCCTGAGCCTGTATTAAGGCTCCTGTTAGTGATGTATTCTGAGTTATGTGGTTATGGAGTTCAACAACAGACAAGGATGTTTGTTTACAGGAGCGTTAACGTAACAATTCCCTGATGATCTTACCCATGTTACAGGCACAGAAAGTCCCGAGAGGTTTCACTGTGTTACTGAAACCCTTTAGAGTCTGTTTTTTTACCCATTCATGTTTAAAAATAGAGTATTTCTGCATCCTATCAAAATCTTAGTTGCACAGTTACAATGGAACATATTGCAAAGATTTGGTCAAGTTAAACATCTGGAAATGATAACATACAAAGCAATCCACACAGTAAAGCAAATAATGGAACAAAAACAAGAGAGAACAAAATACATGCAAGTATGTTTTTTTTTTTTTAAGTGTAGTCTGACCTTCTTTCCATCCGTGGTTTTAATTGACAGCATAGATAAAGCCGAGTTATACTTCTTCACCTCCTTGACGCTGCATCCAGAAATCGCCACCTGCAGGATGTTGACAAAATACTTTACATTTGTTCTGTTATTACAGCCTTCAAGAGGACTCTGTCAGTTGTAAAACATTTTCCTCTTGAAGTGACCTGAAAGGTGGATAATCAGAGTGAAGAGGCAGCTTTTTATTTGTATTCTCTGTCCTACAAAATGTCCCTCTGTGAAGTCTGTCTTCGATGTCACGGTAAAAAGCCTGAATGCTTGAGATGAATGGGAATTCCCAGGAAAGGTTAAATGACTGTTGATTCCTTCTTTATAACAAATAAGGTCAAAAGTATGTCAGGTTACTACAAAATTAGAAACATACGGCCACTATCACGAAATCTCATTGTTTAATCAATCTTGAGTTTTACTAACTCTTAGATATATGTTGCTTGACATCTGAATTGTATAATAAGGTTTGACGCCCTCGTGTCTTCGTTTGTTACCTTGGTTTCTTTGAGCAGCACGGAGGAGTGGAAACACACGTGGTGTTCAGAAATGTAGAGTTTTCCATGATACGGCACCTCCTTCTGCATGGCACAGGTAAATGCTACAATAGATGTACACACACATGCGTCATTAAAGCTGCGAGGAAGTGTTCTCTCGAATCCAAAAATGTAATAAAACCGAGACATTCATTTAAACATATATTACAAGCCAGCTGTCTTTAAGACAGAAATGTCAAAGAAAAAGGACACATTGGGACTTTCCCTCTGCTCACCATGTGTCAGCTTCTCCAGCTCTGGAATATCTGGGAACAGTTTGTGAAAGTTCTTGTCATGCTTCTTGAAGCTCTGTTGGGGGAAAAATAGTGAATTGTTAAAAGTTCACGTGTGTGTTGACCAGAAGCAGGTCTGGTGTTTTTTTGTTTTTTTTACTCAATATAACTTACATAACAGATTTTTAGGCCACTTGGAGGCACCAGAAACAGGTTGTTAAAGCAACACACACACTTCAAAGTCCATATCGCTAACTTGTTTCTAAATTCTAACTTTCAGTATCTTAAGCTCTGCTTTTGGTGCCTACCAACTCTTGGAGAAAATATGATTCGTAATCATAATGCCCCACAAAGCTGGCCCTCTGTCTGCTGCGTGGCTCTGAGAGAGTTGTTCTACTTTAGACTTTAGTACAAACAGTTGCAGATCATTTAGAACTCGCTGAGAGATGCAATAAGGCTAGCATCATTGAGATAAATTGGGCTACTGATTCATCACCATTTTAATTTGTCCCCCTGTCACATAATTGTCAAATAGTTTTCACACTGGTAGCCTATGGTATAATTACAAAAGTAAAAGGTAGCCAGTTTAATATAAGGTTGTCTGTGATGCACAGTAGAAAATATACAATCATGTTGGAAACAGGAAGGAGCTAAATAATGTGAAGTACACTTACGCTGCTGTTGATGCGACCATCTGGTAGTTCCTCTGCTATGGCCTGCTCCCTGTGGTCTTGATTTACTTCCTGGGTCTCTAGGAGGGCCTCACCCAGGCTAGGTCTCGATTTTTTAACACCTGATAAGCTGAAACCTCCCTTAGCTCCGAGAAGTCCTGCTCCATCTCCACAGCTGTCCCAAGAGAGGAGGAGATAAATGTCAGAGTGGTGAAGCAGCAAAGAGGTCAACTGATAAATGACAACATAAAATAAAAAGATGTAATGAGAATACAAGAAGACATACTGTCTAAGTTAGTAAATGTGTTGCACAAACGTTATCTTCTCTTAAGCTATACTACATTGTTTCCATCGGGTGAAATCTGATTTCCCACAGAGATATTGATCTTGATGTTCACTTACAGACACGATTGATATCTTAAAAAACATAACACAGTAGCCTATTTATCTCTGGCATCAAAAGAGTGTCAACAACAGAGTTTAAAAATCGATTAAAAAATAGTGAATTTCTCATTCTTTTCCTTCTTCAGTTTTCAAAACGTTGAAATAGTTCTAAAACTTTGAGAAACCTGTCTGTAGCTTTTATTGTCTTTCTCCCTCTGCTAAGGCCAAGTGCCCCCTAATAGACTGTTTACAGCCTCTGGGTGACAGCAGGCATCCCCTTGAGGACAAGTTCACACTTTAAAACCAGCAAACACTGCGCACACCTGGTGTCGAGAACTACAACAGTCAACTATAAATAAAAGACAATATCAATGTCTAGTTTCAAGAGCATCTTGTCAAGGATATACATATATGTATATATATATATATATATATATATATATATATATATATATATATATATATATATATATATATATATATATATATATATAAAGATAGGAAAACATAACATTACTGGGATAATCACGTTTACTTACTCAGCACTGTCCAATGAGAACCTTCTGTTTTTAGAGCTCATGATGAAAAGATATACTACGAGCTCATATACGCACACTTTTAGGATTGCAGAGCAAAGATGTAGTTTGAGCTTTAGCTTGTTATTAAAACACCTTGCGCATAACCGTAAGGCTTCTTTTCCTGAGTTACTTTCAAGAAGCCAGAGGCAGGTGACAGTCAAAGCCAAAGATCACCTACTTTGAGGATTGGCTCGTGTTGTTAAATCAGCCAATCAGCTTTGAAAGGCGGGATTTGTCACTCGAAATACAACCAATCATTGAAAGCAATTTAAAAGCGCTTCTGCTCCTCATCACCAGCAACAGTTGCTATGGGTGGCTCCAGCTACAGTGCCTTGCATTTTTCACACACAATGACCCTAAACCCATTATCTAACCACTACAACTATAATGCCTTACTTTAGATTCAGCCTACAACACAACTAGGATATATGTATTGTAGAAACATTTAAAATAATCCTAATTTAAACACATGAGCCACCGAGTTTGGATTATTTAAAACAACTTTCGTGGGATCATCAAAAAGTGAACATCACTTTCCAAAAGGTCCCAAAGGTAAGAAATAAAAGTAGATGTATATAGATTAATGTCTGAGTGAACTCATACACATATAACCACAGTGTGACACAGGTATGCAAACTCCGCTGTCATATATTTGGCAGTCACGTTTCTAAATGCTGTGCAGCCAGCTCAGCCTGTACAGATAAACATCAGAGGTTCACTTATGGCCTACAGCAAAGGTACACCACATGACTTAACAAAAAGTTGACACAACAAGTTAAACCAAAAGTAAAACTTAAACAAGTATTTAAAATGATACAGACATGTATGCTTAACCCTATTGACATTGTCATTCATAGCTCAGTGGACCAATCTATTTTATTTATTGACTTATGGTTTGTGCATACAGGCACATTAGTGTGTTTTCACATGATAATCAAGTCTCTCAACAGGAGCTAAACAGAAATGTAGCAAATATTGGTGTAAATACAGTTTGTTTACTGTGGGACACGAGCTCAGACTTCCAGTGTCATGAACAACTGTCACCTGATCAAGACAGCACCATGATCTTTACATTGTAGTTTCAGTCCAAAGAGAAATTCAAATTTGTTTCTATTGAACAGTGCACACTATGATAATTTGAGGGGAGAATTTTTAAACATTAGCTCAATAAAGATATATTTCAGTTTGCCTACAGTGGAAAAGCCTAGAAAAATATGGCAAGATTGACCGTTTCATATTTTTGTCTGATTTTGTCAATAAATCAAAGTAGTACACAAACAAAGAAACATTGTGAGAAAAAAACAAAAAGGGCATATAGTTGCATGACAGGATAATAAAAAAGTTGACATACCTATTAAAAAAATCACAAATATTTCTATAGTTCAATGTTTCATTTTGTGTTACATAACGTCCTATTTTTGTAATCTATATTTTTACTCTTTAATATAATGATGAATGCTTACACACTAAATCCCAACAAGTCACTGCTCTTTGTTTATTGATTCATCCAGTTACTGCACATTTATTCACTGTACTATAACTGACTTATTTCCCTATCTACTGTATCTATCTATCTATCTATCTATCTATCTATCTATCTATCTATCTATCTATCTATCTATCTATCTATCTATCTATCGACCGACCGACCGACCGACCGACCGACCGACCGACCGACCGATACCGACACGTTGAATTCAAACAGCAATTAAAGATTTAAGATGTCCATTTAATTCTGAATAGACTTTGAACTACTGTTACAGTAAAAGTGTTATGGGCCGGTCCAAATACACTTTCAGGAGGAAATACTGCAGGTTAGAGACATGACAGTATTATAACAACAGTACACAAACTGTTCTGTGGTGAGAGAACATACTCACTTTTTCTTTCATATCTTACTCCTGCCATAACCTAAAAGTTTAAATATAAAAAGCTGTAGGCAGGCTGACAGACTGTTTGAGAAAGTTATGGAAAGTAAACCCCAGTCACTAACAAACAAATAATTCTCTGAGGTAAGACAGGTTTTTGGATTAACAAATCAGATTATAGTAAGAAAGTATGAGGATTATGTTGCTGTATGTGAACTCTGCACATGCTAAGGACTCTTATCTTGTGAAAAAGATCAGATGTATATCAGTGTGACTTTAATTACAAATATTTAAGAGCAGAATTAATCACCTAGTGCAGTGTTCAGTAGTGGTCAGCGGACAATGAAACGTGAGCATCTCCCCTAAACAAAAATTGTTTTAAATGTTAAATTGTTTGTATTTTAGCTATACCAAGGAATATACAAAATATTTTAATTAAAAATAAAAACACTAGTCATTAAATGAAAGCAATGTACTAATCCTGAAAATCTTAGTTGGCTGATGATAGCAACATGTCCATGTCTGTTATTTCTGGAAAAGAAAAAAAAAAAACTGCACGTAGACACACCTGTGTTTCTTTTTATGAAACTTAAAGTATCCACTCAAAGCATCAGTCTATTTACAGAGAGGAATGATATTCTTACAATAAATTATCAAAGTAATATTTTTGATTTTACACTGTTGTGTTATTTTGTGTTGTCTCAGCTGTAATGAAACACACCATCAGTTACGTAGGGAGCAGCATTCCTTTTCCTTTCATGATCATCAGCATGACGCTCATTGTCTAGAGAGTTATAAGTAAAGGAATACAACCTGAGAATATAACAAGAGTTAGGGGTGAATAACCTACCCTTTGTCATTCACTCAGGAACTGCACATCTGTTTTTTCTTGGTTGCCTTGAGTCGACTGTGTGAGGACCTTCAAACAGTTGCTTTTATCTACAAAGTAAAACTCAAGTTTGATACTTTGTGAAAGATTGATTTGTCTTTCTTTCCAAAATGTTTGTGTTCCCTAAATAGAATGCTAGGTCCCTAAATATAATGCAAGCACCAGCTTCTGGTTAGCTTATCCTTGCAAAAGATGAAATGGAGAAACAAAATCTGAACATTATGTCCTGAGGTTTAATCGTTTTCTCATTAATCCAGCTCTAGTAGCTACGTTTAAGTCTTATGGGACGAGCTAAAATACCTGCTAGCTAGATCAATTCTGTCCACAGGTACCAAAATAAAAATAAACTAAATAAATAAATTGTAAACGATGGTTTATGCTATGACTCTATAACCTAACAATTAACATAATGCATTTGGTTTGATGTAGAAACACTGTAAACATTAGGTTTTTATGGTTGTGTTATGCAGCCATTGTGTTCTTGTAAAAGATCACCAAGCTTGCTGGCCTCCCTGATTTTATCAGTTTTTATTTCTAGGCACTAATAATATTATTTTCCTTTTTAGTGCCAAATTATATAAATTTGACCTTTATTTTCCCAGTATCAGTCACAACCGTGGATGTCAATGATTTTCAGTCACGGTAAATAAAAAGCTGTTTTTTTTTAACTTTACTTAATTAAGCAACAGACCTTATTTCAGGCAAATTCTGTTGTATAGACTAGTTGTAAAATCGAATATGTATGAATGTGGTGTTATGATGTGATCTTGCAGCATCAGATTCCTCACACTGACAGTATTGTAAACATGGCGTTTATCTTTATCATCCACCTGTACTATATTACAACTTAATTTTGTGTTTCCAAGCCTTCTAAAAATCAGCTAATGTTTCCTGAAACTTTGGTGCAAAAAGTCAAATTACATTTCCAAACATTTGCGTTTTTTTTTTTTTTTTATTATATAGTTTGTCAAAACTAGCTGGAGTGACAGAAGAGGGTTTTGGTTTTGACTTACTTTGGCCCCATCTAGTGGACGAGGAGGGAACAACAAAGAAAGGCAACTGGAATCGAGCAGCTCATTGTGCTGTATATCCAATCATCCTGCTTTAATACAAAGTCAAGATACAATATCTACATCCAGGGTTTTGAAAGGAAAGAACAGGTACATCAGTGAGGGGGATGGCATCATCAGAGCTGACCCTCAACACATTTCACATGTTTCATGTGTGTGCCATTTTATATTCCTCTTGACACAATAATATTAGAAATCGAAGGAATAACATATTCTTATATATGTCACACACTGTCAAGACTTCTGGACCACACATAAATTTCATATCAGAATAATTTTAGATTTTAACAATAACTTTCGAGTGTGTGTGTAGTTGTGTGCGTGTGTGTTGTTGGGTGAGAAGTCACCCATTCTCTGTCAAAAAATACACTTGCTACCATTTGCTTTCCAGCAAACTAAATACCAGCAGCTTGTCTACGGTTTTCACCAACGAGTCTGCTCTATAGATCTAACTTCTCTGATGCCCTTTAACCTATCATGATGAGGTGGATCATACCTGTGCTGCCATGATCACACCACTGCTGTTGTTAGGGACGTCAACAAGGAAGGGCATTAAAAGGGCATCACTGTAAACTTAAACTAGGGCTGCCTCTAATGTACATCTCTAGCTAACTAGTCGGACATCAGTTATCAGTATCAAATAGCACCCTACACAGAGGGTATACTTTATAATAACGAAGCAAATAAAAAAGCACCAAAACTGACCATTAAAAAAACTAAACAAAAAAAAAGCAATGACAATATCATACAATTGGCTCGCCAAAAAAAACAAGTAAACAACATCGTATTGGTTATATTTGCTAGATATTCCAAATAAATAAATTAAAAACATACGTGAAAAGTAACAAAATAGAATAATAAATATCTTAAAAAATCATATGAAATAAATATGACAAATTGAACAATAACAATAAGGCTTTTTTTGCAACAATAAGAACTA
Organism: Symphodus melops; assembly: GCF_947650265.1. Taxonomy (NCBI): domain Eukaryota; kingdom Metazoa; phylum Chordata; class Actinopteri; order Labriformes; family Labridae; genus Symphodus; species Symphodus melops. Next base: position 14,330,448 of record NC_136697.1, on the reverse strand, counting down.
CATCACATCCAATCCCACGTTATATCTTGTGCTCAGACGTACTGTACTGTATAGGACTCCAATGATAGACTGTATGTACAAAATCGGTGAAATCGTCCGAGATGTCTGATATACTGGAACATCGCTGTGCTCTTCAATCAACACATGGAACCAATCATGATTATATGTCAAATCAAGAAAAGATTTAAATCCATATCAAGGACTTGTGCAGTTGTGAGAGGACAAAGGGGAAAACATCATTTGGTTAAGTTGGGATGTTCTGTACAGCATGATTCAGGTAAAGAGAGATTCTTAATGACGTTCCAATGGAGCAGGGTCAGCTGATTTAAAAGAGAAAAACGCTGAAAGTGGGCAATTAACCACTCGTGCTGAATGTTTTTGGAATTTCTCTCTCCTTGCCGTTAGCCTTAAACAGTGAAATATTAAGAGTGATTTAACTGCAAAGTGGTGCAATTCAAGTAGGTAAGCTTCAGAGTAGGACGATTATTACTGATACAGCTTTCATCCTCACTTTAAGATACTGTATGACTATAAATGTTAAACTCACAATGCATGTCAGCAGAAGGCAAAGACATACAGTAAAACACATAGAAAACATGAAATGGGTTGTTTGAATTCATGAGCATCTCTTTCAGTGAGCCACTAATGCTGAACTGACACAATGGGGCTGACATCAAGAGGAACTGGAGGATTAACAAGGAACTATAGCAAGTAGCAAGCAAGCTTTGTTGAATGAAGAATGCACTGGACTTCAACTCTCAGCCCAGTTGAGGACACAAAGGGCTCTAATCACTGCTCTGAGGCCAGCTGAGGACTCAGTTTGGGAGTGCAAACTTATCCTCAGCCAGCACAGCTAGAGTCTGACTCTGTTATGCTGGATTAAAGAGGGAACATGTCTCCTCGTAGGCCACAGTTCATGTTCTTTATGGTTTCTCTTGGCACTGTGCGTCAGGTTGATGGGCATCCACATGCTTCTTCAACAGTCCTCAGGGTGAAGAGTCCGTACTGTCGGCTTCTCCAGAGGCATGACCTCATAATCATCTGCTTTAAATAGAATCAGAACTGCATGTGGCAGCAGTAGACACCTTTGAAGTAGACTCACAGACACAGAAATGTTCACCTTTGCACTTTGTAACCCCTTAGTACACCAAACCTATAGATACAAAGTTGAGGATAAAAAGCCCATTTAGGGTGCAGCAAATATCCAGGCTCTTTGTGTTTTTTTTTTCCTTTTTGTTTTTTTTTATACACATAAAGTATCTTAATTCCTGTTCAGAAGCCATTTGTATTTCACTGGTTCATATTGGAGATAGCTCACAACACACATGTAGTATACGTCCTTCACACTGGAACACTGAGGTAAGTATATGGATTAAACATGGACAGTCCCCACACCCACCACTTCGTCCCTGATGAGTGCAGCCGCTGTTACACACAGATTTTGTTGTCGTTGTTTTTGTTGTTGCTTTTTGTCCTTGTTGGTGTTGATTTCATCTTTGAGCCTTGCCCCCAGAAAAAAAAGGTTCAATGTTCAGGTTGTAATTATTTCTCTCTGTTTCGCTCCTCGGTTTGTTTGTTGACCTCGAGGCAGAAAGACGGATGGGATGGTAGGCTCTTCACTTACGTTGCATAGTGATCAAAGCTACCCAGGTACTCGAGAGCGGCCTGGTAGCAGAACTGGTACTCATCCTGAGTGAGAAACAGATAATATAAACAGAAAGAAATAAATATTATATCAATAAAAACGTGTACGTTTACTGCTCACATCATAGACTGTATAAAAGGGGGATAACATGACCCCCAAAAAAACCCAAAACACATGAAACACCCCCTACTGACTGACTGACTGCAAAATACTGTCGGTCATAAACCCTGGCCTTTTCATGTTAACAGATGGGACATGGGTCAAACTATGAAATCAGAATTCACGTCAAATAAATTGTCCTTTAAACATGGTTTCTGATGTTGTAGTTTGTTCTTATCATGCTAATTTATATGTTAAATAAGCTTCCTTTTGTCTGTAATTTAATGCTTTAAAATGCTTATGATGCCATGATTGACAGCTTAGTTAACAAAAACAGCTACCACAGTGCTCTGTCCTGAATCCTTTACTCTTCAAAGCCGAGGCGAGGCGGTGAGAGGAAAATCATTGAACCTTCAAAGAGTTTCTGCTTCAAACTAGCTCTATAATCTGTTCTGCTGTGGACTGTCCTGACCTGTGAGATCTTTACCATTTTATCTCTAAATGAAATGTGTGCTGTGGTTGGCAGAAGGGGCGTAGTGTAAAGGCTTCTCAAAGCACAGGAGGAGGTGGATATTGTCGTCTATCTTTATATAACATCAATGCTTATAACACTGATCTAGTTTCATTTTTTACTAGAATAATGGCAGAGGAAACAACCATTCATGGGAACCTTGACTTGATGGTATGAAAAATATCATGTTTATTCTTTTTACTGTATGAAGTTGTAAAGATTAATGCTGTATAATGATACAAACAATCCACTGCATTGATAGAAGCATGAGCTTTATGCAGCAACAATGATGTGCTGTTTCAGTGTTTTCATTGTGTTTCTCAGTCCTGCTCTAAGAATAAATAATTCTGACATGTTGTTCAGTGTTTACCTCAGTCTGCACCATAGCTGGTCTCTGTGTGCGCAGCATTTTGACAGTCTGGAAGATGTCCACCGCCCCCTCGTAACGCATCCTCTCCAGGACAATACTCAGAGTTATGAAGACACCTGTCCGCCCCACGCCAGCACTACAGCCACAAAGGAAAACATTTTGTCAAAAGTTTGCAATGGACCAGAGCTCGGACAACGAATGCACTTCATTGATACCAACACACTGCAAATTATTATTCTATAAAAGACATACTGTACATCAACATAAGGAAGCTGTTTACCTGCAGTGAACGCTGATTGGTCCATCCTGGCCGAACTGCTCTTTAGTTTTGTGCACTTGGCCAATGAAATCAATGAATCCCTCCCCAGATTTAGGAACACCTTGTTCAGGCCAATCAGTGAACTGGAACTGACGCACTGTCCGTGATTGGCCGTCCTGTATGGAGTGAGATAAAGGAAAGACATAATGCCACTAAAATATTTCTTCTATCTGAAATTGTATCTGATATTCATCCTTGAAGTGTATGGTTTGTGTAAGGTGATTATTCTTCTCGCAGTATTGACCGCCGAGTGAGACTGCCAGGCAATATCCTGTTTTTCTCTGTAATGATTACTGTTATCTGACCCTGGATCAGTGGCTGTGGTTAACATCAAGCTGTAACGTCAGTGCGTCTGCTATTGTCAGCCACTCAGTTGGCAATTACATCTTTTCTCTGCTGGTCAGCCTTCCTGACTCCTCCTTTAATGGAGATCAATAGAGCATCTGTCAATGTGGCGTCAGTGCAGGACAGGCGTAACTCCAGTTATCTATGACAGGCACACATATGCGCCAGCAGACAGCACACACACACACACACAGTCACACTCTAGATGCTGTTGAGGTAATCTGAAGACAGCGTGGTTGAATGAGTAATCTAGGTCTGCTTGTCAATAGTGCTAACCTGCTGTGTCGGGCACATTCACGTACAAAACACACAATAACTGACACACACTACAGGTCGATTGGACGTGCAATGCACTGCTGCTTTCTGACAGCACTGATGGATCAGGGGAAGGAGTGTTCTGTTTCACTGGTGTCTGACTACAACATAAAGCATGAGGACTGGTCTTTAACCACACTGAAACCATCAACTCACCCTGGCATCTGTAACTTTGAACTCTCGGAGGATGTACTGAGGCATGTTGTACTCAGCCATGGGGTCCACCACAAAGTATTGGTACCTGGCTGAGCGCTCAGCAGGCCAGTACTGGTGACACTTCTCCTAAGAGGGCAGAACGAAAATGAAGTCACGAGACATTTTATACAGCAGATGCACTGTAAGTATTGTCTTAAAGAGAGTCAGGTTTGAAAAGTGGCAGCCAAGGGTCTGGATATCTACATGTTTTAACGACAGTACAAAGTCACGTTTAACATCAATTTTTATTCAGTTCCTCTCCACTTAAACAGCCTTGGTTACTAATTTACATGAAATTGTCTTCTAGTTCTTTTGTATGCTATTCTGGAAGAATACAGGGCTGAACATTGCGGTGAACTGTGGCACTTATTACTGTCATGTTGACTTATTTCATTCCTTACCCGTCCCATTTCTCTTAGTTTAGTCAGCATCACCACTATAGTAGAGTTGTGCTCCCACAGCATCCTCCAGAAGTCCTCCGTGGTCTCAGCCAGTGGACCCTGGGTGGCAATGTAGCCTCTCTGCTGCCTGCACACATACACACATAAACACGCATGATGAAGCCACCTCCTCCGTGATGTGTCCCCGTTTTGTCCTCCGTCAAGCATCAAACTGAAAAGGGGGTCAGGCTTCAGGCAGGAAGCGGAACAGTCAAAATATGTGTGTACAACTACTCTGAACGTCTGAATCATCAGAAGTGCTTCAGCGTACGTCTCCTTCATTGTGCATCGAGACAGAAAGCGGGTACATGTATACAGTAACGTTGGATCTGACAGGACGTGACAGGTGAGAGCACTGTGGTGAAAACCTATCCGATCTATTCACTCATCAACCATCATAAGCGCATGAGTGTGGTCAGGCCATATTAGTGTTCCCTGGGACCAAAACATACCTGTATCCGTCTATGTAACTGGAGTTGATGTAGTCAGAGCCTTCCAGGCCTCTGATTGGCTGCAAGCAGACGCGTGTGGTCTCGTAGGGCATGATATTTACCAGTCGGTTTTTGAATTTGTTGCAAGGCAGGTTAGCTGTGACGAACCGGGACGTGTGGGCTTTGGTGTTTGCCAGTCGCTGAAGAGAGATGGAAAATGTGTCGTTACCATCCTTTCAATTAAACAAATCTGAAAGTCACTTATATAACAAACCAAAACTGCAAAAGTGAAGCGATGTTCAGGATTATTTGCATGCTTAGCTGATGTACTGTGGCAACACAATTCTATGATCTGGTGGTTGCAAGCCACAATACAGTCTAAGTGGTTGTGAGATAAAAAGAAACAAGATAGTAAAGTAGTTTTCCCTGTTTGCACACAATATTTTTAATCTTTTAAACGTTATTATTTTTTAATTTTTTTCTTCCAGGGTAGATACAACATGATTAGGCCTTTAACTGACACTCAAGTCAAACATGTTTAGATGGAAACCTGATGGAAACTGCTTTAAAACTTAAGGACGCATACAAAGTGCAACTAATAATTGTGAGTACATATTTCCTCTGATCTTTTTGGCCCTTTTTGTGCCTTCTCTCCTACCTTAAACTCCAGCTCCATGCCAGTGACGTGCTCCCCGCTCTCCACCTTAGAGAGCTTCTGCATGTACGAGTACAGACTCCTGGCGGCCACCTCTGTGTTTCCACAGGCGACGGCCTCCAGCAGAGACTCATGGATAAAGCTGTATTGGTCCTCTGTCTGCACCATGTAGTTCCTCTGTGAGCGCATTAGGGTCACATGACCATAGATGTCCACAGTGCGCTCGTGACGAATGCGCTCCAGCATGGCGTCAATGACAATAAAACAGCCAGTGCGACCCACACCAGCACTAGGAAAGAGGATAAGGGGAATACATTGTATTAGCAAAAACTTAGGAGGTGTTTGGGAGGTTTATTTTTTGCACGTTTCTTTCTAAGACTTACATGAGAACATGTCTAAAACTGTCCTGTTTGTCTATTAAGTGTAAAGCTACGGCCAACAGCTGTTCAGCTTGGCTTAGACTGTCCATGTCTGTCAGAATCTTGATCAATACTGAAACAACATCGTTAACATGACGTGTTATAACTATCCACTTATGTGTGCACACTGTACCTGCAGTGAGCGATGATAGGTCCCGCATCAGGAGGGTTGCAGGCTTTGACCCTGCGGAGGAAGTTGAGGAAGGGGGTGGGATACTCTGGTACGCCATGATCAGGCCAGGCTGTAAACTGGAACTGACGCACTTCTCTCCGTTCACTGCTACCGCTCTGACATAAGACACAAGTGAAAAAATGGCTTTAATATCACTGAGGTCGACACTGTCAACCAAACATTTACCTATAGAAGTCATTGTCAACATATTATGTTACAGAAAGGCTGTGAAGCTGCTTAAGGGAAACGTGCCAGTTTGATAGCAGTTTTTAAAATGTATCTCCATTGTCAACACTCCTAAAAGTGCAAAATTATATATGCATATATATATATATATATATATATATATATATATATATTCATATGCATATATATATATGCATATATATATATATATATAAAGAAAGAACATGTAAAATGCTGTGATAAAAACAAAAACTCTTATATATATATATACACATGAATTATATATATATATATATATACATGAATATATATATATATATATATATATATACATACACATGAATATATATATATATATATATATATATATATATATATATATATGCTTAAATATTCCCACATTGTCCCCAAAACAAAGGAACAGGAGCAGCATAGTTGAATATATCTGATGTGTTTTATTCTCTACTATATGATGACTCTCCCAACTTGACATTTCAAAACACATCAACAACATTTTAGTGAAGCTGTGCTTCATTTGGAAGCTACAGTTGGCCTAGTTTCTGTGTTTGTAAGTAGGCCACAGAGACACGCTAGTCTGACGGTCTTAGATTAGCCCCTCGCTATAAGAAAGTACTCTGCCTCCAACGGTGATTACATCTCAGGGCCTGACATGGGAAGGCTGGCCTGGTTTGAACACTGCATGAAGGCTAATCTATTCTCCTCGGCGTGTCCATATGTACTGCTTCTTTGTCGACACTGGAAATGTTTGATCACATTGGTAGCTCCTGGTTGCTGTCTGTATTCTTAAGATATCACAGCATGGATGTGAGAAAGAAAAGGGCAGATGGGAGAGTCAGGGGTCGATGAGAGAAAAACACAATTTACCTTATGCAGGGAAAGGGTCCGAACACAGAAAGTGGCCAGCTCCATTGTGTCCAGCAGGGTGACTTGGATCATCCCATAGGTCTCTGTGCCACGACTGGGCCAATACTGGTCACACTTTATCTTAACACAAAAAAAAAAAGCATCACCAACACTAATAAAAATGTTTATTGAGTAATAATCATGCAATTTTTGTTCCTCAGAACTACAGTTTGCAGGTAAACGTAGTCTTTTATTTGTATGTGGGTGCAGGTCCCGTGTCCTACCCTTGACTTCTCTTCCAGACGGGTCATCATAACGACAGAGGCGGCCCTCTGCTCCCACACCATCCTCCAAAAGTCCCCAAATGTCTCTGCCAGTGGGCCCTGTGTAGCAATGTAGGCATTTTGCTTCCTGTAGCCATCAATGTAGTTGGCGTTGATGTAGTCGCTCCCCAGGATACCTGCAAACGAGACACCCTTGTGAGGCTCTTGCTAAACTGTGATGTGTACGAGCGACATAATAAATTAACCTGCATGTATGACATCAAACAGACTAACGAACTGTTTGTTTCCCAGCAGCCCCGGCTTCCAACAGACAGCTGCGGGATGACTAGTGGACGTCAACAAACAAACAAGCCTCTGTCGGTGTAAATTCATGAGCTCTAGATCAAATCCCTTCTCCCCCTTGTTGTTCCGGAGGAGTGCTGGCTGCACTTGAATGCACTCGCGCTGTTTGTCAGTCTCATGCCGCTGCACACAGGCAGACTCCAGCACTGTTTGCAATTTCAGATTTCATCCATCATGCAGTTCCCCCCCCCCTGAACACAAACAAGCTAAGAATTTCTCATTAAAATCTTTTAACATCTTCTTTAACTCGCTGCCTCGTTCCTTACCTTCTATGGGAGCCAGGATGACTCTGGTGTGGTCGTATGCTATGACATTAGCGTAGCGGTTTTTGGGCTTGTTGACCTCCAAGTTTGAGTGCTCCCAGGTGAACTGCTGACTGGGGTCAATGGACTGAGAAGAAGCAGCACAAACACAAACGTTTACAGTGCATGGGGGTATGTTAAGTCTTGCATTTGAGCATAACGGAGGGAGTGCTGTGTAATGCAGACGAGTTACAGCAATAAATTGCAGTGCTGAATAAATCATGAACATCGAGTTTGCACACAGTGAAATACACATTAAATAAGATTTACTCGATGGAGCAAAGGCTTGCATTTCCAAACAATAAAGATGCAATCTATTTATTTGTGTTGCATAATAACGCATCCCTCACCTCGTACTCCTGGGACAGTCTCAGGTTGTCGTTGGCCTTCAGCAGCTCGATGTGCTCGGCCAGCTCACTGATGGGGATCGGAGGATGGCTCATCATTCCTACGTGGGGTCAGAGATCATGCAGAATTAGGCTGGGTAACTTTAATTACAGAAGGTCGACATCAAACATATGCAAATCTGTGGAGATCATTTTTTACAATCACAGAACATCACATATTAAGGAACACGCTGAGGCAGAAAATCAATTTTGATCCATGTGTGAGAACAAAGGGAGGCAAGTCTTGTTTGTTTGTAAATGTTTTTCTTGTTCTTTGATAAATTGCTTTCTCTGTGATCAGAGGAGCAGCGACTCAGAGAAAACAAGCTGACAGAACACTAATTAGGAGAGTTGCATGCACGCACACACACCAAAGAAGCATTCTCTGCCTCCTACAGTTGTTTCATTTCACAGCTGGAGTGACAAAAGAGAAGCTTCAGCATTGTCCACCCAAAAGGCAAATATTGTAAACATTATTTCGAAGTTATGTTGCTTCGTATTCAATAAACAATCAAATTCATGCCCAAGATTGTCTTTTCAGTGTTTGTTTTACACATTGATGCACTATGCAGTCATCGTGCAGCCATAGCTACATAAACAGGCCCGTAATAACAGTAATGTTGTGCTTCGGCGCTTGTACCGCAGCACCCACAAGTGATCACGACAGAACACGCCTGTCACGACCAGGAATGACCTCAGATATCATCAGGCGCTTCTACTGGAAATAAATTTCATCTTTGCGAAACACCTCAAAAGCAAAAAAATCTCAGGGGGAGGAGAAGTGGGTGAGGTGGGAGCTTCAAGGTTGCAGCCACAGGAGAGAGAGAGAGAGAGAGAGAAAAAATGATCGCAGAGAAGAGCTTTAAACTGTGGCTTTCACACTGAAGTCTTGTTTTTCATGTTCCAGGAGGCAAACCATAATCTATGGATTTAATAAAACATTATATTTGACTTTTTAATTCCCTGCAGGAAAACGACTAAACCTTTCTGCTCAGTGACGCATCTTACCACCTTTTCCACGTGAGATTTCTATAAACTGCAACCAGGAAAATATAGCAGGAACAGGGATTAATTTGCTCAAGGCTGCGTTTTCTGAATGCTGCTGATTTAACGTAAGAAGTGAAAGCAAGGCTTCAATAGCGTGCTGCCTGTACGATATCAGCTTTGTTGTTAGATCTCACACAGTAGGGGGTGGGGAGGTGCAAAATCCATGTAGTTACTTCACAGTGGGGATTTGAGCTGGTAGGCCGGTTAGCACAGAGGAAATTTCTGAGCAAATGATCACAGTTAACCCCTTCCTCACCTTTACATCCAGCAGCTTGACCATTAACGGCTTCGAGAGACAGATTGTTGTCCTCTCTGCCTGTTCTGATGTGCTATCTGGGCCTGGCATGTGGAATGTGGGCGAGAGGAGATGATCGGATTTTGTCACACCGTTATGACTCAGCCGTGACTAAACACTGACTGTACCTGGGCGGCAGCCATTTTGAATACGCAGAAAGGACCGGAAGCTTCCAGGTACACGTCTGTTGTCGTGCGCGGGAGTACTTTCACAATCTTGTCTCGCCCAAGATAAAATTGGTGGCATGCATATTTCATCAACCAATCAGGAGGAAATCGGAAGTGTGCTTTATTATGCAAATACAGAGTGTGTGTTTGGGTGCCTGTGTGGGTTCAAGCGTCTCACCAGGAGTCTGGAAGTTGATGCGTCTCATCTCCACGGGATCTGTTGGGTGGTGTGCCATCATTTCTGCGTTGCTCAAAAGGCTCTTGGTCCCCGGTTCAGAGTCCTTGCGCTTGCTGCTTTAACACCAGTGAGTCAAAAGAGCAATTAGCACATGCAAAACAAACAAGAGAGGAAAGCAGACTCACCACTGATGCATCATTTGCATGGCTACTTGAGTCAAGTAAATAGTCCATTAACAGTGTTTTATGACGTGGCTCGATATGAGATTTCTGCACAGCATCTTGTGTCGTGTTATTGCTGCGCGTTAACACAGACAAAGAACTTGACATTGCTTTAATCTTACCTGTCAGGTTTGCTGCTTCCAGTGAAACGAGAGCAAGGCAGGAATAATTAGGGGAAGAAAAGGAAGGAAACAGACAGATTGTTAGAAAGGTAGATCAATATTTTGCATTAGTATTCCAAAGCTTGATGGCTTGCTGCAGATATCACGGGCTAACAGCCAGGTCAGACTGTTTCATAGCTGAGGGGAGACTACACTTCTAAAGTGGAACAAATTGGATGAAGCTGATTGTAAAGCTAACCAAACATGAATCAGTTCCTGTACCTGTTCTGGTTTAAGGAGGAGCTTCTGTAAATAGTAAATATACAAGAAGTATTTATGTTAAGTGAATGTCAACGTTTATACTGGGGAATACATTGAGTCTATTCCACACTATTATACTCACTACAAAATATGATGTATATCAATTCACTGCTGAAATAAGCCAACAACAAAAGCAAGTCCCAGTCAAGTTAAAGTGTATTAAGATGATGAATGGGGGGAGATTTACAATCATTTAAAAATGAAAGTGTTTATTTGTAACCCCCTAAATATCCAGTTTAAAGCATTCAAACTCCATCCAGATTTATAAAACATGCTAATCAACATTTGTCTCATCATTGTAGCATTTGAAATGCTTTATAACAGCGGCTGTCTGTCCCACTCACTTTTTGTAAAGCAGGATAGCAATAACGATGCAGATGATGAAGACCACAGCAAGCACGGGTCCAACCACCCAGATCAGACCATCACCTGCATCCAGGGGCTGGGGGTCCGAATCTGGGGCAATCACTGGGTCCGTATATGGGCTGGCTACATACATTTTCTGTAAAACAAAAAACAAGGGCATAATCAGAACCCACATACAAAAGAACTCCAAGGGAGTGGAAGAGCTTTCAATTATTCTTGTTTTCTTACAAATAGCTGCCTGAATCATCGTAGCTTTAGTTTAACTTTGTTTTTTGTTTTTCAAAAGAAATGGGGTGTTTTTCAGAATATCTCAGGTTAGGCTCTGTTTTTAAGAGTAACATCAGCACAGCACATTCAACTTGTTTAACATTTTACCACACTGTGGACCTGAACACAACACAATGAGTTAAACCAACAGTTCTTTCACTACATTAAATGTAAGCAGCTAAAACAGTATTCATTTCAGAGACGCTGCAGTGGTTAAAGAGTACAGATAGAGATTAGTGTTTAAGATTAGATTTTATCAGCCTTATTTGGCACAACACAAAAACGTTGCACAAAAGGCCTACTAACATCGCATGTGTTTTTATTATGAAAATAAAGTGATGATGATGAAAGTGCCGATCTACTGCATTACTTGTGAATGACTTTCAAAGAGCTTTCCCTGAGCTTAAAGTGCTCCTAATAAAATCATGTCATAATTCAAGTTGTATATCTCTTCCAATTCAAATCAACATATGCACTCAAGCAGTGCACAGGGCAATATCTCCTCCACTGGCACAATGGTACACTCACGCTTTATTGGCGGCTGTGATGGAAGTACATGAGGGTTATTACCTTTTGCTTCCAACACTCTGACTGACATGCTTTTTATTGTTTTAACAGTGAGGCCATATTGATTACAATGCATAATGACAGCCTGCAGGGGGGAAACACAGGCAGCGAGGGAATGAGGAAGTTGATCTAAACACAGATATAAAAGTGATGTGACACAGCGGCTTTTTGTACCCCTGTTGTGGAGTTGAGCTCGGCCAGGATGAAGAAGACGTACTCCTGCCCTGGGTCGAGGGCTCGGTTCTCAAAGCCACCGTAGTCCAGCTGGTCTCCCAAGGTGAAGAAGGCAGGGAGAGTGGCAGGTGTGAAACGGGCTGTGATGTAAGCCCGGCGCAGGTCCACCTGCTTTTGCTGCCTCGTATCCTTCTGCCTTTGACTGATGTCTTTTAACAGCTGAGAGACAGAGAGGGGAAAAAAACAGGGAAAAAAACAGACAGAGAGAAGACAAACACAAAAAATAAGCATTCCAATAAATCTGACTAATGTTTTAACGCTGATATAAAAAATCATAGATGGTAAGCGTTGCCAGGAGTTGTGTGTGTTTTTGTGAGTCTTTTTCTCCTTCCAGGCGCAGACATCTGTGAGTGCTGTCATTGTTGTGGTTCTCACCTCCTCTAGGTCCATCTCATCTGGGCTCTTGAGGTGTCTGATGACGCCGCGGGCTCTCCTCAGTGGAACCACAACGACATAAACATTCCTGCAAAAAGCAGAGGAGGAAATGAAACTTTTGAGGATGATTCAAACGAGTCCTGAACTTTTTTTTCTTCTGTCCAACTTATGGCACTAAGTCTGAAACTATATTTCGTCTTACTTGACAGGACTGCGGTTCTCCAGCGATGGCAGGATGATGGTGACCGTGGTCTCGGTGTCACGGGCGTGGTCGATCTCAGGGCGGCGGATGGTGATGGGTGGGGAGGTCTTAGCGGAGATTCTGTGGCGAAGGCCCCCCATGTTACCCTCCGGAGCTGTAATCTTAAAGTCATAGCTGGTGTCCGCCTGAAGGTTTGGGATTACTGCCTTTCGAAGACGAGCGTCCACCTCCATCTTCTGTCGGTTATACTCCACCTAGAGGATGGCAGGTGAAGGGAAAAGATTTGTTATATCAAGAATGCTGAAGACATGTGACTGTACATTAACAATTCATACGTATAGATGAAGCCAGCCGAGCTAATTCAAAACAACTTTTTAAAAAAAGACCCTGGAAATACATTTTGGAGAAGACATGTTGAATGATTTATTACAGCACTGGCAAAATGTATGAATAAATTGACAGACAAGTCTTTACAGAGGATTGCCTGGTATCATTAATTTGTGCACAGGGAATGTGTAGCTTAATACCACAGCCAGCTAAGTTATCTAAAAATAAAAAGTGGATAAAGGAGGGATATCTCATCTGGCTCTCTTTAAAAAATAAAATCATCTATATCAGCACTTCTAATGCTCACAAATTAGCACGTTAGAAATAGTGAATTCACATTTATTCACCTTTCTACACAGTAATTATGTATTGAACAGTATACAACATGTTAACCAGTGACGTTTAGAGAAGCTTTTGTTCCTTTTTAATTTTATTTTTCATGATACAATATCATGACGTTCTATATGAATCCAACAGTGGGTGTTATACACGTGGAATTATAAAGTTTGAGGATCTAAAAGAGTCAGAACCTTATAGTTATTCTAGGTAGAAGCCTGGCATCTGATACAAAGTTGTATCATGTGCATGTTAATTGCAAGAAGCAGCTCGTGGACATACCGTGAAGCGATATGGGTTGCTGCTCTCTGGGAACTCCCAGGTCAAAAGAACACTCGTCTTGGTGGCCAGATTGACTGAAAAATTTCTCGGCACGTCTGGAAGCAAAGCAAAAAAGGGAGTTCGTTCATAACAGAGCATTTTCTTAAAATCAGCACCTTCTCTCTCGTTTTCTCCCTGTAAAAATGGAAGCCAGGTCAGTCAGATGTAATACCGGGGGAAGAATACATGATGGTGAGGAGGATGGGCAGGTGATGAGGAAAGTGGATGGCAAAAGTAATAAGAATAAATAAGACAGACAGACCGGCTGCAGGAATGTGACATGCCACATTCTCAGAGTGTTAGGTTGTGTTCTTTAGACTCAGACTTCAGCATGTCAGCAAACGCTTTGGAAGAGGTGGAAGTGGCGGTCTATCAGATAAAAACAGCTTACCTGCAGATGCAGCACCAGAAGCCAGATTTCACTTGAACTCAGACTGAAGACTTACCTTGTGAATTAGATACTGTACATCTCAGCCTTGTATTGACTTTTACCTGAGGGTTTGTGATAAGCAGTGCTCTTGAGGCAAACATCCATTAACATTCAGCCTGCTTCCACTGGTGGTGAAGGGTAGGTGATGGAGGTACAAGTGAGTGAGTGGAGGACATTGGGGGGAGTAGTCGTGGCCCCCCTGGACTTTGCAGTTTCTCAGCTTTCCTTGGGTGCAGGGGTGAAAGGCTGACCTGCAAGAACTGGCCCACACTTCATTTACTTCAATGTTTCTGCGCTATGTCCACATTAAAAGGGGGGAAGAGATGTGAAGCTGAACCAGTGCACAGAAGGTGAAGAGTTTTCCGGAGGCCTGAGGCTAACCCTACCTGTTTCAAAGGCCAGGGTTTGGCTCACTAGAGGTGGGCTGAAGGGGCCTGGCCCTGCCACATTGTGGGCTCTGATCTGCACCTCGTAGGTTGTGCTGTGATTGAGGCCCAGGATGGTGTAGCTGGATTCACTTGCTGGTATCACAATCAGCCACGGCAGAGCAGTAGGGGTGGGTACAAAATAAAGGCCAGGGTCACTAGAAGGATCGGGGCCTGGAGCTTCTCTGTAAGCTATAGTGTATTCTGTGAGGACACCATTATAGTCTTCAGGATGAAGTGGTAGCCAGGAGATCTGGATGGAGCAGCATGTGACATTAACATAGCTAGATAATTTGGGATGCCCCAAGGGTGGGAACAATGGGATTGTTATTTCCTGCTGCACTTCATCTCCGTAGCCTGCTCGGCTCTTCGCAGAGAGGACAAAGACGTAAGAGGAGCCCTGAGAGAGGTTGCTGGCGGTGAAGTTTCTCTCACGACTTGTGAAATCCACCGTGTTGTCTAAAGAGGTATTCTTCAGGCCAAACCGTAGGCGGTATCCCAGGATTTCTACCGGGGGCCCCCGGCTATCGGAGCCTGACTCAGAACACTCGAGTGGAGGAGCCCACCGCACCACCACTGATGGACCTGATCCAGGGCGCACCCAAAAGGAGGGTGGGCCGAGTACTGCAAATGACAGTGTAGGCATCAGAAAATCAATAAATGTATATATAAAAACATATATCATGTAAATGTTACAAGAATTAAAATGGATTTTACTGCTTATGTACTTCTGCCTTCTGTTACAGAAGTAACTGAAAGATCAATTATTGAGTATGTTACTAAATCCAGTGCACTGAGCTGTATAGTTGGCATATGCTTACAGATCCCTTGGGTCTGAACCAGCTTGGCTTTGCTGTGTGCTCCATCCCCTTTGGTGGTGTATGCTGCCACTGAGACAGAGTACAAAGTGTCTGCTCTCAGACCACCCAGAATCAGCTCCTGCAGAGGCAAACACACAATTCTGTAAAGTCTTTCTTTTTAAAAGTGACTAACAATAAGCAGGTCTGTTCATTCTGTGTCCTTCCAGTGAAGCATAAGAAACACAGTCTCTAACAAAAACACATCCATGAAGAAAGAAACTGAGTATTTCATAACTGTCTCTTTGTAATAAATGCACAGTTCTGTATGCATTAATAGTGGATTCCTCTATAATGAGAAGAAGACGGGTTGTCTGCACTCACATATTGGGTTGAGTCATCCTCCTCCATCTTATCCCACAGACAGAGACACACCCGGCAGGCAGCCCAGACAGATGACAGCGAGTCAAAGGACAAAAGACGAGGGAGAGGGTGTTTAATGATAAATAAATGAATGCCGTTTAATCACTTTAAACATTCAGTTATCAGTTCACCTGTGACTCATCCAATAAGAGGTCTTTGATGCGAGGAAGGTTTCGTGATTCGCCGCTTTCCGCTCGGGCAAAGTGCACCTGGTAGCCACGGATTTGGCCTTGATGTAATCGTGGCAACACCGATCTCCAGGTGACTCGAAGTGCTGAGGAGTTGAACGGCTGGACGTCTACTTGACGAGGGGCTGCTCCAGGAACTAAGCACACACACACACACACACACACATGCACACATGCACACGGGAGAGTAGAATGAATGGACTGACCAACAGTCTAGCCAGTAAATAATCAACTGAACAATCAATATTGTTCAATTCCATCTGCATCTCTCACCATCTTCATCAGTTCTGCATAGAGCAGCCGGGCTATTGGGTCCAGTCCCCTCTGTGGTTGTTGCTGCTATGGTGATGTTATACCAGCTCCATTTCTCTAGCCCCTCTATTACTGTCTGCCCCTGCTGGGCAGGGATAGAAAGCCCCTTCATTTCTGTACCCTGTCCTCTTCCTCCTCCGCCTCCTCCTGCCCCAGAGACTCTCTGGTATCTCAGCTCATAACCTGCCAACTCGCCATTCAGGCCATCCTTTGGAGGCGGCCTCCAACTTACTCTCAGCGAGGTGGAGCTGGCACTCTCACAGGACACACCCTCGGGTGCGGCTGAGGGCTCTGATTGGACACAGGGGGCAAGGAATTGGCAAAGAGTTTAGGAGAGACCCAAGAGAACAGGGATTGAAAAGAAACAAAAATTGGGGGAAAATGCAAGCAAAAGGGAGATAAGGATAAGAAAAAGAAACAATAAGAAACTATGGTAAACTAAATCAAAGAGATAAGGCCAAGACAAATATGACTTAGGCAACAAAAAAAAATAGCAACCCCATAATGTAAAATCATAATGTTGGACTAGAAGGCTAATGAAATAAACTAGAGACAAGAGAATCGACCCTGAGTGGACAACTTAATTACATCCAAGGAGAATGTGCATCCAATACCCAGTGATAATATCTTATCCTCCAGCTGAGGCATAAAAGGATGCAGATTTATGAATTAGAGACAGACAAAGTATTTCTTTCCAAAGCAAGGATGCATGGCTGAGTGCGCACAAGCACAGACAATCACACACATTTCATAACACCAGCCCCCATGGTGGCATAATCCTTGAGTCCTCTGGGTAATAGAGTGGTCTCAGAATTTCCACTGCTGACTAGAGGAAGGTCTTCACAGAGGGACGAGACAAACAAAACTAAAGAAGATCTCACATCGAGCAGAAAGGATTTAGGATGCAGACAAATAAAAGAACAGGAAGCCCAAAGAGAGAAAAGGCACTCAGACGGATATTGAACGTCAGGCTAAAATGATGAATTGCAGACAAGAGTTGAATCAGGAGGAAGCTGGGATTTTTACTGTAACATAAACAGAGGTACAGAAAACCAAAAAAAAAAAAAAATGTGCACAGACATTTCTGTTCGGTTTTACTCACCCTCTATAGTGTTCCTTAAAGAGCACACACACACTGTGGCGAGCGTGGCCAAGGAGTCTGGGCTTGTGCTGGAGCTCTGGAGTGTATAGCATGTGTGGATGCATGTGTGTGTGTGTGTGTGTGTGTGGGAGTGTAATAGTCATAGCTGACAGGTTCAAGTATCTATCCACTCAGCCGTACAGCCAGTGTTCTGTCGGCCTCGGGGGACAATCTAGATGTGCACCAAAGCTTGGCGATAACAAAGCGCACATAACCTCCCTGGGAAATGAATTCTGCTGCATGAAATAGTCTGCTTATCTGGCACCTCCCCATTCCTGATCCCACATCCCCTTAGCCCCTTCCTCTGCAACCTCTGGTGTTCTGGTGTACCTCTTTAGTGCTTTTTTCAGGTTAAGATTGAAAGGAGACCAGCTTTCGGCATTTAGCCCTATTTTGTACTCAGTCTAAAACTTATAATACTATGACTCATTGTGTTTGATCAACCAGAAAATACTTAACAAAACTTACCGATGATGTTATGAAGCACCGTGAACTCTAGACTTGGGACTCTTTTGTAGTCGACGACTGCTTTATCAATTCTTTTCCTTGAACCATTTTCTCTGCTATTTCATACTAAAATTTACTTTCCCTTCTCCTCTTGAAGGAAAAAAAAAACATGACTAAATATGTCCATCCTTTTCAACTATCACAGAAAAAAAGAGAAAATGAGAGAAGGAAGAGAATTGTACTTCAGTGTGGTTGAAGTAAAGACTGACTGGCACTTACCTGTCAACACAGCAGGCTAACCACCATCATTTAATGCTCCTCACTGCTGGCTAGTAGCCAATAAGAGGCAGACAGTTTCAAAGACACTGACAGAGTGGAAAAAGTGAAAGAGGGCAAAAAAAAAGGAAGAGTGAAACATTAATCGGTGCTCCGTCTCCCTCAGTCACGATGTTGTGGCTATGTAAGCGAAGCAAGAGGCTGATTGGAGAAAAGAAAGGCACGCTGAAACGTAGATGGATGGATGAGAGGAGAGGTGGGGCAGATTGATTGATAAAACAAGATAGATGGAGAGTTGTGACAATGTTTCCCCCGTAGGATCAGGAGCTGAGGATGATGTTCTAAATGCGGGGTCCATTTGTGAGTGTTGAGGAGAAAATATTTGCATCAGATACACACAAAAGTCAAACAATACATAGTTAAAATGTGTGGCATGTGTGTGTCTACAGGTGTTCCCTGTCAGATAGAGACATACTGGCTTGTGACGTCCTTTGCACCAGTTCATTGGTGAAAGCTCCGATGCCTTTGTTGGAGATTGCTGCCAGGGAGAAGGAGTACTCTGTATTGGCTTTCAGGCCCTCTACTGTGTAAGAATTCCTTGGCCCGAAGGTCAGCTTCTCCTGTGAGATAGAAGAAAGAGGAGCAGAGAACGGGACGAGCGAGGGGAGTAAAAGTGAAACATAAAGGAGATTTGGTGAGAAATAAAGATGAGGACTGTCACTAGCAGACAAAGTGGTGCTGAGCGTTGGGGTTAATCTTTTAAACTTCCTCTTTTATCTATTCTCTCATCCCTCTGTCTTATTAGGAAATCCACTCAGCAGAAAGATTTATAAAGAGAGAGCAATAGGTCTTACCAGACTGCCAAACTTCACAGGTTTGTAGAGCAGCTCGTAGTTGACAATGCCCTCCTTGGTGTAAGCAGGCTCCCAGGTCAGCTCAATGCTTGTGTCTGTCACCCTCCCCACCTTAAACTTCCCGGGTTGGCCTGGGACTGAAGGGAACAAGATGAAACAGTCAGTATTCAGTAATGTAATGCGACAATATTATTATAGAGGGGGGAAAACAGCACAAAGGCTTTTAATGCACAAATCACACCTAAGTTATTCATTTCATTACCACTTAGCCTTTTATATTTCAGTACAAAACATCCCTTCTTTAAATTAGAAAAATAGATTTCGATGGAAACGCTATTGGTAGAGAAATATGAACAAAGCATTCCCATATACCGTAAATTCCGGACTATAAGCCGCTACTTTTTTCTCACACTTCGAGCACTGCGGCTTCTACTCCGGTGCGGCTAATGCATGGATTTTTTATGGGGGACAATGAGCTTCTGCCGCAAAAACATTTGACTTCGTCACGTCGGATCTTAATATCAGTCATTTTGCGCTTCATGCACGCACCCTCATGATGGAAAACACACGGAGAAATACATATGATGCAGCTTTCAAGTTAAAGGCGATCGACCTCGCTGTCAAAGAAGCTAACAGAGCTGCTGCACGTTAAGATGACACTGACAGCGACAACAGAGACTGAGGAAGTGAGTAATGAAGTCATTCTGAGGCAGTGAATGGATGGACTTTTTCTTGTGAAATATATTACGGTCATCTTTTTCATCAGCCGTGTTACAGACACCGTCGGCTAGGCTTCGTATTGTAACGGTTCATGTTGTAAAGTCAGTAGTTGATAATGTGTTCATAATTCCGATTATGTGGAGAGTCAGTGAATGCACCAGCGAGAAAGTGTTGAGTGGCTGTATGAGAGAACGCTGGGGGAGAGAGTACGATTGTTACGGCAAGTGATGTGTTGCTCTCTGCTGTAAACGGCGTGGTCACGGCCGACAGTGATCGGGTTATTAAGTTATTATTTGAACGCTCTCGTCGTCCTTTAACGTCCGTACGGACGCTACAGTATTTGCGGATGTTACCGGTAGCCTACGTCTGTGTAAATAGCTCTTGTTATAGCGTGGACACCTGCGGCTTATAATCAAGTGCGGCTTATATATGTACAAATACATTTATTTACTTATTTTTAGCCAGTGCGGCTTATATCCAGGTGCGCTCAATAGTACGGAATTTACGGTAGTCTTAAGGAATGACAGGTTATAAATCATTTATCTGAAGTTCCTCTTACTTTAGTTGTATTGCCACTTATCTTAAATGGCAGAGAACAGGGGGGGGGGGATCCAGACATTTGTGAGAGAAGTAGCCCAGCTGGGGCACTGACTTGCAGGGTCAGCATGAAGTATGTGTGCACAAACCATAGACTGTGTTAAACATGGACGTACTCACAGCGAGTTCACCCATTGGTTTCTGAAGTGCAGTTTTGAAGCCAAACGATGGCAGTCATAAATAAATGCTCTTCATTAATGTGTGTGGACACAAACTTGAAGCCACCCCTGCACCAGTCAGTGCCACATTTGGGCCACCCTAAGTCCAAAAGTTTGGACAGGTCCCTGCATAGCTTCAGCTCTAAGGTGGCCAATAGGATATTGGATAGGATATAAGAGTGGACCATGCCACCTCCTGTATCCGCTCCAGACAGAGAAGTGATTTAAGTTTAAAAACAATCACTTTTCCATCCTGTCGTTTTTTGGCAGGTTATTAAAAACATTGCATAGATTCTCTGTTTTGATGTACACACATAAACTCTGAGCCATAAAGCCAACAGACTCTCACATTCGAACTCTTTCTTCATAATCTTTTTCCTTTTATGTACTTGAAAACGGTAGCCTCTTTTAGGGGACATTTAATGGCACAGCAGTAGCTCAAGCTGCTCTCTTCACAAATTCAAACTAGTAATACCATCAGATTAATCATCTTTTTGTACTTGCCATCACATAAAAACCTGCCACAGGAGTTGTCACGGCATCAAGAGCAGCAATGAGCTACAACAGACATTTTTGGGTGTTAATCCCTGTTTCCTTTTCGTAAGTCCCCACAGCTCTGTCCCGGCAGGTGGAATTTATTCATTTCCAAGAAGTCGTATTTTCTGACAGGTCAAGCTTACATTAAGTATTCCACAGTGGATTGCTTCCCAAACTTTACATAAGTCACTCAGATAAGCTACTTAACACTTTGGATGCATGCACACACACAAAGAATGACTTGTGTGCACATCTTTAAAGATCAACACCACTCTCCTGCACAAATAAATAACAACCAACTGTAATCTATGCACCAGCATGCAGGAGGAAAATACTTACCTCCAGGCATGACTTTAACATGGACTGGGTCTGAGAAGGGCCCGTCCCCCACAGAGGTAAAGGCCAAGACCTGGATGGTGTAGGTCTCGGATGTCACCAGGTTCTGAATGGTTGTGATCACGCTGTCCTGGACGTTGTGGATCTGCCACTCGTTCATTGGCCGGGACGGGTCCATGGTGTAGTACACGCGATAGCCTTTTACCTAAACCAAGAAGAGAAAGAGGAGAGGAAGAAAGGCTGCTTACTGGATTTGGACTCAATTTTAGGACATCAGAACCCCCTGCTTTAAAAAAAAAAGGTCTCTCGTCTATTATTCCAATGACTCTCAAGCAATGTTAATCCACAACGCAACCAGAATTTATCTCAGCAAAGGCCATCATCTATAAACTATGTTTTACTTTAATCCAGATGGTCCCGTGGATTTGTTGGTTGGGTGTTTGTGTGCGGTCATTGTCACAAGGTTATGTCCGTGTGTCCCTGGCACTGTTGTGAAGCCGACCCTGATGAACAAATGTCAGTCAAAGCTTAACCAAACCAGGTCCAATACATTCCCTCATATTGTAGTGCTTAAGATATAATCACTTCTCCCTCTCCTCCGGGATTTGTTTATGGGCAGTTCAAAGTATGTGTAATCCCACTGCCATGCGTTTGCCCTCACCCCTTCAAACTTTTCGGTTATTACTCTTTAATATCCATAATCCCCATATGCACTCATTGCAGTCTCGCACTTTTATGAACAAACTGTTCAGTTAGGAAGGCTAGAAGAGGAAATGGGCCTCAAGAGGGAGCGCTTTTAACTCAAAAAGGACATTCCAATTACCTTTTCTTTCTTTAGCTGGAGGAGAGAGTAGCAAGGGAGTTTCAAGAGGGAAATCTCTGGGAAGATACATTCCCAGTAAAGAAACATGAATCTTCACAGTGGAAAAAATTCCCCAGTAGTCATTTAACAAGAATTCCTCCTGCACATCCATAGTGAGTGATGATGACAATAATGTTGTATATGGAGACAAAAGCATTTTTTTTAATGTAAATATATCTATGTATGTATTTATAAATACGCACAGCAACTGAACAACATTCAGTTTCCCGGACAAAATATTTCCCCCCAGAGACAATAAAGCAAAGTCTCTACTTCAAATCCTGCTGTCCTTTTAAATGTTTCCAAACATCAATTCATTGTGAAATAGGGGAAAAAGACACAACAAAAAATGGTAAAGTTAAATAAAATAGTTATACACTTAATTTAATCTTTTTTTCTGCTTCTTTTTGCAATTGCACACAAAACTGTCATCAATACTAGTAGCTCATGTCTTAACACAACCGACTGTCCACCTAATACTGTACTAGTTAAAAACCCTGCAAAATAACTTTTTTTTTTGTTAGTTACACATTTATTGGATATCTCCACATTTTAGAATATTTTTAAACATTTGAATGGTGCTTGGGCGTGTTTGTAGCGACTGGTAGTGGCTTAGTTTGGTGGATATTTGAAATTATTGGGTCAGCATCTTTATAAGCACTTTCTCAAGATTTCTGTTCAGTCTGAACAACAAATGTACCTTATCAAATACCAATAATAAAGAAAATTAAACCTTGAAACTACTCCAGGGGTATTTAACTCTCAATACCTTCAAGAAGAGATCAGACTGGCTTGCTCTTTAAGTCTCTCTGAAATTAGTTTTCTTTAACTGTTCTTCATATATCACTCGTCATTAAAACTATTGCAATTATGCTCTTAGCAAATGCTTATTTAGTTTCAGTGTCCTTTAAAATACATCTGTTACGTGTTTTAAAACAAGATATTTACACAAAGTTGTAATCAACTGAATTGTTAGACAAACCTAAAAGCATCTGGATGAAGGAACTGGGACTGTCCCAATGAATGGAGTCGCTCTCTTTCTTTAAGAACTTAAAGAGACCAAACAAGCTTTTTTGCCAGTGTTTTTGCAGCTGACTTTTATCACCACATTTAATGCCAACCCCCAAAAAAGAAGAAAGAAGATAAATGTGTGTTATCTACTACTGATAACAGTCATTATCCCACCTGTCCATTGGGCTCCTCCGGCTCTTCCCAGCGGACCATCACCGTGTTCTGAGAAATGATGTGGGCCTGGACATTTCGAGGAGGACTTGCAGGTGCTTGCTCTCCTGTGCGCGCCTCCACTCGCGTAGACGGTGGCCCCTGACCAATGCTATTAAAGGCCGACACTCTGATCTCATACTCTGTGTTGGGGTAGAGTCCCCCGATGCTGTAACGCGTTGTGGTAATGCTGTCCACCGTCTCATACTTGCTGTCTGGCCCTTTGGCTCGGTACTGAATGATGTAGTAGGAGACGGGGTCTGGATTGCCAGAGTCCCAGGTGATGGTCACACTGGTGGCAGTGGTCTCTGTGACGATGGGAGTGCCGGGAGGCTTTGGCAGAGCTGCAGATTTGAGAAAGGATGAATAGAAAGAATAAGATTTTTCATTCATTAATTATTGTTTTTTAGAAATTCTGTGCGTATCACACATACATTAAAACTATACTGTGCCTTGTTTGGGCCTGAAAACAAGAGAAGGACTTGTGGTATGCTGAAGATTAAAGACAACCATGCTGATATTCAGGACCACAGCACAACCTCAAGTCATATTGTTTTATACAACAGTTCTGAATGTAGAAAAGTGTTGTAATCATCAATAGGCAGCCATATGTTTTGTTTATTTAACTTTAGTTAACTGTTTGGAGACTGCAACAGTAGCACTATATTGCACTGTGAAATCTCAGATTTCTAATGCGAGTGGTTTGTTCAGGAGGTTTTAGAAAGAAGGGGCGTATGAATGCTCTGTTGACACTGCATCACCCTACTTTGTAGAGAGAGGATGTCCTTCGTCTGGATGCAGTCTTACCAGCTGCCAGCCAAAGAGGCTGTTGTAATGATATCAGGCTTCTGAAGACTTTGCAGAGGGGAGTACCTCATAGTGAGAACTGCTGTTACCTAGGTAACCCTAATTTTCTCTAGCTTGACTGTTGCCAAGCAATCCAAACTTCTTCCTGCTACTTAGTGTGTGTCTAAATGTTGAAGTGGCAGTTCCTTTTTATTTTGCACAATTATCTTTATGTTTTTATTCATCATACAAGTAGAGAAATACGAGCCTGTTAACGGTTGCATTGGTGTGATTTTTATGTACCAGCTTTAACAACCTAGACAAAGATGATCAGCTGTTGTGTTAAATAACAGTATTCAGAATATCTGATCCTAGGTAATACTGATAGTTAACAGTCCTCAGTGCTGTTAATCTCTATTTTTCTATTATCATGGATTGCCTCTTGTCCAATCAGATGATTTGGCTAACTGACTGTTGTATAATTTAGCATGTTGAATATTCTGCAGCTTTATTGTACAGTAACTTGCAACAAAGGATATATCACATTTCCTTTCACAATGTTGTGTTTAAATAAGTTCTTCTGGTGTTGCTCAAGCATTTCTTACTCTTTACTAAGACCTGAGCAGTGGCCTCGATGATACCCAGGCTGCTCATGGCCATACAGGTGTAGTTTGCAGACTCCCTGACACCCTTGAGTTCCAAAACATTCCGGCCGATCGGCATCTCATCCTCTGGGGTGAGGTCCTCGCTGCCCAGCATCCACTTGACGTAGGGCATGGGCGAACCCACGGCCACACAGGTGATATTCACGCTCCCTCCTGGCATGATCTCGTGGTTTGAGGGGAGAATGGAGAAACGAGGGGGCACACGGCGCACTGGGAAAGGAGGAGAGTTAGGGTAGAGAGGAAGAGGGAAGGTTTTCGGGGTAAGGGTGGGGGTGGGCGGGTGAGGCGAAAAGTTGGGGAAGGGAGTGAGGAGAAGAAAGGCGGAGAAAGAAGAAGGGAGGGAGAGGGGAAGAGCGGGTGAGGGAGAGAGAAATAGAGAGAGAGAGAGAGAGAGAGAGGAAGAGCGAGGCAGAGAAGCAAGGTGGAGATTGAGGGAAAGTGAAGGCAAGAAAGATAAAAAGAAAGAAGAAGAAGAGAGGAGAGGTAACAGGAAGGGGGAGAATGAACTTCAGGGTTTTTACAGAAAATTACAAGGGGATATTTCAAGTTTTGTCCCATTTACTTTATGGTACTGATGACTTAAACAGAAAGACACAAATCTTGTGTTGAGCTCAATCATGTGGAGTGAGCTGCCTACAAAAATAATAAAGTGACAAACTCTTGAGTGTGATTCAGCCAGGACATGACACCTATAGTCAGTTTCTCTTTGTTTTTCCTTCTTCTCGTTTTTCTTTTTAATTAAAGTTGCATTATAATTATTTTCCTCCTCTCAGCAAACATCTTAAAAGTTTCCCACAAACTCTATGTGACAAACTTTTCTTCAAAGCAAATTCTGTGCCTCAGGATGCTTCTGCATCACATGGGCTCTCTTTAAAGGGAATGTATGTATCATAGGGGCCAATCAATAGGCCCTGGTTGCTATTTGTGTCCCCCATAAGAAGAACAAGTAAGGTGCTAAAGTATATCCAATGCTGCATCTGTCAGAACTTGGTTGACTGTTTATTGGGGAGAGATGCATCGAGAGACTGAACTCATAGGTCACTTGCATGCCTGGGCGACTCAAGAGGGAGAAAATGGTGGAGGAACACAAAGAAGAGAAAGAAGAACTGAAGGCTGAAGAGGAGAGAAGCAAGACAAGAGCAGAGACAAAGAGATGTAGAAAGAGCAAGAGATAGAGAGAGACAGAGAGAGAGAGAGAGAGAGAGAGAGAAAGAGAGAAAGAAAGAAAGAAAGAAAGAAAGAAAGAGAGAAGAAAGAAAGAAAGAAAGAAAGAAAGAAAGAGAGAAAGAAAGAAAGAAAGAGAGAAAGAAAGAAAGAAAGAAAGAGAGAAAGAAAGAAAGAAAGAAAGAAAGAAAGAAAGAGAGAAAGAAAGAAAGAGAGAAAGAAAGAGAGAAAGAAAGAAAGAAAGAAAGAAAGAAAGAAAGAAAGAAAGAAATAGAAAAAGAGAGAGAAAGAGGCAGCTCTGCTTCTCTTCCAGACAATGACAGGCAATGTAGCAAAGGACAGCCACATTGTACAACAAGATACTGTACAATACATAGGATTCATAACTGATACAGTGTGTAGTCAAATGAATTGGAGATGTGGACAGGAGTGGGTGCTTAAAAGGTGTCGTGGCAAATTACAGTGATCATTGGACACATTAAAGAACACCAAGACAGCATGAAAGAGGCAGAACAGGAAAGAACAAGTGCGAGCAAAAAGAGAGATATGTGAGGTAGTATGTGCATGTTTATAAGTTAATAAACTTATGTACATGTGTCTGTCGCTCCTACACATCAGGGTGCGGACAGAATGCAGAAGAAGAAGAGAAAAAAAGGGTGGGTAGAGGGAAAGGAGGGAAGAAGACAGGGAAGTGGAGATAAAGAGAGGATTAGAAGAGGGTTTTAGGGGAAGGAGGGAAAAAGGGGGGAAGAAAAGAGGAGCGAGGAAGAAGAAAACACATGGATCTATGTTTAAAACACGGCTATATACCAGAGTCAGGCCCATTCAGAAAAGGTGCTTTAAAAGTAAGAGAAAAGAAAGAATAGTAGAGAACGGATATTGAAGGATCAAAGACGAAAAAGAGGATACCCGAGGGGCACAAGACAGGAAATAGAGAGAGAAACGGACAAACATCTCTGCATGGGAGGAGAGAATGAAGGGGGGCAGACAGAGAGCAGAAACATAGTCGCAAACCAAAACTCAACGAAATACTAGATAGGTAGTATGTATAATAAAACATGAAAGTGGGAAAGCAACATATGTACAACTCAAAAAGACTTAAAATAACAAATAAAAAAGTAAGTAAACGCCTACAGAAGCCAATCAAAAAGCCTTATTAAGATTGTTTTATACAAAATACAGGAACAAATAAATAAATAAGAATGGATAAATAAATATGGGTAAATATCTGCATGACCTCCACTCCAAAATGTGTAACATCATTACTTGGAATCTTCATGGGCCACATCCCCTTTACTCAAAGAAGAAGATAGAAGTTAAATTATTTTTTAACATAATTTCAACAAATAATAATAAAAAAAAAGATGCAATGACAAAACATTTGGAGTACTTTTAGCATGACAATAACTAAAGAAAAGGGAAGATACCCAGAATTGGATACAGAAGTTGAAGACACGAAAGAGACAAAGAGACAAAAACAGGTAGATCTGTTAGAGAACAGACATGATTAGGCAGGCATCTCCTCATATGTACATGCTGACTGACATGACACATAGACATGCATAAGACAGGCAACGCAGATATGCAGCCTGACAAAACATGATTTTTTCATTCTGAGTTTTTTAAAACCTATAGTGTGAGTATTGACAAAAAAGATGTCCATTAAGCATATATTAGTGTGGTAATATGAGGAAGAGCAGGATGAAGGTGAAGACTCCATATGATCGTTTAATGAACCATGACCGCAGCAGCAAGAGTATTTCTAACAAAAATATCAGTCGGGTCAAGAGAGACAAAAGACTGAAGAATCCACTGCAGAGACACAGACGAGGACTTTACAATGAAGTGAGCGCATAACAAGGGATAATCCTTCACATGCTCAAAGAGCCCCCAGCTTTAAGTTAATCTAGCAGGCCTGTATGATTCCCCTCCATTTTCTATACAGTTTGAGAGAGCCAGGAGCCTAAATCTTTATTAGCAGAGCTATCATTAGTCCTGTTCTCTGCAGGGAGTCTGGAGGCTACAGACTGGGGAGACCTTGGCACAGCCAGAAGGATTACCGCTGGATCTCCGCACTGCTCTGTACCCGATCAGCAGCAGCGTCACTGAGCTGACATTTACGCAGCACCATTCGGTCTGTCTCAAGGACACGGCTTTCATTAACCACTGTAGTGCGAGGCCATCATTAATATCCCCCACCCAGTATCTAAAAATGTGAATGGATATGATTCATTTCAAATGTCAGTCAACAGAGGCGTGTCTGAGTGTTTGGCAAAGATAGCAACAGCCAGGACATAGCATTCACCATAACATTAAATATTAGATAGGCATATTGCTTTTTTCTTTTTCTTTTTCTTCTTCTTTTTTTTTTTTTTTTTTTACATTTGAACACTGTTGTTTCAGTGTAAGAATAAATCTTCTGTCAGTATTCAACTCTTAACTTTTACCAACATATAAAAATGACCATTAGAAGTATTTTAAAGGATTTTTCTAACACTCAATTTGTATTTTTTTTTTGTTTGTGGCATTTACATGCTGAAGCTAAATGCTAATTTCAAGCATAAAACAAACTTTTAGAGCTACCCTGTTGATGTTTTATCAAGTGCGGTATAGACTAGCTAATGTGTGAAATACAGTGTTTTTTAAACTAAATTGTTTTTTTGTTTATCAGCATGGCATGAACAAGTGAACTAATAAATGCTAAAGTAGTAGCATAAAGCCACATTGTGTATTTTCAAGCTAAACATTGACTGTCTAATGCTAAAATATAGCGTGACAGGAAGAGTAGAAAAGACTTAGATAGCGTCTGTGAGTAATGTCAGTGACAAAAAAATCCCACAAAACATCCTGACATGAGCTTAAGCTAGCTGGCATTAGCTGCCAATAGCTACAGTACTGCTCATACCTGAAACATTAATACGTCCACTGTAAATACAGAGGAGACTTAACTCTAAAAAGGATTGGTTAGATTTAAATTGCAAATTATTCTTTGAAATTAATACTTTAATTCAGAAAAAAAAATGTAGGAATAAATGTACCATCTAACTGGGATGTTTACCTTATTATATACATTATTATTGATGCCTTCATGTGTATAGGCCGTCACTGGTCAAAGTGACGGTTATTTAATTATTTAAAATACATCAAAATCATACTTAGATAAACACAAACTGCACTAAATAAGGGTATACCTATAAATGAAAATATACTTAGTTCATTTCTTTTAAAGCGACTGTTCTCTTACCATCTTGGGTTGATGTCAAGAATTTGGCAATAAAAACTAAAGCTTCTCCTACAAAACTGCACAACACATCACAGGTCAACACAGAGCAAGTACAAGCATGACAGCAAGTGCAAGATTTCCATCAACAAATGCAGAACTGGACAAGATGTGATGGCATGGAAGCTGTGACACACAAAGGCAGAAAAAAGAGGGACAGTTGCAAGACATGACAAGACAGCACATTCTTTATTATCACAGTCTGAGCATATCAATAGGTGTGATCACACTGTGCCATGCTCTTGTGTCAGTCCGTCAGTCAACAAACATGCAAGCGGTGCTCCTTTCTCTTTCTCTCTCACTCCTTCATGCAAACATCGCCTCATTTTAATCTTCCAATTCTTGGGTCTCCATGACAACAAGATCATACCATGCAGAAAACATTGATCGGGGATTGAAGGCAATAGCAAGGGTTCTGCACACAAGGCCTCACAATGCAGTCAATGCACTCTGCTGCGTAGGCAGACCACTTCTCCATCATCACCATCACCATCATCATCATCATATTCATGGTAGAAAAATCAAATCTTAATTTTTTCAGACAATACTACTTCACCTTTAAATCTACTCTGACATCCTTAACATGACTTTTTGTATTTTTTCTTTTTTGTTTCTCTCTGTTTCAATAAATAAAATCTTTCTGAAACAAAGGAGCAACAAAAGAAAAGAAAGAGCACACCAACCTTCTCGAAGCTCTGAGGTATGGAGGGGGGTTGATGCAGAACACAATGACGTGAGGGGGAAGAGAGAGAACGGGGAAACACAGAGAGAATAAAAACGGCCAGCGCAAAGCCACTCGCACCTATGCATCGCACACGCGCACACACACGCGCACGCACACGCGCGCACACACACGCACACACACACACACACACACACACACACACACACACACGCACGCACACACACACACGCGCACACACACACACACACACACACACACACACACACACACACACACACACACACACACACACACAGCGGATACACACTTCTAATAACGCACTTTAAATAAAAAGAAGAACTTGTAAATCTGAACATTGGTTGTGGTTGTTCAGCCAATTAGCACCCACAGTCCAAACTTAGATCCATTAGACAGGGATCAAGTGGGTGTTACAATATATTTCAAAATTTTAATTAATTCCTGATTGTTTCCAATTATTCAGAAGTTCAACCAAACTTGTACATTTTTTGTGCATACGTTTCTCTTAATCTGCCTCTTGTACAGAAACCATTTTAGTAGACAGATCAGTGATGTTGCCATGCAGTTAAACCGAGGTGTGTCCCCAACTTGTTGTTCAATTTGATTCTATAGTATGGGCTCGCACCAAGGTTTAAGGTGGACTTGTTAAAGGTGGTTGTGAGAAACAACAAAGTCAACAAATACTGCAGACAATGAATGGGTTAGTAGTATTTCTTCACAGTAAAAACACAGCTATGGAAAAGAGATTATTTATAGCAGCACCTTAAATGTAGGGACTTTCTGCCTGTTTTGTCCTTCATGTGTGTGCGTGATGTGCACGTGTTATGTGATAATGTTCTACCTCGCACGTAGAGATTGGCAGGGGAGGAGTAGCGCACCCCCTGGGAGTTGGTGGCCACACACTCGTACTTCCCTTGGTCGGTTTCCTCGCTGTTCTCAATCTGCAGGGCTCCTGCGAGACAAAAAGTGACAGCGAGAGAAAGAAAGACAGGAATAAAGATGTTTAGTTGAGTTTGCAGAAAAAATGTCCCTGATGCTGTCGGCTTTGCATCTTCTGTTTTTCATCCTGCAACATTTGTCTGCTGGTCTGTTTCTGGGCAAGTTTGACCTCAGGCATATCCTCTTCTTTAACTAATAAATTCAGTTCAGCAGAGCATCTGAACAATATGCTCTCAAAAAGTACCAGGGAAATAACATTGTATGACTGCGATCTCTTCCCTCAAACACAAATTGTAGCACATTCAAAAATCCTAAATTCATTCCAAAAAGTTTCGAAGTCAAGTCCAAAAATGACTTTTTTTTATAAACTTCTGTGACATTTAAAGGATCTTCTGTTGTATAGTTTTTAAGTGATTCCTCTCCTTCAGCACTGCTGCGGTGAAGAAAGCCTGTTACTATCTTGGCAGTAAACTGGCAGCAGCTATACAACTTCCCCCCACGGCAACAACCTGACGATGCTCTTTAACTTCTCAACTTGTTCCTTTCACTTCTTCAATTTTTATCCTCTTCCCCTGATCCCAGCATGGTAAACAGTGTCTCCCTAAATGTGCTATAATTACACACAGCCCTTGTCAGGTATTCTTTTGTTTCTTTGCCTTCACACAGTGCTATTCTCACTGCTTTTTTTTTTTTTTTTGCTAACAGCCTTTTGAATTACCAGCAGTGATTTTTCTGCTCTTGCAGCCTGCTCTGTCACATTCATCACATCTGAAACTGACTTTGACATGAAGCCTGAGGAGGAAGCACAGAACCATGGATTACACTCTGCTGCAAGAGCAGAGGGAAAAAAAGACAACTCAAAACGCACACAACACACAAAAAGGAACATTGATTAACTGCACAAACACAGGACAATGTGTGTATCTGATTGGGAGGCTGGGAAAAAGGCATCTGGCTTATAACCAATGTCAGAGAGATATACAGATTTAGAGAGAAACCAAGCACATAGTATGTTTGTTCTTTGACGTTGATTTTGCTTTTGAGAACTAATAAAAAAAACCAAAATAAAAATTATTTCTACATTCTGATTTCTAGCTGATGTGAAAAACGTCTACAAAAGGAAGAGTGGGGATGTTACAGATACCAGATTCAAATACAGAGGAGAAAAACAGATTTAGCTGGTGATAGGCTTATTGAGCAGAGTTTGTTTGACAATGAATTTAATGTACCCATTTAATTATACGTTATAGTCCTGCACTCAAGCTCTAATGAAAAACCATCAAACTATGTGCAATGCTAGACAGCCCATTAAAGAGTAAGAAATTATGTCTTTAATGACTTTTTTTCTGGCTTTAATTGCAAAAAGAATGTTAAATTGTGTTCACTGACAAAAGGGAATACAGCATAAAGATCAAATAAATATTAAAACAAACTTTCTCTAAAGACTCTGATCTTACTCACCTTTACTCTGAGGATTTTTTCTCAAACAAAAACTATTTTTTTCCAAGGTCAACAACTACATATCATTAGGTAGTTGTTTTAAAGTTCATATTTTTACAAGTTAATTTAAGTTAAGTTAATATGATGTGCATGTGATATACTGTATTACAATTTAGACAAAGGCGAGAGAAGTCATGGATATAAGAGTTAAATATTGCCCTCTGGAGAAGCAAAGCATTGATAAACAGGTTTAAAGCTACACAAAGATGATCTGATCAATCAACAAGTTGAATAGAAAATAATATCACTATTGGTTCCTTATTAGAAGCAGTATTTTCTGGAATGAAATGTTCCTTCTGACACGTTATAGACCTAGCAGTAAAATCGATTTATCAACACTTTAATATGGAGAAGATTGAGAGGGAAAATGATCACCAGTTGCATGATGATTAAAAATAAATCTAATACTTGAGTTCATATAATGACAGTTTTTTTTACACCCAAGTAGACATAGATGGTACACATGGTGTGTTATCCTAATGGAGAGAAAAGCTTTCACTGATTAAATCTTAAAAAGCCGACCAGTTAAGCACTAAAAGGCTCCATAGAGAGAGTGAGAGAGAGAGAGAGAGAGAGAGTGTGTGTGTGTGTGTGTGTGTGTGTGTGTGTGTGTGTGTGTGTGTGTCTCCACATTAGCTGATCGGTACATGCTGAAGTTTAAACTCCTTGTTTTTGAAGCTTAGAGGGAAAAGTTTAACTTGTTATGCAATCAAGGGCACAAATGTGTGAGCGTGTGTGTGAGTGTTTAGTTGGATGAAGTCCTGCTAGCTGGAGCTGTCATCCATTCGCTTCTGCCTACTAGATTACATGAAAGAAAAAACGGCACGTGCCCTCCCCTTTTTCGCTATCTCACATTTCCCCGTGGTACAGAGCCGAGTTGGGAGATAAACAGGAATAATGATCTGCTCCACAAGCCCAGCTCCCCTCTCAAGAAGGAGAAAGAAGCGCGAGGAGAAAGAAAGAGTGAAGGAGAGATGGAGCCGGACAGGTGGAGCTCTGCAAACAAGAACTCATCTGACAGCTGGAAGCAGCTCATATGGCTAACCATCAACACAAATTTAGAAATCCACAAATGAAATCTTCTTCTATGCAAAACAAGCTCTTGCTATACGGTGTTCAGGATATATATGCACATATCACCATGTATGCCTCAACAGACGGAATAGGCGGATATCTGGCAACAAGTGTAATGACAGTCGGTGAGGAGAAAACTGTAAAAAGTGAGAGATAACAGAGAAAAAGAAAGAGACGGAGAGCAGTTTGTTAGTGAGTGTGTTAGCTGCTGACAGACCCAGAATGAGATGTGACTTCAGTAAATTGAGCTGCAGTGAAATTGCACAGGGTGTATTATGTCTTCTGGGCAGAGACTCTGCCGATCGGATAACAACAGATAGTGCTAACCTGATCGCTCTGCCAGAACATGTAGGTCAGACTGATCACCTGGACTCTATCTCTTACAGGGAGTTTTAACTGGGGGGACCAGATGTTACTTACAGACAGACTGGAGTTATTTATACTGCAACATACTGACTTAAAGCTCCTGAAAGGAACTTTTAGTTTGCATTGATTTTGACTCCCCCTTGTGGAGAAAGCGGTACCGTTTATTGCTTTGGTGATTTTGTCCTGTGCACATTTAATTAACGTTTTCTAATTTCAATAAAAAATCCCTTCTTGCCTTTCAAAGTGTATGATACTTTCGACCCTATCTACCAGTCGAAAGTGTCACTCGATGTGAATCTTTACGATGGAAAATGTAAACAAAGGCTGTTTCTACATTGGCTTTACCTCATTATTTACACATACCCTGAGGATGTTTTTTTTTTTTTTTTTACAAGCAATCAAAACTGTTATAAAGCATGTTTTAAATGTTGCCACTGATGCTCTCTTTGTGTTTGTAGGTCATAAAGAGGCATCCGTATAGTATCTGTCAGTCTCTTTTATGTTCAGCATGAACATCACCATAAACACATTAACGACAAGACATTATGAAACAATATGTTGAGTAACTTTTGAGTTT
The DNA here is from genome assembly GCF_947650265.1 of Symphodus melops. Classification (NCBI taxonomy): domain Eukaryota; kingdom Metazoa; phylum Chordata; class Actinopteri; order Labriformes; family Labridae; genus Symphodus; species Symphodus melops. The sequence continues at coordinate 14,296,065 of NC_136697.1, read as the reverse complement.
ACAATACTTTTAGCTTATTTAGACTTAACCAGTCCATAGTCGAACTATCAGATCACTGAAATCTCCAACTATTTATTCTGAACGTATCATCAATTAACCTTTTTTTGTGTGCAAATCACTGAATAAAATACACCTGCTGTTATCTCATAATAGGGTAAACTTAAGCTATTAAAGCTATGGAACAGTTTAATCTTAAACTAGATGAAGCAGATTAATCAATAACACAAATAATCATTATAATTAAAGCCCTTTGTTGGTTTTGATTTTTTCGACATTAACATAAAATGGACGTTAGAGCTCGATAAGCACTTTGTATTAGTGTTTAACTATGACACACAACAGGGAAAAAAAAAAACATCTTTTAATTACATATTTTCTGTCAGTTCTCATCTGACATTTTATCTGTGAAAGGATTTCCTTTTAAAACATTCTGGACGTCCACCAATAATAAATGACTTGTTTTTTTTGGCAAGTGTCCTAATTTCCCATCCAAATTTCACTTAAATCTGTTTTGGAGAGATCCCGCTGACTAACAAGCAGATGAACAGGCTGCACCAAAAATAAAATCTCTGCAGAGATATTTAGTGCTGAACACAAAATATTTTGAGTCAGTCGTGACCAAAGAACCAGTCTTTAAAAAGTGGCAAACCATTTTTGGAGATTCCTGTTCAGAGGTACATTTCCAATTATTGCTCAATATAACAGTGACATGCAAAATAGTGACCGTTACCATAACCACGACCTTTGATCAGATCACAGCCAGGATAGATCCATCCATTACCCAGCAGTCCACCTCAGGGTGCATATTGCTCGCCATCTGTTACAGCAAGGGTCTACGAGGGCTGTTAAGTGCTTAGGTAAACTCTCCAGATCTCATCCCAAATGTCAAAGATAGACGGATCACTTGTCACAGCTCTCCTCACGCACATCTAAATCAGTGCAGCAGATGGCACGGAAAAATAGATGGAACCCTCAGTCGAGACATAAAAATGTTTGGAAGTTCATCTCTATAGCGCACCATATGTTTGTACCCACAGGAAGCTGGCGTTCAAGACTGTCACCTTTTGGACAGTTACCTGCAGAAGGCGGACACCACCGATGATGGATACTTATGGGTTTTAAAGTGGCTAAGAGTTTCCTTTAGTGGGATTTCAGCCCAGCTATTCTCAATGTCATTTGTCTTCATCTTGACCCATATGGACTGTAAAAAATATTTCCAGCAGAGAAAGAAAAGGAAAGACCGAGTGAAAACAATGTTTGCAGCCTGAAACAGATTCCTGGCTGCGCTCCAATGAGAGCTGGCAGCCGTCCACTAAATCAGAGGCGCTGCTTGGAAGGTGCCCTCATTAAACAGATTTTAAAGGAGTGTTTCATCCATAACACATCTCGCTGCTATTTTGTGCCTTAGCTTAGGTGTAATTGATTTCCTCCAAGTCATTTCACTGCAATGTTTGGTTCATTATACAGTGCATTTTGTTGTTTGGCTTTGTGATGCTTTTGGTGATTTGAAATCCTATTAAAGCCTGCGGTGAATCGCACTCAGCCCATTTGTCTTGCTACTGTTTCATTGATGTGAAATGTGGCCTAACGTTGTGTACCGGTGAATCAGTGTCATGTCTCTGTGTGACACCCTATAGAGGGCAAAATGAGCCTCAAAACACACCAAGTGAAACTCATTGTGATGGATTGTTAAATTATTTACACATTTACAGCTACGAAAACAAGTATTCACAGAGCTGTATAGGAATGAAAATAATGACAGAAAGGAGTACAAGAAAAACTAAAACGCATGGAAGTTTTTGAAAGAGCTTCTTTGTTTTGTAGCTCCAAGGCCACCAAAGCTTTCTCATGAATTATGAGCCAAGAATAAAAAATGTTTGCATAGTGTTTATCACAATTAGTAGTTTATAAAACAGTCAGTATACAGTTCCCTCTAGCATAGACCTTATGTTCCTGACAGCAGAGCTTCAGTTTTGGGTCGTCTCTGTGAATTTATTGTCTCGCACGCCTCCAAGCAGCAGCACGACTTTCACCACACAAACTGTAACCCACACCTACTGCAGAGTATTACACGGAGGCAATTACACTTCACATACTCTGTACCACACAGTGTAGGTATTAACACATCAGTATGTTACTGGAAAATATAACAGGAATGGGTGTAGAAGCTTAAATTGGAAGAGAGTGGGCAACAACTCCCTTACTGTACTCATCTGTTAAACCCACCGCAACACTTTTATTGGCCAATCACAGCAGCATGTCATCGCAACCCGCAGGCTTCACAAGTTTTAGACTTCTTAATATGTTGAATCGTTGTGAATGGCACTTACAAGTGATTCTCCAGCCATTTAAAATTGTACTTGATGGAGCTCATGAATGGAGCAAACATCAGCACATACAGACATGTTAATTCCAAGATTACGGTGCACATTATTAGGTTTCGTTGTACCACAGCTTACATTTGGAAAACACTCTGCTCAGGCCTGCATCAGCCTGTGTATGTACTATGTATTGACCCACTGTAGATGATTCCGGATAGATCTGTTTCCGTTTTGGATTAATGTTAAGGTCTCTGCGTTCTTCTTTATTGGATTTGATCAAATTCCAGGAGCCCGTGCCAATCTCGTTATCCGTAATAGCATTATGTACGTCAAACAAAGTCCTCATCCCCAAACCTTTTTTTCCAAAGAGTTTTCTTCCCTGTTGTTTTGGTAGGCTAGGTCTACTAATCCTCACAATACTAACATGCATTTGTATACATATTGATCTAATTTTGTCCTTTTCATACTGCACTGCAGAACCAAGGCTAAGAGCTTTACCTCCCAGTAAAGACAATGAGAACCTTTCTTTTAATGTCGTCTACAGTTGAGTTTTTGCTGAGGACATGTAGATGTGCATTATATGTGGTGCTATGTAGCCACTGATTTACATTTCAGACCATTTCCTGTGTTTCTAGCAGTGATAGACTAGCTAGGTAAAACCTGGATGTATACAGAGGTGGACAAGCGTCCATCCATCCTCCTGTTGTGTCTAAAGCAAGAGTTCCAGGATATGCTCTACTTACTTTTGACCTTCTCCCCCTTTCCGCTAAAACCACAACATGCATTGACTTCAACATGAAACTGCACAGGTCCCTCATTCCAGGGAAATCCACGGCAGAACAGAATATTGTGTCAGTTTGAAGCAGATAATTGAGGTCATGGAAAATGTAATGAATTCTATGTTAGTGGTCGTTCTGTGAGCCAACAGAGCCGTCAATCATTGTGTTAAACCCCCTGTTGTGTCATCAAGACCATCTAGACTAAACTCCTCTGAAAATGTTACTTTCAAAATGATATCAAACAACTTTAATAACCATGTTTTAGTAAAATTCATTTGACATGTATTTTGCTTTAATAAGAGACTGATGTCCTGTCCTGTTATTTTTAGAGCCATCATGTCTTCCATCTTTTAATGCAGTAAAACTAATAAGTCCACTTTCTATGACTTTGTTAGAATATCATGTTTGATCGAAATCAGTTACTTGAAATACAAAATGTTTTGTAAGGCTTGCCAGGCGCTGAAACAGTAAAAATCATAAACTTCATTCTGTTAAGCCAGGTTTAACTGAGCACACACAGACTCTTGCACAAGGCTGATGGAAGGGACTAGTGATCGGTGAAGGCTATTGGCTGACAGCAGGAAGATATGGCAACTGGCAGGACGCAGCAGCACCGAGAATATGGATGAAGAGACAACAAAATGGTTTCACTTCGCCATCACTTTCATTCCCCCTGAGGACGGCTGAGAGGGAACAGCTGAGAAAATACATGTCTGCCATCTCCAGGAGACACTGTATCATCCATACAGGAGAGCATAAACAAAGCTGAGCAAACTGTCTTAAACAAAAGATGTTATTCTTCTGTTTCCATTCCTCAATCCGTCAGCACAAACGCGCGCAAAAAAGAAAATCCTTATTTTCCCTATTACTGTCCCAGGAGGCAAAGTGCTTTTACATATAGAGTTCATTTCACACTCTCTCTCAGTCTGGGAGGCTCAAAAGATAAGAGAAGCAACAGTTCAAAACCTAATGTGGAGAAACTCCCATCACTATGCATTGATTTTGAAATCTGAGCAAAGAGAACTATGGTTCTTTCTGAGGTGGATTGATTATTACTATTTCAAAGTACTCTGAATTTAAAGTTGTTTGTTGACTTTTTTTTTTAACCCCCTTGTGTGTGAGACTTTTCATTTTAATGCTGCTGTTGTTTGGCGTTTATGATCCACCATGGTAAGAGATTTCTCCCTTTTAAGTGTCATCGTTCTCTAATCTTCTCTCCCTAATGTTAATAAAAAAAACCCAGCATTTTAATGGCTTAAGGACAGCACAATTATCCTTTTATAAAAATTGGCTTTAAAAAGGTTTTACACCCCCAAAGGATGCAGATAAACTCAGAGAGGAGCATGTAATCCCTCAATCCTAATTAAAACATGATAATCACCAAATTTAGAGCAACAGGGATTTTACCTGATAGCAATGCTAAGCTCTAGATGCACTGTTTGTTTACATCTTTCCAAATAAAGTTATTTGACAGTAAATGCTCATATGTCCCACCTGATCGGAGCTGTTTGATGCGACCCTGGCTGGAGCTGGGGTCCACAGGCAAGAAGTCTTTGAACCAGGAGATCTCTGGGTCCGGGATGCCGCTGGCAGCACACAGCATGGTGGCCGTCCTTGTTCGCTCCACCACCTTCAGCTGGGGACCCATGTCTATACTGGGAAAGCCAAATGGCAACAGGTCCTCTGGAAGGATGAAGCGAAAGAAGAAAAAAAAAAAAAAAAAAAAAAATTAACAGAAGCAGCATCAATATCATTCTTCTGAAGATGTCAGAAGTTGGGCAAACTATGACTAAATTGAGAAGGAAAAATTGTAAGAACGTTGATGGTAGCTCTGGGGTATTTAAGACATGGAGTACTTCAAGCTCAACGTTAACTTCCACACATGGGCCTTTTTTAAAGTGGGTTTTTCTTTCAACTCATTTAATTCACCTTACAATATTTTGGTAAATGTAGCATATACATAAAGTTGATTGGAATACATCAGCTTAATGTGCGAACAACAAGCATACCAAGACACACATTTCTGGAAGTTCATGTTTCATCATCGTGTCTTAGTGTGCTCCCATGCCAACATTCTGTAAGCAGTATACACAAAAAGAAAACCAAAGCTAAGATACTTAGTGGGATATATGGAGGGAGGGGGCATTCAATAGCTTTGGTTGTGGAAGGGGGGCAGTATAGGAGTGCAGGATGAGATAGAATATTTAACTCAAAGTCCCGCCCCCCTCCCCCAATCAGACATGTTCCTAAATATCAGGGTCTGAGTGTCCTGAAATGATCTTAAAATGCCAGGTGTTCAAGTGTAAAAAGGGCTATTGTTGAGGTTAGTGTCAGTGTTGTTTAGAGAGCGACAGGGGTGCTCATTCTTAATTTTGGAGCAAAGTCACTGGGACCATTTTCTACAAACGTGTGTACTCTGCATGTTGATGACAGTTGAGCGTTTCTAAACACAAATGGCTGGTTTATCTGCCAGAGCAGAGATGGAGTCAACCCTGCCACGCATTGAATGTTTGCCTACTGACAAAGTGATGTGAGAGCCACTGTCACTGCCAGCCCCCACCCCACCCCACCCCCACCACCACCACCACCCCCAAACCCACCCCCACCCCTTAACATCTGCAGGCCTTTGAAAGTGGAGCTGCTGCCGGCGAGGACAGCCAGGCCACAATATCCCTCCTCATCAAAGCTGCGTTTTACTTCCTACAGCTAGCTAGTCATTAGGTGATCTTGTAGGCTGGAAGAAACACAGCTAGGTTTGAATGTGTGTGTGACAGGCCGTTTCTACAGGAGGATAAACACACCGCCCAGTCAGCAGGAGGGACTTAAGTGGTGACACACAAACATAGCCACACACACACACACACCCCAGACACAGTACTTTCCTCACCTAGAAACACAGGTGTGTGGTGGCAGTGTCGGTGAACTGTGAGGTTTTTCTGTGGTGTTGTGTGCTTGTAATGATTCTTGTCTAATAACTATGCAGAGAGCTGCTCAGAAACAGCAGCAGCAATTAGAAACTGGGATCAAGAGGAGGGGCAGGGCACTGGGGGTAATAAGGACTTGTTAGCAGTAATTGTAAAAATGTACCCATGATTAGAGAGGCCGATCTGGGATGTGTCTGCATGCAACTGGAAATGTCTGATTACGGCGGGGGGTGGGATGGGGGTGGAGGGGGTCATTGGAGAAGTTTGTGTAAATATATTTGTTTCTGTCGTCGCGTTCTGATTAGCATCTTCATATATTTATACAGAGTGTAGAATAATGTACAGAGACACATCCACACATATCCTGGAAAGTGAAGGTGTGTGCGTGGACGTTACTCACACAAATAAACACACACACACACACACACACACACACACACAAGCACATGAACACCCTCTTTCTCTGCTGAATGGGATTAAGCATCTTGGTGACAAGAGTCCAGATGGCGAGACACGTAATCAAGCATCCATCAGCCTTCCTGCTTCCTCCTCGCCTTACCCTTTACCCACTCTCTCTCTCTCTCTTTCTCTCTCTCTCTCTCTCTCAAACAAACACACACACACACACACACACCACCCCCATACCTGGGACTATAATTATATATTCCACCTTCCTACAGCAGCAAAGCAATTACCAGGATGGTAATTTGCTTGGCTAATAAATCAAACTCACCGCAGCCTCTTGATTGTCAAGCACAACCAAATACCCCTAAAAGTTTGCTGTGGCTCAAGCACAACATCTCTGATAAATCTGGAGACAAACACAGTCCAGGACGCAGACCACAGCCACGTCAACATGTCTGTGTGTTTATCCTTCATTCCTCTTCTCCGGGCTCCCTGCTACCTAACCACATGAGAGAACCGTACCATCTGCTTCCACACACTCCGCTGTGGGGATGAGAGGCTGAGTGGAGATAGGATCTATCGCCCTCTTTTCTTCTCTCTTTCCACAGTCATCAGCTTTGGAGAGACAAACTGTCAGATAGGAATGCCAAGCTGCTGTTGATGGCAGAGTGGAGACGAGGAAGGAGAGGAGAAATGTCGCAAAAGGCAAGAGAGCGGATCAAAGCTTCAAGGAGAGACTGGCGTTTAGACTGAATGCAATATGGTTTAAGTCAGAGATGTTCCAATGGCAGTTTTCTCCTGACCGATACCAATTCCAATACATGAATCTGAAATCATCCAGTACTGAAATGGGACATAAATAAAATTAACAGAATAGTATATCAAAATCGCTCCACCAATGAGATATGACTACGACTGCCATTTTTATATTGCCTGGCTCATAAAAAGCTCAGAGACTTGAGAAACAACACGTCTCTCTTGTTTTTGTCTGTTAAAGAGTGGATGGAGAGATGCTGATTTTTTTTAAATGTAAAATGGCTTTATTTGGTGTTTTAATGCTTCTCATTTGTTTTTGTTGCGTAAGGAATGCTTCCAGTGATTGGGGTGTGTTTAACTCCATGAACAATCAAAGAAAACCAAACATTAACACAAGCAGAGCTGAGCTAATCTTAGCTAGATAGGTTAGCGGTCGCTCCAATATTACATCCATTGTGGCAGTAGAGCACTGCTTGCTGTGTCGGCTACTGTTTAAGATGGGCCTTATTGAATTTACCTTTCTTGTAAAATGTGTTACATTTTATTCAAGGCTAATAAATAACAGCTTCGAATCAGACTGGTGTACTAACAATACTCATTTTAGGTAGTATTTCAGACATTTCTAATACTGGGAATATTATTGGTACCATTGGCTCAGATGGGGATCATACTACACAATGTCTTTATTTAAGCCAAGAAGACCTATGTTGATGGAGGACAGTAAACTGACCCTCTCCCAGATCTACCCACATTTCCACTCCTGTCCCAATCGATCGATGCTAATTATCCCCCTGAATGGAGGCCACTGGTAAGGCCATTGACGAAACACGGATGTAGAGAAAGAAAGAAGAAGGAGGGAGATCGAACAAGAGGTCAGGAGGCCAGCTCCCCAGAGGAGAGGAATATGCTGGGCCTACATCTGCTTCCCCCTGCCCTCCCCAACCCCACCCCTCTCCTGAGAGGGTTCAGATGGTCTTTTTATCGGCCTGCTGGCTACCACTACATGGACTCCCTGGCTGTTAATTAGAACACGCCACTGCAGCGGACTGGGGGCTTGTGCAGCAATGTGTGTGTCTGTGGGTGTGTGTGTGTGTGTGTGTGTGTGTGTGTGTGTGTGTGTGTGTGTGTGTGTGTGTGTGTGTGTGTGTGTGTGTGTTCATGTCTGTTGGGGGGTCTGGATCTGTATTCCAGTCAGGTCTTTATCAATGCTGAAAATAAAAGGTGTAGGTGGACCTAAGACTGAATCACTGGAAAGACATGAGAAACAAGGATAGATGGATGGATATATTTTTAGATACTGCTGAATAGGAAAAACATTTGATACAAATATATACTAATACAACAAAATTGCTGTTTTTAAGTTTGCTGTAGCAGCATTAAACAGCCCCTCTTCAGCAGTGTACTATTACGTAAAGATGCAGTGGGCTTTTGTAGGCATTTTTCTAGACTAAAATAGTCTACCATGTGAATAAAAAGCCAGTTTGTTCTCCTTTTAAGTTTCAATTATATAGTGCTGAATAGTCTTTTTTTGTTGTTGTTGCTTTGATCAGAGAAGCTGGGTGATTTTAAGGCATCCCTACATGACCATTTTGGATACCCCTTAGTTTGTCAGGCAAACAGCAAACAGGTGTTGCATAGATGGAAGCGGGAATTAGTTCAGATATAACCTACTCTACCTGAACTAAAAACCCTGAATTGTTCTAATAACTTCCACCACCAAAAAGGTGGTAAAATATGGTAATATTGGAGATGCCTTAGAAAAATGGAGAGAGGTTAGAACACGTAAAGTTTTTAAGACCAATGCACAGCTGGCTAAACACTGAAGCTTCATTGACAGAGCCAGCCAGCAATGTTTTGACTTTGGACTGCAGCACCCATTTTAAGTGCCATACATATCAGAGTTACATATTGCTCCTTTAAAATATGTCAAAGGCAAATAGTTTGATGCTCCTCCAAAATGTATGAAGATTCTCCCTATAGGACAGGAATCAGCACTAAATTAGGCATCTGGACTCCTGCATCAACGCACTATTTGAACTGAAAATTATTTTTATACCACTGACATTTTGAAGACACAAGTGACCTGAGGTACTCTCTACCATTGTGTTAGTTCATATAAATGATCATATCATATAATCATGTGTGCTACCAGAAGATTTATTCCTACAGAAATAACATGATCTTTCTCATGCTTTATTATATTTTGTATCAAAAGGTCAAGTGAGCTTTTCTCAAAGAGACACAGAACAACAAACAGCCACTCACTGAATTCAATACATGTTTACCTTTCACACATTTCTAAAACTTCCCCTTCGCTATTTGAAAATGCTTTGCATTTTCATTCTACATTTCATTTTAATAATTTTATTGAATTTAAATTAGTGGCCCAAGGTGCCACATTTTGGAGCTTTAACATACCTGTATTCATTTTCACCTTTAAATAATCCGGATTTATCTGATAAAACGGCTCTAATTATAATCCGATAAATCCGATAAGTCAGATAAATGTTTTGTTTTTCTTATTATCACTTGTTTTGCCTTTCTGCCTTTTACTGATAGTCAAGCTAAAGAGAAAGAATTGTGGGGAAAGGAGAGTGAGGCAGACAAGCATGAGAGGGCCGAGATCGGGAGTCAAACCTACGGCTGATTCTTCGAGGACTGTACAGACTGCAGACTGCTAACAAGTCCTTATTACCCCCAGACTGTAGGACTGCTCCGTCTACGGGGTGCCAGCTCTACTAACTGAGCAAAACCAGCACCCCTTCAGAGCTTATAAGTAGAGAAGGTAGACTTAGATTTTACCAGTAAGAGTTGTTATAATAGACAAAAAAGTACCAGAAGCACAATACCACACTGCAGCATATATTCTGCAGATAAAGCAGCAGATAGTGGAACTGGACACTGGAGTACAGTTCACTGGAGAGGAGAAAAGGAGCTACAGGTATTCAGCCAGGCTCCTGGATGAGTCAGCCGCTGCTTGAAATAGATTCTGCGGCCATGGCCTTGATCACACTTTTCACCAAATGAATCATTTATCAAACACAAACACTGCCGCCCAAAATACAGCTTATTTTTCATCTCCTGTTTAAATTGATAAGACAGCCTATGGAAAAATGAAGCGTGTGTATATAAACAGTGTGTGTGTCAACACATGGAGGGGGGAACATTGGCAAGGAATGACCAGCACTGTTCCCTGGGGCTTTGTGTTTTTGTGAGTGTGTGTGTGAGTGTGTGCATGAAGAGGGTAAGAGCGTAAATTTGGCCTGGTTATGTTTGCAGAAGGGCAATCAGGCCCTCTGCCCAAAACCAGGCAGTGGAGCCAACCGAATCTGGGCAAATATGCAATTCATGCGTACGTGTGCACACAAACACACACCCACATGGACACAAGGACATACACACAAACACACACACACTCTCAAAGTAAAACATAAAGTGCATTTGATGCAAACAAACAAACATGAATCCAGGTTTTGTCCTTTTCTTGGCTGCCTTTGTATTTCTCTCTCCATCACCCAAACACAGACGCACACACGCCCCAACACAGAAAATTATCATTCGTCCTGGTTAAGAAACAGGTTGTCTATTCATCTTTTAGTTCATTTCAGTGGGGAATGGCCATGTGCATGAAAGAGGCCTGAATAAAAAGCGATCTCAGGGAGCCTGATTCAGGATTAATCTGTCGCTGCTCTTCAGAGGCTGTAATGCTTTGACTCCTATAGACTGCAGGAGGGCTGGAGGGGGAGCACTTTAAATGCTAATGGCCCTTTATGATAATACATCACAATACAATGCACAATACGACTTTGCATTGTAGATCAATCCCGTCAAAATCCCACATGTGTCCCCATCGTCCCGAGCCCCTCTCTGGCTCTTCAGCTGACACAAAAAGCGTCATGATCCTACTCACAAAACTCTATTAAACACAAACACGCGCGAAGAACAGACTGCAGGAAAACAGGAATAAAAGGAAGGAGGGAGTAAAAACAGTGAAGATGAGGAGGTATATGATGAAAGAGCCTGTTCTCCACTCCAGGAGTGTAATCCTCTTGCAGGCTGAGTTGATACTCTCAGTTGTTTCCAGACCGAAACGCTGCTTGAGCCGCCGGCCTGCCAATGCAGCAGACGCCCGGGGGGAATCACTGATCTGACTCTGTTGTTCATTTGAAGGGTGTTTGCCGTGGTGGCAGAACATCTCTCCTCCCCCTCCCCTTCTCTCCCTCTTCCCTCCTCCATCCCTCGTCTCCCTTTTCTCCTAAAATGGGACACTGGGAGGTGGGTATAATCAGGATTACTCTGCATAAACCAGCCGCACAGACATGCACACGCATGCACGTAAACAAAGAAATCTGTGTGCATGCACAACCAGACAAAGATAATCATTAAGGTTGTGCGTGCAACCTCACACACAAGCAAGCACACACACACACACACTCACTCATATAAATACTGTATATCTACAGCTGCAGTGATGAGAATCCCTCACCCACCAGAGGTTTTTAAATGCAGAACTGCAGATATTCACATCTCCTTTAAGCAGAACATGACTGAAGTGTCCATAAAAAGCAGTTTGGGTGCAAAGGGGATGGGGTTGGTTCTAAAAGCGAAAGGGTGAGGAAGAGGAGTTGGAGCAGCGGCAGAGCCAGTAAAAATACAAAAGGATGAGAGAGAGACTGGGGATAGACAGCCAGGGTCAGGCAGAATAGATGGCATAGAAAATGAAAGAATGAATAAAACAAGAGAGGAGAAATTAGAAATGGACATCGCTCTGAGCCAAAGACAGAAAGGGGGGGTGTTTAATGAGATGGAGGAGGGTGATTTCGAAGGCACAAAAAAAATGATCTCCCCGACCATAACCTACCACATCTCCATCCATTAGGCAGCCTACACAAGCAGCAGCCCATTTCCTGTGGCCAGCCACAGGCCCCTTACAGTATACCACACTGTTATTAGTGTCGGTCAGCCATTGCGAAAAACGATGCGATGAAACACTTCACAGGGTTTTTTTGTGTGCCTGTGTGTGTGTGTGTGTGTGTGTGTGTGTGGGGGGGGGGGGGGGGGGGGGGGGGGGGGGGGTCAGTAATGGAAAGCCTCTTTTCTACTTTAGTGCTTGATGGACCTTTCTCCAATGAACCGTGTTTAGAAAAGCGACTGACACCATCACAGACTTTTTTGCACTTAACAGCCTTCCTGGATAACATGCTATCATACAGAATACCACTAAGCTGGGCTGTTTTGGCACAAAAGTCAAACAGTCAGAAGAACTGAGCTGGGTTTTTTTCCAGGTAAAGACTTGTGGAAGATGATGATTGCTTATAAGCATTCAACCGGAAATGCTCGACCGGAAGGCTGGGGGTTTGATCCCCAGCTCCTGCAGTCACATGTCAAAGTATCCTTGGCCAAGACACTAACTCCAAAAAGCTCCTGCTGCTGTGTCAGAAGCACTGATGTCATCTGATGTCATCAGTTATACTGATGGACACTTAACTTAGCAGCCTCTGCAATCAGTGTGTGAATGTTGTGTGAATGGGAAAGTGTGGCCTGCCCTTTGAGCAGTCAGTGCAGGACACAAAAAAAAAATCCATGAATGACATTTGGAACAATTCCAAGTAATGAATGGGCATAAAAATCATCCGCAGAAAAGACTCTCAGCTGCATTGGAAGTTATTTTACTTTGCTGATAAAAAGTCAGGGCCTAGAAATAAGCACAATTAAAGAAGTTAGCAACTGACTCTTGAGCCTCTTGGAAAGAAAGCATATTATCACAGCTCTTCAAGGTTTATGCCACGTTAAAACCAGATTATGTATTTTATTTTGGTATGTTATTTCTGAGAGACTGTTTGGCAATGGTGCATTTTATTCTTCTAGGTTCAATGTTATAAAAATGTTATAGGAACTATATTTGTATTGGATTGTATTTTTAAATCACTCTACTCTTTGATTTATAACGTTTTTTCTGGGCTGTCGACATGGCAGGCTGCTGAGAGACAAGGTTGCCATTTTGATTTAGTTTTGACTAATAAAGAAACAATGCCATAGTATGAAAACTTTGAAAACTTAAAAAAGAAACAATTTTACTAAACATTCGTTCATTTGTTTTTTGATATTTGGGATTTTGAGTCCAACTTCTTACCCCATAGTGAATTGCTTGTGTGAACAGCTACACTTCACAAAGAAAGTTCAGCATCATCAGATTATAACTGTGTAACTTCAACTGAAACGTCAGGACTGTAGCAAATATCACAATACGTATTTAGTACAGTTACACATTTAGCTGTTTGCCCAACCCTTTTTTATTTGTGAAAAAAATAACTGGAGCCACTTGGTTACCAATTTCCTCAAACCATTGATGACGGTAACCAGGCAAATGGTAGATGATTTCTTAGAAACAAAACTGAATAAATTAAGCCATGGCCTCAACATCAAATAATCAAGGGCATTTCATATCCCTGCCTTGTTATAAATTTACATACAGTAATGTTTGGCAAAAACATTTTAGATACTAATAATGTATAAAATGAACAGAACATTAAGAGTTTTTTTAGTCAAAATGTTTGAAGCACATTAAAATGCAAACAAAGGTATAACTAAAATTGATAATATTAAAGTATTTTAAACAGGGTCAAAAATAATCTAATATTGACCCCATGATGATTTTAAACACCTAGAAGTATTAAAGAAACATGATACTGTATGACAAAAAATTATCTGCGGCCCTGTTGTATCATCCTATCAGTTTATATCATATTGACCGGTGTAGGTACCAGGTCGGCTCGGGGTCCTGCTAGTGACGTCACACAAAATAATTTGAGAGTTTATACGTTTTTGGCGTTTTTGTGGGTCTTTGAGCTATACTATACTACAACTATAATAAAATTAATTCGGCACCTAAACAGCATTAAAAAAAATGGAAAAAAGGCAACGGTACAAGACTGTTTTCGTGATTTTCTGAAGTCAAGGAACTCCCCATCCCACAATCCTTTGTGAATTATATTGTTTTTTTTGTTTTTTTTAAAGTGTGTATACTGTTCATGCGAGTGTTGTACTATCTTGAAGTTTGTGTCCTGGAAAATATAAACTATATTTACAGCGGAATGAAAAGTTTATTAGTGCATTTCGTGTTAGCTAACTAACTAGCGAGCCTGCTAACAAGATATATCTGTTCGTGTCAAGGTTTGCAAACATACGACACAGAGGAGCGGGAAATATTACCATGGTAACAGCAAGCTCAACCAATCAGAAACACTCTGTGATCGTGGGTAGAGTAAATTTGTGTGACGTCACTAGCAGGCGCAGGACCCCGAGCCAATCTGGTACCTACACCGGCATAAAATGTATGTCCCTTTTATGTGTTTTTATCCTGTGGATTAGGAAGGATCAGTGACAGCTGACTCTCTTTCCACATAGGGAACAGAAGCATCAAGGAACACAGAACTCAGTAAGAGAAAAGTTTGCACAAACAGGAACAGGCACATAAGGCCACACACACTGTGAGGCTCGCCCTCGAGGTGTGTTTTATGTGGTAATGTGCTTTAGATTGGGGCTGTGTGTGCAGAGATGATGGGCTGGGTAACAGATGGACAGGAGTCTATTCCCTGGGCTACCAGCCTTCTGCTTACCACACAGCCCTGCCAAGTCCGCAATCCTCATCCATCTCCTGATTTCCTTCTCTGCTCCTACAACACCCTATTTCATCTTCATTCTTTCATGCTATCCTGTTGTGTTACTCAACTTGAACCCCACCTACTCAACCTCCTCGATACTCCTTCTCACCTCTCTTTGACCTTGTCCCATCCCCCCCTTCCTTTCTCTTCCTCAATTTCCACGGGCAGAAATGGCTTGTCTGCCAAAAGGAGGCCTAATCCCCTGATTTTTGTTCTTGTAGTAGCATCCCAAGCTGCCATCCCTCTATTTCTCCATCTTTTCCTGCTGTGCTGCTGGGCCGATGGCCAGCGCTCAGCTCCCAGGCTTGCAGCCACATGCTACAACCGTAGTTTGCAGCATGTTGGAGCACTACATTAGACAAGTTTCCTTCTGAGGAGTCAGTGTTCATTAGATTAACACCCTCCCTCGAGCAGGGAAGCGCAGTGATAAGCTAGCTGGAATGCTAAAGTACCCTTTAGCTAAATGCTAGCTGGCTCTCTCTGTGGCCAGATCACGCTTGGTCGCACTCAACCGTGACTATAAAAAGAACAGTCGACTGCAGCCTGCTGTGGAGGCAGGGTGTGGCACGTCTCTATTGTCACATCTACAACTGACAACCCAGGGAAGCAGGGATGACGGTTGATAAGAGGTGTGTGCAGGTGGAAAGAAAGCACTACTCAAGTGGAAAAAAGGATGAAAGCAGTGTGTGAGTTTGTGTTTGGCAGGGGTTTGTGGGTCTCACCTCGGATAATAGCCAGCTTTGCAGTGACGGACACCTCTCCTTCACTGTTGCGTGCCACACACTCGTAGATGTTCTCATCTCGGGGTGCTCTAAGTGGTTGGATCCTCAGTACAGCACCTGCACCATCGTCAAACTCTACCGTCTGGACGGCCACAGAATCACAGAACAAAGAGAGTTAGCCACAGCAGAGGAAACAGATGCTTGATGCTGTTTAACTCCAACCAGTCTTAACATGAAAGTGATCAAACTATACACATTGATTCTTTTTTTTTTCTTACTTGCCCCTTTTCCTTAAGGCTGGCTCAGGTACTGTTCATTGGTCTGAAAGGTTTTCTTGTACAGAGACATTTCAGCAGGGTATATACTTACCAACACGAGGGAATGAATGTTGGTCCTCGGGTTGAAATCTCTAACCATTAGGTCAAATTACTGCATCAATACACAATCAGATCACTAATGTGGTTGAGCAGCAGGAATTGAGAGCTCTGTGGAATAGCTTAGCAGGGGAATAGCCTGCTTAATAGCATTTAGCTTTGGGACAGCAATATGCTCACTTTATATAATAGAAAATGTGATGCAATCTCCCTCATAGTTTTATCTGTAGTTTTGGAGAAAGTCTCTGAAATCCCTGCACAATTACTTTGTAAAAGATGATCATTTTCCAGAAACATGTTTTGATGAAAGTAGCAAGGAATTACACAGAATAATAATAGTTGATATTAAATGAAAAGTCTCATCTCTTGTAGAATCTATAGCAATTAAGCACGTTTTTACATATATAACTGAGACATTGTTTAACAAGGTCTTTTTTATGCCAGTACATAATCATTACTGGATTAAGAGCTTTGCTTTGTTTATTAGGAGTTATCCATTGTGAACTGTGACAACCACCTCGATACGCTGGGAATTGACCTTCTTGCCCTTCTTGTTCCAGTAGACGACAGGCTTGGGATTTCCAGAGGCCTGGCACACAAATGATGCCACACCTCCCGACACTCCGATCTGGTCAGTGGGAATCTTGGTGAACTTTGGGGGTGCTGCAAGAAAGACAGAGGGGGAGGAGGGGGCAAGGAAATAAGATAAGAAGAACAAAAACAAACTTGAAAGCATGAAAATTGATACCCGTGAACCTAGAGGACATCAAACTGACTCCACAACTTGCAACAACAACCCCCCTGCTGACCACGCCCCATTTCACTGTCAGTGACTGGTCAGGCGGACTTGTGCTCTGATGGCTGCGTGTTTGTGCTTACTTCCTGGGTATCATCTAGAGGACACGCTGAAGGACTTCCTGTGGGTCATAAATAAAAGATGGGGTTGGGCTTCAGAGAAACACCTCTCTCCGACTCTCTCTCACACTCGCTCGCTCTCTTTCTCTCTCTCTCTCTCTCTCTCTCTCTCTCTCCTCCAGGGCGGGCTACCCTCATCCAGGCAGCAGCACAGGCTGTCATTGCATATGAGTGTCTCACAGGTAGGAGAAGTGTTGGCTGCAAATTCACAGCATATAATTGGTTTAAATGTATTAATACCGGAGGTGTCATTCTGTTCTCCACACTCTCCCACTATGTGTTCTCCCATTATAGGGAATTTGCACCTACAAATAATGATGATCTTTAGAAAAACAATGAATACATGGACATTACTTGTGTTAATGTCCTGCACTACTTTGGGCAAGACTTTTTGAACAGCATCTGTTTGATTCGAGTTGTGTAAGTGCAGGACTTGCCCTCTGAAAGAAAATAACAATTTCCGAGTCTGATGTTGAGCCAACAGTACTGAACCTGTATTTTTCACAGTGGCTGAGTCAGATCAATCGCACAACTTCATGCACCCACCCCTCGCTATCAGTCTGTGGCCTGTTGCCATGGTGCCCAGCTTAACTCCTCCTCAGCTACAGAATCACTGCTATCCATCAGGGTGAAGTCAAGATGACCCTTACCATGGCAACCTGGATCCCTCCTCCCACTCCCCCTCCCCCCCACCCCCATGTGCCTGGGTGGGTGAGGTCCTGCTGTGTTGATTCACTTTTGCTCTGAAGACGGAACAGGAAAAAATAACTGTCTAGGAGATGAAACACTCGCAAATTCTAAAGCCTGTTTTCACATTTTCCCACCCTTCTCTGGCTAACAGTCACGCAGACTGCTTTCCAGTTTCACTACACCGCCTTGACAGTCTCTGCTATAATGCCGTGTCAAAAGGCTGCTCCTGCGCCCGCTGCACTGTGTTGCAGCTCTAAAAAAAAAAAAAAAAAAAAACACTCTGAATGTCAGATTTAAAGTAGTTTCATTTTATGCTTGCCATAATCCTCAACAGGAAGAAGCAAAAAAGCTGGCTCAGTAAAGTCAATCAGAGCAAATTTATGCCTAAAGTCTTGGGACTCAAGAGCCGGAGCTTTCCAGCCTGTTACACTCTGAGAGAAATGCACACAAAGTGTTGAGCAAATTGCCCGTTTATCATGCCAACAATATGAGAATTTGAACCATCAAAAGAGGCCCAGCAAAAAAATGTCATGGCTGAGAACCATCATCTTCGCTGGCTTTGGGATTATACATGAATTTCATGTGTTTCTCAGAGCTTGTGGCTGGTCTCATGGGTTTCACTGGGTTTATGTTGAGTCCAAGCTGTGTTCTCTTAAATGCGCTTCAACATCCATCCCCGATTCCCCGTACAAAAACTGACCCTGCTGGTGATGTTACAATTCAAGCCTCTTCTGAGAACCAGGGAAAAGTCGGATTGCTTCTTATGAACGGACTGTTCTAGCTACCTGTCTGAAAAACAACTAACTAATGAGCTGTTCTGTCTCTTGAAAAGATGGCTTTACTCACTGTTTCAGGCAGGTTTAACACTGATATTCTGCTGGCTCGTTTATAATGAAACACCTCTGTTACCGGTCATCATCTAACTGAGTACTGCTGTGCTCAGGTATGAATGAGCCAACAGGTACAGAATAAAAGTACTAGTATCGAAACTGAAGTGTTTGAACTCTTTCTTCAGGCCATTTTTCAGGAAATGAGTCAAATAAAAATAAAAATAAGAAGTCAATGTTTCTTCAATTCTTTTGGTTTACTTAATGTAACTGCTGCTAATATGTAGCTTCACCTTGCTTCTTAAAGAAACATGACTTATGGCCACGGCATCAAGTTCTACCAGCTGTGGTCTGAGAAGCCTGTAAGCCACATTTACTGATGCATCCATTCCTGTTTGCATGTCTTTGCTGTCAAATCTGTTTGCATCTCGCAGCCAAATGTTGTGTAACAAAAATAGTTCTGTGAAACAAAGATAATGAGGCCCCGGGTTTTAAGACTGTGTAGCTACACGGAGGCAGAACGGTATTTTGAAGAATATTTGTTGGGCTTTCTTAAACATGACTGTGAAGGTCTGACAAGTAAACTACAAAATACTGACTTCATTTGCATTTTTTTTTAATTGTTTGTGCTTAAAAGTTAAGTAGAGGGAAATATGATATCTTTGAGGGAAACATTAAACATGTCTTTCAGAAAATTCTGAAATCTAATGAAAAACATTTAAGCAGAGCCAGGGAAATAAAAAGACAGGGTGCGAAAAAATCCTTGTACATAAAGCTTTTTAAAAATAAAAATCTTAACTTTTATCTCAATTCAATTGTATTGAAAATAACATTTGTACAAAGGACAAAAACTAAGAATTATTTTCAACATGTAAATTATGTATGGTTCGTTAAGAATAACAATTTTCTTTTTGTTTGCAGGCCCTTCTGTGGGAAAACTGACTCAAAAGCGATGTTGCAATACCTCTGGGTAATGAGGAATTCTCGTCTGTGTGACTTTGCAGTCAACTTTATTTCTATTCAACAGCCAAAAAGTGTTGGCTGAAAGAAAGCGAGGATACATTCATTCAGTGTATGCAGAAATCATGAATATTGGATCAGCTTTGCAGGAGAAACATTGCGGAATTCGGTGAATGTTTCCAAAAAAAGACAAAAGAGGCACTTCTACTGAAAGGCAAGCAAGGTCACTTATACATAAGATTACCTCATTTTAAGGAGCATTTGTATATATAATAATGTGTTTTTAAACAAAGCATACATTTGTCAATATGTTTGATTGGTGGATTTAAAAGAACACTAAAAAAAATCACTCTAATGTTCAAGTTCTCAATATGTGTAGTTATGGAAGACAAATTAAATCTCAGTTTTCCATAGTGCTATTTATTCTTTTATAGTCTTTTTCTTTCCAGGGAGAAGAGAGAGGTGATGGAGCTTTTAAGAAAACACCTTCAGTTCTGCAGAGTTAAACTGTAGGTGGTCCAAAGGCAGCATTCTACAGTCACACAACACGTCCACTGAAAGCAGGCTGTTGTGTAATTCAGCCTCTTCACCTAATACAGAAATATTTTTGAAATGACGCAAGTCATCCAGAGGGCTCATTGTCTTGAATTGATTACACAAATAAAGAAAGGAAATAACTTCAGACAATTCATTTTGATCATTTTAAAGTGCTAGCTCCATCTTTAGCTTGAATCAGCGTCACAAAAAATCAATTTGGTTATAATAGCAGTGACAGCTGAGTGTGTGCGAGCTCGTGTGTGCGTGGGTGGTTGTGTGCTTGTGTGTCTATGTGTGTGAACCACTGAGGCAGGAAATCTGTGGAAATGTTGTAATCAAGGAGAAGATGAGAAACATGCTGATGGGACCTCCTGGCCTATCAACACACATTAACAACGCCACAGTCCAGAGCTGATGAACTGACACACACTAAGGATGTAAGAACACATACAGTAATTTAGCTATACTCACACCTTTAAACAAGGCAATTACTGCTGCTTATTGAGCAGGTGTTATTTACACGAGAAAGAAGCAAAGAAATTAAAAGAACAACAAAGCTACAAAGTTATAGCTGGATAATGTTAGACAAAAAAAAGAGACATAAACCCTATGCAGGCTGCTTTTTTCAATAAAAGTCCCGTTACTAAACTAAGCCGTCATCACGTCTTTGTACATAGCCTACTTGATTCCTGCAACGGCTTAACTCACATTGAACTCACATTGCGTTTCTGCGTTGCGGACACACGTTACAGTGGGAGCTCCACATAAACACGCCATCAGACATGCACACACACCCAGGCTGCCCTCCCCCGCTGGTTCAGCTGATACCGTCTCTCCTCTTTAACTCCTCTGTTACCACCACCAAAGACGGTACAGAGGGGGATCACTTCTTCCCCAGATTACAACTTCAGATTAAAGGCGAGACATTGCGGGGGCGTAAATAACACGGCGAGAAACAGCCGTCTGAATAGGGTCTATAGAGAGATATATTCAGTGATATGTGGTATGAATCTATTATTTAATATGCTATCTAATATTGAAGCGCATTTGCAGGTAGCTAGAAGACTAGCTTTCTAGGTAGATACTGATACTAAGGTTAATAGCTTTATATACACAAGCTTTATGTACATTATTTGTTAGTACACAGGCTATATGCTTCTGAAACTTAGAAGGTAAATGTAGGCTATAGCTAAGAGCTAGCTTAATAGCTAGATTACTTGGCTGAAAGCAAGGTGGACAGTAGCTTAAACAAATAAGATAGATAGATAGATAGATAGATAGATAGATAGATAGATAGATAGATAGATAGATAGATAGATAGATAGATAGATAGATAGATAGATAGATAGATAGATAGATAGATAGATAGATAGATAGATAGATAGATAGATAGATAGATAGATAGATAGATAGATAGATAGATAGATAGATAGATAGATAGATAGATAGATAGATAGATAGATAGATAGATAGATCATACCTAGTCCTCCATGCACACTGATCAGTGGGTTGGTCAGTAGGATGATGAAAGACAGCAGCAGACACAGGGGAGAGGGGTTGAAGCAGAGTCCCAGGAAAGGCCTCCCGGACAGAACCCCACCTGTCCTAGGCAGAGGCATGATGGCACCACCGTGGGTTGATTGAAGATGACAGATATTCGGGTAGGACGTCACTCAACAGGGGTAGGCACTCTGCAGACACAAATAAAAACCCCATAAAGGTCAGCTGAGATAAATTAATGGCATATTCCCTTCACCTCTGATTCATCGTTCTGCTTTTAGAAGGAAAGTTGAAATGTCAGTGCGCCATCAGGAGAGAGGAAAAACATACAATAATTCATACAGATGCAGAGAGAACATCCTCATGAAGAAAATTAAAGACAAATTCATGCTAATGCAGGATTAGGCCTTTTGATTCAGCCAGAGCACTTCTGACTTGGGATTAACAGCTCAAGCAGGCCAGCTCTGACTGAACTAATACCAGAACAATGGGGCCTTTGCGACACAACACAAGACAAGAAAAAGACAGAAATAGTTTTGGGCATACTGCTTCTGTGTTAATAAGACTTCTTTTCTAGTGAGCCGTGAAATGAGCTTCAATGATACATTTTAAAGGATGCCTCTTTTTTTCTTTAGACGTCCCCATAATTTCATTTCACTTTAGCTGTGGCCTAATTCCTTCTTAGCGTTCAGTATTTTACTGTTCTGGTGGCACATAAAAGTGTTAATGCAATAATACAGCCAGAGTGTGCCACGGTAATGGAAAACACTTAAACAAAGAGGATTGAGGGGTCAGTAGGAATGCAACAAAATTCAATAACAGCGAATGTAAAGCAGAAACCGCTGCTTTAATAGATGTCCCCCTTCTTGTTAATCCCCAGCCCTGGGGGGGTTCTCTCTGCATTTTGCTCTTTTTTTCCTTGCACAAACACAGTCAGTGGCACACATCTGGAAGTCGGGACATAATTCAGCTCTGTCTGCTTACAGAGATTTAGACAAGCTGTGCTGAAGCTCCCGGCCTGGGAGTCAATAACTCCACAGTCCTATCAAGCTCTCCCGACCCCCACCCCTCCGCTGATGTGTCAGAACGCAGGTGGGGAGGCCAAATGAGAAAGGAGCCTTTGTCAACCTGTCATATATCACAAAGTTACACGGCAGATACACATGCAGGATAACATGTACACAGTGTATGCTCTATAGACACAACATGTATTTGCAGGTGACTTGCCACATTGTTACCGTCAATATAAATTTGCACAAACAGCCACAAGAAGTTCCTCCCTGACAGCCTCAATTCACCGCCTGAAATGGAGAAACAAGAGATAAGGGATGACCCTTCTTTGCCTTTACTAAATGAAAAAGGCGTTTCTGGTGAGTTACATATTCAAAGACTCCTTCAACCACTTATTGAGCTAATGACCTGCTCAAACACATTACCGTCTGCCAGTTCATATACTAAAAATAGCTCATCTGGAAGAAAAAAACATGGCTGACTGTCTGATAGGGGCTTTTTTTTCCAACGCTGCTTTGCCCTCGTCCTTATCTGACGCCTCGTAATAGACGTTGAATAGAAAAGCTTTCAGCGTCCCCCGTTTCAATTGAACAATGTGATAAGGGAAATCAGATCAGAGCTCATTCAAGCACCATTGGCAGCATGTTAAGTAAATTCTCCTCTTATAGAAACTCAATTTACTGTGGTTAATCTAACTAGGAATACTGCTCTGCGTGGAGCCGCACGGTCACTGAAACATTAGGTACTCCTCCTATGTTACAGCGTCTGCTTCCCCTGTCCTGTGTGGTGGATTTGAAGGGGCCTTTATATCGTGCTGTGACCCCAGTCTTACCCTATCTATCCATCTCTATTTATTCAGCTCTCCATGTTGTCTTTCACCTGCTGACAAAGGCCTCTCTGTTCACTATAGCCTACAGTCGCTCAACCTACATCTAATCCTTAATCTCGGCCTGATCTCACTCCTGTATTAGTCGCTGTATAAGTACATTTCTATTTATTTTTCCTTTCATCCTCTTCTCTCCAACCCTGTGTCTTATTTCATACCTAAAATACATTTTATAGACCAAACAGCAATGGTAACCGTGTTACCCAGTATATTTGTCTAATTTCTGGTCAAAAATATCTAATTTCATTTCATATGAGTCACATTCACCTGACTAAATAATATATTTATTTGAAGTAACAGGTAGTAGAAAAAATAAGGCCTAAATTGCATTGCTTGTAATGCTGCCATTTCAACAAGCGCATGTAAATTTAATTCATTTTCTTTTGTGTTAATTGTCTGAAATTAAGACAATTTTGTTTTTAGAAACATAAAAACAGTTCATTTTCTTTTCTACTTTTACAACAAATTTGACTAATAAAAGCACTACAGTCCTTATTTTTCCTTATAGAATCTGTAAATAACATTAATCTGGACTTGTCAGATGAATGTGGCCCTTCTTAGTGTAATGGCATACCTTTGACTAGAAATAAACATTTGTTAATATTTAATGTTTCTGCAGTAAGCAAGTCTGTCTGTCACATTTTATTTCTCCCTTTATTTGTTTCGAGTAACCTTTATAAAGTTATGAATATAACTGTACTGTCGTTAGACACACAGTGTTCTTTTTTAAACAACCTGCATTAGTTTTCATGTATATGGTACAAAGCCAGTAAAAGGCTTTTGAGAAGCTAAAAAACATATACATACATATACATTGTACATATGTGCTGCAGCTTAATGGCTATATTAGATGAGGTGATTTACTAAGCAATTTGTTAGTTTAAAAAAAATTACAATTGACACTATACAAATAAAGATTGATGATTGATGGCAATGAATTCCTTGTCATTGACAGAATATACGGAATCACAAAGGCAAATAAATACCATCTTTGACTGAGGGGATCTGCAGAACAAGCTACCAACTATGGTTCTTTCGTTTCCTTCTGACCCATACACGTCACATTGTGGTCATCTGAAATAAACAAGTTGTTTCTCAGTCTTTGTATTTGAGTCCGTTTTTTATTTTTGACTGAATCTGTCTCCCCCTTACTCTCCTCTCCTCCTCTCGGTGCCATCTCCTCTTAGCATCCTATCATTTATCTTCTTCCTCTTTCTATGCACACTCTAACCCCTGCTTGTATCCAAATCCTCTTCTTCTTTCCCCAGCTGCCCCACACTGGCTGCTCCAGCTGTTGTTGGTCCATTGACACAGTTCAAACAAAAGCGGGTTTAGAGCTTCCTACAGCTGCGAATGTTGGAGGAGTGAGCCAAAACAGATACACAGACGCAGCAGTCCACCAGGGCCGGTCTTGGACAAGTCTGGGCATGTGGTAACGGGTTTTATTGCCCATTCTAAACACACTCTTTTTCTAGATGGAGGACATCCATGCACTTTGCTTGTCATACATGTAGAATTAGAGCATTGTGAGGATGAATTTCTCATGAGTCAGGCTCTCCTGCCCCCTCACAGCTATGACAACCTGCTCTCTCCGAGCATCCGGTGCTGCAGCCAGAGAGAAGACAGCAGGGGTTGGTCTTATTACATTTTCGGCGTGACAACACAGATGGTCAGCCAGACAGATAGATTGATGGGGATACATGTGGTATTTATTGCGGGGAGGCAGATAATGACACCACAGCTCAGGTGGTGAAATGTACACCGGTTATTGTGCTCTATCAGGCTGATGAAATAAAGTCGTTTAGGTGGCACCCAACCTGCACCCTGCACCGCTGGGGATCTCACAAGATGACATGTTTTGTTTTTCTCACCTCGCACCCACCCTCTTACCCATGATGCCTTTCACTACCAGTGGGTTGAGATGGTCTCCCAAGGCCTGTCTCCATGACAACCAGCTAGGAGCACTCATAGAAGGATTAGATCTGTTTCCTGCGGCACCGTGCGAACTGTAAGATAGTCACTACACCCGAGTGGAGACGTGTTTTTCTATATTTATTTAGCATTTAATTTGGATTCAACACTTTGTGATCAGATCCTTTTTCTAAAGAATCAGAGAAAAGATCTCTGTATGTATCTTAAGGAAACAAGCAAGGAGAAGAACTACATTTGTGCAATGCATTGCAAACCTTTTGAGGGAACTTTTTATCTCTATTGGTGCCCTGAAAAAAATATAATAAACTAGGGAAATTTGCAGCATTAAGGACCAACATCAAAACAGAACAACATTGCTATTTTAAGACAAGGGTAGAAACAAGGGTATCTTGGACAAAGACAAAAAGTCATAATAAACAAAAAATAGTCATGCTCAAGTCAAGTCATTGAAATCATGACGAGAGAACAGGAGGAATAAGTTTAACTCAGTTTTTATACGATATAAGGTACATGGCTGTCGGTTGTGTGCTTGTTTAGACGCTTGGATGCTTGTCGCAGGTAAATATAATTATTTGTGTTCTTCACAGGTTCATGTGAAGAGTAATGGTATCACCTGTTTTGGGAAAATCAGGAAGATAAAAAAACAATGTAATAATTTATAAACTGCAAAAAAACCCAAAAGATTACATTTAAAAAAGAATGTTAAAGTCGTTATCATGAGGACAGTTAAGAAATACTGCAGTATATATACACCCCTTATAATATATAGAAGGTACAATAGTCTAAAACAAAAAATAACATAATAAACAATTACTTCCTCCGTCATGTGTCCTCTTTTGCACTTTTACCACTGATTCTGAACTTATTGCTCACTCCTATACTTTTCAGAATAAAAATAGCCGTGTGTTGAATTATGCATGGCTTTGTGCACCAGCTTCAAGAAAAAAAAAAGTTCAGAGTAGAAACCATGTACAAGGACGGGCTGGGACTGATATTACCTCACGTCTCCTCTGACCTCAGCCCCTGTGGGCACTCACAAGTTATACACACACAAATGCACTCTCTCTCTTACACACACACACACACACACACACACACACACACACACACACACACACACACACACACACACACACACACACACACACACACACACACACACACACACACACACACTTGCATAAAAACACGCACATAAACATGGCAGATGGCAAAGCATCATGGGGGAGATTGGCACTCTCTCACACTTCCCTTTTCTCTCTCTTAAACACACAGCCCAGAGACACACAAGTATGCCGACACACACACACACACACACACACACACACACACACACACACACACTTGCATGAACACACACACACACACACACACACACACACACACACACTCACAGACGTTAAGGATCAGAAGCGCAGAATGAAGCACGGCTTACTGCAGGCATGAGCTGCACCGCCCCGGTTACATTTTTAGCAGAGGAAATAAACTATGTGAGGATCCTCTCCAACAAGAAAACACACCTGTCACTCAAACACTGCAGCTCTCTGCCCTGAATATCAATGAATCTGGAGACAAGGATGCCTCAACTCAAATCTCTATCAGTGATGCTTAATGCTGCAGGATGCTGATATTAAGGATATGTATGCCGCAGTACTACACAGACATCCAAAAAGATGTGTGATCATGGGAAGTATTAACAAAAGGCAAATAACACTCCAAGCCAAAAGCAACTTTTTTTGTATCACTGGTCTAAAGCTAGAAAGAAGGCGGCTGCTTTAGTTTGGAATCTGCTGAAAGCAAGTATGACTCATTGAATATCACACCAAACCTGTAGAGATTGAAGGGAAGTCCATATAAGGGAAGTCACAGGAACTGATATTAAAAAAAAAAGTTATATAGATCCTTTTGTCACTGAAGAGTGAGAATCCAATATTTGTGTTCTTATGCATTTTAGTCTCTGCTATTGTCTCTACTTTTATGGATTTTTTTTGTTCGCAACTGAAGCCAAATCTGTTGCAAATATCTATATCTGCATGTTCTCCGTCTCCTTCTATGATTAAATCAAGGATAGGCATTTTCCTTTTCGAACTTCATGGTATGTTCTTAAATAGAAAGAAAAAAAAAAACAATATGATTTTCTCATGAAATAATGAGATATGAATCATAAAAATAGCTTTCACGGGATCATAAGAAAACAGAACTGAAACATTGTATCCACCCACATCCTCTCTTTGCGATCTTTGGCAGGGAGCCCGCATTTGCTTCAGGCTATAATTTAATTAACTGATCACCTGCAGTTAGGGACGACTTGAGCACAGAGTCTTCAAAGATTGACAAACTTATCTTGGAGTGTATAATTCTATCAACACCCTGATTTGATTCAATTTAAGTCACAATTAGGAGCAAAGTCCCAAACTTATGTCTGATCTAAGCAAGAGTTGAAGAAGTTATCAGCCTTTGACACTGCACAGCATCAAAAGAATAACACACCAGCATGACCGTTACATCTGACCATTTCAGCTCTTAGATAACCGTTCTCCATTTTAAAAGTACTGGATGTACTTTTGCTCTTTTCTCATCACAAATTCACGTCACAGCTCAGATGGCACATGGATTCATGATTGACGAACAAAGAGAATGCATGACTGAAATTGTCTCCCTCCCCAAGCCTTTTATCAGCAAAAATAACCAAACTAAGTTTCCCTTTAACCTCAATCTCTGCACGTCTAGGACACGTCAATGCTGCTGCAGCTACCTACAATAGTGCGGCAATGTACTCCCACGCATCTTTACGGGGTTCCAAGGTCAGACAAAACCAACACAGCTAGAAAGAGGCATCCAGTAATGGAGGCATCAGCCTTGAATGAGCCCTGCAACAGATGGAGCAGCTCCCGCTACGCAGGAAAAGTATTACCAAATGGTATAAAGTACATATAGGGCAGATTATTGCAGGGGATCAGAAGAGAGGAAAGCCGTAGGTTAAGAAAAAATCACATCTAGCTCTGCTCTAACGAAGACTCTGTGTCTTTACGCTTACTCTAATTGAGATCAAATAAAATATTGCCATATTGGTTTTTAATATGATGTTCTGTATATTAATTTACATTCAAACTAATTACAGTGCATTAGTCTCATACCTTTATTTCAACAACTAATGCTCCTTTAATCAGACTGTAGTACCACCTGGTGTTTATGGTGCTTTTCTTACCCATGCACAAACCGATTATGCTCACTTAATAAAAACATTTTTTTTTTTTATCCTCATTGTTTCATAATAAAATTATTAATACTTTCATATCTTTAATATTTTGTTCGGCAAATACAGCCTCATAAATGGTCTTGCATGGGCTGGATGTGCATCGTTATATTCTTTAACACAGGTGAGAAAGTCAAGGCATGAAAAGCCAGAGTGATTGTGCACAACAACCCTATGCTTCACATGTCCCAAATCTGCTTTAGAAAGGAAGTCATGCGTCACACTGATGGCTGCAAACCTCACAGCTTCAATTTCAACAATTTTCATGCTTTCAAATAAGTTGAGGGATTACTTGCTCCTCTGTGAGCTGAGTCAATTTTTCAACCCCTTAGGCTCATAAACCTCTTTCAAACCCCCGAGTGTAACGCCAAAAATGCAATGTCATCCAGCTGAAACATGGCTGTTTTTTCCTCTTTCAAGAAATGTGCAGATACAGGTGAAAGTTTTCCCCTGACAACAGCAGGTGCATGTCCAGTTGCAGGCACCGACACAACGTTCACTCAACTGAAACGACAACACAGGCCCTGCAAACACCCAAACACATTTCATAATTTTACTGTCGGCGACCTCCCCTCTCACTGTTGCTCGCTCTTCAGAGGCCGCACGTCTTCTGTGCAGCGGCTCATTACGCAGGCTGATGGTTGAGTCCTTGTCAACTCACTGTCCAATTAGCATATCTGAGGCTGGCACAGACTCTTATCCTAGCAGGAGAGAGAACTGTGTATACATACTGATGTTCACATACTTATGCACTTGCATGTACATCCCTAATTGTTAGGCAGCTCTGACATACAAGAGGGGAAGTATAAATTATCCAATTACAGGTCCAATCCCTAATAAAAATGTAAAATGCGCCACAGTTTGCTCCTTTACATAAATCCGAAAACACTCTTCATAAAAAGTATTCTGAAAAAAACATCACAGGATAAGTTTTGTTATTTTAGGTTAGGATTATTAATGATTTAGTTTGTAATTAGTATTTTCATGCATAATTTAATTCAGTAATTAACTGAATAATGAAAAGGTGCTGCTTGTAGAGATGCTGGGGCAAGAAAGGTGAGGAAATAAATCTCTCTATCTATCCACCCTTAAGCTTACCAAATTTCTCCATAAAATCATTGATTAAAAGCCCCCCCACCCCCATACACACATTAAAAGTAAGCGCTAGCCAAGACACACCGCAGCCAATTAGTGAGCTTCTCCTGCAGCAGGACTGAGGCTCCCTGACAACAGAGAACACCTTCATCTCCCAGGACGTCATTGTCATCATCCCGGTCATCATCATATTTCAACTATGCTTCTTTAATGAGACATGCCAGCCATTTTTCCCTCCCTGTTTCCTTGCCTTTTTAGCAGAATCCACACATCAGTCAGGAGACAAAGTCAGGTTCGGAGGGCTTGTTGATAAGCTTGTCTTGAGACTGATAAAAGCAGCCTTGAGAAACACAGTGCTCTATTTTAATAATCTTCTATTGATTGATCATTCATACACATTTTCCATCAGGGATGCATTTAATGTAAGATCTGTGCACAGCCTTCACATGGATTCATCCTTTTATTGATTTAAAAAAATTATGTAATTTTTTTTAACTTTGCAAGCATACAACATATTTCAAACACACACCTGGCACAACAGCACTAATCTGCTTTGCATGTTCATTCTTTTTTTTAAATATCTCCAGTCCCTTTGGGAGATGCCCATTAATTTTTCTCAGACTCTCTGTTGTGTTTGCCTGTGATCCACTTCCCTCCTGTGTATCCGTGCTGCCATGGCCCTCACCTGTCTGTCTTGGTCACATGATAAGTCGTCCACTGAGAGCTCATTATCTCACAGACGCAGCTCAGTTCTGCAATAACACCAAGATCATCCATCCAACATTAATATACATTTCACAAACTGTGTTGTTTGATATGTGCTATTCAGTGGAAAGAAAATGTATAGGGAAACATTTTTGCCACAAAAGCTGATCAATCACAACTCACAGAAGCAATAAACTAAAGAATTTACTCTACATAAACCTGATTTCGTTGCCTGTTTCTGAACAAATCCCATTTACTTATACAACACAGGCGACCAGCCTTAGCAGTTCTGTCACTAACCAGCCATTGCATGACTTCCTGATGGAGATGAGATTTGTGATGCCAAATGAATTTCTCCTTGAGGGGCGATAAAGTTGCGAATAGAATTGAAAAGCAGAGTAATGGGGTAGAAAAGCTGCGTTTGTCCACCGTCTCATTGCTAGAATCAGACAGAGAGTGTGTCTCTGTAAGTGAAAAGATAAAATGCTTGTCGAGGATAACAGACTTGCGCACGGATGCTTTCAACCAATGACTTGCCATTACTCTCACCTCCGTCAAACAAATACTTCATCCAACCTGACATCCTTAAGCGCCGTGGAGACAGAGTAATCATGAAATGCCACAAACAAATGTTCGGCTGTTTTCAAGTGCCATGTCAACCAGTACTCACTACCTCCACCTGCACGCACACAGAAATAAAACAGACTGCAAAATGTTCCTTCTGATCCCTAGAATAGTTTAATCTTCAAGCTTTTAAATTTGCTGTGTTTGAGTTAAGGTGATGGAACAGTGCCACAAGTTTCCTGGATTTGTGACTTTCCCATTCTGTAGGGTCTTTTGTAGAGCAGAGCCTCTTTTGCTGAT
Source organism: Symphodus melops (assembly GCF_947650265.1). Lineage (NCBI taxonomy): Eukaryota > Metazoa > Chordata > Actinopteri > Labriformes > Labridae > Symphodus > Symphodus melops. The sequence continues at coordinate 14,264,942 of NC_136697.1, read as the reverse complement.
GCATTGAAGATGTTCTTTAACAAAATTGTTAATTTAGCTCAATAATAACAAGCTAACAATGACAATGCTAACAAGCAGACAAATAGCAGGTTCACAGTTTAAAATGTTGCAGTGCCTTACGTTAGCATACTCTTAGCATCCTTAAAAGGAGTTAAAGTCACAGCTGTATAGCTAAGGCTAAATGAAAACGCTTTTTGCAGGCATAAAAAGTAATTTAATGGCACAAAATGAAAAATTAAACATTATCTAGAGTTTTTAAAAGGATACACTAACGTCTGTATCAATTGTCACAACAACCCTTTGTGTGTACGTTTGTGACTCAAAATCTCAAAACCAACGACGTGAATCTCATGATAATGGAGGAAGAGTAAGATGTGGACTATTTGTATCTGTACTAAATGTCATGGCAAGACAGCCAATGGTTATTAAGATGTTTTTTAGTCAGTGCTAACACATTGAACCGGCCGACACTGCTATCCCTAAAGCTACAATACTAATCTAAAAAAATAGACTGACATCCTCATACGGAAACTAAGCTAACTTATAGTTTGCGTATTTGTTGTGAGATAATGGTCTGATAAAAGACTGGATAAAAAAAAAGTATAACATGGCATACCAAGAGATACAGTTCTGCTGTTGCATAAGTATTCATATCCAGCACAATTATGATCCTGAGCCTTCTTTATCAGCAAACTCAGATGTCTTTATCTTGCACAGTTGAGATCAGGAATCCTCCCTTCTCTCTGGCCCTGGTAGATAGTCCGATTTAAAAACATGGAGGAGGTTAACAGCTTGTGTTGCCTATGTGAATTAGGAAAAGTCAGCAGTAAATCTCTTTTCATTTGTGTTGTCATTATTATGATGATTCCAAGAAGCCTTTGATTAATTAAATGTATCTTCAGTACTCTGAAATGTCACTGTGCACTGATGACTACAGAATGAAATTATAGCCGCTTATATTTTTGCTTGTAATATCATTATTAGTGCATGTATTTCTCGACATTTGTTGAGAGGTTGTCAAAACGATTTATTTATTCTATGTTATTTGTAATCTATGCGACTACTTTGTGATCTGGTCCCTTTTCCCTGAATAATCATGTCATGTTAGCCTTGAATACTATTTATAAATGCCATAATAATAAAATCAAACAATCACAAGGGCTCATCTTACATATTACGGCACACCGAAGTATGTACAGTATCTTTTTTCTCTTGCATTGCAGCCATCCAGCCTGAATGAAACAGTCATCTTCTTCTATTCATGTACCAAGTTGAAAAAACCCCTAAGGACTTATCAAGCACTCGAAGCAAGGTGCACAGAATATTCTGCCGTTTGAACATTTATCTGCGGCTAACTGTAAACTTCAAAGCGTGTGGAGCCCACTCTTTCAAAGTTCTGATGATGCAGTTTGTCTCCTGCTTTGTCAGCCATCTTGTCAGTCAGCCCTACCCTCCTAATGACTGCTGTCAGTCAGGGATGTAACTGTCAAACCGAGTCAATGGCTGCACTCCCACCTTCCTGATTAGATGATGAGCTGTGTACATCAACACGTTTAGCCTTTTTCAGTGCAAATGCCAGCAGAATAAAAGAGGAAACATGTTTCTTGTCACACAGTGTAAAGAAAATTATGTAAAGAAAAACTTTGGGCAGAAAAAGATGACAGTTCGCCCTCATCTGGGGGAGAAGAATAAGTTGGTTGTTGAAGAAGAGATGTGGGTTGACAGTGAGACAGCAGTAATTCAGAAATGGTGCCCTCTTTTTGTTGAAGAGAGGGGAACTGGGGTGAGGTGAGGAGGTATAGGTGAAGACATCTTCAGATGTGGCAGAGAAGTGAATGACTGAAGACAAGAGGTGGAGAAGGGAGGAAGAAGACGAAGAGCAGAGAGGTAGTGGAGGAGTGTGCATTATTCATCTGTGCTGACACATCAGAATCTCTGATTCATCTGGTGAAGGGCATCAGTCAAGTCATAACCCATCTCTTAGCCTTCGCTCATATGCACACACGGAAACACAGACACATGATTGACACACACGTAAATGCAATGGACTGCCTGAATGGATAATTATGGATCTGTTCGGCTCACTATGAAGACCCTTAACATCAGACTGGGTGCCTGATTTTATGTCCGGATATAAATCTCCCATCGAGTTCATCTGAAGCTTGATGTGGATGACAATGCAGTATGATTCTTCCATTATTTTGTAGGCAACATTTATTTTAATTGTTATTTAGTCTACCTTTTTGTTTCATAAATATTACTGTGTTCTGTAGTCAGTGTTAAATTCAAGGATTATTCATGTTTAACAGAAAAATAAAATCCAGATTATAGAACAGAAGTACCTCTTGTCCCTCAGCAGATCGTGTAAACTACATGCCCAAATAGTGTTTTCTGATTTAAAAAATCTTATCCTGCTGCATTTTAGTTTATAAAACAACAGTATGAAAAAAACTAAATACAAAATGATATAGTTTTTATATGTCTTAGGGAGGGATCAAAATGAATTCAAGTATGTTTTATTACCAGTTAAAAAGCCAACACAGGATTTTTAACATGATTTATTTCAAACCAGTAATAATAGAAGGAATTGAAGGAACTATAATTGTGTCTTCACAAGTATTTTTTTGTATATTAGGTGATGCACATAATCTTCAATCATTATCTTAGTATCATAGAAGTATTTTATTAAAAAAAAGGCTGAAATACCTCCTATTTACATGTCAAAATAAAGGTGGCTAGATCTGCTTCTTTCATTGCAGAAAATTTAAAACTGATGTTATAATCATTTAATCTAACATGATTCTGCTGACAGCCTATATGAAAATAATGCTGATTTATTGCTCTGCTTGGGATAATGTATCTGAAGACATCCCCCGGTTTAACAGAGGTTAAATGAATAGTAAATAAACATTTATCATTTCACTGCACATCCTGGATCATCTCTATTATTCTTAATGCTGTTAACAATTTACCCTGTTTTGCTCGGCCCTAATGACTTCATTCTGCATGCTGTATGCTTTTCTTTCAGCAGCGCCTGACTAAACAAGAGGCGAAGCACAGCAGACAAAAGCTCACTGTTTGGAAGCCTTTGAAAAGGTCAATTAATATCAATGCGGAGACAACAACAAAGTTTCTGTCTGCATGTAATACAGGTGGCTATGCACCCAGCATCAAAGTTACACGCCTTATTAGATGTTCTCCCTCCTTCCATCTCACTGCTGCGTCAAAGCAAATGGAAAGTGCGCATAGAGACTCTGACAAAATCCACGAATGTGCACAACATGTAACACAAGGGAGCGGAGCAGTTATGGGGCAAAGCTGCTGCAGGTTCTGGGAATGAGACTTCAACGAGGGCTTTGACGTGAAACAAAAGCTTCTCCACTGGGAACACACGTCATCTGGCATATTCAAGTCTGGATGTATCTTTCAATGGTATCTGCTAGAGAGGAACAGGAAACCATTGAGGCCTATAGTTGAACCCTGTGAAATTCTATTTAAAGGAGCTCATGCCATCACTGATTTCATAAGCGTCTGCTCTTAACAGGGCTGAGATGAATACCTGTGGGGCTGAGCATCTTCTGGCTAATGGAGGAGTGCATTTGATTTGAGACAGACAGAGGACATTTTTACAGTTGACTTTCTGCTCTATAAAAATGACATTTACTTATCAAACTACTAAAAAATATATCTTCTCCTATAAAAGTATGTGGTTGGATAAGTCAGCTCAGCTGAGGATGGAGCTGAAACTTCAGGCCTGAAAATTTACGAAAGAGAGGAATCCATGTGTAAAAATGACTGATTAAGAATAATTAGGGATGTGGAAATGGTGTGGAACAATAACCAGCAAACGCGGGGCGCCCCAGGGATGATTCCCCATCTGTGTGTGAAGAGGAAGACCTCCCTCAAATTCAGAACGACAGTTTGATTTTTCCAGTTTTGCGAAGGCCATGTAGAGGAAATACAGAAAACTTAAACAGGCATTTAAAGTGATTTAAATCCCGAGCAGGCAATAGCCCTTGGAAGATGTGTCAGGCTGAATTGATGTATCATTAAATTACACTGAGCCTGTATACGCCTGAGTGGCTGCGTTAAGAGCAAATCCCGCTGTGTATAATTATAGACATATGAGAGGTTTATGGACTACAAAAACACTGACTATATGTGCAGATGGGATTGTTCTAAGTAAAGCTTGATGCACCAGTCACTCTATTGTTTTAAAAAAAAGTCTTATAAATTATTCCATCCGCCTTGTCAAGCAAATTCCAAAAAAAAATAATAATAATCAGATCAAAATAACAGAAAACGTGGATTTATATGACTGTGATACACCCTTCAAAAGTGATTAGATAACATTAGGATAATGGGATTTTTACTTTGCTGCATAACTTGAATACCACCAAAAAATACTTATTTTAATCCCCTTTTCTAATTAAATAAAAATAAATACATTTAAGGATGCAGGTGCTATTTTATTTTTCAAATAGGGATAAACATTGCCATTTTCTGTTTCCCACTCCTGAGACAAAAGAAACGTGTCTTAACCCTGAGACTCATTATACCTGTGTGTTAAATGTCAATCAGAGCAGCCACTTAAAGCAAGAGTGGATGAGGAACAAAGGCTTCTCTGCTCTGCCAGTCTGCCCCGGTCCCTCGTGCTGCCCAGCCAACAATAAGAAGGGGGGTATTGGGGGGGCACGCGCACTCACAGCGCTGTTGCCAACCTGCCTGGTCTGCACAGCCTTACGCGGACTGATTCTCACCTGAACGTCTGAAACAAAGTCTAAAGTGAAGCTGAGATAAAAGACCAAGAAGCCTTTCAGGAAGAGAGCGAGAGAGTCTGACATTTGGTGACATTTCATGAGTTTCCTAAAAAGGATGTGGACAAGTGAAAATAAGGCGTCTGGGCGGAGTGCACGCGCAGCTGCAAACATGAAGTGTATGAGGATAAAGGAAGCTAGATACCTTGGTAGGAAGTGCTCCGTCTTCTTTACAGTCTGCTTGATTCATGTGGGTGGATTTGCAGCTGGAAGCGTCCTCTCCTCAGGAAACAGCGGGGATAAATGTAATCCAGAGAAAGGTCTGCCTGTGCGGGGGGTGCATGCACACATCGCCGGCGTTTCCCCCCCTCCGTGCTGCCTTGGTCACGGCTGCTCCTCAGCCTGTGTGTCGGGAAAGCATTGCTAGCAGGTCGGGCGGCCTCAGATACTGCTGGTTGATGTCATTGATACTCCCTGCCTTCTTCTTCTTCTTCTTCCTTAATGCCCTCCTCCTTCCCACCCTCTCCTCTCTTCCTCTCTCTCTCTCTCTCTCTCTCTTTCTCTCTCTCTCTCTCTCTCTCTCACAGACACTCACCGGAGCTCTCCTCCCCCTCCCCCCTACACATGACGTGATGCAGGCAAGATCTCCAATAGCAACCGTATCCCCCATCACCCCTATTTACCCCCATTACCAACACCCCACACCACCCACCCCGCCTCCCCCCACCGCCTCACCTCCTCCATGCAGCTCCCTCCTGGATCGCTGACTGGTGCAAAGAGGAGGCTGCATGCTGAGGTAGGTTTTCTTGTGTATTGGTGGCTGTTTTTCTCCCCACTCTGCTCCCCAAGGGGCTCGAATAAAGATAAGCACCTTGAAAGCCTGTATAGACTCTCATATAATAAAGTCTAATTATAGATGATTGGCAGGAATTCAGAGCCCCAGAAAAGCTGCAGGAGAAGAGAACTCCCTCTCTGAATTATAGCACTCTTAACATAGCAGATGAGACAACTCAGAACAATATGATCGTTATTTAATAACACTGAAGGAGAAGGTGTATTTTTTGGGGCGCTGTTGAACTTCTTGAAATATTTTGTTTCCTCCTTAATGTCTATAAAGGACGCTCTGTGGCTCCATATAAATCTATAATTCATATCAATGGGATTTCCCCAAATGCACTTTTATCTCAGCTTTTTCTTCCCCCCCAACATATTATGGACCAGACTAGTTCTTTTATTTTTTCATAATGCTCATATGAATGAGACCAATACTTGGAAAGGTTCATATTAGGACACTTAATCTGAGCCAAACTCTTGATAAATGAATTGCTGCTGGCAAGAAAGCAACGCATGAATAAAAAGGCTGAAGGGAAATCCTCAAACCAAAAACAGCTGGACTGCAACTGTGCATGAAATTCATTTTAGTATCTGACCTTTACCTTACAATAGGGGAAATATGAAATAAAAAATCCAGGAGAGATGGACCTCCATGTGAGCAGATGGTGACCCAAAACATTCATTTTATTGAAATATCCAGTTCTGTTTTTTTGTGTGTTGCCCACTTGCAAAATAATCCTTTTAAAGAGAAATATAACTGAAACACCAAGAAATCTGAGGAGAATGAAACAAAGCTCCACGTGTATAAGATGCTGCATTGTCGAGCAAGTGCTTTTGCTTTATAAGATCTGTTCATATTTAGGTCACCCAACATGACAAAACCAACCGCCACAAGGGCAAAACGTGAGGTGTTGACATTGTTGTAGGTTAGCACAATGCCTTAAGAGTGTGGTGAAGTCTTTACTGCAACCTCTTTGATGACCTCAGACTCAGCATCTGCAATGTTCTGTTCATCATGAAACATTACAAATGCATATTCAGCCCTGCTTAGTTGTTCAGGAGAAGTCCTTCTCGACGACTCCTTCTCTTTTTCTGACGCAAAGATTGGCCGACAGGGTGGGAGACAAGAGATGGGGAAATGAAGCCACTGTCACCACTTCTGAAGCTAATTGGATGCTACAGTTTGAGAGTCTCTCTCATGTTGTTACAGGGACAAAGGCTTCCCCCAAAGATTGATTTTCTTTGTTGCTACTGACATCTAGTGGCAAGTTGCTGTCATGTGAGTTAGTGGAGGCATTAGCACAAAGGACTCTAGAATCTGGGATCAGGTTTTTCAGCATATCTCATGGTGGCACTGATAAAAAAAACACAGCATAACTTGTACATAATAAACAGGTATACACATTTGAAATCATACAGTTTCTCTTTTGCTTTCTCGCCTCTTGTGCTCTCTCGCTGAACCAGGTTGTGATTGTGTTATATCAGTGTTTTAGTGTTATGTTTTATTATCTCTGTATAATTCTTGTATTTGTTTTGTTTTGCGTCAGCATGATAGCACGAGGAAATGCTTTCTTTGTGTCTTAAAAATCCCATAAGTGATGGGCGGGAGGCATTGTCTTGTTGCTTATGACATCATAGGTCACGCCGGCAATGACAGTAACCTCATTGCACAATTATCTGGCACCTTCTGCAGAAAGGTCAGAGGTCAGGTTAGGGTTAATATTGTTGTTATGGGGACTTGAACTCCTCTTTAACAAGGAGTTGTGTTTCTCTGCTAACTACGCCGACATGACATCCGTCTCATACGCAGTATCAAAAGATGGCATAGCAAAAGATGAAAACACACATTTGGGTTGAACATTTCCCAGTAATCCTCGTACATAAAAATAAAAGAAGCCCCTTTTAGTTTCTTGTCAGAATAATGTGCTCTCTGTTGTCCATGTGCCATCTCTGCCAGTCACCCTGCGTGTGACCTGCCTGACTGTATAGCATTACAGTATTCCCATTTTCAGAGTTGAAGCTAGGGCAAAAGATCCCTAAAATTAGCAGGGTAAGTGCCCTGTCTCTACCGCTGCCCTGTAGCGGTGACGTTAATTGCACACTATTTATACTCTAAGGGTGTGCGACTCAGAAAGATCAAGTTTCTGTTATACTTTATTCCAGTGTCCTGGGGTTTATGGGGGCATTGCAGTGGAACGTCCCTGTATTATATAGGCACTGATTACTTTTTAATTTTCTGCTAACGCAACAATTTGTATGCACGCTAAAGATAAGTGTCTTTCCCTTCTGAATAAGGTTACTTTATGGACCTGGATAGATCTTTTTATGTCCTGCACATTTCAACTGTTTAAAACAATGTCCATATGTATAATGATGCTCTTAATGAACAGCAGCTATCTTCGGGGGGGGGGGGGGGGGGGAACACTCAAGCTATAAAGAACTATTTTGTAGCTCAGAAAAGGAGATCACTACAGTAAACACAACACAGGATTGAGATGAACAACAGAAATAATGTTGTGACACTGAATTTTATTCAAGTATCCCCAACACACGTTTTGTTCTCAAGTTATCATCAGTTAAACGAATCAGTTGAGAAAGAGAAAGGCAGCGACAGTTCGTGGCCTGAATGTAATTGTGTCTATTTAGGATTTAGAGTTCCCTCGGTGTGCATTCAACTCGGCCGTGCTAAGCACAGACGAGACAAATAAAACATTCATGATGACACAAGATAAACAAAAGAGAGACCGTTAAAAATAAGACATTGGATGCAGCGGAGGCATCCGTTCCGTTTCCGTGAACTGCATCTGAGGTTAAAGGGAGATTTCATGACACATGACCGTGGACATGTTAGCACTGAAGCTGCTTCTCTGACAGTGAATTAAATATATTTGTGAGTGTCGACTTTGGCCAAGGGAAAGAGGGATTTAGGCACACTGTAGGCTCCGGTGAAAAACTCATCATTTCAGATGTAGGCAAACACTTCAAGAAAACATTCTTAGTTCGAAGATATTATTCTTTGTCACTGAAGCAGCCCGATATTTGAGTCGTCCTCCTACAGAGATCAGCATGTAAAACAGAAGAATGACCTCAACGTTAAATCGTTAAATTTTGCTTGAGAATGTTGCCTCAGATCCGAATCTTAACAAACTGCATAGGTTAAAAATGTCTATGTGCAGACTGGAAGAAGTGCCAGCCACACGTTCAGCTCCTTTTTCTCGGACTCAAAGAGACATCACTCATCTTTAATCCCATAAAAGTCTCTCGAAATGATGCCTCTGCAGTGATGACACATCGTGTTCCAAATGGAAATATCAAACTGCTCAGGATGCTGATGCAAAGATTAAATGATGTCTCACCTTTGGGTATTTACTTCTGCCTATAATTAAGACAGATTACTTTGTTGCATTTCATTTTGCCACCCGTTAACAGTCTGTAACAGCCTCATGGCTGCCATTTGGCACCGTAAATTCAACACACTCCTGTATCGAAGAAACAGAGTCACGTTGAAGGTGAACAAGCCAAAAAAATTACCTTAAGCGAGTTTGTTCATGCATCCTCTATCTGGACTTGCGAAACAACACGAGTGCGCTACCACTCTCACTCTTCTTATCATGCATGTTACCTGACTAGTTTGATCAGATGCTTTCTATCGGTAATACTAAAACCCACCTTCGATACATCCCAGCCACCACCACACGCACTCAAGCACCATCATACAACAGGGCTCCTTTTTTAGTCGGGGAAAAGTGCATTTAAAGCCTCGGTCAGGTTAAAGTTTCAGCCAGTATAAAATAGCGGAAGAAACCGGGAATCAAGCGAGAACTGACCAGATCTCAGGCAGAGATTTAAGCCCAGAAAATGGAGTTTTATTGCTAAAGTTTAGTCTGATATAAGGTCGGAAAGTCCAGGAGCAAAGCAGAGATCAAAAGGAGAGAGAGAGAGAGAGAGATGAAAGATTGACAATTGTGGCAGGTCAGATCTCGATATGAGGGACAACAGAGGAGTAGCGCAGGGACGCCTAATCGGGACAGTGCAGTGGATGTCAGTGCAGCTCAATGAAAGCCTCCATCTCCTCAGAGATGAGTCCCCTGTAGGGCAGTCTGTGCTTTTCAATTGCACGCGCCGCCAGGCACTGAAGAGTCACATAGTTCAGCGGGTAGAGAGCAGGGTGTCCGCTGCTCTGCTCGTCCAGCAGCTCGTAGGCCGTCTTCCTTTGAGCGTTAGTAGCGTCAAAGTGTGCCCCAGTCTTCATGAGCAAAGCCATGATCTCTGGACAGCCATTGTTGGCAGCGACGTGCAGAGGTGTATTGTTATCACAGTCACGCGAATCCACGTCTGCGCCGCACTCCAGGAGTAACGCAGCCACCGCCTGGGAGGGGAAGCGGCCGACGGGGTAGCGTCCAACGGATGTGGTCTCCTTGTCTACAGCCATGTGGAGAGGGGTGAAGCCGTTTCGACCCCTGGGGTTCAGCTTCAGGAGGCGGTACACGGTGTGCTTCTTCTGGTGCTCCTGCTCGGGGCTGCATTCCAGCTTCTCCAGCAGGAAGATGAGGTGTAGGATGATGGAGAGGGCTTTGGTGAACTGAGGAGCTTCGGGAGGGTTGTCCTTTTGGGCCACAGCTCTCTCCACCTCCCGAACACTTTTCCCCAGCACAGTCATGAGGTCGTGGAAGGTGATGCGTGTGGACAGGGTGCCTTTGGCCCGGTCTTGGAGGACAAAAGAGAAGAGCTCTGCAAAGGAGAGGAAACTTGAGGCTGTCATGGGGCTTAGGGGGTCCAGGTTGCTCTGCTGCATGTCTAAAGCGTACTTCCACAGGCTGATGCAGCGTTCGAAGTTGCCAGAGTCTGCGTATACAGCTCCCCTGTAGCGGATGTAATAAGAGGTGTCTGGGTGGGAAGGACCCAGGATGCGCTCTCGCACCAACAACGCCTGCATCCTCATTTCGTCAGGGTCGGTGATAAGAGCCTCCAGCTCCTCTGCAGTGTTCACCTCCTGTGCACAGCCATAGGCAGGAACAGGGGGACCAGGTGGAGGCTTGGACAGGGACCCAACTTTGTCCCCTGGCTGCCTCAGCTCCATGGCCCTTCTCCAATACCTCATGGCACCTAAAAGATCCCGCTTCTTGTCCACAAAAGTCGCTCCGAGGAGTTCAAGTGAATCGATGCGTTCCTCTCTCGAGGTTCGAGGCTGATGGGCGAGGTACTCCACAATGTTGGTGTGGCCTGTGACGCTTGCAGCGAGGAGGGGGGTCATCCCGTATCCATCCCTCTCCATGCGAGCATTGCACTTAAGCAGCATCTTCATGATGTCCAGACTGCCTGACTCGGCACAGTCGTGCAGGGCGGTGTTGCCTTTGACACTCTTGCGGTTGACGTCAGCTCCGCGGTCCAGGAGGAACTTGGCGATCTCCTTGTGGCCCTTGTAGCAAGAGATCATGAGGCAGGTGTGACCGTGACGGTTGGCTACCTCCATGTCGGCTCTGTGCTCCACCAGGTAGCGGACTATCTCCAGGTGGCCGTCAAAGCAGGCAGCCCGTAGTGGTGTTGAGTTAGTTAGTGTTGCATTGTTGACTGAGGCACCGTGTTTCAGAAGCGTCTTTACCACTGGGAGGTGACCGGCTGCTGACGCTGCCCACAGCGGCGGGGCCCCCTCGATGGTCTCGCCGTCAAAGTTGACCGCCCCGCCGAGTTCCACATTAGCTTTGCAATGTTCAAGGAGGTAGTCTACGACCTCTAAATGTCCGTACCGCGAAGCTATCAACAGAGGGGTTCCTCCCAGTGTCTTCTCCTCGGCTAACGCCTCCAGCTCCTCTGGAGTTTTGTTGCTCAGCAACTTCTGGATAAGTTTCAGCTTACCATCTCTGGCCGCGTTGAAAACCGCCGTCGTTATATCCATTTTAAAGGCTCTGTGCTACAGCTCTGGACTCCAACCCCATAGCCACTCGTTTATGGAAAAAACTGTCGAACTGTTTTTTAAAAAGTAGAGCACAGGAATCTTAGTTCGGACTTGGTTTCGGGCTCACATCTTTCTGCCATTTTGAGGGTGCTGTCAAGATGGCGTTTGTGTTGTTTGACAGGTCTATGTTTACGATAGCAGCGGGGCATTGTGGGTGACGTAGTTTTGATGGAACTGCCCGTTCACGAAGCAGGAGGCTGTTTCACCTTGTGCATAACTACGTTTCCCATAGTTCACTGGGAGTTAAATCGCCTAACATTTCCAGCTGATGGGTTTCGTTTATTATGATCGTTCTGACAAACGAGGGGCAAGAAGAGCGCCACTTCATGCCGAGCTTACATACCCACCCCTCATGATTCTCATCAAACGGATTAACTAGAAATGTGTTGTGAGGTTAATTTCCATGGACCTTCCTCTAAATTATTTAATTGATATTATAAATTTTAAATGTAGGCTATATCTCATATACATATCCTTGATTTTCTTTTAATAGTTGACTCTAATAGAAACTTAAAAAAAATTTCAACATTCAGAACTAACTTTGTTGATATTTAAAAAAAAAGATTTTTTATTTGATTTTAGAAATTATGGTTTACATTTATAATTTATTTTATAATTTATGAAAATGTATTTGTTTTTTAAAAGCACTTAAGGATGTGATATTTGTAGCCTATAAATAACTGGGCCGTGATTATGTATACTGCTAGGCCTACTGATAGGCTTTTCAGTTCAATGGCTCTTAATCTTGAGTTTTATAAGCCTACATCAAAATGACTTCGATCTTGCACCTAATTATCACTCAATCATTATTTAACATTAAAAAAACAAAGCAATATTTCCATGATGACAAAAGCCGATATTTAGGTCTTTATGTTTATTCAGAAAATATCAGAATGTTTTTGCATGCATCACGACATCATTTCCAGAAATGATATGCTTTAGTATTGCATGCATATGATGGCCATGGTCATGAGTTTAAGTCTTGACTCTTAACCCTGCAAGCTAAGGAAAGCTAAAATAATCATCGCAGTCAGATGACATTAACTTGAATCTCACAGCTTCATTCATTGTCAGCCTTCCCCTGCCAACAGCAGGCTTCTAAGTTCATATCACATTATTACGGTTCTTAAAAAGAGTGGGGTTGAACAAGACTTCCCCATAAAACATGATTGTTTGTAAATAGGCTACTGGCTATATAAGACTTTCTTTGGAGAATAACTATATAGCTATACAATAACCCTATATGTCTCCCTAAAGATTTGCACTTAGCGATTTTGAGATTGGTATTACCTCAAAAAAAAAAAAAATCTTCCAAAAAGAATAAAACAATGAGTATAGTCGTATTTAAATCACTTTTCTTTAAAGGAATTATAGTTAGGCAGTGAAATCCTTTAGAGGAAAGAGCAAAGACAAGTCTTGAAAACTTTTTTTCCCGAACAAAGCCATATAAACTGTGGAAGATCTAACATCAATTCTAAACAAACCTGTTGGCTCTTCTCCTTGGACGAATAAGGATCCCTCGCGCGCTCGTCTGCAACCTCTCCGCGCTCTTTCTTTGGAGAATAACCTGCAGCATGAGCTGAGGTCATGCAGCTGTTGCTCATTGAGCCATGAAGTATTGGCATATAAATTCAAAGGATTTCCTTTGGGGGTTTTAGATGGATAGTTAGATAGACTTTATTTGACATGGACATCACAGATACATTGGACAAACCAGATGAAGTGTTCAAGAGTTTCAGCATACATGCTAATTCTGAACTGGAGGCTTTTGAAAGGAAACAATCACAGGACAGGAAGAGTACAGGAAGCAGTAAAACAGGGAGAAACAATAAAGAGAAAATGAGTAATATAATAAAATGTGTAATGTTCCACTGATAAATACCTGAATAATACCAGTGTAGCTCCATGACACCTCTCTACCCGCTAACAGAATGAATAAGTAACATTTTCTTGTTAGAAACTCCAATTGTAATGGAAATAGCCAACAAGTTTGTAATATCTTTAATACAGGCTGTGCAAATGGCTGTTTTATGCTTAAAATTAAATTATCTCAGTTTCAGACATTGTAGGGTGTCATTCTGAGGCCTCACCAGTAGGAGAGGCAACAGTTCCATTTGGATAATGCACTTTTCTTCCCTGCATGTGGACATAGAATTTATTTAGCATTTTTGGTACTCCCTCGCACAAGTGCATATTCACTTGTCAACTTGCAAAATACAATGAATTAATCATGATTCAACCTCTCTGTGCAAAACAATCATATCTAGACTATGTAGACTAGTGTGTGCAGAGGTTTGTTTGCATAGAGTGACTGAACCCTGATTAAACTTCCTCATCCTTAATAATTATTTGAAAATCACTGGAGGCCTGCCTGAGGAGCGAGCGTGTTTTTAAAATTAAACAGGGAGTTTGAATGCGCACAAAGACAATATTACACACTGATCCCGGATTAAAAGCCTCACAAATGACACTCGGCTTGTGTGTGTCTCAGAGGACCCACATATACGCTGCCAATTGGAGACCTACAAGGAACAGTAGAGGTCTTATCATTTCCTAGAGCTTGCTATTTAGCCTGAGAAATAAGTGACGATGGAATCAATGAAGAAAATCTGCAGAACAAGAACATCAATGTGATTTTAAGATCTTTATTCTTATTTACTCAAAGGCATTTTACACATATGCATAACAGTCATTTCAGCATTACATCCACGAGCATCAAAATATGATTTTCAAATATAGACTCTTTTAAGTACATAGAGGCATTATAACCTTCCCACAGAAACGTGCAAATTTCCAGGCATAGCTACCGCCTAACAAAAAAATACAACTTCAATTTTTAACAAAATAATCATTGCATCACATGATATGTTACTGAGCCACAGCACAATGCCCATCAGAGAAGGTAACACAATACTTATACGAGGAAGACACAAACATGGACAACAGAATATTTGATCACATGGATTGTGCGACTGAAACAATACACTAAACTAAACTAGTGAGTACTGGTGGTTTCATTTTGACGAGCTGGACTGTAAAAAACTACTGATGCAACTTGGTCAAGTAATTCTACAGCCTTTTTGTTGGTTGATTTAAAAAAAAAAAAAACCTGTTTGCAATATATAACTCCCTTTTCGTCAGCACCTGCCTGGTTTCTATCAGATCTGTGGACTTGGATAAAAGGTAGCCAGAGAAGAAAGGGCCATCATGCTGCTTGTTTCCAACTTGACAGCTTCTCCCTAGAGGCCTGCGAGCAGCTCGCTGAGCAGCACCTCCCTCTCTCCCAGCAGCACGTCTCTCCTCAGACTGGTTCCTTTGTTCACCACCTTTATCTTCATGGCCAGACACTTTACCTGCGTCTGAGGCAGCGCATCAAAAAAAAAGTCCTCGTTGAACACTGGATTCTTGCTGTTCTTGATGATTGTGCTCCTCTGTTTCTGCTGCTTCCCAGGGTTCAGGTAGAGCGCCACACAGCAGTTGATGCTTTTAGGGTCTGTCTGTCTGTCGTAAAGGGCCTCGGCTGCCAGCACACGCACTCTTAGACGTTCTGACTCTTTATCGTAGTGAGTGCTCAACCTCAGCGTCCCCCCCTTGTGGAGGTTGATGGTGTGCTCGCGCTGAAGGAGGTCAGAGGCGACGGTTCTAAGCCCACTGCTTTTACATCCATGAAAGGCTGGAGAGGGCGGGCGACGAACGCGGCGGCGCTGCATGTTGGGGCTGTTGTCGGCTGAGCTGCAGTCATCTGTGGAGAGGGAACTGTGGCGTGCGAGGGAGCGCTTGGCACGAGATACCTGGAGAGAGAGAGAGGAACAAAACTAAAACCCCACAAATCCAGAGAGGACTTGAAAAAACTATTTTATAACCCCTCTCCAAATAGCTCATCCATGTTCACAGACTTTTACTCACCTTAGCTTGAGTCTCCTGCGTAATGGAGCGCAGCAGAGATGCAGAGCGGGAAAGCAGCGGGGAGTTAAAGGGGGAGGACTCTGCAGAGGAGCAGGTGTCACTCTCTCCACCGCTGAAGTAGCGATATGGGTTGGGGTCCGCCGGGGCCAGCAGAGTCCCCCCTTGAGAGCGCCTCTGGGAGTTGGGCGAGGTAAGTGGGCTGCTGGGGTCGCTGTGGAACAGGCTCTCCTTACGGCGGGTGTGGGGAGACTCCACCAGGGTGGAAAAGCCATAGGAGGTCTGAGCTTTGGGGACGTAGGGCAGAGACATCGCGGTCTGAGACTGGGGGTCTGCATTCGTGTTCACTGTCGCCCTGAGCCTGTTTGTCGATCCGGCACTGGGCTCATCAGCGCTCTCTATCTGAATTATGTGACGGTTGGCTGACTTCTGCAGACTTCGGGTGTCTCCTCCCAGGCGAGAGAAGAGACCAGGGCTGCAGGGTCTCCTGCTGCTGCGTGCTCTGGGGCTCTGGCTGCAGATGGCGTGGTCAGAGGAGGAGGGTCGCAGGGTGGAGCAGGGCTGAGGCTCTGGGGGGAGAGGATCCTCTGGTGGGCAGCAGATCAGTTTTGGTGGGATAAAGAAATCAGGGATCTTTTCTGGAGTGAGGACGTTGGCGTAAACAGAAACAGGAATGGCCTCCACTGTCTGCGGGGGCTGGGATTGTTTCCCACTGCTCTCCACGGAGCTGCGGAGCTTCTCCAGGAGCCACATGCCTACTCAGATGCCTCTGTTGTCAGCTCTCTGTTAGAAAAAAAGTGGTACATGGAGAGAAAAAAGGACATTGAACCATGAAAAAATAAACGAAAAAATTAAACGAATCACATTATCTTATGTTAAATGCAACTAAATATTCCAAAATATAAGAAATAATGCATAGCCTGGTGACTTAACCCCCAGCACAGAAAAAGACTAGAACATGAATCTCACTCATCAGTAGGTTAAAAGAGTAACATGGAGAGAGAGAGAGAGAGAGAGAGAGAGAAAATTGCAGCCAAGGAACACATTTTGTTCTCCAGTCATCTCAGAAAGTTAACTAATTATGCACCAATATTCAAGCTATACTATAACCCTATATGTCTCCCTAAAGATTTGCACTTAGCGATTTTGAGATTGGTATTACCTCAAAAAAAAAAAATCTTCCAAAAGGAATAAAACAATGAGTATAGTCGAATTTAAATCACTTTTCTTTAAAGGAATTATAGTTAGGCAGTGAAATCCTTTAGAGGAAAGAGCAAAGACAAGTCTTGAAAACTTTTTTCCCCGAACAAAGCCATATAAACTGTGGAAGATCTAACATCAATTCTAAACAAACCTGTTGGCTCTTCTCCTTAGACGAATAAGGATCCCTCGCGCGCTCGTCTGCAACCTCTCCGCGCGCTGCGTGCGTAAAAGGCTGTCTATTTTCTCGTTGGTATTGATCCAAAATATACTCGCCAGCGGTTCAAGGCTGCTAGATCAGGCGCTCTCGCTTTATATGTAGGGGTCTCTGTCTTGTGAGCCAATGAGAGGGTGTGGAAATCTTCCCACGATATTTACCATCAACTGCTCCATGCGCAGAGAGAGTAGGGAGGGGGGAAATATTTGACTTAAAGGCTTTTGTTTCAACACCCTCAAAGTGTTTGAAATTGTGTGGCGCTCATAACTTACAGCCTCATTGATTTTTCAGAGAGGACGTCACAGCAATTTAACGATTGAGCTGTAGTCCCTCATGTATTGTTATCAGAATCTCATTCCTAGTAATGAGCGAAACCAGGGGCTTCCTGGTGACATGTGATGTGAGGTGAGAACATGTTATGTTCACATGCACCGTTTTTTATGCAACTCTTCTTGCAACGATAAAGGCACAGGAAGTGTTCCTCTTTGTTTTCACAGGGAGTGCACAAAATAGAAACACAACAGGAAGAATACCAAACTAACCACAAATCTGAGTAAACAGCTAAGAGTTTGTGTGTTTCCCCATAGCTATAGTTAGCTTTAAATTCAATTTAGGTACATTTAAAGGGCTGAAAGTTTTCCAAAGTAACATGTTTAGCATATTATATCACATTGAAATATGTCACGTAGGCTACATCCAAAATTTGAACAACTTTAGTGAACTGATTTTTCCCTGAGTAAACTTGTTTACAGGGTTTTGAAACGTACCTAAATCTTTGTTTTTGTCCATAAATGTTTTCATGAACAAACCACAGATTTAGAGTTATTACATGGAAGTGTCCGTAGAGCCTTTAGATCACGACTCCCTGCTGCCTGATGAACCGAAAACTCTGCCAAAGACCTGCAGCTAAGCAGCCTTCTGGTGCTCTGGATTCAGTCTCTGGAACAGTCTGACTGTTGATCCACAGGGGGGTGATGAGCAGCAAACATTTAGCAATTTTAAACCCTGTAAGACACTTCGAAAGATATGCTTCTATCCCTGCTGAGCTACAAAACAAATGTGCTTTGGTAAAATAAAATAATGGTTCAAGAAATATTGGCATATACAGTAAGTGCTTTGGCTCTTTAAATGTGTCAATCATTTTTGCTTTTCTTGTTTTTTCTCTGTTAAGACAAATAAAGTAAAGTGACAGAAAGTTGCACTGAATATCATTTAATTTTCACTTCAATGTTATGCATCAAATAAATTATTGACAAATTAAAGAAATAAAGATGAAAAGAGAATAAACATCACTCTAATGTTGAAACATCTAATACATCACCTTTTGTTCTACTATTTATCAACTGTGAGTATTATATAAACGTGATGAACATGTTATAGCTGTAGTCATGTAGTTGTTCAAATAATACTGTATGTCAACAACAGTAGGTGCTCCTGTGCCCAACTTTAAATTGAGACCACTTACTACGGGTGAATAAATGGAAATGTATAGAAGTTTTAACTTTTACTACCCCATTGATAAAGCTTTATAAATATCTGCTCATAACGACACAAAAGTGTGTTATTACATGTATTAAATGTTTGTATAATGCTTTATAATACATTTGACTCCATCTCTTTTGTGTTACAAGATCTAACAGAGCCTTTTTGAATTTGAAAAATAAAAATCAGGTATCACATTTATGCTGGGCCTGGAAAGAATCATTACAGAATCTAAAGGAAAAAGAAATGTTCGACTTACCAACTTTGTATTTCATTCCATTCATTATAGTGCCATGTATAAGGACATCAATTCTGATCAAGGAAAAGAAATGTGGAGTGATTAATTGCCTTTTGTTTTTTATCTGGCACTTCTTTATGGAGAAAGCCCAAAAATGTACTCAACCCACATCATCCTTTGCCAGGTGTTAAACATGGAGGTGGATCTGTCATGGTATGAGCAGCCACCACGTAGGAGTCATTTGGACCAGTCAATGATAAAAAAAAAAAAAAAAACTCCCAATGAAAGTGAAGCCATTTAATACAAGTAGTAGCACTATATTATCTCTATATTTGTTACCAAAATCCTGCACATACAGTATTGTATGAAGAACAGGTGAGAAAAAGCAGAACTGCGCTTTCTGTGTTACTTTATATGACATGATCTTTTATAGACTGTTGTTAATTTTCACACCCGGTTTGTTACTTTCTGTTTGGCTCGAAACTGTTATGTCTACACTTATGGCTCCTTGTGGTTAGTGTCTGATCTGCTTGGCTGGGTGAAACTCTCTAGTGAATTTCTACAATCCTTGGAGCTGCAACTGCTTACTTAGCAGTGTTCTTATTTTTGCAATGTTGTTGAAAACACAATACAAGCATCTAAGTTTTCCCTTCTTTTGATTCCCTATCCTCTGTTCTTCTAATGTTTCTCTCCCTATTTTCAGTTAATGTGTGCAGACACTGAATGTCTTTTTCAGTGAACATGAGTGGAACATATTGGAAAAATTTCACAATTTTCAATCACTACTTGCTTACACGGTTAGACTTAGACTTAGACTTAGACTGAACTTTATTGATCCTTTTGGGATGACTCCCTCAAGGAAATTTAGGTTCCAGCAGCATATACAATAAAATAAAATGTAGCAGGTAACAAAAAGTAACAATATAAAGAATAAGATAGAATAAATAATAGAACACTCTTCCAAGCAACAGTTACAGTAAGCAAACAGTTTAAAAGCAAAAGCTTCTTTTTGAAAGCCTTAAAAACAGATTTAAGTTTCTTAATTGTATACTTACCAAGGGTGAGGATACAGCGTCATCTGCATTATACCAACATTTTCATCAAGTTTGCAATAAAAAATATTGATACAAATTGTAAAGAAAATAGGACCCAGGATCGAGTTATGTGGGACAACCTTTTGTATCTTCAAGAAGCAATGAGGTAAACTACAACTACAAACTTGGACACTTTATAAAAAGGTTTTTTGTATCGATCACAGCAAAAACTGAGGTAGTTAACTACCCTCATTGCAATTTTTTTTTTAGTTCTCTTCCCATATAATCAAATTACTTTGGTATGAGTTCATGGCTGATATTGAAGGACCCTCATCTTTGCTATACATATATTCCTTTAAATTGGTTGCAATATATGAATATTATGTGGTGTTATGGATGAATGTGGAAACCAGAAAATACCTGTTTAATGACTTGTCACAGCCATCAAATGCAGTGAGTAGTCCAGATGTTGATATTTCATACACATGAAGACAAACACTTTACATAGGGATAATTGCTGCTAATAATAACTGTTCAAAGACCTTGAACAAGGTTCTTAATCCTTTTTCAAATGAGCTCCATTTGTCCTTTTTTCACTCCTAAAAATAGATTGTAGTCAATTATAGATTAGTGATGAACCATTAAATGAGTACATTAGGCCAAGGGATGAGTCATCCACTGGTCTAACTATTCGTGTCGACTTTGGATCAGTCAACTATCTGTGGCTTTCATAGACAAAAATAAAAAATAATAAAATTAATTTTCTCTTTTTTCCCCAACCAACTAGGTAAATTGACCTTAATAATACTCAATGTGTATAGGCAGAGGACCTGTGAGGCTGGGAAAGCTGAAAAGGACACTATATTCTTAGATTCACATCACTAATAGGGCAAACTTGGAGAGAAAGAACATGTTTTTAAAATTGAAAGTGTTTATCCTCTACACATGTCCACATCACAGACTCAGCCTGTTCTACTATGCAGAAATATTACTTTTATCAGATCAACACTTTGGTTATTATAGAGTCAAGAGGCACAAAGTTCATCACATTACGCCCTGGTGTGTGCATTTATTCATAACTTTACTGTGCTCATGTTTTTTTTTTAAAAACACAAAAAAACCCTAGAACTGTTAGTGCACTGTTCTGTTTTTGTAAAAAAGTTTTTGTTGTGGCTATGAATAACAAAGACACTTCAAATATGTAAAAGCTTGGAAAACATGAAGATGAGTTATGGACACTTTGTTTGCATCACTTTCCTGAGCACTAACCTCTGAGGCTGAAAAATGAAGCCAAGTAAGAAATGCTAAAAAGCTTAAAAAAAACAAACCTGCTGTAATTTGTGTGTCCACTTGAGGTCATCTTCAAAAGAAAAAAAAACTCCCCATTAGTCTCAATGTTAAGATGTCCAACTTGACAGCATAAATGTTGCATTCAGTTACAGCCTGGTACAAAAGGTTGTGGTGTCTAAAATTAATGCATTAATGCAACTACTGTATAAAGGGAGGAGTTTTGTGTGAGGATTACCTGTTTTCATTTAAATAAGCCTTAAAGCTTTGGGTCTTTTCAGACTTCATGGTTTTGTTGACAGGATTGAGGGGACAGATGGATCCTTTTGGCTCCTTTGATATTACAACTTCAATTATCTCTACCTAAGTTGTCTCTTCACTTACCCTGCCCATTGTGTTTGTGTTGGAGAAATTTTTAATTCAAAATTTGAAGAAATTACTCTCTTTGTTGTTTTTGGAAACAACTGGCCATTAGAGCAGTCTTGGCTTACGTTTAGTTGTTGAGGGAAATTATATTGTAATCATATTAACATTTTTGCACTTGAGGCATGTCTGACCATTTAGTATTTATTAAAAATTTACTTATTTATGGGCCCCTGCGTAGGAGTCAGGATTACCGTTGGCTTTCAACGGAAAACATTTGGTTTAACAGTTGTGATGAAAAGATTTATTTTTGGCACTTTATTAGAGAGGAAGGACAGTGGACAGGAGCAGAAATCAGAGTGAGAGAGCGGGAAGCGACTTGCGGGAGGGGAGCCACAGGCCGGACGTGAGCCCGGGCCGCCCGCGTGAGGACTGTAGCCTTGATACATGGGAGCGCGCACACTGCCACTGTGACCAGTGTCACTGTGTTGGTCACCTGCCACTCTCTTAAAGGGATACTTCACCCATTTACATGAAGCTTTGTATCATTAGAAACATGGTAGCAGTGTTGAATGGTCGTGAATCCAGCCCTCATTTTGTAAATGGGTGAAGTATCCCTTTAAGCTAACAGAGACGATTACGCTTGCTAGCTCCTACATTCTCTCCGCAATCTTACTATAGCTTGTTTAATGTGATCAACATCAACAGTCAAGCGTTCACTCACCATATCAATAATGTAATCTTGTAGGAAACAAAATGGTAAACTAGAGCATAACACTGCTTATAAATTAGTCTAAGCTATTGACTGATTTGCTTTTAACTTGCTGTATGAATCAGTAAGAATCTCATATTTCTAATTAAAGATACACACATGTGCGCCCACACACACACACACTAATGTGACTGTCATTTTTAATTGGACAAAGGCTACTTTTCTTCTGTTTATAATGAGGCCTTCAAGCTCTCTTTGATTACTTTTGCAACTTCTTTCACTCAACCAATAACATCGAACTCACCATTTTTTGACCAATTACGTCTCTGCTGTCAGAGACACAGATAGCCTGCATGTCATTTCAGCTAATATCAGCTCATCAAAAAAATCACCAATCATCTATGGGTATTATGTAAAATGCTAAATGTGTGATTCCACAGAAAATGTATCAATATCCCATTCATACCAAACCTCCTCCCATAAATTCAATATCATTTGAGCAATTTTCCCCTTTTCTCCCTCCTGTGGACCCACCACCCATAGAGAAGACCGTAGGGTCAGGTCCAGTGTGGATTGGAAGTCGATGGCGGGGGCCTCGCTGACCCAATCCCCGGACACAGCTTCTGCCAGTTGGGACATGGAATATCACCTTACTGGGGGAGAAGGAGCCTGAGCTTGTGTGGGAGGTTGAGAGGTACCGGCTAGATAGAGTCGGGCTCACATCCACGCACTGCTTGGGCTCTGGAACCCAGCTCCTTGAGATGGGACTCTTCACTTCTCTGGAGTTTCCAGCGGTGAGAGGCGGGCTTGTGTGTGGACTTGCTTATAGTCCCATAACTCAGCTGCGTGGTTTTTTGAAAGGCACCCATAAATAAAATGTATTATTATTATTATTATTATTATTATTATTATTAAGGTGTGTTCAAACTACCAGGGAATCAGACTCCTCAGCCTCCCTGGGAAAGTCTATTCCAAGGTACTGGAGAGGAGGATCCAGCCGTTAGTCGAACCTCGAATCCAATAGGTATAATGCGGTTTTCGTCCCGGCCGTTGAACACTGGGCCAGCTCTATACTGTCTCGGCTGTCGGAGGAGCTCGGAGGAGTCAGCTGAGGTGGCTTGGGCATCTGTTCCGGATGCCCCCTGGACGCCTCCCTAGGGACATGTTGAGGGGATATCCCTCCGGGAGGAGGCTTTGGGGTAGACCTAGAACCCGCTGAAGAGACTATGTCTCTCAGCTGGCCTAGGAACCCCCTGGGGTAGAGCTGGAGGAAGTGTCTGGAGCGAGGGAAGTCTGGACATCTCTGCTTAGACTGCTGCCACCACGACCCAGCCCCGGATTAGCAGTAGAAAATGGATGGATGGATGGATGGAACAAGTGTCGCTGTGAAGCCCACTTTTAAATCCTTGCTTTGTTTGGATAATCAACACATGACCAAAAAACTAACAGCAAACTCACCGGATTTAATGGTTTTATATTGATCTCTTTTTGACCTTTAGCTTTCCTTAATGAATACTGTTAATCGAACCAGAGATGTTAGGTGCCAGCCGTTATATTAGCTAGGAAGAGTAAATATTTCATCCCTGTTTGCCCTTTAAAGTGAGTGTGTTTACACTGAAGTAAGACTCAGCATCCAGCTACAATAATTTACAGCCTGTCGAACATGCATTACTAATTCAGGTTGAAAATGTTGATATCCTTTATATCCAGTGTTGTTTTGTGCCGCAGTTATTATTTACTCGTTGATTTAATGTAGGGCTGTTTGTCATGTTTTATGTTATTTACTAATGTTTTAGAATGTAATGAAAACTTTTTTTTTTACCTTTTACATCTGACCTCCAGACTCACTGTGAAAGGTTCAGCAGATGTCTGATTTGTTCCAAGCAAATGTTACCTCGAGATAATATAACACAATCGTATTATGCAACTTGATATTATGTTTAAGCGGCATTGTGTAAAAATGAACCACTTGAGAAATTACTTAATGACCTTTAAAAGGGTAAACAGCGTTATTTGACTGGTCATGCTGTGTTAGACAAAAGAGAAGCAGGACACATGGTGAAATAGACCAATGTTGAACTCTGCCTACACATTTTACAATCTTTATTTGTGTGTATTTAGCGCTGGATGTCCTTTGTCTGTTATTATGGGCCATATGGGCAAAACATACACATCATGTGTAACGTGACACATAAAAACAACAACAATGATATTTAAAGGAAAGCCTGCACTTCCTTTCCATCAACCGAGTGAACCAAATAGTCAAGGGAACTGTTTGAATTTAATTTAATTAAATTCCAACAAGTCTACTTACAAGTGTTGGAGAGTACCCCAACATATTCGAAAGAAATATTGGGAAAAATATGTGGCTGTGTGAATTTAGAAATAAGTAAGCTAACCAGAACTCTGTAGCAATTTGCATCTGGATTGTTGACCAAGCGTTCTTCTTTTAAATGGCATTAGATGTAATGAAGGCACCATCTTTAGCAAAAAGGAAAGAGCTTGGGGTATGGAACATACTTGTGTGTGTACGTTTTCGTCCTTTAAAAAACTTTTGTCTTTAAATTATGTATTTGATATTAAATCCTTAAAAGGTATATAAGCTCTTTTCTCTATCTCTTTGTGTTACTGTATTTATCACATTAATTTTCAACACATTCTAAAAGTTTTGTAGAGCTTTTAACAAACCTCTGATATTCATCCTCAACTTTCCTCACAGGGGAAAGGTTTTATCTTTGGACTACAGTAATCGAGCTCTGTTATGTGGAACATATCACATATAATAAAAGCCATAATTGCCCATAATAAAGTCAAGAGCTTTCTGAGTGACTCATGGCCTGCACTGAGGTCAAGGTGAGAGGGTGCTCATGTGGAGTCAATATTTAGCGAGTTTTGTTTAAATGATGAATATCCTGATGCATATTAAATTACACTATATAATAACCAAACTGTATTACACAAGAACAGCACTACATAAGCAAAGGATTGGAGACCGTTTATTCCCAGCTATCTGCTGGGTTCTCTGTTGTAATGCTCGCTATTATAAAATAGCTTCTTTTAACATTGTAACTACAAAGTCTGGATAATGGACATTGTGGTTATACAATATAAATACCATGGAGAAGTTATAGTGGGGCGAAGTTGTCACATCCAAATGATCCGCACATCAGCGATGGTAACAAAGGTGTAATGGAGGCAAACGGTGTTGAGCAAGAAGGTGTGCAAGTGAAGCTCCCTTTGTGTATACTTTGTACCTCTCAGGCAT
The DNA here is from genome assembly GCF_947650265.1 of Symphodus melops. Classification (NCBI taxonomy): domain Eukaryota; kingdom Metazoa; phylum Chordata; class Actinopteri; order Labriformes; family Labridae; genus Symphodus; species Symphodus melops. Next base: position 14,239,694 of record NC_136697.1, on the reverse strand, counting down.
CTGCAAGCCAAGGCAGATTTGTAAAATCACACATTGGGACACAGATATAATTTGTGAATATTATTGATTCAGTACAAAAGTACAAACAAACTCGTAATGACGAGGGATCGTTGTTTTTTTTGCTTTGTCACAATTCTGGAGGCTGTATATTCTCAGCAGAAAATATACACTGTTTAATAGCAGTGTGTTGGTTAGCAAGAGGCTCATTCTGCTGCTGATGATATCCTGTTTGTAGCTTTTAGATCACCAACCCATCTGGTGAGGGTCCACCATGCACCAAGGTAAACAAACACAAAGCTAATGAGAGAGTGGATTATTCGCTGCTCACTGTCGATCTGCACAGTTACAATGATACGTTTGTTTGAGGATTACCACAAATACAGTCTGACCAGAAGCGATGAGTATACATAGGACAAGCGAACACGACAAACAGAAGAAAAAATAGGAGCCAGATGGAGAGGGGGTGAAGACAGCACAAGATGGATAGAGGACAAAGTGGAGAATGGACCTGCACCATCTGTAAAACAGTTGGGAGATATGGACGACAGACAGTTGTAACAAAAACAAGAAAAAACACAAATAGAAGTCATTTCGTTTTTTATGTGTCATTGTCTGGAGGCACAGCAGTTAACACATAAAGCAGATGTTCTCAGCTCCGTTAAAAGCATTAAAACCCTCTTCAGACACATACTGTATCAGCATGTGTTTAAAACAGAGATAGAAATGTGCAAAACCTGCCTGAAGTGCAAACTCTCGACACCAATGAAAAGCAATTCAAGACAAACCAAGTGAACACGTCCATAACGCTCAAGTATGATTGCAGACCTCTATGTAAAGCAAAGCAGTTAACATTTGATTAATATTCACAAGGAAATGTTTCTCAAACTGTCAACGTAAACTCTCCTTGGTAGGGTTAGTAACAGTTTCTTATCTCTTAATCCGTATGCAATACACACTTACACTGTAGCTTAAATGTCTAAAATGAATACATCAAATTGTAATTAATTGTCCAGTTGAAGGGGCTCAGATACCATAAATAATGAGTAAGAGCTTAATAATTAATGTGTGAGCTGACTGAGGAACATAATGCAACATTTACAGCTTGCCATGAGTGTTTCATTACATTTTATTTACAACCTATTTTTATGCATATTCTACCTTAGACTTAATCGTTAATTTGGTACATGTAAAGTTTTATTTAACACAAGGTATTCACAAATGGGAGGAATTGTTGTGCTTTCTACCAATTTATATCACAAGCCTTCAGTTGAACTGGAGAAAATAATAAAATAATAATGGAGTTTCCTAAACCACTGTACAGGAAATAACTTAATTAATTAGCTTAACCCCCCCCCCTTTCTATCTTTATAATATACTGCACACCTGCAGCTTCCCTTTTATGGGGCAATAAACTATACCACATGCTGAATGACATTTCAGGAGACATGTGTCAATGTAATATTTATTTCTCAACTTCAACACAGGGAAAGCTACATCCAGATACTGAATATGATTTTAAACTCACATCTTGCAATGTTTCGATCAGGCCCTTGTTGTAATGGACTCTCCCAAATACATCAGATTTAAATGTAGCAAAGTAAGAACTCTTTAGCTCCATCTGCATATGGCAAACTTTTTTCATGATAAAATTGGCAGCAGTTGTTTCTTGGTCTGAAACACCAACACTGACTATAATGTTTAACGTGCATTTAATATACAGGATGGATTTAACTTCGACAAAGTTGTTCGTAAACTGCTCTTTTACACCATCTCTCTAAACGTATTATAGCATATTGCACTTAACATGTTGCATACAGTACTTGACTGTACGTTCATGCAGTGATGTATGTTATGATTGTGGCTCCAATCATGCAGAGATAACTTTTTTTGCTTGTAAAGTATTCTTTCAGGTGGTATTTGTGGTGCTTTTATTAACCTTTAATAAAATAAAGGTGTTCAGGAGAAAGAGAGACATGAAGATCGAGAGATGGGGCATAGACTAAGTGTATCAACAATACCGTATACGCTGCTGTGGGGCATTCCTTTTCTGGCACTTGGCCATGCCCCTCAGGTTTAAGTGCCCCTGCAGCAGGTAGGGTATCATGTTTCTTTTAAGATAGTGGATATTCTTCAAGCCCTCCAACCTCTCTCTAAATGGCGTGTTCTTAGCTATTAAACAAAAAGAATGCTTTGAAAACGGTGACAGTATAGAGTATGCAGGAAGACAAACCCATTTCTTAGTTAATCTTTTTTAAAGTTGTTACTTAAGTTCTAGGTTCTTACTCTAATAAAAGGTCCATGTACTTTTAACGTTATTACAAAGTTTAAAAAAACTAATATTAACTACAAAAAAAACTAATATTAACTACAGCACAGTAGCAGACTGATCTATGTTGCGAACACGTACATACACATTAAACATTTCTGCACGTCTTAAATCACTGCACTGTCATGTTTTATTTGACAAACATTGTATTTTTAAATTGTTTTTTAAAATCCTCCTGATTTTCCTAGACTGTCTCTCAGTTATCTTGTTATGATGTACCGTATTTGTTTTAATATAGTTTTTTTCATCATCAAGTTGTATTTTAAGACGAGACGAAATCCTTCACCCATTGGATTTGCTTTGCCTGCATTCATGCCTGTATGTTGTTTTGTGAAGTGTGTAAGGCTCCGTCTCTTGTGACTTCATAGCATGTTGACAAAATTGCAACAGTGTCATTAATGAGCAATGTGATGAATATGCTGACAGACAGACAGACAGACAGACAGACAGACAGACAGACAGACAGACAGACAGACAGACAGACAGACAGACAGACAGACAGACAGACAGACAGACAGACAGACAGACAGACAGACAGAGAAGAAAGCACAACTAAATGCCACAGTGTACATTTTTGAAAGAAGATAAGCACAATAGTGGAACTCATCAGCAAAGCAAATAAATCAATTAATCATCACGAGTGCTGATTGGCTCGAAGACAAGAGGGGCTTGATTAGTCACACAATCAACACACGTCAATGATTCTTAAAATGATTGAACCATTTGTGCTCTCTCAGTGGAACAAGACCAATGAAACTTTGGGCTGGATCTAGAAAAAGATGCAAGCAATCACATGGAGCTTAATTATAAACTCCAACAGAAACATAAAAATTGTGATATTCGGTCGATCCATTAGGTGCTCCACTGTTTATCTGCTTCTTTTTCTGCTCGATAAAGTTTTTGTTAAATGCAATGTCTATTTATAATTCTTTGTATGCAACAGAAGAAAAACACTTCCCGCTGTCATTAGATTGATTTCTCAGAACAAACACGGAGCCCGAGGGGAGGATAAAGAAATGGCAGGAGTGAAATACTCAGGAAGAATTAAATGAAACAAGGACCCTTTAGGCTGCTTTCTATAGACTCTCTCATGAATCAGTGTGCATTTAATCAGACTTTCTTTCATGTGGGGAAACATTTAGATGACTCACATGAGAATGTGAATGATGTACTTTATATACTTTGTCGGTCAGAAGTAGTAAAAGGAGAAAATGGAGGAGGAAGGCTTCACTGCTCTCAACGACACTTTTAATCCATAATTGGACAAAGACTGTTTGTGTGAACAGAAAACATTCATGTCTAAAAATTCAAAGCAACCTTTTTTAATATGTTCATATATTGTTCTCAACATGCAATATGCCATATACCTGTAAGTGTTACCCAGTTTAGTCACAGATAAATGTAATGACAGTTTAATCTGAAAGGAGAAAAAACACATAAAAGAATGAATTGCGCTTAGCTAAAGAGAAATTATTATTTCATTTGACCACTTAACTCCTCCCTTTATTAGAGATCATCTTATCATAGCAACAAGTTTTTGATATCTCCATGTGTTGAAGTGTTGGGCATGTGGCTCCAACAAAGAAAGATTGAAGAACAAGAGCATTACTCTTGTAAGAGTGCCTTTTTGTGAGTTGTAGAAGAAGTACTTACATGTCATGTATTGTTTTTGTCCATATATTTAGTATTGTTATAATTTCCTGTTTTATTCGGTAATTACCCTTGTTTCATGTCTTTCAATTCCTGCTCCTCATGCTTTCCCATCTTGTGCCTTTTTGACTTTTTCTTTTTGCCTATCCCTCTTTGATTTGTTTTGCTTCAGTATTTTGGATTACCTGAATACTGACCTGGACAGTTTAATTCCCTTTTATTTAATTTGGGGTCATTTTGTCTATCTGGTTCTATTACCTGATGTTTAAGCACTGAGAAGACAAGTTACACCTATGGCAGTTCGGTTAACAAATGCAGAGAAGGCTTTCTGTACAAGCTGGTTCAGCTAACTTTATAGGGTTTAATAGTTTTGCCCTGCAGTTTGTAGCCAATAGTAGTCCAAAAGATAATTATTAAATGTGTTTGTTTTTAATTGATAAACACCAACCAGGAAAGAAATAACTTTTCTTGAATCTTTTTCTTGAAATAATGAATATTACCTCTGTTGGCCCCAACCACTTGTTTGAATTGAATCACTTGAGAAATCTGTGCAGTGAAGTGGAAGGTTCAATATTCTCCACTGACATTTGTAGGAAAAGAGTATGCCTCTTCGAGCTTGACAGACTGTCTTCACTACATGACAGTTTTCATTCTGACATTTTGACAGAAACCAGAGCTTGACTCACAGGCCAGAAACAGCCTTAACAATGACACATTGATTGATTCACACACATGGACACAAGTCCTTATTTAATTCAGCCAGATGGGAATTTTGGATGATTTATAAATATGAAGGCATTAGGATAAAGCCATTTATATACTGATATTTAATTTGTGTAAAATTATGTTTTTTAATTTATCAGTTTTAATTGTTGTGAAAACCATGAAAAATACATTCTAAATATGCAAACAAACCAACTAGCCAAACGGACATGTTTGAGTTTGTTGTCCTTCTCATTGATTTGCCTGGATTCCACTGCATTGTACAATAAGTCTTGAAACTGTTATATTTTACTTTTTCAATAGAAGTTGACAATAACACATGATCATTTATTTCTTCTTTGGTCAATGTTCAATGGGTGTCTTTTTCAAAAATGTCTTTAAGCTTTTGCCTTTTTTATTTGGACATCTATAGACTGGAGTAGTACTGGAGTATTTTTGTATGCCAACCCGAACCTATGGTGAATTCCTATATTGGATTTTTGCATTGGATCATCATTGCAAAAAAAAAAAATCTGTGGCAAACGCACGTTTCTGATCCGTAGCTGTTTTGTTCATCTGGATCATCTTTACAGATGCACACCACTTAGATGAAGTTTGAAGTGTTAATGCAGTTCAGAGAAGTAAAAAGATTACATTATGCTACAAGATTACTACACGGCGGTCAGTTGATTTTGACGTTACAACCGTTATGCTTCATTGATCTAATCACGGGTTTTGACAAGCTCACAAGACTTTAGCTTAATGGTGGTTTATTAACCAAATAGTTGTAAGCACACTGAAAAACATGACTAGAGGCTGTAAGGTGGACTAGTTAGAGAGTTCCCTACTTGATGACGTTTAATCTCCCCGACAACTGCTATAGTCTCATTTAGCCACTTGTTAGCATCCGTGGTTTTAAGTTTGCGTACAAACTTTAAAATTCACAAGTGGGGATCTTAGCTAAGATCTTAGCTAAGGTAGTTTATCTCGGCCAACAAAACATCAACATCATCAACATCTTAAGCTTATGTTAACCACAGACCTTGTTTGAGGCGTCTAACCACAAACTCATTTAAAATCCCCATTGACTTTTAGTGTTTAGAGTTTGAACCCACAGCGCTAAAATGCCAACTCACCTCTGTGTTTTGGGACTAATTCCTGTGCCAGTCTATGGAGAGACAGGAAGTGTGGGGATACAGAGTGGGGTATGAAATGGAGCACATTGTGTCATTAGCAGGAGTCGGGCCTGCGACCACTACTTCATGGAATCATTACATGGGGCATGCTCTACCAACTGAGTTAAAATACGCCCTAATTTCTCCAAGAGTCGATAATAAAAAAGGCACTTTGATGATTAACTATCAAGAATATTATAGACTTCTTGGCAATCCTCTACCAATGCCGTGATCATATATGAAGTACACATTTGTAACCTGAACTAGAAAAACTTGAAAATTCAAACTGGAATCATTATCAGTGTAAGCCTTGAGTCATGTATTCTGGAGATAAGGTTGGGGATCCCTGCTCTGAACAATCTCTTCAAAACACACAGTGGGTGTTTCGTTGCAGAGTGTTTTATGTACGTATTTCTGAGAAATGTGACACCTGGCTGTTCTATTATAAGATAAGCTTAATGAGCCGTAGGCAAGAGGTTTTGCAGAACAATAATTTCATGAAAAACCTACACATATCTTCACCAGCTGTCTGGCTTTGATTGTAATATTGTATTTCTGGCATTTTGGCTTGTTAATTGGACTGACTCATTCACATTAAATAATTGTTCATGTACATGATTCATCATTGCAGAACGACTATTTGGGGCTTAAAAACAATAGGCCGACAGACTGTAAATGTGACCACTAAGGCCTCTGCTATCGTGTTAAAAGAGTCCTTAATATTTAAGGTTCAGTGTCATTACTAGTAACTGACTGTTACATTTCTTGGCCAACAATAAAGTCTTCACAATGGGAGCTTAGTGCTGAAGTTATTGAGACATTCAGCAGACACACATAGCACCACAGATAATGGGTTTATTTACGTTTTTAACACTCCCACAGATTTCAGCTGGAGACTTACCAGCGTTAAGCTAGCTGCATACAGGTGCCAGCAAAGTAAATAATAGTGAGCCATTGTTATGATCTCAAAGATGTTTTAAGTAATAATGTGCTGAAACCATTTAACCCTAGAAAAACCTACACATTGTTTGTCTCTCTTCTAATAATGATTCAAAATACCCTATACTTTGTCTTTCATGAAGGCAAGTTTGCATAGACAGGCAGGCAAACAAACTTGTACAGGCAGGTGTAGTATCCAGGTACACAATCCAAAAGGAAAATATCAACCAACAAAACAACAAAGTAACATGGCATAGGAACAAAGGAACTGCAACTAAACATTGGAAATGTTTCTGCACATATGGATTTAGACTGAATACTGGTAGTTTATTAGAGGCTGGTGAGCAGAGAGACTGCAGGTTATTTCAAGACACTGATGTCTTGATTATAAATGAGAACAGGTGTGTGGATGGAGAGAAAGAGGGAATGTCCAAGGGCCTCCCTCTGTATTTATAGTTTTAGAAAGGATACACAGCTCTTCATTACTCCCAGGAAGCATTACGCAGTCCAAATCAGCTGGATTCCAAGATCACTGGGGAACTGCAATCACAAGATCGGGCAACAAAAACAGGCAACATAGGCTACAATGTCTGACACTTATTGTCTCACTTTTCCTGACTTACAAGGTTTACAAATGTATGGTATTTGACAATGGTTGTCATTTCCATCTGGATACACACTACAAGATAACAGAGCCATTTTTGGGCCGGACTCTCCCATTTCTTACAAAAATATCTATAGTGAAATATACTTTCACTCTCGGTTGCTAAAGCAACAAGATAATATCATGCACAAATACAGCCTCCTGAAGTGAAGCAGAGGGGAAAGGACATGATGATCACTTTTCTATCCACTGTTTCTGTGCCAACCTGACACCTCCACCTATTACAGAATTTCACCTGTCCACACCAGTCTTCTTTATAATGTCAGAAGCAGACAGTTACAGACAGAGAAGAGAGATGTTGAATCCAGAGTATCTCCTTCAAACATTTCTCAGTTTGATGATATAGTTGAAGAGCTGATTTTAATGTATGCACTTTTAATTTCAGTTTTTCATTGCAGATGAAGCTCTCTGCTAAACAATTATCTCTTTGTTAACATTTTATATTTAGCTCTGGGAATATATGCGTCCTTACTTTGCTGTGCTTCATAGCCACAGGAGTGAGTAATTACTCACCTCTCATGGGGTCTGACAGCTATCAAGGTAGTCCTCTTTTCAGATGATCCTGAGCTGATGACAGATCGTAAAAAACATCTTTCTCATTCAACTAGTGCAAAGAAAGCAGAAATATTGACATTTTGTGATTATTTCGTGGAGAATTGCAATTGTGTGTGACCTTCAAATAATGAGGTTCATGAGTGTCTTCGATCTCTCACGATTGTTTCATTCTAAAGTAAACCAACATCAAATCACGCTTTAAGGTTATAAGCTGATATTGGGTTTGAATTGGGTGCGTTTATACTCAGTGTTAGCGTCGTGTGTTAGCTGAATTGGAACAGCTAAGTGCCCCCAGCTTTTCAATTTTTCAGACGGGAGGGTTTCGTTCATGCCTTTAAAGAACAGATTTTGCTTGTATATGTTCAGTTTCGGCTGTATAGGAGCTCGGTTCCCTAACAATTGGGTATGATGTTGCGCTACAGAACCGTTATTTAGGGAACAAAAGGGGGCATCTCAGTTCTGTTGCAAGTTCTAAAAGCTATACTGATAGAAAAGAATGTTGTACATAATTTGCAACACAGTGAACTGTTGAAATGAATACTTATCTGGCTTTCTGACTCAATTATCAGATAACTTAAACAACGGGTAAACTAAACTGTCATGTGATATTTCTGTGCAAAGTATTATGCATTTTTACCATTTCCAGCCAAATTTCAAAAATTTATTGAAGAATGTTGTGATTTGTAGATTCATAGAAGAATAAATATTTAGCTCATTTTGGAATGTTACATTCATTTTTTTTTTAAATCACATGCCTGGTTTCTTATTTATCTACACAAACCATTAGGACATATCCTATTAGGGTTTTGATTCAAATCAAAAACTATATCCAAAGCATAAAGCTAGCAGTTTTGATAGTAAGCTACTACTTACTATAACACCACTATAATGATAAGTGTATTGTTTCTATATAATTTTAAACTTTTACATGTCTTTATCTTTGTTAGAATTGAGCACAAGGAAAATCTCAAATAGCAGCCTAATGAATTGTGAACCATGCACTGTTTTACACTAAATGATTCTGTAGTCATGTACATTTAACTTAACTGCCGGCACACTCAACTCCTTTAAATCAGGCCTTAAAACTTTGTTATTCGCTCAGGCTTTCAATTAGAAATATACTGTCTGCCTTACTGCAACACAGTCTTCCTTTTTTAATAGTTTTAACAGTTGTTCCTTTATCGAGTATTTTCACTTTCATCCCCGTCTTTTATTTTGCATTCTTTCCTTAAGCTCTGTTTTAATGTTTTTATGTTTTTATGTCTGTAAAGCACTGTGAATTGCCTTGTGTCTGAACAGTGCTATATAAATAAACTTGCCTTGCCTTGCCTTAATATATCTGATAAAATGTTTTCAATATAAATACGTCCTTGATTTTGTGGCAATTGTTTAACACACACACACACACACACACACACACACACATCGACTGGCTAATGAAGCCTTTCTCGGGACATGTGTGCAGATGAGGAGACACATTACACAGAGAAAATGAACTCATTTTCTTGAGGGATAGGCGAGAAATGCAGCACAGTGTGGAAAGCAAAGAGAGGAAGTGTAAAGGAGTAGGTTGAAGAAAAGAGTAACGCAGAGGAAGACCTAAAAAGACAAAGGGCAATAACAAGGAAAGAATGAAAATAATAAACGGACATGAAAGAGATAGGCCTCTTTTTGAAGACAGCTGCAGATCAGTGTTTCTGTGAGGCAGCAGGTGACCATCAGTCTCCCACTCACTCCTTGATATTCGTGTGATATTGCAGATACACTCACCCCCCTTTTGAAAGCACATCTAGAGCAGAGGTGCTCCGCTGCGATAGCCAACAGCACATCTGAGGCACTTTCACCATTTTTTGTCTGATGTGACTCATGTTTTCTCTCTTTCTCTGTTGTACCCTGTCACGCTTGTTTTAAGGAGCCATATTTATTGATTCATTGACGTTGATGAAATACATGTAGCCTCTGTTCCGGGGAGTCAATTTTCTATAACAAGCTGCAGCAGAGATATTATGCTGCTGCAGCTTGTTCCTGCCATATTGGTATCATTTGGTGAATGTTAGCAGTGGAGCCTGTTGACTGATCAGCAAGCAGACAAGATATCGCCGCCTGCCTTCACCTGCACTGAGGGAAACGCTGTTTGTAAAAGAACAGATAACTTCAGTTTATTCAATATTTAATTTTTCTGAGTTTTTTTTGTGTTATTTGTGGTTGGAAAAAAAGGCAAGAAGGCCATTGAAATCCTTACAGCCACGTATGTGACATTTAGCAGTCAAAGAGTTCATATGGATATTTAAAATTGCTTTGTTTTATGGTGTCCTTCAGAAAAAACACACCTGTCACTCAGAGACAAGAACAGCAACTCCAGAAGTGTTTCAGCCACTTGGCTTTCATACTCCTTCTCCTCTTTATCATTTAAGTATTTCCATTATTTTGGCCTCTAAATGTGTTGGTCCCTGTTGCTCCACACCATCTCCTTCACCAGGATCATAATGAATAGTTAATGAGTTCCAGAAGTGGAACTTCAGTGTTTCAAAGGAATTTAAACCAACGACGAGCTATGTGTAAGATTTGAGTGGAAACATTAGCCTTCGTTTGAACTATCTCAGCTGGGGAAACATCATAATATCAGTAGAGTGTAAACTACAATAATAAAATAAAATGGTGTATTTGGTGCTATTTCAAGCTTCTTTGGGAAAAGTAATGGAGAGGAATAAAAACTGCTTCAAGAGTCGGATTGATTAAAGGAACAGCAGTCAAAGACTGATTTCTATTTGTATCTAGCACATATTTACATGAAGAAGAGGGTAAGAATTAGGGCTGCAGATTGTACACAATCAGTATACATTTTATTTCATTAAACTTTGTATAAAATTTGCAGTAAAATATGTATTTTTGCAATCAAGGACAAACCAAGTATCTTCCAATCAGCCCCTTTTTCAGCTTGAGTATTTTAAAGACAATAACAATTTTAAATATATTGTTTCTAAACTCAAAAAGATCCTATGGTGTATCTGAGATTTTCCAGAACAAGGATTTTCTGTTTTGTGCCTCTTTATATGGCGTTATTTGGGAGACAGGACAGTGGGTAGAGTGGGTAAAAGATCCAACTTGAGGATAGCCTCTGGCACAAGGCATCACCATTTGTGCCAAACTGGCAGAGCAAGGATTTGCAACTGAATGTTTACATTTTTAACAAGACGATGTTGCAGTTGCAGCTAAATCTTATTGATTATTTGAAAGTCGTGATTTGGAAATCACATTTTTGTGAATGTTTCAGAAGTGCAGGAACCAATTGTTTGGAAAATAGGTTGAATTTATTGGCTCATTATTGTATCGGATTTCTCTAAGGTTCAAACCATGACAAGCATGTCAGGTGGCACCGGCTGAAACTTTGGTATTAAATTTATCTTGGTGTTGGATCTGAGCGATATTGGTGTTGTGACAAAGTGAGCGGTCTGCCAATTGCCTGTCAGAGTAACGCTGAGGGTTCGAGCACATGGCTCGCCTGCTTGGTCTTGCTTGTTTTCACTTGTGGAAGATGGAGGGATAATGAGGCTGATCTGGACCATTGAGATGCAGTCATGGGAAACAGACTGCAGAATCTGTTGCCTTGCCAACCAAGCCCCTTGGAGTGCGAGGGTTAAATGTAAAAGATTCTCTGCCAATGCAAATATAGGTTGCCATCTGTTTTCATTACACTTCTTTTGTTAGATATTTTAAAACCTCCAAGAATGTGGTGTAGGTGTTCAGATCAGTGGAGCTTTAAAGTAATTAGATCTGATGTGGAAGCAATGTGCACCTGGGTAGTGATTACAAGAACATCAGTATGCCTCTAAAGTTGTGAGAATATGATGGCATATAGATGTGGGCTCCAGATATAGCACTTCTTCTTATAGCCATCTACACAGGTACATGATATCATTTTGAATGGGTTGTGTTAATAGTTTGCTATAATTATAGCTTTTTTTTATGTAGAAGCTTCGAACACACGAATATTAGAATAGAGAATTTCTCTGCCCATTCATGATTATTAGTTAGTATAACATAGGCTTTTAAACATAATACATAAAATGTTGAGTATGTCGCACAGCATAGATTAAGGACACAATTGCTTTCTCAATTGCCAAGCATCCAGCCCACTAGATGTCAATGTTAACTCTGCTTGGAATTCAACAGAAAACGTATTGTAAAGTGATAAAGTTTTGTGGTCAACATAATTTGAGTGTCTGACTATTAATCTAGTCGACAGAGATATGGTAAGGGCAAGAAAACAGCAAACATGTTGCTTAGGAACAGAGAGAAATAACCCGAACTTTTCTTTTTGCATTTGATCTTGTCTCCCATGGTGGGTATAGCCTGTGTTTGTGTGTGTGTGTGTGTGTGTGTGTGTGTGTGTGTGTGTGTGTGTGTGTGTGTGTGCGTGCGTGTGTGTGTGTGTGTGTGTGTGTGTGTGTGTGTGTGTGTGTGTGTGTGTGCGTGCGTGTGTGTGTGTGTGTGTTACAGAAGATGGTCGGGGGAGTCAGGTTCAGCAGAGGGTGTTTCTAGGCAACAGTTTTTTTTTCTTTTACATGAAACTTGTTTGTTTCGCTGTGTTTTTACCGTCTGTGTCTAATGAACATCATCCACTTTTTTACCGATCAAGTTTCTCATCATCTTGACGGGGTTGACTTGCAGACTGATGTCTGACCCAACACATCTTCGATTAAAAATTGATGATCAACAATGAGGCTCCTTCCTGCCATTTTGAAAATGATCCCGCATTCATTACAGCTTCTTATATGCAGCTATATACAATAATATCAGGACTTGTCACGAGCTGTTTGGAGGCATTAATGCTGGACAAATAAGTGGAACGATTAAACGTGGTTTATAAGTTTTATTTTCTGTCCAAAAAATAAAAATACGATTTTTGCTCATGCCTGCAGCGTGTACTGTGAAATTTGAATAACTAACCTACAATATGTGCTGGCCTGCTGCCCAGCTCTCCCTTAGATTGGAGCAGTAGGTTCAATAAAACAAGTCAGCAAAGTTAACAAACAAACAAAGAATTATTTTTTTCATGAGTGATATTGTACCCGATACACAGTTATTATGAAAACGTTTGTGTGTCATGCAGCAGTTTGAAATGCCATCTTGTGACATCATCACATTTAGCTTTAATTAAAGTTGCATGTGTGAGTCTGTGCAAATGTACATTAATGTGTGTACATTAGTGTGTGCATGTGAGTGAGTGCGTGTGCAGATACATTTACAGGACTTCACTCAGCCTCACCTAATGCATTTTACATACATTTTCTCAGTTTCATAATGTTTTATTAAATCAGTGAATAGATGTTCCACATAGTTCACATGAGGTAATATAACAATAAATGTATTTCAGTACAGCTAAGTGAAGAAAACACATGCACAGCAAAATCCTGTATTATTATATACAAGCACTTTGACAGTACAGGCGGAGCAACAACTAATTACAGACTTTACCCTTCCACACGCACACAGCCACACACACACACAACAATGATTGTGCTGATATCTGTTACTGTAGAAGCGCTTTGATTTGAGTTTTAATTGGCTTGTGTGTGAGGTGTTTAATTGGGGGGTTTTGAACTGGATGCTTCAGGTGGAAACCTGTGGCAGTTTCTGTGTTTTGTCAAACCCTAATTAAAATCCTCTTTGCTAGAAGACATGCAGCCTCTACATCAGCTAAACTGTGCTTGTGTGTTGGAGTGCAGACAACCCACTGCTTTCACTAAAAGCGATTCACAGAGGCAGCATCTCTTTAATCATCCCGCCAGTTATTTGTCCTCATGATCCAGATTCTGTATAGTGCAGTACAGCAAGGAAATTTTGTCAAATCACTTTTCCTTAGTGACGATGTGTCCTGTCAAATGTGTGTAGTGATAGTTCATATGATAGATGATAGATAGGTAGATAGATAGATAGATAGATAGATAGATAGATAGATAGATAGATAGATAGATAGATAGATAGATAGATAGATAGATAGATAGATAGATAGATAGATAGATAGATAGATAGATAGATAGATAGATAGATAGATAGATAGATAGATAGATAGATAGATACTTTATTGATCCCAAGGGAAATCAAGGACCACCATGGTCACCAAGGTCACCTAATAGGATAAATGTAGGTTGAACTTGTTCTTTTCCTCCTATGAAATGTCACATTTCCATGTCCTGAAATGGATATAATCTCTTATATAAAGTTATTTTAATATGTTTTTCATGCAACTTTAGGCCTTTGAAATTCTTGCTATGTGTTATATTTCGAATTTTATTTTGGACTTTTCGCCTTTATTTTAAGAGCAAAGTAGAAATCTGGCAGAGAGTGAGAAACAACATGCAGATATAAGGAGCTATAGGTTGGACTTGAACCAGGGCCTCCCATGTGGAGGACAACTGTATAGCCTCCGAACATAGGCCATTGTTGTCCCTCTTCCCAAGTTTTTAAAAGCCTTACATTACAATCCTATTCCCATGTGATATTCGTGTGACATTTGTATTGACAGTTTACAAAAATGCTATTGACTTTTTTTCTTGCTTAAAAGCATCAGGAATAAATAATCCAAAAGTAAAAATTCCTGATAAGCCATCACTCTTTTTCTCCAGCTGATAACCTGTTGCTTTACAGTGACTCCTTCATTTGTGATTTCCCACTCCAGTATCGAGTATCAGCAGGGAATACTTCCAATTAAAGAAGCAAAATGCTGTTTCATAGGGACTTTAATTGTGGCACCACTCTGATGTCGGACCACAGGAGTCTATTTCAAAGCAATGTCCCAGAATGATTAAAAAGGAATAAGTCCTTGGCCTCATTCAAGTGCAGTAAGAAGAACAAAAAAGAGATGCCACGGTTTCAATGGTCTGGAGTAAACCAGTGTGCATGTGTAAGAAAAGTAAGTGTGTATTGCTCTCAAATGTTAATGGGCTCCTAGTCAAACTTTGCAGGGAACGTATCATGTTTTTGAATCTTGGAAATGGAGATTTCACAAAGAAAAAAAAGATTCTCTGAAAACTGTAGGCATTTTGTGAGACTCATGTTTACAATTGTCTCATGTGATTTCTATTCATTAAGTTTTCAGCTGTGATTCAGTTTTAGGGAGTCAGTTTTTGCAGAGCAGCAAGAACATTCAATCCTAGAGATAGACACTGCCCTCTGTTGGAAGAAAAATATAACTAAAAGGGAAATGGTTAAAAACAAGAGACATTTACATTTGGATTCATATGCCAAAATTACAATTTTGGATACACAAAATCTAGAAAGATTTCAACCTTTAGACAGCAGGGAAGTCTAAAGGTTAAGTAAAAAAAAAAAAGATCTTCAGAAGAACTTAAAAATATCTGAAATGAGCAGCAATGGCTATGTAATGTTACTGCACACCAATTTTTTTTTAATAGAATTGCTTGTAGACAGACAGAGACCGACAAACAGACAGACAAACAGACAGACAGACAGACAGACAGAGACACAATACATTTGTAATTTACTGCATGTGCTGTTTAAAAGAGACCTCTAAATAGTTAAGGAACCTATGTAATTAGGCCTGTGCGTCACAATTGGAAAGTGTTGATCTTCTGAATGTATGTCTTGTCTATACATGCACAGCGATGTTTGAGGTGGGTGTAGTGCAAAAGGTGTGAAAACAGACATTGGTCAATGCAGACGTAAAGGATGCAAATTAAAGTGATTGTCATTAAAGTGTCCAAACAATAAGGTGCAAAAACAAAGTGATTGTAAGAAAATGAAAGATGAGTCCAGGAGTCACTGTGCTTTTCCCCTGCAGTGACAGTGAGATGTTGTACAGTCTTATGGCCAGGGGGACAAAAGAGTTCTTGAGCCTGTCCGTGGAGCATGATTGTGACAGCAGTCTGCCACTAAACATGCTCCTCTGCCGGGTGAAGGTGCTGTGCAGAGGGTGGTGGGTGTTGTCTATGATGGAGAGTTTTTTGGCCAGAGTCCTCCTCTCTGCAATCATCACCAGAGAGTCCAGCTCTCTACCCACCACAGAGCCAGCCCTCCTCACCAGTCTGCCCAGCCGCGTCCCTCTTCTTGCAGCTTCCTCCCAGCACACCACTACGTACAAGAGGACACTGGCCACCACAGACTGGTTGACTGTTGAATAACCCCAGCCTTCAAGAACAGACGGCTCTGTCACTTCCTGCAAGTAGTGTCCATGTTTGGTGACAAGTCCAGCTGGAGCCCCAGATACCCGTAGGTCCTTCTAATTGCTTGTTTTAAGATTTCAATGGAAAAAAACCCCCCATGTCATCATTTCACTAAATATGGGTGTGTAAAATGGTTTGTCACTAGTGTTACCAACACATCTGACTGTTTTTCAATTGCACAAACATTTGTAAAGATCATTCAGCAACCGCCTGTCTTGAAAACATCCCAGAAGGTATGCTACTTTAGCCTATGTGTTTTGGTAGAGTTTTATATTCAATAATCAAGCTGAATAGGACTAATGCTCTTTTTCAGTACAAAGATGCCAACCCCAGCTTTGATGTTGTGTTTACAATTTACAGCATGTACACAAGCCACAAGAGTAAAAAATAAAACAAAATATTAAAGAGCATCAAATACCATCAAAATCTAAGACTGACATGTTTGTAAAGTAATAAAAAAATCTACAAACTTGAAAGGTAAAGCTGTTGCTAAGGGCCCTATATTAGGTGCTCAATGCGCAGGCGCAGTGGTGCGACACTGTCCTTCAGTGGGCGGGGTTGAGAGGTCACGTGACGTGACAGCGGTCTGGTCTTAAGAGGCAGTGGCATGTGGTTACTGAGATCGACGGTGTTGTTAGGTGTGTTGGGCAGCAGAGGAGCAGTGAGAGGCATGGTAAGTGTAAACACAAAGATAATATATGTGTCACTTTTTGTGTATTGTGAGGGTACATATTTGAAGTAAATATTTTGCCTGCTTAACGAGATGTAGGTCAGATAAAGAGTTTCTATTTTTGAATGCTGTGTAACAATGAAATGTGTCCGGCGTTGACGCAGCAACAAACTCGAGCATCATGCTAGTTTATGGATAAGATAAAGACTCACGGGACGGTATGTAATTTTCGGTTAATTATCTTAGGTTAGTTTTTTTAGACAATTAACTCAGACATCTCTGGTTTTCTGTAGCAAAAGTATGTCTGGTTTTGCTAGCTGTCAGCGATAACGATGCTGATAATCCCGAACAGAGGTTGTGTTAATGAACACTCGTTCCACCATTCATGTTATCCTTTTAACCCTATTCTAAACGATGCAATTAATAAGTCGTCCTTTGACTATTTTAATAAATATCACACGTCTGAATTGTGTTTCTTTGTGCCAACTTTCCCAATTCTTAGTGACATGGCGTTTTTTTGCATGCAGGTCAGTAATTGTGAAATGTGCAGCCCAAACCTGTTATGTATGTACATGGATGGGTTGACTCACTTTAAGGTGATACAAATGGGCCAAAGTGCACGGGGTAATAAACTGTTCACATCCTGTCATACTCTCATGTGTCTGAGACATGAGCTTACTTTTTGCCCTTTGGTCTGCTTTTATTGTGTTCAACTGTGATAATCTACAACAATTTAGCTGCATTACTCAAACACACGCGTACACGTTTTCCTATTCCCATTTTTTGTTCTCTCTCTTTGCAGTGTGCACAAGCAAGTGATTGGCAGAGTGCCAAGTCAATATACGAGTTTTCTGCCAATGATATTGATGGGAATGAAGTTTCCCTGGAAAAGTACAGGTATGAAATATGTCTGTTCTCCAATGAAGGGCTATGCGATTAATTGCTGTTTGAACGCAAGCAGTATAGACTTTAAACAAAATAAGAGGTCATTTACATGTTTTCTTACATGTAACTTCTTGTTTGCTCTGTTTGTTTGTTCATTTTGCCAGAGGTGATGTGTGCATCATTGTAAATGTAGCCTCTAAATGAGGAAAGACCAAGGTAAACTACACTCAGCTTGCGGGAATGTACGCCTCGTATGCTGAGAAGGGTTTACGCATCCTGGGCTTCCCATGCAACCAGTTTGGAGGACAGGTAAAAAAAAAAGGATTGAACTTCATTTATTTCACGCTTTAATAATGATTCAATGTTAAATCCTAAATGCTTAAACTACAGGCTGTTCATCTTAAAACTTCCACTACGTCAACACTCTTTTTGTTAAAGAGACTAAACTTGCATATGAATAGTATTGTCATGCATGAGTTTTGGAGAATAATATAAAGTCTTGTTTGCTATATACATATGTTAACGTCTTGGTGTTAATTATTACACACTTTTTTTTTTTTTTTTTTTTTTAGCGTCAGCCAATCACAGCTTCTGAAACATGTCATACCTAGCAACGGGGTCAACCACTCCACCTTACAAAGATAAACGTTTTTTCTCTTTTCGCAGCTCTGAGAATGTTCCTTTAGTTAGGAGGGCTCTGAGCGGATTGACAGAATGTTTGTGAATACAGGCCTGGTTTGTTAGGGTGACTGGAAGTCATCTAAATGCCCATTGCCCGCTTTTGAGAAGGCTTGTCGATTTAATTAAGATGCCTAATAAAGAGAACTGTTCATATCCTGTTAAGTTGCAAATGTTCCATTAGAGTCTTGTTATTTTTGTGATTTAGGAACCAGGGACTAATGCAGAGATCAAAGAGTTTGCCAAAGGTTACAATGCTGAGTTCGACCTCTTCAGTAAGATTGATGTGAATGGTGACAACGCTCATCCTTTGTGGAAGTGGATGAAAGCACAGCCCAAAGGCAAAGGAATGTTGGGAAAGTGAGTTGTGTTCCTGTTTTATTTATTTAAATGGTCTTACCAGTCATGACATTGTGTTTACACAATTTAATTTAACACGGTAGTTCTATAATGTAAAAAAAAAAGAAGCTTACTTTTATGGGTGATATCATTTCAACTATAATGTGAACTCTGTCGTACATTGCCTGTTGAGTTTCTATTGCTTAATCACTCGTCTTCCTCTTTAGAATCACTTGTTCATTTTTACATTAGTTTGGTTTTTTTTTTAAGGCTGAAATGAAAACTATCTACTGAATTAAATCATAAAATGACCATCAGACATAAAGGAAAAATGTTATGTTACCAGTATGTCTTAAGTTTTTATTAGATTGCCTTAGATTTGGACTGCACTACTAATTTGAAACGCCAACTGTCAGTTATGTATTGCTCCTTGTTTGTGTTATCCAAAAGCAAAAACAAAACGGCAATTATGATGCAAATGTATAATCTTGATGGAAATTTTTTTATTTTGGCATCAGAATCACGTTTTTGGTTTTTTAGATGCAAGAAGTTGTTTCCGGTGAGGACCAAGCTGAGTCATGAATGACCAAAAACTGTCCTTCAGTGAGACCGTAACAGCCAGGTTGTGATGTAACGCACTTTGTTTTTTCTGTCCACAGCAGCATCAAATGGAACTTCACAAAGGTGATTTAATAAGTATAGTTTTTCTTTCTTTTTCATTGATTAAATTATCTGCTGTACTAATATTTGGATGTTTAATTTTTCCAGTTTCTGATAAATAGAGAAGGACAGGTGGTGAAGAGATATGGCCCAACAGACGATCCCAGTGTAAGTGGAAAAATCTTGAATATAGTGTTGGTATTGTGGTACAGGTAAAACAAAATGCTTATCCTCTATTTTGTTACTTTGCTTTTGCCATTTGTTACACAATCAAAAATTATATTTAAAGTGGATTGAAAAAAGGATTACCGGAGTGGAAGAACTGGGACTTTATAAATTCTTGTTCACATTTGTAACTTTTGTTACAAATCTGAACAAGAATTTGTGTTTTATCTTATCAGTTTTTATCTCTGTGGAGCTGCAATGGTGCTTTTCCCTTCTCACCATCTCCATCAGTAAGATATCTTCTTTCTTTTTGCAGGTTGTTGAAAAGGATCTGCCGACGTACCTGTAATACTGCTTTTTCTTTTTGTCTGACTCCTGACCTCTCTCATGGACTCGAGGGTGTTGATGTGTGTATCTGGACTAGTGACGGCCTGTCTGTAAACCCTTTACTGGGTAGGGCAAGCCTGATGATTCTCAGCGTGCAACAAACCTCCAGACCCACCCACACCATACCCATTAGACCATGAGAGAGGACATTCATGAGTTGGTCAAAGTAGAGGCTCTCCGTCTTTCACTTAATTCCTCATTAAATTCCTTAATGTTAAGTACCAGGTTTGTTCATTGTCAGTTTCTGTAAGAACATAAATGCCATACATTTCTCTCACCGGTGAAAATATGTTTGCACTTCTATAGCTCGTCATTTATCGTGTAGAAAATAAATGCCATCTTGAACATGATGTTGTCATTTAACTTGTCCATGTTTAAAGGTAGTTGAACAGTAGCTCTCAAGCCAACTTTGGGAATAATGACTGAATGTTTTTATGTATATTACTTAACGTTTACCACAATATCATTAGTTTATGTGGAAAAAAAAAAAAAGAGTGCTTCAATGTTCTATTGGGCTGCAATAGTAAAGTACAAGCAAACATTTCTTATTAGTTTTAAACTTATCATTGCTGAGTTTATTTATATAGCACTTTAGGTAGACAAAGGTCACAAATTGCATTACTAAAACAAAAAACATCCATACAATAAAAACGGGGACAAGTGAGCACTTCATGGACTGACATAACATCCTGCTGTAAGGAGGAGCAATTGTCACAGTGAAAACATAGATCAGTGTGTAGACTGGGTCGACCCATTTACCCATAGACCTGTCTAAACAAGGAATGTTTGAGTTGCTTTTTAAAAGAAGCAACAGTCAGAAATGTTACAAGATGGGCAGGAATTTCCAGAGAATTGGTGCCAGGGCCTCAAATGCACAATCACTACGAGTCTTTAAATGTTTGTGGGACAGACCAGGTGTGGGATGACCTGTGAGAGAATCTGGGTAAATCAGTTCTTCCAAATGTTCTGGGGCTTGACTGTGAATATATTACATTACCTTCTACGTCACTATTTTTAAATCTAATGAGCAGACATAAGGCATTAGATTTTTTTATTGTTAATAACGCAACTAATTTAACATTTTCTCCAATACTGTGAATGAATAAATATAGGAAGTTGATACAAAGAGACCTGGTACGAAGACAACCATAATAAATACGTGAAAACTATACCATCATGTAGATGCTGTTTATTGAGCATACCTTTTTTTAAAATAGGATTTTGGAGGAACCAATTGAACAGCAAATATAATCCTGTTAATTATTCTTTTAATATATATTGGTAAACGTTTTCAATGTCTTCAATACTTCTATTTGTAAATACATCAACTGTGTGTAAAACCTAAAAGTCACAAATTGAAGAATCTAGTTGCCTACATTGGGTTATAATAAAATGTTCTAATTAAAAACAAAACACGAATTAATTTGTTTTTATGATTAGGTTCCTTATTTCGGTCTTTACATTTGCTATGCCTTACTCTATATCATTAAAACATGCCCAATCCGCTTTTAACCAGTGCCCTATCAACCACACTGTGTCATAGCCGTCCGTTGATCTAACGCTCAGACTACTACTTACGCTCTTGATGATGCTGCAGCGGCACGCGCATCATCAGCTGTTGCGTGAGAGTGATGACGCACTGTAGCGGCAGAGATGATCAGCACCGCTGGATATGAACATTTAGCTAAGCTTGGCTAAGTACGTCGAGAACGAGACTGTTGTTGAATGATGTAAATGTACCTTTAAAAAATGAAGATGGGTTCAATGACAGGATTTCCACATCCTTCCTCAGCGCTTACCCCCTCAACATCTTGTCACTGAGGAAGGTAAACTGCGCGTCGTCGTCAGGAGATGGAGGGGACTGCGGAAACCGGGAATGACGGGAGGACGAGTGAGGAGGCGGGCGCCGGCCTCTGTTTACAGCTTGACCTGGGGGACAATGGTTTGTATGAGTCTTTTTGCGTGAAAGTCAGGTGTTTTCGACAGAGACAGAGTCTCATCTTTTTGGTGGGCTTATTTAAACCTCGTTTCCGGCGACAACAGACGCTGGACTCAAGTGTGTGCAGCATCTTACTGTGCATCATTTTAAACTGTCAAAGCACGTTTACCTTAAATATAACCTATAACGTGGAACCTAAGACGTGGAGATGAATAATAAATAGGTTAGATAACAGTGTCAAGATACAAGTCAGTGCCGCTGTGGTAAATGGCCCACAGTGTTATGGGTTTCACTGCAGGCTTGCAACACACAAAGGTGCACATTAGTGATGTTTACACACCATTACACGAGACTTGACAAATATCATCTACACAGGGATGGCTGTTGCATATCACCAGAAGAAGTATAGACTGCAAACGTATCATTTGTATACACAGCAGCCACTACAGTCAACACAGCACTCTGCACCCTTAGGTGTCATTTTGCTCTTCTCAACTCTCTCTCAATCTCTCTGTCTCCACAATTCTTACCATTTCCTTTTTTTTCTCTTCCTGGCTAAATCTAAAAAGTGCTTTACATAATCTAAAATGGAATTATATCAACCACACTCTAATCCCTTGTGGGTATCAATTCCAAGCATCTCTGTGGATTTCGCGGCTATAAATACAGTATGACAGAACGTGCATGACCGCTTTATGAAATGTATGTGCACATTTAAAAATAAATAAATATATATTTTAAAGTGGGTCCCACACGTTGTTTGTGCATTGTATGTGCATGCTCATATAAACATAAACGTAGGATGTTGCATATGGATGATTATTATTAAATCCACCAGATTATACTTGTGTGCGGAAAAACCTCTGGGCACGAAACCCGCTCCTGCATTGAGTGTCACATTAATGTTACAGCAACAGACCGGCGCTTTCTCCGCTAAGAGAGAGATCTAATCCTCTTTACTTGTGACACACACAAACAGGCCTTAAGGCAGAGTTTTCTTACACTGGCACAACATGTTTCATCACAAGAATATCAGAGTGAGTTTTCTGAAATGGATCGTTTCCGTAGTTAGTTGCTACATATACAGAGCATGTTATTTGTTTACAGTTCAGTGTCATACTATTCCCGTTTGACCCTAATCCCACAGAGACTCTCTGTGTGTGTGTGTGTGTGTGTGTGTGTGTGTGTGTGTGTGTGTCTGTCATAGCAAAGTCCTAACCATTGTTCCACCTGATAGGCTTTGATACAGAGTTAATCTGCAGGTTACAGGTGTGGCCAAACAGGATGTCCTGTCGCTGCATGAATCCCCCTCCCCTCCCCAAAGGGACAAACATAAAAACAACACATTTTTGAAATCAACTTAAATACTCAGAGAAATACAACAAACATGACCTGACATAAATAACATTTCGCTATTAAACAGAACAAATGTTCTGCATGTTTTAAGTGAAAAATGACTATTAATTAATATGAACACTAATATTAGTATTATTAGTACTATTAGTATTATTAATATTGTATTATGAAGCTTGCTATTCACACCCATTTTGTCGGTTGTGGTGATTGTGGGTTTTTAGCTTAGTTAACTTTGGGTTGGCTTTAGTTGTGACAACTATTTGTATTATTGATTTTCCATGTGAGGCAGAAATGTACTTCCCTTATACCTGTCAACATGAAAACATGTTCAGGTAAAGTTCAGGAGACGTTCCATCCGCCTCAGCTATACTTTGTGTTTAGTGCGTATTAGCACAGAGTAGCACGCTGACGCGCTTAACGTGTACGATGAACTGCAATCAGCACGTTTGCATGGAAACACACAGAGCATAAACATGCGTGTTAATATTCAACATTCTGATTGTGTGATTCTTTCTTTTTGTTTGTATTGATTCCCTGCTCATCTGAATTATTAGTCAGGGTGATATTGTGTATCAATAATTAATGTGTTTTGCCCTGCCTTAGTTTGATGGTATCTCTTTAACAGTGTGCTGTACTTCATAATGGCTTAAAGGTTCATTATCTGTGCTTCATCAGCTGCTCCTTCTTAATCTTCTCTCTCACATGACCTGCCATTCAGCACGATAATGTTGACCGGGCTGTTTTGCTCCAAAGTGCTCTGAACTGTCCCTTTTCCCCTTCACTTCCTCCCTTCCCTCCCTCTGTTCCTCCTTCTATACAAACACACTAATGAACAAGTTAGCTCCTCGTTGTCAGTGGAAAAGATTCTCTCTAATCCTTGCGTGTGATTGGTTGGTGATGTCATCTGGAGACTTTAGCCAATGGCAGCGCTCAGATTAGAGAGGAAGTCAATCCAATCCAGAGTCTCCCTACATGCTCAGTGCAAATCTCGCTGATCCAGGAATAGAAAACAAAGACTACAACTCTGCAGTAAGTCAACTACTTAATGTGAGACTTTCTGCACCTCCAGAATATTGAGAAACTGTAGGCATTGAACTCTTCTGCTGGTGAGTTGACCAACGATTTATTTTAAATGAGACTGGTGATGCTGAATTATGATGAAAGTTGCTCAATTAGATAAAATAGTCTAACTGGAGGGTCAGTCAGGGGTCGGTCTGGAGCTTCTCGTCATATCCCACAATCTGTCCCTGCAGATTACGTTGTTTTGAGGGGGCGGGATGGAATTTGTAAACTTAAATTTCCAATTTCCTGTGCACCCAAACCTATTCAGATGCTTATGAAAAGCATGGGTATGACATTAGGATGATTTCACGTGTGCGTTTCTTTTTAGGATTGTAGGGAGTGTGTCTTCAGCTGTGAGGCTTGTCCTGATGTTGCAGCTTAAAGAAAACGCTTCAACTTTTTCAGTAAATGTTAAGCAGATAAATTAGACACATGCCCTGATGAAAGGCTGTCAAAGTTGGGATTTCATGCTAAATGAACATAATGTTATACGGTTTGGTGGTATGCTTCAAGAAAAACTTCTAAACCTATTTCTCCCTCCCCTTTTCTGTCCGTCTCTGCTTACAGATTCAGCCAGGAGAGCTCAGATAACAGAGGTGAGACGCCACTTCAATCCTGTGACCTGTCAATCACACGTGTTCTCTTTTTCTGTCTCTTGCTGCATGTTTGTAGGAACAAAATACGTTATATGCACTAACAATGTTAGGTATAACCTGCAGTTACATTCTGCTTTTCTTTCCTTGTGACAGATGCCGTCCCCGTTCGGCCCAGGCCATGAGAAAAAGATCGGCCACAGGAGGGTTGACGCCTCCGGAGAGACAACATACAAGAAGGTAAACTTTTTCCATTCTTCTCTCCTTCGACTTTACGCCATAAATATTGTTTTGTAGGTTGGCTTATCATCACGATTTCACTCATTCCACCCACACGTCTCTCTCCACCTCCAGACCACCTCGTCTGCATTGCAAGGGGCCATCCAGCTGGGCATTGGATACACTGTTGGCAACCTCAGCTCCAAGCCTGAGCGAGATGTGCTGATGCAGGACTTTTATGTTGTGGAAAGCATCTTCTTCCCCAGGTCTGTTTGTGTGAGAGGATGTTTATGTGCACGAGTGTGTGATAACTAACTTCAATAATTATTCATCTCTGTCTTCCATTTGGTCTGTTTCTACAGTGAAGGCAGTAACCTCACTCCGGCCCACCACTACCCAGACTTCAGGTTTAAAACCTACGCCCCCGTGGCCTTCAGGTACTTCAGAGAGCTGTTTGGGATCCGACCAGATGACTACCTGGTGAGATATTAATCACATTGTTTTTTTTGTGAACTGATGAGGCATTGCAAGGATTCAAATTTAACCTGCAAAGCCTCATTCAGTTGAAGACTTTCTCTTACAACACTGTCCTGTTTGAAACATTTGACCAAAGAAAAACGAGTATTAAAAAGTCAAGTAACTCTTCGCCGACGCTCTTCTGGTGCTATATTGATAAGCATTTAAACACCTGCTCATTCAAGATGTGAGTGTCAGGTTTGGCCACTGATGAGTTCTGTTCCCGCGTCGGGCGATTAATCAAGTTTTGAATCACAGGGACGATTTTGGCTTCCCGCGATCACGAAAACAAAATCATCGAGATTAAACAATTACGGTGTGATGCATGCCATGTTGCGCTTGTTTTGTTCTTAGGTTTGATCGTGTGTGGTGAATGAACCTCGCAGCATGTTCTCTGGCCCTCTCACTCAGAGGGAGCCATGGTGTGAACTCTTTCTGTTTAGCTTTTTTTTAAAAAAGGTTAAGACAATGTTCTCGGTGTACTGCTCGTGTCCATAGTTCCATGTTTCAAACTGTTCGATGCTAGAGTTTCGCCCCAACGGCACAAACAGAGTTATTTTCCACCATTTTATTTTTAATTATTAATTATTATATTGTAAATGTGATATTGATTTTTGCCACAAAAAAAAAACAGCAGCCCTCGTTTCCATCTCTTATAACAAAGTCTGTCCTTACTACTGCTGCCAATATTATGATGATGGAGAAAGGTCTAGACCAGCTCTGTTTGGAAGGTGTCGTGAAATATCACTGTTGTTGTGCTTAATAGATACAAATTAAATGGTTGATTGATTATATATATAGTCTACTCCTGACAGCTCCTATCAAAGGGCCTCTGGGATTTGTCCCTCCGTGTTCTCTTCTATGACCTCAAAAAGAAGCATCACGTCACTTATCACCTTTTCATTTGAATTCACATGACTTTTGTGCGTGCTTTAAACTCTGTATAAATGTGAGTCTATATATTGAAAGGATTTCTTAGTGAATTGGAGTTAATTTGTAGTTTGTTTTATAAGCTTCAAATAATCAGCTTTATTAACAGAGCACTTTTCAATATCAAAGAACACGAGGTACAGCAAAATCAGACATAAAACAGGCAGGTCATGTAATCATAGCTAAGATAAAGACATCAACATTTCAAGACATCAAACCCATTTAAAGTCACATTTTTTTCGACATGCAGTATTCTTGGCCTCACGTTGAAGCTCACCGTCTCCCTGTGCCAAAGGGAGATTAGCAGACTAAAGCTTTTCTTTTTTAAACTCCGAGCGCTGACAGCAGGCAGTCAGAGAGCAGTCAGAAAGTGTCTTTTGTCTGTGGGTTGGTGAGGCTGAGGTGGAGCACGGACATAATTGCATCGTGCTGATTTAGAAAAAGGTGCAAAATTGGATTACTTTGTTGGACAAATGAAGGAAAATCCACAGACACTTCCTCCTGTACTTCACAGAGTGTCCGGATTATAACCACGTTAACAGAACTGATGCCGTTATTTATAAAGTGTTAACAGTTCTTCATCACATTAAGACATTAAGTGTCCTTTGAAACCAGCTGTTGCCGACTTACTGTAGGAGTTTATGTTCAGCTGCTTGTTTAAAATCGTTAAGTTACTAATTCTGATTTAATGTGTAAATGTCATAATGAACAGTTGAGACTCTTAACAGCATGTGCGAATCTTCCCTCCCACGCACAGAACGCCTTTTCCACTGAGGCGTGGACACAGTTGCGCTTAAAAGCAAAAGTTCCCTTCTTGCTCAGCTGCTGATGAGTAATGCCGTGTGAGTGGGATGAGGTGTTAGTCTTTCGGTTGGCTTTTTGTAAGCTCTGTTGGACCCCGCATCAACAGCGCTACGCCGCCCTGCTGTGACCACGAAGTGTTGAACTAAGGATGAAATGATGAACTCGGGTTCAACAAATCACTCGATTAAACACTTTTAAAGACATTTGCCGAAGGGACACGCTCTTCTTTTAAAGTAGAAATAACATCGTCTAGTCTGATTTGTACTGTTGTATGTTGAAACCGTCTTTTCAGACATTGTGGGTCAGATTGTCACATTTTACTGTCGGCCTTAAACAACAATGTGTGGTTAATCTGGTCTCCCTGTGTCTCTATCCCCTCCCCAGTATTCTCTGTGCAATGAGCCGCTGATTGAGCTGACCAACCCAGGAGCTAGTGGCTCCATATTCTACGTAACCCGCGATGATGAGTTCATCATAAAAACTGTTATGCACAAAGAGGCCGAGTTCCTACAGAAACTTCTCCCTGGGTACTACATGGTAAGTCAAACCAAGCACCGTCCTCATAAAATCCATTTGCTGAGAAGCTAGAACAAGCTCAGTTGTGTGAACAGTTTTGGATCAAGCGTGCATGAATGGAATTCACATCCCAGACACGTAACACAAGAAAACTCGATTTTCACTTTCAATTCATGCTGCATCTTTTGGCAGAATACCCCGTAAATAATCATCATCATCATCATCATAACTGTGAGCCAACTGGCTGAAAGTCAAATGAATGTGTGTGTGTGTGTAGGTCGGAACAAAAATGGCTTTACATAAAATTACGTAGCGATGAGAAGTTTCAGTTGCTCAGTGTTGACACTTTTAACCAGCAGGTTGGTTTTGTCAGTATGTTCTACTTAAAGGACAAAAAAGTCTATTTAAACCTGAATGTGTAAGACACTGAAAAGGGTTATAAGAAAACTTACTAAAAGTGATGAAAGATCATTGAAAAGAACTAAACCTATAAATACAAATAAATAATTCTAATACAAATGATAACGATTGTAATAATTATGGTATAGTTATAATAATTGTAAAAAGAAGCAGAAACAGACAAAATCCTTTCTAAGAGTAATCTCAAGCATCAAAAGGTCAAAAGTTTACCCGATGACGGCGGTTACAGACTGATGTCACTGCATTCAAATCATCTTCTTCTTTCTGTTGCTAGAGGCTGTCCTCATATTGTTCCTGTTTTGTCATTTCCTGTAAGTGTTGCAATGGTGTGTTCTGAGGAAAGGGCTTTACGTAGGATCCTGTCATCACACAGTCACACTCCAAAGGTTGTTTTGTCCCTTAACAATGTTGAGGCTGATGGGGATTGTAATAAACCAGACTACTGTTAAACTTCACATAGAAGCCCTGACTGATCGAAGGCCTAGTTCTGTTACTAGCCTTTCGTTGCTGCACGTTTTTGACCACTAAAGACAGACAGCTCTCAGTGAGAGGAGCCGATGCATCGATCGCGAAATGTCCAAAATTAAGGAGACGCTTGTTGCAAATCAAGGCCGAGTCATTTTATAGACTGAAGTAAATACAGTAAAAGCCATGGCTATTACGTGCATTGCAACTCAATATAACAGGACAACACACACCCACTGAACACCCACTTCACAACACTTTCCTCACGACGGAGCTACAGAGCACTGAGCTGCAGAAGAGCCTGATCCCTGCTGTCCTAACAGCTTTGAACAAAAGGCCTCGCTGAACAGGCCAGAGAGGGAACTCTTGATTGTTGTTTAAGTCTGTGTTGTACTTTGTGTTTTGTGTATCTGCAGTTCTTTGGTGGTAATTGTCTGTTTGGAAAGAGATAATGGGAACAGGAATTTGTGGGGACTATAAAGTCTAAAGAAAGAAAGATGGATGGATGGATGGATAGACAGACAGACAGACAGACAGACAGACAGACAGACAGACAGACAGACAGACAGACAGACAGACAGATACACTACAATCTGGAGATTCCAATACTTTGGCAAATTTCTACATGTGTAATAAGTAATTATAATAAATTAAATATTTGGTTGGGTAGACACGAGGTGCTTGTGTCCATTGAGCGCATGTTCAATGGCAAAGATCCCGCTGAAACTTCCAGTTATCCTCTTTATCCTGCCCCCTGTTGTTTGCCCTGTGCCAGTGACGTCAGCAGGTGACTCTAATAGAATTGAGCAGCAAAGGTTGTTCCTGACAGAGACACGGGCTAAGTACTACTAACAGGTTAATCATGCCAACTCGAGAGACACTAGTTTGGGCTGATGCCTGTGGATGTCATGCTGTCCTGCAGGTGCACGGTGCTGCAGCCAAAATACCGTACATCAGGCTTTGTGTGTGTTTGTGTGGGTTGTCTGTGAACTCTTCATAATGTTGACATGAACAGAACACATATACTTAGAGTCCAATGTCCCATGCCCTGTAGAATCCAGTTGTGCCTACATGTGATGCATCTCTATTTGATGCTAGATTTGAGCTGGTTTTAAGACGCGGGTCACTTCGGATCAGTCATGTTCTGCCCATGTGCACAACAGCACAATGACATTTTGTGATGCACAGGTTTTTAGTTTTGTCTCCTCCACTCACCGTTCCCCACACCTGAACCGGTGAGTGCATTTCTACATGAAACAAGACGCTGTGCACAATTACGCACGAGGCACAGCAGCATAACTTCATTTATTATGTATATCTCCATATGTATGTATATATACGATTGTTCCAGATGTAATCTAAATGAATTTTCTTTGGTTATTTGCATCCATCAACATTTCTCAGTCAATTTACATTTATTTCATCAGCTGTATCACATGGCTGTTTTCTCTAATGCATTTGTAAAGGAGACTGGACAGTAACAGTGTGTGTTAGCAGGTTTGTCGGTGCTGTTTGTAGTCAAGTGTGAAGCCTATGGCTCAGTTGGTAGAGTCGTCGCCCCCTCAATCGGAAGGTTGAGGGTTCGATCCCCAGCTCCTGCGAGCAACATGTCCGATGTGTCCTTGGGCAAGACACTTAACCCCAAATTGCTCCCCCTGCTGCGTCTGGGGCGTATGAATGTGGTGTGAATGTATAGATACTGGATGGGCTACATATCCAGCCCATCAGTGTGAATGGGTGTGAATGGGTAGGTGTGATGGGTAGGTGTAAAAGCGCTTTGAGTAGTTGGAAGACTAGAAAAGCGCTATACAAGCTCAAGTCCATTTACCATTTACCATTTATTAACTTGACTCAGTGTGTTCGTATTAAAAAGAGTTTCGGCTGAGAGAATTGGTGTTGGGGCTGGAGCAGAAAAACCACCTAAGGTAACTGAGGTGAAGCGGTTTGAAAGGAGGTCATGGTTTACGTGTCTTTGTCTGCCGAGAACACCTGCACAATGCCAAAGCAGGATAATGATGTCAGGGAAACAAAGGTTATCTGCTTCTAAGACCTGTGTCCTTGACTTTAGACCATGTTGTGATAAACAACGGGGTCATAACTTTGGCTGCCTTTGGAAAGCAAGAAACTACACTACATACCTTTGCATATTAGCTCAGGTGCTGTGCTTTCCCTGCACTCTATGCCATTTAGCTCAGGATGTAGGAAAGGACTAATACTGTAATGTAATCACTTCCTGTCTTTTCTACCATTGTCTGTTTTATGAATCCAGAACTTGAACCAGAATCCTCGGACTTTGCTGCCGAAGTTTTTTGGCCTCTACTGCGTCCAGTGTGGGGGCAAGAACATCAGAGTTGTTGTGATGAACAACATTTTGCCGCGCTCTGTACGCATGCACCTCAAGTTTGATCTGAAGGGTTCCACGTACAAGAGGAGAGCATCCAAGAAGGAGAGAGAGAAATCCAAACCCACTTACAAAGACCTGGACTTTTTGAATGACATTCCTGAGGGCCTCACTCTGGACCAGGACACATACAGCGCTCTGGTCAAAACACTTCAGAGAGACTGCCTGGTGAGAAAATCAATGTAGTTTTTAATAAAGTCACACGGACACAGTTATCTGTTCAGAAAGTTTACTGTAAATAAAAATCAAAGGAAAGGAATAGAAATGTATAAGAAAAGAAAAAATGGCTGGCATCTTTTTATTGCTTCTGATTATTTTCCACCCCCCCCCCCCCTTCTGAAAATGTTCTCACATATCATAAATGTGTTTCCCCTTTAGGTTCTGGAGAGTTTTAAGATTATGGACTACAGTTTGCTGCTGGGGGTCCACAACAAGAGCCAGGCAGAGCGAGAGCAGCAGTCTCAGGGCTCACCTGCAGGAGGCGGGGATGAAACCAAGCGTGCAGCTCAGAGAGCTTTATATTCCACTGCCATGGAGTCCATACAGGGAGGCTCCACATGCAGAGACACCCTGGACCATGATGACACGTAGGTCCCTTTTTACAGTTTGTGCCCTAACATCACATTACAGCCAGGGATGATGGTCATTTTCTTCTTTCTTTTTGAAGTATGGGCGGTATTCCAGCTGTGAGCGGTAAAGGAGAGCGCCTCCTGCTGTTCATTGGAATTATTGACATTCTGCAATCCTACAGGTAGGCAACCCAAATAACAGAAGGTAAAGGTTCCATGAAATATAAATCAGGTAAATGATTGACTTAAAAAAAAAAAGATAGTGTAACACTTTACATTAAGGGTGGTTGGGAAATGTAGATTTGATTTAAAATGAGTCTCCATCACTATGGTTACCAGTTTTTTTCCAGCAGCATAACATATTTCATCATGTTGAATCCAAGTTTTCAAAGTTAATTTAAGTGGATGTGTATTGTTATTCAAAATGCTCTACTAATACCTCGACTCCCCCTCTAATAACTGCCGTACTCGTCGTGTCAGTCAAATACTCAACGGACGTTTCAGGAGATATTAAATGACAAAAGTTGGATTTTTGTCTGCTACAAGGGCAGGAACTGATTAGGTTTAGGCTTACAGTAATCCTGGCATTATGCGTCTACAAGGAATATTAAAAGGCTGCGAGAGCACAGCGGAAAAACACAGTCCCAGACCCATCTGTTTCTACATATCATCCTAAATGTGTGTTGTATTGCATAAAATCAGACTATTAAAATACTTGTAAATATTTAAAAAAAAAAAGTGGGACTGGAGTTTCTGATTCAGCCCTGTGTTGCCAGGTAACTACAGTTTGTTGTTTAATGAGGTTAACTAAATGATTTAATTGTCTTGTCTGACAGACTGATCAAGAAACTGGAGCACTCTTGGAAGTCTCTCATCCATGATGGGGTGAGTTATATAACTGTCTGTAATCAAGTTAAAAAAAAGAAAGACTTATTTTGTCGCTTTGTCTATTTTAATTTGAAAGGCTAGGAAATGTAACTGTGTTTGATAAGTGTAACATTAATAAAATATCTTGAATTTCTCTTTCTTGCATTCTGTTTGTTGTTCTGCCTCGACCTTCCACAGGACACGGTGTCGGTTCACAGACCTGGTTTCTATGCTGAGAGATTCTACAAATTCTGCAGCACCATTGTCTTCAAGAAGAGCTGCTGTGAGTGAACACAGTTTTGTGGGTCATATCCTCCAGTGCCAATGCCAAAATACCACACCAATAACACGTTTGACTTTTTGCTATGAGAATGTGTGTGCAAACTGTGGCATGCTTTCACAGCACTGCGATCGTCTCCATCTAAGAGAGGAAGAGGGCCTCTTATGTCAAAGTCCAGTGCTGGTACGGGTTCAATTGGAAAGCGTCCCTCAGTATGTGATGACCAGCAGGAAAACCAGGACAACTTGGAGAACTTACGAGGAGCTCGAAGCTTTCCCATGCTGGAGGATGACGGTAAAGCTTTTACACTCTTTTTCTTCTGTTTTAGTCCAAAAACGAGACACATTACACACAGTATCCACTAAGGATTCTCAACCAAGAAGTAAAAACAGGATGCTTGATACTATTATACCTCAACTGAGAACTATAGGAGTCTTTGGCAATGTGTCAGTAGCCTTCTTCAAAGCTTGTGAGAGGATGCTTTTGCAGCTTCCTGGTGCTGCTTGAATAAAATAGTTGAGAACAAAGAGAGACCTTTGAGTGCTGGTTCTCCCTTGTTACACCGAGCCCCTCTGAAGTTGGCACACTATTAGCTTCACTTGTGTGCAGCTGAGAGCTCCATTTTCCTGCTAAATGAAATGAAGTGAGCTTCTATCGATCCCAGTGGAGAAGTAGAAGAGCAGCAGCAGTGTAAAAACAAGAGCAACAGAAGCAAAGTGAAACTTTTAACAAAGCGAGACAAGATATTGATGAGTAAAAACTATGTCAAGTATGTTAGATGTTGGGAAAGCATTATGTCCAGGCCATATCAACTCAGTTTACTGGTTAAAAGGTTTGATGGAAATACCAATTATACATTTGTTTCAGCCTGATTTTGGTGAAACTAATTTATCATTTTGGTCTTGCTTTTTTTTTTTTGGTAAATATCAGGAAAAGAGCCACCCTGCACTCCTCCTTCTTTTGAAGATGCCACTACAGCCTCTATTGCAACCACCCTCTCCTCTAACAACTCCTTACCCACCACCCCTTTCGATACTCCTGAGCACCCGCGCTACCGGAGACAGATGCATTCCCCAAGTGTGGCAAGGTAAGAATGATGACATAATTATGTAGTAATGTATCTAGAATGATGATATTCTGTAAGACAAATGTGCCCTTCCCCTCAGACATTAAACCCTACATCATCCTGTGTGCTTTCAGGTCACAGAAAGTTGATGGGGACAAGCATGACACCATAACAGTGCAGGTCGAGCTCAGGTACATCCATACAGAACTGCTCAAATGGAGAACTGTCCATAACTGTGTTGCAAAGTTTGAATCTTTATGTTTATTTTATTCTTGTTTTAAACAGTAAAATCCCAAAGAGCACAGAGCTCACACAGCTGACAGAAGAGACCTCCCCCAGCCACTTGTCACCTGATCGTGTCATCCCTTCATCCCTCCCTCCCTCCACCAATCCAACCCCCACACATTCCTCCTCCACCCTTCCTCCTTCCTTCATGTCCTCCTCCTCTACCACCCAATCAGTCGGACAAAGCTCCGCAACACTTTCATCATCCATCCGTCCCTCAACCAAACCCCTCACCTCTCCAACGGCCGTGGAGCCTTCCACTCTCTCTTCCCCAGCTGCAAAACCCAAGTTTCTTACCCCTGACCCAAACGCCTCCACAACCCCTCCTGCCTCGGCGTTCACTCCAATCTGCCCTGCATCTCCTAACTCCTCCACCCAGAGCTCACCTCACCACCTCCCCTCCTCTATTCCTGCAAGCCCCCAGAGGCCTCAGCGGCCGTCGCGTCCGTCATGCAATCAGCTGTCTTTGTCCAGCAGCCACAACTCACTGGATGGAGAGGTGCCCGTGTCTGACATCTACTTTGTAAGTGTCTTGAATTATGTCTCAGTCTTATTTGTGCTGGGGATGTAAAAGTAGGAAGAAGCTCATGATGCCGCTTAAAAGTGGTGAAACTAAACCAGAAAAGCTGGAAATGATCTGCCACGGGCCAAAAAAATAGATAATCAGTTTTTATGGGTAATAATGGAATTTAACTTGTTCACTAAATGTCAATGATCAGTTCCCAATTTCTACAGCAGTCAGTATACTGCAGCAAGCCCTCTTTGGGGTTGCTTTGTTGTCAATCCTCTAACAGAGGGGAAAAGTCATTTTTCTTCTCTGGGTCTCTTGCAGTGGTCCAGTCAGGACAGCGTGGTAGAGTTATGATGGTGAGGGGATGGAGGCTTGGGGAGTGTGTGCGTGTGTGTGTGTGCGTGTGTGTGTGTGTGTGTGTGTGTGTGTGTGTGTGTGTGTGTGTGTGTTAGAGTCTGCACGTACGTCGGGGTTGTTCTCGCTCTCAAAGCAGTTTATTTTATTATTTTTTTTCTGAAGCAAGAGGCTGCCAGCAGTCAAAGTTCATGCTTTTGAATGACTCAGCAAAACATCAGGGCTGTCTTTCCTGCAAAGCATGATGTATTTCTATCTGCCAATCTGCGTTCTTGCATCCTGTCAATCTCATGAGCAGCTTCCATTATTCTCCCTTGTCGTGGGACTTTTAATAGCACTACATTATGTTGGAGTTTCTCCATTCTCCTCTCGATCTCAACTTTCCATAATCATAATTGCATCCCATTCACAGTTTACTTTTCTGTTTAGTTAAGAATTCATTCATTTTTCATCCCTTTCATTTCATGTGCACTCTTTATATGGATTCTTGTGTTCATCTGTGTGTGTGTTCATCCATTAGTACGCAGATGGCAGATATTGGGTGTACTCTCCAGTTCTCGGCCGCCGTAAGCTAAACTCTAGCTCAAGCTCCAATGTAAGTCATCAGCAAAGTAGTTAGGGTCATTTGTTCCACATCCCCTCCCTGTGCTCATAGCTGTCAGAACGCAGCTTCTTATGGATCTTCAGAAGTACTTAACATTCAACGTGTATTTCTCATGACTTATTTAGTGGTAATGCCTGCAAAAAAAAAGGCATTGCACATTTATATGTGCAGCTTCTGAAGGGCCATCATGTGCATTTATATGGAGCATGCATACTTGTGTAACATGTTAGCAGCAGTAAACTGTAGTTTCAGTGTGTGAGGAGCGTCTGTAGATGTTTAGTGTTTACAGTGCTCAGTTACATTGAGATCATGTGTTCTTAACTGACAGCCTGTAGAGTTGAGTTCAGCTGTAATCGTGTCACCTCCACATTGAGGAAGAGTTCACAAATATAAACTAAATCGCACCTGATCGTAAAAGACCCTAAAGCCATTTCTCTCTTGCTCTTCTCTCATCGTTCTCCTCTTTTCTTTGTTCTTGTGTTGCTGCCCTCTGCTGGCTGTTTTTAAAACCAGCAGAATCAGGAGGACCGAGGCTGGGTGTACTCTCCTCTGCACAGCTCAGAGTCCAGAAGAGACTCAGAAGGGGAGAGTGATACAGTGAGTATACAGCTCAACCTTTGTTCATCATACTGTGCAACCACTAAACAAACGTGTTTAATTACAAAAATCACCATTCTCATGTCGGTGTCTGTCTTACTATCTACCTCTTTATCTTCTGTCTTTGCTCTTGCAGTAACTCACAGCAATGGCAGCAGTGATGGGGGGAGCCAGATGTTGTCTCCATACACAGAGGCTGGTAGCCAAAACTTCATGTGGAAGCTTGCAAAGGCTGAAGGAAAACATGCACTCAAATAAATTAAGAAGAAAAGGAAAAAAAAGCAAGCAAAAAATATGCAAAATAAAACCTCAAAGCATGGAGTCCTGGACAATCTGACTGACATTAAAACAAGAAGTAAACAGAGGTCCCATGGTACAAACAGCTGGAGGGCACTGTGAACAACTTTGCTTGCTGCTGTAATATGAGGGCCATGCTGCACTGTGCCAGATCTGGCTATGCAATACAAATATACAAAAACTCCAATCATGCATTTATTTTTCACTAGGGGTTGTGGCAAAGCTGTATATACTTTAATTTATAGCACTTTATACATGTGGAGTCTGCAGTCATTTTTTCTTCTTTTTGTGATCAGCTGTTGTTTGATGACGCTCAGATTCAAAGTTAATGTGTGTTCATGTGTGTGCTGTGTATGAACTGTGGTGGTCTGTCAGTGGTGGTCCACATAAGATCTTACTTCAATCTGACAATGAATGGTTGTATTCAAATTGCCTTATTGACTAACACATTTTCATACCTGTTTTTGATATCTTAATCACATGAAGCCATGAGAAAAAAGGAAAAATCAAAAAATGCAAAATACAGTATTTTATTATCAGTAAATACCAAATCTTTTCAATCAAGAGTCAAACGGTATAGCAACCATGCATTACAACCATTCAGGATTTAAAAACATAAGAATAAACACAGTGTAAATACAAAGTGTGTGTGCTGAAGCACAGGCATGTAAGTCTGTCGTGCCCTTTGTGTTCACTTGTGCATGTGTTTGCATGCATATCGATGTGATTGGGAGTGAAAGTCCTGTTTATTTGTCAAACTGTCAAAAGTTGTAAGTTCTATTTGTTGTTATGGGCCATGAAAGACTGAAGCAGCTATGAGCATGTAAGCTGCGAGTGAAAACAAATAAACCGTGTTATATCATGTGACCAAACTAAACATAACGAGCTAAACTGAATTAAACTGTTTTCTGTACAGTTCAGTAGCAAAAGAACTAATATCGCCACAAACGGTAGCCTTCTCTCTTCTTTACATGGTGATACTTGTTGCAACAAGATTGACCAGAATTAGACTTCCTGATGGTATCTTAAGCAGAGCTGTAACATATCACTGTATTTCCTGTTGAAGCTAACCTGCCTGTTTGTAGGCAACAGTGTTTGTAGCTGATCACTGTGTAAAAGAAAATAAAGATTATATTGTGTAAAAAAAAGTCTTAGCTGATTTTGAAAGAATATATCTGATGTTGTTGGCAGTGTTTGCCCACTAGATGGAACCATTGTATCTCAGACATATACTGGCCCTCAATTTGACACACCTTGAGGGGAATCTCACATTATTTTGGACTACTTGAAAATGCAAGACTTACTGTAGTTGCACTTTAAAATCAAATAGCATAGAGACATATGCCAATATATGAGCTGCCATCAGGCCATAATTCAATCGATTGTGTTCTTTATGGACAATGAAAGGGAGGGCCATATTTCAAGCCCCCCCCCCCGTATTTTACACACACACACACACACATCTTGATTTGTTTCCTGCTGCTGGCATCTTATTTGTCTGCACAGGCTTTACTGCTAAAAATAAACTGGCATAAAACAGATAAGGATCAATATGGCTTCAACCAATACAGCCTATTGGGATACAAGCTGGCTATCTGCAATAATACACACAAATACATTGGTAAACGGGACAAGGAAGGGGAGAGAGAACATTACCATTTTGGTCAAAAATCAGCCCCGAACAGTTGACAGTCAAAGCAGAGTGTGTTCACTGTATTCCACACATGTGTTTGGTACACTACTGTTACTGTGTGCACGTGTGTGCTTTATGTGTAAGCCAGAGTTGTGAATGTGACTCAAGGTGACAAGTCAGCCATGTCGGTCCATGATGGAATGTGTGATGGACAAGGATCAGCAGCCACCTGCTCAATTGTACTGGAATGAAATTGTTCCTCTATTTTCTTTCCTTCCACTTTTTGTCCTTCTACCCCCCCAAACACACACACACACACACACACACACACATACACTGCTTCATGCCTCCTAATTTCTTTCTTGCTAACATTCAGCCACAGGTTTCTTTCATCAGTTCACTGAGGAAACTGACTGACTTCCTGAATGCTCACTAATGAACCTGAATAAATGGATATTTTTTGGTCAACAAATCTCAAAACTCAAACTCTGAAAAGGCATGTGACCAAAATGTGTTGGTTTTCAGCCGGCGCTGCTCTGGCCGGTGACTAGTATCACAAGTATAACCTATTTTGAGCCAAATTCAGACTTGAGCAGTTTTCCCACACAAACACTAACAGACAACAAACGTACATGCTAGCAGTGTAGTGTCCATCAGCGGAGCAGAAAAAGGTTTGACAGTCTACAGAAGGATACACACAATGTCTCCCTGCACCTGCTCCCTCCTCACCTCTCTGCGCACAGAGCCACGTTTCTTGGAGGTTCACTGCACCTGTTTAATTAATATTCCTCTAATATTATTTGGTTACAGAGGAACACTTACATGACATCAACTCAGTGTCGCTGAAGTGCTACAAAGTCGCTTAATAACAGTCTCTGGTGATACTTTTTAACTACACTTTTTTTGTCTTTACATAATGAATATGTTAACAAGAAGAACAACATATTCTTAATTATTATAATCCTCTTACCACTGATTGATTGTTGAGACCACTGAAGAGTTAAGACTCTTGATCCTAACAAGTTTGGTGCATGTCATCCCCCACCCTGTCCCACATTTCCTGTCTCTCTACATCTGTCCTTTCAAATAAAGGTCCAAAAGCCTAACACATAATCTATTATTAGCGATTATATTTTTCTTTTTTTTTTTTCGTCATTTTGTTCCAACTCCTTTTTCTGCAGTCTGTCAAGTGCATGCTGGGATAATATCGGACACCTGTTACTTTGGACAGAAAAAGAATGGCAATGATTATCATGAAACCCAACAAAAAGGGACAATATAAAGCAACAATGTGGTCACTCTAAAAAACGGACAGTTTTTGTTTTCTTAAAAAGATTTAAAGAAAAATTATTAGCTGCATAATCTGAACATGGGTGGAACAGGCCGTCACAATGCCGAGCTTTTATCTGCGGGAAACATAAACAAATGCCTTTGTTCCTTCAAAGGACAGAGGGGCAAAAGCCACAACAAACAGTGTGTGTGTGTGTGTGTGTGTGTGTGTGTGTGTGTGTGTGTGTGTGTGTGTGTGTGTGTGTGTGTGTGTGTGTGTGTGTGTGTGTGTGTGTGTGTGTGTGTGTGTGTGTGTGTGTGTGTGTGTGTGTGTGCGTGCGTGTGTGTGTGTGTGTGTGTCTTGCACGTGAAAGGAAGAGAAAGGGAGAAAGGAGAGAGAACAGAGAGATCAAAGCAGGGGGTATGTTTTTGAATCTCTGTGTGGGAGGTGCAGCCTCACCTACCCAGAATGCCTTGCCTCACTCCTCACAACCCACTCAGGTTTTTCAGGAGCATCACTTCTTTTCTCTTAGCAGCAGGCAGCTTATGATACTTTCTCTTCGTCAGTTATCACAGCTTTATTCTCAGAGCGCATTGAAACGGTGACTTGGAGTGAACCAGCAGTTGACCTCTGATCAGTGATACAGAAAATGCATTCCCTTTTTCATAGCGTTAACATTTCAAGAGTTATATAACTGTCATTTTTCTGAGTTCAGATATACAATATGACAGCACAGGGACTTTAAACCATGTTTCACTCTGCTGCAGGAGCTAACTGATTTGGATGGAATGAGAGAAATATGTGTCATAAAAAGAAGAATGCAGAAACATTTATTGAAAGAAAAAAGGTTGTGACTGCAGCATGGGTTAAAAAAAATGTCGAGAGATGAGGTGCTCTTCAAAAACAGGGAACAGAAGTCAAATAGCTAATAGCTTGACTGTCCTGATGTCAAAGTTTGTTGTTTGGAAATGCAGTACGGAAAGTCTGAGGCACTCTGATGCAGTTTAAAAAACCTTGGTTTTTTTTTTTTAACAGCAGTGTGCCTACGTGTTTCAAGTCTTTGTCAGGACAAAATTGACAGAGACAAGAAAAAACAGGTGTTGGAATATAATCAAGACGTCTCGTGACGTCATTGTTAAGATCACAGAAAACTGATTTAAACAACAAACACAGCAAGACGTCAAAAAGAGATTTCATCCCTCAGAAAACGTATGTTTGAGTAGGGTGTACCTAAGAAAAAACGCCTAAAGGTTTCTTGGTTGTTCTTGGTGCAGATAGTGCTGTTGTCATACATCAGGAAGGTACCTGGTGTAAATCCTGGTCAGACAGGAACCTCTCTGTGGCCCTTTTCCTTCCACCATTTAAAGGTGCAAAACCTTTGTCCCTGTGACGTTTCGCCTGCAATCGTATGTGTATTTGGAGCTCCAGCTTTGCTATGCTTCCATAACGCAGAAACCAATTTTTACCACAGCTTAGTTTTGGCACTGTTGCAGAAATGTAGTCTGACAGGGGATAGTATGGAGTGGCATTTTCTCCCTGTGCATGCATGAGTTCCCCCCGAGGTTCTCCAAGTTTCTTCCCACAATCCAAAGACATGCTCATTAAGTTAATTGGTGAATCTTAATTGCCTGTAGGTGTGAGTGGGACTGCTGGTCTGTCTCTGTATGTCAGCCCCGTTATTGAATGGCGACCACTCCAAGGTTTACCCTGCCTCTTGCCCAATGACAGCTGGGGGAAAAAATCTTCAAAAAAGAACAACTTTGTCTTGATTTAGTTTCAACGGAAAATGATTGTTTGTCTGATCTGAGCCCACTCCCACTCTCAATCTTTATCCATTGAAGGGATGATCAAAGTGTCTTTTTTTATACTGTGAAGATGCCTGTCAGTCCACACAGAGCGAATGTTCTGACCTCTTACACTCACATGAAAAGCCATGAAAGTCTCTGCATTTGGTCGTCACTGTCTTAAGGCAGTGTTTATCTTTCACAGGCTGAAGAAAACAAAGCCATCGATTTCTAATCCTAATCCCCTTCTACAGCTCTTCTCCTATTGATCATCTATCCATCTGTAATGAGATGGAGGAATAGAGGGATGGAGGGCTGATGAAGGACAAAACTTTCTCTGCCTGTGTGCTAACGTCTTCACCCTCCCCATCTCTTTTCAATTTGTCTTTTTCTCTTATTTGTGGTTACTGACCTGTCGTTCTTTATGTTGGAATAGAAAATAAATGCAGAGGGCTTGCAGAGCAGCAGAGGTTTACCTAAATATTGGAATTGGATGACATGGATGAGTGCACTAAACACACAGAGGCACATGCATGCATACACAGTGAGAAAGGATTGACTTTCAGTCCAAACAGCAGTAACGGTTGTGGAGCACAATCTGTCAATGAGTCAATGATATTCTTTAATAGTGACCCATCCTCCTTGCACTGCAAAATACAACGTAACAATCATTCCATTCACCAGATCTTAAAGAAAAATACACAAAGATGAATTCCTCTAATTAGGACTGAAGAGGATTTTGAGGTTTTCTTCTTCAATATTTGGTTTTCATGGCCTGTCGGTTTATTTTGTGGCTTTATGGTGTGTGATTATCAAAGCAATTTTACATGTTACATCAAACACTTTATCTAATTTCTGGCTTAAAATAAATAATATCTTCAGCCTCATAAAACTAACCACAAAGCACAGGGTAAAAAAAAAAAAACCTTAAAAAGCTGCACAAACACTTTTGCGATACAGCAAACAAGCAGACTCCAAAGAGAGCACAAGAAGTATTAAATGCACAGCTTACACCTGTACACAGATTCTATACAGGTATCAAGGTAAAACAAAACAACATCTTGTCAGCTGCGCATGAGCTTTCCAGGTAATACTATTCTATTGGAACCTAAACCTGGACAGGTTGTCAAACACTGAAGAAGATTGTGAGGAAAACTTTTGCACACCTGCTGTTGATGTTGGAGATCCTTGGACGTTATTCACAATGTTTGTGCACAGACTTGTTGGATTAATGTTAATCACAGTGTTATTCCCTGTGGGATCACGAGTAAACAATGGGTCTGATGTGGGAGGTCCACTCGCCACACCCCACATTCCTCAGGAGTCACTCCTGAAAGCTTACAGACATCATGGTGTGCAGATGATAGTAACTTCCAAAATGAAGCTAACGTTTGTTTTACAAAAAAAAAAAAGTTGCTGTGCTTGAAGAGCTTCGGAGAAATTTGGATAGTTTTGAAATATAATGCATGTCACTGCAAAAACGGCACCCTGAGGATGTTTTTCCCCCCTAAGTGTGTGATAATGGCTGCAGAAGATGTCATTAATAGCAGGCTAATGTGTGTCAGATGGTACCTGTCCAGCAGCCGCAGCAGCAGCAGGGGAGAAGGATCCAGGACACGAGTGACTGACCAGAATAATGAGAGGGACATGGCCTGCCAACTTGGGCAGCTGCTTCTCTAGCGGGACAAGTAAGTGTGTGTGTGTGTGTGTGTGTGTGTGTGTGTGTGTGTGTGTGGGTGTGTGTGTGCGTGTGTGTGTGATTTTCCTGTGCTCTTTCTGCATATTTCCTAAATGTATTTCCCAACAGTTTATAGGAAATACAGCTACACACACGTGGCCTCACACACTGACAACCTCATCAGGGTAACCGTGGGAATGCCTGTGGCATTATGTCAGTCATTGAGGTGATGCCTTTAATCCTGAAACAAATCTAGACTTTGTCTGTTGTGTCTCTGGCTGTGTGTGAGTGAGCATGCCCGTGTGTCAAACCCCAATCTCACAGCCATTAGATTACGGCTGGCCGCGCAGCAAAGACACCCCGCTGCCACTCCCACATGGAGGAGAGAGCAGGATTAGCCAGCTCCATACCCGCCCTAATCTGGGGACAAAAACACACAATCACCTCCCACTGAGATCCAGAGACAGAAAGATTTAATTTGATCTGCCCTATACTCAATATAACAAGAGTGTCTTTTAGGGTTAAAATGACTACTGCTCACTCAACCATCAGTCAATATAGCATCAGGGCTAAACGGTATCCTTTCTATCCCTGTGATCGATCCCTTTTATCAGAGTTTGGAACACATTCAGGCCCTGTGGCAGTGAACGAGTCTCCAAATTTAAAGCGACTGCTGTCTTTGCTTGCACAGGAAGGATATCTGGGAGAGGAAATGAACTATTCAGAGTGGCCTGATGTATTGCACCTTCATCTTCAATTTGTCTGTTTTATTGTTTCCATGATTCATGATGTCCAAATAGTCTTTTTATTTCACATATGTTTTGGAGAGATCAGTTTGGTATGGTAATAGTTCTTTTATAACACTGCCTGGCTAATGTTATCTTGGAAATGGCTATTTGTGGTAGCTACTGGGAGTG
Organism: Symphodus melops; assembly: GCF_947650265.1. Classification (NCBI taxonomy): domain Eukaryota; kingdom Metazoa; phylum Chordata; class Actinopteri; order Labriformes; family Labridae; genus Symphodus; species Symphodus melops. Next base: position 14,195,780 of record NC_136697.1, on the reverse strand, counting down.
TATATAGTTTTTTTTTATTGCAGTGCAGTTACAATTACAAAAACATTAAATTCACAACTTGTAGCTTTAGCGTACAGGAATTAGCTGGCAATAACAAAAGATTGGAAATTAGTGACATTAATTTGGCAGGCAATGCCATGTGGCATCAGACACAGGCTGATGATCATTCAGGTGTGAGATTTATTCTGTTTTGGAAATACAATTGTAGTCTATGTGCAGGGAGGAAAACTTAAAGCCAAGAACAGAAATTCTGCTTCTACGCAGCACTGAGCCAAACAACATGCTTCTACTAAACTAGCTTCAAACACCGGACACCCAGGTGCAGCTCACTATAGCATGGGAGACATATCAATTGAAAATGGCTACAATGTGCCAGTTGTTTCTTCTTACTCTGCCACAGCAACACTAAATAATCTCAGACTCAGTATGAATCCTTTTAGGGCACATGTCACAGTGATGTCAATGTATTAGCTGGAGGCAAACAAAGCTAAGAGGGAAACCCAAATGGCCACCATAGGATAGGTGAGTTACTGACAATGACCCAAGCCTTGTACATGGCTGTCATCTGCTCTTCCCATTGGCTAGGCAGAACATTGGACCACGTAAAACAACTCAATTGAGTGTTTTTCAAGCATCAACCTCTGGTGTGTGGAAAAAGAAATTCATTAATTCATGTCTTGATCGACACACTATCCAGAGGTGATTTTCGTGGTAACTCTTCCGTTTTGATTTTATGAGGGATAAGTGTTATTCACAATAACGCAAATAGCTGAACTGATTTGGCTTGGAAGAATTTTGGATTTTTAGTTGAAAGGCTTAAAAGGCGCCTCAGCTCCAGCTCTGACCTGTTGTTAGGCTGACTGAAAGTTATGTTGAGACAGCATTTACAGCATGGTGACCAAAGCATGGGACTCCAAAGCCCTCTGCAGTAACATATGGGTGATGTCATTTAAGGCATCATCCATTAATATTTACAGTCTATGGTGTCTTTCTTTTTCTTTCTTTCTTTCTTTCAGGTTTTTTATTTTGCCTATTAAAAGAAATTGATGGTAAGTGTGCAGTGGAGGATATAGTTTTACTTTAATTTATGTCAATTAATTACAAATATCTGTGATATTATATCACTAATAGCCTACTGTCACCTTGACAGAAAGACAGCAAGAACAACTGTGAGCTTATCAACCAATTGCATGCAGATATTTTCTGTGAGCAGATGCCATTGTCTCACTTTGACAGTAGAGTAGAATGATGCATCAATTAAATGCCTACCTGCTAAATGTTGTCAGTGTGTCATTATTTGACATAAGCTGCCTGTTTCGTCGCCCCCAGTTAAACTGACCCTCCCTCTGTCTCTATTTCTCTCTCTGTCTCTTACTCAGAGGCAACTGCCTCATTAACCACCATCAGTATCTTGTTTGCTGTGTGGGATTTAGATGTTTTGGTAGTGAGGCAGGGAGTGCTGTGTGTGTGTGTGTGTGTGTGTGTGTATGTGTGTGTGTTATGGTGTCTGTGTATGTGAGAGAGAGTGCAGCTCTCATTAAGATGGGAAAACATTGACATTTTTTGCCAGAATTCAGATCATATGGTTTCTTCTTTTATGTATTTGAGGGTTCATCCATTCAACTCCCTGGTGTGTGTGTGTGTGTGTGAGTGTGTGTGAGTGTGTATTTTTAGTAGGGGTGTAGAGGAGGACAGCTGTTTGCTGATTCGACAGGTTTGCACCGCAAACTCAGCCCAATTTAGCCGACAAAAAAAAACACAGTGCCACAAAAACACTAATGGTGACAGCACACTCTTAATTTTCTCTCTTCTTAATTCAGGCTCTCTTGCTTCTCTCAGTTTTCTCTCCCACTCTTTCTTCCTCTTCACTTCTCTGCCTGCATCTCTTTCCAACACTGTGTGTGGTTACACCATTAGTCTTCTTTAAGAGTTGTTTCTTGTTGTGGGCATCTCTAACTAAGCCTCAACTTTCAAAGTCAGCATTGAAAAACAAAGTTCTTGAGGTTTCAATGCACACCGAGTCCACAGTACAATATATCTGATACACTGAATACATTATATGCAAAAGTTGTGTTGAAATAAAATTAAAACCTATGTGCATGGATGAATTTCGGGATTTATTGCAATGCAATACAGACATCATTACAATATTTCCTGTTTCTAATTTACAATGTACAAACTAGATTTAAAAAAGGCCATAAATAACATTGCTTTTTGTAGCTAAGTTTTAGCATTAAACAAGAGACATGTACATTTGACACAGACGGATGACATTCTAATCTTAATGTCTAATTCAACACAATTTTACAATTCAAAATTAACTGAAAATATAAAAAACACAAGCAAATCATACAGTGTGTTAGTATCAACAGGTAAGAGCTCGTAATGATACATTCTGTCTGGCTCCTCCCACTCACTCTCTCTTTATTACTTTGCATATTCAAAATATTCAAAGATGGCTGAAGTCTTGACAAAAGAGATTCTAGGTTGTGTACAGGTACACCACATTCACACAATCCCTCTCTCACATGCACGCACGCACACACACACACACACACACACACACACACACACACACACACAAATATGTTCATATGAGCAAACATATTTTATTCAAGTCAAGCCCAAAGCAGCAAAAAGAAAACGTTGGAAGCCATTCTGCTTATGCACAGCCTTACATGTCAGCCTTCACAAAACCAGAGAATAAAATAATGACAAATAGAAGTGGATAAGAGGATGAGGCTTCAGTCTGAGCTAGCAGTAGCTTAATGCTTTCTGCTGTCATGTCCAGATCGTGGATTTCAGAAAACTCCCCAGGATGGAAGTTGACAAAAGTGCTGCTTCTCTCTCTCTCTCTCTCTTCTCTCCATTCGGTCTACTTTACTTCGCTCCTTGAAAAGTCCCTCTAAAGTGCATGGATGAGGTAAAATGAAATTCTTCTTGTGAACAGGATGGTATCTGTTCCTCTGCTCAGACTGGAACCATTGTGTGTTGCATGTGCTGCATTTGAGACAACATTTCCTGTTGCACACTGGCAATAAGTAAGTCCTGGTGTGAGGGTGTGATAATTCCAACTCTGTCCATTTCCCTGTGGGTGCACAAACATGGATTTTTTTTTATCATATAAAAAACAACATTCAGAATTCACATGACAAATGTCATTTTTCATTATCACCAAATTTGAAAAACCCTCAATGTAAATTACCCCAAATAAAAATCTTAAGAATAACAGTAATAAATACTGATCACTCTACTGATCAAACTACAACTGACTACCAGGTGGTCATTGCATTTCAAACCTAAATTCACTTGTTTCATTGATCTCTATTGTCATGCAGAACTAGCGTTTTCAATACATTTTGGATGGCTCCAAAGGAATTTGCGACATCAGACGAAAGCAGCTCGCAGGATTAAATTAATGACGGTTTTGAAGTCTTCAGTGAAACTGTTCAAATATATACGTTTGTGCTCAAGAAAAATAACAAAAACAGTATTATGTCAATATTCATTTGGAGCTACAAGAATTGTTATCCTGAATGAGATCCTGTCATGTTTAAGCACAAAGAGAGTTAATGAAACCATGCAAACTGACTCTCTCCATTTAGTGTATTTTCACATGAATTTGCACTTACTGGTGTGTGAGAGCCAGAAGGCTGTCGAGGCTGGTGTAACCAGCTGCTGCCAGAGTGTCTCTGTACCGCTCCAGCCCGATGGACTGCAGCCACACACACACTGACCACTCTGGCACACACACCTCCGGTACAACAGACACACACACCTCTGACCCCAAACCAGACTCCAACATGGTGGCTGCGGGTCTGAAAGAACAGAGCGTGGAAAGTGAGTAGGTTGTAAATCTACTAATCTACAATATTTCTATGTTTTAACATGCTAAGTGTGTACCTCTCTCCTCCTGTGCGGCGCAGAGTGCCGGGGTTACGTATCAGTTTATCCAGCATGTTGAGGATCTGGCTGAAGGTGGGTCTCTCTGCACGCTCCCTCTCCCAGCAGTCCAACATTAACTGGTGCAGCACCACAGGACAGTCCATGGGAGCAGGCAGGCGGTAGCCCTCCTCGATTGCTTTTATCACCTACAAGAAGGACAGAGGGGGAGGATTTATACTTTATGATACACGTCAAATCCAACTTTAACAAATCCCAACACCTTAGCCTCGGTAAAAACACTTATTCCAGAACAAAATAAGAATTTAAGAATATTTTTGCTGGCTCAGAAACAACATTTAACATTCCTTACTTATAAAAAACATGCATACTGTACTGAACACTTATTGTCACAGCATGTTTGCAAAGAAATTGTTGTAAATTATGGTTTTGAACAGGATACAATTTAATGTGTCCCAGCCAAACTGTTAGTTGGAAATGCCACTGCCAGTTAATCTTCAAAAAAGAAAAGAAAGCCACTCCTGTTGTCAAAGATTTACGACGTCTTCATTGTTTTCAAATATCTCACAGAGCTGTCTCCCCACCATCTGTAATCAAGTTCAAATGTTTTGCAGCTGTGAGCCGCTCCTCTTGTTTCCTTCAGTCATCGGAACCTTCTGAACTGCCAAAAATCTCACCTTCTAACAATCAAAGGTTAGTATAATGGTTTCTGCATCTCCAAATATAGACCGTAGTTCTTACACATAATGTACTGCCACCTTAAGGGTAAACATCACCCAAGTTTGGGGACTCAAGTTTAAACAATCAGCTTATATTTGTTTACATTTTGGGAATTGAAAGCTGCTGAATAAGTTATTCCTGATTGCACTGTAATCACGGATGTACAGCCAATCAGGGGATATTTTTGATAACACAAAAAGTAAACATGGTTGTTGACTCACAATGGAAGTCAAAGATCTGACTATGTTTTAATAAACCTTTATTTCCTACATGAGCTGTTGGCCACAGCCTCTGTCTGCAGCAGAGTGCTGGATGTGTAGATAAGAGGCACAAACATGTCAAGTTTTTAAATATGACAATACTAAAAACTGCCTTAGTATTTCATATTGAAAAGACTTATAGCTAAGAGTAACACTTGAAATGAAATTGAAGACGCTTCAGTTGGTATGTGGATGTGTGATAAGTCTGTGCCAACCAATCAGCGAATAAAATAAACAGCTCAGTGTGTGCTAATATGAAAAAGAAAAGGGAAAGTAAATAAGCTGTTATAAAGTTTATGGAAAGCAGGAAAGTTTTCTCAGATTTCAGCAAGGCTTGAGATGAAATCAATCATGTTGGAAAATGCCCATATGCCAGACTGGCTCTGTGACCTGCTCAGACTTAACAAGCTTTGATGGCGTAGATAAAAGTGTAATTTTCTCTGGAATAGGATTTTTTTTTTGCCTCAGATCTTAAAAACTGAATAATCTCTTAATTTATTTAGTGTGCTCGTCTGACAGAAAACTCAAAGCAGCAGTTTCTGGTTATTTTCTATTATGTCTAAATATTCATCTTCCATAAAATGTCCTTGTGTCGGGGGACACAGGCTTGGCCTGCTGCCCTCTCTCAGGATGTTTTTTTGAATTTAAAAAATGATAAATGGTGCAGAGCTCATTGGGTCAAAATACATTATGATGCACACAGCAATTTATGGGCTCCAGAAGTCCTTTCTTAAAGTATCTACATCGAAGAGTTGTCTCTGTTTTATTAACTTATCTGTTAAAATTGGGTCCAATTGAGTTCAAATTGTGGGCTGTGCAGAAGTAAAAGTTAAATTTGACTTCTACCATTCAAATTATATTTCAGGAAAATATAAAAAATGATACTGTCTGTGACTGGCTGATGCTGCTAAAGAGTTATTTTAATATTGGCGCCAGCTTCTCTATCAGTTCACTGCTTAAATCTGGTTGTTTTAGTCCCCACTTTGACCTCATTACATAAAGCACTTATTGAAAGGATAATTGAGGTGAGTCTTCAAGTTAGTACTTTCTTTAAAAAAGCCATCGACCTTGTGAACCTGATAAACATGTAAGACAAACTGTGTTAAAAAAAGCAATTCAACTTTGTCTTATCCGACCGTTAAAGAAAACACATTTGAGATGAGGCTCTGTCATAATGTGTCGTGCAAAAAATTCACATCCTGGCTTTTAACTTGAATCTCTTACAGCATTGTGAATAACAATTAGCTTTGAGCTAACTCTGGTACAACACATCAGAAGCCACACTTTATTTGAAACATGAAGCCTTTACTCGTCGAATAAATACATAACATTAAGTTATCAGCCGGTAAATTGATTTTCTTGTGACTTATATAAGACATCCATATTCCATGAAGTGTTTATATAATAGTGATTCTGCATTTTGATTGGACATGTGCTTTAAAAAAGTTGTGAAGGTGTCAACTGGTGCAGACAGCTCATGGCTAAAGGATGTAAGAATGACTCACGTCTTGGTTGTTCATGTCCCAGTAAGGTCTCTCTCCATATGAAACCACCTCCCACATGACGATACCGTAGCTCCACACATCGCTGGCCGTGGTGAACTTCCTGAAGGCTATTGCCTCTGGAGCTGTCCATCTGATGGGGATCTTCCCTCCCGGGGAAAGATAAGTCCCTGTCGGCTCCTAAAACAGATCAAAAAGGAAAGTTAGCTCAGAGAATAATACAATATGATTATTTAATTATGTGATGGGAGGAGTAGTTTATATTTTAACTTTAACTGCCCATGAGAAGTCTATAATATTATGTTATTGAATCCTATTTCTTGAAATATTTGTTGGAGTAGTGGGAAAGTCATTCATGTCAAATATGCAGACAAACAGAAAGCAGAATATATCTCTAATTATGGATGAATTAAAAAACGTGTGTGTCTTACCCTCGTAGTGTACGCAGCCTCCGGGTCGTCCTCCAGAACACGACTCAGGCCAAAGTCCGACACCTTGCACACCAGGTTGCTGTTGACCAGGATGTTTCGAGCTGCCAGGTCTCTGTGAACGTAGCTCATGTCCGACAAATACTTCATACCTGAGGCGATGCCACGCAGCATGCCGACCAGCTGGATCACTGTGAACTGGCCGTCATGTTTCTGGAGTAGTGAAGTCATACAGAAGGTTAATATGGAGACCAAAGACTAGCCAGGCAATAAAACTAGATCTATATGTTTTCATGAAAAAAAATCTGATTTGCTGAAAGATCAGCCCGAGTGATATGTGCACCTTTTTTGTTGTTTATTGTGATGGATTTCAATGTATTGTTGTTTGCATGTTTTTTTACTCTTGGTTCGCTTGTTTTTTTTGTCTATGAAATTTACAGTCAATCCCCAAGCATGTAAGTTTTAATGAAGGGTCTGTATTTGATATGTGAATCTCAAAATAAAAAACAAATGTAGTTTCAGAACAATACTTAGAGAAGATGGCAATGGTAAACTAACATTTGTGTATATGCATCTCCTACATCCTGCTTCTATTTCTAAAATGTTATGAAAGCAAAAGTAATAATAATATTTTTAAAAAATGTACCCGGAGAAAAGCATCCAGTGATCCATTTTCCATGTACTCCGTTATGATCATCAACGGCTTGCCTAAAAACAGAGTAACAAATTTGAGGCTGAACCAAAACAAAGCAAAACATGAAAAACCACACTTTACGATTCGTTTTCAGATTCTCACATCTTGTGACAACTCCCTCCAGCCGGATGATGTTGGGATGGTCAAACTGTCCCATGATGGAGGCCTCAGACAGGAAGTCCCGCCTCTGTTTGTCCGAATATCCCGCCTTCAGACTTTTGATGGCCACGTATATCTCCCTCCTTCCCTGAACACGCAATCGACCACTGCACACCTCCCCAAACTCTCCTACACACACAGACAAACAGCAGTGTCAGCGCCAAGTAAGCAAGCATGTGTGGGTTTATGCGTGTGTGTGTGAACACTAATGCCAGGCTTACCCATGCCAATAACCCTCTCAATGTGAATGCTGCTAACATCAATCTCCTTTGCAAACTCGTGGATGGCCTGATCTGGGTCTTCATAGGTGAACGGGTCCACATAGATTTTGACTCCTGTCAAGGAGGGGGAGAGGAGGCGAAGAGAGGACAGGAAACGAGGGAGGAAGAGACAACGTGGATGCAGAGGATGAGAAAATGAGTTGTGTAACTGCTGCATATGTTATGTAAATGTCTTTGGCAGTATGTGTATACGATGGGTGCAGGTGGATCGAAAAGAAGATGAGAAAAAAGGAGATCCATCTGTCTTGTCCTCATTACAGTATGTTTGCGTGTGATTCTATCGGTGTATTAAACGTGTGTGTTTGTTACCTGGGTTAAGATGCTTCTCCTCCTCTGACTCCTGCTTTGTTTTGCTGTACTTGCTCCTCCTGATGACACAAACAAAATAACGAACGTTTGAAAAAAAAAAAACACAAAAAGAAAAGACACAAATGTCAGTCAAAGCATCACTCAACTTTTTCTTGATCACTTCCTTTTTGTTGGGATCTTTACAGTTAAGAGACCACACAAAAGGGCATGCGAGTTTTTTAATTACGTCAGTAGCTGTGTGCATTCATGGGGTTTTTCAGGATTTAGAGCAATAGAAAGCGCTGACAATGAGAACAGAGGCTGCAGGAAAGACACCAGGCGAGTAGATGAAAGCGTTTAAGGGAGCGCTGGGGAGGAGGGGCGACGCCTCAGGTAGAAAAAGATAAAAGGTGTTTTCCATTAAACAAAGAAACTGTCAGAAATACCTTTGTTGGCAAGCAGGTGTGTGTGTGTGTGTGTGTGTGTGTGTGTGTGTGTGTGTGTGTGTGTGTGTGTGTGTATGTGTGTGTGTGTGTGTGTGTGTGTGTGTTTTAGGGCAATGGCGCATCCTTGTGAGTGTGACACGCAAGCTGCGTTGCTGAAAAGACAGTAATGACAAGTCAGGGACAAAGGGATTATCACTGTCTCCAGTCTAATCCCCTTTAAAAGCTTCAGGTAACACACTTTTTTTTTCAGGCACGCAGAGGTGTCTGTGTGTGTGTGTGTGTGTGTGTGTGTGTATTTTTCTATATGATGTGGGCAGTTCAGCAGCAGCAGTTAAGTTAGAGGCAACACACTGATTGACGTCAGTGATGTACTGCAGGGAAACCTCCAAGCAGCATAACAAGAATAGCGTCAATGTGAACGCCTGCCTGTATCCTTGCATTAGTGTTTGGAAGTGAATGTTTTCGTGTGTGTGTGTGTGTGTGTGTGAGAGAGAGAGTGTGTGTGTGTGTGTGTGTGTGTGTGTGTTTGTGTGTGTGTGTGTGTGAGAGAGAGAGAGTGTGTGTTTGTGTGTGTGTGTGTACCTGCGGCTAATGATGAAGACAGCTGCAGATATCAGCAGTAAAATTCCAACCCCGCTGACAGACAGCAGCAGGAAGGCCGAGTTTACTCCTTCTCCAATCAGGGGGAAGGGATCTAATAGACGAAGGACACAAAAGTCATCAACAGTAAAGTAAAACACTTAAGCACAAGGAATTTAACACAACTAACTTAATTGTTCTTGTTTCAAGACTGACTGTCATTATGAGAGTACCTGAATTCGTGGAGAACTCAAAAGGGGCACTGAACTCTCCGTATCCCGCTGCAGTGCGAGCTCGCACATGAAACACGTACACAGTGAGGGGGTTGAGACCCGCTACGTCGACACTCTGAGAGAAGGTCCTCATTATGCGATAGGAGCGCTCTCTCTGGTCCTGATTTGACAAAGAAAGAGTATCTTTTCAGTGACTGACCGAAAATCTATGTTGACCATCAGGGAAACATAAACAGAGGACCCACATATTGACAATCCAGACAGCTGCCCGAGCTGCATTAACCTGCCACCACCTCACCTTTTCATAGAACTTGACCTCGTACTCCAGGATGACCCCGTTGGGTCGATCTGGCTGTTGCCATGACAACGACAAACTGTGCCTGGTAACTTCGGTGGCGTGGACTGAAGAGACGGGGGATGGAGCTAGGAGGGGGAGAAAAATGGGGAGAGCTTGTGTAAATTACAGGGTATTTTATTTCCTCCAGATAAACCAAAGTTTTTGGTTGAAATTGTCTTTATGTCCTGACAGTAATTAAGATCTTATGTGCTCAGAAAGAGGAACGAGGAAAATCCGTCATCATTAGCAGCTGCAAGGCTGTAAAAACTTCAACAAATGTCGGATGAACGTTTGTTTTTCCTAAACCAATCAGGCCTCTCTACACTTTGCAATGCACGAGCCCACACTCAAATCATGAGCTGAAATCAGCTTCTGGACCAATGGCGCTAGTGCATGTAAGTGAGGGGCGGGGCTTTTGAGGGAGCACAGAGGGGAGGGCGTGAGTGAATACGGAGAACTGTGAGGATGCTACGTTCAAAATCCTGCTTGTCTTCAAAAATGACCAACCCTGCCTTTAAGTTTACTTTAATAGTTTAGTTGAGTTTAATTCGAAAAATGTATAAATTAGGATTCGTCCCTTCACCCGTTGTGTGACCGACATCTTACATGGGTGACTAATGAGATGTTTCAGATGACTGGACATTTGTCTTGTTCTTGTATGTCGACAACAACACAATTCAATGTCGATGCTTTGTATTTTCATTTCACGAGAAAACAAGTGATGTTTTTATCCTGTCTTGTTAGTTAATAGAGTTATTTTGATAATCTGTGTTATTATATGTCACTTTAAAGACAAATGCACAGATTTCTAACTTGGTAGAAAAACAGTCTATATCTTCTATAATAACATTGCACGCTGTTTCTGAGCTCTTTATACAGTTTATAAAGATGTATGTTTCCTCTGGTCAACAGTCCCACTGACCCGCTGTACCTGAGATCTGACCTAGATCTCCTTCCTTTCAGCTCCACAGAAACACACTTCATTCTCTCTCTCCTCTTACATCCCTCCCTTTCCTGTTGCTTTATGGCGTTTCTCCTCCTTTGTGTCTGTTAATATGATACGGGGCCATATGGTGGTGCAGGTTGGACTTGACACATCGCAGACAGCCCTCGTGCTGTGCACACAAACATTAAGTTATTTCCCCAGAGCACCTGGAGCTAAGCAGGTATGCTGTTCTCTAAATGCCACTATAAAGACTTAAAGCGTGGACAGTTGAGATGTAACAGTGTGAATATACACACACACACACAAAGAAAAGAAAAGCACAGGCTGAAAAACTAATGAAGAACATGTGTGAGGAGTGCCACACACCAGCTGACACCTTCACAGCTAAAATGAAACACGCTGTAAAATCTGTGTGATTTTTAAAACACTTCTGGGGTCCAGAGCTGACACGAGTAAAATCACTCCATTAGACACACTAATGCCGTCAACAGTTTCACTATGTACTGTTTTATTGTACTACTTTCCTCTCAGCAGCCTCTGTCTATTTGCATTTAGGTTAGTAATTTACATTTCCCTGAATGCTCTCCGAGATCATCTTAAGAGCAGCTCTATAATTAAATCAGCTGTTCTTAGGTATGGGAGGACAGAGTATATGACAACTCTGACAGTGATAGTAAGAGTCAGAGTTTCTATTTGCTTTTTAAGGTGTTTTCCTTTATTTAACTAATAGGAAAAAAATGCATTTGTAAAATATGTATACAGAACATTTTCTTAGATTTATGCAGTCAGCTCTTAACATTACAAAAAGTAGGTTGCACATCTGAACGAGAAGAATGGCACGTCTGAGCCAGAGGGGAGGCCGAGCTGATCTTTTTGCATTCCAAATGTCCCTGTTGTTTTTAGCAGGTTATGAAAAAGACTCAATTAAAACTGATGGCCATAAAAAGCCTGCAAACGCAAATGAAACCAAATTTGGTATTTCTTTACATGCAAGTATGGCGCTTTAAACATTTCAACAGTTCATAACACGCCTCCCCACACAGCTGAGCATTACCCATGGGGCCTTGCTTCCCCGGGGGCTCACATGCAGAGAACAGCATTTTGCTTTGTGCTGACCCAATTCCAGACAACATCCACAAGCACATTTTCTTTTCATACAACACTGCGACCATCCCACAAACTCAATCACCAAATGATTTCTTACCTGCTTGGTTGGTGGTGACGGTGACGGACACACTCTGGGCTGCACCTGTGCCGCTGACCTGAGAAACGCCGTTGCGTGCGTATACAATGAAGGTGTAGTGCGTGTGGGCCCGGAGCTCAGTCACCACCACCCTAGTGTTTTTTAGACCCGTTTGACTGGGGGAGAAGAGCACATCTGAGCCACAGGGGAGGCAGAGCTGAGAGTTGGAGCCTGAATCTGAACCAGGTCTTGGGAAATCTTCAGGTACTGGTCCACTCTGGAAGACCCCTCTCCCTGTTTGGACTTTAGATCCCACAATCCCTTGGTCTGACTGTATCCCCAGGCCACCATACTGAGCCTCTGGCAGTGAGATGCTGCGATTCCTTGGGAGGGCTTTACCGGTTTGGCTGTGGCTTCCTGTTTGACAAATGAGACACTCCAGACTGTAGCTGGTGTCGCTGCGTCCTCCCAGCCGGCGAGGGGGGGCCCACTCCAGGACCACCGACGTCTCGTTCACCACAGAAATGAGTTGCTGAGGGGCCGATGGTGGCTCTGAGGAAGAAAGAGGGACAAAACTTGAGCTTGAAGAAAACATAGCAGGAAAATGCACATATGGGAAGAGGAAGTGTACAGAGTGTATGGGGAGGTTTGTGTGAGATGCTGGCACCGCTTGAAATGCAGACATCTGGCATCAGACTTACAACCATACTGTTCAGAGAACTTTTGATGGGTTAGATGTTTTCTTCTGTGGTATTTTTTTGTATGTGTGTTTCTGAGTGTGTGTGTGTGTGTGTGTGTGTGTGTGTGTGTGTGTGTGTGTTTTCATTTTTCCCAGGCCAAAGAAACCATGTGCTGTATATAGGCATAATTAAGTTTATGACACACAGATCGAGGTCTCCAAGTCAGTCACACAGGACATACTCGGAGACTTGGAGACACAGAGAGAGAACACATTTATTCACTTCCCGATGTCTTTAGTTATCTCTGGCAGACAGCATGTAGATGGTGGCTTAGTCATAAGTAATGGGATCATGAAACAGGGGTGGCATTCAGACAAGTTTGTGTCTCCCTCTGTTAGCTCAAGATAGAGAGGTTTGGGAACAATGAGCATGCTTTTTGCTTTTATTTGAGGCAATGTAAAAACACTGTCTGTATTTTCCCTTATCTATTGTCTGACTAGTGTGTGTGTGTGTGTGTGTGTGTGTGTGTGTTCTTACGGGTACAGGCCATGGAGGGAGGGTCACTGTCAGCACGGTAAAAACTAGAGTGGCAGTCACAGGCGGTTGCCCCGTCTCTGAGCGAGTGGCTGTGAGGAGGACACTTAAAGCATCCAGCAGACGCAGCTTTTGCTTTGTAAAAACCAGCAGAGCAGGCTGCGGAGGCACAGAGAGCACAAGACGGACATGTCGTTAGAACACAGCATTTATATCATATACAGTATCTATATCGAACACATCGATACATTACTGAAAACGTTTAGTTAAAAGTACTATTATTATCACAACTTAATATTATATTCTGGTCTGGCTGCTTTTGGACAACAAACAGGTTATCAATTTAGATAATTATCAACAGATTCATTACATAAAAACATAATACCTACAGCCCATGTATGCAAAAACCACAAGAGAGATGAGATGCTATAACCACTGGTTTCATGTGGTTACAGACACATGAAAAAAGCGAAACCATCCTGTTTTTAAAGAATGAAAACAGCACAGTTCCTTTTGGTTGAAATCCTCCTCAGGTAACCTTTTACATATCGATGCGTTTGCTTTGTCTTTAGAAGTCCAGCTGGATGTGGGTACTTCCAGTCCAGATTGACTTCAAGCGTGCTGGCCTTTGACATTTGATAGAGTTTTTATTGACAGCTTTGACATCCTAGAAGAGGAGTTCATCAACACACAGACCGCGTTTCAATCCAGAGATAAACCGCTGTAAAGCCACAACTGGAGGAAGACATGGATCTAGCTTGAAGAGGAGGGGCACTATGACTTCTTTTATCTCTGATTTTGATGAGCAAAGAAAGAAAACACATGAAGGAACACTTACTGATCAGCACCCACTCATACACAAACACACACACACACACACACACACACATACACACACACACACACACACATTCACACATACACACAGACACACACACACACACACACACATACACACACACACACACATACACACATACACATCATAAACAGTAGAACTGAATAAGTCCAAACTTCACAGTACTGCAGCCCACACAAATATAATTGACATTTAAATATATAAAAGAGGAGAGACAGAGAAAGAGAGAGGGTGGGGGAGGGAGATAAATCTTCTCTCTGTATACCATGCATTGACAGAGTAACAATACAATAAATGAGAGCATAATTATACTGCTTGACATCCACTGGTGAAGCACCAGACATGGCAGAGCAGGGCTTGTTAGAGACATTTTTTCTCTCTCTCTTGAATTTCTGAAGGAAATCCTTCATTTGTTTCTGCTGCAATCACTTTTCACACACCTTCTTTTTCATCATTACACCCCATTCATTCTCCTTCCTCGATCCCGCCATCCTTCCCGTTTCTCTCTTCTTTAAAATTTCCATGGGAGATGAAGACATCCCAGTGGGAGTGGAAAGGAATGTGGGAACGATGTGTGTGCGAACATGTGTGTTTGAGTGCTTTATGGCACTCTCATCAGTGGATGAGAGGGAGGAAGTCTCCCCTGTAATCTCCTCACGCCGACCATCCTGCCCCATCTGCACGAGCCTCCGTTGATGTGTTCTTTCACACACTCGTCTACCCCGCCATGCCTTTTTCCCCCCCCCTCATTTGCTCCCTGTGCACTTCCTCCTCGACCTCCACTTTTCTCAGCTTTGTGTCTCTCTCACTCCTGCAGTATCTCTGTCTATCCCTCTCCTCTCCCTCTCTCCAGCAAACCTCAGAAGAGCCTTTAAGGACAGGTTATGACAAGACATCAGCAACAATTCAAACATGGCTGAAAACCATCCTGTCAAAACCCGTAAAATTCATAATCACATTCACAGCTGATAAGGCTGGCTTTCCTCTGCTGAATGAGTCACAACAATGTGTCAGCTAACGCAAGATAAAATATCCCTTATATGCCTTTGTTTTTAATCATCAGAGTAGGTTCACACATGCATGGGAAAGAGAGTGAACCATACAGAGAAAGTATTTGACCCGCTAAGGACTTAAGACTTGATTACAGGCCTCCACAAGACTCTGCCAGGGGGGCTAGAGCACAGCTTTTGTCTCTTTTCCCACCCAATACTCTATCCTTGTCTCCAACATAGAGGACAGGGTGAAGGAGGAAGAGAAAGAAAGAAGCCATAAACTTCCTTCAGAGCCCTCTCATGTCTCTATTCTCTCTGTTGTCTGTAGCCTTTTGTGTCTTTTTAGCGCTGGTTTCTGGGGGGGGGGGGTGTTGCTGACCTGGAATAAGAGCTCATGAGGGTGTCATTAACCCGACATTAACCCTACGCTACCGGGCGCAGTGTTGAGTATGAGCTAGGAATGAAAAGGACACAAACAGACTGATAAGATGAGCTTGTATAGATCCTTTATCTTTTAGCCCACTAGCTTCAGCAAGTATAGTCTATGATCAGCTGTCTGGTCGGCCTCAAACAAGTACAAGAAAGTGACAAAGTGTAAAGTATGACGAAGGTTGACTTGGAGAGACTGTGAGAGAAAAGAGACTGACAAGGGGTGAGAGATAAAGAGAGAGAGAAAAAGAGCGAGGGAAGAGGAGGGAGACAAGCAGGACGGGAAGGTGCCCTTTGATTACTATCAGCATTGTCTGCATTTGCATATGCATTCTTCTGCTACCTAAATGCAAATGCTGCTCCCTGCAAATCCAACTAAAGAGCCTTGTCGGCACACTGTATGCATGTGTGTGTGTGGGTGTTAGTGTGTGTTCTCCTTGACCCCGTGTTATCTGTCATCATCCCTTGTTCCTTCCCAGCAGAGGGGTGTAGATGGAGGAAGTACCCCTGACCGCTCCAGTCTGACACCTGTCTGCGTGATGGATGGAGGGGAGGGCGGGACAGATTGACGGATGGATGGACGGATTGATAGACTGTCACCCCAGGAGGCGGGACACTATTAATCACAGGGGTCATGCCCTGTTAATTAAAACCCACAGAGATGTTGGAGGTAAGATTGAAGTCTTATCTTCTCCGTACTGTACGTCTTCATTAAATGGACAGACCACCCTCTAAATATCAGATTCCTTTTCCCACAGAACTTGGCATTAGGAGTTTGTCCGATATCTCAGCCAGTATTGGTATCGACGTTCCATTGCAAATTAGCGCCCCCAAAAAATCAAGGTAAGGTAGGTTTGAGGTGTGGTGGTAGAGTAGAGAGTAATGTAAGTCAACGCTAGCAAGCTCAAGCTCATCCGTGTTTTTCCACCCATGTTATGTATATCTTTTTAAACCACATGAGCAGCCGACAAATACTTTGTACCGGTCAATGTTCTTGTTCGAAAAAATGGTATCAGAACATCTCTCCTTGCTATCATCTTCGCCTCAAAATCCCTCCCCTCTCAAATCCCTCTGCTTTTAATACCTTAGGAATGTGCTCAGTGGAAGCCGGAGTTTTTAAGTTTGTCTAAATTTAAATCCACACAAAAACTAGTGGTTTCAAGAGAAACGTGTGTGGATTGTGCGTGATTGCCCGAAGCCAACAGTGCTAACATTAGCATGTGAAAGGGGCCTCTACAACAATAACCCTCCTCCCCATCACACATGGATCAACCCCCTGCCACCAGCAGCAGCAGTAGAAGCAGAACCCTCTACCTCCACCCACCCGATTCCGACCGGGGATCAGGGAGAGGAGTTGGAGAAGAGAAAGGAGGGATCATGAGAGCAAGACAAAGTTGTTCCAGTGCCAAGGAGCTACAGACGGACTGGCAAACCTCCTCTATGTTAAGAACAACCTGGGAGAAGGAGACAATAGCACAAACACGCACACAAAGACACACACGTGCACACACACACACACACACACACACAGTTTGATTGTGACTGGGCAAACCATTTCCCCCCACCTGGGATTGGTTCGCTTCAGGCAGTCCCATTCCTTTGCATCGCTTTGTCACCTGCCATACGTGCGCCTGCATTTAAACACATACACACAAAAACAACACACACACGCTCCTCCCTCTCTGTTTTTGCCCCAACACACTCTTCTGCAGGCATTCCTTTCCCGGGCAGTGCTCCAAACTGTGAGTACATGGGAGGGAGGGTTTTGTTCGGCAGAAAATCAGCGATAGAGTACACACACACGTACACACATGCACACACACACACATTTTAAATCAGCAATCCAACATGTCCAGAGTCCAGAAACACTATGCAATAATTAGAGGGGCTGAATACAGCGATTAGGCTCTCTTTCTCTCATCCGCTCACTGCTTTCTGTCATCTCTCTTTCAGCTTTTCTCTCTTTTCATCACTCTTCATCCAAACGCTTTCTGCTGCCGACGAGACACTGCAGGTGTGTTGGAAGGGAGCACAACCATGAAATCTCTCTGGACGCAGGGAATACATAAGCACAGGAAATGCAAATACACACACACACACACACACACACACACACACAACATTCCAACCCTGGCTGTGAGTAGTGTTGAGCAGAATCTGACGACAGAAGAAGAAGGAGGCCAGAGCAGAGGCAGAGAGAGAAAGAGAGACACACACACACAAAACGCAGGAGGCTTCTCTTTTATTCAGCCTCTCTGTCCGTTTTCATTTCAAATTCTCTCTGTTGTGTCTCCTCTTTTCTGCCTCTTGTCTCTCCTCCTTCGTTTCCGAACCTCCCAGACGGATCGCAGCTGTCAAACTTTTGACGTCTTCATCTGCCTCGGTCATGACCCTGCACTCTGCAGCTAAACTCTCTGTGTGCGAGTGTGTGCGTTGTGTAGCTGTCAGTCAGAGTATTTGACGTCTTCATCGGGGCGCAGTCATGACCTCGGTCTTAACCACGGGTTTTATAAAAGAAGGGGAGTTCCCTCTCTCTTGTGTCTCCCCACTCGTCCCCTTTGCACCCGATGACGGACCCCCAGCGGGGGAGGGGCGGCTCTGTATTGATGCCTTCTGCTGTCAGTGGCATTCTTTCAATCCCCCTCTTGCCTCATTCAACATCTAATCCCTTCTTCCTCTCCCAAGCTTCTCCTCTCATCCTTTCCATCCTCATTACTCTGTGTCGAGACTGAAAATGAACTCTTCACATTTCACTTCATTTTCCACTTTAGCTAAGTCCACTCTATTTGTTTAAGTTCATTTAAGCAGAAGTTGTGGGGGAAAGCTGAAATCCAATAATGCTAAAGATTTAGGTCTGCAGTGTAAACATTTACTGAGACATCTCAGGACTCTTAGCATGAAAACAAAAGATGTAACGTGTTGTCAGCCATGATCTACTCTGGATCTAACCTAGGACATACAGAACAGATAATAACAAGAGTCAAAAACGTTCCAGCTTGTTTTGTTCTAAACACAACAAGGTTCTGTGACCCACAGATCCTGGAATCTTTTTTTTTCTTCCTTAAATTTCATTTAATTAATGTTTATAATTAAAGCACAAGGCAGATTATTGTGTTGCTTTATAGGAGTAAGACAACAATATATTTATTCTTCTTTTAAATTGGAAGCGGTTAGCTTAGCACAAATATTGGAAAAAAGGGTACAATTGCTAGTTGGCGAGCTCCATCCCTTAATAAACTTCCTCATGAACATGTCATAAGTTAGGGCTGTAACAGTTTCCAAATGTTGCAATGTCCCTTTAAGCTATTTGGTGCGAATACTGAGGATATATGACATGTTTGCATTGTTCAGTTTGATTCCATCAGTGGTCCCAGGTGTCTCTGTCTCAGCTTTTCTCACTCAATTTCTGTCTTTGCCTGTGTCTGTCTGAGTAACTCATACTGACTGAGTGAAGATACGTTCGTCTTCAGGATCCAGAGACCTTTTGACATCAGAGACAGCAGGAGAGACAGATGATCTAAATCTACTCTCACATCTATCTGCCTTTACCTACATCTCCCTCTCCCCTCCCCTTCTCTTTCTCTGCAAATCTCAAACTTAAAATGGGAGAAGCGTTACAAGGCTCTATCTAATACTGCAGGGTCAGAGTTTTTCTTTTTTTCCACCGAGCTGCAGCATTCTGTATTCATCCAGACTTTGATGGATTTCCATCGAGGCAGCTGAACCGGGCCAACAACACTGACAGGCAGTGAGAGCGAGCGAGTCGTACAAGTGAGCAGCAGATAGATAGATGGCACTTCACATCTGTTGGAGGTTCAACAGAGTCAAGGGTCTCTCTTAAATCTAGTTGAGGAGGAACATCTTTCAGGCCTCAGGGACCACCCCGCCAACCTCCTCCTCCTTTTCACAGAGAACAAACGGGCCAAACGGGGCGAAGGTTTAAGAGAACGTTTGTCACACGGAGAATTTTGGCTTCTTATTGCAAAGAAAAAAAGTCAAGTCTATTTCTCTCCTCTTCGCCAAATGGCACAAACTCCATCCCATATATTTATGTCCATCTCTTAGTCCTTCTCTTTCTCAGCATTTCTCTTTTTCTCTTTGAATTATGGTTCTGTTTGTTATACAATTAGCCTGCTGGGACAGGCTTCATAAATAAAACTGAGGGAGCAGATCAGTGAGCTCTCTCTTTTGTCTATTGGTCCATCTGCGTATGTGTGTGTGTGTGTGTGTGTATGTGTGCGTGCGTGTGTGTGTGTGTGTGTGTGTGTGAGAGAGAGAACAAACATGTTGTGTGTCTGTTGTGTACAGGACTGAAAAGGGGGAAATGAAGGGACGTTGTAAAAATGTCTCCACCAAGTCTGTTGTCCCGCGTCTCCCCAACTTTCACACACAAACGAGCCGATTTAGAAGTCTTCACTATCACAACAGTCACTTCCAAACATTACACGTCATCCCCGCCACATGTATGTTGGCGTGAGGTGCGAACAGCCTGAATATTTGCCATCGTAAAGTTCAGTCCTAATTTGTAAGTGATAGAAAGAGATTTCTTTGTCCAGATGGTTGCTATCAGCACACCTCACCCAGAGACCTCAGAGCTTCTCGCGACTCTGACTGCAGAATTTTAAAAACTTTTTACATCCTAGATTTATGACTAATCATCCAACGTTATCACGGACTATGACTAAGTAACTAAGCAGAGCTATAGTTACTATGAAGAACTTGCCATCCTCTTCGAACATACAAACCCCTTTAACAACAAAATGGGTTCTCTTAAAATATCGCTTTGCAGTGAGGAGGCAGTTAGCTTAGCTTAGCACAAAGCCCTTAAAAGGGTGGAAACAGCTCGACATAGGTAAAAAAAAAAGGGCTCACTTGCATTTGGCTTACCAATAACACATTACACATACAGCTGTGGTCCTGTAGTGGGATTTGTCACCTGCTTTCTTGCAATGAAAACCAGCAGTTCCCTTAACTTAAACTAAACTAGACAAAGCAGTTCCCTTAACTTAAACTAAACTTTCAGAAAGAATCAGTCGACTTCTCCCCCGTTTCTGATCTTTATAAGCTAACAACATACTGGCTCCATCTTCATTTTAAAAAAGGCATTTTAAAAAATGCCTGATGTGCTAATATTATCAAATAAATCTTCAATCATAAAACAAACTGCACTTTATGATAAGCCATGTTTCTGATTTCCCAACTTTTTATTAAACCATGTTTGCAAAAGGAAATTACTTTAATTCTGTATAACAGGAAAGTTCACAATTGCATTAATCCACATAACTACCAGACAGGTGTTCGATACTGCACAAACCCAAACTTTATCACTGTTTCCATCATCAGCAAATAGCCTGTTAATTTGAAAAGTAATTATTGTTCCTTAAATCAACATTGGTCTCAGCAGTGGCAACACAAGGGGTGGTATTGGTCACAGTGTGAGTGCGAAAAAGAGACGCTAGATCATCAAAAGTAAACAACAACAACAACAACTAACCTTTACATCCTCCGCCTTTCTCCTGATATCCCGGGTTGCAGAGACAGCCACCAATAGGAACCAGCCATTCTCCATCAGCACCACAGTACATTTTAGGCTCATCTCTCTCTTCTGATTGGTTTACACATGACCCCCTGACCTCCACTAAGGAAGAAGTATCAGCTCCGGTGACAGTGTCAGGAAAAGATGCCAGGTTCCGTATGGTGAGAGGGCAGGTTTTGTAGAAAACTCGGACAGAAACCAAAGCGATGCAGGCACCAACGTCCTGAAAGGCCAGGTAGAAACCTTTACGAGTCGTCACTTTTACATCCCTAACCTCAGTGTTCAGTTTCATGATACGGTCCCCAACATCCACCTGAAGAGAAGAAAAGGAATGGAGTTTTAATATTGAAAAGTGTGCCAGACATTGTTGATTTGATTTTTTTTTTAACTTAAGTGGGAGTTTTTATTGAACCATGACTGATCTTCACATTATCACCATTTGGAACTCATCCAGATTTATTGATTTTGAAGGTAAAACAAGCTGTAATGCCGTCAATGCTAAAAATATGAAGCAATTTTAGAAAACTGAAAAACCCAGGGGTGAAGCAAAATAGACATCCAAAATAAAATTCAATATAAGGGCAAATTAAAGTGAGTGGAGGAGGGAGGCTAAACAAGTCGAAGCCTGACTCCGTTATTGAGTGTTACCTGGGTGAAGCTTTCGTCTGCTGCCACAGTGTCCACCTTAATGAAGCTGCTCTCTTTGATGTAGCTCTCTCTGTCTTCGTTCGACTCGTGGTAGTATAAATTGAACGTCTCCTTCAAGACAAAAGGGGACCGAAAAATGTCAGACTTAGGTGTCTATTTATCATCATCAGCGCTCATCTTTTCTCTTAATATGATAATGAGTCAAAAGGGGGGTTTTGTGCTTCAATGAACCAGTAGCTGTAATATATAATAAAGGTCCATTAGCGGCAGTCTGTCCTTCGACTAATTAGCTAAAAAAGTTAGCTCGTAAAGAAGTCGTAACTTTAGCTGAAAATCTAAATTTTGTTCAAACTTTTGACTGTTCTTTACTAATACAATGACAACCTGGAAAAACATCGTTAGTACGGTTTTTTGGGTTTTTTTTTACCTTGCAGGTGCCAGTGACCCCCGGCAGGCTGTTACAGTCTCTTAGGGTGAATTTGACTTCGACGTAGACCCTCTGAGCACCAGAACGAGGAATCCAATCCGTCCTCAGCCAGTTGTTCTGATTTGGCTCCAACACATTGCACACCTGGTATGTCCTGATGGGGATATTCTTCTCATCCATAATACTCACCTCTTCCCACTGCAAGAATTTCAGATTTCAGACTTTAACTGCTTAACAAGAACCAAAAAATAATAGTATAAGCCATATGCATTTAAGGCATGTACTTGTTTTAGTTCAGGCAAGTGGTAGGAAACCCATTTGAGATAGTTCTGATATATGAAATGTATTAGAAGGAAGCTGCCATGTTGTACTGGAAAACAAAGTGTCAAGAATTTAAAAGGTTTCTGAAGCCCTCTTCATGGATGCAATCATGAAACTTTCGAGAGGAAGGAGTTAATGTAAAAAGAACGCCACAGTAGTCATGGTTGCCGAAAATTGAAAGAAGCAGCCTTATTGCGCACAAGGATCGAACCAGTTTGGCAACTGTCGCATGATATATAAGACTTCATCCCACCACAACTCACGGGCAGTGAATTTTCAATCGATATTTCCTGCTGTCCGTTTTTGTTCACATGTACCCAGAAAATGTGGGGAAATTTCCGAAGCTGAGGTGCATGCATGAAGGGAGGTTGACAGTCAAGTTTCAGATATCATAGTGTCTGACTATGATAGTCAGAAGCACTTAAATTTGCAAGTAAGGTTTTTTATAAAAGTCATCTGATGAAGCAGCAACTTAAAGGAATGAGAAAAAAAATCTTAAACCTATTTATTATTAGAGATAAAAGGTCTAATCCCCCTATTTCATACTGTAATAACTCAATTCCAGTCTTAGCAGACACAAGCTTTAACACAAGTGACCAAACCAGCTCACTGTGGAAAACGTATCTTGTGTTTCTATGCCCATTTTTACTCTCACAAAAAAAATAATAATGAAAAAAAATACTTTTCAGAGGTTAAGAGGAAACCTGTAATTCACTGCTGTCGTTTGGCACCACACAAATTCACATTCACTTTTGCGTCAATATTCTGCAGTGCATAGTGGCTCAGATTTGTTGCAACTCCAAGGTTTTTAAAGGCATATTTCCATATGAGTGAAGCCAGCTCAACCTTCACTGCACCATCCATCTCAATAGAGTCGACTGTTTGCCTTGTACTGTGACCCTTCAAATGACCGCTGAGCCTCCCAACTCTAAATTGGCTTTTTATTGCCCCTGAATAATAATCTGCACTAGTGTGAGCTGTATACACACTAAATGCACCGTGTCCACGAAGAGAAAAAGAGAGGGAGTCAGGGAAAGTGTGCGTGATAGGGGGTGGGAACTATGTGTGAGTGTGTGTCTAATTGGGCTTGATCTAAACTATATGTCATCACGTCAGATCTTATTTGCAGATGTTGGCTTATCGCAGCGATAATGACAAATTGGCAGCTCTGGAAAAAACAAAACTTAATTTAAGAAATTGCTTTTTTTTCCTGCAAATTTGACCACTTTTGTTTCTTTGTGTAAAATGTATCACAAATATTGCAAAATTGCATTGCACTTAAGTTTGATGTTAATACACAGACTGACATATTCTCCGTATTTTTTTTAATTTGTTTCCAAAATCAACGCATTAAAGCCTGAAAATCAAAATCCCCCAAGCTTTCCAGGTTTTAACACTGCATTCCTCCACAGCACAGTACATGAATAAAAGACCATCTACGCATGAGCGAAGGCATGAGCACATGGTCGTGTCTTTGTGTGTACTTGTATGTTGCCTGTTTTTATAGGGTATGTGTGTGTTGAAGAAAATGGTTGTAACAAAAAAAAGCTGTCAGGGGGTATGATGCCTACTTGTTTTGTGTTCATCTCTTTTGGAGTCTTTGTCAGCAGACAGAAATCACAGCTGTCAGCAGGGGTAAAAAAGCTTTGCCCCAACCACACAGAGATGGTGTTTTGTGTGTGTAGCTATGGGATGCAGGAAGGTGGGGGTGCCTGTAATCAAAAGCTCAGTGCGTGCAGACCAGGACCCCGTCAATCAAGCAGCATGCGAGAGAATGAGAGCATGGTGACGGAAGAAATACAAGTCAAGTTCACTAATAACTCCTAAACCAATAAAGACTGGGAGAGCATAAAGAGCGAGAGATGAAGAGGAAGACATAAACATGGCAGATCAAAATGTACTGAAATTTAAAAAAAGATGAGACGATGTAACATCAAACAAATATTTTCAGGATTTATTCTGGCTATGTAGTGAAAATCCCTAAAAAATAACACCCACCACCAAGCTGGTTAATGTTTTCTGCAGTGCCAAACACAACGCCAGCAAGCTCATATTAGCACTTAGGCTCGCTGAACAACAGCACATTTCAAGATCTGTGGGATGATTCTTTACAGTTTCCAGACCAAGTGTGTGCAAGTATGTGTTTGTGTGAGATAGGGGGAGTGTGTTATTGAAAAGAGAGAACACACTGTAAACAATATCTGTAATTAAAAATCTAATAACTAATAAGTAAAAGAAGAAGAAGAAGGAGAAGAAGAGCTCCCACTCACCCCTCCCTCTGAAGGACTGGCAGCCCATTTCAGCTCTCCTGGCACTGTCCTGGTATCCAGCAGGGTCACTGAAATACACACAAACACACACAAATACACACACAGATAAGCACAAACACATGCAGTTGCTTTAGAATACAGCAGCACTGAAGCACTGTATGCTGTACAGCAGGATAGGCAAACAGCATACAGTGCTTCATTAAGCCATAGTTAAATATACTATAAACATCACAAGATCACCAGCATATATATTGGTATTAATATAAAATCAGCTACTCACTTGATTCTGAATATATAACTTAGAACATACACTTTCTTATATAAAGACATGATGAAACTGAAAACACATTTTCCATTTTTATTAGGATACACATCTGATGAAGAGTCCATACAATTTCGATTTATAGCTATTTTAATCTTGCCAGAACTAAAGGCATTACGAAACGACCTGTGAATGAACTCTTTTATTCCGTTTATAAGTAAAAGATTAGTCTTATGCATTACATGTTGTTCTCTGCAGTTGCATGTTAAAATATCTAAGCAACACAAGACTTCTGTTATAGTAAATAGGGTGTGCATGTGCATCAAAAACGCATGAAGACAAAACTGTACAAAAGAAATGACGAAACGCTATTTATTTAATTTTAACTTTGGAGCTTTGTTAAGTTGCATGCATTTCTCTGCCCCGCATGTCACCGCAGGACGCGCACGGAGCGGAGTCTCCCAGCAGTGCAGGACAGCGCCGGAAACCCGCTCGGACGATCCCCCTGATTTAACTCACCTTCGTTGGGTGGATATATCCTTGTCCTCGAACTTGAAACGAGTGTAATTATCCAAATGAAAGTAGAAAATATTCGCCTTATATTCGCAGCCATGTGTCCCGTGTGTAAAGGTGCGTGTTCCGCGTTAGCTCCGCGCGCTGCTTGACGCGGCTCCATCCCGGTGGGAAAAGTGTTGAATGAACCCAAGTGTGGAAGCGAGTTGGATGCAGCAGCGGATACTGGGGCGGTCTCTCACACTCAGATGCTTCCCATAATGGTGATTCAAACGGCATGAGCCAAATGACAGACATTACTGTGGTCCACATCAGCGACAGTTTATCACCCATAGTCTGTTTTAACTCAACACGAAGAAAGATAAACGGAAATGGAGTAACTGTTTGACCTATGAGAAAACTATAGGGAAAAAAACAGGGGATCTCTGGAAGTAAAACAAACCTACCTGATTAATAACTGATTCTTATGTAAAACGAAGAACATAATGACTTTCCTAACAAATTTAAGGGCCAGTTAGAACCCCCACCCGTAAAACCTCCATCTTCAGATGAATAAGATATAGTAGCATATTAGTATAGTACAATAGCACAAGTCTTAAGGCTTATTCATTGAACGTCAGAAGTGACAGTTAAGTCATAAACCTGAGGGGTACAAGTCATAACACCTTAATTTTTGATTAGGTTTCATTAATAATAAAACATGTAGCCAATGTGTCACAATTTCCTGATATAAACCCCCCCAAAAACAAACAAAAACTGCATCAATCTGGTTTCCTTCCCAGCAAGAGAAGTTGATGAGATCTCTTTGTCCACATGAGAACTACACAATAGTGTGACTACAGCGCCACCTGTTGATGGTTGTTGGGGGAGGAAGAAGGGAGCCAATGAATGCTCAGGGATCTTTTATAGCAGTTTGTTGGATATTTTTAGGCTAATAAGATGGGAATAAGCTTCAGTCATTCAACCACCATCTGCCAGCACAAACTTGATTATTTTCATCTTCAAAGTATGGACATGATAAAGAAAAAAGAGCAGATGAATTCATCATAATGAGATGCATAAACAAAAAGAAAGGAGGACTATGGCCTCACGTAGAAGCGTGGTGGAGCAAACAAAGAGCAGGCTCATGACCCGTCCTCCTACGCTCTCCCTTTCTCGAAAACGATGGAGAACAATCGCTCTGGATGGAGGCACAGCTTGAAGAAGTAGATACTTTCAAATACATTGATCTAGAGTTTTCCTTTTTGCTGTACATACACAATAACCACAAAAGATAAAATAAATGACAGATAATGGTCAGATTTCCTAAGTTCTCATTTGATTTGAACCCACAAAGACTAATGAAAAGAGAGGTTTGCTCTTGGATTTCTAAGTTGTTGTAAACAAGGATCAGTATGTCTTAATGGGCTTGCATTTGGATGTATGCACTTGCGTGAGTCTGATTTGTCTCCATCTCGCTTTGTGTCTTCGCAGTTGCTACGACGAAACTATCTCGATCCCCTGTAAGGCATCATAAAGAACCCAGGAAGAGCATCTGGCGCTTTGAGACGCCAAAAAAAACAATCTCCCCGCTTCAACCTGCCACTCTTCCCCCATCGACCATAATACGGTTTTCACGTTTCATTCTCCCCCAACGCTACGACAGACTGCGCAATCACAAAGACCCAATTAGCCGAGATGGGATCACGATTTCGCCAGAGGACCGAGGGACCAATCATATCGTGCGGCGTATGGCGAGGGCCTATAGGGCAGCAGCGCAGGTGGGTGGGACATGGCTGTTGGGCGGAGGTGACACAGTGACATGGATTGAGAACGGCCCCGTTGTTTCTGGTCATTTGTGTCACAGAAGTTTTGATTGATGACCGTCGGGGTGTTTTTCCACACTCTCTCTTGAGATTCCCAGCTCTCCAGAGGGGGTTTCCACATCGGGCCCTCAGCTTCGAAGCTCTTCTTTACGTTTAGCCCTGTGACACACAAAAACACATCTACACACAAACACACTTTACTTTTTGGTCCATTCAGGGCCCCAGATGGCTGCTGCCCACACATCTGTATTGTAAAGCACCAAATTTAGCCCTTTTCTATTTTTGGTTTGTGTATCTGCACACATGAACCTGCATTCAGACGAATACAGCATATCCCAAGAGTGATGAAAAGACACGAAGAAATTAAGTAAAGAACACAGAAAGTAGCCAAATGTAAATGCGTTCATGTGTGTGAGAGTGTAAAGAGAAAAGCCCGAGGGACGGTAGGTGTGTGGGCGGCTGAGAGAGACGAACAAAAGAAGCAGAGAAGAGAGATGAGGAGCAGCGCACTGCCAGGGAGGATTTGATTGGAAGGGTGGGTGGTAGTGGTGGTATAGTGGTGGTGGTGGTTGGTGGGGGGGGAGGGGGGGGGGGTGTTGTGTGTTGAAAAAGGATCTTTCCTCAAAGCCTCTCTAAGATATTCCTGGAGCGAGTCAGGGTTTCATTTGGCGAGTGCATACATCGTTCTGGGGGATAAAACCATTTAATATTCACACAATTTGAATGATATCCTCTGGGTTATACAACAGATAATAGTCAGATTGTCTATCTGTGTAGCCTCAGCATGCGTTGGCTGAACTTCCCATGGTCGACAAAGCGCCATCAGCATGTGAGAGGCATTTTCGTCAGGACCCAGATCTCTACGTAACAGCTGCTTGTCTGACGAATTACTCAATTCATGTGTGGATGTGCGTCTGTGGTTTTTTTTTTTTTTTGCACGTGCGTGTACTTGATAAACAAAGGAAGAGGCGAACAGAAGGTTTCATCGAAAACACCAAAACACCAAAAGTGTTGTGTATGTGTATTTGCATCATGTGCACACTTTGATGATTGAGGAAATCTCCATCAGCATCTTGCTTTGGAGCGTATATGTGTGTGTGCAAGAGGAGTGTTTGCGTGTGATTGCATAAACATGGTGTCAGAGTGATGAGATGTTCTTTGCATCCATCTGTTCGGCTGGCATTTACATCTTTTAAGGGCTACCGTAGAAGGGAGGTGGAAAAAGACAGAACACAAAAAATATATATGGAGAGATGAGCTGTTGAGTGAACAAAAATATTGGTTTTTCGTTTGTGAAAAAAAAAAAAAAACGAAGTCATGTAATCTTCACCTGTGGAGCTCAGAGGCTCCTTCTGACATGATGTTTTAACAATGCTGAGGGTTTGTGAGTGTCTGTGAGAGGAAGTGTGAGAGTGAAGCAGCAGTATCTTCCTGTGGTTGTGGTCGGGAGCGTAGTTTTTGTACCATTGTGTGTTTGAGAGACAGAGCTACATCTCAGTGTTCTTGTTCCTCCTTATCTGCTGTCTCAGTGGAGAGCCAGGGCTGTTTCCCCCCTCAGCGATGTGACCCAGCTGTGATACGGCATGCCCTCGTCTCCACAGAAAACAGTGCACCCTAAAAATACTCGTCTTTCTACCACTCTACAGTACACCCCTGCCCCTTTGTTCTGCTTACCTCCTGGCTCACTGTATTCTCCAGGAGGAAGCTCTGCCAGATTAAAACACCTCAGGGCTCTTACTAATGTCACAGAGGTCCTTTACTTTTATATTTCCCCCTATTTTCTTCTTCTACTACTCATTCTGGTCTTGCAGCATTGGCTCAAACAGCAGAAGTGCATCTCAGACTGTTACATCAGAAGTTTCTTATCATTTTTCCACAATAATTCCTCATTCACCGCCCCCCTGCAGCTACTTCAGTCACCCACACTCTGGACACACAGGGCAGATGGGATGTAGGAGGAGACGCTGAGGACAGAATCTGCCCAGCTCGCGTAATTATACATCCAGTAATTGACCGCAAGTCCTCAATAAAACATTGAAGAGCATTGTTTTCTGTGGCTCATGCGTCTGACAGCCTGGAACGATGTTAATTATGATAAACTAGGCCCTTTTTTGAAGATAATGCAACTACTTTTTTTTTTTTTTTTTTTTTAAATCTCAGTGCTGCCTTACTCACTGCTAAAACTCTGCTTTGTTGTTTTGTTTTGAAGCCAACAATTACCCTTTCTGTAGTTTTCAGGAAGTTTTCCCCTAATTTAAATTGCCTTTACACCGTGATCCTTTGACGTTAGAGGTTAGAAAGCTGCTCTACGTTGTTCTTTGTGTGTGTGTGTGTGTGTGTGTGTGTGTGTGTGTGTTTTTGTGTGGATCTTAGCCCTTTCCTTTGGCCCAAACCCACGCAGGTGACCAGAGGGGGTCTTGTGTGGGAGGACAGCTCAATAGTGACCCCCCTCTTCTCTCCTTTACCCCACCCTACCTCCTCTCCTTACCCCTTCTCTCTTTTCTTGCCGCCCTTCCACCAGAAGGAGACCAAAGAGAAAAAAGAGGAGAGAGGAGGGAGCCCAGGAAGAAAAAAATACTTTTTTACAACCACTTTCAAGAAAACACACTGGCCAACATTTAATAATGCTAGAACCAAAGCACAATGGAAAATGATGCATGTTTTCCTTTAACTAGTTAGCTTAGGTTAATATGAGATGTGTCAATAAATTAGAAAAAACGGACCAATTATTATTTCGATTAGGAATTTTCTGTTCTGTCTGAATTGTCGACAACATGTCTGACGCTAGTCACTCATAGTGACAAACTGATCAACAATTAGAACCTGTACCTCTGCTCTGTTCTCCAAAGTTTGAGAGAGTACATGATTCTTGTGTTTGACAGGTTTGATTTTCTCACCCAAAGTTTTAATCATGCATTGAGTTTTCAGTGTTGTGTTAGCAGTTTTTCTGCCCAGTGATTTAAATAACATAATGTCTGCTTTAAGTTGTTAATGATGTTCAAATTGTAAACACATTTTGTTTTACTGGTTTAACTGCCAGTTTAGACTCATATTCTGTTGGTCCATTTAGATATAATTTTGTTTATTTTCTCAGCTCTGAAGCAGTAGTAGATAAAGCAGGTTTGTGTCAATCACTATGGAGTTAAGAGTCTATGTTTTACAGAGGATTAACAGGGATTAGTCTATCAAACCGGACGATTGTCCAGTTCATCATGTCACCTCTGACTTTTATCAAAGACACACAAGGTCACACAAACATCCAAAGCCAGGGGAAGAATAAGAAGCTATGATACAGACTGTCCCTGAACATCTGTAGACATTGTGACACTATGTTTGATAACATGACTAGCTCTTGTCTTGCTTAACAACCAGCAGAAAGCTCATAACAACACTGCCCCCCGATGGGTCAATGTAGCAGGAGGGGGGAAGGGGGTGTGGAAACCATCAAACTTGGCAAGAGTTCTTGTGATGTGCTAAACGGAGATGTGTGGGCAGAATTTGCCAAGTGGGAGGACAGAGGAAGTTTCAAGGAGGCCACAAGTTGGGCGAGTCATAGCGAGAACATAATGAGTCATGATCTCTGAAACTGTCACGAAATGACAGAGCCCAGAGCGGTCACAACTAATTTAGGCTCCCAAGATCAAACTAAGATATGTTTAAAGGCTATAACAATCAACAAAACATCTACTGACGTCTAAGTATTTAGGCTTACTATCAATGTAAATCTGACATAAATATTATATTCTGCACAGAATAAAAAACATTACATTTTCTGAATGTCAATCATATACAGTCCTATTTACTATAAATCTTGCTAACCTACAGTTAGCCTTCAGGCTATTAGTTTGACGGAGAACTCTTTGAGATATATCTCCTGTTGCCAAGTCATGCATGAGACCTGTACAATTTACTGGAGTAGTGTACATTTCCACTACGGTGGCATTTCATGGCATTTTTGTAGGGATGAGTCAAACCCCAAGGTGTTACCAGGAAAACAGAGCTTTAAAAAGTGAAAATGTTTGTGGTCCTATCTTTAGCAAGTGACCATGGTGTAAGCAGGATAAGCCTGAACAGACCCATCCTCAACCTTCTGGGAGTTGGAGTTCCCTATAAAAACCTTGCTTAGTGTTAAGTACCACTTACTGAATGTAGCGTACACATAGTTTGGTATCACTCCAAACTGAAGTTACTATAAGGCCAAGATGTTTTGTTCAAGCTTTGGGGAACAGGCGGTAAAAATCCACAAATTAATCATAGCTACTGTTCAGTTGTTGAGACCTTGGCAAGTCATTTAACTGCAGCACAGCCTTCATGCTTTGACAGCAAGCAACTCTGTTTCTGAAGTGCCCTTGAGTCAAAAACACACAATCCCCATCAGCTACAGTGGCTGTTATCTGCTGCTGGCCTTCACACTCTTCTGGGCTCTTTCTGTGCAAAGGGCCACAACAACATAGATTTCTCCCGAGTATCACTCTGAGTAGCGTACAAATACAATCCCTTGCTTCAGTCCATGACGAGCCGTAAATGGAGTTACAAGAAACCCTTGGTGACTTTACAGATTTCATTCATGCATTCATTCATGAATGTCGCTTACACTATTTACTGTTACAACTCGTCATTTACAGCCGGTACATGCTTTTTCTTGACATTTACATAATGATATGAAGCGTTTACAACTTGAAGATGTTGTGTCTATCTAGGTCAGCTGAGCTAGATTTGGAGTTGTCAGCTTTCTGCACATTAAATAGGTCATGCTAACGAGGAGGGGGGTTTGACAAGCTGCTCATACTCGATCAGTCCTCAACCTCAAGATTGCCGATTATGTAAAAAAAAACCACAAAAAAACCCTGACTTCAGCTTTAGGCTACAACATAAATTTATGACAATTGTTATGAGTCCATTTTGTCAACACTAGAAATAGATGAAGTAAGAAAGGTCAATATTGTGTTCAACCAATTTCAATTTAAAATTACAAGTGTAATTATGTATTCATGTGCACCGAGAGCTACAGATGCAGTAACATGCTGTAGCAAAGGAGCAATCAAATGGAGCGAAGAATTGGTGTCGATTAGAGTCAGCTGCACTGTATGTGAAGAATTTCACATTACAATTATAAACACAGAAGGCATTCATTTAGATGATAGCCCAAGGAGGCTGCATGGACTTAATGCATCACAGTGAAACTCTCCAAGGCCCACGCAGACGCCAAGATGTAGCAAACTGGCACAGTGAGGGCTTAAATCGTGATCAAAGTGCACCATATGCATCGTTGCCTGCAATGATGCAATAGTGAGCTTCCTGTCCCCAATTAAGAGCCACAGGTTATAAAAAAAGAGCACCTCTAAAAGTATAAATATGTGGGAGGCCGTGTTTTCAGTAAGTTCTCAGCCGGTTTCTTCCGACTATCAACATGTCTCCAAGATGTCAGATCTCCATGATTGTCGTCCTCTTCTGCATCACGCTGGGTCCGGCCAGTCTAACTAAAGCTGCCCGTAAGTTTATCTCATCACATTTAAACGCTGACCATTAACGATATACCATATACCACGGATCAATGTGATGATTATTAATGTGGAGTGTGTTTTTTTGTTTTTGTGTAGAAGACTCTCAGAAGGCCAAGAGCTGTTGTACAACATTTAACAGGAAGCCGATACCTTTCAGGCGTATAACAGGCTACAAAGAAATAACTCGGAAGGAAAACTGTCGCATGGAGGCGATCATGTAAGAGTCTCTGCTACTTTATGTCCAACCTGTGACACCGCCAGCACCAGTCAGACTTGTTGACTATGAAATAAGAAGGTGATGGTCCGAAAATGTGAAACTTTTCGGAGACAGTTGGTGAAGACTGGTTGCGTTGATTGGATTTATTCCAAAATAATTAAAAGACACTGGTGAATGATAAGCTGTATTAGAGAATTTCTTGCCAAAAAAAGTCAGTCATCGGATAAAGTCAACAACAGCAGTTTGCAATAAAGACTGTTTGGATTTCATAACTCTAAACAGGATGTAATTCAGTCAGCGCCAAATCTCCATAAATCGCATCAAGCCTTTAGGGAAGACGAAATTAGATAGCTGAATATTAAATCACAATACTTTGTGAACAAAATTGAATGATGTCAAAAAATGACGTGGTCAGATTTGTAGTCTTCTTGACTTATTTTTTGATCATGATGGTACAAATTGGTGACTTTCATTCATGATGTTTTCATTAAAAAAATTAATAAAAATAAAGGTTGTTATAATGGACACTTTCTTACAATGCTCTTTGTGTGTCTCATTACTATAGTTTCTACACCACAAGAAAACATGAGATTTGTACAACACAGAGGGACCCGTGGGTGAGGAAACTTCTGGATTTACTCAGGTACGACACTTCTGCTCACTTTGAATACCAAAACGTTTCAAGTTAGACTTTTATTTCAATGGTAGCCTTTCTTTGACATTAACTCGTCTTTCTTTACAGTTTAAAACTCAAGAAGATGGCCCATGCCAGTCAAACTCAGGCAAAGAAAAATGTCACCCATTCATTCAATTATGGAAGTGGATCTTTCTCCAGCACCACAGAAACCATCGCAGACAGCACTGAAGGCTTCTATGACTAAAAAACGAGCTGTGGTCTCTTTTTGGATTCGGAACTCGACTGTTTTCGCGCTCGACACTCAAAGTATTAGAATTATAAGCCTGCTGTGATCTAGTCACCTTCTGGATATAATCTCTGAAAAAGAAATGCTTACTTCATTTACTTGCCTAAATATACACAGCTTCAGAACCAATACTCAAGTATATAACAAGAATCCTATAAAAAAGTGATCATGTATGCAAGCCACAGCTGTATCTTATGTGCCAATAAACATTTTATATAATAAGACAAACATTTTTTGACATTTGTTTATCATTGTTTTTGATTATTCATGTTTTTATTTCACTGCCTGATCAAATTAATATGCAAAACATGTCATTAATAATCCTCATAACAATGAAGATAATTCATAATCCTCTAACAATGTTTTCCTTATCTTTTACGAAGCCTCCCCGAACAATTTTTTTAATATTCATTATAATGGTGAATAAAATGTACCTAAAACAACATCATAACATGTTTGTTTGTTTTTAAAATATTTTTTCGAGCCATTTTATTGGATAGGAGGCTGAAGAGAGACAGGGAGTGTTTGGATGACATGCAGCAAAGGGCCAAGGTTGAACCCACGTCCTCTGCAATAAGGACTGAGCTAGGCTAGGCAAACTATTACAAGTACTAAAATATTTTTTAGCAGTTTTTTCGTAGTATTTTTAAAGTAATACTATAAATGCTGTAAATGAACAGGGAAATCTGCTTATCATCGCCGCTTTAAAGTGTATTTATTTTTTAGATCTTCAGATTGTGCTAAATGAGCAGACTGCTGCTCTGCATGTTGTTTTGGTGGCGTGACTTGTTTGAATGGTGTACTTAGAAAAGGATGCTGCCAGCACATCTGCTCCAAGGTGTCTGAAAACTTCTCGATGAGCTGTCCCGCTCCCTCGAGCTCATGCAAATGCACGGAATGACTGACAGGGAGGCTGTCTCTTGTGCTATTTCAGATCAACACCCCAAGGGGTTGGCTGCTCCAGTCAGACAAGGTGACTCCCTCAATGACACACTGCTCTTATGTCAAGACATGACCTCATGCTCCCACTAGATGGCACAATAGAACTATATAAAAAAAAAAACACTGACAGCTACACCATCAGGTCGTGATAGTCAAATGGTAAGAAGAGTTAACAAATTAACAGAAACATGTATGTAGAGGACAAATGCTTTTATTTATAACAACAAACTTTAAATCTCATAATTTAGTGCACATTATTAACATCTTTATATCTTCTATCTCTGTAAATCCAAATGTTATCTTGCCAAAAAATGGAAAGACAAATAAATAGAGCTAGTTTAAATAATAAATATGAAAGAATAACACAACTTTTAAATATTATTAAATGACCCAAGAAATTGGCTTGGAATATTTCTCATTTCTTCAGGAGTGCTCTCAGAGGGCTGGAGGATGCTGTAGCAGACATGGTAGATGTGGCAGTGTTCTTCTTCGCTCTGCGGGCCTGCCTGTAAACACACACAATAGGAAATGACAGGTAAAAAAATGAGTTCATGCTACTTCTGAGCACACTTCACACATCCTGTCTAAAAGGACAAAGGTTGACTCACTCGATCTCTCTGATTTTGGCGAACACCCAGTCCTGTTGGAAGTGGCTGCACACTTCTCCCTCTGAGGTCTCAAATCTGTGTGAACAAAATTAAGATCATCAATCACATGAACCAGTTTTAATTGATAGCTTTACATGTCTCATTTTGACTAAATAGATGTGAGATTCTTACATGACAGCGCGGACACATGGGGGATTCCGCCTTTGGATCCTGTAGCCCAGGATGGGAGCGGTGATGTTCTGGACACTGACCTCTGTGCAGCATTTGGTCACCTTGATTTCTGATTTTCAGAAAACAATCCAGGATTGGTTGTTATGAACATGCACCTCTTCTATTTGCAACATCCGAATAAATAACGTTGGCCTTCATTTTCCAAAAAAAGTAAATATTTTGTATGTAAAAGTACTTCTGTGAACTGTCACTGGCTCATACTGCATTATATTTTAAAGGATCTCCTATAGGTGACTTACCAGCTGTAGCTGCCATGATCAAAACACCCACGAGGACAGCAAGGCCGGCCAGTCTTGTGACACAGAGCTGCATGGTTACAGAGTTAGATGCTCCTGAGGTTCTTTGCAGAAAACAAGGGTTTGATTTGGCAGATGAAGCCCACTGATGATTTCCCCGGACCAAACATCTAGTTTTTATACCATGAGAAGAGGAACCAGGGAAAAGAGAACAGACTGTTTTCTGCAAGGGCTTTCTACAAAATGTGTGTGTGGGTGTCTCAGGATACCAGGAAAGGACGCACTTGGGTGACACGGATGTCATATATTTCCTTCTCTTTTTTTTTTTTATTATTGCATCATGACCTTGACTGAGCTTATTAAGAAAATCAGTGAAGAGGAATCTACAGAGCATTGAACCTGCTTCTGTGTCTTCCTTTGACCTTTTTTCAAGAATAGATTTTTAAATGTAAAAGCTTCTGAATGGAACTTTTGTTTGTCTCGATTTTGACAAACAACGCAGTACCTCTCCTCTAACGTGTTTCATGATTTTGTCCCGTGCATGTGTAAGTAGAGTTGTTTCCCTCTGCTCTCATTTAACAGTGAAAAATATCACTTATCATGAATCTTTGTGATGGAAAATGTTCAAAGAAATCAGAAAGATATTAATCACTTCATCTGAAACCAAGCCCAAGGCATTAAAAGGAATTATATAGGAAAAATAAATCTTTATAATGATGATCTCACTTAGTCTTTTAGTTCATAAGAGCTTTAAACTCCTCACAGGAGCTTTACATTCAAACATGAATATATAAGGTGAGGAGCATCTTTCTACCATACTTATTAAAGGCTGTCTTTTGACGGCCTTCCAACCTTACCGTCACTATGTGACAAACGTTATAGCTATTTTGTGGTAACCTTATAGTTTGGATTTGGAGAATGTTAAACACAATGAACACAGAGGTAAAACACAAGATTACCATAACCTATGTCTAATGGTGTCTTTAATGAGTACATTCAGATATAAATCTTGCTGATTTCAGCAACAATGTAAAGTCCACATCATGTGCTGGTCACTCTCCCCTATGTGTCATATTTCTGTTTTATTTTCTCCTGCTGTTTCTTTCTAGCTGACAGCTATGGTCCGTGAAAGGGCATCAAAAGGGGAAGGAAGAAGATCCTTAGACTTTCAACCACAAACCACACATTTCCGAGCATCCGCCACCCAGATTTGGTCATTTGTCCTTGCATGATCCGTTGTTGCAGTTACAAGTCTCAACTTGTTAAAGGTGCCTCATATGATGTTACATTTAAAAAAAGGCTTAAGTCTTTAAGTGTGAGCGGTCCAGGTTCAACTTCAACATGTGGCTCCTTTCCTGCATGTTGTTCCCATAAACAGTAAATATTTCATGGACAAAGCATAAGTGATTTCACCCTGTCATTCTGGAGGCTACTGGAGCCTCCATGCTGGAAATCCTGTCTGAGCCTAACTTTCCATCAACCTATTGACAGGCTGAGAGCCGAAGCTGAAGTGGCCATGCAGGTTTTAAGTCTTTTGACAAACTGTTACATCGCGCCCGTCTGTCAATCAGGTCAACCTTGCGCCTAACAATTGATGACACGTATAGTTTATAAAATCAAAACTGAGCTTTTCTAAAAAATTCACCCCAGGTACATTGTGCGACTATAGGGACAATCAGACACATTGCTTTTTGTATACCAGGCAAAAACTATCTTTTTTTTAATGGGGTGTGGGACTTCTTGGGCTCTTGTTGACAACCTCAAGTGGACCCTCAACAAACTGCAGGATTTTGCGCTCCCGCATTGGTTTCATTTTTCATTACTGATGGTTGCCGCTTGGTTGTTCCTGATTCTCTCTCTCTCCCAGATTTCTGAGTCTGTCCACTGTCCTAGCTTTAAATATCCTAAAATCCCTTTTTGAGTAAGTTATTTATTGATATACTGAACATCTGATTGACTTCAAATTCAGGGGACATAATCTTTTCTTGTCAGTTACTGACAGCTTTTATAAAAGAAATCCACCAAAACCAAAAATCTGCAGAAACAATATTTAACTCTTTGCTGTCAATAAAAAAGGCTTCCCAAAACACACAAGTTGGTTTACGAATCAAAAGCTGTTTCTGCTTTTTGATTGATCGTCATGTTCACTTATTTTCATTATTTACATTTAATCTGTATATAATTTACTGCATCCATATTGATCTGTGACCTTTGGCATGGTCATGACTATAACTTTACAACAAGTAGCTGCACATGAACAAGGTTCAATCTCACACTGGGCTCAAATAAAAGGTTAAAAATAGTAACGTGTGCAGCAATTTAGATTTGCATATTCCTCTACTTTTAAAATGTGTGTTCTTTAATGGGAATAATCTGCATGTAAAAAGAATCAAATGTGCATCATAAAACATAAAAACAGACTGTTTGCAGTGTCAGCTGATTTTGAACTAAAGGAGCATGAATTTACTGGATTTGTTTTTCTGTGTGAAACAGAAGTGATTACTAAAAATTAGGAAGGAAGCATGAACAATGTGATTGGGTCCATTAAAGTCAAAACCATAATTGCATAATCAAAAGACAGTTGCTTAATACTAAGTTACAAAGAAGGTTCTCCTTTTTTACACATCTCATTCATAAGCTTTTTTTCCACTTTATCAAACAAATAAAGTCAATGTAAGGCTCTTACTGTCATTGTGGGGTACAACAATTCAACAATTTGCTGCCAAATTATTATAATATATAACATATTGTATGATTATTACATTTAGTGCCTAAATATTTTGTGGAGTACGAAAACCTGTACACTTGGCATCAATAAATGCTCTTTTGTGGCAGTTTCATTATGATCCTTGACTGAATTAAGTAGCTTTTATTTCTGTAATTTACTTAACTAAAGCCAAATAGGTTTTAAGAGCATAGGCCTACCTGAAAAGTGTGTGTTTGGGTCCACATCTGGGCTCTTTCTCAGTGTCTCTCCGGCTCACATTTTAGTTATAAAACCTGTATAAGACAAATGTGACATTTAAACATTTTCCTTTTTAATTACAGTTTTTTTTTCTGTCGCAAACAAGCATTTGTCCAACCAGTTGACATATTTTCAAAGCTCTTAACACAATTAGCACAGCATCGGTCTTTTTTGGCCATACCATTCACACATTACATGTCGTTTTCACACAATATACAGTCAGGGAACACATTTCCATAATGCTTACATTTTCTTAACAGACAAGCTAAACCGCAAAATTATGTATTGTTTTTGCATTATTTACGAATGTTAACACACAATATCCCACAATAGCAAAAATAATATTCCAAATCTTAGATATAGTATAAAACTATCCTTGACCATGTAATCAACCATGATCTTTCAAGACCATGGTTGATTACACGGTAAGAGAGGTTTGGTGAATCCATTTTACATGGATTGTTTCGATTCTCACTTGACATGTCAATAAGGCCATACAGTAATGCATATGTTGGTTTTTTTTTTTTTCATCCCTCTAAAGAATGCAACGTCTTCCTCCCTCTGGGGGAAGAGGAAAGCACCTCAATAATGATCAAGAGCTTGCTGTTGTAGAAATGGTAGTTGCAAATAATGCAATAAAACTGCATGAAATTCAAACTGTGGAGGACCATGAGATATTTGACAATGTCAATAGCTTCAGCCTCATAACTATTATGCAGACATTGTCCAAACACAGAGTGCGGATGAAGCAGCTCTACACTGTTCCCTTTGAGAGGAACAGTGAGAGAGTCAAGGAGCTACGACGAAAATATATCCAGCTATAGTACTGTATATTCAATTCAATGTCCAGTTCTATAAGGTTTGCACTTTGCAAATAGGTAACCTACACAGTAATAGTTTACAGTACAGTATACAGTAATGAGATTAATGAGATTTTTTTTAGTTCCCCCCTTTTTATCTGGGCTGCTGTTTTTCTTTTTGTTCAGAATGCTCTTGTGTGTCTCATGGATATTTAGTTCTCTGTAAGCAATACTGTAAAAAAATTCTGTTCTATCATATTGCAAACAGCATTTCTATCTCCTGTAGTAAACAGAAAAGGAAAAAAAAAACTGATTTGCTTTTTACTGGAATGCTTTTGAATGTGAACATTACATGTGGACATACAGTTCCCAAGCAAGATTTGGCCAATTGTGTTTTGTAGGTGTGAGTCTGTGCTAAGACTTTAGAAAAAGTATCTGAAGTATGGGTAAGCGCTTGTTAGCGATTGAAAAAAACTGTAACTTAAAATGCATTATAGTTAAGCTTTAAAAAAAACAAGCTAGCAAACATTGTGATAAGCGAACATTTACTTGAAAAAAAATGCAACTGATTATACTAAACTAACCATCCTAAAGACAAATCACGGTGTCCACGTTAAATGTGACTTTCTTTAAAAATGTTAAACATTAACTGAAAGAGCAACTTTACTTCTCCGTTCTTGCCTCTTTTTAATAGCCGATGTTGTGGATGTATTAGCGCCTGAAATTATTGCATATTTAATGTCATGATATATTGAGTTTCATTTTGTCAAACTTCTATCATAATAGATAGATGAATGCTTTTCTTTGGACAATTCACATTCTGGTGGAAAAAATATTTCATAGTGCTATTTTTCAGTTTGATATAATAGTTGAGTTTATCATAAACAAAGCCATTATTTGTAGGCCATTATTTTTAGTGTTTTTTTTTTAAATTTTTTTTTTTAGTTACTTCCCTTTGAGTCAATTACAGTGTTTGCATTGTAAATATGAAAGTGTTTAGATAAATCCTATGTTACTATTAGTCTCCAATGTATAGCTGAACTACACATCAGTGCAGGAGACAACATCTTAAAACGTGTATAAGAAGTTGTTCATACTGTTTACTCTCATGCATGACAGTGCTCCTACCAAGCATGTCTGTTTGAGTGGAACAGAAGAAATAGGGTTTTGTATTCATGTACGTTGTGTATGTGCAGAAAGAAACCTCAAAAACCTTATAGTCGAAAGCTTCTGTGTTAGAAAGTGAAACTTTTAATAGACTGAAGTCATTGAAACCTTCACAGTTATAAACAAAGACCCTGTGTGTGTTTTGTTTTATATTAAGGAACATTTACAGGTTTCTGTAAAACAGATCTGTGTAGAAAGAGGCCAATGCACATTCATTGAGTCATAAAAAATACTACGACCAAAAACTAGGTACAGTTGGAACAGGTAGTTTTCCATGCAATAATTTAAACTGTAAAACAATAGGCCTTCAATATGCAAAGACCACATCGCTCTGCAGTGGAAAGTATACTAACACCTTCAGACCACAGGAAATTAGTAAGTAGAGGGGCGAGAATCACACGGCAAGGAAATGTGTACGCTGCTTTCCACCATTGCATTATCTGTGGGTGCATCATGCTTAACCTGCCAGATGCATAAATGAGTGTGTGGTTGGTGTCAGTGGGTTTAAAAAGGGTCTGCTGTGTAGACTAACTATCATATCTGTTTGAGCTAAAGACACAATGACAAGGCTCAACCTAATCGTCTCGCTGTTTCTTGTAACTATCATGCTGTCCACAACCTTAGGTCAAGGTAGGAGCGATATGTGTGCATGTTTTCATCTCTTGTATAATATTTTGTCATGATATGATGTATCGTTTCTTTAAGACCTGGAAAAATGTGTTTATGATAACAAAGGCTCTTGTTTATTTTTTCAAAGGGGGAATAAGCAGTTGTTGTCGACTACTCACATCCACTCAAGTCCACCGAGATCGACTGAAAAGTTACTACAGACAGTACAAGACATCATGCCCTATTCATGCAGTGGTGTAAGTTGGCATTTCAGAAAAAAAAAACGTTTTACTACTTTTTGACTATTCTTCAACAATTTTTCAACTTGTCACTGAATGTGTTCTTTGTATGTTGTGATTTGTCATAGATTCACCACTGTGTATGGGAAGAGAATTTGTTCTAACCCAAGCAGAGTGTGGACAAAGACAAGCATGGCCTACCTGGATGGAAAGAACTGGAAACTCCATCACACTATCATACACTGAGACCTTCATTTATACACAACATCCATCCTTACAGAAAAAGACTGCACAATTGAATTAAACCTAAAAGCCACTTTAAAATTAAAAGCATGTTTGCTGTTTGATTTCAACTGACTTTGAATGTTCTCATTTTTCAACACTTTTCTTACCTCATCATATTAAATCTAAATATATTTTTTCACATTTTTAATATCAATCATATTTTGTATTTTTAACATCAGTATTTGAAAAATGTTTCTTTCATTGCACAGTGATGCTCAGTGATGTTCACTAATAAAATGGTAATAATGTAATTGCTGTGTTCTGTTCCTTGTCACTTAAAAATACATTTCTGTCAAAGTCTGTGTATCTGGAAAAGTTAGATCAGTAATTCAGCATGTGGAAGCATCGTCTCAAGATCTTATGACGACAGTGAGCACATAGCCAGTAGTGGACTCATTTAGAGCCTTTGTTACATGAAAGTATGTGAGATGCATATTTAGAGTATCAAAAGTACGCATGAAAAAATGTCCTGTGTAATTTTCAAACTATTGCATCTTACTTGATCTGACAAAGCTGATGCATTATCTGTGTTCAGCACATTTTACTCCTATAATGGCAGAGCTGATGTGATTCTTTTTTAGGCCATTTGCCTTTAGTTAATAGAATTTATTAACCTTGAAGTTCTTCCAACTGAATTACCTGGCTGATTTTAATGGTTGCATGTGCTCATAGGAAGTTTGATGGACAACTTAATATGCAGTATTTTAACTTTAATGATGCAAACATTATTTTAAATATAGCCTTTATGTGGAGTCTTAGCACATGTGTATTGTGATATGGTATTAATTCATAAGATTGTACTATGAGTATGTGTTCTGTGTTGACCTGCCCGGGGACTGCAGATGGAAATTAGTAAACTGCTATAATCTGGTACCAAGCATCTTTTCTCTATGAGATTATTTTTGTACATGGTCGCTAACAACTAAACTAATAAACTAAACTAAACAAGA
Source organism: Symphodus melops (assembly GCF_947650265.1). NCBI lineage: Eukaryota > Metazoa > Chordata > Actinopteri > Labriformes > Labridae > Symphodus > Symphodus melops. The sequence continues at coordinate 14,152,869 of NC_136697.1, read as the reverse complement.
TTAAAGCTTTTTCTTCTTCATTTGGAATTCTCTACAAACTTCAACTTTCAAGTAGTGAAATTTGAAAATTGGGGCAGTGAAATAATCTACCAAATTGTTTTTACTGACATGTGACTGTAACTGGATGCTAATGTGATGTGTGTGTCTCCTTTATGTTGTCCTTGCTCATAGCTCAGGATTCTAGGATAAATAAAGTTGTCAGAACTTTTCTATGCTATATTTTCTGAACTAAATACACAAATGTTATTCAAAGGAGAAAAAAGTCCCTAGACACTGTTTGAAGCTAAAAAGCAATAAAGGAAAGTTACAGTTTCACTGTTGTGGACCCACCACCATAACTTCTCGCATAGCATTTTATCTTCAAACAGTTTTCCAGGGACCCGATTTTCCTCTGAGGAAAGTTCAATCAGGAGAGACTTAATTGAGATTGAATAATTATCTATGTGTGACAATTTGAGAAAGTATTTTGGGGGCTAGACTCCATTGTGATAACTTCATGTACTCGGAGGGGTGATGTGCCATTGGTGAGATCAGGTCCGATGACAGGAGACCTAATTTACCCCAAAACACCCAAACTGGCAGCTCGAGTATGACAGTAGAAACGTGATAGCATACAAAAGAGATAGGGTGAATGAGAAAGACCTGATCGCGGATCACTTGTAGTCTTCCTTACTTAACTTACGCTAGAGCTTAATTTCTCCAACTTTCATATTTCTCTACCAAAACTCCACAGTGCACCTTGAATGGAATATTTCACAAATGAACTGAGCAGCATTTTTTTACGTAACAGCAGCAGAGGGATAAGAGGCTGTTTGCTAGACTTAATTTGATTGTCCTTCTTTGTTGTACATCTGTAATGTACCAATCAATAGATTTGTCTCATTATTTCAAAACACAACATATCTCTGTCACCTTGATTAAAGTGATCCTTTAACATAGCTCATTAAATCTTGATTTAATATCAAGAAACAGTATTTAAAGCATTTCTATTTTAAAGCAGAATTAATGTTTTGAAATCTATTTATTTATTATCAAAATGTGAAAATACTGCTTTGCCAACCCCAGTTCAGAGACATGGTACACTATGTACTTGATAACATAGTGTACTGTTATAGAACATACACCAGTATGTTGTATGTAAACCACAATGCTGCTCTGTTCACAGAACTTTCTCTTACCACACACAAGCTTTAAAGAGCAACGATGAACTTTAATTATAACAACTAATAAAATGTAAACCCCAACCCTCTCAAATCAAAAGTGTAGGTTTTGTGTGGCTTTAATGTGTGAGTCACTCCGAGTGTTCTCAGTATAACCTCTGTGCTAGCCGCCATGTTCCACCTCCCCTCATTGTCATGATGTGACAGGGTGGGTTTCAGGCTGACCGGGTGGAAGCTTTGGGGGCTTCCAGTTAACTTGTTTCCGTCACCTGGTGTTTCTAACACCACAATGTGTGATTTAAAACTGTAGGTGAGAAACGGTTGCTTACTTTCCGTGGGAAGAAGTAGAAAGAACTGCTCAGCTTCAGTGTGGAAGGGGGGGGGCTATTAAAGCTGAGGAGAGAGTGCAATGGGTTTCCCCTACCCCTCATGGCCAGCCATTGTTACCACTTGCATTATTATGCTGGTGAACACTAATGCAACAGTTAGGTTCAGCCTATCAGGAAAGTATTTTTAGTGCAAAATAAAATATTTTAACAGCAACTAGGTGAAAACTACTATAAAGTTGTACTACTGTCTTCCAGTTTGACAATAATATTTAAAACAAACAAACAAACAAAAATGTATTTAAACTTCCCAATTAATGAAAAACTGAAAAGACAATGAGGTAAAAATCTAAAGAAACACCAGGCCATAGTTCAAGACAAGCAACATCTTTGTTAAGATAGTTAGCCGAAGAAAGCATTTTCTATCTTACATTACCATTAGCTAAATAAAATAACATTTGCTTGCTAACAATTCATTAGATAGCTTATACAGCTTAAAAGCAAGAGATATACACCTTTCCTACCTTAAACTACACCTAAGCTATTTATTAAGGTAAAGATTTGAGTAAACTTGGAAGTTATTTGCTAACGTATGCTGTTGTCTTGCAGATGCTCTCAAATAGATAATGTTGTTCGAAGTGTTGTATAGTTTTAAGTATCTGTTCTTCATCAACGTCTCACCCTTCGTTCCCTTAATCCACTTAACCTCCTTCCTCATCCCTTCATCTCGTTCGCTTATTCTAGGTACAGTCTGGGATGTCATCAGTTTAGGCAGAATTACGCTTGAGACAGAACCCCCATCCTGAGTCTTCCTCTGCCCTGCAGTCAGTCCAACCTCCCAGACAACATCCTCCTCCATCATAATTATTACCTTAACATATATTTATCTGTCTCATAAGTCATACTATCTATCATTAAATACCTAAAACGTATATGGTTGTGGCCTGGTCCTTGCTAGTGACCAGTTATTGATTATTATTTATACTGTATGTGGGACTTGTGGGAAATATTCAAATGAACAGAGAAGAGCAAGTGATATTGCCCACACACCCTCTTCTTGGGTTAACCGCAAAGGATCTCTCCAAGGCGTACACACCTACACACACACACACACACACACACACACACACACACACACACACACACACACCTACACACACACACACACACACACACACACACACACACACAAGGTTAAGTCACGGATGTGTGACTCTACTTTCCACACTATGTGATAGCCAGTGTTTTAACTTACAATGATATCCTTGATGGCTCTCTCATGGCAAGATGCCCTAAACCTAAAACTAAGCTGTGAGTGAATGACACCCTGATCTTGGACATACATGGTCACACATTGGGTTTAAGTGATAAACAGACTAGTTTTAAGTTGCCCTGTGGGTTTCAAGGATCTGAATCCCTTACAGCCATTACATCTGTAGAAACAAACACATTTCCAATCTTGTATTCACAGTTTTAAATATGATAGATACCTCTCCTACCTCAGATAGTGTCAAACAAGCTGTAGTGCAGCCTCTTACCAGCAAATATTTGTCCAGCCACTTTATATTACTGTAATTTATCATGTTTAACAGTGTTATTTTATTTTTCTAATTGTTCTTTTTACTCATTTTAATATTAATTGATACTGCATTTTAAGATTTTAAGAATGCTTTATAATGTAGGGATCTTTGGGTCAGTATAAGCTTTATTGGCATGCAGAACAATACATTTGAGCTGTAAATCCAAAACTGTGAGCAGGTAGAGTCAGGGAATGACTATGTTACATTATAAAGTAGTATAACATTGTTATCACAAGCTTTTACCCAAAGTAGTAATTAATATGTTGCTGAATGTTCTTAAATTCAATTCAATTCAAAAACATTATTTGCCCCTGGCAGGGCAATTCAAGGAATTTGACTTTATAGCACCATGTTATATTTTATTTTCTTAGAATGAGGATAACAGCTCCTCCCCAATATTGTTCTGTTGAATTAGGTGACCACAAACACTCATATACTCATGTCTGTATGCAGGAAGTGGTTTTGGTTGCATGGTACCCCAGGGTTCATCTAAAACCAAGTAAGACAACAATGTTCAGTTGTTTTGGAGGATATATGTTGTCCATTGTTTGTGCCTTATAGTAGTTATAATATGAACAAAATATTGATAACAAAGATATTCTCAATCTGATAATGTGGAATAGGCAGTCATATAGTTTTAGCTGATGTTAGCTTTGTTTACACAGGAATACTACATTTCAATCACTGGACATTTTGGACCAGCTGGGACCTGTTCATGTCCCATGTTATGACCAGGAAATCATAACCCGAAAAAACTGTTTTTCAAACACATCATTACAGTTGTGAACATTGTGAGCTGTCGATGTGAGTTACCAATGCCATCCATATTATTGTCCTGCAATTACCAAATGTTAAAAAAGGCAAAGGTTTTCTATTTTTCACCTTTCAAAGTTAAACTGATGATCATGATCCAAATTATTATGTTGACATCCAGTCATATGTATCAAAACATGTCTGGGTAACTTGTAAGCAGCATAGATGACAGCTGTCTCTGGGATGTTTGTCTTTTAACTTAACTTTGTTATTGTAACTGTTGGTCCAAGTTGGTTTCCTTGTTGTCATTTTTTTTTAGTGTAACACAATATAATCCCCCAACACCTGTGAAATGTTCAACTCTTTTCATTCATACATGACATGGACACTTTTTTATTAGTCAAATATACTTTATTATGAAATGTCACGGAACAGATACATATAATAGTTTTTAATTGACAAACACATTTTAGACAACTAGCTTGGGTTAACATATAGTTCAATATAACAGAATATTTAATGATCAATAAAAATGTATAAAGTCTGTTGTTTTGTTTGTTTGAAGAATAATGTTTGTTGTCTGTGGTAACTTTCAGTTGTGTTACACACGTTTCCTTTGACCCCTCCTCCTTCCTTTGGACTTCTTCCCCCGTCTTTTCCTCCCATTCCTGCCTTTCTCAGGTTTGACCCTGTTGGATGTGTTGGCCACGGCTGGGGTGATGGTAATTGCTGATCCGCTTCCTTCATTCTGTCTCTGCTGTAGCATTGCTTTTGTTTCATCGTCCACCTTCAGCTTTGCTCTTATAGCCCAGTCAGTTTCAGGATCGGAGCACAGTCTTTTTCCAGTCTTTGTTTGGAATCTGCAAATGATTTTGGACATGTTAAAGAAACGTTTGTACTTATAAATTAACATCACTGAATAAACACTAGTTTCTTAAATAATAAGCTAAAATCTTTAAATGCTATGAATCCATGCAAATCGTGTATTGATATCTAGGCAAATGCAAATGGTGGGCTCATTGCAATATGTTTTCAAAGGTTCTATTTCCTTGAAAATAGATAGCTGTTCCAATGAAAACTGTCGACAGTTTGGATTTTAGATTAACCTCAACTGCAGGGACACTTTCTAAAAAAAAAAAGATTGCTGTTATATGTTCTGTTTGTATTTATAATTCTCAAATATCCAGAGCAATAAAAAATAATTTCTGTTAACAAATAGTGAGTTGTTGTAATGGCAGAAATATCACAGACGTGGGAGCTGTCTGCATTGATACATGCCTGTAAAGGCCTGTTCAGAATTGTGGAGTTAGTTTGCACCATTTTTTTCAAAATATGTACTACAACTTTTAAATCTGTTCAAGTGCTGGACCACTTACATTATGGCTTTGACTGGGCAGGAGCCGCCAGACTGGATGGTGTAATTCATAATTCTGTTTATTGGGACTCTGGTGGTGGACAATTGTTCGCAGCAGTTTGTTACCGGTCCATGGGCTGAAAATGGCAGACATAAAAAGAGAAAGAACTCTTAAGTACTCTTCATTTATCCTGCCAAACTCACAATCAAACGTTTTTTACATATTTTTGACAGAACTTACTTGCATTGACCAGGCTGGACCATGTGGTGAAGAAGAGAAGAGCGACTGACAGCAAGCTGGATCTCATCTTTAAAAGAAAAATGTGCCGTTGTTTTTTTTCTTCAGTCGCTTGTTGTTGTATCTCTGAGTACAAATTGATCTAATCTGGATCACTCAGTCTTGCTCATGCAGCGGGTGCGGAGTGTCAGTCGCTTTACCATTTATCAAAATTCTCTCTGTCTTTCTGATCATTCAAGTTGATATTGTGTCTCTTATATACAAGCAGGAGGACAACTGAGGAGGAAGCAATGAGTTCAACCTTTATGAGCTATAGTGGGGGACGTAGCCTCCACCACAAACCAGCCCACAACTTAACCATTACAACTGAAGCGTCACTCGTAAGTACACATGTTCATAGAGGTGTGTGCATGCATACACAACATCGCAACGCTTTCCTTTACACTCACTCTAAAAACCACAACGTGTCTCCAGAGCCACTAAAAGTTTTAACAGTTTGACAGCGGAAAGGAGGTTTGAATTTTCTATGAAATGTTAACTCAGGTCTCGTGGTATTTCTTTCACTGACTTACTATGATAAACGATATATAGAGTGCTTGTGTCATACTATTGAATACAACCATCTTAGATATTAGTGCTGTGGAATAAGTCTGACCTTTAGACTTTCTTCATGGAAAAAAAGTCAATCTGTTGGGGAACTTTGGTGAACTTTGATATTCAAATTCACACATTTGAAGATAGACGATGACAAAGTACATCAATTAGTCATAAAAAAAAAACTGTGAAGACTTTTTAACTGATTATTGCAGCCTTAATTCAAAGGTCTTGTGAAGAACTTTTGGTTTGTGTTGATGTTGGCGCCCCCTGTGGACTAAACGGTATGACTTATCTGTTTGCTGATCTTTTTTTGTAAATGTCCACAAGTGAAAAAATATCCTTCTTACTTTAAAGATCTATCATATGTTGTGAATATTTAATTAAAAGTGAATTCTTTAGCATGTTGTCAATCGTATGATCTGACCAACATGGGGTCTTATATCAAAGCCGCTTTTGATAAAAACAGAATAGTTTACTCAGTTTTATGTTAACCTATCAACTTCCAAGAAGTGAGATTGTGTTTTTTGGAAAGACAACTCTTGAACTTTAACTACCAGGGGATTGAAAAGTTAAATACAATTTATGGAAATGCTGGTGGAGCGAGATTGGAAAGTGGTATTCCTATTGTAGTTAAGTGGAGAACGATGAGGAGAGAGAAAAGAAATGTAGTATTAAGAAAAGGGAACTTTGCTACATCATTTTACCAACTCAAAATTGACAGCAAACACATGAACACCTGATTGGCTGTCCACCTGCTGTCAGGATCGAAAACGAATGTTTGCTTCCGCCTGAGTCCTTCTGTCAACAGCAGCAAATCCCAAGACACACAAGCGCTTGACGTCCCAAGTGTCCGGTCATTAAAACAGCTGAAAACCTGCAAGAAGGATACAAACACACACAATACACACATTTTATAAAACATAGAACATACACAAACCCACAAAGGTAAGCAGAGAAAAATCCCCCCCCCCCCCCACACACACACACACACTTCTCCACACTCTTCATGTATATTCCAGCCTCATCATTATCATTCCTTTGGCAACCTGTTTGTCAGAGCAGAAATGCCTGGCTGGATTATTCGTTTCTCTGTTATTCATTAGTTGTTGTCCAGGGCAACTGATATTGAGTCTAGGTGGGAATGAAAAGCACATTGCTACATGCACACAAGGGCACGCTAAAGAACAGGTTTATAACGTGTATGGATGCACATTTTAAGGCTGCGATCAATATGGTTTTTGTTTTACAGACTCTACTTTACGGCACCCAGCAAACAGCATAAGTGAGAAAAGCAAACGATACTGAAACCAAACTTTTCTTTTTAAAACCACAACTTTCTGATCACACTCAATTTGCTCCAACTTAGCATGATTCACACATACAAAATCGTAGTATCCTCTATGAATCTTTCATGCCAGTCTTAAACATTAGATATGGTGCTTTTAGGATCAGGCTGAGGCGGAGAGGAGTGTTTCTTGATATGAAATTCTTCACCAGATGATACACGGTGAAAAGCAAACACACACCTACAGGCAGAGACACAATGTGAGTGGCATGTCTCAATGAGCGTACTAATTAAAACTGTGTCTCATCAGATGGATATATTTGACTTTGTCTGCTCTCGCTGTTTAATAAAGAACCAGCTCCAGACAGATCAAGGTTTAGCTCTATCCTTAATCCAACAATGAAAAGCTGTATTGATTCATTTTGAAAGATAAAGATATGATTCTGTCCCTTTTTTCTGAGAATTATGTGATCTGACAACCTGATTACCTCCCGCTGTCTCATTTCTGTCTGTATACACACATTGAAAAGTTCATGTGGAGTCAGAAAAACAGACAGAAAACTTCAACGAAGAGCTGTGTGTGTCTGGGTGTTTGAGTCTGTGAGCAGTTGAAGCTGCCACGTGACGAGTCAAACGTTTGTCTGGGGAAAAGAGCAGTGCACTTCAGGTCATTTTAAGAGCCTGAGTCGTGTTGGAAAGAGCAGAGATGTTTCTGATATGTAACAGTGGAGACATATGCACCGATCAATACACCGACCTTTGTTGCAGTGATTGCATGATGTTCTGCTTTGCCCCCAGCACCCACAGTGCCCACAAGTCCATCAAACATCAAACATTGTTGTTCCACGTTTCAGCAGGAGAGGTATACCATTTTTCCTTTTGTGTCTTGCTCTTTTCTTTTACCTCAGGATTTTATTTGTGTATGATCCTATCTCTGTCCCTATACTGTAGTATACTGTAGGCTTTTAGAAAAAATCTACAATTTCTACATTGAATTTAGCAGATGATTTTATCCAGAGTGACATACATGAGAGAACAACACAAACAAGGATGTTGGTATGTGCAAATGAACAGCTTTAAGTCTGATCAGACACACCAGTGCTGACAGGGCCTGTAAATGATTGACAGATGTCATGTGCATGCCCTTTTGATTTATTGGTATAATAGGCTAAATTCAGGCAGAAGGCAGACTTTTAACCAATTACACAACTATGCTGTTATAGACTGTTGAAATCAAGTTTATGACTTCAACCTCTAAACATGTTTCATTCTGCTGTGAAGTTGTGCATTTGAATATGGAGCCTATTGGAGATGTTTGACTAATTTTTCTAGGCAGCCTCAAGTGGCCACTTTTCCTAACTTCTCCATTGTGGTTGCCGCTTATTTTACAAAAAAAAAGAAAAAGAAAAAACACAGTGCAAATATATATATATGCCTAACTGAAACCAGTGAGAAGTTGATCCCCAACAAATGAGGGTCTCTGGCTGGTTCCCCAGGGAACTGTATAGATGGATCTTGTACATTTCTACTCAATACCAGGGGATGAGCAGAAATCCCACTTCGGGTTGTGAAATGTCATTTACTTTCCAATTAATATTTCAATTAACAAAGTCATTTCCAATTCATTCCTAAAAAGCGGTGGAGTAGAAATGAAACTGACCTCCTGCCCCGGTAGCAATCTCCTTTCTATTGACCATCAGCACAAAGCCTCAATTGTGGATCAACCGTCCATTTAGGCAAGCCGTCAATAATCGACTTAAACCGAGGGGCTGTATTACCATAGACATTAGCATAGTGAGATGGAGTGGCCCGCCCCGTGCCTCTGGCTCACGGTCCAGAGGACGCAGGAGCACGTAAAGTCTAATCAATAAGTGCTTTAATTATGGTTGCGCTTGGGCCCGCACTTCTTCATGGATGGTAGACGCGCAATACCACAGCTGATCCAGCACGATCATTTCAGAAGGAGAGGGGTTTCACCGCCTCAGTAACCCGTCTCCTTAGGCCAGTGCCATTATAGACAGCAAATTGTCCAGCCCTCTCCTTAGATTTGGTAAAATGGGTCGATTAGTTAGGCGGTGGTGGACACTTCTTTCTTTGGTGCTTTGTGCTGTGAGCATTGAAAGGGCTGATTCTTTCTTTTGTTTAAAGTACTGCAGCACTGGTCTAAGGTGTTAAAGAGGAGATTACAGTTGTCCACAACTTCCTATTAAAGCAAAGTTTGTGTTGATAACAATTAATCTTATATGAAAAAAAAGTAACTAACCATCCTGTATTTGTGTTTTGTTCTTCTTCACTCTGTTTGATATCTGTAGGCCTGAGGGTCAAAGCTTATAGTCATTAGCTTAGCATTAATTATAAAGCTAAACAGCTGTTTGGTTTTGGGTGTAGGTGGCAAAAACTCTCTTATCACGAATAAACACCTTCTATCTCTTTGAATAATCCTGTATACAAACAGAAACAAAAATATGACTTCCACGGAGGATTAAAACTTGTCTAACAATGTATTTAACTGACAGAGATTAATGATCTTAATCCGATTATCTTTCTCTTGTCAAGAATAGCAAAGAAGAATGAATATTATGTCTTAAATGTTTGTCTTTGAGAAGGGCACTTAAATAACAGTTACTGCATTAACATTTCCTGATTAATTATTGTCAGAGACTTATAAAAGCTTATCTTTTGAGACTTAAAAATATGTAGGATCTTTCTAATTTGAATTAATCATTTCTTCTTTCCCCCTTCGAGTGTCTGAAGTACATGATGATCTCCTCTGTAGTTTCATTGTCTTTGTGAACCTTCATACCAGCCCACTAGATGGCATACTTCCCCTGCAGTGAGTGAACAGACAGTCTGAGCTTGACAGTTACTGAGAGAGTCATCCAAATTTAGCCCTGTGGTCTACAGTGGCAAAAATACAACAACAGCAACCCTGAGGCTACAGCGGACATTCTTCTGCTCTCCATGAAAATACAGTCAACTGTGAGGTTAAGAGATTTACTGTCATACAGCCTTGGATAATATAGACTCTACAGTGCTGAAAAAAGGCTACTTGTTTGACGTTGTGCTTCCAAAAGTGTTGAAAAACCAGACATGTCTCTTCACAGGCAGCTGACGAACATAAGAATTGATTTTTGTGTCTACTTGTCACTGATTTGTCTCCCTTTGGCGATGGCATTTCAATAGACGCCGTGCTCCAGGAATATTATTAAAGGAGGGATCAAAGAGCTTGTGTCCCTTTTAGACCGCTTATTTCATTCATCACGCACTGCGGCAAGGTCTCTCCTTCTCTTCATCTCTCCATTTATTTGTCTGCTTTGATCTTACTGTCCATTCAGTCTATAACGCAACCTCCTGCTTCATGTTTCTGTCTTGAAACAGCCCTGCACAAACTAACTCTGTCTGTTCCCTGTCTGTCGAGCACATGTCCAATGATTGCCCCTTTTTATCCCCGCCACAACTGCTTTTTTGTCTTTCTGCCCATGTAGACCCCCCAACCTTAGAAACCTTCAGCCTAAAGCCCTCTCTTCCCAACCCCCTGACACCCCGCCATTCACTCCTCTGTTGGGTTAAGCAGGGTCATATCAAAGCCTTAATGCCTAAATGAGTCTGTGTTCTTGTGTGTGCGTGGAGGAGAAAGCATGGTCCCTCCTGCACTGGCTAGATTATTCTAAGTTCCTGACCTCTGGGTGGTGAGAGGGGCCCGTGTTTGGAAACAGCCACTTGTCTTTGTCTCCTAAGCCCAGTGGGGGAGCTCCACCAGGGGCCTCTCTTGTCAGGCAAGTCCATGGATGCACTCGGCCCGTCCTGCCACTGCTGGTCCCTCTTCCCTACAACACCATCTTTACGTTAATATGCCATGAATAAGCAGACAGCTGGCTGGGCAGTCAAAAAAAACACACACACTAAAACTCATCAGACACACAACAGAAGGAGTTTGGCTTTCAAGCAAAAACATTGATCCTGCGTCCCCTCACTGTGAGTCAATCTGGCCCCAATAGGCATTCAAGTGTATCTGCCTGATCTGATGTTTCCCGATAAGAGCGATTCCTCCCAGGGAGTGTGCAAGTGTTTGTGTGAACTAGTGTGTGAGTGTGTAAGACATATTGATTGTTGAGTGACATGGCAGTATAGATTCCAAGCAGCTGCTAAGAGTTTAAATGAGGCCTAAAACGAAACATTAAATCTCTGTGATAATGATCAAAGAAAACTCTGGTAAAGGGTTTCCCTTTTTTACCCTCTGAAGTTGTTTATATTACCATGTTTTAAAGGTTCTCAAACTGTAAATACATTGAATGTTAGATGTTTTTAGGTCTGAGGGAGGTAAGGAATCCTTTTTCCTTTTATTGGGGAGTGTGGCCTCGACCTTTTGGGTTCAAAGGCCCATCTTACTCTAAAACTCAAATCAGTTCTCTTGGTTTTCAGTTTCCTATCTTAAATGCACCAATGAACATGAAATCAAAGTTAGCTCCAAAACCATCCAACTACACCCATACAGGCTCCATGTTTGTGGAGAGGATCTTTCATTGCATACGATCAATATGCGCAACTCTTTGCTTCTTTCTTGTCTGGTATTATCTGATTAAATTACAGGGAAATGTTGTTATAAAGGTCAATACTGAACATGTAAGTAAAATTGTACAACATTATTCAAACTATTATAGTGTTTCAAACTTGCAGACATACAATTTAATGTCAATGTATATTTATTGAACTAAATCAGGATCTTCCCCTCTCCACCCTTTGATGCGAGTGTCGCTCTGGTCCCTGGACTCTGGTCTTGCACTTTGTTTGCTTGGCTCTCCCTGCAACAGCCACTCAGTGTGTTTATATAATCATAGCTTTTTATTAACTCTAAGAAATGCTGCCCCTAAACATAATACAGATAGATAATACTTTGTCACCATAACATAATTTGCAGTTTACTAATTACACAAGTCATTTATATTAGGGTGCTCGGTGATGTTTTTTCTCAAATGGGCAGTCCACCAGTTTCAGTTGAAGGCTGGGCAGAGTGTGGCCTGATGGAGTACTTGAATCCTTGACTTATTATTGGCAGGAGAAGCCAGGGGGACATGTGCAATTGAAATCATGAACTATTCTTGTGATAATAGCACTCCAATGTGGTGGAGACATTCAGCTTGTTAGAGAGAAAAAGACTGTTCATTAAATTTAAAGCCCATGAATACCTGACTTGAAATATTTAAAATTCACATGTGATATTAAAAATGGAATTTATCATTAAGCATCCCCACAAATCTGAGTGAAAATAAACATTTATTACAATCAAAAAACATTGTTATCAGGCCAAATTGCAAAAAAAGCTAATTTTGAAGCTACGGTCATTTGTCAGGAGTGTGTGGGCATGGCAGCTCATATATGTCAATCAAAATTTCCCCCCATTCATAGTGTATTCCATTCATACAACTCGCTATACTCATAGTGTCCTTGGATATCTAGCTAAGCTAACGGAGCTTGCAGAACCAATTTTTAACATATTTTCTTCCTTGTTTTGTTAAAATCATCCACACAAAGAAAACTTTTGGAACATCATTTTTGTGGAGTCATGTTTTGTTTAAAGACTACATATAAGACATTCACGATAGTTCTGCTTTTAACATCATTATCCCTTCCCCATGCTCTATGTGACGCTATCTGTGAATGGATTTTAGTTTCTTGACTCTGAGACATCAAAGTGTCCGTATCGGAGATTGTCTGTCACTGCAAGGCTGTATTTTAAACCCATTGCTGTTCTCCCTGTGTTTTTGTGACTGCACTGCTTCACATCATGATAATGTTTTTGTAAAATACAGTGATGATAAAACTGTCCGAGGACTCATCAACTCAAATCATGAATCACACTACAGATCAGAGGTACAAAACTTTATCAGGAGGAGTGAAGCAAAGAATCTAATCGTGAGCGCCTCCAAAACTAAGGGGTCATTGGTTTTAGACGGTAAAAGTTACTCCATAAACCCATCGTCATTAACAACAAGCTCGTTAAAATGGTGGTTTTACATATATATCTCAGATGATCTCAGCTGGCACTTAAAACCAGCAACATCTTTAAAAAGCAAGAACATTTCCACTTCCTAAAAAAATTAAAAGAATTGACCTTAGACGGTCACATCCTACTTCACTTTTAAAACATCCTAACCAGCTCGCTGACTGTCTGGTTTGGTAATCTCACTCCTTAAACAAATTGTTCACTGTGCAAGTGGGATGATTGGTGTCAGCCTGCCAGCCCTAGAAGATATTTACTGTGACAGGCTCCTGTCACGAGCCCTCAGCATTACCAGGGACCCTACAGGTCATCATGCTGCCTCTTTTTGTTCCTCTTTCCTCAGGCAGACGGTATCGCTCTATTAAATGCACTTTGTTCCTTCATGCAAATACTTTTTTCCCATGCACTGTGCACAGCCTGAGCCAGCTTGGATGATCTGAGGGTGTGTTTCTCATGTGGCCCTGTCTCTGTTCTTTTATTTTCTCTGATTTATATTTACATTGTCTGCTTTTTAAACTTATTGTCCTGTGTCTTTTCCCAGTTTTACTGTTTACCTTTTCACATGCTTTCTAATACATATGGCTTTAAACTGAAATTAATTGATTTAAAATTAAACTTAAATACAACACAGCACGACTTTAGCCGAGCTGTTGGCTTTCAGTGGGCAGGCACAGAGAGACTGGTGTGCAGGGAAGCAGTACACTGCTCCGGAGTAAGCAAAAGCCATTTGGCAAAGTGCAGAGCTTTCTGGACTAAACTGGGTTACTGGTATTGGGGTAATAAGCGAGTGCTTTTGCTCGAATCAGCCACCTCTTACCGAAATGCAACCTACTCTTTCTCCAAAAAGAAGACGTAGAGCCAGGAACGGCAAACAAAAGCGCAAAGGCTGAACATGATTATTTTGGATTATTGTTGGGCTAGATACATGTTTAAGTTTTTATGATTGGTTTGAAAACTAACACCATCCAATTAATACCAATGTTTGAACATGTTCAGAAACTTGACATCTCAAAAATGGTTAAAAGCTAACCTTCAATACTTTTAGAGAAGTGATATTATGGACATAAGATCACAAACTATATAGTAAGAAGCTTGTGTGGATTTGAGTTTCCAGGGGCTTTAAAGCATGGATCCTGCTCTGACATAAAATGATAATTGGTAATTTAGTAATACTGGCATCTATGGGACACTTGCATAGCAATGTTATTAAGTAAGCAAAGCAAGAAAAAATTACACGTTGCTGATGTAAAGCAAAGTGATTTACATCAACAAAAAAACAACATACAGTTCATATACTAACAACAGGAACAATTGAGTACTTCATGGACTATAAAATGCTGCTACAACCAGGAACAATAATTGGCAGAGTAAAACATGGATCAGTAGATAGACTGGGTGGACTCGGTTACCCATAGGCCAGTCTATGCATCAACATCTTTAACTGCTTTTTAAAGACTCAATTGAGTCAGAAGAAAGTAACAAGATGGGCAGTGAATTCCAGAGGATTCATACTATGGCCTCATGATCACCATGAGCCACAAAAAGTGTATTTGAGGGAAAGACAGCAACGCTAAGGCTAAATGCTAACCTTTTCATCAACTATTATGTTGACCACATCTCATCTTTTGAGGCTGATGTGATTTGATGATTATAAATCAAATAAGAAACTGATTAAAAATTAAACAAGACTTCATGATGGCAAGGGAAAATCAATGATGTCTTATGAAACATGTTGTAAGGAATTAATGTATTTTACAAAAAGTCAAAACAAAAAATGTAATGATTGTTAGGACATTTTAGACTTGAGCATAGTCAGGCCAACAGTGCCATAGAGAAGGGGAATGCAGGGAGGCCTAACCATAAATCAGAACCTTTAACATATTTGTTAAGTTTATTGGATGTCTTTGTTACTTCAATCAATAAATAACAAAAGTATATTCATCTTGGCCATTCGGCAGAATTATTTCTCCAAGAAAAGAAAGGACAGAAGATTTTGGTTCCATTTTCATGCACTCCAATAACTACGCAGCTAGCATGACTAAAATCAGGCCAATTGAAAATATGGCAAAACAAAATGCAAAATGATGCCCTCTCACTTCAGATAGATTAGGTTTTAAAGTCTAGAAGGAAAAGTAAGATGCTATGCAGCTAATACATTTAGAATGAGATATTACCATCAGACTACTGGTTGGATCACCTTTACACACCTTCAAATGTACATTTTTTTCACAAATATATGAAGATGTGTAAATAACGGCTTCTTTCAGGTTTCTATCACATCAACAGCAATTTTGTTAAAAGCAAGAGATTTTCTCAGGGTGAACATTTGCAGGAACACTGTGAGCTGAGCTTACAATTGGATTTTCACTGGGTGGTCTTGATAATATCTCTGTATTCATACAGCATGTCAGTACTGAGAAGCATCAACCTTCCTCTTCACACACTCTACGTGAGCGTAGTAACACCAGAGGAAGCATTCAAGGCCACTACAGTCCATCATCACAGAGAGGAGGGAGATATCGTGCTTCTGCTTCCATTCACTCTAACCATACAGGGCATGCTTCTGTACATTCATTCGTTCTATAGAAAGATTTCTTCACACACAGAAACACACACACACACACACACACACACACACACACACACTTGGAAGATGGCAGAGGTGTGGTTGTGAGCACTGCAGGTAATGTGATCACGGCGCAGACAGAATGATGTGTTTATATAATAAAGGGCAAGACAGGAAGGAAAGTATCATAAAGGAGAGGGTGAGAACAAACATGAGGCTAAGAGGGGGGATGAGAGGGCAGGAACAGAGGAATGTGTACAGCAGGAGGTGGAAGAGGAAGAGGAGAGAGGATAATGACAGAAAATAAAAATGGATGACAAACGATGGAAAGCAAGGAAAAGACAGTGAAGAGGAGGGAGTCTACTTGTCAATCAGATTATGATCCAATCATTTGACAGAGGATTGCTTTGACCTGGAACCTGGCAGATCACGTTTGCTCCTACACGCACATACATACACACTAGCACACATAGACACACACACGTTGAGCGAGGCACTCAGCATCGTTTACACACAGTTGCATGGAGATAAATGTGTCTCGCTCGTATCCAGTCTGGTGTTAAGTGCACGTATTAGGGAGTATCAGCATTCATGTATGTGCTTTGAACGTGTGTGTGTGTGTATGTGTGTGTGTGTGTGTGTGTGTGTGTGTGTGTGTGTGTGTGTGTGTGTGTGTGTGTGTGTGTGTGTGTGTGTGTGTGAGAGTGTAAGTAAGTGAATGAGTAACGAGTGAGTGATGGATGGACGATAATGCACATTTAGCCTCTCTCACCAGGGCTTAGATGTCTAGTTTGGCTCACACATACACACTTACACAGAAATGTTTGATAAGACGACTTGCTCTGTTATTCATGTGTAGCAAACATAAATCTCCTCCCCGCTCTTTCCTCCTTAAACTTACCTCGCACTGCATTTATCTTCCTCTGTATCCCTTTTTTTTGGGACCTTTGCTTCTCTCTTTCGCTCTTTATCTGTCCCTCTCACCCTCGCTGCCTGTCTCGTAGTAATGGAGCTAATTTGTTTAGCACACAAAGAGTGTCTGTCCATTAGCGCAGGCCTGTCCATGCAGAGAGAGATGGTGACAAATCACACCAATGTGTGTGTCTGTTCTGCGTAGCCTACATAATTGTGTGTGAGAGAGGGAAAGGTGGAAAAAAAAGCGACACTTCCTCTGAAAGTGCAGGACATTCTTCTATTTATATTATACAGAGATAATTGTAACATAAAATCCGCTTTTTTGAACTCAACGTTTTAGTCTTACATATCCAAGCTAATATTTTCCAATAGACTGCACCTGCACTTCTTTTGTTTGAATTATGCAAGCACAGCAAAAAGCTTGGCGCCATGTAAATACTACTTTCTTAAAAGTTTGTTCTTTAGTAAACAGAAGTGACTTAATGCAGCTCTAATTACTCAAAACCACCGTGTTGGGAGTTAGTTATAACTTGTAACAATCAGATTTAACAGGTAGTAAGTCATCGGCCGCCCATTTTTTCTCTAGCATCAGACTTCATGTCATTGGTGCACTTCTTTTAATTAATTCATACATTTAATTATACCTTATTTGAGGAAAGTATAGTTTCTGACTCTATGAAAAGGTATTAGAAAAGAGAGATGCAATAATAATAGGCTTGTCTAGAAATGTGCACACTTTGTAAGTTGAGCACAAATGTACCTAAAAGGTACATTTTAATGTATTGTGTAAATCAGGGATCAGTGTTGATGATAATGTAGCAAAAAAAAAAAGCCAGAGCCATGTTGGCAGAGCCAGGATGAATTTGTGAGAAGGAAGTGACTGCCTTGATACTAAAAAATCTTTTGTTGAATTCATTAAATAAGTACAGCTGATTATCTGAGTCACATTTTGGAATGGCATTTCATATTGTTTGTAGCCTAGTTTTGTAGCTAATTTCCAAGTCAAGTGAATATGGACCCAAGAAGCCTGTCTAAAGAACAGCAGCCCTTGCAGCTGGGCAGCAGTTCACTCCAGAACCACAGAAACGGCAAGAACTACTACTTTATAACATTGACCACAGACTCTCTATGTGTGTCTGTCATGATGACATCAATATCATATCAGTAACTTTCCTAATTCTTGTCCAAGAAAAAGCCTCATTCACTCCCTTTAGACACAGTGGTTTGCTGAATACTGAGTGATGGACACTCATAAACGATAAGTCATAAAAATATAGTCTTCTGGACATTTGTAGAGCATTGCCTTTCTGGGTTTGTGTTGTTATTCTTTTTTATGGGTTATACGGTATGGATTTTTTTTACAAGGATTTTAACACTCGAGAAACATTTCATAAATATTGCAGAGGGTGAACAAAGAAGGGCCGCAAAGAAGGGAGCACGGTAGAGCTATCAGAATAGACATAATAGGGATGGGGTGTGGGACACTGTCCAAGAGTCTTTTGGGGAAATTATGCATTTAAACACAATCGCATTGACTTTGTTGAATTCAGGCGTTCCTGTAAGTTGTGAAAGTATAACAAAGACCCAGCAAGAAGGACACTAAACTGAAGCCGCTGCATGGAATTCAGCCTTATTTTTCTTGATCAACATTCATTACTTGGTAATGTAAAATAACCCATTGTGATAGCTCAGTTACATTCCTCGGTCTTTGCATTGCATTCCTAGGTCTGCTGTATTGTATCTCTGAAAGGGAGTGCTTCGTTGAGGAAAAACAGTTGCTGAGGCTGGTACAAATGGCATTGGTCTGTTTACTGTTTGGGGAGAAAAAAAGACAAAAAAGACAAAGAGCTGTTAAAGAGTGAATGAAGTTAAAAGTCATAAAAAGGCTACAACAGAGAAGTCGTGAAAATGGACAAACACTAAGAAGTAAACACTAAACATAAACACAATATATTATTCAATAGTGTTTGAAGACAGTTAAATGGAAAAGAAATTGTCAACAGGCTTTGCAGACCAATTCATCTAGTCTCAAATGAAATGTTTGATGTGATGGGAGTTTTTTTTAGTATGCTGAATGTAAGGAGGTTTCTAGTTGTTGCCTTGTAAGCACTTAAGATGATTTACTGGCACAAGTTCACCAACTAAGAAGGTGCATAAAGAGTGAAAGGCTTAGAAAAGGTCAAAATGCTCGAGCTACATTTGTAGTATGAAGATCAACTTTATTAACAAGTTGAAACCGACTTGTTTCGGCTTGTGGCCTTCCTGAGGGTCATCGATGTCTCTAAAGAAGACGAAACCCCTTGTAAGCCTTTCAAAACATAAGGTACTACTTCTTTTAGCAGCATAGATACATATGTATACACTGCTCAAAAAAAAAATAAAGCAAACATTAAAATAACACATCCTAGATCTGAACGAGTAAAGTATACTTATTAAATACGTTCTTTACATAGCTGAATGTGATGACATCAAAATCACACTCCAGCCACATGAGGTCTATCATTGTCTTGCATTAGGAGGAACCCAGCCAACCGCACCAGCATATTGTCTGGGGTCTAAGGATCTCATCTCGGTACCTAATGGTAGTCCGGCTGTTTCTCGCGAGCACATGGAGGGCTGTGTGGCTCCCCAAAGAAATGCCACCCCACACTATTACTGACCCACCGCCAAACCGGTCATTCTGGAGGATGTTGCAGGCAGCAGAACGTTCTCCACGGTGTCCTCCTTGCACAAAGGCGGAGGTAGCGGTCCTGCTGCTGGGTTGACATTTGTGGATAACTTCGGGACATTCAGATCCTGACATTTTTAGGAACCTGCACCTCACAGCAAGATATTATCTGTGCTGGATCTGCACTCTCACAGTTTGGAATTCTCTGATGGTTTAGATGTGGGGGTGCGGCTGGTTTAGAAGGAGGATGATGAAGTGTTTCCAATGAAGGCAACACAGAAAGGGAGAACCTTGTCACAAACTGTGGTAATCGTCATCACTCCCAGAGGATGGATTCTGAGACTCTGTAATAGCTGTGGTATACATACCTTATGTTACATATCAAAATGTCATAAGTAAAAATGGTTTTCTATTATGATCCCAAATGTTTCCATTCCCTTAAATTATGACCTTTTAAGGTGGATTTTTCCCATAGCTGCTTTCTCAGGTCTCAATGTCCTGCATAGTTCCTGGCACTACGCTGGACTGAGGATTAACTGTCACTACGGCATCAGCAGCTACAAATCCTAATACGACTGGAGACCTAATGACAGCAGTTCTGTGTGATCCATATGTATGACAGAGAGGACTAAATCCCTATTCATATTCTCCGTGATCTCAGCCAGTGTATCGATGTGAGGCACTAAAGCAAGCACGGAAATGATTGAGCTCTGAGCCAGGCATGTCTCCCTCCTCTCTCTGCCAACAGACTGTCTCTGTTTGGGCAAACTCCAATTCGTCATGATGAGTCCATACTTCCTTTCATCCCTCCATCCCCCTCTCTTTTAACGCCTTTGATATGATGTGACATTGGCTGAGGCACATGACATGTCCTCAAGCGCTCCCACATTTTTATTAGCACATTCAAAATAAATTTACGAGTAAAAAAAAAAGTTTTTTTTTTGTCTTTTAAGGGAAAATTTGCTAAATTGCTTAGATTGTGCAAATTGTTGCTAACCTCATCTCACCTGATTAATCTGCATGTTGTCTCGTCACTGGCTAATAGATCGGCTCTGACAGGAATGTGATACAGGAAGGCAAGGTCGGTTTTCATTGATTGTTAAATCATTCCTCTGTTTGAGAAGGACACAATTGAGACAGTAAAACACTGACTGCTCTTCCCCCTTAGACTTACGGTAAATATCTTTCCTGTGCGCTCAGCTAGAAGGCAGACAACATTCACTTTGCCTTCGAGTCATCATTACTGTGTGTGTGTGTGTGTGTGTGTGTGTGTGTGTGTGTGTGTATGTGTGTGTAGGTGTGTGTGTGTGTGTGCATGCGTGCATATGTGTGTGTGTGTGCGTGTGTATGCCATTGCCTGTGTTTATTTCCTCTATCACAACCCCAGAGACATCAGGTGCAGAAAATACAAGCTAGATGAGAATAGACTTGGAACAGTGTGAATATCCTCCTTTCAAGCAGTCCGTCTGTCTGTTTGTTTTTTTTTGCTCTGTCTGCATAGCTGGTGTCACTCTCAAGGAGATCCTCCTCCTCCCTCTTGCTCTCTCTCTCCCTCTTTTTTTGAGGCTTAAGCTGGCAGAATTTCCTCCCTAAATAGCTGTTTTTATCTTGTTTTCCCTCCCGCCGTCTCTTCCTCTCTCTATCTCTGTGGATGAATGGCCGTCTGGACTGAGCCAAGGTTTTTTTTTTTTTCCGGGGCCTCCAGAGACATGATGTTGAGATACTTTGTGGACACTATCTCTGAAAACATTCGTATTAGAATCAGTGGAAACAGTACACATATTTACCTCACTCTGGCAGTTTTACAGCCTAAAAATATGGTGCTATTCTCACCACAGAATTAAAAACCGCGGTACAGATATTAATGTACTTACATGTGACGAGATTGATTGTGTTTTGCTAACAGGGGCCTTGAAAACTACAGGATTGGGGGGTTGCTGGGTAAGTTCTCATCCCGCGTATGCAATTGAGACAGGGACATAGACAGGGGCAGGGAGGGCTTTGTGCACCAGCCCTTTCCC
This sequence comes from Symphodus melops, assembly GCF_947650265.1. Classification (NCBI taxonomy): domain Eukaryota; kingdom Metazoa; phylum Chordata; class Actinopteri; order Labriformes; family Labridae; genus Symphodus; species Symphodus melops. The sequence continues at coordinate 14,131,405 of NC_136697.1, read as the reverse complement.
ACACTCCCTTTCACCTTTTGTTGTATGGCAGCACCGAGGCTCTCTGACATGACGAATTGCTCCGACTGCTTAACTAAGACGCTGGAAGTATGGAAGTAAGAGTGGAGCGAATAAGAATGATGTGTATGTTTTTATATGATTTTTTTGGTGTTCGCGGGAGTTTTGTCCTTTAATCTTGATGCCTGGAACTTCCAGTGCGTCCGAGTCAATGTCCTACAACTCCCAGCTCGTCTCTCTTCACTCTGGAACGAAGGAGTCAAGGTCCAACTGTTTCAAGCTCTAAATAGGCACAGTGCATTACATACACACACACACACACACACACACACTTTCACACATAATCACGCACATGCTCGTATGCACACTAATGCCTTTGCCCAAATGCCAGCACCAAGCTGTTGCCCGTAAAGCGTTCAGGCTGTCACAATAGAGACATTACCACATGAGTGAGTGGCTCTGAATGGGGTTGAGGGTGTGTGTGTATATAGAGAGTGGTGGCGATGGGGGAAGTTCCTGGCAAGGCAGACGACCCTGTCATCACCTCTGCCCCTTGTCAAACAAGCCCCTGCCGACAACGGCACAAGCATCCAACACACACACAATTGGTACACACTCCTACCCCTCATATGAGTTTCAGCTCTGCTTGGTAACAGTCTTTTATTTTCTTAGACTAGAGCTCTGAGTCAAGTATGGGCAGGGAGGGAGAGAAGAAGGGTGGTTTTTATAAAAGGACCAATCTCAATCTACACACTCAAAAGTGTCTTTAATACATGCTGTGCGCTCCCGAAAATGTCACATTATTGGGTTGAGTGGATGTGTGAATGTTAATATCAGAATCAGTTTAGCCCGACTTTATACAAAGTTTTCCCTCTAAGTTCCCTGGTAAAATGTTGTGAGAAAGTGAAAGGTAGTGATTTTCATGTTAAGCAGAGTTTTTCTGCTTTATACACTTTACTGCTCACATGAGATGTCTGTATAAGGTTTGCAACCATTGGGTTTGTATTGCCTAAAAGAGTCCTTCAACGTTTTGTATTGATATTATCATGGAAAGAGTTACTTTGACTCTTCCTCCTCCTTCTGCTTAACACTAGCCAGGCTCATATTTGAAAGGGCATGGGCAGTGATATTTTTTTATATTTCAGGACCAGAATGTCCTGAAATTATACAGTAAATATCAGGAGTGCATTTGTGAAAAGGCCTATGGACAGGGCTCAAGGCTTGTCAAATCATTGAGTGTGTGATGCAGACTTTCATTGCGAGTTCCTGAATCTGCAGACTTTCCAGTGGGATTTTTCCAGAGATCAATGTAACATTTGTTATGGTTGTCCAGCCTCTTAATAATCCAATAAAATCCAAGCATACATTGACAGTGAGAAAAAAGGCTTCCTGACTTTTGTTAATTATCAAATATATGTCACTTACATACATACAAGTGTTACTTTTTCTTCTATTATTTAATGGCATTGCTTGTTTCTGGAAAACCTTTGATTTTGTGATAGTGTTTCTTATTTTATTTGAACATTTTGAGTTCTTCTTGATTGACAAAGTCAGCCTCTATAAGCCAAATGTCAGTAATGTCCATAGAGGATTCAGTGCTCAGGCTTTAGGATAGAGATTGGGATTGGCCTAGAGAATAGCTGACCCAACCAGGCCGAGCAGGGTGAAGGGGTGAAAGTCTAGAGGTCGAAAGAGGAGAAAGAATGAATGAAAGAGGAATTCTTTTTGAAATAAAACTGAAAGAGCAGAGAAGAGATCAGCACTTCCTAGTGGAAACAGCACAAAGAAAAAAAGACAGAAATATGTGAGGGAAAAAGAAGGAATAAGACACAATTTAAATATTAGTTGTAGGCTACTGTCACTCGGATCTGTCACTGTGTGTGTTTGTGTGCAGCCTCAAAATGTCATTATGTAAAAGCAGTGCCCAGCGCTGGCGAGACCATTCTTCCACAAGGCATGCCGGATGTGTGTGTCTACGTGTCTGTGTTTGGGTGCATGCATGCGTGTGTGGTGGAGGGAGTGACAAGGGTTTAAGGGGCCGTGTCACGCTGTCACTGCTGGAATGCATGACAGCAATGTTTTGTCATTGGACGGATGAATGCAGTGTCATGGCAGCAGCAGCAGAAGAAGAAGAAGAAGAAGAAGAAGAAGAAGAAGAAGAAGAAGAAGAAGAAGAAGAAGAAGAAGAAGAAAGAAAAAGGAAAGAAGGAGAGGGAGGGGAAGAAAAAAGGAACTAGTATTTTTTTTTCCTTCCCTGCTACACTCAATGAGGAAATTAGGTCATCCAAGTAAAGCCATTGCAAGGAACAAATCATCATTATAATTGGAGCCTTAACAAATCTGTGGAGGTGGCTGCTTCACACACGCGCAAGAAAAAACACAAAAGCCAGCATACACGTGCGCAAGTACACACAATGCCGAGAGCGTGTAAAAAAGAATTTCCGCATAAATCAGCCAATATCTGACAGCTTTATAGCTCTTTTAGGAGCCTCATTTGAGACAGAAGCGGGATAGAAGGACGTTGCTCTTGGTAAATATAATTGTGGTCATGATCCTGACATAAATCACAGTGTTGTTACATTACCAGCCGGTAAACTGGAAGGGGAAAAAAAATCCTATTGTATCACCTATGGAATCACTTTAACCCAATCTATCAGCTGTGAAGAGCATTGACAGCAAGAGGAAATCAGTAATGATGATGAATTCTGATTTAGCCTGATTTACATATAAAACTGCACGCTGAAATTAGCCTTTTTAACATGAAGACAGATAAAAGACAGGAAAAAGGGATGTTGCCCCCCCCCCCCCCCCCCCCCCCCCCAAGCAGGGATTCAGGAAAGTAACTGCACCCAGAAAAAAGTCAACATATTGCCAACAGTTGATGATGATATTGTTTCCTATAATATTGAAAGTGTTGAATTCATGATTTGACTTTCACTGGATTTTAATCTACAATAAAAAGCACTACAACAATTTTAACCCTCTTGTGCCCTCTATTTACAGCTGCTTTTAATAACTAACTAGAATTGACCAACCTCTCTAGTTGATCATTTTTATAATTACTGTTAAACCTTTAAAAATGTTTCCATCATATTTATCCAACGATTGCAATTTGTGTCACCTAACTAGCGGATTATCACATTTGTTAAATCCCATGAAGAAGCAGAGGGGTGAGAAGCACACTACCCTTTGTATGAACAGAAACACACTCCACACTGGTTAAGCGAGAGATAACACTTCCCTCTTAAAGGTATTTTCTCTCTGCAGGGGACAGCAGTTTCACCACATGAGCTTGGCCAGGAGGCAGTATTGAAGAAGAACAAGATTGAAAGGTTGACCTAGCACACTCTAAGCTCCTCCTTGCACATTTCACATGACTATATGCACATGTTATTTATTCATGTTTAAACAGTCTGCTCCAGCCACACAGTGAAATTCACACACATACTCACTCATTATTCCTTTTGTCCAAACTGCAGTCAAATGCATATGAAGGCTGAATAAATCTCCATAAAGTCTTTGATGGGATCTGCTGTGCATGGCAGTTGTTGCTGTTAAAAGATTCTGCAGGAACCAAATCAACAACCAGAAGAAAGCGAGCCCGAGCTGCAGTAATTGCCATATACCCATTTTGCCCATCAAAATAGTTGACAGTTTATTTTCTGTAGTGAGGTGGAACCGTTTATTCTGTGGTTATGAGACTGTTCTGTAGATCCCAACAACTCTGGATCAGTAATGAGATGGGAAGGGTTGTTGTGGTTTGTTCTCACCAAGAATGTGGACCTGCATGAATTCATCAGTTTATTGCATGAACATTTTCATTCACCTATACAGTTCACGTGTGTGCTGACCTGCTTAGAGCTCCTGTGAGAAACTGTGATGTTATGCCGATTTCAGGAACCCCTAAAACAGTAGTTGTGTAAATAAAGCTACGTTAAAAGTCAGCCTGATTTATTCGTCTGCTTCGAATCTACGCTGTAGCATACAACGTTTCGTTACAAGACAGTATGATCCACTGCTGCTCAATATTTATCCACTCAAACTCCAACACAATACGCTCGATTTCAGTGGCCACAGTTTCCTTTACTCAAACAAGCAGAGCATGTGGCGGAACTGGACACTAGCGATGTAACTAGCATAGCCATCATACCCCCAAATAGTGGTTGTATACATGTGGGGTGTTGCAGAGCTATATGCAGACACACCAACCTGAAGTGCACACAGCAGCCACTGATGCATATACGGTATAGCTGTGTTTCCACCTAACGGTTCGGTTTGGTTTGTCTCTGTATATACGGCACTCATTTTGTGACGTTAAAGCTGGGAAAGATCCCCAAATTACTGGCCCATACCGTCCTACTTTTTGGTACCCTTCTGTTGTGGTGCCAAGTATATCAATCTGACCCTTAAAGGTTGGAGCTAAACACTGCAGTCCGTTGATTGGTCGAAAGAATCATCACTTCCTGTGTGACAAAGGCAACACAACCCCGCTGTTTTTAAATACACAGTCGATTGTTTATTTGTCTATATTTCTCCCCGCGGCACAGCCTTCTCTGAAACAAAGCTTGATCGCATTTTGTAATAAAGAGCCACATGCCAATGACAAAGTAGATGAATTGCTGGATGTCTTTCATGGTTGGTTTTGATTGTGTCATGTTTTTCTCCTTCGTTGAATTTATTAGCGGGTTAGCTGTTAAAGATTAGCTGCTATCATGTGACGCTGTTATGTAGCTGATGCAGCTATCGGCATCCGGCTTAGGCACCACCTACCAAATACAGCACGGTTGTCTGTGGACATGAAAACAGGATCAGGCTTTACCAAACCAAACCATACCAAACTGTACTGATCCATCCCGGACCGCTTGGTGGAAATGGCGCAATGGACTACTGTGCAGCGTAGATTCAAAGCAGAAGTAATTTGCCCCTAATTTTCTGTTGAATGTCCCTGTTTGTTGTGATAAGAGTTAAATATAAACTTTCTTATCAATATTTTCTGTTAATAAAGTATCAACATTTATCGTCTTCAAATTTTTGTCCCATAACATAGGCTAGCCTATAAGATAAAAAAGTGAAAACTATGAGAATGTTCCTAAAATCACCAAATCCTAAGAAATGTTCCACAATAATGCTTCACTCTTGAAGCTCACTTTTAAGGGCTAAAATGCAGATTTTGTCCATAAGGCTATAAGTGTTATTGACGTGGTATCTTCATGCAAGAAAAAATGGCAACTATTAAAAGAAAAAATATACTTTTAAACTCCATAAGAGACCAAATGTGTACGTATTTCTTTTAACAGAGCCTCGTGTGAGGAGAAGAGGAGTCTCTTCAAAGGCCACTTTACCACCCGGGAGTCATGCAGCTGATTGACAGGATTTGGCTGACTGTGGACCCTCCTTCCCAGCGTCTCCTCCTCTCTCTCTCGCTCCCTCGCTCTCTCACCCTACTCTTCTACTCTGCTCTCTCTCCTCAATCGCAGGGCTGCGCTCAACGACTCGACACCACTGATAGGGATGCAGCGAGGGCGCAGCGCAGCCTGAAAAATGGCACCACCACGCGTCCTGTGGATCTATCCATCCTTTTCCCTCCTGTCCTGCCTGCTTCTACTTTTTCAAACGTTGTCGCCGTGTCGAGCTTTACGGAATTACCCCGAGAATGAAGGTGGGTTCTGCTGAGGGGGTCGTGCGCAAGTGTTGTCTTAGTACGTTATGTGGTTGGCGGACATATGGGGGTCCCGGGCATCCCGCGGTTCTTCTCGTAAGGGAAGGAGCGGAGCGAGGCGGCGGAGACTCGCGTTAAGTGCTCGGCTCAGTTATGAATCATGCATTGAGAAAAGCGGAGAGAAAGGGAGGGAAAACATTGTTGGTCACGTTTTTTTTCTATTCCTAGGACACTGACATTAAATTTGTATGACATATATACACATAGGCAGCTCTACCATGCTGGAGATAGAGGAGCCTAAAGTGGACATTTTGACTTTCTGACGCTATATTAATTGGTTAAACTATTTGTCTTGATTTAAACTAGCCTAACTAATAATAATTACGCACGCACAACATTGACATCGCTGCCAAAACCTTTCTTAATTTAAGACATATGTATATAAACACAGTGATAAATGTTGAGGACTGCCTGAGTCTGCAAATGAGGAGCAGCAATTACATGAAATTTGTCACTCGCTGCTGCTGAGCCTTTCTCACTTATTGTATTAACATTGATGCTTGGCCTGAAATGAGCCAATGCATTCACTCACTAACTACTCATGACCGCTTGCTGGGCTGAAATGTGGAGGGCTGGTTTGCTTAATTTAATAGGAAGTTGCACTAAAGAGAGCAGCATGCAAAAGTCTCATTCACTTCTTGGTTTCTGAGGCAACTTGTTGGGTATTTGAAGTAAAAAGGAAGCGTTTGTATGGTTATGGTTGCCTGAGCTGATACAGCTGTGACTGGATTGTTACTCTGTGAATTGTTTCATTCAGTGTTACCCAAAGCTCCACTCCTGATCTGCAGCTCTCCATCCCTTTCTTTTGACTGTCAATGACATTTTCTGCATTTTCTCTCACATTGTCTTCCCCATAACATCTTTAGCATTAACAGGACACATATACAATTCAAACAATCCTCATTGTACACACACACACACAGACGCACATTGACAGACCACACAAGGTTTCCACGGGATATCTTGTGTGTGCTGAATGTATGTCACAGCCCTGTGGAGTTCACGCAGAACAAAGGAGGCTCCTGAGGATAGATAGGGAGCGAGAGTGGAGAAGTAGTAGGAGAGCTTTAACAGCGGGAGACAACACATGTGAGGGACACACTAACAACCTGCTGAAATATTTATTAAAATAGGCAGGAGTGATGAAACTGACTGGAAGCAGAAGAAACTGTTGATTTAGATAAACGGGCAGGCGGTGGGCTCCTATGTCTGTTTGTGTGTTTAAAATATTCAGTTCATGATTTTTACCACAGACTTTAGGTTAGAGGTCTCTTCATCATGTCGACACACTCTTCCAAGCAGGTATGCATGTGTGTGACTTATTTGTTCTTTCATCCTCTGGTTATTTCATTATCCTGCGGTGTCAGACTTTTGGCCTAATTGGCACCTTTAAGTCTATTGCTCAGTTTGTGTGCGTGTGTGTGTGTGTGTGTGTGTGTGTGTGTGTGTTTGTGTGTGTGCATGCCCCAATGGGACAGTAATCCAATGAAGCCATTTTTGCCCGCCACGCACTCTGTGCAGTGTGTTTTACCTTTCGGGCCTGCCAGTTATCCTGCTGTGACTGCCTGCTTAGCAGAGGGATTGCTCTCTTTTGTGCCAGTGTGCGTGCATTTGTGCGTGTGTTTGTGTGCGTACCTTGTGTATGTCTATGAGTGAGCATATTCTCCACCCACGCATCACTGTAGTCGTGTTATTCCAGGAAATCCTTCCTCTGAGTCTGTCTGGTAGCAGAAGCGAGGCTGTCATAAAAAAGGAGAGATACAGCTCTCAAGGCTCAATTAAGAATACAGGCCCTTTGATGGAGCTGATAGTATTTGCAGAGAATCAGTGTTAAGCTGTCAACACGCTCAGTTTACTACCAGAGATATTGATGTGCGTCCAAATAGTCACTCACAATAAATACAACTGCAAGAGTGGACCTTTTGGGGGAATTGACAGAAATGCTTGAAGCTGCTGCTAGCTTCAAATCCAGGGAACATGAGATTACATTAAAATGGGTTAATTCAGCTGTTGTGATGAAGAGCCTCCTCTAAAGGTCTTTGTTAAAGAGAAAGGAGAGTAGTGGAGGAGTTTTTTGTGCACCAGCAGAGGGAGCTCAACACCCTGTCTGTCTGCACCCTGAGGGCACACTGATGTAACAAGACTGTGGGTGCTCGCAGGGCTCCCACGGTTCCTTTTGGTCCCGCTGTCCTTATCCCCTCTTCTAACACAGACACACAGCATGGGTCTCCTCTTCATGTTCTTTTTTTTTTTGCACCTTTACTACACCTTTATTTACATCCTCCTCATAAAGATCCCTGTTTGGAAGACGAGTATCACTATGTTCTATTTTCGGGTCTTCCCACCGACTCTAAATATACCTCCACAATCTTAGAAAACACACTGGAGCAGCACACATACAGCTAAAATCTGTGTTTTCTTCCTCTGCCAGAGTATGTTTATTTGAGTGCACTTAAACAGGTGAATTAATGATTTAAGTCCAAATTCTGCCTGTGAGCAGTGAGCTAATGGATTTATAATTGAATTAATGATAGTTTTTATACCTATCTGGACGATAAAGCTCCTTTGAGGAGTTTTTAGAGGGTTATGAAACACACTGAAATGAATACTGATGCCTCTTATGACCTACAAAAGATAAACAAAGAGCAACAATCCAAGCTTCAACATTTTTGGTTGAACAGGATGCTGGCTTTTATACTGCAGTTTTTATGTATTTAAATAACTTATATATCAATACAGTCACACATTATGCAAAATACACTTTACTGTGGTTTTCTAACTCTCATATTTGTCCCTAGTCTGTCAACAAACTCCCTAGTTATGAAAAAGTCCATCCTTTTTGTGCTTTGCCTGCTCCATTTGGAAATTGTGCCCCTTTGTGATGTCACAAAGGGGCAGGAATCCCTCCCCCAGGTGGGTGGCCAAACACAGGTCACTTGTATTGAAAGCTAGGATAATATATGACCTTTAATCAATTGATTAATAGATTGTGCATTGTACATTTCTTCTATTATACAACTGTTATTGTTTATATTATTTTGTGCTCGATATATTTTATCTTTCACCAATAAAAACTTTGGGATAATGTGGTTTATATATTGAAGTCTGGATGTTTACTATAATCTGCCATTGGCCTTCAGTACACTGGTTATTAGATTGGCCCGAGGGTGCTTGGGGGAGGGCTTGACTACTGTATTGCTCTGTAAGGATAACATGAGGGTGAGCAGTTAGTGCAGAGGCAAGCATATGTAAAGCGTGCCCTTCTTCTTATGATTCACACAAGAGCCTGACTGTGGTATAATGTTGGGTCAAAGGTGGCCTCTGGTTTAATTGCTTTAATCTATAATGGTTGCTTGTAGTTATCGGCAGAACCATACCTCATTAAGTGTGTGTCAGTGTGCGTATGTGTGCGAGTCTTGGAGATTGCCGTGCTCCCATGTAACAACCATGACCTTGGACAGAAGAGGATATAGATCTCGGCTCTCATCAGGGAGAGACAGCAAGCACGAGCACCCTCCTGTTTTTCTTGTTTCGCCCTTTACTGTAATCCTTTTCTCTATTTTCTATCACCCTCCCTCCTGGCCTCCATCTCTCTCTCTCTTTCCCTGGTTGTTTTTTCTCTTTTCTCTCTATCTTTTTCTATTCCTGACCTCCAGTGGCAGTATAACAGTTGGACAGTCACCTCGAGCCACGATGGAGCTTATATGTGCTTTACCAAAGTCATACACATGCACACATGATGTATGTGCGCGTGCACGCACGTCAACATGTACACCCTCGCTATCGTAATGTACGGCTGGGGGGCAGTTTGGTGCTCTTGGTCCAGAGAATAGTGCCACGTATTCCCTGCGCTGGCTGATAGATGGGGTTATAAATACAGCTCAGTGACAGAGAAGGATTCTTCTGTGAGTGCTTCACCTCATGGATTCAGTGTGTGTCTCAGAGAGGGAGAGACAATGAGAGAGACTGGAATTACAGATAAAAGACAGAATTACAAATCCACAAGAGAGAATATTTGAAACAAAGAAAGAGTGCGGGGGGAAAAGAACAAAGACACAGACGTTCTAAACCAAGTAACCCACCCATCTTCTCGCTAGAACCCATAAAAGCTCCCTCAGTGTCTTGATGATCGGCTTAAAATTTTGCGCGTTTGTGTTACAAGGTTACACTGTCTTATGGATAAGTGTAATACCACTGTCATCTACTGTAGGTACTCTAAAAATGAAGTCATAGCTGGTTATAGCTTGGCATTGTAAGTACAGAAATAATGGAGAACATCTTGAAGGTTCAATCCAAGGAATACTAAAACAAAAACCTCAATGACACAAGTGAAACGTATCTTTATTGTCAAGTCTTAACTGTGTTTTCTGGCAACTTCTTTCAGTCTTGTTATCATTGAGATATGTCCATTAAGTCAATGTGTGTTTCCAAGATATGTTGTGAAACCCATGAAACAAAAAAAAACTTTTTTCCCCTGTTGCACCTCAACAAACCGAATGTAAGAAGTTAATTACTGAGCTAGATATTCAAGTCTCGTTATTCCCTCTTCTTCAACTTCTTCTGGCTTTTGTGCGAAGCTCAGCTAAGCTAACAATCCCCAAATTGCACCTTCATATTTATGGGAGAGGGATGTCTGAGTTTGAGAAAGAAAGAAACAAGGTTTATTTTTGAATTTACTAAAGTCCATTCATTTTCATATTTGCGTTCTTTTTATAACCTGATAGAGAAACACATTGACCTTCCCTTATGGATAAGTATAGCTCCTTATCAAATAATTTTATTTCCGACTATTCAAGTCAACGGCTTAAACTACACTTGAGCAGTCAGGTTTAGGTTTACAGGCTTGAATGATTTCTGAGTTCATTAATGTCAAAAAAGCCCCTCTGTGTCTGTTGTACGAGGGCTGTAGTGAAGTTTTAGTATAAAAGGGCCCCCACCATGTCTGCTGACCCCTTCCCCCTCCGAACAAGCCCTTAACTGCTGGTCAAATCACTGATCACTGGGCCTTGACCATTTTCTACCCGCCATTTGAACACACACACATACGCTCCAATTCCTCTTCTCTTCCTCCCACTCCTCCTCACTCCCAGCCCTGCATCCCTCCGTCCTGACCTTTAATATTGCTAAATTGAATTTGGTTGTTTCCCTACCTCTCCCTCCAGTTTTTCTCTTCCTGTTTGCTCTGCGGGCTTGGCTCATGCAGCGGCTGTGAAAGGCTGATTTCACCAGCTTTATAAACAAACAATAGAGGATTTGGGTCAGAGGCAGATAAAGTATGTCTGCTGACCAGTGCTACCATCTTTTCTCTATTAATGAACTACTGTGAACTAGGTATATCATGAGAAGGTAGTACTAAATTCTCGATTCTGAATGGCCAGTTACGCATAATGGTCTGCTATCCCTCGATATCACAACTGTTAGGAAGAAAAAACTGTTGCTTAGCAAAGCGCAGGGTTGCTTGGGGACACTGCTTTAAGCACAGACTAACTGGTATCCTATCAATCTGCAAAAAGAAGTTTGTTTTATTTGACGTTGCTCTGTATACTGTGAGAAAAAGAGGAGAGGATAACAACAGAGGAAAGAGAGTAAAAAACACAAAACTTTAAGCTTTGACAGAGCAATCTGCAGAACTGAAGATGACACATTAAGTAAACATAGCAGAAAAGGCTACGAGATATGGTGGTGCAAAGACTGCTGAATGGAGAAAGAAAATGTCAACAGATTCCGACATGACGAAGCAGAAAAACAGAATCGGAGCGCTTTGCTGATTCATGTGTTCCGTGTCTGTTTCACGTGTCTCACTTCACCATCAGTGCAAACATTTAATTTATTGTCAGTAATGAGAGCTAATTTTGCGTAAGACAAGAACCCATCATGTTGCAGCTGAAATATTAAAAAAAGAAGTCAGAAAAGAGAGTTGGGCTAACAAGGTCACATTTTCCATCAATATGTTATCCTTTTAGTTTCAACTTTTAGCTAGCTAGTAAGGACTCCTTTTTCTCCCTGATTCCCTCCATTTCAGAGAAAATTGGTTTAACTTTGATTGACAGGGGCAGCAGGGCGGACAGACAAACAGCTCGACAGACAACCATGGTTGTTGTGTTTGTATATGTTATATCAGTGTTTACCCACAGTGCCAGACATGTCAGCGCACTCTTTTATCTGTCATGTGATTTGCTAACCGTCTCCACTGTTGCAGCTCACTTCTGAGATCCCCACCAAATTGACCCTCCTGTGACCAACCACTGTGTGACAGGCCTGTGTGTGTGAGTCTGGGACATCAGCAGAAATGTCAAATAACTAACAAAGCACAAAAAAGGTTAAGAAAAAAGGAAAAAAAGAAGCACATACGCGGGGTGACTTTAAAATACAAAAAAGGTGTTCGATACTACTTGAGAATAAGTTATCATGTCTTATTAAAAAAAAGAAGGTTTTTGTCATTCAATCCTCGTTCACTCTTTTCACTTCACAAGCTTTTTAAAAACCACTCCTTTAAATGAATGGCAAGATGCGTCACAGTTGAAGCTTGTGCGGAGGAGTATCTCTCTGAATCCTCAAGGTCTCTGGTTTGTGTGTGCATTTGTGTGTGTTATAGTTGATAGTGTTACATGTGTGTATCAGTTTGTTGCTCTTTGCCCCTGATGAGTTGCTGGTATACTGGTGGATGAAGTTTATTGAAGAAAACTAGAGTATGGATGTGACTTGGCGTCACAGTTCAACCCTTTAAGCGTTCAACTACACACATACACACACGAGCCTCTTCAAGCGACAAACTAGGGCAGTGGTCCTGTCAGTCTGTTAGATTGGCATCTTTTCTGTTCTGCTAGAGCTGTCAGTGTATATGAAACAGCAGAGTTGGCTAATGTACTTCCTGTCACAAAGGGAGGGGTGGGGGTGGTTTAAAAATGCAAGTTCAACAATGTACACTTCATCACACAGAAGGATATTTTCATTAGTACCTGGAAGTGTGTGCACCATCTGCCTTTTGGGTTAATGTTTAGTTTTCAAGGCTCTGAGGATACGGTTTTCAATGACCCATGGACATCTTCTTTGAAACTCTGCCCTAGAGACTGAAAAGATTTGAAGGATTGCCACATTTTTTGTTACCAAATTGTAACAGAAGAGTAAAACGCTTCTGAATATTATGTTTCCTTATTTTTACATGACTTCAGGCTGGATGTAGTAGATTTCTCTTGGCTTTTACAGTTAAGACATTTGGGAAGGTTTTTGATTAATCATATCTTATAATTTCCCATTAGTCTGAGAAGACCCTGTCTTTGAGTACGGCACATTATTATTCATTATGTTTCATGTATGCTATCATATCATGAGTTAACCTGTGATTTTCGTCCTCATTAGAAAAAGATTGCCTTGGTACTTTTATTTTTTAATTCAACATGTTTTTTTTAAAGACATGGAGCCTATTTGATGTGGATAACGTTTCCAACAATACCTTTATTATTTTATTTTATTTTTCAAATGTGTATATTGGATTTTTTCTTTTCTTTCAAAGAACAACACGACACATAGACAGGAAAGGAAAAATAAAGAGAGGGAAAAGAAGACATAAGAAACAGGCTAACAGACAAAATCATAACTAAAATAAATTAGAAGAATAATAAACACACTCAACTATAAGCTATTGGTACATGTTAAGGGTAGTTAGGCATTGGGTTGTACAGATCATTTTAGAGGCTTAAGAAATTGAGGGCCTAACTTTATTATTAAATGTAAATTGCGAGGGTGTGCCAAATTAAACTCAACACATTTATTGCATACAGTTGCGCACAGTATTCTTAAAAGTTACTATTTGGCAGTAATAAAAGTCATTCAATATCCTGTGCAGCCTGCTTATTTATATCAAACAGTATTTAAAAATATTTTTATATTTAAGGGAAAGTCATTACGAGCTTTGACACACTTTTCTATCATCTCATTGTTCAAACAGCCAACTAGCATTTTGCCATGAATTAAAATGGAAGGAATGTTATTGTGTTTTAAGATGTTCAGTGATCTGCTCCTGTCTATCGCTCATTTGGATCTCTATATATGCCTGACATTTTTAATTTATACAATTTAATAGATTTAATTTTGAGTTTGTCCAAGTGTGGAGGTTCAACCAAACATTTCCCTGAACAGAGAAAGGAAGTTAAAAAGGCGGGGTAATCGAGCAGAATCAAAAAGAATCAGGATTAGAATTGAATTTAAATGCACTGAATTATTCATAGGCACGTTTGCAGACAGATATCACACTCAAAAAAGAATAACACCCCCCCACCCACCCCCAAATCCTGCTAGATCCCCCCACATCTCTCCCAAAAGTGTTATTGAAACATGAAATTAAAAATACAGCAAATGGGGATGTGGCTCCTTCAGGCGAAAACACTTCCTACACACACAAACAGCATAATAGAGTCTGGGAATGTGAGGTGTGAATACAAATGTGTGCAGTTTGGTTGGGAAAACATTTCTATCAAAACTCCACCTTTATGCTTGTTGGACTGAAACTGTACAGAATACCTTTAAAGGGTATAGAAGTAAAGCTTTCACTTTATGGTTTAAAAGGATGGATATCTGATAGTTCACCTGACTAAAGAGCTTAATGTATGTGTTCAATATTCCCTTTTTAGAGAATTTTGTCTTAATGGAGTAAGCTGGATAAAAGCATTATAGAGAAAAAAGCTTGAGTATAAAATAATAATGGAAAATTACTTCAGGTAAGAAGAGGAAGGAGGTACACTAACGTGCAGCTTTGATAAAAATAGTCTGAAGAGAAGATGACAGCGCAGACTGAGAGAGAAAACTGGAGGAGAGGAGAGAAATTGAGAGCCTCTGGTGGTTTGTGGATGAGTGGAGAGATGACTGATGAACAGACAGTCAGAGGGAAAGGCTCACTGTGACGGCAGTTTGTTCCTAAAGTTCAGAGCTCAACTCTTTCCACTCCTTCATCCTGCTCTCCGTCCGCCCGTTTGTTGCCCTGACAACTCTCAACTGCACTCTCAGTGGAGTGGAAGCAGCGGGAGGTCTGTGTGTGGCGGCTCTAATACTGAGATTGTGAGTTTGTGCGATAGCACAGTTGTAGCTGTTGTCTTTATAGCATTTGTTAAAGGTTTTTTTTTAATGTCGTTGTTTCGCCAAAGGACAATGGACATAGTCAGAAATTAAGGAGAGAGAAAGTGGGGAATGACATGGGGGGGAAAGCAGCCACAGGTCGGATTCAAGCCCGGACCGCCCCGTTGCAGGACTCCAGCCTCCAATCAGACGAACCACAAGGCTTATCGGAGCGTCCTATATTGCACTTATAATTATATTTTAAAAGTCTTTAAGTCATAAATCTCAGCAAAGCTGCATCCTTAAACAAAAAATTCTACAGCACACTTGAACTTTACAGAGCAAATTTTATTATTAACATTTTCATTTGTGCTGATGACAGGAATGAATTTCAGTAACGTATTATTTCTGTTTCACTTAAATTAATGGTTTAACACTCTGCGATACACTTAGGTGTTCCTGTACGGAAAATCACATCTGCTGAATATGAAGCTAACATTAAGCTTGGCATAAACACTGGAACGAATGAGATAGAAATAGAAAATGATATCTGCTTTTCAGCATCTTTGTTGTCACAAATTCATTTCAAGATAATTTTATCCATGTTGATGAGCTACATTAGTGCGCCGCCACTATTTCCAGGCTTTATGCTAAGCTCAGCTAAGCCGCTGATTACTGTAGCTACATATTGAGAAAAAAAAAGAATCACTCTGTGTAAGGAACATAGTAAAAGTGTTGAACATTTCCAATGATAGTTAAAGGGACTAAGAATCGTGCGTGCATAGAGTATGGATATGGATAGACAGCACACTTTATTGTTACAATCAAAAAGACAAAAACAAAGAGAAGTGTTACTTCAATATTTACACCTCTGAACTATGTATGGTTTAGATGGGAGTCAATTTATTTTTTCTTAAAAAAGAAAGAAAATGCGTGAAGTGTTACAAGACACAATATGTTTAAGAAAAAAAGTAAATTCAGACTAAAAACTAAAACAGTCAAAGTGCAGACTTGCAGATGTTTGCGAAAATCTATTCCATTAATAACATCATAAATTTAACCACTGGAAAACAGTGGGATATGTTTTATATAATATGTGCCTAAAAGGAATGATCAGCACCATATTAGCATTTCTTTTCCCCTCTCTTCACTCTCTATTACCTTGATGACTATAAACTGTGGAAGTCAGCATTTTCTTGCAAGGGGAGTAAGGCTTTAACAACTTTAGGGTGTGTGGGGACATTAAAACCTGGGTGAAAATCTGTTTAGCTGACGTTGTCTTTGTTTTAATTATTTTTTGTTGTTTTTAACTTAAACCGGGAAATAACAAAAAAACGTGAGGCTCATACATGAATATTAGAATGTTGAATGTGACAGAGTCCCATTCATTATATATATATATATATATATATATATATATATATATATATATATATATATAACATATATATCACAGCTCCAATGTAGTATTTGTCTCTGAGCTGAAAAGAGCTCATTTTGTAGTCACATATTGTGCTCTATATTGGGTCTGTTTGGTGGTCTTATTGAGCAGTCTTTCTGTCTGTGGCGCTGGCACCATCTGAGAGTGTGTGAGTCCGTTTTGTGTTCGAGTGAGTGAGTGTGTGTAAGCATCCTGGTGCCTTTATGTGCCAGTCTGGCTGTTGGCAGGACTGTTTGATTCTTGGCAGGTGGATCACAGCTTCTTGAAGCCCATGCTGAAGAAGTAGATACCGAACCAGAGAGAGAGAGAGAGAAAGAGAGAGAGAGAGAGAGAGAGAGGAGATGGTAAAGAGACATAAACAAAAAGGAAAAGGAGGAAGAAAAAGAAAGGAAGTGAGACAGAGCTAGAGTATCCCAGAGAGAGGAAAAAGGAGTGAGAAGACAAACAGACAGCAGGAGATGAAGAGGCAAAGAGAATGAAAATATTTCCAGCACATGGCTCTATACGTACTCTAGCTGTAGTTTCAGCGTTTTATTGTGTTGCAGCAGGAGTTTCTCATCTTTGAATTCCCATTCTTTTCCTCATCTTTCACTCTCACAATGTAAACCTCATAGTGCGGTGCTGAAAATCAATAAAACAGCATGTCTCCCTGTAAGCCAACAACTCACAGTAAGCAGGCCATGTGTATGGATTACTTTATTTATTCCCTGTGAATGAAAGCTTGGGCAAAATTAGACACTTACTGTAGCTGAGTGAGAGAGAAAATGTGTTTGAGAGGATGAAACAAAGTATGGGGGAAATTGTATATTTTTGATTTCTTGTCGTCAAGTAGCGCTTAAATTTAGAAGATACTCCAGCATTGTTTCTAGTTTGTTATATTTAGCTGGTAATAAAACGAGAGCTTGCATGTATGTTAATATGTGCTCTGTGAAAGAGAGACAGACTGGTCATTAGATCGAACATGAGTCTGACCTGAGAGACCAGAGTTGAGTGTTTTTTTTTTTTTTTTAACAAGGACCAAAGTTGGCCTGCCCCTGGCTTAGATTTCACACAGCAACACACACAGACGCGCACGCACGCACGCACACACACACACACACACACAGATACACACACACACACACACACACACACACACACACACACACACACACACACACACACACACACACACACACAAACAAACACAAAACACAAGCTGAATACTCACTCACACAGTTTAGCCAAATCCCTGGTGAAAGCAAAAAAGGAGTTAGAGGAAAAACTCAGCATAGCATTAAATCACTAATGGACAAATAGATGTAAGATAGAGGTGATTCATAATATGTCTTCTGTTTTCTTCTTGTTTTCCCTCACACAAACACACATACACACTCTATATGCATACTGGCTGTATCAGCAGACAGGAAGCTATAGCTAATACATAATTGATGAGACCAGTCATTGATTACAGGTGATGAGTGTTATTGACAGGAGGTGTGAGGAGGGTACCAAAAGTGTCTATCTGTACGTTTATGTATGTGTGTGTGTGTATTCCCAGTGGGATGCAAAATGGTTTCAGAATATGTAATGGTCTCTTAAACATTAGCTTACTAAGCAGAATTTCTGTTTTTTCATGAGTGACTCCAGACTCAATAAAGTAGTTTTAAAGGATCGGGTTGCACATTTAGGCCTTAAGACGTGCAGAGAGTATAGTTTTGTTAAATTTTAAATTTTAGTTTTAGAAACAGTGATGGAATTTCTTGAAATTCATATTTCCAGAACGAAAAAAGTTAAAAGACAAGTTAGATGATCAAAAAGAAACTACCCCTTTAGTCACACTGTATTTTCCTTCCTGTGAGTCCATACTCAAATAACAAAATACACATAGGCGCATGCTTTAGAGCACAGCTCGCTGTTTATGCTAGGCTAGCTTAACTAATCGAGTACACATTTTTTCATCTGTCTATTGGAAAAAAAAATTAATAGTCATTCATTTGAAACATTTTTGAGCTACATTATACTGCTTAAAAAATCTTCAGCACATGTCATTACATAAACAGACCTGGAAGTTGAAACTCTTCAACTCAAGTTGAGTTGAATTTTGTTGATTAAGTATCTCCTATTTCATACAGATACAAATAATGAAATGAGGAGACACAGAAAGGAAAATGACAGAGAGAACTTGGTGAGGTTTGTAATCACAACTCACACACACAATTGTCTGTGTATATGCTGCTAGCTCGCTGGCTAACAGTAAACAGCTGTAGCTAAGCTACAGGCGGTAAATTGGCTTTCTGGAATGAATAAAATAGTAGTCTGATTCAATTCTCTTCTAAACTTGATATTCCACTGAACAAGGAGATGATTTTCTTTAATCACATGTTATGTTATTGTCTTTAATCTATGATTTTATCTTCTTTGGAACTACAGTTGCCTACTGAAAAAATGTCCCTGTGACATTTAAGTATTTAATCTTAAACTATCATGAGCTTTAAGAGGGAACATTTTACTTGTAGTATGCTCTTTTAAAGGGAAATAATCACACTAAGTTGTGTGTATTATCTTGCAACTGGGACATTATTCCTGGAAAGACACACGGATACTGCAGAAAACTGTGTTCCACTCTATTGTATTGCATTAAAGGTTGGAATACAAGTCTTAACAATTAAATGAAGACTGTGTTAAACTTACCAATTATTGTAATAAAGGAAAATGTCTCTGTTTTGGGAGTTAGGATGCCCTTTGATTTATCCCAGTTTTACTCAGCCATCCTTTTTTTGTGGAACAATTGCATGTGGTATTACAGTAAGTGAGTCAGACAGAAGAATGATCACTTCTGTACATGAAACAGACAGTTTTTCTCTATTTCAAGAAGCTCAATGATAACAAGCTTTTATCTATGAATAGAAATAATGTATATGGACAGTTTCTGTGTGCCACTCTGTTTGGTCCTTAATTCACACATTATATCATTATGTCCTATTTTTGCATTCTCCTCAAATGCCTGTGAACTAAGTTTAGTGGTGTAAATTGTCTTTACTGTGTATGTGCGTGTGTGTGTGTGTGTGTGTGTGTGTGTGTGTGTGTGTGTGAATACACACCTGTGCTGGAAGCTGCCGCTGACCTTTTACTACTGAGCACCTCTTCTCTGCTGTTACTGATTCATCCCTCTCATTTACAGTAATCCACCTCCCGCTCACCCCTGCAGCCGACCTCGTCATTAAATCACATGCACTATTTTCTCCATTCCCAATTTTCTCATGTAGGCTGCAGACATACCCGTATGTGCACCTCGCACACGCGTCTACACTAAACGCAAAACATGCTTTCCTGCTGCCACCCTGTAGTGAGCTGAGCTGAATGTCCAGGATTCATTGAGAGCTGGTGAACGTTATGAGTTTGAGAGGAAAAGAAGGGATGATAAGATAGGAAAAAGAGAGGGCCGACCCATTTTAGTTTTTGTTCCATAGTATGGACACACACAGTAGGCTTTTAAACAGATACTTCATCTCGAGTGATCAGTCTAGTTGGCATTCAAGAGAGAAAACTCTGTTTCCTATTTACTCTGGAATAGTTTTTCCAGGTCACTGCTTGTGAAAATTGACGGGAATATGAAAGTGTCCTGCTTTAAAGTGATGCAGTCAGTTTAAATTGTTTCACGTCAGTGACTCACCCATCAGATCTCAGATCTGTGGGTTGAATGTGTACTTTCAAAGATTTCAATGACGGGAAGCTAACTGAGAGCTAAGTTAGAGCAAGGAGAAGAAAGACTGAAGCAGCAGCCTCTGCAGATGGATGCTGATTAAATATTGATGGTCAGCGGTGTTGAAGGCTTGATTACGACCTGACTGAGCCAAGGCCTCAGCAAACACATACACTAACACATTCACACCTACACACACACCCACACACACACAGGTGGAGGGCCTTACTATAGCAGGCTCTGAGCAGGTTCTCATTATGCCGCCCCGCTGGTCACCTTCCTCTCTTCACATTTCATTCTCACCTTCCTGCTTCCTCCCCTTACTTCCTCCTGTCACACAGAGATCACTCACAGGGAGTAACACATTCAAGTCAGAGTTAAGTGTTGATTCATCACACTCATATGTTCTGAAAACATCTTTTTACTCAATTGACACACCAACAGAATCTTTGGTCTTTTATAAAACCGTTTGAGAGTCTGCACAAGGATTTCTCATCTAAAATACAATAAAGGGCACATTTTCTTACCTCCTGTGTTAGGCAGCAGTGGAGAGAGTATATGTCTTAACTCTCAAGGCTTTCAGCTACAATCTCCAGAAACAACATCTGGATAATCTGCAGGCCATGTTTTCAGAAGTCTCTTTAAGAAATATTCCTCTGGTTGAGTTGAAGTTTTGATAGACTTTCCAGACAAACTTACATATCAAAAGTTTCTTCTGACTGTGTTTTATGGCAGTTTTTTTTTTTATAGTCTTTTGAGACAATGTTACCCCTGAAACCAAGTTACATTCACCTCAATTTGTTTCCAGTGGTTTAAATCTTAGCCTTGTATAACTAAAAACGTTTTTTTTCACACAGAGAATTTTGGTCTTTGTGTTATTTAGATAAATGGAGCTGAAAATAAAAACAGTCATTGTGTTGATCTTGGATTCAAAGCATTTAGATTTGTTTTTAATTGACTACTTTTAGAAAAAAAGTGAAACACAGTCAATGATTGGCTCGGATATAGTGAGAAAAATGTGCTCTTCTAAGTGGGCTATTTCGCAATTTCTGTGTAAAAAATGTTAGTATGCTACCGATCATACAGATGGATGAAAAGCAAAGCGGATTATTATACTGTATGTGTGGTTGGAAGATATTCTTTTTTATGAGGCATGAAAACTTTTACCACATTGAATACAACCTGGCCGCTGTCTCTTTTCCCTACGAAGAAGCTTCAGATGTTTTAAAGATCTTCTTCTAGACTAAAGGATGTTTTGTTATGAAGAGGATTTAGGTGAACTATCAACTTAATGTCTAAACATGTTACTGCAAAATAAACTCTTGCTTCTTCTTTTTCCGATGCCGTTTCATCGACTGACTTGGTGTCCCCTTGAACTGTAACAGCTGCAGCACAACCACAGAGGCTCTTTTAGCAGAAATTATAGGTTTATAGCTGTTTGTCATTCCACTGCTGGTGTACTGCTACACAACAGAAGACACCCTTGTATTAAGGAGAAATCAATCTTGCAGTTTTTTACTACTTTAGGTCAAAATGATGGGACCTGATGTCCTTTGAAGACAGAAATGTCTCCATGAGAAAGAAGGCAAATATTGAAGGATTTAGGAAATCAGAGACTGATGTTTTTTTGTTGATATATTTCTTCTTTTTCTCTGTTTTTTTTTCTGCAGTTACACTGCTGGACTCCATGTCAGCCTTAGCCGACCTGGGATGGGAGGCTTACCCGAATGAGGGGGTAAGTGTCTACAGCACAACAAACACACGCAAACACATTCTGTTTACACTAAAACTAAAACAAAATCAGCCGCTCTTTATGCCCAGGCTGGCACCAAAAGTATAAATCTGATCACAACTAGTAGGTTGTGTTGACATGTTGTATTTTCAGGGATGGAGCAAGGGCTGAGATCTAGCTGCAGCACTGGAGTGTGTGTTTGAGAGAGCACTGGGTTCTTCAGCGCTTTGTGCTAAATCGGGAGTCTGCAGGGGGAATTTACAAATTATTTCCGCTGTGCTGAAAACGCCGTAGCAGAGGAGCCTCCATTTATTACGGGTTAAGTTTTTTTTTAGTGAAGCGAAGGATGGGGTGGAGGGGCAAATATTCTTACATAAGAGGAGATGCTCTTTGTACAGGTTGGTGTTAGGTGTGTTTTCGTGTAAGTGTCGGCTTGCGTAGCTGGCTCTTTTGGAGGTATACAGACCGAAGGAGTGTGTCGTGCAGCCAGAGTGCATCAGAATATGACAACAGAGACGTGAGAGGAGAAGAGGGCGAGAACGCAGAGAGGAAGAACGACAAAGTGCATTCAATAAAGAAATAAGAGCGGGTTCTGTATGTCAGGAGCTGTTGAATGGCATTGAATTAATTCTATTTCCCCTTGAGTCACACTTCCTCTCTGCTATTCAGCATCAGTGTGTTAAATTGCAGGATGCCACACGCGGTTTCATGGTTGTGTGCAGCAGAGAAGTAAGCAGAGCGACCCGGTTGTTTTCTCAGGCAGGCGAGGGTATCAAGTTCACCTCATTGAAATGCTGTGATTGTGCGGCCATACTGCGGATGTTTGTTTATGTTTTTCCGGTTTTTTGTTTTTTTTTCCAAGGTCCTTATACAAAAACAGAATGTGTTCCATGTGTGGCCGAACAAAAAGGTTGGATCTCATTTTAGACAGTGCAGAGTACACAAGTTACTTTTATGGAGAATGGCTCTATAAAGCACATGTGTTGTTAGTTTACACTCAAAGAAAAGTGTTGACTCAAGGTCAAACATATATAATAAACTCCATCCACTATAATATCTTTTTCCATGAATGTGCACAGACATTGATGGGAAACCAGCTCTGCAGACATGCACACAACTCCTCTGTCAAATAAATACGACAAACAGATCCCTGATAGCACAGTGTTGACTGAGAAATTGTCTAAACAAAAGTGTTTTCTCTGGTTTTCTTCACTTTGAGGTCAGGCACAAGCTTTATCAGCCGCACTATCTGACCGCAGAAATGATTAAATTGTTTAAAGATGGTGCAGTCCTTGCTGCCATGGTAGTAATTATTTTGTCTTGTGGTACAAGGATGCGATTTTATCTACTGCCTAGATAAGCATGATCCTTAGTGCTCAGTTTCTGTCAAGTCATTGTCAGTTAAGAAGACAAATATAGATGGCTGAATTGCGTCTTAAAATGTTCTTCTGATAGCTGTAACTTTACCACCAAATAATAAAAATAATAAAAATTAAAAACTTTTACAGCAAGCAGGTTTGATGTGAAAAAAGTGACAACAAAAGAATCTGTAGCCTTTTTAAACATCCTTGCCAGGTTTTTTGGGAAGGAATATCCATAAACGAGAAAAACTCAAACTGCATTTGTCATTTTTAAGAGGGATAAGATACTTTCAAACTGTGGGATAAAGGTGTCTAAACTGAGATCAGATCCAATGTTTCATATCATGGGGATTATCTAGTTGACCTCAGACCTCTAAACCTTAGGATTGATCTCAGTGAGAGGCAATTCCCACCAATCTGAGCACACTGTCTACCTGAATTAGTCCAAAACCACACTTGACCCCCGCAGGTCAAACTTAATCTGAGCCGTGCAGGGCCGGATGTGCCTGAGACTGAGTGGAATGACCCACTTCTGTCACCAGGGAGGGGGTGTTCCTTGTGAGGGACACAAAACAGATACGTCTTAATGATGTCTGAAAATGGGAGCCCCCCCCAACAATTCCACTCCCACCAGAGGCTCCTCAGTCACCATTACCCACCCACACTGCTCCTCCTCCACATCTCTCTTCATGTTCCACGTCTGTTTGCCCCTCCCCTCCACACACCAGAGTTTGGAGGCCAATTACATCGTTCATAGGTGTACCCATCAGATGATTGCAGAAGCACAGATATTATGTTAAGCTGGTGAATGGTTGAACTTAAACCTTGATCTGGCGTCTCTGCTTCACTTCAAAGCAATCAAGCTACTCCGTGCTGATTGGCCAAGGTGATTGAGGGTTCAGGGAGGAGGCGGGTTTCCTTCTGAATGTTAATTAGCCTTCAAACTGAACAAACACACGAAACACATTTCACTTTGTGTGGTTGTGTGCGTGTGCGTGTGTGTGTGTGTGTGTGTGTGTGTGTGTGTGTGTGTGTGTGTGTGTGTGTGTGTGTGTTCAGAGAGTCAGAGCTTAAACTCTACAGCCAATCCAAACATTGTCCCAGTTGTGTTTCTGTTGGTCTTTCTCTCAAGCGGCCGTTGTATCATTAGTACACATGGAGACCAGCAGGTTACGTCCTTGCCTGTAATCACACCTGTGCTTTGACAAAAGACAAATGTGACGATGAACAGACTCGCCAACAAGGGAACCAAATTGCGCAACAGAAAGTGGCAGTAATCCAGCCACTCCAAACTCTGCCGACAAAGAAATAAACAAAGACATCATAAAGCTCTCTTTATCCCTCAATGACTATTCCCATAAATGCTTTAATCACTGCTCCCTGGGGATGCAGATTTGTGTGTTTATGTGTGTGTGAGGCAGTGTGCGCGACCATCCTGTGATGTCCGACTGGTCTCAGCTCGGCACAGATGGATCTATTTAGCTGCCAGGCGCGCCTGTAATTCACCAACAGTCATTCCTCTCACTCCTCTCTTCTTTCCTTTCCTCTCTCTCTCGTGTTTTATTCCTCTAATTGAAAAGTGCGAGCGCGATCACAATGACTCGCTCGTTGCGATCGCACAATGTCGAGCAAGACTCCAGCGATGCCTCCTTTATGTGTAGGACTCTGAGCCGGCTGTCAG
The DNA here is from genome assembly GCF_947650265.1 of Symphodus melops. Lineage (NCBI taxonomy): Eukaryota > Metazoa > Chordata > Actinopteri > Labriformes > Labridae > Symphodus > Symphodus melops. The sequence continues at coordinate 14,106,738 of NC_136697.1, read as the reverse complement.
TTTGTGTCAGCTGCCTGCAAAAGCTCAAACACTCTTCTGACTCCTCTTCTTCCTTTCTATCTTTTTTTGTCTCCACATTTTTTGTTCGAGCTCCGTTCATACGCAGTAGATGTTTCAGCAGTGGAGATCAAAAGCATCTTAGTGTAAGGAAGAGAGAGAGAGAGTGTGTGGGTCTATGTGAGAATGTGTGTGTTTTTTTTGTTTTTTTCTTCATGTGGGTCTGTTTTAGTCCTCAGGACTCTGAGGTGAAATGCGTCAAGCTTTTGCCGGCTTGTTGGGCCGTCGCATCAGATTAACTTCAAGAATCCAACCAAAGGCTGGACTCCACTTGTTTAAAAGTTTCTCTCTGCCTTTTTTGCCGCTTTTTTTTTTGTGGCTTTTCATTGGCCTGACTTCTTTCTTTTATTTCTCTCCACCTCTCAGGTCCTCCAGTGTTTGACTTTCATTTGTAATTCAGGACATGTTAAAGATGAAAGGTTCGTTACTCTATATTCAGGGTATGTGTCAACAGTAGAGTTGTAGAAATATCTCTGATACTGCTTCAAATGCAATAACAGGTCTAGGAGCCCTGGACAACATTGACTTGTTTCAAGGTCAATTCTTTTTTTCATTGCTGCTCCAAAAGAACAGCTCACATACATGACACTGCCACAATCCATGTATCATGACTGCAACATGTATCATGGCTACTGTTTTAAACAAGAATATAAATGTAGGATTTTTTATGACTTATTATTCTCTAGCAGAGGTCAATTTATGTCACCTTAGAAACATGATGTGATGTGTGATGTTTTTGTTTCTCGCCAGTTCGCCAAAGCAGTCGGTTTGAGGGACTACAAATCTAGCTAACGCTAACATAGTTAAAACTGACTCTATTGCCTCTATATGATGGGTTAACATTCACCTTGATTCACCTCATTTGTTGTGCCTGATTGTTTTCAACCAAAGATGCATTTACATAGAGGTCAGTCAAGGAGACAGAAGTGAGACAGGTGTGTCTAACGAACCTGATGTTTTTTATTCCCAGATTATGTTCTCAGTTATGACAGACCCTCGTAAAACTACCAAAACAATCTGTCATTTATTCTCTGAGTCTGGCAATAAAAAGTCTTATCCACAATATTATCCCATCCACACAGGATAAATAGTATCACGTTATTATTTTTAAGTATTTTATTCTTCAGGATGAGATCTCTTTATTGGCTGAATTGCACATGTAGGTATAATGATCTGTTCAGAAATGAGCAATTGGTATTGGAAAACCTGTACATAGGATGTCCTCATACCTGTATGTGTGAACTGTGTGTCGGTCTGGATGTAAGGTGATACATGCTCATCAGTCTGGAGCTTACAGCTTTAGTCTACAGGATGATGACAGGAGCTCAGAACAAAGATGGTGGTCCTCTCATCCGTCCCCACAAACCAGAAGTCATCCTGCCTGAGTGTGTGTGTGTGTGTGTGTGTGTGTGTGTGTGTGTGTGTGTGTGTGTGTGTGTGTGTGTTTGTGTGTGCACGTGTGTCTAAGAACATCCAGTGAGCTTCTCTTTAAATGGATCAGATATCTTGAGACACTGAAACCACATTGGTTTATTTTCCTTCTCTTTAAGGAATAGAAATATTCTTTTTCTTAAAGTGCGAGTGTGTATGCAGATAGAAATGTTTTTTCTGCTCATGCGAGAAGTGTTCTCAATTACTGCCTTAGTCAGAAGTGGAAACAGATGGTAGCAGATGACGGGAGACAAAGTAGCTCTGTCCTACCTACTCCTTCTCTCTCTCTCTCTCTCTCTCTCTCTCACACACGCACACACTCCTACCTTGAACGCTAAAATGCGCTTTAACTTTAGAGAAAACATGCTTTCTCTTTACACACATGCAGCGTAGACAAAGACAGCCCTTCAGTCATCTTGACACAGACCATCACTCATACTCAGCCAGACATGAAAACAGAACATGCTGGTTTAATGTTGGTTTGCACGAAAAACCGCAGCTCATTGAACGTGGGCCCAGTTTCCCATAAGCAATATTTGGACTCAGTTCCCTTTTGTCCATTGACTGGCGATGAAATAAGACAATCAGACAGCAGAGTGGTGCTGTTGTCAACCTGCCACTGGGCTCCTGAATGTCTCTCTGCTCTGTTTGCATTAGAACTTAGTGTTAGATCTGCAATGTATGTATTAGTTGAAAAGATTTTCCTGGTCGGTGATTCTCAACACGCTCATCCTGGATGGAACACTAATTGAAACTGCAACTTCAATGTTTGTCAAACATACAAAGGCTGAAAGGTTAATTTAGATTTACCACCCATCTTAAAGACAGTTGAAGACCCTGGGCCCAAACTGAAATGTAACAATGTATTCCTTCTATCCCTCCTCTGTCTCGTCTTCAGTGGGAGGAGATCAGCGTAATGGATGAGAGGAACACCCCGATGAGGACCTACCAGGTGTGTAATGTCATGGAGGCCAACCAGAACAACTGGCTGAGGACGCGCCACATCAGCCGAGAAGGAGCTCAAAGAGTCTACATCGAGATCAAGTTCACACTTAGGGACTGCAACAGCCTGCCAGGTGTCCCTGGAACCTGCAAAGAGGTACACACCACTTCACAGAAACACACTACACACTATGCACAACACGCAAGGTTGAGAACACGCAGAGTTTGGAGACAGACAACGTCCTTGCAACCTACCCACCTTCTGTTGCATCTGCTGCTTGTTATGTTCTCTCTTGGTGAGCATGACATTGAGTTTTTACCAGCTTCATGGCAGCTCTTTTGTAGTTTCCAGCTTTGTGGTAATTTCTGCTGGAGAAAAGTGAGAAAAAAAAGACACAATTTCCTTTTGAAGATCAATAGCACAGGAGTTGGTTTTAAGTGGATGTGGTGGATGCAGACATTGTCTGAAGACTTGGATTTGTCTTGGTAAAAATCATTCTGCACGCTACAAAATGTTCTCAGACTATGCAGCACTCTAAGCCATTTGGATAAAACTCAAGTTACTATAATGTAGTCAGTATACATTGCACCTTTCACTTCTCAACATAAGTTGATAGATTGATCGGAAAACACATACAGCTTTTACAAATTGAATTAAATTCACTCCAGAGGAAACACTTTGTTCTTGTTCCTACAGTAGCTCCACTAAATCAACAAATTAACGTTAACAACGCCGCTCTGCATTTTTCAATCGAACCTGCCTTCATCCCTGATTTTATGTGATGCAAATACGCCTTGTATTTGTTTTTGCTCTGACGGCCTGGGAAAAACATGCAGCAAGAAAGAAAGAAAAGAAGCAAGACTAGCAGCGTAGCAGAGCACTACAAATGTAATGTTTGTTTCAGAGACGAGGTGGTGAAACAGAAGATCACACGAGTGCTAATGAAATGAACATTAAAACATGAAAGGGAAGGTTTTACATCTTCATGTTTCACAGATTATTAAATAATTCACCAGCATGCTGCCTCGTGGCATGTATGTTAACAAATACATCAATGTCATGCATGTAAAAAAAAGGGTTTTGTTCCTCTTTTTATACTTGCTTGCTGTAAAATCAATCGTCAGTGTGGTCTTTGTTCCATATTAGAGTGCAGAGTGGAAAAAGGACATTTTACATCTTTTTTTAATTTTCATTATTCCGTCTTTTTCATTCAACACAAAAACACACAGATGGAAGTTCCCTTTGATGGAGCATGAATAGATAAATAGACACGAGGCGGGAAGAGAATGACATGAGAGAATAGCTGCACAATGAAACAGATGATGCTCTGGAGGCTTCTTTTGTGGCTCCTCGTATATTTTAACTCCTAATATAATTTTTTTTTTTTTTTTACTGTTCCCCATTCTCTCTTATCAACCCGATACCACTGCTCCTCTGTATTCAATCCTCTCTACTTTGTCTGGCCTCTGCTCTCTTTTCATTCTCATTACATCTCCAGAACAGAGCAGTGGAGATTATACTGTATGAGACAGTATAGATCTGCAGACTGTGTTTCTGACTGTCTGTCCAGACAGATGGACTGTGATTGGAGGAGAGGCAGCAGAATAATCAGAGAGCTGTGGATGGACTTTTTATTTACCCTGTTGTCTGATCAATTAAACTTGCAGAGTAGGAATGTGATGGTCACTGTTTGTTTTGCAGACATTCAACATGTACTACTATGAGTCCAACAATGCAAACCTGTGGTTCATCAAGGAGAGCCAGTACGTCAAGATTGATACTATTGCTGCAGATGAGAGTTTTACCCAGGTATGTCAACACATAATCGCATAATCACACAGTGTCTTGCATGTACTGATTTAGATAAGATATGATGATGAAAGATGTAGACCTCTAATTCAGATATTGTGCACCAATCGTATCACTGATAGGACCCTTCAGAAGGTATTCAGAAATATGTTTCTTTTTTAAACAAATATCTAATCAAAGAATATTTAATATAATACTTTGTCAAGAATTTCCTATGATAGGTATGCTGCAGACAGTGTTTAGAGTACAGTTCAGACTAACTTTCATTTTTATTTCACTATTCGTACTGGAAGAAAAAAAAAATCCCCTTGGCTGATTCAGTGAAACACATACTGTATACAAACTGGCCCAATAAAATCCAGTGACATCAGGTTATCATGGGCAACTAAGAAATGTAAAACACAAATATATATGGTTGCAATAAATTGATAGCAGTAATTATTATTAAAGGGGATTTTTTTTTCATAGATTTACCAAATCTTTTTCTATTTCGGATTGCTCACACTGAGCCCATTTTTTGGAAGGAAATGAAGAAGCAGTTTCTTATACTGTTAAACTTTTTAATGGACTTTAAGTCCATGTAAGCATTAAACCCCCTTTGCACACATGTAACCATCTGACTGTCTAAAATGAATTCATCATCCTTTGTCACCAACGTCTGGTCAAAAAGACAATCTCAATAAGAATTGTTTGAACATAGATAATCCTATTGATTTGGGACTGAAAAGGATGCTTTGATTTAATCTGATAGCTAAAATTATAATGAACTGAACTGTGAACAATGTCCATTTCCCACAGGTGGATGTTGGCGACCGTGTGATGAAGCTGAACACAGAGGTGCGGGACATCAGCAACCTGAGTAAAAAAGGTTTCTACCTGGCCTTCCAGGACCTGGGTGCCTGTATCGCTCTGGTCTCTGTCAGGGTCTTCTACAAGAAGTGTGCCCTCACTGTGCTTAACTTGGCCCAGTTCCCTGATACGATCACGGGTGGAGACACAGCACTGGTGGAGGTTCACGGTGCGTGTGTTAACGCCTCGGAGGAGTTTGAGGCTCCAAAGATGTACTGCAGTGCAGACGGAGGCTGGCTGGTTCCCATCGGGAGGTGTGTGTGCAAACCCGGCTTTGAGGAGAACAAGGACGTCTGCCAACGTGAGTGGGCTGGGGGTCCGTGGGGGCATGTGTGAGATTTATTTTTAAGTGAGAGAAATAGAGTCAGACTAGGACAAAAGTAGAGAGCGAGAAAAAGAAACATGCACAGTGCTGTCATGTATTTGCTCTGAAACTTGTGTGTATTTAAAAGTGACTTTATTGTTGCACATTATTACCTGAGTGGATGTTGGATCACTTTATACATGCGTCTCGTAAAGGTTGGCCTTGTGAAATAAAAGGAGCTTGAGTGCCACAGTGTGACATGTGACATTCCTGAGCAGCTCGAAAAAGTGCTCTTATAAACAAAGCATAGCAATAAGATCCATTCTGCTCGCTGCAGAGTGAAAGTCGGATTTATCAATGTGTGCATGTGCATTTGTTTCTGCTGTGTGTCTGGACATTTTTTGACACTGTGAATTCTGCTATGAAGTTGGGGATGTAACGACAATGATACTGCGCATTGACAATGTAGGTTACTGGTCATTTTGTGTGTAGGAGTAGATGTGACTTTTAAAAAGCTCCGTGAGGAAAATTCCTGTAAAGAAAAGGATGGGAGTTGCTTTGAGGCATCTCCATTTTTGTGTGTTTGTCAGAGTTGAATATCTAACTTTTGCTGCTGAGGTGTGTGTGTGTGTGTGTGTGTGTGTGTGTGTGGAAATGCTGATTGATGTGTGTTTCCATAGTACAGGTGAGAGGAAAAGGTATGCCTTGGGAAGCAGATTATTGAATCGTAAAAACTGCAGATGGTTTGTGCAGTGTGTGTGTGTGTGTGCGTGTGTGTGTGTATACACACCATGTGTGCATGCATTTGAGTGCACAAGTTGTATTAGATTCACGCCGTCACTTGTCCCCACAGGCTTACTCCCCTCCGAAAAAAGAAAATGGATTTTTAGATATTCATCACTGCAAACTTGGAAATCGGTGCACATAATGCAATCTCAGTTGTTTTGGGGATGCAGCTGCCTAGACACAGAAAACGTGGCTGTTGGTCCTTAGAGACTAGCGAACAGAAGCCGTACTCTGCAGCCTGCAGGATGGTAATGTGCACAGACTGTGGCAGAACTCAGAGTGCATCTCAATCAAGAAACGCAGCTGCCGAGCTGCCCGTCTGTCAAGTCAAAAATGAAACTCTCGTTATTTTAAAGAAAAAAACTGAACGTGTCTTTGTTTTTTGAACAACTTCTATTTCAGTGTGCGTTCAAATGTCACGTCATCTGAATGCAAACTTTATTTAAAGTCAGTCTGACGCAGCAGAGCAGCTTGACCTCGGTGATCTCCATGACCTCATCATCACTCTGCTCCCTGAGTCTCATCAGTCCACCGGGAATAAATGAAGAGACGTAAGCACCTTTAACAAGCTCGTGTCAGTGTGTGTGTGTTGGAGCTGTATCTCAAGGGTGCTATTGCAGGTCAGAGGCCAGGAAATATATGTGTCTCCTCTTTAATAATCTATCACTGCAGATGTCGCTGTATATCATTGTGTGTGTAGGCTAAACCTGTCAAGTGTGTGTGTCGAGAAAAAAGTAACTCAAACATTGTGGTTTCATTTTATCTAAAGGCTTATTTTCTGGCAGAGCAATTTTTCTGGAAACAATCAACGAACATATTCCAATAACCCTTAATTCCTTCTTGCTAAATTGAAGCTTCTCCGCCTGCAGGGTTGTCTGCACCACCTACTTGGTATTAGAAAAATATTTTTTTTGTGGAAGGATTTGCATTGCAATGACATACAACAGAGAAATTCGCCGTCCCACGTATGTCAGCCCAACATATTTGTGAAACGCTGTCAGATTCTCACAGTGGAAACCCGCTTCCTTTTGTTTCAAATGAACGTGGACGCCTGTGCTCCTCTATCCTGCACGTGCCTCCTCTAATTGTTCCCTCCCTGCATCTCCAATCAGCCTGCTTTTACAAAGACATGAGAGGCAACAGCGAAGTACAACACCCTTCGCGTCACACAATAATGTGTCCCTGAGAGAACGAGGGCCAGGCTTTTAAAGAGACCTCTCAGCGCTCGGCGTCAGCGCCAAACAAAAGGTTCCTGCCCTGACACAGTCTGAAGGTCCTCCATAGGGAAAACACACGAGGCTAATGCATTTGAATCACCCTCTCTCTCTCTCTCTCTCTCGCTCTCGTTTTCTGTCGCACAAAGAGATGAAGAGGGGAGTTAGGAGAGGGCTTGTAATCATCATCGTGCAGGTGAACGAGCCTTTTAATGGACTTTGTGCGTTGTTCTTTTTTGTGTGCGGGTGTTTTTCGTCTTTCTTTTCCATTTAGCTGCTCTGAAGCTCATTGTGTCCTCGTTGTGTGTGAATCTTCTCGTAGTGTTTGGGCCTCTTCAGCATCCTCTATTTGCCCCTCATCTCTCTCTCTCTCTCCCTCCCCGTGTCCCTGTCTCTCTCTCTCTCTCTCTCTCTCTCTCTCTCTCTCTCTCTCTCACACACGCGGTGTAAAGCGCTAATGGAATCATTACTAGCCCCTGTATGTTAGACAAACACCAGACACCTCCAATTACAGCCCCCTTTTCCCACAATCTCTGCCTCTTTCTGCCGTCCTCTCTGTTATTTTCTAACCTTGCTCTGGTTTCTGCTTCTATAATGGGACTGTTCTCCCCCCTACCACAAGCCCCCCTATTTTTGCTCATCACCCATCCTTTCTCATACTGTCTCCCTTTTTCACCTCACCATTTTTCTTTCTGTCCTCTCCCCTCTCCTCCTCGTCTTCCTCACAACCCTCATCTCCTCTGTCTGCACTCGTTAAACATTTATAGATCACAGGCTCATCTTTCCCTTTTCTATTTTCCCACCCTGTGCTTAGCTCCTATTCCCACTTAGTGTGTTAAACGTGTGTGTGTATGTTTTAATGTTGTAAATGTTAGACAATTGATTTGATTTAATCAGGGGTATTTTTTTTATGACACACAAAGGGTTGTCGCACACATAGAAAGAGGGATGCTATTTCTCAGTAATAAATTACTGACTATCAAAGAGGATGATGTGATTCTTGGGAAATGCAGTCCTTATTTTAAAACGCTGACAAGAACCACACAAATGGGGTGACAGTGATGCCATACCAAGATATCAGAATTAGTAATCAATAAGTCATATTAGTATTGTGAAAAAAAAATAAAACCCTTCTCTGTGTTATTTCATTTATTGTCCCAAACAATAAACTGTCAGGTAATTCCATTCCCTAACCCGCATGTGGCTCCAAAACCCAAACGTTTTTTTATTTTATTTAAAAGTTATGTACCTTAATTATGTGATATCTTTCAAATAAACTGCTGCATGTGTCCCTCCATACTAAGAAAGTGAGTCCATTGGTTGGGGTTAACATTAAACTGTGCAAGCCAGAGCAACCCGAGCAACAGTGTGGGTAACTTTTTTTAATATACCTATTTTTGTGAAATCTAGTGTGTCTACTTCTGGTCTGATCGCTCCGTAGCTCCCTCACATGAACACATCCTCATCTGCTTCGTCACTACTTAAGTTACATAATCTCTCTCTTATTCAAACTCTCTCTCTCTCTGTCACTTTCATTTGCGCAGCCTCGTCAGTTTTCCGTCCCTCTTCACCCCATGCCGAGGCCTCTATCTGTATAGCCAACACCCCCCTCCCCCATAACTCGCCTAGCCTACTCCCTACTTGCTCTCTCTCTTTCTCTCTATACTTCTGTTCCCTCTAGCCCGTCCATTTCCACCTCACACAACCTCGCCCGCCCCTGCTGTCTCTCTGTCTCACAGCTGGTAGGGGATGTAGTGAATTCTCCTCTCAAAACCTCTCCTGCTTTAAGCCCAAGGGGAACATGCTGAAGGGCAGGAGTGTGTGTCCTGTCCTTCTGTGTGTGTGTGTCTGACAGCACCAATTACTGCCTCAGATGCCGGTGAGATGGAGGAGGAAGAGTGGAGAAGGACAGACACCTGTCACCTCAACACAAATTCTCTCGCCCTTGTCTCTTCTGTCTCTCTTCAGCAGGCTTAAGGAATATAGGTCAGCATCGTATGTCCATTTATACCTGTCTAACAATTGTCTGTTTTTCGTATTCGTTTGGCTGTTTGGAACAGTCAATACAAAGATCTTAGCTTACGAGAGGAACTTCTCAAAGTCACACCCGGCTCGTCATACTGACTCCACTTAGCTCTCCTGCTGTTCTTTTCACTCGAGAAATTGGACAGAAACCAGAGTGTGAAACGCTGAGGAATGAGTCCAACATGCATTCCATCCAGTCTAAATTGTCTCGTCAACGATGTGTTTGTTTTGAACGTGTGGCGACAGACACACAGAATTTCGGACTGCTACAAATTGGGAATAGTATATTGAGTTAATTTAAAATGATGTTCTTACTTGCTGGGTGTGACAGTCAGATGACTGCATTACTGAAAAAGTTCAGTTCAGTCCAGTTTCAGATGCACTGTTATAGTCGCAAAGGCCATTTTTACAGTTTTCTGCATAATTGAACAAATAACAGTTTCCTTTAAGCTCATAAAAATAAAAACGGTTCTATATTTTTGCTGATTTTGATTTGTACTTATCATTGCTAGTTAAATAAAATACTCAAAGAACATGAGTAGCGTTTTTGAAACAGCCATTATATATAGAAAATATGTATACATCAAGAGAAATAGATGCAGTCTTTGTGTACACATTTGAATGTTGCCAGGTTTGTCTTAAATTAAGTTAAAAATGATTCAAATAAAAGTACATTTTTTATTGTGGTTAAGACGGTTTCTTTAAAGAACAGATCACCATGTGCCGATTTGAAAAGAGTTTGACTTTGACGACTAGATTGCTACCACTTAAAAGTCTGTATGGTTGATTTAAGCTTGATGCCCTTTATGAAGAATATAGGAAGAAACTGTCAGGCTGGCTCTATTCAAAGTAAAGAAAATGCATCTTGATGCCCCTCCAAAGCCTACTAAATAAAACCGCATATCCCATTACACTGGCAATTATTTAGTGTAAAACAACCTGTTTCAATGTTACCAAGAGTTTTGGAATATTTCTTGGCCATGTGCAGTAATATACTGAAGTCATGTTTTTACAGTTGGGTTGCCAGGTTATGCGGCACTGTGCCTGAACATAGATCAAAACCGAAATCTGTGCTCACTGACTGTATCTGGCAACTTCAGTGCGAAGGAGTGAACTATGGAGCAGATGATGAATGTTGAGTTATTCCTTTAAGGCATAGCCATGTAACCCTGAAAGCCAGGAAAACATCACACAGCTTTAGCTCCTTACACACTCCAAACCCCATTTGACCACAACTATGAGATCATAACTTTTGGGCGGGATAACAGAGTGCTGTTCAATGTCATTTTCAGGAGTGGAAAAAAAAACATTTTTTTTTGGAAATGCTGCTGAACTGATGAAGGGGAATTTGGCTTTCTGTCTGCCCAGCGACGTGATCAAAGGGTTGTGCTCAACCATTCAGACGATCAGACCCGACTGTGACCACCGCACAGCAGGAGACCATTTACTTTTATAGCTTTTGTTTGTTCTCTGCTCGAAAACTTACAGTTTGTGCAGAAAAGTTCAAGTTACACCATGCATATCGTCCTGTAGGGGCTCAATCAGGATGAACTCAAGTCCACTATACTACAGAAAGACAATCTAAAACCACACAGAGACGCACAATAGACTTCTATATCTCATAAGAGGATTGCAGCCTCTGTTCATAATGAAAGGTTTGAGCAGTGAACAGATGTAGGGAAATACTAATCTTCACACCTGTGAAAGAGATTAAGCTCACTTACAGAGTGTGTGTGAGTATTGTGCGTGTGCGCATGAGTGTTGAAAGCTCAGTTGGGAATCTGCTTTTCTTTATTGCATCTCCAACACAGAGGTTGCTCTCTGCCTTTAGCCTTGCAGCAGAGGTGCACATTGGTGTGCGTGTGTGTGTGTCTGTGTGTCTGTGTGTGTGTGTGTGTGCGCATAGTCCGTAAAGTGAGCATTTTTATGTTGATCACACACAGACTTTTGAAGGTCAAGGGCTCCCTCCTGCATGGGGTATATTCACACACACACACACACACACACACACACACACACACACACCTCTGCACACAAACGCACACACACACCCCTACACACACACACACACACACACACTTTCATTTCTTTGCTCTTCTCTTAGTGGCAGCTCGGGGAGCTCGAGAGCGTGAAGGTGCAAGTAGGAAGGGAGTGGGTGGCTAACAGATGGGTTTGGACAACATGTTAAGAGATTTTAGTGTGTGAACAGTCCATGCATGTGTGTTTCGCTGTTACACTGTTCCGGTCAGGCATTCGAACGTTAAGCTTTTGAAGTGTCAGGCAGCAGATTGTCACTACTAACCAGATGTTCTTAAAGGACAAGCAGAGATATGGGCTGAGTAAAGGTCGGTTATCTCTGCTTCTACCTGTCTTGCTGCTACACGCTTTGTTGTCTTTTCATTTAGCAGGTAATGGTGCCGTCTTTACCTCCATTTATAACCTCTATCTCTTCCCCCTCACATGTCCCTCCTAAACTCCATCCCTATTCCCTTTCCCTCTCTCTCATCTCCTCCCTTTTGTGCTCAAATAAATGACACACACTATCACAAAAAGCTCATACCTTCTACACACCATAGTCCCCATTTACATACCCACACAGCGCTGACCCAGATAATGTCTTTTCACACTGAGCATCCCAGCACACAGCTCAGCTCTCTCGCTATGGCCGATTGCTCGCCAGACATATGCTGTAGCCAAAAGCCACCTTAGCACCCGTAAGTATTAGCCACAACGAAAAGTCGAGGACTTGGAGAAGGACCTCGTATGGCTCAGCAGAGTCTGGTGCAGTGGGTTAAGCTGTGAGAACAAACCCTCAGAGGAAAGCAGGAAAAAGCAGGCCAAGGACTGAGAAACTGTTTATAATGCATGTTTCAGCTCCTCATGTCCTTATATACTGTAGCACCGTTCCCCACAGGCAGCGCAGAAACGGAGAGAGAGAAAAGAGGTGTAGAGGGGAGTTTTTTTTTTCTCCTTTGGGTACAATTGCTATTAATTGGCTATGTTCCATATGCTCAGGGATAAACACATGCGCACTCATGGGAAAGTTCATAATTTTCATAATGCCATAGTGTTGAATGAGTGTTGAGTTTGCACCACTTAAGATCTGACGGTTCTGAGAAAGTTGCATGTGTTTGAGAGGCGTGCAGGCAGCCAGCGGCTCTGCAGAACAGGAAACACAGGAAGAGGAAGGCAGCCGTCGACCCCCATCCCTCCCCATCCCCCCACCCTCTTTCTTTCTACTTTATGGATAGCTTCCAGATGTACGATCAGCCTGTCACACTGATTGGACCCACCGATGCACAGGCGTTATTGCTCAGCCCTGAAAACACTATGTGCAGATGTAGGAGCGGTCAAATATGTTCAATTTGTTGCTGCTTTTGTTTTTCAGTACAGCTGCACTTTTTTTCGACACCCCCTCCCCCAAAAGAAAAAAAGAAAAAAAAAAGAAAAGAAAAAAGAACAACAACAAAAACAAAAAAACAATAACATTGAGAAAGTTGAAATGGATGTCCGAGCTCCGGTCGGCCAGAACAGAGGATGGTTACAGAGACTGTGATAAAAGATATGACAGATTACAGCCAATTAGACAAGTGAATATACAGTCTTGTTGAAGTTATAGATAGAAACACTGTGAATATGATGCTAAACACAACTGCAAGAAGATATCTATTTGTAATTTAACCGATTGTTACATACTGTATGCAGAAGAATGCATGAGTAAGAAGGGACAGCTACAGGAGAGGCTGCCTCAGCTCATGGAGGCTATTAGAATAATGTTAAACACCCTACTCTGTAACTGAGTTATAACTCAGTCAAATCTGACTGACTAAATGCACAGAAATTTGCCTACAGAATGACTCCCAATTCCTGTACAGTAGGTATCATTAACTGACGTCTGTGAGAAATAACTATCATTAAATTAGCTTCAAAGTCAGAGCAACAAAATGCTGCCGAAGAACTTGCAAGGAAAATGTCAAGTTTTCTTCAATATTATCCTTCTATGGTTGTCTTTGTTAAAGAGGCTGCAGCTGTACAAAAGAGAACCTTCATAACTTATTTAGCACGTTTTAAAAATGATAAGTTGACGACAAGTTGTTGTCTTCATTTCGTCCATAACCGAATGCAAACTTCTTACTTCCTGTTGATATACGCATGCTGTATTTATGTATTATATCTGCATAGCTCACAGTGCTTTTATGAATATTCTGACATATTAATTAAACCAACAGTTTTCAAGCCATTAAAGCATTAAACTTTTATTTGCTCAATTTTTGTACAAAATCACGCTCCTTTATATCCATAATTTAGCTGAATGATAAATGATTCATTGACCATTAGTGTACACTTAATTATAGTTATTTAACTATAACAAAGGTTTATATAAAGATAAACACACTATAGATTTCATATATATGGTAGATTGAGTATATGATGCACTCATGTATGTGACTATTTGTGCGTAAAAATGTAATTTTATTGCCAATGACTCTCAATGTTATCTTGTGGCTGAAAAAATTACTTTCAACCCTAAAAACCAGAAGATGTAAATTGCTAATTCTACCAACTGAAGGGTGATTGAAGCTGTATTGTACACATTTACTGTAGTGAACCATAAAAACATAACATTTCCGTGTTAATCCTTTTAAGAGAAGCTTAACATACATGAGCCCCCCTAAAAAAGTGGCCGATTTACATTCATCCCCCACGAAACTAAGACGCTCTCTCTCCAGAACGATTAACCAGCTGGTTTGATTCAGCCGAATGCTGTCATCATCATCATCATTGAGGTCTGTGAGTGTCATTACCTTTCAAGGCTGCTTCTAAAGCAAATATATTCATAGATCTGATGCTGCTGTCAATATGTATTTGTCAAATAAAGCTCCAGCAGTCCTGAATGGTGCAGGCTTTTTATTACTGCATAACAGCACAAAAGGTTCACCGAGAAGCAATATTCCCAAAGTGAACGCTTTTGTGTGTGACACCCTTGACATAGTGAATG